>NC_079355.1:1253779-2453779 GCF_029582105.1 Oenanthe melanoleuca
AAAAGGGAGGGTTGGGACCCTAAAATTCGGTTCTGACCCCAAAAGGAAGGTTGTGACCCCAAAAATGGGGTTATGACCCCCATGGATCCCTCCTGACCCCCGAAATGACACCAGGAGGTGACACCGACAGCTGTGGCTTTATTCCTGGGGAGTGACAACGAACCTGGATGTCCCCAAACCCCAAATGTCCCCAAACCCCTGGATGTCCCCAGGTATGGATGTCCCCAAACCCCTGGATGTCCCCTCGGTGTCACTTGCGGCACAGGTGGCACCAGGGACGTCCCCTGGCTGATGTCACGTCACTGTCACTTGTGGCACAGGGGGAAGGAGGTGGCACCGGGGATGTCCCCAGGGATGTCCCCAGGGGTGTCCCCCTGGTGTCACTGTTACTTTCTGTGCAGGTAGAAGGCGGTGGCACTGTGAATGTCCCCAGGCTGTCCCCAGGATGTCCCCAGGCTGTCCCCCACTGTCCCCAGGCTGTCCCCAGCTGTCCCCGCTGTCCCCAGGATGTCCCCAGTCTGTCCCCAGCTGTCCCTGGTGATGTCCCCAGGCTGATGTCCCCATTGTGAATGTCCCCAGGCTGTCCCCAGGATGTCCCCAGGATGTCCCCAGGCTGTCCCCAGCTGTCCCCCTCTGTGCCCGCTGTCCCCGCTGTCACTGCAGTTTCCGGTGCAGGTAGAAGTTGGTGGCACCGGGGATGTCTCCAGGCTGATGTCCCCATTGTGAATGTCCCCAGTCTGTCCCCGCTGTCCCCAGGGATGTCCCCAGGATGTCCCCAGGCTGTCCCCGCTGTCCCCAGGCTGTCCCCCGCTGTCCCCCACTGTCCCCAGGCTGTCCCCAGCTGTCCCCGCTGTCCCCCCGCGGTGTCACTGCAGTTTCCGGTGCAGGTAGAAGGCGGTGGCACCGGGGATGTCCCCAGTCTGTCCCCGCTGTCCCCAGAGATGTCCCCAGGATGTCCCCAGCTGTCCCCCACTGTCCCCAGGCTGTCCCCAGGATGTCCCCAGGCTGTCCCCGCTGTCCCCCCGCGGTGTCACTGCAGTTTCCGGTGCAGGTAGAATTCGGTGGCCCCGTGTCCCGCCGCCAGGGCCAGCGCTTGCCCCGGGCCGGAGGCCGTGCTGAGGAAGAGCCCGGGGAAGGCGGCGGCCTCGAAGGTGTGCGTGGAGCCGCCGAACGTCTTGTAGAAGGTGAAGGGCGTGGCCGTGTCCTTGTCACCCGAGAACAGCTTCAGCAGCTCCACGTCCTGCGGGGACAGCCACGGGGACAGCGCGGTGGCACCGGCACGGGGACAGCCCCGGGCTGGCGGGTCACCTGTGACACCTGTCTGCAGGTGACATCACTGACACAATTTCCAGGTGTCTCCGTGCCCAGGTGTCCCCATCTCCAGGTGTCCCCACTCCCAGGTGTCCCCATGCCCAGGTGTCCCCATCCCAGGTGTCCCCATCCCCAGGTGTCCCCATCTCCAGGTGTCCCCACCCCCAGGTGTCCCCACCCCGGTGTCCCCATCTCCAGGTGTCCCCACCCCCAGGTGTCCCCATCTCCAGGTGTCCCCACCCCCAGGTGTCCCCATGCCCAGGTGTCCCCACTCCCAGGTGTCCCCATGCCCAGGTGTCCCCACCCCGGGTGTCCCCATCCCGGTGTCCCCATGCCCAGGTGTCCCCATCCCAGGTGTCCCCATCCCAGGTGTCCCCATCTCCAGGTGTCCCCACCCCGGTGTCCCCACCCCGGTGTCCCCATGCCCAGGTGTCCCCACCCCGGTGTCCCCACCCCCGGGTGATGCCACCATTCAGTGACACGCCCTGGGGAATTCCCCACTTCCAGGTGACAACACTTCAGGGTGCCCCGCCTTGGGGTGACCCAAATTTGGGCCTCAATCAGTTCGGGATGTCCCCAGTTATTTTGGGTTGACCCAAATTGAGATGATCCGCCTTGGGCTGTCCCCATTGGTGTCCCCCTGTCCCCTTGTCCCCGTGTCCCCCTGTCCCTCTATCCCCGTGTCCCCTGTCCCGTGTCCCCCCGTCCCCCTGTCCCTCTATCCCCCTGTCCGTCTGTCCCTGTCCCCCTGTCCCCCTGTCCCTCTGTCCCCTGTCCCCCTGTCCCCCTGTCCCCCTGTCCCTCTATCCCCGTGTCCCCCTGTCCCTGTCCCCGTCCCCTGTCCCGTGTCACCTCCAGGTGCAGCTGTGGCTCGGTGCCGGTGCCACAGGACAGTGCCCGGCTGCCCCCGCGGATCCCCACGATGAGGGGACAGCGCTGCCGCTCCAGGTGCCGGTTGGGGACAACGCTGATGGGCTCTGGGGACACGGGGACAGTGTCACCGCTGTCCCCACAGAGGGACACCAATGGGAGTGTCACCGCTGTCACCCACAGGGTGTCACCGCTGTCACCCACAGAGGGACATTTAGGGGGGTGTCACCCCTGTCACTCCCAAAATAACACCCACTGATTGTCACCCCTTGTCCCCTCAGTGGGACACCCACAAATTGCCGCCCCTGCCTCCTGAGTGTCACCCATGGGTGTGTCACTGCTGTCACCCCCAAAATAACACCCACCGATTGTCACCACTGTCACCCCAGAGTGTCACCCGTGGATTATCACTGCTGTCCCCACAGAGGGACACCCACCGATTGTCACCTGTGTCCCCAGAGTGTCACCCACAGATTGTCACCCCTGTCCTCCCCAGATTGGGACCCACAGATTGTCAACCCTGTCCCCCAAAATGTCACCTCCGGAGTGTCACCCACAGATTGCCACCACTGTGTCCCCCCGGAGTGTCCCCCCGGAGTGTCACCGCTGTCCCCCAGAGTGTCACCCACAGATTGTCACCCCTGTCCTCCCCAGATTGGGACCCACAGATTGTCAACCCTGTCCCCCAAAATGTCACCTCCGGAGTGTCACCCACAGATTGCCACCGCTGTGTCCCCCCAGAGTGTCCCCCCGGAGTGTCCCCCCGGAGTGTCACCCACAGATTGTCAACCCTGTCCCCCAAAGTGTCACTCCCAGAGTGTCACCCACAGATTGTCACCCCGTCCTCCCCGGAGTGTCACCCACAGATTGTCACCCCTGTGTCCCCCCGGAGTGTCACCACTGTCACCCCAAAGTGTCACCCATCCATTGTCATCCCTGTTCCCCCCCGGAGTGTCCCCGCTGTCTCCCAGAGTGTCACCCACAGATTGCCACCGCTGTCCCCCCCCCGGAGTGTCCCCCCGGAGTGTCACCCACAGGTTGTCACCCCTGTCCTCCCCAGATTGTGACCCACAGATTGTCACCCCTGTCCCCCAAAGTGTCACCTCCGGAGTGTCACCCACAGATTGCCACCCCTGTGTCCCCCCGGAGTGTCCCCCCGGAGTGTCCCTGCTGTCCCCCAGAGTGTCACCCACAGATTGACAACCCTGTCCCCCAAAGTGTCACTCCCAGAGTGTCACCCACAGATTGTCACCCCGTCCTCCCCGGAGTGTCCCCCCGGAGTGTCACCCACAGATTGACAACCCTGTCCCCCAAAGTGTCACTCCCAGAGTGTCACCCACAGATCGTCACCCCGTCCTCCCCGGAGTGTCCCCCCGGAGTGTCACTCACAGATTGTCACCCCTGTGTCCCCCCGGAGTGTCCCCCCGGAGTGTCTCGCTGTCCCCCCGGAGTGTCCCCGCTGTTCCCCCGGAGTGTCCCCGCTGTCCCCCCGGAGTGTCCCCGCTGTCCCACCTTCCTGGGCGGCGTTGGCCCCCTGCAGGCTGGTGGCCACCAGGTGGCCGTGGCGCAGGCTCAGCCCCCGCTGCTCCGTGTCCCGCAGCACGTACTGGTACGGCCGGGCCGCGGGGCGCGGCACCGGCGGGGACCCGAACGCCACCGAGGTCTCTGGGGACACGGACGGACAGACAGGCGTGGGGACACGGGGACACGGACAGCGCGTGGGGACACGGGACAGACAGACGTGGGGACAGACAGACATGGGGACACGGGGACACGGACAGCGCGTGGGGACACGGACAGCGCGTGGGGACACGGGGACACGGACAGACAGACATGGGAACAGACAGACATGGGGACATGGGGACATAGGGACAGACAGACACACGGACAGCGCCTGGGGACGTAGGGACACGGGACACACAGAAGCAGGGGCACGAAGATAGGCGGGGACAGGGACACGGGGACAGACGGGTGGGGATTGGGCCAGGGGGACATGGGGACACGGGGACATAGACATGGGGACAGGGACACGGGGGCGTGTCTGGGCGCACGGGACATGGGCTGGAGGACAGAGGGACAGGGGGAGAGGCGACATGTGGGGCAGGGCTGGGCACAGGGGACACGGGGACACGGGGACAGCACCCACCTGTCCCCAGGAACTCGTCGAACAAGGCCACCATGTCGGGGTCGATGACAGCCTCGGTGTCCCCGCTCGCCGCCATGGTCCCGGGGCGGGGTCCCTGCGGTGTCCCCCTGTGGGGACAGGGGACGTGACACCCGGGGAGGGGAGGTGACACCCCCGGCAGAAGGGACAGCGCTGTCCCCACGCTGTCCCCTCGCTGTCCCCTCGCTGTCACCGCTCACCTGACGGCAGCTCTGGGCGCACAGGACATGGCTGGGCCTGCGGAGGGTGGCACGTGGGTGACACGGGTGACACGGGTGACACCCGAGTGCCAGCACGACTGTCCCCGAGCAGGACCCGGCTTGTCCCCGTCCCCAGGTACCTGCGGCTGTGTCCCCCGTGCCACCTCCCGCGGTGCTGTCCTGTCCCCTGTGTCACCTCCCGCGGTGCTGTCCTGTCCCCTGTGCTCTGGCCGTGTCCCCGCAGGTGACAGTGGCTTTATCGGGCCGGGCGGGGCGGGGACAGCTCCCGGTAATTGGCGACATGGGTGACGGTGACGCGAGCGATGGCGAAATGCCACCAGGTGCCAGCGTCCCCTGTGCCACCCCCTGTGCCATCCCCCGTGCCAGGCTGTCCCCGCAGTGTCCCCTGTCCCCCGGCACCGTGGGTGGCCCCTGTGCCCTGTCCCTGTGGTCCCATCGCCTTGTCACCATTGTCACTGTGAGTGGTGTCCCCAAGGCGCTGTGAGCACTGTCCCCAAACTCCCAGGTGTCCCCTGTGTCCCATCCCCGTGGTCATTGTGCCTTGTCCCCAAGGTCCTGTGTGCCCTGTCCCCACGACGCCACCTGCTGTGTCCCCACGGTGTCCCCATGTCCCTGTGGTCCCAAATCCCAAAATCCCCTCTCTGTCCCCACAGTCCTACGTGCCCTGTCCCCAAAATGCCACCTTCCCTGTCCCCACGGTGCCACATCCCCACTCTCCTGTGTCCCCTGTCCCCGTTGTCCCATGTCCCCTGTCCCCAAAATCCCATGTGCCCTGTCCCTATTGTCCCCAAAATGCCACGTTCCCTTTCACTCCTGTCCCCAATCCCTGTCCCCACATCCCCCTGTCCCTTGTCCCTATTGTCCCCCATCCCCCGTCCCCCACGGTGTCCCCACAGTGTCCCCACGGTGTCCCCGTGCCCCATCCCCACAGCCCCGCATGTCCTGTCCCCAAAATCCCATGTCCCATGTCCCTGTGGTGACCTGTCCCCAAAATGCCACGTTCCCTGTCCCTCCTGTCCCCAGTCCCCTGTCCCCACATCCCCGTGTGCCCTGTTCCTATTGTCCTCCATCCCCTGTCCCCTACAGTGTCCCCACGGTGTCCCCGTGTCCCGGTGCCCACGGTATCCCCACGGCGTCCCCGTGTCGCGTGCCCGCGGTGTCCCCACGGCGTCCCCGTGTCCCGGTGCCCGCGGTGTCCCCACGGTGTCCCCGTGTCGCGTGCTCACGGTGTCCCCGGGCGGTCCCGCAGGATCCGGGAAGGGGCCGCGTCACCCCCGCCCGGGGACGTCCCGTTCTGTCCCCATCGCGCGGGTGGCGCAAGAGCGGCCACTCCGCGGCGGTGACACACCCAGCGGTGCCACCAGCCCCGCCCTGTCCCCCCTGCCACCCCTGTGCCACCCGTGTGCCACCCCTGTCCCTCCCCGTCCCCCCGTGTCACCCACGCTCGGGCACCGCGTGGCCGCAGCATCTTTATTCCCGCGCGGGGGCGCGGTCAGGATGGCGCTGTCCCCAGGGGGATGGCATTGTCCCCAGAGGGATGGCACTGTCCCCAGGGGGATGGCACTGTCCCCAGAGGGATGGCGCTGTCCCCAGGGGGATGGCATTGTCCCCAGGGGGATGGTATTGTCCCCAGAAGGATGGCGCTGTCCCCAGGGGGATGGCACTGTCCCCAGAAGGATGGCGCTGTCCCCAGGGGGATGGCATTGTCCCCAGGGGGATGGCGCCGTCCCCAGAGGGATGGCATTGTCCCCAGGGGGATGGTATTGTCCCCAGAGGGATGTCACTGTCCCCAGAAGGATGGCGCTGTCCCCAGGGGGATGGCACTGTCCCCAGGGGGATGGCATTGTCCCCAGAGGGATGGCGCTGTCCCCAGGGGGATGGCACTGTCCCCAGAGGGATGGCGCTGTCCCCAGGGGGATGGCGCTGTCCCCAGGGGGATGGTATTGTCCCCAGGGGGATGGTATTGTCCCCAGGGGGATGGCGCTGTCCCCAGAGGGATGGCGCCGTCCTCAGGGGGATGGCGCTGTCCTGAAGGGATGTCACCGTCCTGGAGAAGATGCCACCGAGGAGCAAGGACTTGTCATCCTCCCTGGCTGAGGATGTCGCCGTCCCTCGGGGGGTGGCATCCTCCCCAGTAAGATGTCACCATCGCTGGGATAAGGATGTCACCTTCCCCATGAAGATGTCACCATCCCAGTGAGGATGTCACCCTCCCTGAGATAAGGATGTCACCGCCCCGGTGGGGATGCCATCCTCTCCAGGAGGATGTCACCCTCCCTAGGGGAATGTCACCCTCTCCAGGAGGATGTCACCCTCCCCAGGGGAATATCACCATCCCTGGGATGAGGATGTCACCCTCCCCAGGTGGATGTCACCCTCCCTGGGCCGGGCTGTCCCCGCGCGGGGGCCGGGGGGGCTCAGCAGAGCTGGAAGTAGAAGTCGATCAGGTTGGAGGCGACATCGCGGTGGCGACAGAGCGCCAGGGGCTGGTGGCCGCGCGGGGCCGTGCACAGGAACCAGCCGGGGTGCGCGGCCGACTCGAAGCGCCACAGCCCGTCCCGGTAGGAGCGGAAGAAGGTGAAGGCGGCCGCGCTGTCCCCGGCGCGGGGCAGCTCCCGGATGTCCACGTCCTGCGGGCCACCCGCGTGTCACCCCCGTGTCACCCGCGGGGACACCGCGGCCACCGCGCGGCAGAGCCCCGCTGCGCTGTGGGCGCGTCCTGGGATGTCCCCGTGTCCCTATCCCGCAATGTCCCATCCCTGAAGTCCCCGTGTCCCCATCCCGCAATGTCCCATCCCCACGTGTCCCGAGGTGTCCCCTCCCCGCGGTGTCCCCATCCCCTTCCCTCCAGTGTCCCTGCAGTGTCCCCATCCCCGCGATGCCCCCATTCCCACGGTGTCCCCATCCCCTCGGCACGCCCGTCCCTGTCCCCTCGGTGTCCGCTCGCTCCCCCCTCCCTGTCCCCGCTGTCCCCTCTCTGTCCCAGCTGTCGCCTCTCTGTCCCCTGTCCCTGTCACCTGCAGGCTCAGCCGCGGCTCTACTCCCCTCTCCCCTGTCCCCTGTCCCCTGTCCCTGTCCCCCTCTATCCCAGCTGTCCCCTGTCCCTGTCCCCGCTGTCCCCTGTCCCCTGTCCCTGTCCCCCGCTGTCACCTGCAGGCTGAGGCGCGGCTCTCCCCCCGCTATCCCCTCTATCCCCCCTGTCCCTGTCCCCGTCTATCCCAGCTGTCCCCTGTCCCTGTCCCCGCTGTCACCTGCAGGCTGAGGCGCGGCTCTCCGCGCGGGCCGCGCTCGGCGCTCAGGCAGCGGGAGCCGTGTTGGATGCCCAGGATCACGGGCAGCCGCGCGGGCTCCAGGGCTCGGTTGGGCACCCAGAACACCTTCTCTGCAGGCGGCACGGGGGACCCTCAGCGCGCGTCCCACCCGCGTCCCCGGGCGCGTCCCCGGGCGCGTCCCCGAGCGCGTCCCCGCGCGCGTCCCCGCGTCACCTTCCAGCGCGGCGTTGGCGCCCTGCAGGTGCCCGGCCACCAGGTGCCCGTCGCGCAGGTACAGCGAGCGCTGGTTCACGTCCCACAGCCTGCGGGGGGCACGGGGCAGCGACAGCGGTGCCACCCCGCGTGTCACCGTGTGTCCCCCGCCACCCGCGGGACCCCCCCGCTGTCCCTTACCGGTACTGGAACACCTTGGTCTGCACCGTGGGCTCGCGGCAGAGGGCGAAGCCTTCGGCCTCTGCGCGGAGGAAGAGGAGGGCGAGGCTGAGGGTGGTCACCAGGAGAGCCCCGCGCCCCCTGCCCGCGCCCCCCGAGCTTTGGGGGTCCCTCCCGGCTCCCCCGGCGGGGGTCCCGGCGGTGGCACCGGCCGTGCCGAGCGCTCCGTGTCCCCTCCCGGCCGGACAGCGCTCACCCATGGGACCCCCGGCTCAGCTGGGACCCCCGGCTCTGGTGGGATCTGGTGGGACCCCCGGCTCTGGTGGGTGCCCCGGTTCTGGTGCCACCCCCGGTTCCCGTGGGACCCCCGGCTCCGGGCGCTGCGGTCGCGGTGAGGGAGGAAGGAAGGAAGGAGGCTGTCAGTGGTGTTGCCACACTGCTGGGAAGGGCGAGCCCCGCCCCGGCCATTGCTCAGCATCCCCGCGAGGTGACAACAGAGGGGACACATGGCGGGGAGTGGGGGGCGACAGTACGACACAGCGTGGGGCACCGCGACGCCCGCGGCGGCTGCGGCAGGGCTCGAACACGCGACCTCAGAGTCGAGGGAGCGGCGCCTTCCCCGCTGCGCTACAGCGGCGGCGGGCGCGCATGCGCGCTGAGGGAACGGCGGGCAGCGCGCAGGGGCGGCGTGGGGAGCCCTGAGTGGCCGCGGGAGCTGCGCATGCGCAGAGCGAGGCGCGAAGCCGCAGGGCGCTGAGGGCGGCACTGCGCGTGCGCTGCGCAGGCGCGGGGGCTGCGGCGCATGCGCACTGAGGCGGGTGAGGCGCTGGCGCACGCGCAGAGCGCCCCCCCGACGGGCGGGAGGGACCATGGCGGCGCTGGGGGATGCGCTGAGGGCAGCGGCGGCCGCGCTGCTGCTGCTGAGCTGGGGCGCCCATGGCCTCTACTTCCACATCGGCGAGACTGAGAAGCGCTGCTTCATCGAGGAGATCCCCGACGAGACCATGGTCATCGGTGCGGGGGGCGTGAGGGGATAACGGGAGGGACCACGGGGAATGGCGGAAGGGTAGCGGGAGAGACCAGCGGGCTCTTGTGGGGGGAACACACGCCCACAGAATTTGGGACCGGGGGCAGTTACCGGGAGGGACCCGCAGGGCTGGGGATGTGGGCGAGACCACGGCGCCCGCGGGGGTGATGGGAGCGACCACTGCAGACCGGTGGGGGGGGGAGTTAACGGGAGGGAGCATCGGGGAGCGGAGAGATTACCGGGGAGCGGGCGGAACGCTGCGGGGGATAAACCGGGACCCGGCCCGAGCCCGTGTCCCCGCTCGGTGCCAGGCAATTACCGGACCCAGCTGTGGGACAAACAGTCCGAGTCCTTCCTGCCCTCCACGCCGGGGCTGGGCATGCACGTGGAGGTCAAGGACCCCGACGGAAAGGTGCGGGAGGGGTCTTGGGGGGGTTTGGCCATCTCATGGATCAGAGGAGGGGTCCCTGGGGGGGTTTGGGTACCCCTGGGCATGGGGAGGGGTCCCTGGGGGGGTTTGGGTACCCCTGGGCATGGGGAGGGGTCCCTGGGTGGGTTTGGGTACCCCTGGGCATGGGGAGGGGTCTCTGGGTGGGTTTGGGTATCCCTGGGCATGGGGAGGGGTCCCTGGGGGGGTTTGGGTACCCCTGGGCATGGGGAGGGGTCTCTGGGTGGGTTTGGGTACCCCTGGGCATGGGGAGGGGTCTCTGGGTGGGTTTGGGTATCCCTGGGCATGGGGAGGGCCCCTGGGGGGGTTTGGGTATCTCTGGGCATGGGGAGGGGTCTCTGGGTGGGTTTGGGTATCCCTGGGCACAGGGAGGGGTCCCTGGGGTGGGGGGATGTCTCTGGGTGTCCCTGGGGGTTCCTGGGGTGTGACCATAGCCGTGTCCCTGTGCCCAGTGGGTGACAGTGACAGTGACAGGCGATGGCAGTGGCCGTGCCCAGGGGGTGACAGTGACAGTGACAGGCGATGGCAGTGGCCGTGCCCAGGGGGTGACAGTGACAGTGACAGGCGATGGCAGTGGCCGTGCCCAGGGGGTGACAGTGCCCCCTGCTGGCACAGGTGGTGCTCTCTCGCCAGTACGGCTCCGAGGGTCGCTTCACCTTCACGTCGCACACGCCGGGCGAGCACCAGATCTGCCTGCACTCCAACTCCACCCGCATGGCCCTGTTCGCCGGGGGCAAGCTGGTAATGGGCGGGGACAGCCGGGGACAGCTGGGGACAGCCTGGGACAGGCTGGGGACAGCATGGGGACAGCTGGGGACAGCTGGGGACAGCCAGGGACAGCTGGGGACAGGCTGGGGACAGCATGGGACAGCTGGGGACAGCCTGGGACAGCATGGGGACAGCTGGGGACAGCATGGGGACAGCATGGGACAGCTGGGGACAGGCTGGGGACAGCATGGGACAGCTGGGGACAGCCTGGGACAGCATGGGGACAGCATGGGGACAGCTGGGGACAGCATGGGGACAGCCTGGGACAGCTGGGGAAAGGCTGGGACAGCTGGGGACAGCCTGGGACAGCATGGGGACAGCTGGGGACAGGCTGGGACAGCTGGGGACAGCATGGGGACAGCTGGGGACAGCATGGGGACAGCATGGGGACAGCTGGGGACAGCTGGGGACAGGCTGGGACAGCCTGGGACAGCTGGGGACAGCATGGGGACAGCATGGGACAGCTGGGGACAGCATGGGACAGCTGGGGAAAGGCTGGGACAGCCTGGGACAGCTGGGGACAGGCTGGGGACAGCTGGGGACAGCTGGGGACAGCCTGGGACAGCATGGGATAGCTGGGGACAGCATGGGGACAGCCTGGGACAGCTGGGGACAGCATGGGACAGCTGGGGACAGCATGGGGACAGCTGGGGACAGGCTGGGACAGCTGGGGACAGCTGGGGACAGCATGGGGACAGCTGGGGGACAGCATGGGACAGCTGGGGACAGGCTGGGATAGCGCTGGGGACAGTACTGGGGACACCCCCATGCCCTCCCCATGGCTGTGCCATTGCCGGTGCCAGCCCAGTGCCAGCCCCGGTGGCAGCCTGGTGATGGCCCTGGTGCCATTGCTGGTGCCATTGCCAGTGCCAGCCCTGTGCCCTCCCCATGGCTGTGCCACTGTCCTGGTGCCATTGCTGGTGCCAGCCCCAGTGCCATTGGCGGTGCCAACCCTGGTGCCATTGCTGGTGCCATTGCTGGTGCCAGCCCTGGTGCCATTGCCGGTGCCATTGGCGGTGCCAGCCCAGTGCCAGCCCAGTGCCAGCCCCGGTGGCAGCCCCGGTGACAGCCCTGTCCCCGCAGCGGGTGCACCTGGACATCCAGGTGGGCGAGCACACCAACAACTACCCCGAGATCGCCGCCAAGGACAAGCTGACGGAGCTGCAGCTGCGCGCCCGGCAGCTGCTGGACCAGGTGGAGCAGATCCAGAAGGAGCAGAACTACCAGAGGGTGAGCGGGGGGAAAGGGGTCTGGGGGAGACTGGGGGGTTTGGGGTGAATCTGTGCGGGTTTGGGGTGAATCTGTGGGGGTTTGGGGTGAATCTGTGCGGGTTTGGGGGCATCTGTGGGGGTTTAGGGGGGAATCTGTGGAGTTTGGGGGGAATCACCTCGGTTTTGGGGTGAATCCGTGCGGGTTTAGGGATAATCAGTGCAGTTTTGGAGTCAATCTGCACAGTTTTGGGGTGAACCCCTGGGGTTTTTGGGATTAATCCACGGGGTTTTTGGGGTGACTCTGCGGGGTTTTTGGGTGACTCCACAGCGTTCTGGGGTGAACCCATGGGTTTTGGGGTGACTCTGCCGGGTTTTTGTGGGAACTCCATGCAGTTTTGGTGTGACTCAGTGGGTTTTGGGGGTGAACCCGTGCAGTTTTGGGGTAATTCCGGGGGGGTTTTGGGGTGCCCCGCAGTACCGCGAGGAGCGGTTCCGCATGACGAGCGAGAGCACGAACCAGCGCGTGCTGTGGTGGTCCATCGCCCAGACCATCATCCTCATCCTCACCGGCATCTGGCAGATGAGGCACCTCAAGAGCTTCTTCGAGGCCAAGAAATTGGTGTAGCCCCCCACTGCCCCCGGGGGGCTCCCCAAAACCCACCCCCACCCCAGCAGGGGATCCCACCCACCCTGGGGCACCCGGGGGCTCTCCAGAATCCACCCCACCCACCCTGGGGTGCTGAGGAAGGATCCAGGGGAGCCCCCCAAACCCACCCCACCCACCCTGGGGTGCTGGGGAGGGACCCTCACTGCCTGCTGGGACCTTGGGGGGCGTGGGCGGGTTTGGGGGGTGCAGAAAGGGGCCACCCCCCCTTGGTGTTGTTTTTGATGGGGAAATAAAGGTTTTTTGGTTCCACCAAGAGTTGTCAGTGCGTTTTTGGAATGGGGAGGGGGTTGTGACGCTCCAGGAATTCAGCTGCCTGTCCCAAGGATGTTGTCCCGCTGGCAGGGGTTGAATCCCCCCCAAAACGACCCCGGGGGGATTTTGGGGTGTCAGTCCTCCACCGCTAGGGGGCGCTGTACCCTTGTGGGCGCGCGGCCGGAAGTGCCCGTGGGAGGCGCGGCCGGAAGTGTCTGTGGGAGGCGCGGCCGGAAGTGCCCGTGTGGGCGGTGGGACCAGCATGGCGGCAGACGCGGAGGCGAAGGGCTTCGAGCACATGGGGCTGGACGGGCGGCTGCTGCGGGTGAGGGGCTCTGGCCGGGGAGGAGCGGGGTGTTCGGGGGTAGCGATGGGCGGGGTCCCGTGAGCGGTGTGGGGTCTCTGTGTGGGGAGCGATCGGGGAGTTTTTGGGGGTGGGGGGGGGATTGGGTCAGCGGAGGGGAGGATTGTGGGGTTGCTTTGGGGTGGGATATTGGGGGGCCTTTGGGGGGAATATTGGGGACCCTCTGAGGGGAGGAGACTTTGGGGTCCCTCTGAGAGCTCGGGGACATTGAATATCCTCTGAGGGAAGGGGATGGGGACATTGGGGTCCCTTTGAGGGGACATAAGGAGCCAGATTTTGGGGTCCCTTGCTGGGGGCGGGGGGGCCTGAAGGGACCGGAGTCCCCTGGAGTGGGGGGGACACTGAGGACTGTCACCATGGGAAGAGAGTGACACTGGGATGGCACTGGGGACTGTCACCACGGGGAGGGGGTGACACTGGGGACTGTCACCATGGGGAGGAGGTGACACCGAGGACTGTCACCATGCGGAGAGGTGACACCGAGGACTGTCACCACGGGGAGGGGGTGACACTGGGGACTGTCACCATGGGGAGGAGGTGACACCGAGGACTGTCACCATGCGGAGAGGTGACACCGAGGACTGTCACCACGGGGAGGGGGTGACACTGGGGACTGTCACCATGCGGAGAGGTGACACCGGGGACTGTCACCACCGTCCCCGCGGTGACCCGGCCCCCCCGCCCCGTCCCCGCAGGCGGTGGCCGAGCTGGGCTGGGCGGTGCCCACGGCCATCCAGGCACGCGCCATCCCGCTGGCCATGGAGGGCCGGGACCTGCTGGCCCGGGCCAGGACCGGCTCCGGGAAAACCGGCGCGTACGGGCTGCCCCTGCTGCACAAACTGCTGGGGGTCAAGGAGGTACCGGGGTGTACTGGGGGATACTGGGGATACTGGGGGCACTGGGGGTACTGGGGGCAGTGGGGGGTACTGGAGATACTGGGGATACTGGGAGCACTGGGGCTGCCCCTGCTGCACAAACTGCTGGGGGTCAAGGGGGTACTGGGGTGTACTGGGGGGTACTGGGAGCACTGGGGTGGGGTACTGGAGATACTGGGGATACTGGGGGCTCTGGGGCTGCTCATGCTGCACAAACTGCTGGGGGTCAAGGAGGTACCGGGGATACTGGGGGATACTGGGAGCACTGGGGTGGGGTACTGCAGATACTGGGGATACTGGGGGTACTGGGGATACTGGGGGCACTGGGGCTGCCCCTGCTGCACAAACTGCTGGGGGTCAAGGAGGTACCGGAGATACTGGGGGATACTGGGAGCACTGGGGTGGGATACTGGAGATACTGGGGATACTGGGGGTACTGGGGATACTGGGGGTAATGGGGGCTCTGGGGCTGCTCATGCTGCACAAACTGCTGGGGGTCAAGGAGGTACTGGGGGGTACTGGGAGCACTGGGGTGGGGTACTGGAGATATTGGGGATACTGGGAGCACTGGGGCTGCCCATGCTGCACAAAGTGCTGGGGCTCAAAGAGGTAGTGGGGGTACTGGGGGGAATTGAACATAGGGGATGTTGGGGGTCACAGACAGACTGGGGATGGGGGCATTGGGGTGACCCTGCTGTCCCACGTGTCCCCAGGCGTCCCCAGCCGTGCCCCAGGCCGTGCAGGGCTGGTGTCCCTGTCCCCCCAGTGACCCCAGTGACCCCAGTGACCCCGCTGTCCCCTGTCCCCAGGCGTCCCCAGCCGTGCCCCAGGCCGTGCGGGCGCTGGTGCTGGTGCCCTCGGCAGAGCTGGCCCGCCAGGTGGGGCACACCCTGCGCCGCCTCGCCGCCTTCTGCTCCCGCCAGCTGCGCGTGGCCGAGCTCTGCGGCCACTCCGAGCTCGCTGAGCAGCGGTCAGTCAGCCCCTGGGACCCCCTGGTGTCCCTGACCCCTCCCTGGGTGTCCCTGACCCCTCCCTGGGTATCCCCTCGGTGTCCCTGACCCCTCCTTGGTGTCCCTGACCCCTCCCCAGTGTCCCCTCAGTGTCCCTGACCCCTCCTTCGGTGTCCTCTCGATGTCCCCGACCCCTCCCTGATGTTCCCAGCCCCTCCCTAGTGTCCCCTCAGTGTCCCTGATTCCTGGGTGTCCCCAGCCCCTCCCTGGCTATTCCCTCAGTGTCCCCTCATGTCCCTGACCCCTCCCTGGGTGTCCCTGACCCCTCCCCAGTGTCCCCTCAGTGTCCCTGACCCCTCTGGTGTCCCCAGGCCGGTGCTGATGGAGCAGCCGGACATCGTGGTGGGCACCCCTGGCCGTGTCCTGGCGCACGTGGCCGGGCACAGCCTGACCCCTGACCCCTCCCTGGTGTCCCCTGGCTGTCCCCTGGGTGTCCCCTCATGTCCCTGACCCCTCTGGTGTCCCCAGGCCGGTGCTGATGGAGAAGCCAGACATCGTGGTGGGCACCCCTGGCCGTGTCCTGGCGCACGTGGCCGGACACAACCTGAGCCTGCGGCCGTGGCTGGAGCTGCTGGTGCTGGACGAGGCTGATCTGCTGCTGTCCTTCGGCTTCGGGGACGACATCAAGGCCCTGCTCTGGTGGGGACACGGGGGGGACACAGGGAACACTCAGGGGGCATGGGGGGATACACAGGGAACACTCAGGACACACAGGGGACATGGGGGGATACACAGGGGACACTCAGGGGTCGTGGGGGGACACTGGGGATACTCAGGGGATACTCGGGGGACATGGAGGGGATACTTGGGGGACACTCAGGGGCACTCAGGGGACATGGAGGGGACACTCAGGGATAGTGGGGGTACACTGGGGACACTGGGAGACACTCTGGGGACACTCAGGGACACTCAGGGGACGTGGAGGGGACACTCTGGGGACACTGGGAGACACTCAGGGGACATGGGGGGACGCTGGGGATACTCAGGGGACACTGGGGACACTCAAGGACACTCAGGGGACGTGGGGGGATACACAGTACACTTGGGACACTCAGGGGTGGAGGGACACTCAGAGGACACTGGGGGACACACGGGGGACATGGGGTGACACTCAGGACATGGGTGGCCACTTGGGATACTCAGGGGACATGGGGACACTTGGGACATGGGGGGACACTGAGGGCACTCAGGGGACATGGAGGGGACACTCAGGGGACACTCATACTCAGGGGACTCTTGGGACACTCAGGGGACACTCAAGGACACGGGGACACTCAGGGGACACAGGGGGACTCGGGACACCCAGGGAACACTTGGGGTGCAGGGCACAGGTAAAAGGTTGGGGGCACTACTGAGATTTTGGGGGGCTCGGGAGGTTTAGGGTGCACTGAGGTTTTGGGGCACTGAGGGGTTTTAGGGGGCCTTGAGGGGTTATAGGGTGCCCTGAGGAGTTTTGGGGTGCCCAGGGGGGTTTTGGGGTGCCCCTGACCCCCCGTTTCCCCCCAGCCACCTCCCCAAGATCTACCAGGCGCTGCTGGTGTCGGCCACGCTGAACCCCGAGCTGGAGGCGCTGCAGGAGCTGGTGCTGCACAACCCCGTGAGTGGGGGGCTTGGGGGGGTTTGGGGGGTCTGGAGTGGGGTCTGGGGGCTCTGCAGTGGGCACAGAGATGGGAAACACTCTGTTCCAGGTTCACGTTCTGCCCCCGGGCTGCACCTCCCGGGAATCCCATCTCCTTATCCCCCATTTCCCATCCCTGACCCCAAACTCCCATTTCATGTGCTGCAATCCCATCTCCTTATCTCCCATTTCCCATCCCTGACCCCAAACTCCGTTTTGGGTGCAGGTTCTGCCCCCTAAGCCCATCTCCTGGGCCATTCCCAGCTGTTCCAGGTGCTGCAATCCCATCTCCCCATTCCCTCATTTCCCATCCCTGACCCCAAGCTGCATTCCAAGTTCACATCCTGCCCCCCAAGCTCCGTCTCCTGGGCTGCTCCCAGCTGCAGCAGTTCTGGGTGTTGGGATTCCCATCTCCCCAATCCCCCATTTCAGATCCCTGACCCCACACTCCGTTCCAGGTTCATGTCCTGCCCCCCAAGCCCTGTCTGATGGGCCATTCCCAGCTGTTCCAGGTGCTGCAATCCCAGTTCCTTATCCCCATTTCAGATCCCTGACCCCAAACTCTCATTCCAGGTGCACGTCCTGCCCCCCGAGCCCCGTCTGCCAGGATTCCCATCTCCCCAATCCCCCATTTCCCATCCCTGACCCCACACTCTGTTCCAGGTGCACGTCCTGCCCCCCAAGCCCCATCTCCCAGGAATCCCATCTCCCCAATCCCCCATTTTGGGTTCCTGACCCTACACTCCGTTCCAGGTGCACGTCCTGCCCCCCAAGCCCCATCTCCTGGGATTCCCATCTCCCCAATCCCCCATTTCAGATCCCTGACCCCAAACTCTCATTCCAGGTGCACGTCCTGCCCCCCGAGCCCCGTCTGCCGGGATTCCCATCTCCCCAATCCCCCATTTCCCATCCCTGACCCCACACTCTGTTCCAGGTTCACATCCTGCCCCCCAAGCCCTGTCTGCCAGGCCATTCCCAGCTGTTCCAGGTGCTGCAATCCCAGCTCCTTATCCCCATTTTGGGTTCCTGACCCTACACTCCGTTCCAGGTGCACGTCCTGCCCCCCGAGCCCCATCTCCCAGGAATCCCATCTCCCCAATCCCCCATTTCAGATCCCTGAGCCCACACTCCGTTCCAGGTGCACGTCCTGCCCCCTGAGCCCCATCTCCTGGGATTCCCATCTCCCCAATCCCCCATTTTGGGTTCCTGACCCCACACTCTGTTCCAGGTGCACGTCCTGCCCCCCGAGCCCCATCTCCCGGGATTCCCATCTCCCCAATCCCCCATTTCCCATCCCTGACCCCACACTCTGTTCCAGGTGCACGTCCTGCCCCCTGAGCCCCATCTCCCGGGATTCCCATCTCCCCAATCCCCCATTTCCCATCCCTGACCCCACACTCTGTTCCAGGTGCACGTCCTGCCCCCCGAGCCCCGTCTGCCGGGCTGCTCCCAGCTGCAGCAGTTCCGGGTGTTGGGATTCCCATCTCCCCAATCCCCCATTTCCCATCCCTGACCCCAAACTCTCATTCCAGATTCACATCCTGCCCCCCAAGCCCCATCTGCCAGGCCATTCCCAGCTGTTCCAGGTGCTGCAATCCCAGCTCCTTATCCCCATTTCAGATCCCTGACCCCAAACTCTCATTCCAGGTGCACGTCCTGCCCCCCGAGCCCCATCTCCCAGGAATCCCATCTCCCCAATCCCCCATTTCCCATCCCTGAGCCCACACTCCGTTCCAGGTGCACGTCCTGCCCCCTGAGCCCCATCTCCCGGGATTCCCATCTCCCCAATCCCCCATTTCCCATCCCTGACCCCACACTCCGTTCCAGGTGCACGTCCTGCCCCCTGAGCCCCATCTCCTGGGATTCCCATCTCCCCAATCCCCCATTTTGGGTTCCTGACCCCACACTCTGTTCCAGGTGCACGTCCTGCCCCCCGAGCCCCGTCTGCCGGGCTGCTCCCAGCTGCAGCAGTTCCGGGTGTGCTGTGACACGGAGGAGGACAAGTTCCTGCTGCTGGCGGCGCTGCTGAAGCTGCGGCTGCTGCGGGGCCGGGCTCTGCTCTTCGTGGGCAGCCTGGCCCGCGCCTTCCGCCTCAAGCTCTTCCTGGAGCAGTTCGGCATCGCCGCCTGCGCGCTCAACCCGCAGCTGCCCGCCCGCTCCCGGTGGGTTCTGGGGTGGGATTGATGGGAATTCCTGTTTTTATCCTAAACCCACAGCTGCCCGCCCGCTCCCGGTGAGATCGCGGGGTCTGTGGGGTGGGATTCCCGTTTGTGTCCTAAATCCACAGCTGCCAGTGTGATCCCAGTGAGATAGCGGGGTCTGTGGGGTGGAGTTTGTGGGGATTCCTGGTTTTATCCTAAATCTGGAGCTGCCAGTGTGATCCCAGTGAGATAACGGGGTTTGTGGGAATTCCTGTTTGTGTCCTAAATCCGCAGCTGCCAGTGTGATCCCAGTGAGATAATGGGGTCTGTGGGGTTTATGGGGTTTGTGGGAATTCCTGTTTGTGTTCTAGACTTGCAGCTGCCAGTGTGATCCCAGTGAGTTCTGGGGTCTGTGGGGTGTGGTTTGTGGGAATTCCTGTTTGTGTCCTAAATCCGCAGCTGCCTGCCCGGTCCCGGTGGGTTCTGGGGTGGGATTGATGGGAATTCCCGTTTTTATCCTAAATCCACAGCTGCCAGTGTGATCCTGGTGAGATACTGGGGTGTATGGGGTGGGGTTTGTGGGAATTCCTGTTTTTATCCTAAATCTGGAGCTGCCAGCACGATCACGGTGAGTTCTGGGGTGGGATTGATGGGAATTCCTGTCTTTATCCTAAACCCACAGCTGCCAGTGTGATCCTGGTGAGTTATGGGGTTTGTGGGGTGGGATTTATGGGATTTCCTTTTTTTATCCTAAATTTGCAGCTGCTAACCTGATCATGGTGAGATCGGGGTCTGTGGGATGGGGTTTGTGGGAATTCCCGTTTGTGTCCTAAACCTGCAGCTGCCAGCCTGATGTCCCTGCTGTCCTGTGTCCCTGCAGGTGCCTGGTGACACTGGGATGTCCTGGTGACACTGAGCTGTCCCAGGTGGCATTGGGGGTGTCCCCTCTGATGTCCCTGCTGCCCTGTGTCCCTGCAGGTGCCTGTGACACTGGGATGTCCCTGGTGACACTGAGCTGTCCCAGGTGGCATTGGGGGTGTCCCCTCTGATGTCCCTGCTGCCCTGTGTCCCTGCAGGTGCCACGTCATCGCCCAGTTTAACCGGGGTCTGTACGATTTCATCGTGGCCACCGACGAGGAGGCGCCGGCAGAGCCCGCCCGGCCCCGCCCGCGCAAAGGGGGGACAGCCAGGTCAGTGTGGGGACAGCCAGGTCAGTGTGGGGACACCAGGGACACTGGGGACAGCCAGGGGACACTGGGGACAGCCAGGGGACCCTGGGGACAGCCTGGGGACAGCCAGGTCAGTGGGGACAGCCAGGGGACACTGGGGACAGCCAGGTCAGTGTGGGGACAGCCAAGGGACACTGGGGACAGCCAGGGGGCAGCCAGGTCAGTGGGGACAGCCAGGGGACACTGGGGACAGCCAGGGGACACCAGGGGACACTGGGGACAGCCAGGTCAGTGTGGGGACAGCCAGGGGACACTGGGGACAGCCAGGTCAGTGTGGGGACAGGGGGGTGACACTGGGGACTGGGGAGCCACCAGGGAGCCGTTGGTGCCACCTGTGCTGTGTGGGTGTCACCAGTGTCCCGTGGGTGCTGCTGGGTCTCTGTCCCTGTCCCTGTATCCGGTGGGTGTCCCCGGGAAGGGACAGCAGCAGTGTCCCCATGTCCCTGTGTGTCCCCAGGAAGGGTGACAGGAAGGGACAGTCCCCGCAGTGTCCCCATGTCCCTGTGTGTCCCTGTGTCCCCAGGAAGGGTGACAGGAAGGGTGACAGGAAGGGACAGTCCCCGCAGTGTCCCCAGGACCCCGAGTTCAGCGCCTCGCGTGGAATCGATTTCCAGAACGTCGCCGCCGTCGTCAACTTCGATGTCCCTGGGACGGTGGAGACCTACATCCACCGTGTGGGCAGGTGTGTCACCTGTGTCACCAGGGTCACCAGGGTCACCATGGGGTCACCAGGGTCACCACGGGGTCACCATGGGGTCACCAGGGTCACCACGGGGTCACCACGGGGCTGGGGGTGTCACCGGGGTTATCCTGGGGTCACAGCTTCGGTGTCCCCAGCACGGTGGAGTGCTGCATCCACCGCGTGGGCAGGTGTGTCACCTGTGTCACCTCGGGGTCACCCCGGGGTCCTGGGGGTGTCCCCAGGTGTCCCAGCGTGTCCCATCCCCAGGACAGCCCGTGGGGACAGCCCTGGCACGGCGCTGACGCTGGCACTGCCCGACGAGCTGGAGGCGCTGCAGAGGATCGAGGACACGCTGGCAGGAGGTGACATGGGGACACTGTGGGGGACACTGGGGGGGGTTGGGGACACTGGGGGACACTGAGGTGACCCGGTGACCCTGTGCTGTCCCTGTCCCCAGAGAACGGTCAGTCCATGCTGCAGCCGTACGAGTTCCGCATGGAGGAGATCGAGACACTGCGCTACCGCTGCAGGGTACGGGGACAGGGACAGGGACTGGGGGGACACGGGACAGGGACAGGGACACGGGGACAGTGAGGGGACACGGGATACTGAGGGGACACGGGGACAGGGACAGGGACAGTGGGGGGACACGGGGACAGGGACAGGGACACGGGGACAGTGAGGGGACACGGGATACTGAGGGGACACGGGGACAGGGACAGGGACAGTGGGGGGACACGGGGACAGGGACAGGGACACGGGGACAGGGACAGGGACAGCGGACAGTGAAAGTACCCCCGGAAGGGGACAGGGACACTGAGGGGACACGGGGACAGGGACAGGGACATGGGGACAGTGAGGGGACACGGGACAGTGAGGGGACACGGGGACACTGGGGGGACACGGGGACAGTGAGGGGACACGGGGACAGTGAGGGGACACAGAGACACAGGGACAGTGAGGGGACACGGGGACACTGAGGGGACACGGGGACAGTGAGGGGACACGGGGACACTGAGGGGACATGGGACACTGAGGGGACATGGGACAGTGAGGGGACAGGGACACGGGACAGTGAGGGGACACTGAGGGGACAGTGAGGGGACACGGGGACAGGGACAGGGACAGTGAGGGGACATGGGGACAGTGAGGGGACCGGGGACAGGGACACGGGGACAGGGACAGGGCCATGGGGACACTGAGGGGACATGGGGACACTGAGGGGACACGGGACAGTGAGGGGACACGGGGACACTGAGGGGACATGGGACACTGAGGGGACATGGGGACAGTGAGGGGACATGGGGACACTGAGGGGACATGGGACACTGAGGGGACATGGGGACAGGGACACGGGACAGTGAGGGGACACGGGGACAGTGAGGGGACACGGGACAGTGAGGGGACACGGGACAGTGAGGGGACACGGGAACAGTGAGGGGCTGTGTCCCTTCCTGAGGATGCAGTGGGACAGTCCCTAGCGGTGTCCCGGTGTCCCCAGTGCTGTCCCCTGTGTCCCTGATGTCCCCAAGAGGGCGCCATGCGCTCTGTCACCAAGCAGGCCTGTCCCCAGTGTCCCCATGTCCCCAGTGATGTCCCCAATGTCCCCAATGTCCCCAGGACGCCATGCGCTCTGTCACCAAGCAGGCCGTGCGCGAGGCGCGGCTCCGGGAGCTGCGCCAGGAGCTGCTCAACTCTGAGAAACTCAAGGTGAGACCCCAAAACTGGGGTAAAAACCCCAAAATTCCCCTTTACAAACCCCAAATTCCCCTAAAAAAACCCAAATTCCCTTAAAAAAATCCCAAATTCCCCTAAAAAAACCAAATTCCCCTTTAAAAACCCCAAATTCCCCTAAAAAAATCCCAAATTCTCCTAAAAAAACCCCAAATTCCCCTAAAAAAACCCAAATCCCCTTAAAAAACCCCAAATTCCTCTTGAAAATCCCAAATTTCCCTAAAAATCCTTTTAAAAGCCCCAAAATTCCCTTTAAAAGCCCCAGATTTCCTTTTCTAAAATCCCAAATTCCTCTTGAAAAACTCCTAAATCCCCTTAAAAATCCCAAATTTCCATAAAAACCCCAAATTTCCCTAAAAAATCCCAAATTCCCTTTAAAAGCCCCGAATTCCCCTAAAAAAATCCCAAATTCCCTTTAAAAATCACCAAATCCTTTTGGGATTTCCTCCCTGTAACTTCAATTTTAACCCAATTTTTGTCATTTTAACAACACTGACATGGTGCTGGGGTGGAATTTCCCCGCTGCAGTTAATGAATTAATGATTAATTAACATCTAATGATGATTAATTAATGATTGATGAAGGAATTAAGCACATTTTGGGGTTTCCCAGGTTTATTTTGAGGACAATCCCCGGGACCTGCAGGCGCTGAGGCACGACCGGCCCCTGCACCCAGCCAGTGTCCAGCCCCACCTGGGGCACATCCCTGAGTACCTGGGTACCCAAACTGGGGGAAAAAATGGGGAAATTGGGAAAAAATGGGATAAAAAACTGAAAAAATGGTGAAAATCGGAGAAAAAATGGAGAAAAAACCTGAAAAATGGGGGAAAATCAGAATTAAAATGAGGGAAATGGGAGTGGCCTCTGCCACACCTGGGGCACATCCCTGAGTACCTGGGTACCCAAACTGGGGGGAAAAATGGGGAAATTGGGAAAAAATGGGATAAAAAACTGAAAAAATGGGAAAAATCGGGGAAAAAATGGAGAAAAAAACTGAAAAAATGGAGAAAAATTAGGATTAAAATGGGGGAAATGGGAGTGGCCTCTGCCACACCTGGGGCACATCTCTGAGTACCTGGGTACCCAAACTGGGGGAAAAAATGGGGAAATTGGGAAAAAATGGGATAAAAACTGAAAAAATGGGAAAAAATGGGGAAAAAAACTGAAAAATGGGGGGAAATTAGGATTAAAATGGGGGAAATGGGAGCAGCACCAACCTCACCTGGGGCACATCCCCGAGTGCCTGGGTACCCAAACTGGGGGAAAAATGGGGAAATTGGGAAAAAATGGGATAAAAAACTGAAAAAATGGGAAAAATCAGGGGGAAAATGGGGAAAAAACTGAAAAAATGGGGGAAAATCAGAATTAAAATGAGGGAAATGGGAGTGGCCTCTGCCACACCTGGGGCACATCCCTGAGTACCTGGGTACCCAAACTGGGGGAAAAAATGGGATAAAAAACTGAAAAAATGGGAAAAATCGGGGGAAATGGGGAAAAAACTGAAAAAATGGGGGAAAATCAGAATTAAAATGAGGGAAAATGGGAGTGGCCTCTGCCACACCTGGGGCACATCCCTGAGTACCTGGGTACCCAAACTGGGGGAAAAAATGGGGAAATTGGGAAAAAATGGGATAAAAAACTGAAAAAATGGTGAAAATCAGAGAAAAAATGGAGAAAAAACCTGAAAAATGGGGGAAAATCAGAATTAAAATGAGGGAAATGGGAGTGGCCTCTGCCACACCTGGGGCACATCCCTGTGTACCTGGGTACCCAAACTGGGGGGAAAAATGGGGAAATTGGGAAAAAATGGGATAAAAAACTGAAAAAATGGGAAAAATCAGGGGGAAAATGGGGAAAAAACTGAAAAAATGGGGGAAAATCAGAATTAAAATGAGGGAAATGGGAGTGGCCTCTGCCACACCTGGGGCACATCTCTGAGTACCTGGGTACCCAAACTGGGGGGAAAAATGGGGAAATTGGGAAAAAATGGGATAAAAAACTGAAAAAATGGGAAAAATCAGGGGGAAAATCAGAATTAAAATGAGGGAAATGGGAGTGGCCTCTGCCACACCTGGGGCACATCCCTGAGTACCTGGGTACCCAAACTGGGGGAAAAAATGGGGAAATTGGGAAAAAATGGGATAAAAACTGAAAAAATGGGAAAAAATGGGGAAAAAAACTGAAAAATGGGGGGAAATTAGGATTAAAATGGGGGAAATGGGAGCAGCACCAACCTCACCTGGGGCACATCCCCGAGTGCCTGGGTACCCAAACTGGGGGAAAAATGGGGAATTGGGAAAAAAATGGGATAAAAAACTGAAAAAATGGGAAAAATCAGGGGGAAAATGGGGAAAAAACTGAAAAAAATGGGGGAAAATCAGAATTAAAATGAGGGAAATGGGAGTGGCCTCTGCCACACCTGGGGCACATCCCTGAGTACCTGGGTACCCAAACTGGGGGAAAAAATGGGGGAATTGGGAAAAAATGGGATAAAAAACTGAAAAAATGGTGAAAATCAGGGGGAAAATGGGGAAAAAACTGAAAAAATTGGGGGAGGAATGTAGGAAATGAGCAAATGGGAAAATGGGGGGAAATGGGAAAAATAGGAACTGTGAAAAACAGGAGGGGAATAGGGAAAAATGGGGAATTGGGAAAAATGGGGAAAAAGTGAAGGGAAAATGGAAAAATGGAAAGTGGGAAAAATTGGGGAGGAAATGAGGCCAAAGGAAGGGAAAAGCAGAAAAAAATGGGAAGAATGAGGTGGGGAGTGGGGGAAATGGGAGGAGATGGGGAAAGTGAGGGGAAAAATGGGGAGGAATTGAGAAAAAATGGGGGGAAAATGGGAAAAATGGGAAGGAACAGGGATTGGGAGAGGTTTGGGGGATGGGAAGAACCCCCTGATTGATCCCCAGGTCCTGTTTTGGGGGAAAAAAGCAGGAAAATGGGGCCGGGGGTGGTTTTGGGGTGGGAAGTGGGGTTAGTTTGGATTTGGGGGTGGTTTTGGGGTGGGAAACGGGGTCATTTTGGATTTGGGGGTGGTTTTGGGGTGGGAAACGGGGTCAGTTTGGATTTAGGGGTAGTTTGGGGTGGGAAGTGGGGTCAGTGTTGATTTGGGGGTGGTTTTGGGGTGGGAAGTGGGGTCAGTTTGGATTTGGGGGTGGTTTTGGGGTGGGAAACGGGGTCAGTTTGGATTTCGGGGTGGTTTTGGGGTGGGAAGTGGGGTCAGTTTGGATTTGGGGGTGGTTTTGGGGTGGGAAGTGGGGTCAGTTTGGATTTGGGGGTGGTTTTGGGGTGGGAAACGGGGTCAGTTGGGATTTGGGGGTGGTTTTGGGGTGGGAAGGGGGGTCAGTGTTGATTTGGGGGTGGTTTTGGGGTGGGAAACGGGGTCAGTTTGGATTTGGGGGTGGTTTTGGGGTGGGAAACGGGGTCAGTTTGGATTTGGGGGTGGTTTTGGGGTGGGAAACGGGGTCAGTTTGGATTTGGGGGTGGTTTTGGGGTGCAATCTCCCCGTTTTCCCCCCCCAGTGCCCCCCAGTCTCCGCGGCGTCGCCAACCCCAACCCCAAAAAGAGGAAATGTCCCCGAGGGGCCCGGCGGGGGGGGAGCAAGGTGAGACCCCCTAAATCCCCCCAAAATCCTTCCCCTGTACTCCCTGAACCCCAAATCCCCCCGAATTCCCCAGATCCCCGCTAATTCCCGGTTCCTTTGCAGCCCCGCGGCTCCGGGAATCCCCTGCAGAGCTTCAGGTTCACCCAGCGGGGGAAGGGGCGGGGGCGGGGGGGAGGGGGCACGGCCTGAGCTCCGGGGACACCGGGGACACCTGGGACACCCCCTGGGACACCTGGGACATCCCCTGAGCTCCTGGGGACACCCCCTGAGCACCTGGGGACACCTGAGGACACCCTCTGAACACTGCGGGGACACACAGGGACACCCCTTGGGGACACCCCCTGAGCCCTTGGGGACCCAGCTGTCACCCCCTGTGTCACACCTCGTGTCCCCCCCGGGGGTCGGTGGCAAATAAAGGTGCCAAGGAGCCGCTCTGGTGTGTGGGGGGTTGGGGACAGGGACAGGGATGTGACAGGGAATGGGGACAGGGACGGGGATGGGGCAGAGACAGGGACAGGCAGGTGACAGCGACAGGGACACCTCGGGGACAGGCTGCTGACGCAGCCGTGGGCAAAGGTGCCAGGGCAGGACGCACCCCCCGATATCTGTCCCCGTTATCTGTCCCCCGTTATCGTCCCCAAGGCCACCAGCGCCATAAACGGCGTCTCAGGGACAGGCAGGGGTGGCACCGATGGCATCGGGGGGCTGGCACCCCCTGGGGACACTGCGGGGACACTGCGGGGCTCGGGGTGGCAGCGGGACCCGGCGGGGGGGGCGGGTGTGGCACTGCCCCGCCCTGGTGACATCGGGGACGGGAGTGGCACTGCCCGGGCACTGAGCGGGTCCAAGGCCCTGGACCCGCCGGGGACAGAGGGCACCGGGACAGCGACACGGGGATGGCACACGGGGATACAGAGGGCACCGGGACACGGGGGTGGCACACGCGATGGCACGGGGACACGGGATGGCACACGGGGGTGGCACACGGGGACACAGAGGGCACCGGGACACGGGGGTGGCACACGGGGGTGGCACACGGGGATACAGAGGGCACCGGGACACGGGGGTGGCACACGGGGGTGGCACACGGGGACACAGAGGGCACCGGGACACGGGGGTGGCACACGGGGGTGGCACTGTGACCATCAGGATGGCACCGGGAGACAGGGATGGCACACGAGGATGGCACTGGGAACACGGGGACAGAGGGCACAGGTGGCACATGGACGCGGGGATGGCACACGGGGTGGCACTGGGACGGCAGCGGTGGCACTGGGACATCCCTGGCACGGCCGGGATGGCGCTGTCACCACCAGGGATGGCACCGGGGCGGCCCTGGCACTGCCGGCTCCCTGCCCACGGCCTGGCAGACACCGGGGCGTCACCCCGGGCTGTGTCACTGTCACTGTCACAGCTGTGCCTGGGTGACGTCCTGCTGCCACCCTGTGCCACACCCTGAGCCCCAAATTCCCGTTTTTGTCCCCATTTCGGTGCCCGTGAGTGACTCCAGCTGGCACCGCCACCCCGTGCCACCCTAAAGTCCCAGATTCCCGGCTCTGTCCCCATGTCGGTGCCACCCGCTGTGTCCCGGGCGCTGCGGGGCTCCCGCGGCCCCGCCCCGATCGATCGATCGATCGGGTTAATGATCGATCGGGCCCGGGGCTGATTGGCCGCGGGTCCATCAGGCCAGCAGGGCCCTCCCCGGGTGGCGCCGCGGGGGCGGGGGGGGTTTATAGGCGCGGGTGGCACTTGGGGACACCCCTGTCAGCATGGCCGGGACCCTGGCACTGCCCGCGGCGCTGCTGGCCGCGCTGCTGGCGCTGGTAGGGGACAGGGACAGCGCGGTGGCACTGGGAGGGACAGCGGGGCTGGGGCGGGGACTGGGAGTGGCAGCGGCGGGGGCGGCGGTGCGGTGACCCCTGGTGACATTTTGGGGACTGAGAGTGGCAGGGGACACTGATGTGGTCCCCGTTTGGTGACATTTGAGGGTGGCAGAGCCGGGGCACACCGCACCGTGGTGACTTTTGGGGTCTGAGAGTGACAGGGGACACCTGTGTGGTCCCCATTTGGTGACATTTGGGGGACTCAGGGTGGCAGCAGCTGGGGACACTGGCGCCGTGCCCCCTTGGTGACATTTAGGTGGCACTTGGAAGGTTTGGGGGTGACAGAACCAGGGGACACCCTTGTGGTGCCCACTTGGTGACAATTGGGAAGGGCTCAGGGAGACACTGCCATGGTGCTCTTTGGTGACATTTGGGTGACATTTGGGAGGTGTCAGGGCAGGGGACACCCCGGAGGTGGCCGTTGGTGACAATCGGAGGTGGCAGGGCGGGGGACACTGCCCCGGCGCCCTTTGGTGACATTCCGAGGAGCTGGGAGTGGCAGAGCCGCTCCTTGTGGTGCCCTTTGGGTGGCACCTGGTGACACCTGGGTGACATCTGGAGGGGCAGTGAGTGGCAGAGCAGGGGACACTGCTGTGGTGCCCTCAGGTGCCACCTGGGTGACCTTTGGGTGACATTTGGGTGATGTTTTGGGCGTGGCAGGACGGGCGGCTCTGTGGTGCCCTTTGGGTGACGTTTGGGGGGGCTGGGGGTGACAGGGGCGGGGGGGACACCTCCATGGTGCCCCTCAGGTGGCATTTGGGTGGCATTTGGGACTGGGTGTGACAGAATGGAGAGGACCGAATGGGTGGTGACATTCGGGTGACATTTGGAGGGGCTGGGGGTGGCAGAGCTGTGGGGACACCTCCATGGTGCCCCTCAGGCGCCCCTGGGTGACATTTGGGTGGCGTTTGGAGGAGCTAGGGTGACAGTATGGAGGGGACAGAATGCGTGGTGACATTTGGGTGGCATTTGGCGGGGCTGGGGGTGACAGATGGAGGGGACATTGCTGTGGCGCCACCTGGGTGACATTTGGAAGAACCAAAGCTGTCAGAATGTGGGGACAATGTCCTGGTACCCCTGGGTGACATTCGGGTGCCACTTGGCGGGACTGGTGGTGGCGCAGCCATGGTGTGTACTCGCCCAGTGCCACTTAACCCCTCAAGCGCCACCGCCGTGCCACCACGCCGTCCCCTTTCCGTCCCCTTCGCCGCAGGCCGCGCCGTCGCTGACCCCCCGGCACCAGCGCGGCTTCTGCGCCTTCTACGGCGAGTGCGGGCGGAACCCCGAGGTGAACGTGTCGCTGCTGCCCTCGCGGGTGCCCTGCCTGTCCAACACGCCCGCCCGCGGGGCCTCGGCGCCGCTGCTGTCGCTGCTGCGCTCCGTGTGCCCCGAGCTGGTGCGCGACAACGACACCACGCGCGTGTGCTGCAGCTACAACCAGCTGAACGCGCTGCGCCTCAGCGTGGGGCTGTCGGGCGCGGTGCTGGCGCGCTGCCCCGCCTGCGCCCGCAACTTCGCCAACCTCTACTGCCACAACATCTGCAGCCCCGACCAGAGCCTCTTCACCAACGTCACCCGCGTCGCCCCGTACGCGGCGGTGCCCGGCGCGCTCGCCGTGCTCGAGTACCAGCTCTTCTACCGGCAGCGCTACGCCCAGGCCGCCTTCGAGTCGTGCCGGGATGTGCGGCTGCCGGCCACGGGCGGCTACGCCATCGCCACCATGTGCGGCCGCTACGGCGCGCAGCTCTGCACGGCGCAGCGCTGGCTGGACTTCCAGGGCGACAAGAACAACGGGCTGGCGCCGCTGCAGATCGACTTCCAGCTGCTGCCCAACTCCTCCGAGCCCGGCCAGGGCATCGCCCCGCTGGACGCGCCCGTCTGGGGCTGCGACCAGGCGCCGGACGCGGAGCAGGAGCCGTGTTCGTGCCAGGACTGCCCCCGCTCCTGCGCGCCCCTGGTGCCGCCCGCGGCGCCGCGCCCGCCGTTCCGCATCGGCCGCGCCGACGGGGTGCTGGTCATCTGCGCGCTGCTGTTCGCCGCGCTCGCCCTGCTCTTCCTGCTGGCCCTGCTGTGCCGCCGCGGAGCGGCCGAGCCGCCGCCGAAGCCGCGGGGCCGCGGCGGGTGCGCGGGGCGGGCGGGCGACGCGTGGCAGCGCGGCCTGGAGCGCGCGTTCCGCCGCTGGGGCACCGTGGTGGCCGCATGGCCGGTGACCGTGCTGCTGGTGGCCCTGGCGGTGGCCGCGGGGCTGTCGGCCGGGATAGTGACCCTGCGGCTGACCACGGACCCGGTGGAGCTGTGGTCAGCGCCGGGCAGCCGCGCCCGGCAGGAGAAGGCGTTCCACGACCGGCACTTCGGGCCGTTCCTGCGCACCAACCAGGTCATCGTGACCGCGCCGGGCCGCCCGAACCGCACCTACGACTCGCTGCTGCTGGGCACCAAGAACTTCAGCGGGGTGCTGGCCGAGGACGTGCTGCTGGCGCTGCTGGAGCTGCAGGACGCGCTGGCGGCCACCACGGCGTGGGCGCCGGGCTCGGGCAGGAACGTCAGCCTGCAGGACGTGTGCTACGCGCCCCTCAACCCCGCCGAGCCCCGCGTGGGCGACTGCGCCGTGTCCAGCGTCACGCAGTACTTCCAGAACAACCGCAGCCGCCTGGCGCTCAGCGCCTGGCAGCAGAACGGCGACCAGCAGGGCACCGTGGACTGGCACGACCACATCATCTACTGCGTCAAGTGGGTGCCGCGGGCGAGGGGCGCGGGGGATGGGGCGGCACGGTGTGGCACAGGGGTCGTGGGGTGGTCAGTTGTGGAGTCGGGGTGATGCCCAGGGGGTGCTGGACATGGCACAGTGACCATGGGATGGTCAGTTGTGGGGTTGGGGTGACACCTGTGGGGTGCTGGACATGGCACAGTGGTCAGTTGTGGGGTCGGGGTGATGCCCAGGGGGTGCTGGACATGGCACAGTGACCATGGGATGGTCAGTTGTGGGGTCGGGGTGATGCCCAGGGGGTGCTGGACATGGCACAGTGACCATGGCATGGTGAGCTGTGGGGTTGGGGTGACACCTGTGGGGTGCTGGACATGGCCTGGTGCCCGTGGGGGTTTATCTGTGGGGCTGGGGGGTTTCTATGGGGTGCCCCTTGTGGCATGGTGCCCGTGGGGTGCCCGGTTTGGGGGTCCGGGTGCTCTCTGTGGGGCACTCAGGGGGTCGGGGTGCCACCCACTGCTGCCAGGGTGTCACCCCTGTGTCCCCCAGGGTGTCACGGTGCCTGAGGGGTGCCAGGCTGTGTCTCTGGAGTGTCACCCGCGTGTCCCCATCACTCTGGGGTGCCAGGCTGTGTCTCTGGGGTGCCACCCGCGTGTCCCCCGTCCCTGCCGGGCGCTCCGAGGTCCCCGCGGGTGGCGTTGGGCGCGGGCCGGGGGCCGGGCGGGCACAGCCCCCGCTGACGCCCCCGGCCCTGTCGCCACCAGCTCCCCGCTCTCCTTCAAGGACATCACGGCGCTGGAGCTGAGCTGCATGGCCGAGTACGGCGGGCCCGTGTTCCCCTACATCGCCCTGGGCGGCTACCGCGGTACGGGGGGCTCGGGGGGTCCCGGGATTCTGGGGGTTCCAGGAGGCTCCGGAGGGTCGGGGGTCCAGGGGGATCCGGGGATTCCGGGGGTCCCGGGGTTCGGGGGGTCCGGGGGATGCCGGGGATTCCCGGAGTCCGGTGGTTCCGGAGGATCTGGGGGTTCCGAGGGGGTTCTGGGGGTTCCGGGAAGTTCCGGAGGGTCCGGGGGCTTCGCGGTTTCTTGGGTGCGGGCGGTTCCGGGAGGTTCGGGTGTCCGGGCTGTTCCCGGCGGTTCCGGGGGTTCGGGGGTCCGGGCCGTGTCCCCGCCGTGACGCCGCGTCCCCGCAGAGTCCGAGTACACGGAGGCCGAGGCGCTCATTGTCACCTACTCGCTCAACAACTTCGCGGCCGGGGACCCGCGCCTCGAGTGGGTGCTCGAGTGGGAGCGCCGGTTCCTGGACGTGGTGCGCGACTTCCAGCGGCGGCACCGCCACAACCTCTCGGTCACCTTCATGGCCGAGGTGCGGCCGTGTGCCCCGTGTCACCTCCGTGTCACCTCCGTGTCACCTCCGTGTCACCTCCGTGTCACCTCTGTGTGCCCTCCGTGTCACCTCCGTGTGCCCCCCGTGTGCCCCCCGTGTGACCTCCGTGTCTCTGTGACCCCGTGTCCCTGCTGTCACCTGTGCCACTGTCTCCGTAGAGGCCCCAGTGAACCTCGTGTCCCCTCAATGTCCCTGGTGCCCTCCATGTCCCTGTGTCCCCTCCATGCCCCTGTGCCCCCCGTGTCCCTGTGCCCCTTCCACGTCCCCATGTCCCCTCCATGTCCCCGTGTCCCTGTGTCCTCTTCATGTCCCATGTCCCCTCCATGTCCCCGTGTCCCCGGTGTCTCCCGTGTCCCCGTTCCCCCTCCATGTCCCCCGTGCCCCCCGTGCCCCCCACGTCTCGGTGCCCCCCCAGCTGTCCCTGTCGCTGTCGCTGTCCCCTCAGCGCTCCCTGGAGGACGAGATCAACCGCACGAGCGGGGAGGACATCCCGGTGTTCGCCACCAGTTACCTGCTGGTGTTCGCCTACATCGCGCTGGCCCTGGGCGAGTACACGGCCTGGCGGCGGGTCCTGGTGAGCGCGGGGACCGGGGGGCACGGGGGGGGCACGGGGTCCTGGTGAGCCCCGGGAGGGTTCGGGGATCCATTTGGGGGGTCCGGAGGGGTTCGGAGGTGGTGGCAGCGGCCGGGGAGGAGGGGCTCGGTGTGCTGATCCCGGGGTGCCGATCCCGATGTTCTGATCCCGGGGTTCCGATCCCGGGGTGCTGATCTGGGGGTGCCGATCCCGGGGTGTCCCGGGAGTGCCGATCCCGATGTTCTGATCCCGGGGTTCTGATCCCGTGGTTCCGATCCCGGGGTGCTGATTCGTGGTTCCGATCCCGATGTTCCGATCCCGGGTGCTGATCCCGGGGTGCTGATCCCGGGGTGCTGATCCCGATGTTCTGATCCCGGGGTGCTGATCCGTGGTTCCGATCCCGGGGTGCCGATCCCGGGGTGCTGATCCGGGGGTGCCGATCCCGGGTGCTGATCCGTGGTTCCGATCCCGATGTTCTGATCCCGGGGTTCCGATCCCGGGGTGCTGATCCGTGGTTCCGATCCCGGGGTTCCGATCCCGGGTGCCGATCCGTGGTTCCGATCCCGGGTGCTGATCCGTGGTTCCGATCCCGGGTTCCGATCCCGGGGTGCCGATCCCGGGTGCTGATCCGTGGTTCCGATCCCGTGGTTCCGATCCCGGGGTGCCGATCCCAATGTTCCGATCCCGGGGTGCCGATCCCGTGGTTCCGATCCCGGGGTGCTGATCCGTGGTTCCGATCCCGTTGTTCCGATCCCGGGCGCTGATCCGTGGCTCCGATCCCGGGTGCCGATCCCGTGGTTCCGATCCCGGGGTGCCGATCCCAGTGTTCCGATCCCGGGTGCCGATCCCGGGTGCCGATCCCGATGTTCCGATCCCGGGGTGCTGATCCCGGGTGCCGATCCCGATGTTCCGATCCCGATGTTCCGATCCCGGGTGCTGATCCGTGGCTCCGATCCCGGGGTGCCGCAGGTGGAGTCCAAGGTGACGCTGGCGCTCGGGGGCATCGTGGTGGTGCTGGGCGCGGTGCTGGCCGCCATGGGGCTGCTGGCGCTGCTCGGGCTGCCCTCGTCCCTCATCATCATCGAGGTCGTGCCCTTCCTCGTGCTGGCCGTGGGCGCCGACAACATCTTCATCTTCGTGCAGGAGCTGCAGGTGGGGCAGGGGGTCGGGGGTGTGGGGGGCACCGGGGGGGGATCGGGGGGGTCCTTGGGGCACGGGGGCTTGGGGACACTTTGGGGACAGTTTGGGGACCCCATGGGCTGCGGGGGCACTTTTGGGATTCCCATGGGGAATGTGTCCCTAGCGGGGGTCCCGTGGGCAGGGGGTGCCCAGGGGGGTCTCCTGGGGTCTGGGGGTGCCCGTGGGGGTCCCCTAGGATCTGGGGGTGCCCGTGGGGATTCCCTGGGATCTGGAGGTGCCCGTGGGGGTCCCTCGGATGTGGGGGTGCCCGGGGGTCCCCCGGCTGCCCTGACGCCCCCCGGCCAGCAGCAGTCGCAGCGGGAGCCGGGCGAGACGCGGGAGCAGCACGTGGGGCGGGTGCTGGCGCAGGTGGCACCGAGCATGCTGCTCTGCAGCACCTCCGAGGCCGTCTGCTTCCTGCTCGGTGAGTCGGGGGCTCCGGGGGCACGGGGGGCACCGGGGGCACGGGGGGCTCCGGGGGCACCGGGGGCACGGGGGGCTCCGGGGGCACGGGGGGCTCCGGGGGCACGGGGCAGGTACTGGGGGTACAGGGACATGGGGGCACAGGGAAACGGGGCGGCACTGTGGGGGACAAGCAGAGATGAGGGGACACGAGGGCACAGGGTGGGCACAGGGACACGGGGGCACAGTGGGTACAGGGGGCGCAGGGTGGCAACAGGGACACGGGGGGCAAGGGGGACGGGCTGGGGGGTGTGGGGTGGGGAGGATGGCATGGGGTCCTGGTGACGCGGGGGTGTCCCGGAGATGTCCCGGTGTCCCGGGGTTGTCCCGGGGGTGTCCCCAGGGTGACCCGGGGCTCGGGGGTCCCCAGGCGCGCTCTCCTCCATGCCCGCCGTGCGCACCTTCGCGCTCACGGCCTCGCTCGCCATCGCCCTGGATTTCCTGCTGCAAATGTCGGGGTTCGTGGCGCTGGTGGCGCTGGACTATCGGCGACAGGAGGTGACAGCGGGGGACAGCGCCGGGCGAGGGCGGGGGGGCACGGGCTGGGCACGGGGTGGGCGAGAGGGTCCCCGGGGTGGGCACGGGGGGAGCGCAGGACCCCAGGGTGGCCATGGAATTCCCAGGGTGGGCACAGGGTGCATGAGGGTACCCCGGGGTGAATGTGGGGTCCGCAGGGTGGGTGAGAGGACCCCAAGGTGGGTGAGGGTCCCCCGGGTGGGCACAAGGTACATGAGGGTCCCCAGGGTGAATGTGAGGTCCCCAGGGCGGGTGAGGGTCCCCAGGCTGTGCCGGGGGGGCAGGGGACACCCGCGGGGTGCCGTGCCAGCCCCTCCGTGCCCCTGACGCCCCCCGTGCCCCCAGGCCGGCCGCTTCGACCTGTGCTGCTGCTGCGGGACGGGCAAGGGGGCCCCGGCCGGGGCGGGGGCGCGGCTGCTGCGCCCCCTCCTCGAGCGCTACTTCACCCCCGTGCTGCTGCACCGCTGCGTGCGGCCCGCCGTGGTGAGGGGCGGGGGGCGGGGGGCGCGGGGGGCACGGGGGACATTGGGGACATTGGGGAATGGGGGACATGGGGACATTGGGGACATAGGAACAATGAGGGGGGCACAGGGATGTGGGGGGGCTTGGAGTGCGGGGGGGGTGAGAAATGGAGTGAGGGGGTCTGGGGGGGTCCTGAGAGGGTCCGGGGGGATCCTGGGGGACACGTGGAGGGGTTTGGGGGTGACATGAGGGCTTTGGGGGGTTTGGGGGGCCATGAGGGGTCCGTGGGATGTTTGGGGGGGCCATGAGGGGTCCGTGGCGGTTTTGGGGGTGCCGCGGGGGTCCCTGAGCACATCCCTCCCCCAGGTGCTGCTGTTCCTGTTCCTGGCCTGTGCCGGGCTCTTCCTGCTGTTCCAGGTGTCCGTGGGGCTGGACCAGGAGCTGGCGCTGCCCGAGGTGGGGGACACGGGCACTGGGGGACACGGGGGGACAGGGGGACACGGGGTCTGGGGGACACGGGGACAGGGGGACACGGGGGGACAGGGGGACACGGGGTCTGGGGGACACGGGGACAGGGGGACACGGGGGGACAGCAGGGACATCGAGGGTGGCACCCGTGGGGAGGCTCGGGGACACGTAGGGGTCACACGGCCCCATGTGGGGACACGTGGGAAGGCTGGGACACCTTAGGGACCCTTTGGGGACCCCCCAGGACCCTGTGGGTGATAGGGCTGGGTGACACATGGGGTGGGTGACACATGGCATGAGGGTCACATGGCCATATATGGGGACACATGGAGGGTGACATTGCCATATATGGGGACACATAGGTGCGGCATGGCCATATATGGAGACACATGGCAGGGTGACACGGCCATATATGGGGACATGTGGAGGGGTGACACAGCCCTGAATGGGGACACATGGCAGGGGTGTGACATGGCAGGGGTGACATGGCCGTGTATGGGGACACATGGAGGGTGACATGGCCATATATGTCCATGGCTGTCCCCTATCCCCTGCCTGTCCCCTGTCCCCTGGCTGTCCCCTGACCTGTGCCTGTCCCCTGGCTGTCTCCTGACCCGTGCCTGTCCCTTGTCCCCTGGCTGTCCCCTGGCTGTCCCCTGACCCGTGCCTGTCCTCTGACCCGTGCCTGTCCCCTGTCCCCTGGCTGTCCCCTGACCCGTGCCTGTCCCCTGTCCCCTGGCTCTCCCCTGACTGTCCCCTGGCTGTCCCCTGACCCGTGCCTGTCCCCTGGCTGTCCCCTGGCTGTCCCCTGACTGTCCCCTGGCTGTCCCCTGTCCCCTGGCTGTCCCCTGTCCCCTGGCTGTCCCCTGGCTGTCTCCTGACCCGTGCCTGTCCCCTGTCCCCTGTCCCCTGGCTGTCCCCTGGCTGTCCCCTGACTGTCCCTTGGCTGTCCCCTGACCCGTGCCTGTCCCCTGGCTGTCCCCTGACCCGTGCCTGTCCCCTGTCCCCTGGCTGTCCCCTGTCCCCTGCCTGTCCCCTGTCCCCTGGCTGTCCCCTGACTGTCCCCTGGCTGTCCCCTGACCCGTGCCTGTCCCCTGGCTGTCCCCAGGACTCGTACATGCTCCAGTACTTCTCGGCACTGAACCAGTACCTGGCCGTGGGTGTCCCCACCTACTTTGTCACCACGGGCGGCTACAACTTCTCGTCGGCCGAGGGCACCAACGCCATCTGCTCCAGCTCGGGCTGCGACAACGACTCTCTGACCCAGACCATCCAGCTGGCCACGGCCTTCCCCAACGTGTGAGTGGCGGGAGAGCCGCGGGCCAGCGCGGCCCCGCCCGGCTCCTGCCAGCCCCGTGTCCCTCCCCAGGTCCTACCTGGCCATCCCGGCCACCTCGTGGGTGGACGATTTCCTGGACTGGCTGAACCCCATGGGGCGCTGCTGCCGCATCCACTGGTTCGGGGAGCACAAGGGCGAGTTCTGCCCCTCCACCAGCGGTGGGTGCGCGGCGGGCGGGGCTGGGCTGGCCACTGGGTGCCCACCACGGGGGCCTTTGGGTGGTCATTGAGTGCCCACCATGGGGGCCGTTGGGTGACCATTGAGTGCCCACCATGGGGGCATTTGGGTGGCCACTGGGTGGCCATTGAGTGCCCACCATGGGGGCCATTGGGTGGTCATTGAGTGCCCACCGTGGGGGCATTTGGGTGGCCATTGAGTGGCCGTTGGGTGGCCATTGAGTGCCCACCATGGGGGCCGTTGGGTGGTCATTGAGTGCCCACCATGGGGGCATTTGGGTGGCCATTGAGTGGCCGTTGGGTGGCCATTGAGTGCCCACCATGGGGGCCATTGGGTGGCCATTGAGTGCCCACCATGGGGGCATTTGGGTGGCCATTGAGTGGCCGTTGGGTGGCCATTGAGTGCCCACCGTGGGGGCCTTTGGGTGGTCATTGAGTGCCCACCATGGTGGCCATTGGATGGCCACTGGGTGCCCACCATTATGGCCCTTAGGTGTACATTGAGTGTCCACTGCTGTGGCCATTGGATGCCCACAATGGTCGCCGTTGCGCGGCCATTGGGCACTCACCATGGTGGCCATTGGGTGGCCATTGGATGACCACTGTGATGGTCATTGGGTGCCCACCACTGTGGCCTGTTGGGTGCCCACTGTGATGACCACTGTAATGACCAGTGGGTGGCCACCACGGTGGTCACTGGCTCCCTACGATGTTGCCCACTGGGTGCCTGCTGGTGCCCGCTGCGATGGCCACCCCGTGCCCTTTGGTGGCCTTTGGTGGCCTTTGGTGGCCTTTGGTGGCCTTTGGTGGCCGCGCTGACCGCCCTGCGTGCCGCAGACGACGCGAGCTGCGTGCTGGGCCAGTGCCTGAAGACGCCGCGCCGCCCCACGGCCCAGGAGTTCGAGCGCTTCCTGCCCTGGTTCCTGCAGGACCGGCCCACGCTGCACTGCGCCAAGGGGTGAGGGACACCGCGGGGACACCGCGGGGACACCGCGGGGCACGGTGGTGGCACTGCGGTGGCACTGAAGTGACACCAGGGGAGGCAGTGGGGTGTGGTACCGGGGGACACTCAGGAGTACATGCCACCCAAGGGGACACAGAGGTGGGTGGCACTGTGTTGGTACTGTGGTGACACTGTGGTGGCACCAGCAGAGCCACCAGGGTGTGGTACTGGGGGACACTCGAGGGTACGTGCCACCCAAGGGGACACTGGAGGCATCTAGGGGTGGGTGCCACTTGTGGGGACACTGAGGAGTAGGTGCCACTCAGGGGGGACACCCAAGGGCACGCCCAGGGGTAGGTGGCACCTGTGGGGACACCCAGGGCGCGGTGCCACCCATGGGGGGTGACACGCAGGGATATGAGCACCAGCGTGGGCACTCCTTGGGTGTCCCCTGACCCCCGTGTCTGTCCTGACCCTGTGTGTCCCTGTCCCCCTGTCCCCCCGTCCCCTGACCCCTGTCCCTGTCCCCGCAGTGGCCTGGGCGCCTACGACACCGCTGTGAGCAGGGACGCCAACGGCACCATCCTGGGTGAGAGCAGGAGGGGACAGGGGACAGGGGGACAGAGGAGTGACCACTGCCCCTGGGGGTGACCATTGACCCCTGGGGGTGACCACTGCCCCTGGGCGTGACCACTGCCCCTGGGCGTGACCATTGACCCCTGAGTGACCATTGCCCCACAGTGACAATTACCCTGGTGATGCCCACTGCCCCAGAGTGCCCATTACCCCCGTGGTGCCCATTATCCCTGGAGTGCCCACTGCCCCAGAGTGCCCACTGCCCCCGTGATGCCCACTGCCCCAGAGTGCCCATTACCTCGGAGTGCCCACTGCCGCAGAGTGCCCACTGCCCCCGTGATGCCCACTGCCCCTGAGTGACCATTACCTCGGAGTGCCCACTGCCGCAGAGTGACCACTCCCCTCGGAGTGCTGACTGCCCCTGTAGTGACCATTACCCCCGTGGTGCCCATTACCCCTGGAGTGCCCACTGCCCCGGAGTGACCACTGATCCCTGAGTGCTCACTGCCCCAGAGTGACCATTGCCCCTGGAGTACCCACTGCCCCCGTGGTGCCCATTACCCCTGGAGTGACCATTACCCCTGTGGTGCCCATTACCCCCGTGATGCCCACTGCCCCTGAGTGACCATTACCCCCGTGGTGCCCATTACCCCCATGATGCCCACTGCCCCTGAGTGACCATTACCCCTGGAGTGACCATTACCCCCGTGGTGCCCATTACCCTGGTGGTGCCCACTGTCCCTGAGTGCCCATTACCCCTGTGGTGCCCATTACCGCCATGATGCCCACTGCCCCTGAGTGACCATTACCCCTGGAGTGACCATTACCCTGGTGGTGCCCACTGCCCCAGAGTGACCATTACCCCCAGAGTGACGATTACCCCTGCAGTGACCATTACCCCCATGATGCCCACTGCCCCGGAGTGACCACTACCCCGTGATGCCCATTACCCTGGTGGTGCCCACTGCCCCTGAGTGCCCATTACCCCCGTGGTGCCCATTACCCCCGTGATGCCCGTTACCCCGGCGGTGCCCACTGCCCCGCGGTGCCCGCTGGCCGGAGGCACCGCTGACCGGAGGCGCCGCTGACCGGCGGCGCCGCTGACCCCTGCGCTGCCCCGCAGCCTCGCGGTTCATGGCGTACCAGCGGCCGCTCCGCACGTCCCAGGAGTACACGGCCGCGCTGCGCGCCGCCCGCGCGCTGGCCGAGCGCATCACCCGCACCCTGCGCGCCGTGCCCGGCACCGACCCCGCCTTCCGCGTCTTCCCCTACACGTGAGTGGCACCGCGGGGACACCGCGGGGACAGCCGGGCTCACCAGGGGGTGCCCAGGTAGCCGTGCCCGGGTCAGGGTGCCCGTCCTGGGGTCTCAAGGGGGTGCCCCAGTCAGGGTCACTGTGGGTGACCAGTTTGAGGGCGCCAGTCCTGGGGTCAATGGGGGTCCCAGCTTAAGGGATTCCCAGTTAGGGGTGCTGGGGGTGCCCCAGTGCCCCTGTTGGGGGTCTCAAGGGGGCGCCCCAGTCAGGGTCAGTGTGGGTGAGCCCCGTTTTAGGGGTTCCCAGTTGGCAATGCTCAGTCTTGAGGTGCCCATTCCAGGGTGCTGGGGGTGCCCCAGTGCCCCTGTTGGGGTCTCAAGGGGGTGCCCCAGTCAGGGTCACTGTGGGTGTCCATTCTAGGGGTTCCCAGTTAGCCATGCCCAGGTCAGGGTGCCCGTTTTGGGGTACCCGGTGCCCATCTCAGGGTGCCCAATGCCCATTTTGGGATCTCGGGTTCTCAGTGCTCATTTTAGGGTTCCCAATGCCCGTTTTGGGGTCTTCGGTGCCGATTTCGGGGTTCCCAGTGCCCATTTTGTGGTGCCCTGTGCCCATATCAGGATACCCAGTGCCCGTTTTGGAGTGTCCAGTGCCCATCTCGGGTTCTCAGTGCTCATTTTGGGGTGCCAATGATAATTTTGGAGTTCCCCATGCCCATTTTGGAGTTCCCAGTGCCCATTCTGGAGTTCCTAATGCCCATTTTGGAGTTCCCCATGCCCATTTTGGGATCCCCAATGCCCATTTTGGAGTTCCCATGCCCATTTTGGAGTTCCCAGTGCCCATTTTGGGATCCCCAATGCCCATTTTGGAGTTCCCAATGCCCATTTTGGAGTTCCCAGTGTCCATTCCGGAGTTCCCAGTGCCCATTTTGGGATTCCCCAATGCCCATTTTGGAGTTCCCAATGCCCATTTTGGAGTTCCCAGTGCCCATTTCGGAGTTCCCAGTGCCCATTTCGGAGTTCCCAGTGCCCATTTTGGAATTCCCCAATGCCCATTTTGGGATCCCCATGCCCATTCCGGAGTTCCCAGTGCCCATTTCGGAGTTCCCAGTGCCCATTCTGGGCTCCCGGCGCCGTCTCAGTGTCCCCGGCGCCGCGCTGGCGGCTCGCGCTGTCCCCGCAGGGTGACGTACGTGTACTACGAGCAGTACCTGACGGTGGTGTACGAGGGGCTGGTGACGCTGGCGCTGTGCCTGGTGCCCACCTTCGCCGTGTCCTTCCTGCTGCTGGGCATGGACGCGCGCTCCAGCCTGGCCACGCTGCTGACCATCGCCCTGGTGCTGCTGGACACCGTGGGCTTCATGGCGCTCTGGGGCGTGCCCTACAACGCCGTGGCGCTCATCAACCTGGTGGCGGTGCGGGGACACGGGGACACTGAGGGGACACGGGGACACTGGGACAGCGGGGACACGGGGACACTGAGGGGACACGGGGACACTGGGACAGCGGGGACACTGGGACAGCAGGGACAGCAGGGACAGCAGGGACATGGCAACAGCGGGGACACGGGGACACTGAGGGGACACAGGGACACAGCACAGCGGGGACAGCAGGGACACGGGGACAGCGGGGACACAGGGACACTGAGGGGACACGGGGACACTGAGGGACACTGAGGGGACACGGGGACACTGAGGGGACAGCGGGGACAGCAGGGACACGGGGACAGCAGGGACACGGGGACATGGCAACAGTGGGGACACGGGGACACTGAGAGGACACGGGGACACTGGGACAGCGGGGACACGGGGACATGGCAACAGTGGGGACACGGGGACACTGAGGGGACACTGAGGGGACACGGGCACAGCGGGGACAGCTGGGACACGGCAACAGCGGGGACATGGGGCCACTGAGGGGACACAGGGACACAGGCACAGTGGGGACAGCGGGGACACGGGGACACTGAGGGGACATGGGGACAGCAGGGACACGGGGCACAGTGGGGGGGCATGGGGACGTGGGGTGGCACAGGGACACGGGGAAGGCAGGGTGGAATGGGGACATGAAGGGTGAGAGGTGGCACAGGAACACAGGGGACATGGGAAGTGTGGGGTGGCATGGGATTTGTGACACGCAGAGTGGCATGGGGAATGTGGGGTGGCACTGGGACACAGGAAAGAGGGTGGCATTGGGACACGAGGTGTGAGGGGTGGCACAGGGACATGGGGCACACTGGGTGGCACAAGGACATGGGGAATATGGGGTGGCACAGGAATATGGGATGGAACAGGGACATGGGGCACATGGGGTGGCACAGGGACGTGGGATGTGCTGCGTGGCTCAGGGCCACAAGGAGTGGCATGGGAGTTTGGGACACCCTGAGTGGCTCTGGGGGCACAGGGGTGGCTCTGGGGACACTGGCAGTGCCCGGGGTGCCAGCCCGGTGTCCCCACAGGCCGTGGGCATCTCGGTGGAGTTCGTGTCCCACATCACCTGCGCCTTCGCCCGCAGCTGCCAGCCCACGCGGGTGGCACGGGCCAGGGAGGCCACTGTCACCATGGGCAGCAAGGTGGGCACGGGGACACCGGGACCCTAAACCCTGCTGGGATGGGGGTGACACTGGGGGAACCCAAATCCTGCTGGGATGGGGGTGACACTGGGGGACCCCAAACCCTGCTGGGATGGGGGTGACACTGAGAGATTCCCTCCTGGGACGGGGAGGTGTCACTGCGGGGCGCTGTCCCTCGCCGGGCCGGTGTCACCGCGGGTGGCCGCTGTCCCCGCGGGAGGTGACACCGCGGGTGGCCGCCGTCCCCGCGGGAGGTGACACCGCGGGTGGCCGCTGTCCCCGCGGGAGGTGACACCGCGGGCGGCCGCTGTCCCCGCAGGTGGTGGCGGGGGTGGCCATGACCAACCTGCCGGGCGTGGTGGTGCTGGCGTTCGCCAAGGCGCGGCTCATCCAGATCTTCTTCTTCCGCCTCAACCTCATCATCACCCTGGTGGGGCTGGCGCACGGCCTCGTGTTCCTGCCCGTGCTGCTGAGCTACATCGGTGCGGAGCGGGACAGGGACGGGGACGGGGACAGGGACGGGGACGGGATGGGGACGGGACGGGGACGGGATGGGGACGGGGACGGGGACGGGGACAGGGACAGGGACAGGGACGGGGACGGGACGGGGACGGGACGGGGATGGGACGGGGATGGGGACAGGGACGGGACGGGGATGGGACGGGGATGGGACGGGGATGGGACGGGGATGGGGACAGGGACTGGGACAGGGATGGGAACAGGGACGGGGACAGGGACGGGGTAACAGGGATGGGGATGGGGACAGGGACGGGCTGGCACTACTGTACCCCCATGTCACCCCTGGGGACAGGGACAGGCTGGCACCGTGCCTGTTGTCCCCTCACTCTGGGGACAAGGACAGGCTGGCACGGTGCCCGTTGCCCCACAGGGCCCAGGCCGCGGGTGCCAGCGGGGCAGGACTCGCCGGGGGACGCGGGGCTGGGCCTTGGCAACCCCGGCTTCAAGGACACGGACACGGGCAAGGACAAGGACAAGGACAAGGACAAGGACAAGGACAAGGCACTGGCGAAGGGCTGAGCCCCCCTGCCCCCCACTCCTCCCCTGTGCCCCTCTCCCCTTTCTATTTAAACTGGTTTTGTCACAGCCTGGACTGGTTGGACTGGGATTGGGGCGGGGGGGGAAGGGGAGCTGCGCCTCAGCTCCCAAATGTCACCGGGGTTGGGGACATGGGGACAGGATGTGGGGCACGAGAATGCAGAGGACACAGGGACATGTGGGGACAAGGACATGCAGGGTACAAGGTCAGGGTCGTTTATAGGACATTCCCTGTGAGAGGTTTATGGGTTTATTTCCAGCCATACAGGCACTTGTAGGGCACATTGGAGACATCCCAGAAGATTCCTCTAGGGTCGTTTGTAGGGCATTCCCAGTAAGAAGTTTATGGGTTTATTCCCAGCCCTAAAGGCACCTGTAGGGCACAGTGGGGACATCCCAGAACATTCCTTTAGGATTGGCTACAGGGCATTCCCTGTGGAAGGTTTATAGGTTGATTCCCACCCCAAAGGTACTTGTAGGGCACAGTGAGGACATCCCAGAGCATTCCATGAGGATGTTTATATGGCATTCCCTGTGAGAGGTTTATAGGTTTGTTCATAGCTCTACAGGCATTGGGGACATCCCTGAATACTCCTTTAGGGTTGTTTATAGGACACTCCCTGTGGAATGTTTATAGGTTTTATTCACAGCCATAGAGGCACTTGTAGGGCACAGTGAGGACATGCCAGAACATTCCATGAGGATGTTTATAGGGCACTGCTGTGGAACATTTATGGGTTTATTCACAGCCCTGCAGGTACTTGTAGGACACAGTGAGGACATCCCAGAGCATTCCATGAGGATGTTTATAGGGCATTCCCAGTAAGAAGTTTATGGGTTTGCTCCCAGCCCTAGAGGTACTTGTAGGGCACAGTGAGGACATCCCAGAGCATTCCTTTAGGGATGTTTATGAGACATTCCCAGTAAGAAGTTTATGGGTTTATCCCAGCCCTAGAGGTACTTGTAGGGCACGCGGGCGGGCACGGTCTGCAGCTCCAGGCGCACGGGGCACTTGTAGAAGTGGCCCAGCAGGGTCTCAGCGTAGCCCAGCAGGAAGTAGAGCTTGTAGGGAGGCAGTGCCCGGCCCAGCAGGGCACAGATCACCAGCAGGTTCCCGCGGCGCTTCAGCACCACCTCGTCCGCCAGCAGCCCCGGGAACGTCCCGAACAGGAACCGCCGCAGGAAAGCGTCCTCCACTGCCCGCTGGGCACTGCCAGCCTCGCCACACAGGTTCCCTGAGGGGACACAGGGTGACACAGGTCACTCACTGCCCGCTGGGCACTGCCAGCCTCGCCACACAGGTTCCCTGAGGGGACACAGGGTGACACAGGTCACTCACTGCCTGCTGGGCACTGCCAGCCTCGCCACACAGGTTCCCTGAGGGGACACAGGGTGGCACAGGTCACTCACTGCCCGCTGGGCACTGCCAGCCTCGCCACACAGGTTCCCTGAGGGGACACAGGGTGACACAGGTCACTCACTGCCCGCCTCGCCACACAGGTTCCCTGAGGGGACACAGGGTGACACAGGTCACTGCCTGCTGGGCACTGCCAGCCTCGCCACACAGGTTCCCTGAGGGGACACACAGTGACACAGGTCACTGCCAGCTGGGCACTGCCAGCCTCGCCACACAGGTTCCCTGAGGGGACACAGGGTGACACAGGTCACTCACTGCCCGCTGGGCACTGCCAGCCTCGCCACACAGGTTCCCTGAGGGGACACAGAGTGACAAAGGTCACTCACTGCCTGCTGGGCACTGCCAGCCTCGCCACACAGGTTCCCTGAGGGGACACACATGGCACAGGTCACTGCCCGCTGGGCACTGCCAGCCTCGCCACACAGGTTCCCTGAGGGACAGGGTGCCCAGGTGTGGTCCTGGCACCAGAGGAGCTGTATGTTCTGTCCCCATGTGTCACTGTGCCACCATGCCCACATGTCCCAGTGTCCCCATCCCCAGAATGTCTCTGTGTCCCCCCCATGATGTCCACCTGTCCCACAGTGCCCTGTCCCCACAATGCCCATGTGTCCTCACAGGCCATCCCCACAGTCCTGTCCCTAACCCTGTCCCCACAACACCCCGTGACCACAATCCCCTCATGTCCCCATTGTCCCCATCCTCACTGTCCCCTCCTGCCCCCATCCCTGTCCCCGCAACACCCTGTGACCACAATCCCCCCTTGTCCCCATCCCACCCCAGGGGGTCCCCCGTGTCCCCCACGCCCACATGCCCTGTCCCCGTGTCCCCCCACGCCCACGTGCCCTGTCCCCGTGTCCCCCGTCACCCACCGGTGTGCAGGGACAGCCAGCCCTTGCGGTGCCCGATGTAGTGCGGGGCGTGCGCCTGCTCGTACGTCACCATCTTGTCCCCTTTGCCCGCGCGCACCCGCGCCGCCCGCGTCTGTGGGGACAGCGGGGTCACAGCGGGGTCAGGGGGGACAGCGGGGTCACAGCGGGGTCAGGGGGACAGCGGGGTCACAGCGGGGTCAGGGGACACGGGGACACAGGGACACCGCCAGGACTCACCTTGAGGCAGGCAGGGGTTGTGTGGAGCTGCCGGGTGGCACTGGGGACATGCAGGGCTCGGGGAAGGACCTGCAGAGGACAGGGCTGGGGACAGCCTGGCAGGGGGACATCCCCTGTCCCCTGTAACAGCCAGTGTGCCCCAGGAGCAGTCCCGGTGTCCCCAGAGTGGGGACAGTGCTGGTGTGGCCCCAGAGCTGGTGACCCTGTCCCCAGTGTCACCACAGCCCGTGGGCCTGTGACACTGCCCCCCATGATCAGCGTGCCCCATCCCCAGCGTGCCCCAAACCCGATGTCCCTTGTCACCCCCATCCCCAGGGTCCCCAGTGCCCCCATTCCCAGTATCCCCACTCTCAGTGTCCCCACTCTCGGTGTCCCCTCACTCTCAGTGTCCCCATTCTCAGTGCCCCCAGTGTCCCCACTCTCAGTATCCCCACTCTCAGTGTCCCCTCACTCTCAGTGTCCCCATCCCCAGTGTCCCCATCCCCAGTATCCCCATTCCCAGTGTCCCCGGTGTCCCCTCACTCTCAGTGTCCCCACTCCCCCCTCACGGGCCCGTGCCGCTGCCGGGCCTGCAGCCCCCGCTGCCCCTCCTGTCCCCATGTCTCCCCCCGTCCCCCCCTATCCCGCTGCTTGTCCCTATCCCTGTTTCTCCCCCATTTTCGGTGTTTTTCCCCATTTTCGGTGTTTCCCTTTCCCCGCTCTCCCCTCACCCGCAGCGCGCGCGCGGCCGCCGCCATCTTGGCTCGGGGCGGGGCGGCAGCGCCCCCTGGCGGCGGGAGGCCAGCGCGGGGGGACGGGACCCTGGGGGGATACTGGGAGATACTGGGAATACTGGGGGGGGGATACTGGGAGCACTGGGGATAGGCGGGGACTGAGGACTGTGCTGGGCATCCTCCAGACCCACCGGGGGGTCTGGGAAGGTCTGGGGGTGCCCTCCCCTTTTCCCCCCATATGTACCCCCATTTTGGAGGGGTCTCCCGGGTGCCCCCCCTTTTCGGGGTAACCCGGGTTTCCCCTCTTTGTCCCCCCCATTCTGAGGGGTTCCCCCAAGTGCTCCCCTCCATTTTGGGGGTCTCCAGGATGCCCCCCACCTTCTACCCGCCTCATTTTGGGGTTTCCCCAGTGCCACCGTCTTCCTCCTGATTTTGGGGTCCCCCAGATTTCCCCTCCCTTCCCTCTCCCAATTCTGGGGGTCTCCCAGATTTCCCCCCTCCCATTCTGGCGGTCTCCCAGGTGCTGCCCCCCATTCTGGGGGTCTCCCAGGTCCCCCATTCCGTCTCCCCCCACACACACTCACACACTGTCGGGGTGCCGGTTTTTATTCTGGGGGTTCTCCCAGGTGCCCCTCCCCGCCCCGAGCCCCCCGTCCCTTTTTGGGGGGCTCAGGGGAAGGCGATGGCGCCCAGGGGGGGCAGCGGCAGCGGGGGGGGCTCGGCGGGGGGCGTGCCGCGGGTGGGGGGCTGCCGGGGCCCCCCGTGGTGGCCGTACTGGAACTTGAGGCGCAGCTCGCCCAGGCGGGAGCGCGGCAGGATGTCGGGGATCCACTCGATGGTGAAGGGCGTGGGCTCCTTCTGCGTGGGGGACGTGTGTCCTGGGGGGGCACGGGGGCGTGGCTGCGGGACCCCCGCCTGGGGACCCCTGCCTGGGGACCCCTGCTTCCCTCCTGCACCCCCCCCCCCGGGGACCCCAACCCTGGGGTTGTTGGGGGTCACGCTGTGCCCTCTCTGGGGCTGTTCTGGGGTCCCACCCGGTTCCCTCTAGGGGTATTTTGGGGTCCCACCCTGACTCTCCTTGGGGCTGTTTTGGGGTCATGCTGTTCCCCTCCTTGGTGGTGTCTGGGATCCCACCCTCTCCTTTCTGGGCGCTGTTTTGGGATCTCACCGTGCCCCTCCTTGAGGTTTTGGGGTTCCCCCCCAGCTGCTCTTTGGGGTCACACTGTGCCCTTCCCTGGGGCTGTTCTGGGATCCCACTCTCCCTTTCCCAGGGGCTGTTTTAGGGTCCCACCGTACCCCTCCTTGGGGCTGTTTCGAGGTCCCACCCTCCCCTTTCTGGGCACTGTTTTAGGATCCCACCCTGCCCTTTCTGGGCACTGTTTTAGGATCCCACCCTGCCCTTTCTGGGCGCTGTTTCAGGATCCCACCCTGCCCTTTCTGGGCACTGTTTCGGGGTCCCTCATGCCCCTCCCGTTATAACTGGGGCTCCCCCGTGCCTCACCGACTTTGAGGAAGGTCTGCAGCTCCAGGGGCCGCAGCGGGGGCTGTTTCTCGTGGCCCTCGGCCAGGCTCTCCACCTCCACGCGGGGGCTGCGGAAGGGCTCGTAGGAGCCGTCGCGGTTCTGCACGAAGCTTCGGGTGATCTCCAGCGGCACCTGCGGGGCGGGGAGCGCTCAGGCCCGGCCCCGCGGGGCTGGGAGGGGCCCGGGGATGTCCCGGCCTTACCTCGGGCGTGTCGAAGATCTGCTTCACCTGCAGGACGTTGGTGATGTGCCAGGTGTACTTGGAGAAGGTGCCCAGGGGCAGCGCGTCCCTGCGCACGAAGGCTGCGGGAGGGGTCGGGGGCGGCTCGGGGGGCTGCGGCCCCTCGGCTCTTTCCCCCTCTCTTTCCATTTTTCTTTGTTTTTTTTAAAGCCCTCCTCTTTTTTGCCTCTTTTACCTCCCATTTTTGTCTCTTCCCCCCATTTCTACCTCTTTCCCTCTCTTATTTTACTCTCCTTTTCCCTTTTTTCCTTCTTTTCCCTCCTTTTTGTATCTTCTCCCATTTTTACCACTTTTCCCTCCCTTTTCTGTCTCTTTCCCTCCATTTTTGCCTCTTTTCCCCTATTTATTTTTCCACCCCTTTTTCCCCCTTTATTGTTTCCCCCTCTATTTTATTACCCCTTTTTTCCCCCCTCTTTATTTCTCCCCTTCATCATTTCTCACTGGGCAGAGCAGCCAAGAAAAATCCAGGAACCCTCTGGGGAGCGCAGAATCCGCTCCATGCCCCCAACAAACCCCCAACCCAGCTCCCTGTGGAGTTTTCCTGGGTTTTTTTCCCTATTTCCTGGGGTTTTCCCTTTTTTCCCAGGGTTTTTCCCTGTTTTCCTGGCAATTTTCCCTGTTTCCCTGGGGTTTTCCCTGTTTTCACAGGGTTTCTCCCTGTTTCCTAGGGTTTCTCCTTGTTTTCCTGGGGGTTTTCCTGGCGTTTTTCCCTGTTTTCCTGGGGTTTTCCCAAGGTATTTCCCTGTTTCCTGAGGTTTTTCCCTGTTTTCCTGAGGGTTTTCTTGGGGTTTCTCCCTGTTTTCCTGGCGTTTTTCCCTGTTTTCCTGGGGTCTTCCCCTGTTTCCTGAGGTTTTTCCCTGTTTTCCTGAAGGTTTTCCCAGGGTTTCTTCCTGTTTTCCCAGGGCTTCTCCCTATTTCCTGAGGTTTTTCCCTGTTTTCCTGAGGGTTTTCCTGGGGTTTCTCCCTGTTTTCCCAGCGTTTTTCCCTGTTTTCCTGGGGGTTTTCCTGGGGTTTCTCCCTGTTTTCCCGGGGTTTCTCCCTGTTTTCCTGGGGTTTCTCCCTGTTTTCCCAGGGTTTCTTCCTGTTTTCCCAGGGCTTCTCCCTATTTCCTGAGGTTTTTCCCTGTTTTCCTGAGGGTTTTCCTGGGGTTTCTCCCTGTTTTCCCAGCGTTTTTCCCTGTTTTCCTGGGGGTTTTCCTGGGGTCTTCCCCTGTTTTCCCGGCGTTTCTCCCTGTTTTCCTGGGGTTTCTCCCTGTTTTCCTGGGGTTTCTCCCTGTTTTCCCCCTTCTCCTCACCCGTGGTGGAGTTGGGCAGCCTCTTCTTGCCGCTGCCGCTGGAGATGCGCTGCTGCAGAGCCTCGAAGAAGGACTGGGGGATGTGGAAAACCAGCGGCTCTGGGTGGCCTGGAGGGGCACAGAGGGGTCAGGGAAGGGGCTTGGGGGTCCCAAATTCTCACCCCAAAGTGTCCCTGTGGCTCGTGGGATCAGCAGTGGTTGAATTGCCAGGGAAAGGGTTGGGATTTGGAGGATCTGGTCAGCGGGAGGGGAGGGTGACATTGGGAGTGAGAGGCACGGATGGTGAGGATGGGGTGTTCCCAAAAATGGCACCAAAATTGTTCCCAAAAAGGGACACAGCCTGCCCAAAATGGCATCAGAGGTGTTCCCAAAATGTCCCCCAAGGAGAAGAGTGGCCTGAGAATCATGGAATGCTGGCATGGTTTGGGTTGGGATGACCCCAAATCCCATCAGTGCCACCCAGGGACACCTCCCAGTGTCCCAGGTGCTCCAGCCTGGCCTGGGACACTTCCAGGGATCCAGGGCAGCCACAGCTCCTCTGGGAATTCCATCCCAGCCCCTCCCCACTCTCACTCCATCCCAAATCCCATTTACATTTCCCCTTTCCCACTGGAAGCCACTCCCTGTGTCCTGTCCCTCCATCCCTTGTCCCCAGTCCCTCTCCAGCTCTCCTGGAGCCCCTTTAGGCTCTGGAATGTGCTGGGAGCTCTCTCTGGATCCCTCCTTTCTCCAGGTGAACATTCCCAGCCGGACACTCACCCTCAAACTGGTAGTGCATGGTCTGGTGGATGCGCTCTGTGACACTGCCCAGCCACTCCTGGAAGGACAGCGACACCTGGGACTCATCCAGCGCCTGGGGACACCCTGCAGGGGACAGAGGAGGGACACGGGAATGTCACCTGCCCCAAACATCACCCCCAGAGCTCTGGGACACCTGGGGACAGCCTGCAGGGACAGGGAAGGGATGTGGGAATGGGGCTCACCGTGTCTCTTCAGGGAGGAGGAGGAGGAGGAGGATGAGGAGGCGACCGGGGGCTTCCTCAGGCCGCTCCTCCTGGGGCTGGGCTGAGCCGGGTCCGGAGCCAGGAGGGGGCCGGGCCCCTGCGGCCCTGGGGGTGGGGCAGAGGGAGGGATTGTCACCCACCGTCCCCAGGGGGGACCTGGCACCGCCCTGCCCTGGGCCTGAACCCCTGAACCCCCCCAGCGACCCCCACGGGCTGGGCAGGGGAGCTCCCAACACCTGGAGCTGCTCCGGAGGTTCCACAGCTGGATCTGACCCCATGGAGCTGCTATGGAGGTTCCATAGCTGGATCTAATCCCATGGAGCATAAATCCCAGAGCCCTTCCCAGGGCCCAACATCTGGAGCTGCCCTGGGGGGACTGCACCCCCAGCCCCCCCAGGACACTCACCTGCCAGGTCCTTCCTCCTCCTCTTGGCCCTGGCTGCAGCTGTCCCCCGAGGCCGTGCTGTGGCTGCGGGGCCGCGCAGCAGCTGGGGGATCACTGTGCCCTTCAGACCTGGGGACACAAGGTCTGTCCCTAAGGACATCCCGACCACAGGGACACAAATGTCCCCAGGGAACCCCCACCCTGCCCAGGGGCTCCCTGGAGGGGAGGGGGGGTTTATCCCACTCCAAATGGGTTTTCACCTTGCTGTGTGGGGTTACTGAGGTGCAGCTTTTGGGGTGCAGAACCCCCTTAATGGATGTTGCTGCTGTGGGAGGGGGACCAGAGGGAATGAACCCCAGATGTTCCTGCTGCGGGGTTAGGGAAATGAACCCCAGATATTCCTGCAGTGGTTTCACAGGGAATGAACCCCATATATTCCAACTGTGGGAGGGTTTAGGGGAATGAAGCCCAGAGGCTGCTCTGGGAAGGGGTTCAGAGTTTCCAGCCCTGGAAAGGGACCCCCAATCCAGTGGGCTGTGCCCCCCAGCTGCCATTGGCAGGACACAAACCCACCCCCAGTGACTGGGAACCCTGCAATGGCTGCTGGTTCAGGGTGCCCCCAGCCCCCCAAAGCCCTGCCCATTCCCACCACCAGCGTCAGAGGCCAGGAAGTGGGAGAACTCCTGGGCCAGGCTGTCGTCGCTGGCGAAGGCGCAGATGCAGGCCAGGAAGTGGATGCAGCGCGTGGGGGCCGCCTCTTCCTCTTCTTCCTCCTCCTCCTCCTCCTCGTCGTCCCCCTTGGCGTGGCCGTGCCCGGGGGCGCGGCAGGCGCAGGAGAAGCGCCGCTGGCCGAAGCTGGCGTGCAGGTAGCCCAGGCTGTGCCTCTGGCTGGCCTTACACTTGACCACCAGCACGCTCTTGCTGACCCTCTGCACCAGCGGCCCCGTGGGCTCGGTGGCCAGCTCCCACAGGCTCTGCTTGGCCTCGGCAGGCGCCTGCACCGTGCCCAGCACCGAGCTCTTGAGCGGCAGCGGCGTGGCCTCGGCCTGGCAGCCCAGCGCCAGCTTCAGGTGCTGGCACTGCTTGTCGGCCGCCGCCCTGGCGCAGGCGGGCGCGTGGCAGCGGCCGGAGCTCAGCTGGGTGATGAGCGTGCCCTCGGGGGTCTGGATGGCCGTCTGCGACACGCCCAGCTCCACGAAGCAGCGCTGGTCGCGCTGGCGCACCGAGTAGAGCTGGCTGGGCGAGCCGGTGAGCAGGCGCACGGCGTCGGCGCCCGGCTGGCGGCGGGAGCCCGCGCGGAACACGGCGCCGCACGTCTTGTTCTTGCAGCTCAGCCCACGCGTGCCGTTGTAGGTGCCGCAGCGCGGGCACTTGCGGATGCCCCGCAGCGTGGCCTTGCCCAGGTCCGACAGGAAGGACGGGGCTTTGGGGCGGCCCGGGCACGGATCCATGGAGCTGGGGACAGAGGGGAGCTGCTGGGACAGGGCAGTGACAGGGGTCAGCCCAGGGGTCACCCTGAGAGTCCTTGTGCCATCCTGGCAGACCCTGTGCCACCCCATCTGATCCCTGTGTCACCCCACTGGTCACCCCAACAGTACCTGTGCCACCCCATCTGATCCCTGTGCCACCCCAATGGTCCCTGTGTCACCCCAGTGGTCACCCCAGCAGTCCCTGTGCCACCCTGCTTGTCCCTGTGCCACTCCAAGGGCCACCCCTCCTGGTCCCTGTGGGTCCTGATGTCACTCTGCCTTAACCCTGTGCCACCCTGACTGTCCCTGTGCCATCCTGACAGTCCCTGTGCCATCCTGACACTTTTGTGCCACTCCAATGGTCACCCTGCCTTATCCCTGTGCCACCATGAGAATTCCTATGCTGCCCTGACAGTCCCTGTGCCACCCCTCCTGGTCCTTGTGCCACCCTGCCAGCGTCTGTCCAGCCCCAGAAAAGAGGAACTGTGGGCAGAAACGGGGCAGGAACGGGGCAGTTCCCCCGTGGGTGCCCACACTGGGACCCTGCAGCACTCTGACCGCCCAGGACAGTGACTTCAGCCCTGCCACATGTCCCCTGTGCCCTGTCCTGCCCCAGTGTGACACTGGGAGGGTTCCTGGCACCCGGGGCAGGTGTGAGAGGCCACACGGAGCCCTCAGGGCAGGGGGAACACTGGGCAGAAGTGGCAGCGCTGTTTGTGTCACATCTCACGGGGACATTTCGGGAGGACAGGAGCTTCAGGATCACCGGGTCCAGCACGCCAGGGCCACCACTGGCACTGATAAACCCCCGGGGATGGGGACTCTGCCACTGCCCGGCGCAGGACAACCTTTTCCACAAAGGAATTTCCCCAAAATCCAACCCAAACACCCCTCGCACAGCCTGAGCCCGTTCCCTCTTCTCCTGTCACTTGTTCCCTGGGAGCAGAGCCCGATTCCCACATGGTGTCCCCTCCTGTCCCTCTGGGGAGCCTCTTCTCCTCAGCCACAGTCCCACCGAGCCCCGTCCCTCTCTGGTCCCCATGTTCCCCTCACGGCCAGACCCGGCGTTCCCTCAGGGACAGACCTGGGGGTCTCTCCCTCACGGCGAGACCACGGCTCCCTTCACGGCCAACCCCGGGGGTCTCTCCCTCACCACCAGGTCCCGGTTCCCCTCACCACCAGCCCCGGGGGTCTCTCCCCTCACGGTCAGACCCGGGGGTCTCTCCCTCCCCTCACCACCAGGTCCCAGCTCCCCTCACGGTCAGACCCGGGGGGTCTCGCCCCCCCCTCACCGGCGTCTCCCGGGGTTTCCCAGCATCTCTCGCGGCCTCTGACGTCACCTCGGCCCGTCCCGGTCCCCGTTACCGCCACCGGGAGCGCCGTGAGGGGGGCTCCACTTCCGCCACCGGTGCGCTCCTATTGGTCTGATGGCATCACGTGGTGCACCGCGAGGGCTGCTGGGAGTTGTAGTCCAAGGAGGTGCTAAAGCGCCTAAGCCGTTTGAACTACAACTCCCATCAGCCCCAGCGGAGAGAATGACCCAATTTCCCCTTTCCTCCCCCAAATTTCGCCTTTCTCCCCCCAGTTTTTTATCTCCCCCAATTTTTGCCTTTCTCCCCCCAAATTCCACTCATTTCCCCACCAAAATCCCCCCAGCTCCACCCACTCCCTCTCAACCCCACCACACCACCTGTGCCCACACCTGACAAAACACACACAAGCAGCTCAGTTTTTTCATTTTTCCCTTTTTTTTTTTTTAAAAAAAAAAGTTTTTCACATTTTTTCCATTTTTGTGAGTTTTTTATGTTTTTTTTTGTTTGTTTTAAAGGCTGGGCGAGAGGTAGGATAGAAAAGGGCATTTTTTGGCCTCTGATAGATCAGGTTTGGGAGCTCTTCTCACCTTCACTCCCTTGTGAAACACACTGAGGGAATTGTACACAATGGATTAAAAACTTTTATATTCCAAGAGATATCTCATATCCACAAAAAAAGTTAAGGACAAAAAAGAGGGAAGAGATCTGAGGCATCAATCACATCAAAAGACTCCGTGTCCTACCTTTAAATAAGGAAAACGTACAAAAGTGGCCGAAGGTTGTGCAAAAATTCTTCAATTTGAGCTGAATATTTTACAGAATCAGTACAGGAAAATGTAGAAATCAGTAAAAAAATTTAAAAAACCAAAAAAACAACCAACCCCCAGAGGGATTTGTCACGTTTTAGCAACAGGAATTTTGCTGTCCCAGGGTGGGAATTTTGGCTCATGTGGGGAGAGCTGGGCACTTTCAAGTCCCATTTTTTTTTTGTTTTTTTTTTTTTGTTTTTTTTTTAAATTTTCCCCAGCATAAGGCAAAGACCCAACCCTGAAAAAACACACTGAGATCCACAAAAAAATGATGTAAACGAAGGATTTGTCTTCCAAAAAAAAACCTCCCCCTGCTGGAGGGAGGCTCCAAGAGGCTCCTTTAAAACAGAGGGTGGGAGGCTGAAGGCAGCTCCAGGATTCCCACACTTTTGGCTTCTTTTGGGGTGGTTTTTTTCCAGCTGTTTCTGGTTTGGGGAACCCCCCCCCCCAAAAAAAAAAAAAACTACAAAAAAAAAACCCCCCAAAAAACAAAAAAAAACCAACCCAAAACCACAAAGGATGATTTTGTGCAATTCCTGCCCCGATTCTCAGCTAAGGCAGCAAAGTCCCTGCAATTTGTGTTTCTAAAAAAACACATTAAAAAAATAAAAATAATAAAAAAAAAAAAATTAAAAAAAAAAAAGAGAAAAAAAAACGGAAAGGCGGCGGTGGTGGCGATCCAGCATCCGGGTTTGTTTTTTTTTTTTTTTTCTGTTTTTTTTGGGGTGGAAAGGGGAAGGATTTTGTTGAAATTGGAGGCTGGGGGGGTTCACTCCATGATTTGGTGGCTGGGGGGGCTCAGGGGGTCTCGAAGCCCACGCGGAAGCCGGGCTGGGGCGGCACCACGGCGCCGTTCTGCCCCTGCACGCCGTAGCTGGCAGCCATCCAGGGCCCTGAGGACTGGCTCTGCCTGCCAGGAGGGAAAAAAAAATCCTTTAGCAACTCCTAAATCATCTCTGGAGTTTGTAGGGAAAGAGGTTTGGTGGAGGTTTGGGGTGTTGTTGCTGCAGCCCCAATAGGATGTCCTCACCTTGCTGCAAATCCAAGGCGCAAAAATGATTTACCAGGACTCACCCCAATGGGATGTCCCCACCCCTCTGCAGCTCCCAGTGCAAAAATCAGTTCCCAAAAGGGATAAAATTTGGGATAAAAATGCTCTGAATTCACCCAAAGCCCTGCTGGGATGCTGTAGCTCTGAGGTGCAAAAATCAGTTCCCCAAGGGGATAAAATTTGGGATAAAACTCTCAGGACTCACCCCAATGGGATGTCCCCACCCCTTTGCAGCTCCCAGTGCAAAAATCAGTTCCCCAAGGGGTTAAAATTTGGGATAAAACACTCAGGACTCACCCCAATGGGATGTCCCCACCCCACTGCAGCTCCCAGTGCAAAAATCAGTTTCCAAAAGGGATAAAATTTGGGACAAAAATGCTCTGAATTCACCCAAAGCCCTGCTGGGATGCTGTAGCTCTGAGGTGCAAAAATCAATTTCCAAAGGGGATAAAATTTGGGATAAAACACTCAGGACTCACCCCAATGGGATGTCCCCACCCCACTGCAGCTCCCAGTACAAAAATCAGTTCCCAAAAGGGATAAAATTTGGGATAAAACACTCAGGACTCATCCCAATGGGATGTCCCCACCCCACTGCAGCTCCCAGTGCAAAAATCAATTCCCAAAAGGGATAAAATTTGGGATAAAAATGCTCTGAATTCACCCAAAGCCCTGCTTGGGATGCTGTAGCTCTGAGGTGCAAAAATCAATTCCCAAAGGGATAAAATTTGGGATAAAACACTCAGGACTCACCCCAATGGGATGTCCCCACCCCACTGCAGCTCCCAGTGCAAAAATCAGTTCCCAAAGGAGATAAAATTTGGGATAAAGCACTCAGGACTCAACTAAATCCCTGCTGGGATGTCCCCACTTTCCTGTGGGTCTGAGGTGCAAAAATTGGTTCCCAAAGGGGATAAAATTTGGGATAAAAATGCTCTGGATTCAGCCACAGCCCTGCTGGGATGTCCTCATGTTGCTGCATCTCTGAGGTGCAAAATTAATTTCCCAAAGGGGATAAAATTTGGGATAAAACACTCAGGATTCACCCAAAGCCCTGCTGGGATGTCTCTCAGAGCTCTGAGGTCAGAAATTGCTTTCCAAAACAGATAAAAACTGGGATAAAAATGGCTCTAAATTTACTCCAAGTTCTGTTGGGATATCCCCACTTTCCTGTGGCTCTGAGGTGCAGAAATCCCTTCCCAAAGGTGACAAACTGGGGATAAACTCTCAGGACTCACCCAAAGCCCTGCAGGGATGCCCCACCTCACTGCAGCTCCCAGGTGCACAATCCCTTCCCAAAGGTGACAAATCTGGGATAAATCTGAAGCCCTGCAGGGATGTCCCCACCTCACTGCAGCTCCCAGGTGCACAATCCCTTCCCAAAGGTGACAAATCTGGGATAAATCTGAAGCCCTGCAGGGATGTCCCCACCTCACTGCAGCTCCCAGGTGCACAATCCCTTCCCCAAGGTGACAAATTTGGGATAAATCTGAAGCCCTGCAGGGATGTTCCAACCCCTCTGCAGCTCCCAGGTGCACAATCCCTTCCCCAAGGTGACACATTTGGGATAAATCTGAAGCCCTGCAGGGATGCCCCAACAGCTCTGCAGCTCCCAGGTGCACAATCCCTTCCCAAAGGTGACAAATCTGGGATAAATCTGAAGCTCTGCAGGGATGTCCCCACCCCTCTGCCGCTCCCAGGTGCACAATCCCTTCCCAAAGGTGACAAATCTGGGATAAATCTGAAGCTCTGCAGGGATGTCCCCACCCCTCTGCCGCTCCCAGGTGCACAATCCCTTCCCAAAGGTGACAAATCTGGGATAAATCTGAAGCCCTGCAGGGATGTTCCAACAGCTCTGCAGCTCCCAGGTGCACAATCCCTTCCCAAAGGTGACACATTTGGGATAAATCTGAAGCCCTGCAGGGATGTCCCCACCCCTCTGCCGCTCCCAGGTGCACAATCCCTTCCCAAAGGTGACACACTTGGGATAAATCTGAAGCCCTGCAGGGATGTTCCAACCCCTCTGCAGCTCCCAGGTGCACAATCCCTTCCCAAAGGTGACAAATCTGGGATAAATCTGAAGCCCTGCAGGGATGCCCCACCCCACTGCAGCTCCCAGGTGCACAATCCCTTCCCCAAGGTGACAAATTTGGGATAAATCTGAAGCCCTGCAGGGATGCCCCACCTCACTGCAGCTCCCAGGTGCACAATCCCTTCCCCAAGGTGACAAACTGGGGACACAGCAGTCAGGACTCACCCGAAGCCCTGCTGGTTCCAGGCCTGGCTGTACAGCCCGTAGCTGGGCAGCTGCCAGCCGTTGGGCACGTACTGGCCCAGCTGGGCCCCCCCGTACCACTGCCCCCACTGCCCGTAGGGGGGCGGGTAGCTCAGCTGGCCCTGGGGACACACACAGCACTCAGGGACTGGGAAACGGGCAATGCTCATCCCACACTGACAGGGCCCAAGCTGCCCATGGGAGCTGCCAGGCCAGGGAATTCGTTCCATCCTTCCCCAGTATCCCATCTATCCCAATATCCCATCAATTCCTCCCAATATCCCATCAATCCCAATATCCCATCAATCCCAATATCCCATCCATACCAATATCCCATCAATTCCTCCCAATATCCCATCTATCCCAATATCCCATCTATCCCAATATCCCATCTATCCCAATATCCCATCCATACCAATATCCCATCTATCCCAATATCCCATCCATACCAATATCCCATCCATACCAATATCCCATCCATACCAATATCCCATCTATCCCAATATCCCATCCATACCAATATCCCATCTATCCCATCCATCCTTTCCCAATATCCCTCCTGTCCCTTCCCAATATCCCATCAATCCCTTTCCAATATCCCATCAATTCTTTCCTTTCCCAATAGCCCATCAATCCAAATATCCCATCTATCCCAATATCCCATCAATCCTTCCCCAATATCCCATCTATCCCAATATCCCATCCATCAATCCCAACATCCCACCTATCCCAGTATCCCATCTACCCCAATATCCCAATATCCCAATATCCCATCTATCTAAATATCCCATCTATCCAAATATCCCATCCATCTACCCCAGTATCCCATCTACCCCAGTATCCCATCTATGCCAATATCCCAATATCCCAATATTCCATCTATCCTTTTCCAATATCCCATCTATCCCAATATCCCATCAATTCCTCCCAATATCCCATCCATACCAATATCCCATCTATCCCAATATCCCATCAATTCCTCCCAATATCCCATCTATTCCAATATCCCATCCATACCAATATCCCATCTATCCCAATATCCCATCTACCCCAATATCCCACTATCCCAATATCCCATCTATCTAAATATCCCATCTATCCAAATATCCCATCCATCAATCCAAATATCCCATCTACCCCAGTATCCCATCTACCCCAGTATCCCATCTATGCCAATATCCCATCTATCCCAATATTCCATCTATCCCAATATCCCATCTATCCAAATATCCCATCAATCCCAATATCCCATCCATACCAATATCCCCTCTATCCCAATATCCCATCAATCCTTTCCTTTCCCAATATCCCCTCTATCCCAATATCCCATCAATCCTTTCCTTTCCCAATATCCCCTCTATCCCAATATCCCATCAATCCTTTCCTTTCCCGATATCCCCTCTATCCCAATATCCCATCAATCCCAATATCCCCTCTATCCCAATATCCCATCAATCCCAATATCCCTCCCAATATCCCCTCTATCCTTTCCTCCCGATATCCCATGTATCCCAATATCCCATCCATACCAATATCCCATCAATCCTTTCCTTTCCCAATATCCCATCAATCCCATTATCTCATCCATCATCCACCACCCATCCCTGCTCCCTGCAGCTCTCTCCAGCTCTCAGTGCTGACCTGCTGCACAGGTGTGACCATGTCAGGGGTCTCCTTGCCCCAGTAACATTTCACCACGTGCCCCTCGATGCTGGTGCCGTTGACGGAGACGATGGCGTGGGCGGCGCTCTCGTGGGAGCTGAACCTGGCATGGAAACATTTCTGGGCATATTTATTTCTGGGCATATTTATTTCTTGGGAATCTCTCCATCCCATCATTTTCCCTAAATTGGAGGATTCAGCAAGGAGAGCAGGCAATTTATGGATTTTTTTAATTGATTTTAATTGGTTTTTTTAACTGGTTTTCTGCTTTCTTAGTCAATGTAGTAATTTTTAAACTTTAAAATTGTTTTAAAAAATTTTTTTATTTATTTTTTTAACTTTTTTACTAATCTAACTATTTTTTACTAAATGGGAAAGATTAGTCAATGTAGTAATTTGTAAACTTTTAATTTTTCGAAACTTTTTTTTATTTTGTATTTATTTTTAATTTTTTTTTTACTAATCTAACTATTTTTTACTAAATGGGAAAGATTAGTCAATGTAGTAATTTGTAAACTTTTAAATTTTTTAAACTTTTTTAAAAGAATTTTGTATTTATTCTTAACTATTTTTTTACTAATTTAACTGCTTTTTACTAAATGGGAAAGATTAGTCAATGTAGTAATTTGTAAATTTTTAATTTTTCTAAACTGTTGGTTTTTTTTTTAATTTTGTATTTATTTGTAACTTTTTTTTTACTAATTTAACTGTTTTTACTAAATGGGAAAGATTAGTCAATTTATTGAATTTTTATTGATTTTTTTATTACTTGATTTTTTACTCTCTTTTTACTAAATGGGAAAGATTACTCAATTTATTAATTTTTAAATTACTTTTAAAATTTTGTATGTATTTTTAACTATTTTTTACTAATTTAACTATTTTTTACTTAATGGGAAAGATTAGTCAATTAATTAATTTTTTTTATTAATATTTTTATTATTTATTTCTTTCAAGATTTTTTTACTAAATAAAAACGATTAGTCAATTTATTGATTTTTTATTGATTCTGATTGATTTAACTAAAAGGCAAAGATTAGTCAAGTTAGTGATTTTTTTACTGCATTTTTTCATTTTTTAACTAATTTTTTTTTACTAAATGGGAAAGATAGAAATCACCATTCATTGCAATGAAATGATCTCTCCATTTAACAGGAGAAGGAAATGAAGGGATCTTCCCATACAGTCCAAGTGTTTTTTGGGATTTTTACCATTTATTATGCACATAATCCCTCCTCAGACCAGAGGAAGGAAAAACCCTCTAATCTAGGAGGGTTTAGTGAATTCTCTGTGCTGATGGATGACAAAGGGCCCTGTTGCAAGTGATTTCTGGGATATTTCCAATTTTTTATGGCCATAATCCCTCTAATGTGAGAGGGTTCAGTGACTCCTAAATCCTAAATGACAAAGGATCCTGTTCCAGGTGGTTTTTGGGATTTTTCCCATTTGTTACAGCCATAATTCCTTAAACCAGAGAAGTCAAATCTTCCTAACTTGGGGTTTACCTTGCCAATCTGTAGCAATGGATTTGAGCAGCTTAAGCCACTGTGTGCTCCAGGTGCACCAGCCAAGCCATTTTTAATTACTCTTACTAAATTATTAACTACTAAATTTAGTTGTTCTTACTAAATCACAATTTTTAGTTATTCTTACCAAAAACTCTGGAATTCTTCAAGGCTACTGAAACATAAATTGTGCTAAATTGGGAAAGAAGAGGGTGAAAAGCAGAAGAGAAGAATTGAGATAAAGAAGGGTAAGGAATCACATTTCCTGTGTGAGAGGCACCAAAGCAGTGTGTGGATAGAAGTTTTGGAATGTTTAAGTAAAACATGATGTAAATAATGAAGTGGTTTCTGTTTAATGCCATTTGTTATTGCTGAGCAGCCCCCAGCCCATCCCACCTGACAAAGGAGTAGCCTTTATCCGGGAACACTCGGATCTCCAGGATCTGCCCGAACGGGGAGAAGGTCTGGCGCATCAGCTGCTCTGCAGAGGGGACAGGGACAGCATGAGGGACAGGGACAGGGACAGAACTGAGGGACAGGGACAGCACTGAGGGACAGGGACAGCACTGAGGGACAGGGACAGCACTGAGGGACAGGGACACAGGGACAGCACTGAGGGACAGGGACAGCACTGAGGGACAGGGGGACAGGGACAGCACTGAGGGACAGGGACAGCACTGAGGGACACAGGGACAGCACTGAGGAACATGGGGACAAGGACAGCACTGAGGGACAGGGACACAGGGACAGCAGTGAGGGACAGGGACAGCACTGAGGGACACAGGGACAGCACTGAGGGACAGGGACAGCACTGAGGGACAGGGGGACAGCACTGAGGGACAGGGGGACAGGAACAGCACTGAGGGACAGGGACAGAACTGAGGGACAGGGACAGCACTGAGGGACAGGGACACAGGGACAGCACTGAGGGACAGGGACAGCACTGAGGGACAGGGACACAGCTGGGGACATGGGGACAGCGGCAGGGGTACATGTGGGGCACACCAGGGACATGGGGACAGTGGCAGGGGACAGAGCCCCACCTGAGGCACTCCTGGGGTCACACCTGAGGTACCCTTGGGGACATAGGGACAATGGCAGAGGACAGAGCCACACCTGAGGCACCCCTGGGGACACGGGGAAAGGGACTGGGGGTTGGGGACACACCTGGGGCACCCCTGGGGACATGGGGACAGTGGCACGGGGTTGGGGACACAAGGAGAGTGGCAGGGGCGTACCTGAGGCACCCCTGGGGACACTGGGACAGTGGCAGGGGACAGAGCTACACCTGAGGCACCCTTAGGGACACAGGGACACCTGGCAGGGGATTAGGGACACAGGGACAGTGACAGGAGACAGAGCCACATGTGAGGCACCCTTGGGGACACAGGGACACGTGGCAGGGGCGGGGCCACACGTACCTGTGAGGCCCGAGGTGACCCCCCCGCAGTACACGGTGCAGTTGCTGGGGCTGGACTGAGTGACCACCTCCTCGTAGGACAGTTGTTTGGTGTTTGCTGGAAGAGATTGGGTGAGGTTTGTGAGGGAATTTTAGTCCTGACTGGTACAGGATGTTGGGGATGATCTGCAAATCTTTATAGATCAGAGCCACTTCCAGGGATGGGAATTTGGCATCAGGGATGGGAATGCAACAAGAATTCAGGATCGGGAATTCGGGGATGGGAACACGGCAGGAAAATCCTGGAAAAATCCTGGAAACTCACAGGAAATCCCTGGAAACTCACAGGAAATCCCTGGAAAGCTCCAGAAAATCCCTGGAACATCCAGAAAATCCTGGAAAACTTCAGAAAATGATGGGACTGAGAGAAGGGGAAATCGCCCTAAAGGGGCTCCAGGAGAGCTGAAGGGACTTGGGACAAAGGATGGAGGGACAGGACACAGGGAATGGCCTCCCGCAGGGAAAAGGGAGACTGGGGTGGGATTTTGGGAAGGAATGAGGGTGTGAGGGGCTGGGATGGAATTCCCAGTGGGGCTGTGGCTGCTCCAGCCCTGGCAGTGCCCACAGCCAGGCTGGAGCACCCTGGGATAGGGGAAGGTGTCCCAGCCTGAGGCAGGGGTGGGGTGGGATGGGCTCTCAGGTCCTTCCCACCCCAAAAAACCTCTGGGATGCTCCAGGCCAGGAGCTGGCAGGGCACAGGGTGGGCACCTACTCTCATAGGTGCTCTTGGGAGCTGGAGGTTTCCTGGTGGCCCAGTTGGTTCGGATCTGTCGCCCCCCGAGCCACTGCCCCCCCATCTGCTGGATGGCGTTCTCAGCGTCCTGCAAGGAAGGGATTCACCAGTTATCAGCATGGAAATAAAGGGATTTCACCCAGTTATCAGCATGGAAATAAAGGGATTTCACTCATTTATTAACATGGAAATGCAGGGATTTTACCCATCTATTGAAGGAGGAAATGAAGGGATTTTACGCATTTATTGAAGGAGGAAATGAAGGGATTTTACCCATTTAGTGAAAGAGGAAATGAAGGGATTTTACCCATTTATTGAAGGAGGAAATGAAGGGATTTTACCCATTTATTGAAGGAGGAAATGAAGGGATTTTACCCATTTAGTGAAGGGATTTTACCCATTTATTGAAGGAGGAAATGAAGGGATTTTACCCATTTATTGAAGGAGGAAATGAAGGGATTTTACCCATTTATTAACGTGGAAATAAAGGGATTTTACCCATTTATTGAAGAAGCAAACAAAAGCTTTTACCTATTTATTAGAAGGTAATGAAATTATTTTACGCATTTATTAAAAGAGATATGAAGGGATTTTACCCATGTACAGAAGGAAATGAAGAGATTTCACCCATTTCATGAGAAGGAAACAAGAGCTCTTACCCATTTATTAAGAGGTAATGAAGTGATTTACCCATTTATTAAAAGGGAAATGAATGGATTTTACCCATTTATTGAGGGAGGAAATGAATGGATTTTGCCCATTTCCTGAGAAGGAAACAAAAACACTTACCCATTTATTAAAAAGGAAATGAAGGGATTTTACCCATTTATTAAGAGGTAATGAAGGGATTTTACCCATTTATTAAGAGGTAATGAAGGGATTTTACCCAATTATTAATGGATGAAATGATGGGATTTTACCCATTTATTATGAGGGAAATGAATAGATTTTATCCATTTATTAAGAAGAATTGAAAGGATTTTACCCTTTTATTTAGAATGAAATGAAAGTATTTCACTCATTTATTAAGAGAGAATGAAGGGATTTTACCCATTTATTGATGACTGAATTGAAGGGATTTTACCCATTTACAGAAGAAGGAAATGAAGGGATTTTACCCATTTATTGAAGAAGCAAACAAAAGCTCTTACCCATTTATTTAGAGGAAATGAAATTATTTTACCCATTTATTAAAAGAGATATGAAGGGATTTTATCCATTTATTAAAAGGGAAATGAAGGGATTTTACCCATTTATTGAGGAATGAATTGAAGGGATTTTATCCATTTATTAAAAGGGAAATGAATGGATTTTACCCATTTATTGAGGACTGAATTGAAGGGATTTTACCCATTTACAGAAGAAGGAAATGAAGAGATTTCACCCATTTCCTGAGAAGGAAAGAAGAGCTCTTACCCATTTATTGAAGAAGGACACAAAGCCATAGCCCTTGGACTTGCCTGTGGCCATGTCCTTGACCACCCGTGCATCCCTGAAATCACAAAAGGACACAAATTAAATTTAAAACATTCACATCAAGAGCTTCTCTGAGAACTGGCTGAGTTTTACAGCTGGCTGCTGGAATAAAGCAGCTGTTCCACCTCACTACAGGAGCTGGAAGCATGCAAGTTTTATTTATTTATTTATTTATTTACTTAATTATTTACCAAGACATGCTACCTGCTCGTTGCAAATGTTAAATAGAAATGAACAGAAAAATAAAAATTAAAATTAAAAAATAGGAATTGGAAGGTGTATGTTGCCTGTTAGTTGAATTGTTTAATTTTCAGGTCAATTTGTTGCACCCTTTTTGGGCTGTAGGCAAAAATTTGGAAAGATTGATGTTTCAGAAATTATTGAAGAAAACACATTTCAAGTGTCATAACCACACATCAAACATCACTATCAAACAGGAGTGATTGGAATTACGAGATACAGAAAAAAAACCCAAACAAAACTAGAGGGGTTAAGGGAATAAAATTGATAAAGGTAAATAAAACCACAACATTTCTCCACTGTGAACTGTAGCCTGTGGAATTCTGTCCCTTCTTCAGGCAACTCTGTCTCACCTCAGTCCTGACTCCACAAAAAATAAAGCTGGCTAAGGGTGGCTGGCAGCAAAAATCCAGAGTGCCAGGGAAATGCACAGCCCAGTGCAGGATGTGAATTTTCCAGGGCAGGTGGGATAAAGGATGTGGATTTTGCAGGGCAGTGGGATAAAGAATCTGGATTTTCCAGGACAGGTGGGATAAAGGATGTGGATTTTGCAGGGCAGTGGGATAAAGGATGAGGATTTTGCAGGGCAGTGGGATAAAGAATGTAGATTTTCCAGGACAGGTGGGATAAAGGATCTGGATTTTCCAGGACAGGTGGGATAAAGGATGAGGATTTTGCAGGGCAGTGGGATAAAGGATGAGGATTTTGCAGGGCAGTGGGATAAAGGATGTGGATTTTGCAGGGCAGTGGGATAAAGGATCTGGATTTTGCAGGGCAGTGGGATAAAGGATGAGGATTTTGCAGGGCAGTGGGATAAAGGATCTGGATTTTGCAGGGCAGTGGGATAAAGGATGTGGCTGTGAGAGCAGCAGTGTGGTCCCTGCACTGCCAGGGTCACTCACTCAATACAAAGCTGTGCCCTAAAAAAGGACTTACGAGATTCTTCCAAAGGGAGCAAAAGCTGCTTTGATGTCCTCAGTTGTGATCTCAGGGCTGAGGTCTCCAACAAACACGTGGAAATGATCTTTGGGGGAAAAGAGACAGGAGGACTGAGTGGTTGAAGACACTCTCTGAGCAGAGCAGAGGAAAAAAAACTCTCTTAAAACCCCTTCATTAAAACTCCAGCTGTTATTCAGAATACAATATTAAAATGATTTGCACCAAATCTCTTCCTGATGCTACAAGGGAAGTCTTTCCATAAAAATTCAATGGAAAATAAACAAAAATCCCCCAAACTTCACTTCAGGGAACACCCTGGAGATGCACAATTTGATGTTTGAGACACAATTACCTTGTGAATGCTGTGTGATGGCAAAGATCAGATTTGCCCTGAAGTTTAATTAGCACAAACAAAAATAATTAGGGTTCCAATCAAAAGCATTCCCCCAGAGCTCTGCTGGTGCATTTCTGTTTCAGAGCTTGCACAGCTCAGTGACACTTACTGCTGGTGTCTTTCTTCTGGCTGCTGGGGGTGGTGGCCCAGTTCACTTTGACCTCCTGCAAATGGGAATCAAACATCAGATGTGGCAAATCCCAAAAAAGCTCAGACACCTCCAGTGCTCAAATCTGACCCTACAGGGTACCCCATGTGCAAGGCTGGGTTAAAACTCAAGGTGAAGATATTTTTCTAGGGAGAGGGTTTGTTCTTAAATTAACAGGGCAAGAGCTGGCCTGCTCATCTGGAGAGGAGAAGGATCCAGGGAGAGCTCAGAGCCCCTGGCAGGGGTAAAGGGGATCCTGGAGAGGGACTGGGGACAAGGGATGAAGGGACAGGACACAGGGAATGGCCTCCCAATATCTCCTGTCTGTTGTGGACAGGACAGGGACAGACTCTGAGCAGTGGTGCCCAGTGACAGGGTAAGGGGCAATGGGCACAGACTGAAACATGGGAAGTTCCACCTGGATATGAGGAAAAAAAGGAAAATAGGGAAAATATGAAGGAGAATTTTCCTTTGAGGCCTGGAACTGTGGTATCTCCTCCTCAGCAGCATCAAGGCCCTGCCTGGGCACTGCCCTGTCACCCTGCTCTGAATGAACTTGGGCATGGGATCATCTCCAGAGGGGCCTTTGACCAACCACTCTGGAATTCTGTCATTTCCTCCCAGCTCCAAGTTCCTCCCAACACTTGGAACTTCTCTCAACACTGAACTCCTTCTCCCAATGTTCTGAACTTCTCCTCCCAACACTCTGAACATCTCCTCCCAATGCTCTGAAAATCTCCCAACACCCTGAACTCCTCCTCCCAACACCCTGAACTGTTCCCAACACCCTGAACTCCTTTTCCTAAAACCCTGAACTCCTCCCAACACCCTGAACTGCTCCTCCCAACACCCTGAACTCCTTTTCCCAACACCCTGAACTGCTCCCAATACCCTGAACTGCTCTCAACACCCTGAACTGCTCCTCCCAAGACCCTGAACTCCTTTTCCCAACACCCTGAACTCCTTTTCCCAACGCTCTGAACTCCTCTTCCAAGCCATGCCCTGCTGAGATCTCCACCCAAAGGAAGAGTCTGCCATGGGCAGCACACTCAGCCCCTGGTTTCCCAGCAGGATCTCCCCTGGTTTCCCAGCAGGATTTCAGCCCCTGGTCTCCCAGCAGGATTTCCCCCTGGTTTCCCAGCAGGATCTCCCCCTGGTTTCCCAGCAGGATTTCAGCCCCTGGTTTCCCAGCAGGATTTCAGCCCCTGGTTTCCCAGCAGGATTTCAGCCCCTGGTTTCCCAGCAGGATCTCCCCTGGTTTCCCAGCAGGATTTCAGCCCCTGGTTTCCCAGCAGGATCTCCCCTGGTTTCCCAGCAGGATCTCCCCCTGGTCTCCCAGCAGGATTTCAGCCCCTGGTTTCCCAGCAGGATCTCCCCTGGTTTCCCAGCAGGATCTCCCCCTGGTCTCCCAGCAGGATCTCCCCTGGTTTCCCAGCAGGATTTCAGGCTCTGGTTTCCCAGCAGGCTCTCCCCAGGCCTGGCCCAGCCCCAGACTCACCCCGAGCACAGCAGCTTACCTTACCCATTATCTTCCTGCCGTTCATGGCCGCCAGCGCCGCCGCCGCGTGCCGGTGCTCGTAGAACTCCACGAAGCAGTAGGGGTCATTGCCAGCTGTCTGAGGGGACACAAAGCCAGGATTGGGGACACAAAGCTGGGACTGGGGACACACAGCCGGGATCAGGGGGACAAAGCCAGGACTGGGGACACAAAGCTGGGACTGGGGACACACAACCGGGATTAGGGGGACAAAGCCCCAGGATTGGGGACACAAACCTGGGATTAAGGACACAAAGCCAGGATCAGGGACACAAACCAGGGACTAGGGACACAACCCCAGGATTGGGGACACAAACTCGGGATTAGGGGGACAAAGCCAGGACTAGGGACACGAAGCTGAGACTGGGGACACGAACCCAGGATTAGGGACACGAATTTGGGACTGGGGACACAAACCTGGGACTGGGGACACAAACAACACAAACCCAGAATTAGGGACATGAACCCAGGATTAGGGACACAAACAACACACACCTGGGACTGGGGATAGAAACCCAGGATTGGAGACACAAACCCTGGACTAGGGACACAAACCCAGAATCAGGGAGACAAACCAAGATTAGGGTTTCAATTTTTCAATTCTGCTTTAGAAAGGTAAAATTATGGTCAAGGCTTTTTAAAACCTCATTTACAATCCTGCCATGATTTAAGAAGTCCCTCTCTCCCTCTGAGCAGCCCCATGAGGACAGGTTTTCTGACTCTACAGGGACTCACAATGCTCTTAGAGCTCTCAATTCTGCTTCAGAAAGAGTAAAAAATTATGGTAGAGAGTTTTTAAAACCTCATTTACAATCCTGCCATGATTTAAGGAGTTCTGAGCAGCCCCATGAGGACACGTTTTCTAACTCTACAGGGAATTACAATGCTCCCAGAGCTCTCAATTCTGCTTCAGAAAGAGTAAAAAATTATGGTAAAGGGTTTTTAAAACCTCATTTGCAACCCTCTCGTGATTTAATGAGTTCATTGTCCCTCTCCATGTCCACCCATCTTTAAATCTACCACCAGGCACGTGCAGAAACGATGCCAAAACCATCTGAGTGCATCTCCAGATTTATTTCAGGTGGTTGCGCCCTGTTTCCAGAGGGATTCCCAGAGCACAGCTCTGAGCAGGGAGATCAGAGGAGTCAGGCTCTTACATCCATGATCATCTTGCAGTTCTTGCAGGGTCCAATCTGGCTGAAGAGCTGCAGGATCAGAGCCTCGGTCACGTCCCTGGAGAGGTTCCCCACGTACCTGAGGGGCAAACAGGGAGTTGGACACACTGGAGCCTGCAAAGGGGCTTGGGACCAGGGATGAAGTGACAGGAAAAGGGGGAATGGCTTCCCACTGCCAGAGGGCTGGGTTAGATAGGATATTGGGGTGGAATGAGCGTGAGAGGGGCTGGATGGAATTCCCAGAGGAGCTGTGGCTGCCCCTGGATCCCTGGCAGTGCCCAAGGCCAGGCTGGGACAATCTGGGACAGTAAGAGGTGTCCCTGCCATGGCAGGGCTGGCACTGGGTGGGTTTAATGTTCTTTCCCACCCAAACCGTTGCAGGATTCCATGACTCCATGAACTGCCAAAGTGATTTCCCAGCATAGACTCCAGTTCCCATATTCCACACCAATTCCCAGTACAGAAACTCCAGTTCCCATATCCCTACACTGATGGATCTCCCAGTACAGACTCCAGTTCCCATATCCCTACACCCATTTACTTCCCAGTAGAGACTCCAGTTGCCACATCCCATACTGACTGATGTCCCAGTACAGACACCCCAGTTCCCATATCCTTACAATGATTCCCCAATACAGAGTCCAATTCCCATTTCCTACACTGATTTCCCAGTACAGAAAATCAGTTCCCATATTCCCACTATGATTTCCCAGTAGACTCCAGTTCCCATAACCCTACACCAATTGACTTCCAAGTACAGACTCCAGTTTCCATATCCCATACTGACTGATTTCCCAGTACAGAAAATCTAGTTCCCATATCCCCACCCCAGCTCCCAATACAGACACCCCAGTTCCCACATCCCTACACTGATTCCTCAATACAGAGTCCAATTCCCATATTCCTACACTCATTTCCCAGTACAGGAATTCCAATTCCCATATCCCTGCACTGATTTCCCAGTACAGAAATTCCAATCCCCATATCCCACCATCATCCTTGCCCCAGCACCACTTCCCAGCTGCCCCAGCAGCTCAGGCTGCTGTTTATCCACATTTTACAAAACATTTGGTTGGCTCCAAAGGCCTCAGGTTTTGGAAGCACCAGTTCTGTCTGGAACACCTGAGGGCCAACGTGCCTGAGTGCACACATTGCCAGTTCGGGCAAGGATCAGCCTCCCCAAGCACAAACACATCCCAAACCCCCACTCCCACCTGGGATTTTGGCTTCCTTGGCCACCAAGCCCATCTGTGACCCACAGGTGGCTGTTTTTGTTGTTGTTGTTGTTGAACCCAAGTCATGAGATTTTTATAAAAAGCCCAGTGAGGAACCTCAGCCCCTGAGGAACATTCTGTGGGAAACCTCTGCCACGGGAATCCTGGCCAAAGCCCAGCCCTGAAACCACACTGAGCTGCTCCAGAGGGGCACAGAACAGCCAGCAGCAAATCCAGGCTCTGCTCTTGTCAGAAAACAATCAGGAGCAATCCAAGCTCTGCTCGTGCTCCTGAGCTGGAGGGATGCACTCTGAGGTTTGTTTATGTGGGAAGGAGACCCAGTGTTTGTCAAAAATCGTTCATACAGGACCTCTGTGTCAATTATTTAGGCAATTGTTTTAGGTAGGAGGCAGCATTAGGTTTTAAAAATCCTTTACAGGTCTTGTCTGGCTCTAAGTGAGGAATTCCTGCACTTCTGAGAATTTTCCTTAAAACCTTGAAAAATGTTTAAAAATCCAAGCCCTGAAACCACACTGGTGCACCTGAGCTGCTCCAGAGGGGCAAAGGGGCTGTCAGAGAACAACCAGGAGCAATCCAAGATCTGAGGTTTGGTTATGTGGGAAGGAGACTCAGTGTTTGTCAAAAATCGTTCATACAGGAGCTCTGTGTCAATTATTTAGGCTATTGTTTTAGGTAGGAGGCAGCACTGGGTTTTAAAATCAGCAGACAGATATTTACAGGCATTCTCTGGCTCTGAGTGAGTGATTCCTGCACGTCTGACATTTTTCCTTAAAAAAGGAGGGATTAGAGCACTTCATTAAGACAATTAACACCAGGACATTCTCCTCCCTGTGAGTCCAACCGAGAGTGGAATCAGAGAAATTGGAAAAGACCCAAGGCCTCTCTTTAACTCCCTTTTTAATATTATAATTATTTGGAGAACAAATGAAAGGAAGCACCAGAGTGATGAGCCTTGTGTGACCTTCTGTGTCTAAATTCATTAATTTGCTGCTGGAAGGTTCCCAAACAGAGAATCCACCCCCTGACCTCTGAGTGATGGCCAAACAGGCCTCTCCTGAAACATTCCTGACCTCAGCACCGGGCTCAGCAGCTTTTTGGGAAGTGATTCCCAAAAATCCCACGAATCTGTGTGTTCCTGAAGGATCCACTGCAGGAATATTTCTGTGTACACAGAGTGCCAAGGTGGGTGGGGAACACCCAGAGCTGGGCCATGAAGCATTCCCTGACTTTTCCATGGAATTTTCAGCACACCTGGACCTTGTCCTGGGCCACTCACACAAACATGACCCAGCAGCCAGGTGACCCTGCCAGGCAGCACACAGAGAGCTCAGTCCTGCCTCCTCCTGCACCTCTTTCCTAATTGGATGAGAATCCAATTAACAAGTTGGTTGATGACTCTGTGTTATCCAAGTTTATCTTGAGAAGCCAAACCCAACTGCTGCCAGCGCTTCTGCGTGCTTCAGACCACAAATTAATTTAATTTAGGACACGTATCCCACGTGCATCCACGGAAAACACAAACAACAGGACTCTGTCACCTCCAAGGCTGCCTCCAAACTGCTCTGCAGATCCACCATCTGCTGCTGAAAAGGGGTTTTCAAGGAAGGGAGCTGCCCCTCCAGGAGTTCATTTACACGAGGGAAAACAGCTCCTAAGGGAGCACAGGGCTCTGCACCCCCCTCACTGACATGGGTGAGGTGGAAAAGGAAAAAACAAACAGTTACTTCCAGGAGTGTCTGCAATCTGCTCCAGAAAAACAACTGGAATGTGTTAAGGGATGTGTTAAGGGTGCAGAGGGAGCCCCAAAATCCACACCCAGGGGGGTTTCTGGAGCAGAAATCCTCATGTGAGCATGGATTTAACACCCACTAAAGATCCCAGCTTTGTGCCTTTGACTGCTCCTCACTGACACAGCTGAAGTGGAAAAGGCAAAACCAAGGAGTTACTTCCAGGAAGGTCTGGGAAGGAAAAAACAGAATGCAGAGGGCTTTGGGGGCCACATAGCTGAGGGAGCCCCAAAATCCACACCCGGGGGGGTTTCTGGAGCAGAAATCCTACAGAAACCCCTGTGTGAGCATGGATTTAACACCCACTAAAGGTCACCTGAGCTAAACTTTGACTGCTCCTTCTAAACCTGACCTGTGACACCCAGCTGGGAGGGAGTCAGAGAAATCCCTCCCTGGATGCTGCTCAGCCCTGAGCTGTGTTTTAAGGCAGGACTCAGTGATGCTGGAGGTCTTTTCAATGACTCCCTGTGGCCACCAGCCACACGTGCCCCAGGACAGGGATTTGGGATTTGCAGACCCCTTGGCACGAGCCTTGGAATGGAGGAAAACAACTTCCCAAATAAACACACAGCTCTGTGTTTGCACAGGCCAGGAATAGCTCCCAAAATGTGGGAAAACACCTGGATTGGGAAGCAGAGGGTGGTCAGTGCTCAGGACAGCTGAGGTGAGGCACGTCAGGGTCTTCTTGTCCTGTGGTCACTTGGCCAAGTCGTCTCAAGCCCTGGGGAGGGGCAGCAGTCCAAGGCCCTCACCTTGGAATGATTCCCTCTCTCCCTGCTGTCTTTCCTGCTGCACTGGAGAAGGCTTCTAGAGGTGGCATGGGAAGAGTGGAGCCTGATCTCCCTGATCCAAACAAGGGAAAGCTACACCTGCCTGAGAAATGGAGGGAAACACAGCCCAGATGTGCATAGGACCAGCTCCCTTTGCTAAAATCCAACCTAAACCTCCCCTGATGTGGCTTTTTAACTCACTCCTAGGGAAGCAACAGGTTGAGAGTGCTTTGAACACTGGGACAAGCACAGGATTCGTGGGTCATTCCTAGGGAGCTGCTGACAGGGCAGTGGGGCTCCAGGGCAAAATCCAGCCAGCTGCTCACAAAAACCTACATGGATCATGCAGAAAGACAGGATCCTCACCCTGGAATGGTTTGGGGTGGAAGAGACTCCAGTCATCCAGGTCTATCCCTTGCCATGGGCTCTGAAGGACTGGAGAGAGGGGCACACACGTCCCAGACCCCCCTGCCCTCCAGATGTGAGCGTGGATGTACCAGGGAGGGGGACACACCTTCCACACTGCCCTTCTCTCCAGATGTGACCTGGCTGGACTGGGGAGAGGGGCACACACTTTCCAGACCCCCTTTCTATCCAGGAGATGGGGGGACACACCTTCCAGACCACTTTTCCCTCCGGATGTGACCTGGGATGGACTGGGAAGGGGGACACACCTTCCAAGACCCCTTTTCTCTCCAGATGTGAGTTGGGATGTACTGGGGAAGGGACACACAGCTTCCACACAGCCCTGTCCCTCCAGGTGTGAGCTGGAGGCCCAGGGTAAGGCCCGGAGCGAAGGGGAGGCCGGCGGTGCCCAGCACTGCGAACGGGGAAAGGGCAGGAATACCGCGGGAGCCGGGCTCCCCCTCAGCCCCGGGCGGGGGTCGCTCCCGCAGCACTGCGGGCGCCTGAGGGGCCCCGTCCGTGAGGCGACCCCGGGCCGCCCCTCCCCGCGGAGCCGGGAACAATAGGCGGTCTCGCCCCCTCCCCACTCACAGGGTCTTGGGCATTTCATCCTCCATGGCGCCGCCGCCGCCCGCCCCGGCTCTTCCCGCCCGCCGGGGCGGCCCCGTGAGCCCTGGGCAGCCCGGGCAGCCCGAGCGGCGCCGGCCCCGCCGGCGGACGGTCCCGCGGCGGCTCCTCGCAAGATGGCGGCGGGCGGGCGGGCTGAGGGGCCGGGGGGGGGCGGGAACGCGCGTGCGCGGGGAGAGCGCGGGAACGGCGCGGGGACGCGCGGCCGCTCCGCGCATGCGCGGCCGTGAGGGGACGGCGATAAGAAGTGGTGAGAATTGATTTAAAATAAAGGCGTTAAAAATAAAAGGGGTGAGAAATGAAGGGGGAGGAAATAAAGGGCTTGGAAATAAAAGGGTTCATAGGAAAGCGCTTAAAAGGGGGGTCAAAAGGCATCAGCGTGGCAAATGGCAATAAAAGTGTGAAAATGAAAGTGTTAAAAAAAACGGAATTTAAAATTCAGGAATTAAAAAGAAAATAATTAAAAGGAGTTAAAACCGCGGTGGAAAGGGATATGAGGGCATCAAGAATGGGGCAGCAGAGCTGGGAAATAAAAATAAAGGGAATTAAAGTAAAGGAGTTAAAAGTAAAGGAGCTAAAGGAGTTAAAATAGAGGCATTTGAAATGAAGGAGTTTAAAATTACAGGGTTAAAAATGAAAGAATTGGAAGTAAAGTCGCGGTGAAAAGGGACATGTGGGCATTGGGGTGGGGAAATAAAGCTTATAAAATACAGGGACTAAAAAAAAATTACTAAAATAAAGTAATTAAAATAAACGAATTAAAATTTATTAATTAAAGGAATAAATTAAGGATTTAAAAATGAAATAATTAAAAGTGAAGGGTTTATAAGCAGGGTGAAAAGGTTTCGTGTGGGGACAGGGAAGAGAGGCTTAGGGGAAGGGGGAAAATAAAAATAGAAGAGTTAATGTAAGGTAGCTAAAAATAAAGGACTTTACAAGAAAAGGGCTTAAACGAAAGGACTTTAAAACGAAAATTAAAATAATTAAAAGTAAAGGGATTAAAAGCAGGGTGAAAAGGTACATTTGGGCACCAAGAAAGTGAGTGTCTTCTACAAGGGCAGGAAAATTAAAATAAAGGAGTTAAACTAAAGTGATTTTAAGTAAAGGATGTACAATACAGGAAATAAAGGAGAGAGTTTAGGAATAAAACAGTTCAGCGGGACGCAAAACGTGAGTGCGCCGCCCGGGAATCGAACCCGGGTCGCAAGAATGGGAATCTTGCATGATACCACTACACCAGCGGCGCGGGTGGTGGAGTTTTATTTTTCGTGTCCTTGATATTTCTGGCGCCCGCAGTCCGCCCGGGCCGCGCTCCCGGCCCGCCCATCGCCCTCTGCCCTTCTCCGGCGCCATGTCGGGCCTCGGCTGGCTCCTGCTGCTGCTCGCCGCGCTCTGCCCGCCCGCCCTGAGCCTCCGCAATGCGCCCTCCAAGATCGGTGCGGCGGCGGACGGGGGGCGTGAGGGGAAGGCGGGAGGGATCTGTGAGGGGGGAGATTGAGGGGGGATCTGCTGCAGGGGGTGTGGGGGTCGTCCCTTGAAGGGATTTGGGGGAGAAGCTGAGGGGATCTGTGAGGGGAGAGTGGAATCCTTTGAGGGGATCCGCGAGGAAAATGTGAGGGGAGGATCCTTTAAGGGCGCTTGAGGGGATCTGTCATGGAAGGCCCGTGAGGGGGTCATGGGGAGATGTCCCCTGAGGGATCTGTGAGGGTCACCTTGAGGGTGTGAGGGGGATCCTTGGATGGCATCTGTGAGGAAGGTGCCATGGGGGGACTCCTCAAGGCCTTTGAAGGTCAAGGGGGCGGCCCGTGAGGGGATCTTTGATGGGCAGGGGATATGAGAGGGGAATCTCTTGAGGGGATTGGGGTGGGGATACACTGAGGCATCTTTGAGGGGATTTGGATATGAGGGAGGGTCTCTTGAGGTGATTGGGATTGGGGGTGGCCGTGAGGCATCTTTGAGGGGAATGGGATATGAGGGGGATCTCTTGAGGGGATTGGGGTGCAGGGGGCCATGAGGGATCTTTGAGGGGAATGGGATATGAGGGGGATCTCTTGAGGGGATTGGGGTGCAGGGGGCCATGAGGGATCTTTGAGGGGAATGGGATATGAGGGGGATCTCTTGAGGGGATTGGGGTGCAGGGGGCCATGAGGGATCTTGGAGGGGGTTCCCGTGAGGAGATCTGTGCTGCAGGGTTCTGTGAGGGCTCTCTGGGGCAGGGTGTGAGAACGGGGGCGTTCCTGGGGCTGTGAATGTGACCGTGCCCGTTTCTCCAGCCGTGGTGGGCGGCGGGATCGGCGGCTCGGCCGCCGCCTATTTCCTGCGGCAGAAGTTCGGCCAGGGCGTGCAGCTGCACGTGCTGGAGAAGGGAGTGCTGGGCGGCCGCCTGCACACGCTGGACATGGAGGGGGCCACCTACGAGGCTGGGGGGTCCGTGATCCACCCCCTCAACCTGCACATGAAGCATTTCGTCAAGGAGCTTGGTGAGCAGGGAACCCCCACCCTGACATGTCCCAGTCCTAAAATTGTCCCCCTTGGGTGCTCTGGGTCCCACTCTGCTGGGGAACATCCCTTGAGAAAACAAGGCTTGGTAGCCCCTTATCCATCCCCAGTAGCCCCCATATCCTTATTCAGTAGTCTCACTTCTTTCCCAATAACCCCCACATCCTTCCCCAATAGTTCTTCTTTTCCCAATATCCCCCCCATATACTTCCCTAATAATCACCAATTAATTTCTTAATAATAAATTAATAATTAATAATTTCTCCAATGTCCCTCCCCCACAGGCCATTTTCCTTTCCAAAGAGCCCCCCATCACCTCCCCCATGCCCCCTTTGCTTCCCCATCCCCACTCCAGGCAAAGAAAACCCACATCCCAATGGGAATGGTCTCTCCTTTCCCCACAGGTGACCCACTAATGGTATCATAAAGGTCCAAAACTCACCTCCAATCATTCCCTGGCCCATGATCAAGGGCTAATTGATTGCCCTTTCCATGCTTTGGGACTCCAATCTTCACTCACCCTTATCAGCATGAAGCCAGGTTATTTCAGAAGTTAAAATTGAGGTGGAATAGCCCTAACTTTCCCTAAATTGCCTTTTTCTGTCCTTTTCCCAAAGGCCTCTCAGTCTCCTCAGTCCAGGGCGGCCTCGCGGGTGTTTACAACGGGGAGGAATTTGTGTTTGAGGAGAGCAGCTGGTCCTTCATCAACCTCCTCAAGCTGCTCTGGCACTATGGCCTCAACTCCCTGCGCATGTCCATGTGGGTGGAGGACATCCTGGACAAGTTCATGAGGTGGGTTGGGGTCCTGAGGGGGAAATGACCTTAAAAACACCTCATTGCATGGGCAGAGATGCCTTCCACTATCCCAGATTGCTCCAAGCTCCGTCCAGCCTGGTCTTGGACACTTCCAGGGGTAGGGCAGCCACAGCTTCTCTGGGAAAACTGTGCCAGAGCCTCTCCACTTCCATAAAAAATCCCCAATACCCAGCCTAAACCTCCCCTCTTTGTCCTGCTGCTCCCACAAAGCCACCCCATGAGATCCCCTGCAGCTGCCAGGGTCCCAGAGCTCATTAACAGAGACCATTTCTTGTCTGATTAAAGGATCTACCGGTACCAGATGCACGACTACGCCTTCAGCAGCAACGAGCGCCTGCTCCACGCCCTGGGAGGCGACGACTTCGCCCGGCTGCTCAACCAGACCATCGATGAGGCCATGCAGAAAGCAGGCTTCTCCCAGAAATTCATCAATGAGGTGGTTTGTCCAGTCATGAGGGTGGATTATGGCCAAGGTGTCACCATCAATGGCTTTGTAGGTGAGTGTGGGCAGCGTCCCATCCTGGCTCAGGATGGCTTCAAGCTCTGGATGTTTGTCCCCCCTGATTTTGCAGTTTGTTTTTCCAGTGTTTCCCTGCTCTGACAGTGCTGGTTTCCTTGCAGGTGCTGTGTCCCTGGCCGGGGCACAGGCAGGCCTTTGGTCAGTGAAAGGGGGGAACAAACTTGTCTGCTCTGGCCTCATCTACTCCTCCAAGGCCGAGGTTATCCCGGGAACAGTCGTGTCCATAGAGCCAAAAACCAGAACCAGGCGTGGCGGTGAGTGGGGCTGGAATTCCCTTCAGTGGGGAGGGGTGGAGACTGACCTTGGCCAATTGGGGGTTTCAAAGTGAAAATTCCTTCCTGGGAGGGAGGGGCTGGGATGGAATTCTAGAGAATTCTGTGGCTGTCCCTGCATCCCTGGAAGTGTCCAAGGCCAGGCTGGATGGGGCTTGGAACAAGGACAGAGGAAGGTGTCCCTGCCATAGAACTGCATGGACTTTAGGATCCCTTCCAATCCAAACCATTCCATGAAAACAGGGCTCAAAACCCAGCTGTACAAATTCATAAACCCAAATATGAGGTTCCAGGGACGGTCAGGATTCCCTCCCAGCACGGATCAGGATAACTGAGCTGTTCTCCGCAGGGGAGCCGGTGAAGCTCTACGAGGTCACCTACAACACGTCCTCGGGGCTGGCGGGGGACACGTACGACATGGTGCTGATCGCGGCCCCGCTCGGCCGCAAGCTGGCCAACATCACCTTCCGCAACTTCGACCCTCCCATCCCGGAATTCCCCAACCCCTTCCACCAGACCGTCACCACCCTGGTGCACGGGCGCTTGAACACCTCCTTCTTCGGCTACAGCGACCCCCAGGCTTTTCACCTGGGGGCCATTTTCACCACGGACAACCCCAAGCTGTTCATCAACAGCCTGAGCGTGGTGTCCCCCGCGGGGGACGCGGCCACGGGCGGGAAGCTGCCCTTGCAGTCGGCCGTCTGGAAGGTGTTTTCCAAGGAAGAGCTCACCAAGGAGCAGCTCAATTTGCTCTTCTCCTCCTACGACTCGGTGAAGGTGAAGCCGTGGTTGGCGTATCCCCAGTACAGCCCTCCCGAGAAGTTCCCTCCCATCGTCCTGCACGAGCAGCTGTACTACCTGAACGGGCTGGAGCGCGCCGCCAGCGCCATGGAGATCAGCGCCGTCGCCGCCCGCAACGCCGCCCTGCTCGCCTTCCACCGCTGGCACGGCCACAGCGCCAGCGTCGACCAGGAGGACCTGCACGAGAAGCTCAAAACGGAGCTCTGAGACCCCCCCCGGGGCTAATTAACACTGATAACTCTGTGCTTCCCCCCTCTGAGGAGGTGTTCTGTAGGATCGTAGCATCCTTAAAGCTGGAAGACTTTCAAGATGATCGAGACCATCAAGATCTTCAAGACCTTCAGGATCATCAAGACCTTCAAGATTAAGACCTTCAAGACAGCCAAGTAATTAACACCAATAAAGTCTTGGCTTTGCCCCTCCAAGGACGTGTTTTATAGGATCATGGCATCCTTAAAGTTGGAAGACTTTCAAGATGATCAAGACCATCAAGATTATCAAGACCTTCAAGATCAAGACCTTCAAGACAGCCAGGTAATGAACAACAATGAATTCTGTGCTTTGCCCCTCCAAGGAGGTGTTTGGTAGGATCATGGGATCCTTAAAGTTGGAAGACTCTCAAGATGATCAAGACCTTCAAGATCATCAACATCTTCAGGACAGGCAATTAACAGCCAGATAATTAACACCAATAAACTGGGCTTTGCCCCTCTAAGGAGGTGTTTTGTAAGGATCCCATCCATGAGATCCTTAAAGTTGGAAGATCTTCAAGACCTTCAAGATGCCATAATTAACATTAATGAACTTTGTGCTTTGCCCCTCCAAGGAGGCGTTTCATAAAACCATGGAATCCTTAAGGTTGGAAGAGCTTCAAGAACTTCAAGACCATCAGTATTATCAAGACCTTCAAGAACATCAAAACCTTCAAGACCTTCAGGATCTTCAAGATCGTAACTCATCTTGAACTCCCTCAGTGCCACCTGGGAGCTGTTTGGCCAACTCAGGAGGGAGCAGGAGCACTGAGGCGTTCCCAAGTAAGCAAATTCCTGAGTTTTCCTCAAATTCCTTGGTTTATCCCTGTCTGACATTAGGGAATTCATTAAAAGTGCCATATTGATCCCAAAAGTGCTCTCCAGCTGGGAATATCAACTTCCTGGCTGTCCCTTCCTGTGCCCCAACTTTTCCAAAGGAATTATTCCTCAGCGTGGAAACTGGGAGCTGCCAGAATGGGTGGGAAAGAGGAAAAACCACCAATATCCATTGCTGTGTTGAGGTATGAAGGAGGTAATAAAGAATTGAACAACCTGAGCGTTTTTTAAGGAGAAAACCACCAAAATTAGCACAGAGTTAACAGGCACTTCAGTTAATTTAAGTTTTCCATGAGTTTTCCTGGGATTTGGAGCAGAATTAACACCCAGCTCCCAAAAAGTGATGCGAGAAAGGCTTGAGTTAGGTCAACCATTACAAAATTGATTTAATTACAAAAACAAAATAATTGTACACTTGTGAGAGGTGTCTTGGACAAGGGAATGGAACCAGTGGGTCAGCATTTGGGGTTTCCTGGGGTTTATACTCGTTCCAAAGCTTCCAGCATGATGATGCTGTTCCCTCGGATCACCTGGAAGGGGGAAGGTGAGAGCTGTTACCTCTGATCTAAGAGTTCCTTCCTTCCAGTTTATTTCCCCAAAAATCCTTGAAAAATTGGCTGGAATTCCCCCACAAGGATAGATAAGGACAGATTTTAACCCTGAATCCCCAAGGATCACAGGATCCCAGAATTCTTGAGGGTGGAAAAGACCTCTGGGTTCTGAGTCAAACCTTTCCATCCATCCATCCATCCATCCATCCATCCATCCATCCATCCATCCATCCATCCAGGTGTTTCCAGCCTTCACCTCTCTGAGGAGAAGCACCCAAAGGTCTGTTGAATTCCCAGCTGGCACATCCCAAACCTGTTCCTCACCAAACTTCCTGCTCATTTTGCACATATTGGTTCCACCAGTGCTCCCAGCAGAACTCACACCATGCTCTCAGTGCTCCCCGGGGCTCTCACACCAGTGCTCCCAGTGGCTCTCACACCACACTCCCAGTGCTCCCAGCAGCACTCACACCACGCTCCCAGTGCTCCCAGCAGCACTCACACCACGCTCCCAGTTCTCCCAGCAGCACTCACATCACGCTCCCAGCAGCACTCACATCACGCTCCCAGTGCTCCCAGCAGCACTCACACCACGCTCCCAGTGCTCCCAGCTGCACTCACACCACACTCCCAGTGCTCCCAGTGCTCCCAGTAGCACTCACACCACGCTCCCAGTGCTCCCAGTTCTCCCAGCAGCACTCACATCACGCTCCCAGTGTCTCTCACACCACGCTCCCAGTGCTCCCAGCAGCACTCACACCATGTTCCCAGCACTCCCAGTAACACTTACACCACACTCCCAGTGCTCCCAGTTCTCCCAGCAGCACTCACACTACACTCCCAGTGCTCCCAGCAGCACTCACACCACACTCCCAGTGTCTCTCACACCACACTCCCAGTGCTCCCAGCAGCACTCATCACCACGCTCCCAGTACTCCCGGTGTCTCCCAGTGTCTCTCACACCACGCTCCCAGTGCTCCCAGCTGCACTCACACCACGCTCCCAGTGCTCCCAGCACTCCCAGCAGCACTCACACCACGCTCCCAGTGCTCCCAGCAGCACTCACACCACGCTCCCAGTGCTCCCAGTGCTCCCAGCAGCACTCACACCACGCTCCCAGCGCTCCCAGCAGCACTCACACCACGCTCCCAGTGCTCCCAGCACTCCCAGCAGCACTCACACCACGCTCCCAGTGCTCCCAGCAGCACTCACACCACGCTCCCAGCGCTCCCAGCAGCACTCACACCACACTCCCAGTGCTCCCAGTGCTCCCAGTAGCACTCACACCACGCTCCCAGTGCTCCCAGTGCTCCCAGCAGCACTCACACCACACTCCCAGTGCTCCCAGCGCTCCCAGCAGCACTCACACCACGCTCCCAGTGCTCCCAGCGCTCCCAGCTGCACTCACCACCATGCCGATGTTGTTCTGCTGCCCGCCCGGCGCCATCTCCACGCACTCGTCGATGACGAGGTTCATGAAGGGGTCGAAGCCCCGCAGGATGCCCTGCACGTGCCGGCCGCCGTTCAGCTTCACTGCGGGGAACGGGGAACGGGGAACCTGCCGTGTTAGCCAGGGACAGCCCCGACCGCGGGGACCCCAACGGGGAGCGGGGCCCGCGGGGGATGGAGGGGGGGATGGATGGAGGGATGGATGGATGGATCAATGAACCACAACCCTTAATGGGTAAGGAAAAGGGGACAAAAGCTAATTTTCAACTCATAGCTAAATTACTGAATTATGGTTTAAATTAATGAATTAGAATTTTTATTTATTGAGTTGCAAGGCCTGAAATCAGTCAGGGCCTGCTGCAGGGCCAGAAACCAGGATCCCCTCCCTGGGCACCGTGAGGGGTGGGCGGGGGTCCCCAAAAGGGGGCGAGGGGCTCAGGAGTCCCCCATAGCGGGGCCGTGGAGGGTCCCCATAACCGGGCGAGGGGCTCAGGAGTCCCCCATAGCGGGGCCGTGGAGGGTCCCCATAACCGGGTGAGGGGCTCAGGAGTCCCCCATAGCGGGGCCGTGGAGGGTCCCCATAACCCGGCATTGCTGGGGCCGTGAAGGGGATCGGGGCGGGCGGGACTCCCCGGGCACCGCGAGGGGATCGCGGTGGGATCAGTTCCAGAACTCACACGACAGCTTCTTGTCCATGAACCTGTAACGAGATGGCAGAGGGTCAGCACCGGGTGGGGACGGGGCAAGAGACCCCGCACCCCTCCATTATCCCCTCACGACTCTGGGCGAACCGCCCCCCCGCCGCCATGACACCGGGCCTCGCGGTGCACGCCGGGACACCGGCAAGCGGCGACCGCGCCGTTCCGGGCCCGCTTCCCCCCGCACCGCCGCCGGCTCCCCGCTCCCCCGGCTCCCCGCTCCCCTCGCTCCCCGGCCCGGCCCCGGCGCCCCCCGACCCACTTCTTCAGCTCGGGCGGGTGCGCTTTGCTCATGGCTCCCACAGCCCCCGGCCCGTCTCTGCCGCACGCCGCGCTCTGACGTCAGCGCGCCGTGCGTTTTCCCGCGCCAGCCAATGGCAGCCGCGCGCGCCTTCCCGCCGCGCCGCCCCCGCAGCCAATGGCGGCCCGCGGCGCGCTACCGCACTCACCCGAGTAGCGGCGCACACAGCGGAAGGCAGCCGGGTGGTACGAATGAAAAACAGGGTGCGGTGAGGGAAATGCGCGGCTACAAGGGGAGGTACGGCGGCATGGCAGCCATACCGTACAGTGCGTGTGTGCACGTGTGTGTGCTCACCTGTGCACGCGTGTGTGTGACTGTGAGTGCGTGTGCTCAGGTGCACACGTGTGTGTGTGTCTATGTCCACCTGTGCATACGTTTGTGTGTGCGTCCACATGTGCCCAGGTATGTGTGTGTCCCGGTGCACACCTACGTGTGCGTCCATGTTCACACGTGTGCCCACCTGTGTGTGTGAGTGCAGGTGTGCTTGGCCTGGGATCACACCCTGCACACGCTCGGGGTCCCCAGGTGCACTGCACACACACCAGGGTCACCCTGTCCCTTGCACACACACACTGGGACACCCCAAGCCTGGCACAGCGCACGCCTGGGTCACCCCATACCTGCACCCACACTGTGCCCAAGCATGCCCCTCATCACCTGCAGTGTCCCTCATCACCCACCCCATCACCCCCCAATGCCCCTCATCACCTGCAGTGTCCCCTCATCACCCACCCCATCATCCCCAATGCCCCTCATCACCTGCAGTGTCCCCTCATCACCCACCCCATCATCCCCAATGCCCCTCATCACCTGCAGTGCCCCTCTCAGAGCCCCTCATTGTCCCCAGAGCCCCCCCAGTGCCCCCCATTGCCACTCCAGTGCCCCCATCACCTGCAGTGTCCCCTCATCACCCATCTCATCATCCCCAGAGTGCCTCCCATCACCTGCAGTGTCCCCTCACTGCTTACCCCTCTCAGAGTCCCCCATCACCCCCAGTTCCCCCCATCACCCCCAGTGCCCCCCATTTCCCCCCACAGCACCCGCGGTTTTTGGGAGGTGCCACCTGGCTTTAATGATCGCGCAGAGTGTCCCCGGGGTGTCCCTGGGGGTGTCCCTGGGTGCCCCAGGGTGCCCCAGGGGTGGCCCCGGTGTCACTGCTGGATGCTGGCCAGCCCGTCCCGCATCTTCTTGGCCATGGCGGGCACGAGGCGCAGGTGCTGCTCGCCGCAGGTGGCCAGGCAGGCGTCCAGCTGGCCCCGCACGCGCGGCTCCGAGCCCCCCGAGTCCAGAGCGTCCTTGGCCTGGTCCGAGCACTGCAGCGAGCAGCGGCTCAGCCGGTCCTGGGGACAGCCGGTCAGCTGGGGGCACTGGGATGGACTGGGGGCACTGGGGACAGCCGGTCAGCGGGCACTGGGGGCACTGGGATGGACTGGGGGCACTGGGGACAGCCGGTCAGCTGGGGGCACTGGGATGGACTGGGGACACTGGGGACAGCCGGTCAGCTGGGGGCACTGGGATGGACTGCGATGGACTGGGATGGACTGGGGACACTGGGGACAGCCGGTCAGCTGGGGGCACTGGGATGGACTGGGGGCACTGGGGACAGCCGGTCAGCGGGCACTGGGGGCACTGGGATGGACTGCGATGGACTGGGGGCACTGGGGACAGCCGGTCAGCTGGGGGCACTGGGATGGACTGGGGGCACTGGGGACAGCCGGTCAGCGGGCACTGGCAGCACTGGGATAGACTGGGATGGACTGAGGACACTGGGGACACTGGGGACAGCCGGTCAGCTGGGGGCACTGGGATGGACTGGGGACACTGGGGACAGCCGGTCAGCGGGCACTAGGGGCACTGGGATGGACTGGGGGCACTGGGATGGACTGGGATGGATTGGGGGGCACAGGACGTGCAGGGGCTGCAGGGATTTGGGGCTCGGGTCCTGCCCAGGGTCCCTGGGGGTCCCAGTGCCCCGTGCCCACCTGGAAGTGCTCGAGCTCGGCGGTGACGATGGCCTGGGCGCGGGCCAGGGGCGCGTGGCAGCGCTCGATGCAGCGCTGCACCTCCTGCATGGACGCGGCCGTGTCCTCGCAGCACCGCGCGCTGCAGCGGAACATGGCGCCCTGGGGACAGGGACAGAGAGCCTTGGGGACAGGGGACAGGGGGACAGGGGACAGAGAGCCATGGGGACAGGGACAGAGAGAAATGGGGACAGGGGACAGGGGGACAGGGGTTCAGAGAGCCATGGGGACAGGGACAGAGAGCCTTGGGGACAGGGGACAGGGAGCCCTGGGGACAGGGGACAGGGAGCCATGGGGACAGGGGACAGGGAGCCCTGGGGACAGGGACAGAGAGCCTTGGGGACAGGGGACAGAGAGAAATGGGGACAGGGACAGAGAGCCTTGGGGACAGGGGACAGAGAGCCATGGGGACAGGGACAGAGAGAAATGGGGACAGGGGACAGAGAGCCTTGGGGACAGGGACAGAGAGCCCTGGGGACAGGGGACAGAGAGCCATGGGGACAGGGGGACAGGGAGCCATGGGGACACGGGGACAGAGAGCCTTGGGGACAGGGGACAGGGAGCCATGGGGACACGGGGACAGGGAGCCCTGGGGACAGGGACAGAGAGCCCTGGGGACAGGGGACAGAGAGCCATGGGGACAGGGGACAGAGAGCCATGGGGACATGGGGACAGGGAGCCATGGGGACAGGGGACAGGGGGACAGGGGTTCAGAGAGCCATGGGGACAGGGACAGGGAGCCTTGGGGACAGGGAGCCATGGGGACAGGGGTTCAGAGAGCCATGGGGACAGGGGACAGGGAGCCATGGGGACAGGGGACAGAGAGCCATGGGGACAGGGGACAGGGAGCCATGGGGACAGGGGTTCAGAGAGCCATGGGGACAGGGGTTCAGAGAGCCTTGGGGACAGGGGACGGGGAGCCATGGGGACAGGGGTTCAGAGAGCCTTGGGGACAGGGGACAGGGAGCCATGGGGACAGGGAGCCATGGGGACAGGGAGCCATGGGGACAGGGACAGAGAGCCTTGGGGACAGGGGACAGGGAGCCATGGGGACAGGGAGCCATGGGGACAGGGACAGAGAGCCTTGGGGACAGGGGACAGAGAGCCCTGGGGACAGGGGACAGGGAGCCATGGGGACACGGTCACAGAGAGCCCTGGGGACAGGGGACAGGGAGCCATGGGGACAGGGGGACACGGTCACAGAGAGCCATGGGGACAGGGGACAGAGAGCCATGGGGACAGGGACAGGGAGCCATGGGGACAGGGGACAGGGAGCCATGGGACACGGGGACAGAGAGCCATGGGGACAGGGGACAGGGAGCCCTGGGGACAGGGGACAGAGAGCCCTGGGGACAGGGGACAGAGAGCCATGGGACACGGGGACAGAGAGCCATGGGACACGGGGACACCATCACAGGGGCACCCTGGGGACACTGGACACCGTCACAGGGCACCCTGGGGACACCTGGGTGACAGGAGGCACCCCCAGGGACACCAGGGCTAGAGGGGCAGCAGGATGGGGGGCCCAGGGACACCTGGGGACAGTGGGGGTCAGAGGGGACACCATGGGGACATGGGAGGGGGGTGTGTTGTGGGGTACAAGAGATGAACTGGGGGCACAGGGAATGTTGGGGGGCACAGGAGATGAACTGGAGGACAATTTATTTTGGGGGCACAGGTGACGTACTGAGGGGGCACAGGGGGTGTTTTGGGGCACAGGGAATGTTGGGGGGGGGCACTGGAGATGACTGTGGGGGGGGCACAGGGTGTAGTTTTGGGCACAGGGTGTATTTTGGGGAGCACAGGGTTTATTTAGGGGACACAGGGTGCATTTTGGGGGGCATAGGATGTATTTTGGACACAGGGTGCATTTTGGGGCACAGGGTGTGTTTAGGGGGACCCAGGACGTGCCCTGGAGGTGTGCAGAGATTTTGGGGGCGGGGGACGACTCAGGGTTGTCCTGGGGGTCTCAGTGATTTGGGGGATCTCAATGAATTGGGGGGGGTCGCAAGGTGGGTATGGGGGAGTCTTAGTGAACTGGGGGTGTCTAAGTAAATTGGGGGTGTTTCAGTGAATTTGGGGGTGGGTCTCAGTGAATTGGGGAGAGTCTCAGTGAATTGGGGGGGGTCTCAGTCAATTGGAGGGTATCTCTATAAATTGTGGGGGAATCTCAGTGAATTGAGGGGGGTCCTCAATAAATTGGGGGGGTCTCAATAAATTGGGAGGGGGGTCTCAGTGTGTGTATGGGGCTAGTCTCAATAAATTTGGGGGGATCTCAACAAATTGGGGTGATCTCAATGAATTGGAGAGTGTCTCAATAAATTGGGGGGGGGTCTCAGTGAATTGGGGGGTGTCAATGAATTGGGGGAGTGTCTCAATAAATTGGGGGTCTCAATGAATTGGGAGGGGTCTCAGTGAATTGGGTGGGGGTCTCAGTGAATTTGGGGGGGGGTCCCCGTGCCGGTCCCGGCGCTGCCCGGGGCACCCACGTGTGCGCTCGGGGCTGCAGCAGCAGCGCCCGGAGCCCTCCCGGGTGTCCCCCCGGTGTCCCCCCGGTGTCCCCCCGGTGTCCCCCGTGCCCGGTACCTGCATGGCGCGGATCTGCTCCCGCTCCAGCCCCTGCACCGCGCTCTCCACCGCGGCCTGGACCCGGCCCTGCGCCGCCTCCGCCATGGGCTCTCCGTGCGCTCCGAGCCGCCCCGAACCCGCCCCGAACCCGCCCAGAATCCGGCCAGAACCCGCCCCGAACCCGCCCTAAACCCGACCCGGAACCGCCCCAAGCCCGCCCTAAAACCCGCCCTAAAACCCGTCCTAACACCCGCCCCAAACCCGCCCCGAACCCGCCCTAAAACCCGACCCGGAACCGCCCCAAGCCCGCCCTAAAACCCGCCCTAAAACCCGCCCTAAACCCGCCCTAAAACCTGCCCCGAACCCCGCCCAGAACCCGCCCTAAATCCGCCCAGAACCCGGCCAGAACCCGCCCTAAAACCCGCCCCAAACTCGGCCAGAACCCGCCCTAAAACCTGCCCCAAACCCGCCCTAAAACCTGCCCCGAAACCCGCCTTAAAACCCGCCCCAAACCCGGCCAGAACCCGCCCTAAAACCCGCCCAGAATCCGGCCAGAACCCGCCCCGAAACCCGCCCTAAACCCGGCCAGAACCCGCCTAAAACCCGCCTCAGATCTGCTCTAATACCCGCCCCAGAACCCGCCCCGAACTGCCCTAAATCCGCCCAAAACCCGCCTTAAAACCCGCCCCAGAACCGCCCCAGATCAGCCCTAAAACCTGCCCCGAAACCCGCCCCGATCCGCCCCAAAACCTCCCTAAAGCCCGCCCTAAAACCCGCCCCGATCCGCCCCGAACCAGCCCCAAAACCCGCCCCGAAACTGCCCTGAAAACCGCCCCCAAAAACCCGCCCCAAAACCTCGATCCGTCCCTAAACCTCCCTAAAAGCCGTCCTAAAACCCGCCCCAAAACCCGCTCCGACCCACCCTAAAACCTCCCTAGAAGCCGTCCTAAAACCCGCCCCAGGACCGCCCTAAATCCCGCCCTGATTTGCCTCAAAACCCGTCCTAAAGCGCGTCCCGATCCTGCCCTAAAACCGCCCCAAAACCCACCCAGAACCGCCCTAAAACCCGCCCCAAAACTGCCCTAAAACCCGCCCCAAACCTGTCCTAAAACCCGCCCCAAAACTGCCGGGGGTCGCCCCAAACGGGCCCCAAAAGTGTCCTGAACCGACCCAAACCTGACAAGAATCACCCCAAACTGAGAATCCCCCAAAAACCGCCGGGAACTGCCCCAAATCCGCCCCGCAACCACCTCAAAACTGACGGGAATCGCCCCAAAACCTCCAGGACCGCCCCAAAACTGCCAGGAATTGCCCCAAAATCTCTGGGAATTGTCCAAAATCCACCCCAGAGCCACCACAAAATTGACAGGAATTGCCCCAAAATTGCCCCAAAATGGAATGGGCTGAGTTCATCATTGGGGCATCAAGGATTGAAAATTTGGGATGAAAATCTGGGAAATTTTGGCTCAGCCATCCCTGGGAATATTCCCCCCTCTCCCAGCCATGGGATCCTTCCCAAATATCCCACCCAAAAAAACCCCAAACCACGAATTTTCTGGAAAAAAAAAAAAAATTGCATCACTTAACTCTAAACCAGGTTATTAGGATGGGATTAAAAAAAAAAAAAAACCAAATTAAAGACCAGGCCATGACAAGAACATCTTTATAGGAATCAAAATTAATTTAAACCACGCGAAATAAATTAAAACATTAAATATTAACTTTCAGTGCAACATATACAGAAGACATGAGAGTAACCATGACTTAAAAAAAAAAACAAAACAAAAAAAACCCCAAAACAACCCCAAAACAGAGGGAAAAGCTCTGGGTTGGTTACTAAGGGGAAATTAAGGCTGTGCCAGAGGTTGGAGCTCCAGCCTGAGGAGGTTTCCTGGGATTTAAATTCATTTTTTATTAAAAAAAAATTGGGGATTTTTCCCCAAAAATGAGCTGGGGCCGAGGTGTGGGTTTTTTTTTTTTTTTTTCCTCTGTAGAAAAATAAAGCCCCATCCTGGCAGGGGTTTTGGTTTAAAACCCAAATATTTGGGAAAGGGGGAGAAAATCCCTGGAAAACGCCCCAAGAGCCGAGGAGGAACAGGGGGAAACCCCAAAAAGGATCCGCAGCTGGGGGGGGCTGGTCCGGGGGTCCCCGGGGGGTCCCGGGTCTGTCACACACCTGTGGGGACAGGAATGGCAGCGGTCACACCGGGTGGCACCTGTGCTGGCAGGGACAGCCCCAGCATCCCCTGTGTCCCCTCACCTGTCCCCTGTGTCCCTTACCCATCCCAGGTGTCCCCTGTGTCCCCTCACCTGTCCCAGGAGTGCCCAGGTGTCCTCTGTGTCCCTTCAGCTGTCCCCAGGGGTCCCCTCCCCTGTTCCCTGTGTCCCCTCACCTGTCCCCCATGTCCCTCACCTGTCCCACCTGTCCCCTGTGTCCCCCATGTCCCTCACCTGTCCCGGGGTCCCCTTCACTTGTCCCAGGTGTCCCCTCTGTCCCTTCCCTGTCCCTTGTGTCCCTCCCCTGTCCCAGGTGTCCTCAGGTGTCCCAGGTGTCCGACCCCTGTCCCAGGTGTCCCTCCCCTGTCCCAGGTGTCCCCAGGTGTCCCCAGGTGTCCCTCCCCTGTCCCAGGTGTCCCCAGGTGGCCCCAGGTGTCCCCAGGTGTCCCTGTGTCCCCGTGTCCCTCGCAGCAGCAGCCCCCCCAGTTTCTCCTGTCACACCCCAGGTGTCCCCAGGTGTCCCTCACCTGTCCCCTGTGTCCCTCCCCTGTCCCAGGTGTCCCCAGGTGTCCCCGTGTCCCTCACCTGTGTGGCCCTGGCAGCAGCAGCCCCCCCCGAGCAGCCCCCCCGGTTTCTCGGGGCCGGCTCCGTGCTGGCACCAGCCAGGGCAGCGCTTCCGGCGGCGGCAGCAGCTGGGAGGGAACGGGAATGTGGGAATGGGAATAATGGGGATAATGGGGATATGGGAATGGGGGAATAATGGGGATAATGGGGATATGGGAATGGGGGAATAATGGGGATAATGGGGATATGGGAATGGGGGAATATGGGGATGGGGAATGGGGATGTGGGAATGGGGACATGGGAATGGGGGAATAATGGGGACAGGGAATGGGGATGGGGATGGGAATGTGGGGATAATGGGGATGTGGGAATGGGGGAATAATGGGGACAGGGAATGGGGATGGGGGGATAATGGGGATGTGGGAATGTGGGGATATGGGGAATGGGGATAATGGGAATGGGGGAATGGGGAATGGGGATATGGGGATGGGAATGTGGGAATACGGGATAATGGGGATAATGGGGGAATGGGGGATAATGGGAATGGGGAATGGGGATAATGGGGATATGGGAATGTGGGAATGGGGACAGGGAATGGGGATGGGAATGGGAATGTGGGATAATGGGGATAATGGGGGAATGGGGATAATGGGAATGGGGGAATAATGGGGGAATAATGGGGGAATGGGGGAATGTGGGAATATGGGGATATGGGGAATGGGGATAATGGGAATGGGGAATGGGGAAAATGGGGATATGGGAATGGGGGAATGGGGACAGGGAATGGGGATGGGAATGGGGGGATAATGGGGATGTGGGAATGTGGGAATATGGGGATATGGGGATATGGGGATGTGAATGTGGGAATATGGAATAATGGGGATAATGGAAATGTGGGAATAATGGGAATAATGGGAATGTGGGAATAATGGGAATGTGGGGATGGGGATGGGAATGGGAATGTGGCAATGGGGATGCGAATGTGGGAATGGGGATGGGAATGGGAATGTGGGAATGGGGGAATGTGGGAATAATGGAGATAATGGGAATAATGGGGATAATGGGAATAATGGGAATGTGGGAATGGGGACAGGGAATGGGGAATGTGGAATATGGGAATGTGGGGATGGGAATAATGGGAATGTGGGAATATGGGAATGGGATAATGGGGATGGGAATGGGAACAATGGGAACAATGGGAACAATGGGAACAACGGGAACAATGGGAATAATGGGAATAATGGGAATGGGAAGGGAATGGGGATGGGGATGGAATGGGAATGGGAATGGGGAGAGGGAATGGGGAGAGGGACAGAGACAGGGAATGGGGACATGGATGTGACAGGGACAGGGAATGAGGTCAGGGATGGGCACAGGGAGTGGGGACAGGCAGTGGGGTCAGGGATGGGGTCAGGGATGGGGTCAGGGACAGGACAGGGTCGGGGTCCCCTGTCCCAAGTGTCCCCAGGACTCACTGGACCAGGACGCAGACGGTGACGAGCAGAGCCGAGGCCACCACGGCCACCACGAGCAGGGCTGTGATGGTTTGCTTCTTCTGGTTGGCTGCCACCACGGCCAGCAGGTCAGCGTGCTCACAGCGTGTGCCCACGTACCCCGAGTGACACCTGGGGACACACAGAGCAGGTCAGTGTCACCATGAACCCTGAGTGACACCTGGGGACACAGAGCAGGTCAGTGTCACCATGAACCCCGAGTGACACCTGGGGACACAGAGCAGGTCAGTGTCACCATGAACCCCGAGTGACACCTGGGGACACACAGAGCAGGTCAGTGTCACCATGAACCCCGAGTGACACCTGGGGACACACAGAGCAGGTCAGTGTCACCATGAACCCCGAGTGACACCTGGGGACACAGAGCAGGTCAGTGTCACCATGAACCCTGAGTGACACCTGGGGACACACAGAGCAGGTCAGTGTCACCATGAACCCCGAGTGACACCTGGGGACACACAGAGCAGGTCAGTGTCACCATGAACCCCGAGTGACACCTGGGGACACACAGAGCAGGTCAGTGTCACCATGAACCCTGAGTGACACCTGGGGACACACAGAGCAGGTCAGTGTCACCATGAACCCCGAGTGACACCTGGGGACACACAGAGCAGGTCAGTGTCACCATGAACCCTGAGTGACACCTGGGGACACACAGAGCAGGTCAGTGTCACCATGGACCCTGAGTGACACCTGGGGACACAGCAGGTCAGTGTCCCCACACACCCTGAGTGACACCTGGGGACACAGGGACACACAGAGCAGGTCAGTGTCACCATGAACCCCGAGTGACACACAGGGACATGGGGTCACCAGGGGACAGGGACACATGGGAATTGGGACAGGGAGTGACCCCAGGACAGGGACAGGTGGGGACAGGGACACGTGGGAACAGGGACAGGGAGTCACCCCAGGATTGGGACACACCAGAGGGACACAGGAGTCACCTCAGGACAAGGACACGTGGCAGGGACAGGGAGTCACCGTGGGACACCAAACCCAGAGTTTGGGGTCTCTGGGACACCAAACGTGGAATTTTGGGGTTACATGGACACAAAATCCAGAGTTTGGGGATCCCCAGGACACCAAACCCGCAGTTTTGTGACTCCATGAACACCAACCCTGCAGTTTTGGGGATCCCAGGACTTTAAACCTGGAGTTTTGGGGATCCCAGCACACCACCCCGCACTTTTGGGGCTCCCAGCACACCACCCCAGTTTGGGGCTCCCAGCACACCACCCCAGTTTGGGGTTCCCAGCACACCAGCCCAGTTTTGGGGTTCCCAGCACACCAGCCCAGTTTTGGGGTTCCCACCACACCACCCCGCAGTTTGGGGTTCCCAGCACACCACCCCAGTTTGGGGATCCCAGGTCACCACCCCGCAGTTTGGGGTTCCCAGCACACCACCCAGTTTTGGGGCTCCCAGCACACCAGCCCAGTTTGGGGTTCCCAGCACACCAGCCCAGTTCGGGGTTCCCAGCACACCAGCCCAGTTTGGGGCTCCCAGCAGACCACCCCGCAGTTTTGGGGATCCCCTGAACACCACCCCAGTTTGGGGATCCCAGCACACCACCCCCGCAGTTTTGGGGTTCCCAGGACTTTAAACCTGGAGTTTTGGGGATCCCAGCACACCATCCCAGTTTTGGGGCTCCCAGCACACCACCCCAGTTTTGGGGCTCCCAGCACACCACCCCAGTTCGGGGTTCCCAGCACACCACCCCAGTTTTGGGGCTCCCAGCACACCACCCCAGTTTGGGGATCCCAGCACACCACCCCGCAGTTTTGGGGCTCCCAGCACACCACCCCAGTTTGGGGTTCCCAGCACACCACCCCAGTTTGGGGATCCCAGCACACCACCCCAGTTTGGGGATCCCAGCACACCACCCCGCAGTTTTGGGGCTCCCAGCACACCACCCCAGTTTGGGGCTCCCAGCACACCTCCCCACAGTTTTGGGGCTCCCAGCACACCAGCCCAGTTTGGGGTTCCCAGCACACCAGCCCAGTTTGGGGTTCCCAGCACACCAGCCCAGTTTGGGGCTCCCAGCACACCACCCCCGCAGTTTGGGGTTCCCACCACACCACCCCGCAGTTTGGGGCTCCCAGGTCCCCATCCCCGCAGTTTGGGGCTCCCACCACACCACCCCAGTTTGGGGTTCCCAGCACACCAGCCCAGTTCGGGGCTCCCAGCACACCACCCCGCAGTTTTGGGGCTCCCAGCACACCTCCCCAGTTTTGGGGTTCCCAGCACACCAGCCCGGTTCGGGCGCACTCACACGCAGGCGGGTTTGTCCTCCTGCACCAGGAAGCGGCAGGTGCCGTGGAAGCAGAACTGGCTGTGCGAGTCGGGGCACTCATTGAAGTGCGACCTCACGGCCGCCGCCACCGGGGCTGCGCGAAAACGGGGCAAAAACGGCGATTTTGGGCAACCCCAAAGCCGGACCCGGCCGCCGCAGCTCCGCTTTGGGGTTTATTTCAGGACAGGGTTTATCTGGGGAGCGCGGGGCGCGCCGCCCCAAGGAGCCCGGCGTGGATAATCCCGGAGGAATTTCCTAAAGAGCTCAGCGGGAGCAGCAGCGGGTGTTTCCCATTAACCGCCGCTGGTTCCAGTTAGCTCGGGAAGGGAAGATCCCGCTCCGGGAGGGCCCCGCGATCGCGGCGCTTCCGACCGCTTCAAAGCCGCCCCCGGGCGGGACATCAGAGCCGGGCTTAGAGCCGGGCTTAGGGCCGGGCTTAGGGCGGGGAGGGAGGGTTCCGGCTCCGCGGGGGGGTCCCTGTCCCCGTGTCCTCATGTCCCCGTGTCCCTGTGTCCTCATGTCCTCGTGTCCTCATGTCCCTGTGTCCGCATGTCCCTATGTCCTCATGTCCTCATGTCCTCATGTCCCTGTGTCCTCATGTCCTTGTGTCCCCATGTCCTCGTGTCCTCATGTCCTCGTGTCCTCATGTCCCCGTGTCCTCATGTCCCCATGTCCTCGTGTCCTCATGTCCCTGTGTCCCTATGTCCTCATGTCCCCGTGTCCTCATCTCCCCATGTCCCTATGTCCCTGTGTCCCTGTGTCCCCAATTAAGGGGTTCTTGGAGGGGATGTCCCTTGTCCCTGTGTCCCCATCTGAGAGTCCTAGGGGGGGTGTCCCCTATCCCCGTGTCCTCATGTCCCCATGTCCCTGTGTCCTCATGTCCCTGTGTCCCTGTGTCCTCATGTCCCATCATGTCCCTGTGTCCCCATGTCCCTGTGTCCATGTCCCTGTGTCCCTGTCCCATCATGTCCCTGTGTCCCCGTGTCCCCAATTAAGGGGTTCTTGGAGGGGATGTCCCTTGTCCCTGTGTCCCCATCTGAGAGTCCTAGGGGGGGTGTCCCCTATCCCCGTGTCCTCATGTCCCCATCGGAGGTTCCTCGGGGAGAATGTCCCCTGTCCCCGTGTCCCTGTGTCCCCAGTTAAGGAGTTCTTGGGGGGATGTCTCCTGTCCCCGTGTCCTCATGTCCCCATCTGAGGATCCTCAGGGGGGATGTCCCCTGTCCTCGTGTCCCTATGTCCCCATGTCCCCATTTAAGGGGTCCCTGGGGTGGGATGTCCCCATGTCCCCCCCATCTGTCCATGGGATGGCTCACACTGGGATGTCCCCATGTCCCCATTTAAGGGGTCCCTGGGGTGGCTCAGGTCGGGATGTCCCCATGTCCCCAGCTCTGGGAAGAGGCACTGGCCAGAAACCCTTTCCTTTTGGGGCCAGAAACCCTCTTTTGGGGCAAAAATCCTGCTTTTGAGGCCAGAAATCCTTCATTTTTGGGGCTGCAAACTCTTTGTTTTTAGGGCCAGAAACACTTTTTTTTTCCCCTGGAAACCCTTTTTGGGGGACCAGAAACTCTTTGGTTTTTTTAGGGCCAGAAACACTTTTTTTTTTCCCCCCTGGAAACCCTTTTTGGGGGACCAGAAACCCTTTGAGTTTTGGGGCTGCAAACCCTTTCCTTTTGGGTTTGGAAACCCTTTGTTTTTGTGGTCAGAAACACTTTTTATTTTCTGGAAACCCCTTTTTTTTGGGGCTGCAAACCATTCCTGGTTTTTCCCTCAGGGGATCAGGGGCCAGGATCCCACCCAGGGCCCGTTATCCCATACAGAGGGGTTTGGGGTGCCAGAAAAATCCCAAAATTCCCGCTGACACTCACCGTTCTGAGCAGCTGTGGTGTTGTCCAGAGCGTGGCAGGCGGCCAGCAGGACACCTGTGGGGAGGGACACGGGTCACCAAACCCTGACCCCAAAATCCCAGGCAGGATTTAGGGTCACAAAAACCCTGACACCAAAAAATCAGGGGATTTAGGGTCAAAAAAAACCCTGACCCCAAAACTCAGGGGATTTAGGGTCACCAAACCCTGACCCCAAAATCCCAGGAAGGATTTAGGGTCACAAAAACCCTGATACCAAAAAATCAGGGGGGATTTAGGGTCACCAAAACTCTGACCCCAAAACTCAGGGGATTTAGGGTCAACAAAAATCCTGACCCCAAAAATATCATGTGGGATTTAGGGTCACCAAACCCTCACCTCAAAAACTCAGGGGATTTAGGGTCACCAAAACCCTGACCCCAAAAAACTCAGGGGGGATTTAGGGTCACAAAAACCCTGATACCAAAAAATCAGGGGGGATTTAGGGTCACCAAAACTCTGACCCCAAAACTCAGGGGATTTAGGGTCACCAAAACCCTGATACCAAAAAACTCAGGGGGGATTTAGGGTCACAAAAACCCTGACCCCAAAAAACTCAGGGGGGATTTAGGGTCACAAAAACCCTGATACCAAAAAATCAGGGGGGATTTAGGGTCACAAAAACTCTGACCCCAAAACTCAGGGGATTTAGGGTCAGAAAAACCCTGACCCCAAAAACTCAGGGGATTTAGGGTCAACAAAAACCCTCACCCCAAAAATCTCACGTGGGATTTAGGGTTGTCAAAACTCTCACCCCAAAAACTCAGGGGGGATTTAGAGTCACCAAACCTTGACCCCAGAAATCTCAGGGGGATTTAGGGTCACCAAAACCCTGACGCCAAAAAAATCAGGGATCCACTCAGGGCTTTGGGATCAAACATAAATCCAGGGATCCACCCAGAGATTTGGGGATCCATCAGAGCTGCAGGGATCCACTGGAGTTGCAAGGATCCACCCAGGGCTTTTGGGATCCACCACAAATTTAGGGATCCACCCGGGGCTGCAGGAATCCCCCATGGCTTCAGGGATCCACTGGAGCTTTAGGGATCAAACAGAAATTCAGGGATCCACCCAGGGCTGAAGGAACCAAACTCAAATTCAGGGATCCACTGGAGCTTCAGGGATCCACCACAAATCCAGGGATCCACCCAGAGCTTTTGGGATCCTCCAGGGCTTCAGGGATCCACTGGTGCACCACGGATCCACCCAGGGCTTCAAGGACCCACCATGGCCTCAGGTGGCTTCGTCCGTTCGGATTTTTTTTTGTTTTTATTTTTTTTTTTTGGGACGCGCCTCCACTCCCGTGTTTTGGGAATGGCTCATCCCGCTGGGATGGGTGGGTGTCCGTCCCCCTCCTCTCCGTGGGCAGGTGCAATGTCCAGCCCTCAGCCCTGATCCCGGCCCTTGGGAAGTTTTCCATGCCCAGGGCTGGTGTGGGGACACTGGACACCCCCCGGACACCCCCTGGACACTCGGACAATCCAGCTGGATCGGGTTTGGTTTCCAGCCCCATCCCAGCCCGTTCTCCGGGAATCGCTCCCTGCCTGAGCTCACCCCGCCGCCAGGAGCCCCCAAAGGACTCCCGAGCCTTCCCGAGGCGATTCCAGCCGCTCCATCCCGCTAATTCCCACCTCCGGCTCTCCGGTACCGCCGGGTCCGTTCCCTGCTCCAAAATCTCCCCGCGGTGCGGGACCCGCAGGGGCTCCCCTTCCCCTCCCCGATATCCCGATGGATGCTCCGATCCCGGGGTTCAGCCGGATCCCATCGGGTGGGAATTGCTGGGATTGGGGCGCCCACGCAGGTGGGGAACCCGCGGCTCAGCCCCCCCGAAACGGGCGAGCACCGGGGCGAGCACCGGGGCCACGGGAGCTCCGGGAGAGCCCAGGGAGGCGGGACACGGCTGCGGGACCCCGAGGGACGGAGCGGCCGGGACACGGAGGAACTGGACCGGGGGAGCCGGACCGGGACACGGAGGGGCAGGACCGGGACTCGGAAGAACCGGACCGGGACACCGAACAGCCGGACAGGGACGCGGAGCGGCCGAACCGGGACGCAGCGGTGCCGGACCGGGACTCGGAACAGCCGGGACATGGAAGAACCGGACCGGGACACGGAGGAACTAGACCGGGACATGGAGCCGCCGGACCGGGACACCAAGCAGCCGGACTGGGACTCGGAACAGCCGGGACACGGAAGAACCGGACCGGGACACTCAGCAACCGGACCGGGACGCGGCGGTGCCGGAGCCAAAGCGGCAGCGCCGGGAGCTGGAGCGGGGCCAAGCGCAGCCGCTTTCCCGAACCCCAGCGCTGCGAAGCGCCGCTTTCCCAGCGGGACAGAACCCGGAGCTGCGGGTGGGACAGCGGGACAAAGCCAGCCCAGCTCCGGCACCGGCACCGGGAGCGGCACCGGGACCTTCCCGGAGCATCCCCGCTCCGCTCCCGTCCCGGCATCGCCCCGCTCCAGCCGGGAGCGCCCCCCCTTCCCCCGGCACCCACCCCCTTCCCTCAGCTCTAATTAGCCCCCAGCCCTAATTAGCCGCCCTAATTAAGCGTCTGACCGCGGCCGTACTCACGCGTCGCGGAGAAGCGCCTTTCCCACAGGGAACGAACTTCGGGAGCGCCCGCGCGGGGGAATTTCATGGGGTTTTCATGGGGATTTTATGGGGTTTTCATGGGGATTTTATGGGGCTTTTATGGGGCTTTCACCGCATTCCCGCAACGCACGGACCGACCCCCACCAGCCACCCCCAGACCCGTCGGGCTGCGGTGCGTTTGGGGGCGCGGAGCCCCCCGGGCCGGACCGGACCGAGCCCCCCGGGCCGGCCCGAACCCCCGAACCCCGCACGTACCGAGGGCGAGCGCGGCCGGGCCGCCCGCCATGGCGGGGCTGCACCGAGCGAGCGGGGCCGGGGCCGGGCCGGGCCGGGCGGGCGCTGGCGGCGGGGCCGCTGCGGGGCCGAGGGGCGGCTCCGCCCGGCGGAAATGGGCGGCACCGGCCGGGCCGGGGCGGGGACAGCGCGGGCAGCGGCACGGCCGGAGCTGCGGGACCGCCCCGCGACCCGTCCCCAGGACCCCCCCGGGACCCCCGGACATCCTGCGGGACCGCCCCGGGACCCATCCCCGGGACCCCCCCCGGGACCCCCGGACATCCTGCGGGACCGCCCCGGGATCCCCCCCCCCGGGACCCTGAGGGACCACCCGGGACTGGCCAGGACCCACCCCCGGGACCCCCCGGACACCCTGCGGGACCGCCCCGGGACCACCCGGGACCCACCCCCGAACATCCTGCGGGACCCGTCCCCCGGGACCCCTCCCCGGTACACCCTGCGGGATCGCCCCGCACACCCCCGACCTTCCCCCGAGACCCCTCCCCGGGGACCGCCCGAGACCAGCCAGGGCTCCTCCCCCGGGACCCTCTCCGGGCCACCCAGGACCCTCCCCTGGGTCCCCTCCGGACACCCTGCGGGACCCCTCCCCGAGATCACCCGGGGCCCCTCCCCCGACACTCTGCGGGACTCACCCGGGCAACCCCCACGTGGGGGGAACCCCCGGGACCCCCGGAGCTCCCTGGGGCCATCCGCGACCACCCTGCGGGATGGTCCCGACCCACCGGGGCATCCCCTACGGAACCCTCTGGCACCATCCGGACCCCCCGGCACTCCCCACAGGACCTGTCCTGTCCCTCTCATGTGACCCCCGTGATCCCCCGGAGCTCTTCCAACCCCCCCAGCCCTAAGAGACCCCCCAGACCACAGAGACCATTGGACCCGCCCAACCCCCCTATCCATGGACCCCCCACCCACAGACCCCCATCAATCCCCCCGGACCCCCTGGGACCCCCAAGTCCCCCTGGTCCTGCAGCCCCCGGGACCCCCAAACCTCCCCTATAACCAAAACCTCCCGTGGGGAGACCCAGTCCCAGGGGATCCCCCCACCCCTCCAGGGCTGAATTTTGGGTTGGGGTCACCCTGTGTCACCCACATGGGGAGCCCCCGGCCCCAGCTCAGTGTCACCCCCTGGCCAGGGCCCCCCATGTCCCTCCCTGCCCCCCGTGACTCCGGATTGCCAAAGCCCTGCCAGCACATCCTGTGTCATCCTCAGCTGCTGCTGATCCCAGCCTTGGTCATCCCGAAATCTGCAGGGCCCCCACCCTGCTGATCCCACTCTCGGTCATCCCGAAATCTGCTGAGCCTGCTCTCGGTCACCCCGGAACTCACGGTGCCCTGACCCTGCTCATCCCAGCCTCGGTCACCCCAAAATCTGCCGACCCCACCCTCGGTCACCCCGGAACTCACGGAGCCCTGACCCTGCTCATCCCAGCCTCGGTCACCCCAAAACCCAGAGGCCTCACCCTGCTGATCCCATCCTTGCTGATCCCAAAATCTGCATGGTCACCCCGCACTGATCCCACTCTCGGTCATCCCAAAATCCCTGGAGCTCCTACCCTGCTCATGCCAGCCTCGGTCACCCCAAAATCCACAGGACATCTCATCAATCCCATTCTTCCAATCTTGGGATGCAGTGACCCAAACCCGGCCAGTGCTGACCCAAACCCGGCCAGTGCTGACCCAAACCCGGCCAGTGCTGACCCAAACCCGGCCAGTGCTGACCCAAACCCGACCAGTGCTGACCCAAACCCGGCCAGTGCTGACCCAAACCCGGCCAGCAGTGACCCAAACCCGGCCAGTGCTGACCCAAACCCGGCCAGCAGTGACCCAAACCCGACCAGTGCTGACCCAAACCCGGCCAGTGCTGACCCAAACCCGGCCAGCAGTGACCCAAACCCGGCCAGTGCTGACCCAAACCCGGCCAGTGCTGACCTAAACCTGGCCAGTGCTGACCCAAACCCGGCCAGCAGTGACCCAAACCCGGCCAGTGCTGACCCAAACCCGGCCAGTGCTGACCCAAACCAGACCAGCAGTGACCCAAACCCGACCAGCAGTGACCCAAACCCGGCCAGTGGCCAGCGCATCCCCCCGATCCATGGGGATCATCCCTCAGGACCCCGGCTCTGACCCATGGAAGCCCCTGGCTGCGGGCCAGGATGTGTCCCCTCCTGTCCCCCCCGTGTCCTTCCAGTGTCCCTCCCGTGTCCCCTCCTGTCCCCGTGTCCCCCGTGTCCCCTCCCAGCCCCGGGGGTTCGGCCCGGCCCCGCCCGCTCCCGTTCCCAGCCGATACCATCTCTCCCCTCGGCACTTGAAAGCCTCTTTGAAGGGGCTGGGAGCCTCCCGACGCCGCCGATCCCAAATCCCAGCCCCTGGAATGCCGCTCCGGAGCCTCACAGAGGCCACCCAAAATCCCCAAATCCCCAAATCCCACAGGACCCTGTTGGATCCCCCTGGGGGCTGCACATTCCTGCACAGACCCCACAGCGTTCCCACCCTGCAGGGCTCATCCCAAACATCCCAAAGTGCGTTGGGATGCGATCCCACAACCTGAACATCCCAAAATCCCGCTGGGACCCGCCGGGCCTGGCTGGGACTGGCAGTGGTGGCAGGGCAGGGAGGAGCCCGAGTACCCCAAAAGCTGCTGGAATTTGGGAATGGTGGAGGAAAGGCGGCTCTTTCCTGTTTGGCACCGCCGGGTTTTCCAGCATCCACCAGCATTCCTGACCCCAAAAATCATTCCCGACCCCAAAAAGCATTCCTGGACCTCAAAAAACATTCCTGATCCCCACTGGTATTCCCGACACCAAGAAATATTCTGGATCCCAAAAAACATTCCCAACCCCCACAGGCATTCCTGACCCAAAAAACCATCCCAACTCCCATGAGCATTCCTGACCCCAAAAAACATTCCTGTCCTCAAAAACATTCCCAACCCACAACAGCATTCCCGATCCCCACTGGCATTCCTGACCCCAAAATCCAATCCCTACCTCAAAAAACATTCCCAACCCCAAAACCACACCTGATCCACAACAACATTCCTGACCCCCACTGACACTCATGATCCCCGCTGGCATTCCTGACCCCAAAACCCAATCCCAACCCCAAAAACCATTCCCGACCCCAGAATCATTCCCAACCCCAAAACCATTCCCAACCCTAAAACCATTCCCGACCCCAAAACCATTCCCAACCCCAAAACCATTCCCGACCCCAAAAACCATTCCTGACACCAAAACCATTCCCAACCCCAAAACCATTCCCGACCCCAAAAACCATTCCTGACCCCAAAACCATTCCCAACCCCAAAACCATTCCCAACCCCAAAACCATTCCCAACCCTAAAACCATTCCCAACCCCAAAACCATTCCTGACCTCTGGGAGTTCCAGGGTTCCCAATCCCTTTTCCCCAGTTACAAAACCACAACCCCAAAGCCAACGGTTATTTTGGGATTATAATAATAAATAATAATTAAATTGAGGTTCTTTAATTGTTCCTGCCCTGCGAGCCTGGGTTTGGGTTTTCCTCTTGGAATTGGCTTTGGGATTAAAGGGTCATTCCTGGGGGAAGATCTGGGATAAATCCATCGATATCTGGGGTAAATCCATTGATTTATTAAAATCTGGGATTTTGGGATTTATCCATGTGACACTTTGGACCCTTCCAGGAAGGAAACAGTGGGAAAATCAACCAAAAATCTGGGATTTAGGAATTTATCCAGGCTGGACAGTGACACTGCAAACCCCAGTCAATAGGAAAAATCCGGGATTTGGGGATTTATCCGGGCTGGAAAGTGACGCTGCAGTTAATGGGAAAACCGACCCAAAATCCGGGATTTGGGGATTTATCCCGGTTGGAAAGTGACGCTGCAGTTAATAGGAAAACCGACCCAAAATCCGGGATTTGGGGATTTATCCGGGCTGGAGTGTGACACTTTAGACCCCAGCCCATTCCCAAATCTGGGATTTGGGATTTATCCGGGCTGGAGTGTGACACTTTAGACCCCAGCCCATTCCCAAATCTGGGATTTGGGATTTAGGCACTGCCAAACACCCTCCGTGCCCCCACGGAGACGACTCCACCTCCCTGAGATCGGGAACCTTCTCCTCCATCTGAATTCTCACCCCTCTCGCTCTGCCGTGACTTCAACCCCGGATTTTTCAACGTGGCGACCAAAAAGAAAAAAAGAAAAAAGATAAATAAACAAAACGCAGGAAAAATCCCCCAAATGGCCGCGTTCCGGGAACAAGGGCGCTGTGTGCTCGTGTCCGGCAGGAATCCTCCGGCCGCCTGTTGATCTTGGATCGGGAAGGTGAAAATGAGGCCGAGGGAAAACACGGTCCCGGGCTCCCCCCGGCCCTTCCCGGGGCTCGCACAATCCCAAATTGTCGCGGCCGGGCCGGTTTTGGCTCCTCGGAGGGGCCCTGGGATGGATCTGGCGGCGGCGGGCGGGGAGAGTCCCCCCGGCTCTGTGGCTTTAATGTATGGGCTGAGAATAAATCCGATTATTCCTTGGGAATGGGATCCCGCCCCGGCGTGAGCCCGTTCCTGCTGCCCCAGCCCCAATTTTGGGGGTCTGACCCATCCTGGGGTTGTTTCTGGAAGGGCAGCACCTCCAATGTCCTTCTCATCCCGAATTTTGGGGCTCTAATCCATCCTGGGAGAGCAGCACTTCCAGCAGCATCTTCCTCATCCCAAATTTTGGGGGTCTGACCCATCCCGGGGCTCTTTTGGGACAGGCAGTGCCTCTAACATCTCCCTCATCCCAAATTTTGGGGTTCTGGCTCGTCCTGGGGCTGCTTCTGGAAGAGCAGCACCTTTGATATCTCGCTCACCCCAAATTTTGGGGGTCTGACCCATCCTGGGATGGCAGCACCTCCAGCATCCCAAATTTTGGGGGTCTAATCCATCCTGGGGCTGTTTTGGGATGCTCAGCACCTCCGACATCTCCTCATCCCAAATTTTGGGGTTCTGGCTCGTCCTGGGGCTGTTTTGGGATGCTCAGCACCTCCGACATCTCCCCCACCCCGCTAAAACTGGGGCTTTACTGGGAATTTTTTCCTGGCTTTATCTCACAGCTCCTATTTTTCCGCCGCCTTAAAAGCCTCTTTCATAGCCGGGATTTTCCCCATGAATGTCCATTTTATTCTTTTTTTTTTTTTTTTTTTCTTCTCCTTTCTTCCTTTCCTAAACAACTCTTCGGGGTTTTCTCCCTTCCCACTCCTTTTTCCCCGCTCCTCCTTTTCTGTTTATGTCCCTTTTTTTTTTTTTTTTTTTTTTTGCCTAAAACCTCCATAAATAAAGGATTTTGGAGCAGTCCAAGCCTGGCTTTGTTGGAAACGCCGGCGGCTCCGGGCTGGCAGCTCCCGGGAAAATGTCAATATTGGATCACTTAGCACCACATTATTTTATTGATGTTTTTATCCCTCTCCAGCAGCGGGGAACGAGGAGCGGGCAGGAATTCCCGCTGGGAATGCGGGAGAGGGGCTGATCCCGCTGCCGCGGTGGCTCTGGCAGGTCTCTCTGCCAGGTGTTTTTGGGGTTTCCCGGCTCTCCGCGGTCGCGGTCCGGCCGTGCTGGGGACACTGGGGTCATTCAGGCGCGGGGAGCGGAGCCCGGAGAGCAGCCGGGCGGGAGCACGTCCGGCCGTGCCCTCAGAAACCCCAAACTGCTCCTTCTCCTCGGGATCCTCCCAGGGTTTGTGCTGGGACCCCAAAATCCGCCCCCCAGTTCTTCTTCTCCTCGCGATTCTCCCAGAGGTTTGTGGTGGGATCCCAAATCCACGTTCTGGTTCCTCTCCTCTTCCTTAAAATCTCAATAGGACCCCAAATCCACACCCCAGTTCTCCTCTTATTCCTCGGGATCCTCCCGGGGCTTCGTGCTGGGACCCCAAATCCATCCCCCAATTCTCCTCCCTTGGGGTCCTTCCAGGCGCTTTCCAGTGGGACCTCAAATCCACGCTCTGGTTCTTGTCCTCTTCGTCAGGACTCTTCCAGGTATTTCATGATGGGACCCCAAATCTCTGCTCTGGTTCCTCTCCTTCTCCTTGGGATCCTTCAGATCCTTCATAGACCCCAAATCCATGCTCTGGTTCCTCTTCTCCTCAAAATCCTCCCAGAGGTTTTGCAGAGGGACCCCAAATCCACACCCAGTTCTCAGTTCACCCTCCCAGCCCAGGTGGGACACCCCCGAGATCCATCCCACGTGTCCAGGGTTTTGTGGTGACACCCCAAATCCATATTCCTGTTCCCAGGACACCTCCCAGCCCAGCTGGGACACCCCTGAGATCCATCCCGGGTGTCCAAGGTTTTGCAGTGATACCCCAAATCGATATTCCTGTTCCATCCCAGGTGTCCAGGGCTTTGTGGTGACACCCCAAATCCACACCCTGTTCTCGGGACACCCTCCCAGCCCAGCTGGGACTCCCTCGAGGTCCATCCCAGGTGTCGAGGCTCGGGCAGCCTCCCCGTGCCCTCCCCGCAAGCCTCCGGAGGGGCAGAGGGCCAGCGGTGTCCGGCCAGGACAAAGCCCCCGGAAGGCGGCGGCGGCGGAACAGAGGCGCTCAGTGTCCGGGCCGCTGCCCGCGGCGGTCACAATGCTGGCGCTGTCCCCAAGCGGGATCTGTTTGTCCCTGTCCCGCCTGTTTGTCCAGCGCTCCCATTGTGCGGCCCGGCAGGAGCGGCCCCGCAGCTGAGTCAGCGCCGCGGCCCCGCGCCCCACGCGCGACCGCCCGGGAATCCGCGCCCACTGCGGGCAGGGGGGCAGCGGCACCTGGGGGGGAACCGGGACCTGGGGGGCAATCGGGATCTTGGGGGGAACCGGGACCTGGAGGGGAACCGGGACCTGGGGGAGAATCGGGATCTTGGGGGGGAATCGGGACTTGGGGGGGAACAGGGACCTGGGGGAAATCGGGATCTTGGGGGGAACCGGGACCTGGAGGGGAACCGGGACCTGGGGGAGAATCGGGATCTTGGGGGGGAATCGGGACCTGGAGGGGAACCGGGACCTGGGGGGCAGCGGCACCTGGGGGGGAACCGGCACCTGGGGGGACACCGGGACCTGGGGGGCAGCGGCACCTGGGGGGGAACCGGGACCTGGGGGGCAATCGGGATCTTGGGGGGAAACCGGGACCTGGAGGGGAACCGGGACCTGGGAGAAATCGGGACCTGGGGGGCAGCGGCACCTGGGGGGGAATCGGGATCTGGGGGAGAACCGGAATCTGGGGGGGAATCTGGATCTGGGGGGGAACCGGCACCTAGGGGGGAACCGGGATCTGGGGGGGAATCGGGACCTGGGGGGCAGCGGGATCTGGGGGGGAACCGGGATCTGGGGGGGAACCGGCACCTAGGGGGGAACCGGGATCTGGGGGGCAACCGGGACCTGGGGGGCAGCGACACCTGGGGGGGAACCGGGATTTGGGGGCGCAGCGGGACCTGGGGGACAACAGCACCTGGGGGGAACCGGGATCTGGAGGGGAATTGGGACCTGGGGGGCACCGGGATCTAGGGGGGAGCATTAGGATCTGGGGGGACACCGGCACCTGGGGGACATCGGTACACGGGGATGGCATTGCTAATTCGGGGGTGGCATTGGCACCCTGAGGGTGTCATTGTTACATGGGGGTGGCATTGGCACCCTGGGGGTGGCATCGGTAATTGGGGATGACATTGATAATTTGGCGATGTCATTGGTAATGCGGGGATGGCATCAGCAGCCTGAGGGTGTCATCGGCACCTGGGGATGGCATTGATGACTTGGGGATGGCACTGCTGGAACCAGAGCCAGGAGATTTGGGATGTTTTCAGCACCTGGGATGGCATTGCCAGGAGAGCCCAGGAGATTTGGGATGTTCTCAGCACCGGGGATGGCATTGCTGGAATCAGAGCCAGGAGATTTGGGATGTCCTCAGCACCTGGGATGGCATTGCCAGGAGAGCCCAGGAGATTTGGGCTGTTCTCAGCACCTGGGATGGCACTGCTGGAACCAGGGCCAGGAGATTTGGGATGTCCTCAGCACCTGGGATGGCATTGCCGGAACCAGGGCCAGGAGATTTGGGCTGTTCTCAGCACCTGGGGCTGGCACGGGCGCTGGGAGCGGCACCTCGGGGTGGCACCGGCACAACCTCTCGCTCCTCGGGGTCGCGCACGGAGCTCCCTCCTGTCCCTGGGAAGGTGGGAGAACACCCGGGCCGCCTCCCACGGGAATGAGTCAGCGCTGGAAGCGGAGCTGGGGCCGGGGAGCCGCGGGAGCCACGCGTGACTCAGCCCCGAGGCGCGGCAGGAATGTGTCCCTGCCCGGGAAGCGCGCACAGGTAGAACAGGTCCCGGCGCTCCCCGCAGCTCCTCCGGGAAGCGGCAGAGCCGGGCCCTGCAGCCAGCGGAGGTTCCCAGGCGCTCGCAGATCCCGCAGATCTCACACGGCTCACACCTGCGTTTCCCGAGGGAGACACACCTGGAGGGGAAGGCTGGGATCTGCTCCCGATCCTGGCAAGGTCACGGCAGCGCAGCCGCTGCCGCCAGACCCCAAACCACCCCAAAGCCCGGTCTGGGCTCTGTGTGGAGTAGGGAAGAACCACCGGACCCCAAACCACCCCAAAGCCCGGTCTGGGCTCTGTGTGGAGTAGGGAAGAACCACCAGACCCCAAACCACCCCAAAGCCCGGTCTGGGCTCTGTGTGGAGTAGGGAAGAACCACCGGACCCCAAACCACCCCAAAGCCCGGTCTGGGCTCCTTACGGAGTAGGGAAGAATCACCGGACCCCAAAACAACCCAAAGCTGCGGTTTGGGATCACTATGGGGCAGGGAAGAGTCATCAGACCCCAAACCACCCCAAAGCCCTGGTCTGGGCTCCTTATTGAGTAGGGAAGAACCACCAGACCCCAAACCACCCCAAAGTTCCGGTCTGGGCTCCTTATGAGGCGGGGAAGAGCCACGAGATCCAAAACCACCCCGAACTCCGATTTGGGCTTTTCATGGAGCGGGGAAGAGCCACCAGACCCCAAAACACCCCAAAGCTCCGGTTTGGGCTCATTATGGATCCACCAGACCCCAAACCACCGCAGTGCTCCGGTTTGGGCTCCTTATGGGGCAGGAAAGAGTCACCCCCCCTGTGGCAGATGGGAAATCCGGGAATTTGGTGTCCCCCTGTCGGTGTCGCTGCTCCGGGCAGTGCCGGTGACCCCAGCGGGGACCCTCAGGCAGAAGCGCCGGGCTGGCGGCACCACGAGGATCCCTTCCGTGGGTGAGGTGGGAATGGGACGAGGGGCGCCCCCTCCCCACCGACAGAGCCCCCCGAGAGCCCCCTCGGGGCCCGGGCGTGACCCGCAGGGGACGGAGCGGAGGGGACAGGGCAGGGGACACGGCCCGGGGCTGGAGGGGAGCGGGTGGAACACAAACATTCCTCGGGGAAGAGCCGGGGCAGAGCGAGCCGGACTTTGCCCCGGCGACAACACTGAGCCGATTCTGCTGCGCTGCCAAACAAATCCCGGCGCTGGGACGGAGCCAGCGCTGGAAAATTTCGAGTGCCAGGAGCGGAGCGGGCACGGCCGGGAGTCACCGGAGGGGACAAACCGGGGGGCGATGGCACCGCCACCACCGGGGCTGTGCCCGCCGGGGCTGGAGCGAGAAGGGGAGTTGGGGCAGGGAGCAGGGATGGGGGATTGTTGCTGTTTGGGATCGGTTTTCCCCGGATTGCTCCTGTTTTGGGTCCCCGAACGCAGCCTGGGGGTGTCACTCCCTGTGCTGGCTTCCCCTGGGGACACCGATGGCTCCTCATCCTCATTTCTCTGCCATGGAAAAGGCACCGAGCCTGAATCCCGACGGGATTCGGGGGACGCGGAGCCCTCGGGGTGCGCCGTGCTTGGTGTGGGCAGGCTGGAAAACCCTTTGCAGACAGCCCCAAAAAATCGAGAATCAGTAAAAGCAATGATAATAATGATAAATTATATCAGTCTGAGGAATCATGGGAATAATAACGGCAATAAGAATCAGAACAATGCGATTATCGACAACGACAATAATAATAACAACAACAATGATAATTTTTCTTTTCCCATCACACCAAAAAACTCGATTACAAAGTTCTCCACATCCACGCGAGCTCTGTGCCGGTTCCCAGTGACCCCAGCCCTGCTCGGATCCCGCTGCCAAGCCCCCGTCTCCATCAGAATCCCCCCGCGGCCGCCCCTCACCCCCCGCTCGTTCCGAGGCAGTGAAAAGAACCAGGAGCGCAAAATTCCAGCCGGAGCATCACAAAGGCGGGCTGACGTCAGGGAGGCGGAGGGCTCCGGGCCAGGAGAAGGGAAGCTGTGTTCGGAAAATGACAATTTCTGTCTAGGAAAGGCGGCTGTGAAAGGAGCCCTTCTGCAGGAGCCGGCGCGGAACAAGAAAAGCCTTTGAACGGCCGGGGGGAAGCGGCTCGGCCGGCGGCCAGCCCGCCGAAAAATCCATGGACACGGATTTCTCCTGGCTCGGGACACATCCCGGCACGGGGCGATCCGGGCTGGAATCGTGCCCTGCTCCCGGCTGGGATGGGGATGGAACCGGGATGAAGGTGCAGATCCGCGACCCCCGTGCCGGCAGCTCCGCGGGGAGAAACGGAGAGAAATATTTATAAAAAAAAAAAGCAGAGAAAATCCCAATTTTCCCACATGGATTTGGGAAGGTTCCTCCTGCACCCACAGGCACCGGAGGCACCCAGGAACAGCAATTCCCTGTAAAAATCCGGTTCCTGCTGATGGCCCCGGGGGATTTGGGGGGTGATGCTCAATCCCGAACGGTCCCAAAACAGGGATTTTACCCCCTGGATTCTCCCTGTGCTTGGATCCTTTGATGTCGAGAGGATGAGGATGAGAGGAAATAATTCCAAATCGTGCCAGGGGAGGTTTAGGTTGGGTATCGGGGAAATTCCTGCACGGGCAGGGCTCTCCAGCCCTGGCACAGCTGCCAGGCGGGGTCCCCATTCCTGGTGGGATTTCTCGGTGGAGGTGGCACTTGGGGACACGGCCAGTGCTGGCCTTGGCACTGCTGGGGTGGCCTCGGTGACCTCAGGAGGCTTTTCCAGCCTTAGGGATTCCACGATCCCGAAGGATTCCATGATCCCGGATGGTTCCCGGGCTGCTGAACCCTTTTTTTGGGGAGGATGGTGCCATCTCCTGGCATTCCCGGGCCTGTCCCGGGCAGTGGAGGATGCTCAGCCCTGGGAAGGGAAACTGAGGCACGGAGCGAGGGAGCAGCGATCCCTCCTGGCGTGCAGCCCCAATTCCTGCATCCCATAAAAATCCCTGTTGGATCTCTCGGCAGGCTCAGGGAGAGAGGATCAGGCTCCAAGGGGTCAGCCCTGCCTCAGTTTAATCCCAAAATAAACTTTTTTTGGATCTCTGAATTTCGCCTCTCCTGTCGGGGAAGGAAAAATCCTCACCTTCCTCCAGGGGTTCCCCTTTCCATGGCTGAGCTGGGAAAAATTAATGGAAAAATCACTTTGGAGTCCTGAAATCAACGGGAAGGGAAAATCCCGCGGGCTCCAGCATCGCACTCGGGGCTGCCCTTGGAGTTCCCCGCTTTTCCTTCAGAAAAAACAGGAGGAAAAATCTATCCAGGGAAAAATCTGCTCTCCAAGCAGAGTCCCCGCTCCCGAATTCCTGGAGCGCTCCCAAAACGCACATTTTTAATGGTCGGGCGGGAATGTTGAGAGGTTTCCCTGCGCTCCCTCTCTCCAGGAGGATTTGCTGAATTCAGAGAAGTTTTGGTCCCTTTTTCCCCAGGAACGCGGAATGTGTGGAAAGGGAATAATCAGAGCCCCGAGCGGGAATCCCAGATTTAAACCCACACCCTCCCAACAGCGATAAATTCCCAGGAATTCCGGCGGGCTGGAGGCAGGACAGACCCCGGGCAGCGCTTGCGGGAAGCGTTTCCAGCCATGAATAAAGCAAAACAAGATTTTATTTTATATATTTTATTTTAATCCTTCACTTGGTTTAAAGTCCAGAGTTGCTGGCACGGATCCCTCAGGCTGGAGCTCTCCCTTTTTCCACCCAATCGGGAAAATTCTCCGCCTCTGAAGGAATTTCTCCCTCTGGATCCGTGCCTGGAGCCAGCCCTGCCCAAAAATTCTTTTTCCCATCGCCACAATTCCCAACATTCCCTAAATGCTGCTCTGGTGATCCGGCACCTTCTGCTGGGGATTTCCAGCTCCAAAATGTGGATTTTTTTTTGGGAGGAATGGGTCAGGCAATCCCGGTTCTTCCACGGACAGAAGGAAAAGGGGGAATGCGGGATCCACTCGCAGGAACATTTTGGGGATAAATTGGGAATTCTTCCCTCAGCCAGTGCAGTTCCTGGAATGCTCCCGTGGTGGGTTTGAAAGGATTCGCTCCCCCCTCATCCAAATTCCCGAAAAAAATTTCCAGCTTTTCCCATTTTATCCCTTTCGGACACTCCTGCACTTCTCCCCAGGCCCAAGGTCCAATTCTGACCATCCCGAAATCACTGATGATCCCAAAAGATCGGGATGGGATCAACTTCTGATGAGATTCATGTTTTAGATAAAGGAATTATTTTATATTTATTTATCAGTATAAAACATCGATGTGCTCTCGCTCCTCTGGCTGCCTCGTGCATGAATCCTTTGGAGTGGGAATTGTCTCCTGCTCTCTGAGGACTCCCAGTCGTGCAGAAGAGGTTGGGGTGGTTCAGGAGAAATGTTTGCAGCATTCCCCGAACACGAGTCCCTGTTTGGAGACATTTGTACCTTTTTTAAACAGCACAGATTTCCTTCTGGGATGTTTCTGTGCTTCCCTCAGTGATTTCAGGACCTGCTCCTGCCTGGGGGAAGCTCCAGGTGGTTCGCTGGGTGCTGATGTGGGCTGTAAATGTGTTTTTCCTCTTCTGTCTGTGGCGCATTGTGATCCTAAATCCAAGATCCTGACTCCAGATTATCCCTGAGAGATGAGGGAGGCAAAAAATATTTGGTTAAATTCGGCTTTTCTATTCAAAACCAGCCTGGCTTAGCCTTGGAGCACCCTGGGCTGGTGGGAGGTGTCTCTGCCAATGGGAGGGGGTGCAACAAAATGGGATTTAAGGCTCCTCGAACCCAGAGCATTCCATGGATGAACTGCTGCCCCTCCCCATCCTCCCACCAGGAATTCCCAATCCCCAAAATCCCCTCTCTGCCCTCTGGCAGTGGGAAGCGCCGGATGGGGAACGGGTTGGAATCCTGTGGATCCCGACCCGAGGATGCCGAGCCCGAGCTGTCCTTGCCTTGGTCCTCGTCCCGACTCCACAAAACTCGTTTTTTTTCCCTGTTTTTGCCGGCACTAGAGGGCTGCAGAGACCTGCGTTTGCTGCTCCGCTCCTGGAAGGAAAACGGGAAGGGCGGGTGCGGGAATGGGGCTGGATCTCCTCCCCTGCAATGAGGATTTGGGATTTTGGGGTGCAGGAGCTGGGGAGGGAGGGACGGGAGGGACGGGACGTTCTGCTCCTAAATCCCAAACCAGCCCAGCTCGTCCCCAGCCCCTGCCCAGAGCAGTGTCCTGGTGGGATCTGAGCATCACCCAGGACGGGGACACCCCACTCTCCCTGGAAAACTCACCCCGGGTTTGATCTTTGCACATTTAACGGGGAAAAAAGAGGGGGGAAACAGGAAAAAAAGCTTTTTTTAACACGTGAATGAATCCAATTTTGGCACTGACGGCTGTCCCTGCAGGGAGCACCCCTGGGAAGAGCCTGGGTGCACCCAGCAGGTTCTGTGGGGTCGCCCCTCTGGGATTGTGGCTCCTCCCGAGGTTTCAGGACCCTTCGCCCGGATCCTCGTGGTTGTTTCAGTGCCTGAGGCTCTCCCAGGATCTTTCCTCCAGCATCACTTCCCTAAAAGCTCCTTCTCTCCATCCCACACACTCCTTGGAATCCCTTTCTTCTTCCCAACGGGTGTGGGATCGTGGAATCCCGGATGGGTTGGGTTGGAAGGGACCTTAAATCCCACCCAGTGTCACCTCTGCCTCTCCCGTTATCCCAGAATGCTCCGAGGACTGGCCTGGGACACCTCCAGGAGCATCCACACCTTCCCTGGGCAACCAGATCCTCTCCAAAAAAAAAAAAAAAAAAAAAAAAAAATCCGAATTTTAATCTCAAAAAAATTCCGATTTTTAATCCAAATCCTGGGGGAATTTTAATCCAAATCCTGGGGAAATTTGACCTCTGATGGAGGATGCAGTGAGGGCTGAGACAGTTTTAGTTTTTGGACACTCCCAAAATTCCTTCTCCTAAAACCTCCCAAATTCCACCTGAGCGACCTCCAGCCCCTTCCCTTCTTGGATAATTGTTTTTTTCCAGGTTTTTGTTTCCAGCAGGTGGCAGGGAGAGACCAGGGAAGCAGGGAGGGATGGAGGTGTCAGCCAGCCCGGGATGAGACCCCCGGGGGCACCTCGGGGGAGGGGACAGCGCTCTGCAGGAATTTATTTGGAATTTTCTACCTCTGGAGCAGAAAAAGAGCCTGGAAGGGACATTTGTCTCTGCACCAAGCGACCCTGCATCCCTCTGGAATAAATTCCCTCTGATTAAAAGATAATTGAGGATAAATTTTATTTCAGGTGGGTAATTTGGGTGCCCAAGACTCTGTGATTTCCTTCCAGTGGGATGGGGGCCAGAATTAAAAAAATAAAACAAAAATTCCAATGAGATCTGAGCCAGAGCTGTGTGAAATCGCTCAGCCTGAGCTGTTCCCTGCTGGAATTCTGCTGGAATTTGCTGAGCAGGGCCAGGGTGAGGAAATCTGGGAAGGGACACAGGGGGTGGCACATTCCTGGGTCTGGAACTGCAGGAAAAGCCAGAATTGCCAGCCCTGAATGTTCTCCCCATGGAATCACTCCCTCACCATGTCCCTGCCGTGCCCTCAATGCCACCTCCAGCATTTTTGAGGTGTTTAATTAATTTTTAATATAATTTATGTAAAGTAATGCTTTTTTCCTTCGATGAGAGAGCAGGAAAGGGCCTGACACCGAGGGCACATTCCCAGAACAGCTCCTGGTCCCTTTTCCCAGTGCTGAACGTGCTCCAGGTTTCTCAAAGCAAGACCAGACTCCTTTAAAAAAATATTTTTTAAAATCCTCTCTGCTGCAGGCACTGAAAAAGGAGCAGGCGTGATGCCCAATCTCCTGGATTTTTGATATTAAAAATATTTATGAATTTTTATTTTTACACCAACGACCCCAAGGTTGCTTTGCTGAGGAGGATTCGGGCCTGGCCATCCCTAGGAGAGGTTTCAGGGAATTCTGGAATGGTTTGGTTTGGGAGGCAAGTTAAATCCCATCCAGTGCCATGGACAGGGACATCTCCTGCTGTCCCAGGTGGCTCCAACCCGGCCTTGGACACTTCCAGGGATCCAGGGACAGCCACTTGTCAAATCCAACCATCAACCCAACAGAAAGTGGAGACAAAAGCGTGAAAATCCCGTCAGATCCCCAAAATCCCAAATGGAAAAACCTTCCAGATTTCCCAGACAGGGCAAGAGTGGATTTGGGCAGAGCAGGGAAAACTCATCACCACCAACTCTCCAAGGCCAAAATCCCTGGGAGATGGAGCAGAACCCATGGAAATCTTTGGGTGTGGAGGACACAGCCTGAAAACGACTTTAATGGAATAAAAAGGCAGAAAAGGCTTGGAGATTTATGAACCTCATAAAGCTCCCAAATGCTGATTCCTGACTGCAGGAAAAAAATCCCTTTCCAAATGTTTATTAAAAACACATGCCTGTGCCCATTAGCAAACGATGGGTTCTCCTCCCACGGGAAGGAAAACGCTTTTCCAGCTGCAAGGAAATCCTTGTGTGGCAGAAGGAGCCCTGGGAGGGAACAGCCCCCTGCAGGAAAAGAATTGGGATTCTCCTCAGCTCCGGAATTTCTGGGTGTTGGTGCATTAATTACTGCCAGCCTGGCAAACACAGAGCCCTTGATTGCCGTGTCCTTTCCTGACCAGGGTGGTGGGGGAGTGGGGAAAGGGCAGCTGGAAAGCACGGGATGGAGGGCTGGGCATGAAGGAAAAGGGAATTTGGTTGGTGGTGTAAAGATTTGGGTTCTGATGGTCAGAGAGCAGAAGGTTCTGGAGAGGCCTCAAAGTCCCTTCCAGAGCCCAGAGGGGCTGGGGACAAGGGACAGAGGGACAGGACACAGGGAACGGCTTCCACTGCCAGAGGGAGGCATGGATGGGATATTGGGATGGAATTCCTGGGTAGGATGGAATTCCCAGAGGAGCTGTGGCTGCCCCTGGATCCCTGGGAGTGCCCAAGGCCAGGTTGGGATAATCTGGGACAGTGGGAGGTGTCACCCATGGCAGGGCTGGCACTGGGTGGGATTTCAGGTCCCTTCCCAACCCAAACCATTCCAGGATTCTGGGTTTCCATGGACTGTGCTTACCCATGTGCTCTCTCTGCTGTTATTTGTTGTGAATCCGTGGAATTTTCCATCCCTGTCCCTTCCAACCCAACCCATTCCATGACTCCACAACCCCAGACCTGGATCCTCCCCCTGGATCTCCGGGCGAGCTCTGCCAGGCTCTGCTTTGTTTTCTGTTTACTCTTCTCTCCTCTCCTCCACTCATGAATATTTATCTGGAGCTCCAAAATAGCCAAGAGCACTTTAATCAGGGCCTATCTGCAGCCTAATCAGGGCTCAGACTAATCAGGAAGTTCAGAGCTGGCTTCAGCTCCTGCTGCAGGAGACAAAAGTTTGCTCCCAGCTCCAGGACCGAGTTTGGCAAAGCCTCCTTTGCATCTGCCCCAGCTCCCAGAAGGGAAAAGCAGGATTTACTGCCCACATCTGGCAGTTCAGAGCTTCTCAGCTGGAGCAGGGAGTGCTGGAGACCAGGCAGGGCTGGAGATGCCACCAGGAAATTATAGGAAGAGCACGGTGCTAATTCAGCCCTGACATCTCCCAGCCACAGGGATCTCGCTTTTCCAGCCAACTGTGCCAATTCCCATTTTTCCTGAATTTCCTCATGTGGCTGGGGTTGGATCCTGCTTGCAGGAGGAGGATTTCCATGCAGAAAAGCTGCTCAGCTCCTCCTCTGTGGGGGTTTATAAATCATCAGCTTTGCCATCTCCCCAGCCACGATTTTCCAACAGAGATCGCGTAAAGAGAAGGGGAAAATAAAATCCCGGAGATAAATAAAGGTAAAACTTTTAAAAGGTTTAACAAACTCAAAGGGAGAGCTCCTGAGGGCTGCAGGCCAGGTTTTTCTTCTCCCTCAGACAGAGAATTTTGCAGAAAATCCTTTAACACGACTCACATGAAAGTCTTGGCTTCCCAAAGCCTCCTCAGACACCCAGGACAAAAGCTCCCATTATCTTCCCCTTTTTCAATCACAACTCCATGGGATAAGGAGCTGCAATGCACCTGGATTAGGCCTTCAATGCAGATTTGCTGGTGAGGTTTTCTTTTTGAAAGTCTTCATTTATAGAAAAGGTGGGGATTTCAAAATAAATAATTCCTCTCCCGGGTGATGATCCTGCTCAGGGAGGCAGAGTTTAAATAAATAACGTGTTATTGGTATTTAATAATTTATTTTCTTATGGCTTTGCTGATTCCTTTTCCTTGGATAATGGCTCCACCATGCCCTAAAGAGGGGTTTGAGGTCCCCAAATGTCACCTTGGCACCTGACAGGACCTGGCCACATTCTGAATTTGGGGAAAAAATTTGCAAATTTTGGCCTGGGTGCACGCCAGGGAAGATTTCCTTGGAGTTCCTACAGCTGGCTGCTAATGGGCCACCGGCCACGTGGATGTGTGACCATTTAGGGATCAAAATGCTAATTACTGTGGTAATGAGACAAAAGGAATTAATTATTTTCACGGCTTCCTCTGGGATCAGCCCAGCCACAACGTTTGGAGTGACCTGATGGGAGGTGGGAGGTGCCTTCCAACCCAAACCTTTCCAACCCAAACCTCCCAAAATGGCAGAAATTTGCGTTTTTGTGGATGGAGAATCCACAGTGGCAAGGAAAGGTCAGGAATGAGTGGCCACAGGGCTTTCCAAGAGGGGATCCTGTGGAATCCAGCTCCTTATCAATAACCTGAGTCCTGACTCCATCAATTCCACCAATAAACAACTCCCTCCCAGTGATAATTACAGATTTAAATGTTTTCTGTCAACCAAAAAATATTTTCTCTTCTCAATTATGTTGTTTCTTCTGGGGAAAAACAAACCCCAAACCCCAACTGATCCAACTCATCAATTTCTTTGTTAAGCTCCACAACACAGGGAATATTTTCCAACTTGTGGTGAAGAGTATCCTCATTTCTCCATTTAGGAAAAAAAAAAAAAAACACAACAACCCAAAGAGGGAATGAAAAACATCAGCATCAACAGATGGACAAGGCAGCGGGAGGATTTGCAGGAGCCACCTGAAGTAAACGAAGCTGATGGAATTTGGCATTTCTATCACAACAGATCTGGAGAAAAAGCTCCCAAATTCAGCCTGACACATATTTAGGCCACTTTTCCCCAGGATTTTTTTTTCGCTCTGCTGCTGCACCTGAACAACAAAGCAACCCCAAAAATAAACAATGTCAGAGGCACGATCAAGGCTCGACCCAACTAAGGCAAAGCCAACAGTTTATGCACTTAAAAAAAAAAAAAAAAAAAATCAAGATTTTGGGTGTTGCACAGCCTGGTGGATGTGGCCCTGACACGATTTTCCATAAAAATAAAGTCAGAGTGAGTATTGTGGGGTGATGATGCCGGGAAGAGCCGGAATGGGGGATTATCAACCCTTCAACCTCAAAGACTCACTCGTCTGCAGACAACTCCAAGCTCAAGGCTCCAATTTGTGTTTGATTAGGCCCTTTCAAAGCCTCTCTCCAGAATGAAAAGGGAAAAAATATAACATTTTTCTCTTCAATTCCGGCAGAAAAGCTGCGAGATAAGGCTGTTTAAAACAAAAAAGGGATGTTTTTTCCCATTTCCCACCCATTCTGCAATGAAAAGCACCTTGTTATAAATATAAAACTACCCAACCACCTCCTGATGATAATGACCCGGCCAATTTATCATAACAAAATGTCAGTGTCACCTGTGGAATAATCATGGCAAAATACCTCAAAAACAGGGGAGAAAAGGGGAGAGGAACACTCCCAGTTCTGGTATAACTGGAGGAGCTGCTTGCAAGAGCGGTGAAAGTCAGAGGCTTAAATGATTCAGACAAATATTGAGCTGGTTCATTTGCAATTTGATTTTAACCAGGGGCACGATGAGGGAAAACAAGAGCCGGAGCGTCGGCGTCCCAATATTAATAAAATATAATTAGCAGGGAGATTTGCATAGCAGAAAGGGAAGCACCTTAATTCCCCTTCCCTGCTCCTGCCAGCCCGGCTCGTGCTGTCGGAGGTGATTTTCCAAGGGCTGATGTTTACAGAGGGTTGATTAGAGGGGGAGAGTCAAAATTATCAGGGAATTCACTGTCAGTGTTTCCCTCTGGGAGGTGCTTGTAGATCCCAGCTGGGACGGCCTGGAATCGTGGAATGGGTTGGGTTGGGTTGGGTTGGGTTGGGTTGGGTTGGAAGGGACATTGAGGTCAGTCCAACGAGGGTAGGGAGGGACCTTCCACCAGACCAAGGCTCTGAGCCCCAGCCAACCTGGCCTTGGGCACGTCCAGGGATGGGAATCAGCATTGAAGATGGAATGGGTTCAACTGGAAGATGATCTGGATTCAATGACATGAAGACCAAATTCAGTGGGAAGATGAACTGGATTCAGCAGGAAGAAGACCTGGATTCAACTGGAAAAAGACCAAATTCAATGGGAACACCTGGATTCAATGGGAAGATGATCTGGATTCAACTGGAAGAAAACAAAATTCAGTGGGAAGAAGACCTGGATTCAACTCAAAGAAGACAAAATTCAATGGGAAGATGGCCAAATTCAACTGGGAAGATGATCTGGATCCAATGGGAAGAGGACCTGGATTCAACTGGAAGATGAACAAATTCAATGGGAAGAAGACCCAGATTCAATGAGAGGAATACCTGGATTCAACTGGAAGTTGACCAAATTCAATGGAAGATGATCTGGATTCAACTGGAAGACCAATTTCAATGTGAAGAAGACCTGGATTCAATGAGAAGACGTGGATTCAACTGGAAGAAGACAACCAGGAAGCTGGGAAAAAACTGAACAACACAACAGCAGGAAATAGGAAATTCATTTCTTATGGGAGACAGAGCATTGGAATAAAAAAAAAAGGGGAAAATTCCCAGTTTCCTCAAGGGAAAAATTCATTTTTCCTCCTGCACTTCCTTCCACCCCAGGGCTCTGTTTCCCTTTGGAAATGGGGTTCAGTTTCCAGTAAAAACCATTCCTAGAATAAAAAATGTTTCCTGGGCTTCCTGCAGCCACAGCAGGAGGGTTGGGAGAAGATTTTGAGTCGCACAACAGGCTGGGAAATAAAAAGGGCTGGGAAATAAAAGGGGCTGCTTTTCCCAAGGATACTGCCCAAGGAGAAGGGCTGGAAATCATCCTGAACACATCAGCTCGAATTAAAAATCCCAATTTTTTGCAGGGAAAATGGTGGATGAGGGATTTGGGGAAGGGCATCTCAGGTGCTTTTAGATATTCAGGTTTCCCCCTCCTCTCTCAGACCCAATTCTTCATTTTTCACCTTCAAGGGCACAAAAAGAAGGCAAAAAGAAAAAAAAAAAAATCCTTCTTCAGACTCCATGTGACGCCTTTTGTTCCAGTCTAAAGGCAGAAAATCTGGGAAAATCATTGCCTTGCTCTCCAACCGAGACTGGCAAAGTGACAGCTCGGAGAGAAAGCCACTTGCACGTTTTATTCATACAATATTTTAAAATTATCTAAGCTCTGCTTGAGTCTTGACATTGAATATAGCCCAGTCAAGGGAGAAATCCAGCTTTTTGGAGCTGCTCCCAATAACTTCTGCTTTTGCTGCAGAGATCAAATAAAAAACACCAACTTTTTTATCTTTATGCCTAATCCAGAGCCGACATTCCCTTCCCAAGAGGAATGCTGGAGTGGTTTATGCAGCAAAACTTTGTGTGGATTAACAGATCTTTGACTAAAGAGCAAATTTGAGCCATTCAAATTAAAATTATGGCATTTTTTAGATGATTTGACCTGGTGCAGAAAGGGTGACACCAATCTGGGTGGCACTGGATGGGCTTTAAAGTCCTTCCAACCCAGATTTTTCCAGGATTTTGTGACTCCCTGGCACTTGGCTTCCCATTTAATTACTCCACTATGGTTAATTAATTAGAGATGCACCATTGGAGACCTGATGGGTGACCCTGTTTGGAATGGGCTGGGCAGGATGCAGCACCCTGGGACAGTAGAGATGTCCCTGCTCATGGCAGGGGTGGCACTGGATGGGCTTTGGGGTCCTTCCAACCCAAATTTTTCCAGGATTTTGTGATTTGGTGACTCCCTGGCACCCGGCTTCCCATTTAATTACTCCACTATGGTTAATTAATTAGAGATGCACCATTGGAGATCTGATGGGTGATCCAGGATGGAGCACCCTGGGACAGTGAAAGGTGTCTGTGCCCATGGCAGGGTGGCACTGGATGGGCTTTGAGGTCCTTCCAACCCAAATTTTTCCAGGATTTTGTGATTTTGTGACTCCCTAGCACCCGGCTTCCCATTTAATTACTCCACTATGGTTAATTAATTAGAGATGCACCATTGGAGATCTGATGGGTGACCCTGTTTGGAATGGGCTGGACAGGGTTTGGAGCACTCTGGGACAGTGGGAGATGTCCCTGCTCATGGCAGGGTGGCACTGGATGGGCTTTGGGGTCCTTCCAACCCAAATTTTTCCAGGATTTTGTGATTTTGTGACTCCCTGGCACCCTGGCACATCACCCCCCTTGCCACCCCAGCAGCCTTTCCCTGAGGAATGAGGCAGCAGCAATGATGGATGCACGTCTGCAGCTCCACCAAGAGCCCGGGATGATGGATGGGCCTGAAGAGAAAGATGTGATCCCTTGATTAAAACAGAAATTAATTAATGGGCCGGGAGACGCGGATGATGGCTCGGAGCTGGGATGGATGGAGAGCTGGGAAACGCTGGCTCAGCAGGAGAGGGGAAAAGGAAATGAAAAGCTTGGATGTCACCTGGATCAGACAGCAGAAGGCTGGAGTCAGCAGCACTTTTCCCAGATTCCTGAGGGATCTGCTCTGCTCACACAGAAACACTGAACAAGGGCTCCTCAAGGAGCCCCAACTTTCTCCAGGCTCCAGAATTTAGGGAATGTTGGGTGAGGAGGCAGGAAGGGCAGTGGAGAGCTCAGGGTGTGTTGCATGGGTTCACTCTTTCCTTTCCTTCACTCATTTGAGTGGAAATCAGACGTGAAATGAAATTCTGCCCATTTAGCTGCAATTAAGTAATTGCTGCTGCTCTCTGGCAAGCCAGGGAATCAATCCTGGCACACAGGATCCACTTCCTGCCTCTCTCCCCTGTCCTGCCCTAACTGACCCCAAATTGCCAGCTGGAACTCTTTGTTCTGATCCTTTCTGCATCTGATCAGAACAACACAAGAGCAACACCAAGAGCTTTTTGTCATTGGTATGAGGGAGTAGGAGATCAGGGTTAGGGCTAGGGTTAGGATTAGGGTTAGGGTTAGAGTTAAATTTATGGTTAGGGTTAAGGTGAGGGTTAGGATTAGGGTTTGGGTTATGGTTAGTGATAGTGTTGGGGTTAGGATTAGGGTTAGGGTTAAATTTAAGGTTAGGGTTAAGGTTAAGGTGAAGGTTAGGATTAGGGTTTGGGTTAAGGTTAGGGTTAGAGTTAGGTTAAGGTTAATCTTAGGGTTGGGGCTAGGATTAGGGTTAAGGTTAGGGTCAGATTCAGGGTTATGGTTAGTGATAGTGTTTGGGTTAGGATTAGGGTTAGGGTTAAATTTAAGGTTAGGGTTAAGGTTAAGGTGAGGGTTAGGATTAAGGTGAGGGTTAGGATTAGGGTTTGGGTTAGGGTTAGGGTTAAGGTTAGGGTTAGAGTTAGGTTAAGGTTAATGTTAGGGTTGGGGCTAGGATTAGGGTTGGGGTTAGGGTTATGGTTATGGTTGGGGTTAGGTTTAGGGTTGAGGTTAGGATTAGGGTTAAGTTTTGGTTTAGGGTTAGGTACCCAAATCCTACAGCTGTGGCACCTGAAATCCCAGTATCCCTGAGGTTAGAAAAGCTCCTGTGATCATCCATTCCAAGCTGTGCTGGATTCCCTCATTTTCCCCAGCCCAGGGCTCTGAGTGCCACCTCCAGGAATTTTTTGGTCACCTCTGGGGACGGACATTGCAAACCCCCCTGGGCAGTTCCAATCCCTGAGCTCCCTTTCCATGGAGAAATTCCTGCTGGTTCCACCCTGCCCTCCCCTCCTGTTCCCTCTCCTCCTGCCCCCATTCCTTGGGAGAAATCCCAAATCCCCCCAGCTGTCCCCTCCTGGCAGGGAGCTGTGCAGAGCCACAAGGTCCCTCCTGAGCCTCCTTTTCTCCCAAACATCCCCAGTTAATCCCACTGATCCTGCCCAGTCAGCTCCTCTAGGATTTCAGGTTCTCCCATCTTTAATCTGTAAAATATTCCCTTTTTTATTCCCTCTGTGTTTAGGTGAAATCTTGCTGATTGAAGGAGTCTCCTTGAGCACAACATCCTGATCCTTGCCACGCTCCATAACACAAAGATTAAACTCAATTACCATTCCCTTCATTAATGTGCAGCATCCAGAACATTTCCAGCAATTTTCACTCAGGAAGGTCCAGAGTGTTTTTATAGCTCTCCTCATTTCCCCCCAATTTTGGTGTTATGAACAAACTCTGGGCTTTGCTGAAATTTTTTTTGAAATATTTATTTGAATATTTATTTGAAAATAAAGCTTTGCTGAAGTTCCACTTGACTTCAGCCACAAACTTGGCTCTGAGAAACTCAAGTTTAGGTCTGGGATGGAATCTGCAAAAGTTTGGAAATCCCAGTGGGGGGAAATCCATGATGAACTCTGAATTAATGCCAACAATCTCACCTATTGATTTTTTTTCCTTTTATCAATTGAACTGCTTGTTCCCAATAACTCATTTCCAGGTAATGAACTGAAATACCTGAGACCTGCTCAGTTCTAATCAACACCTTTTCCTACAACACCTTAATCAAAAATTATTTGACTAATAATGATTTTTCAGATACTGGGACAGGCTAAACAAACTCCAGGCCGCCCTAAAGAAGCAGAAAGGTGAATTAAATTTTATTTCAGAGGCTGCAGCATCTTTTTTTCCCTCTCCAAAATCAGGGCAGTCCTCTCCTGATTCCTGGGTGTGGAGAAATCACCAGTCAGAATTGATGTTACAAACTAAAAATTGAGGTTTTTAAACCTCAGATTTGGTACAAATACGATTTGTCTTCTGTGAGGGTGGTGATGGAATTCCCAGAGAATTCCCTGGAATAAATATCATGGAATTATGGGATGGTTGGGGTTGGAAGGGTCCTTAAAGCCCATCCAGTTCCAACCCAGACACCTCCCACTATCCCAGCCTGGCCTTGGACACTTCCAGGGATCCAGGGGGAGTTTCTACATAGAAAGGAGCAAACACTGATGACAAATCCCTCATTATTGCTTTTGCTCTAAATAATCTTTCCATATTTTCTTGATTTTTGATTCTTTAAAAACACATCCCAGATTCTCCCGGGTCAAAGTTTCTTTATTTTGAGTTTTAAACAAGGACTTGTGAGACAATCAGAACCCGTGGTGAATAAGAATTTTCTGTTTAGTTACAAAGGGTTCCTAATTGGTTGTAATCAATGCAGTGTGCTCAGTTCATCATTGGATGGAGGGCTGGAATCCGTGGAGCAGGGAGGAATTGCTGCTGCTGGATGCACACAGAGGCATCCCATGCCCCATTTGAACCACAGCCTTTTTATTTCCATGGATAAAATCAAAACCAGACGATCATTAAGGAAATATAAAATCGCTGAACGGGCTCTGGGCATTAGAGCTTCATTTTCTTCCATTTCTTGCTTTTTTTTTTTTTTTTTTTCCTGGAGCTTGTGCTTTGGGTTGGGGTCTTTTTGCATTTCTATTTATGGTGGATTTAGGGTTTGGAGGGATTGCCAGGAGCAGCAAGTCCAAAAGGGGGGAATTAATCAGGAGAAGGGATTTTTGTTCCTCTGTCTGAGACGAGGTGAGGTGGCAGTGACCAGCCCCATTGCTCGTGCCCAGGATTCCAGGAAAGGGTTTGGAACTGCCACCATTCCCTCCTGGGACCCTTCCTGAGGAGTTTTCCACCCACAGCCCAGCAGGACCTGGATGTGGGGTCGGGAATGAGGAAATGAGGGAGGATGTGGCAGGAGGAGGGAGGGGGGAGAAGGAGCAGCTGCTGGGTCTGTCCGAGGGAGGGGAGGAGATGGAGAGGGGGAACCTCACAAACCCCCCAGAGCCACCCCTGGATGGGCAGGGACACTCCCACTGCCCCTGGGGCTCCAAACCCGGCCTTGGACACTCCCAGGGATCCAGGAGCAGGAATTCCATCCCAAATCCCATTTCAATCTCCCCTTTCCCACTGGAGGCCATTCCCTGTGTCCTGTGTCCATCCCTTGTCCCCAGTCCCTCCCCAGCTCTCCTGCAGCCCCTTCAGGCCCTGCAAGGAGCTCTGAGCTCTCCCTGGATCCTTCCCTTCTCCTTCCCAGCCTGGATCCAGAGCTGCTCCAGCCCTCCATGGTTTCCTCTGGATTTGCTCCATTTTTTTTTCCCATGAGATCTAGGGCACAACCTGTGTGGGATAGGAACATGGGAGGGACATCCCTGTCCCCCCAAAACTCCTCTAAATCCCAATTTCCTGAAGTCATTCCCAGCTCTCCCACCCTCAGCGAGGCTCCAGGTGCTGGAACATCCTCATGGCCCCTCCTGGACTGTCCCCACATCCCGAATTAATTAAACCCCAGAATCAAACCCCCACCCTCTCCCCATCCCCAGCTCCTGCTTTCGGTGCTCCTGACACAGCTGCTCCTTGAAATGATCTCTGGAAAACAAAACAAACCCGAAGGAGCCTCATCTCAGCAGCCCCATTCCTCATTCTGCAGCTGACAACACCTAATGAAGTGGATAAATGATTAATTAAGAAACAATATTTCTTTACAGAAGCTGGCTCCTGGGGGGAGGAAAGCGAATCCCTCGGTGCTATTGTTCACTGGAATGTTTTCCACTATTTTTAGCAAGTGGTGGAGAAGCTGGAGCAGCACAAAGGGAAGTGGAGCCGTGGTTGATCAGAGCAGGAGCAACAAACAAACCTCTGAACAGCCCTCCAGTGCTCCCTGGCTCTGGAATTAACTCCTCTGCCACTCCTGAGCTCTGGGAATGGGATTTATTGCTGATGCCAGGCTTGGGAAAAATGGCACATCCAAAGGGAGAAAAACGGGGTGGTTTTGCCCAAAGCAAAAAATAATAAATAGTTTAATAAATAAAAAATAATGCAATTTTCCTCAAGGAAAATCCTTCCACAGCTTCCCATTCCTCCATGCACTAACTGTGGCATCAAGAGTATGGAGGAGGATATTAAATCTCTCCAAGTATTAATTCCTGGAAAAGCCTGGACTATAATTAAACAACGTCCAATTAACAGCTTGAAAGGACCCAGCTGAAAGTTGCAGTTACAAACTTTGACTCCAGTGGCCCCCTGGAGATGATTCCCTAATCTCATTTAATTAAGATATTCATAATGTGCCAGGCAAGGATTTTGGAAAGAGACTTTTTAAACTTCCCATTCCCATGTAGGAAGGAACAGCAGTGGCTGGAGCCACGTGCAGACATCAAGAGCTCAATTTTAAAAATAACTTTTTGATGGACAGTTTGACTTCTTTCTGTGTTCTGGTGCAGAGCAAAGAAAAAGGTTTCTTATTTTAAAAATATAATTCACACATCAAAGTGCAACACCTGGAATAGGTACAGGCCCATTCAATCCTCTTGTTCCAGGCAATGGAGACTAAAGTTTTGATTTTAGCTGGGAAATTCACAGAATTCTGGTTTGGGTTGGAAGGGACCTACAAAGGCCATCGAGTCCAGCCAAGGGAAACTTCCCACTAGAAAAACCACATCTCATCCTTGAGTATTTTCCTTAAAATACCATTTTCCCCCTTTAAAAATACCCAATAAAACACCTCAGTGAAGCACTGACAGCAGGGATTGGAATTTTCCTCTAAAACCAGCCAACCCCCATCACTTCCCATTCCCAATGTTATTTTGGAGAGCAGCTCCTGTGCAACCCCCACACTGATCCCCTGCAGGTTGTTTTCCCCCCAAAATCCCTTTATTTTTTTCCCCCTCCCTTATTTTTTTGGAATAATCTGATGTGACAGGCTGGGCTCAAGGCCTCTCCCAGCAGCACCAGCAGCCTTTGGAATCGTTCCACTTCCATTTTCTCTGGGAGAGAGCAGCTGAAATCAATCTCTCTGCTGCATTCCCCTCTCTCCCCTCTCATTTCTCTTCCCAGCACTGGAGGTGGAAAAGCCAATTTTTGGGAGCAGAGGCCTTGGCAGGATGATTTCCCACTCGTTATTCCCTCCTCGCCTCCAGCTCCACACACAGAGACCTCCCACCTGCCCTCTGGACATCCCTGATTGCTGGGCACAATATCCCTCATTTTCAGCTCTACACCCCAAATTTACAATAAATTCCTTGCTCCTACATCACTCCTTAACCTCAGTGGCCTTTATTCTTCTTTTTTCCCCTCTCAGGACCCTATTCAGCAGAATTCCCCAAGCATCCACTTCCTCCAAAACTCATTTATCCTTTTTTTTCCCCAAAGCCTATTTCCCAGCACATGATTTGCCTTTGATGCAGAGATCCTTGGGGTATTTTTCCCTCTCCAGCCAGAAGTTTGGGATGTTTCCCTTTCATGTTTTTTCCCTCCTAAGGACTCCAAAACCAATAGCTCTGGATAGAGATCATTAAGCCTTAAATGACCTATAAATTCCTATTTAAAGGAAAGTTATACTTAATTCACTCCCCAAAATTTCCACCCCCATATTGCTTCTGGCTGTGCCAAACTCCTGGAGGATCAATAATTCCAACCTGGTCACAATTCCACTCCTGCTCAGGAGCAGTCAGTCTCCATCCTGGGATTTCTCACTGCTTTCATTTCTGAACATTCCATCTGCACAAAACCAACCACAGCAACCAAATCCTCAGAGGGTTTTTTGGGAGGCTCCTCCAGCTGTGCCCTTCTGGGAAAAAGCATTTTCTGCCTGAAATGGGTTTTGTTTTGATCTTTGTTTTACCTGGATAGGTGAAAACGGGAAAGAAAAGGATCAGCAAAAGTTTCTCTGGAGCAAAGCATTGATAAAACTCTTTTTCCTTGGATTTGAAGCATCCCAACTCTGGGCCAGCATTTTTCCCAGAACTGAAAATTTTCGCAGAAATCCCATATGGGTGGATGGAGGTTGAAAGACACTCCAAAATGTCCCTCTCTCAATCAATCAATCAATCAATCAATCAAATAAATAAATAAAGTCCACATTTCAAGCTGACAGTTTTTCCATCAGGAAAAGAATTAGGAAAGTCATTGAATCAGAGAATCATGGAATTGTTTGGGTTGGAAAAGCCCTCCAAGACCATCGAGCCCACCCGTTCTCTCAGCACTGCCAAGGCCACCTAACCCGTGTCCCCAAGTGCCACACCCATTTCCAAATCCCCCCAGGGTTTGGGACTCCAGCACTGCCCTGGACAACCTGCAAAGGGAGGACTGGACGATTTCCATGAAGAAATTCCCTCTAAAAACCCCACACTCAAAGGGGAACTCCATCCTAGGGGTGCAGGGGCTGGGATGGGGGTCAGGAGGGGATCCTTGTTTCACTTCACTGAGCAGCAGCGCCCTGTTAGTCCAAAGAAAGTTTTTGGATGTTTTGTTGGTGTTAAACATCCGAGACAGAGCGATGTTGATGTGGCACAGGCCCTTCCCAGGCCTGCTCTCACATTTTTCACGCTTTATTACCCAGGATCTTCCCCACCACCTCCAGAATGCCTGGGGAAAACACGAGCAGATTAAAAGAAAAGCTATTGCTTAATATTAGAATGAAATAGATCCAAACTCCCGGGCTGGTTATGGAATAATAATAATAATTACAGCGGGGAGAGCCAGGCCCAGGAGAGCCCCAGTCCTCCAGCAGCTTTGTCTCTCTAAATGAATTTGTCCCATAAACATTTTTAGTGATCTCATTAGCATTGTTAATAAAAGTCATTAACTACAGCACCATCCAGAGAGGTTTGGGGACGAGGCCAGATGCAGGTTTGGAGTTCAAAGGCACAGGGAGTGCTGGCTGGGGAATTTGTGGATAAACCATCCCTGGAAGTATCCAAGGCCAGGTTGGATGGGGCTTCAATGTAGTAATACTGAACAAATTTGGGCCACAGTGACATGTCTGAACAAGTCCAGCCCGTGCTCTGTATTGTATGCACCAGCCAAAATATATTTGGCTGGTTTTCTCCATATTTTGCTGCCTAGTTGTTTTTCTGCATATGTGTTGGGTTGATGTGGCCAGAAATGTGGATTCTGTCCCCATCTGTTGCTGCCACCTGGGGCAGTGACCCTGATCTCCCTGGGAGATATCTCCTGCTAATGGGCCATCTTTAAACCAGCTGGGCAATCATCTTTATCTTCCCACAGCCCATCCTCCCTCCAGGAGATATCTCCTGTTCATGGCCACTGAGTCCCAGGGCATGACTGATAAAATTCCATCATCCCACTGGGAGATGCTCCACCCAGGGGGAGGAGCCAAACATTTCCTACCCAGATAAAAACTGAGATTTGCATTTGGCTCTGCAATGCCTCACAAATCTCCTCTCATCTGCTCTTTTTCTCCTCTGGCTTTCCACTGAGAGGCAATAAACTGCCTTGAAGTGACAGTGGGGCTGCAGTTCTGTGTGGGAAGAGGCTCATCCAAGGCTGGCAAATGTTCCTCAGCCTCCCGTGCCTTGTCCAGCACACCAGTGGATTCACACCACCCCTCACCCGTGCTCCAGATGGATAACGAGCCTCATCCCAGAGAAATGCTCCTCTGACAGCTCCAAACCTGCCTGGCTGCCAGCAGTGATGAGGAAGGGCTTTCAGAGCAGGTTTTCTCTGCTCCCTCACAACCAGGGAACGCTCTCCAGAGCATCCTTTGTCTCCCTGTCTGCTCTGAGTCCCACGGGAGGCTTTTCCAGCCCTCACTTCTTTGAGATCTCCGCAGGAACACTCGGAATTCTCTGACTGCTGTCACCTCCTCAGTGCCTCGTGAGCTCTCTCACCTCAAAGTTGTGTTTTGTGGTGTTCGGAGCCTCCAAATTTATTGTCTGCTGTGGGTTGATTTGGAACAGGAATCTCCAGGGAGAGCAACAGCATCACCTTCATCCCAGGATATTTATTTTCCTGCAGTAACTACACAGGATCCAGGACAGCTTTAAGGGCTTGTGTTCATCATGGATTTATCACAGCTCAGCAGCATCCACGGATCCATCCTGACCAGAGGGGATTCCCAGATCCAACTGCTGCCCTCAGCACCAGCCCTGAATAATGCTGAGCTTTGTGTCAGAGTGAATTTCATCTGGATTTTACACTCAGGGGCTGCATCCTTTGTTTTTCCTGCATTTTACACCTGTGGCATCCTTGTCCACCCACAGAGATCTGTGCTCCTGCTCTAACCCACTGATGGCACCTCACAGTGGGTTCTCCTTCCTCATCCTACCAAACCACCTGTGGGAAGGACAATTTTCCTTCCTCATCCTATTAACCAGCCCATAGGAAGGATTCTATTCCTTCTTTATCCTATTAACCAGCCCATAGGAAGAATTCTTTTCCTTCCTTGTCCTATTAACCAACCCTTTGAAAAGACTGTTCTTCTTCCTTATCCTATCAAGAATCCCTTAGGAGGAACTGTTTTCCTTCCTTATCCTATCAAACAGCCCATAGGAAGGACAATTTTCCCATCAACCATCCCTTAGGATTATTGCTTTCTTTCCTCACCATCCCAAGCTGTTTTCAGGAAGGTGCTCCCAAGCCAGACTGTTCCAGAGAACTGCAATCCTGTTGTCTGAACAAACACAACCATCTTTTCCCCTCCAACCTCACTCCAGGAAGACAAAAGTCCTATTTTGGGGCACGCCAGCCAGAAGGGAGTTCCCTAAAATAACCCCAGCTCCCACAGGAGGTGCTCAGCCGTGCAAAAATCCTGCACCACGGTTTGGGCTGCAGGGATCCATCCTGCCGACACCTTCCCAAGGATTTTTATTCCAGTGACACCCACACTCCAGTGTCTCGTTGTGTTTTCAGGAAGGTCTGGAGTATTCCTTGCTTTTATTTTTAGGCAGAGCCCATCCTGAGCATTCTTCCCCCGTGGGTGGGAGCGGTGCTGGGATGTCTGGGGTGGCTCTGGTGACAGCTGAGCGGGAGGGGGTGACAGCCGGGCCCAGGGCTGTTCTCAGCTCCCTTTGGAGCCCCCGTGCTCCTGCTGGGCTCCTCCTGCTGCCTCGAGTCTGTGTTTAGCTCCGGGACAGGAGCGACTCCCGGCTCTGATTCCTTCACGGATGACAGACGCGCGGAGGTGAAGGCGCCAGTGACACATGTGACAATGACGGTGTCCCTGCTCCTCCGGGTCCCTGCCAGCTCAGGAGATCCACGTGGGCACCCAGCAGCATCACCTCCTCCTCAGGAGGAGCAGGAACAGCCCAGGGAGCTGGATTTGAGCTGGGATTGGAGCTGGGTTGGAACTGAGCTGGAACTGGGATTGGAGATGGAATGGAATTGGGATTGGAGCAGGGGTTGGAGCTGGGTTGGAGCTGGGATTAGAACTGGGTTGGAGCTGGGATTGGAATTGAGTTGGTGCTGGGATTAGAGCTGGGACTGGAGCTGAGTTGGAGCTGGGATTGGAACTGGGATTGGAGCTGGGTTGGAACTGAGCTGGAACTGGGATTGGAGTTGGAATGGAATTGGGATTGGAGCAGGGGTTGGAGCTGGGTTGGAGCTGGGTTGGAGCTGGGATTAGAACTGGGTTGGAGCTGGGATTGGAATTGAGTTGGTGCTGGGATTAGAGCTGGGACTGGAGCTGAGTTGGAGCTGGGATTGGAACTGGGATTGGAGTTGGGTTTGGAGTTGGGCTGGAGCTGGGATTGGAGCAGGGACTAGAGCTGAGATTGGAGCTGGGATTGGAGCTGGGATTGGAGCTGGGATTGGAGCTAGGATTGGAGTTGAATTGGAGCTGGGATTGGAGCTGGGATTGGAGCTGGGATTGGAGCTGAGATTGGAGCTGGGTTGGAGCTGGGATTGGAGTGGGATTGGAGCTGGGTTTGTTCTTGTATTGGAGCTGTGGTTGGAGCTGGATTGGAGCTGGGTTGGAGCTGGGTTGGAGCTAGGATTGGAGCTGGGATTGGAGCTGGGTTGGAGCTAGGTTGGAGCTGGGTTGGAGCTAGGATTGGAGCTGGGATTGGAGCTGGGATTGGAACTGGGTTGGAGCTAGGTTGGAGCTAGGATTGGAGCTGGGTTGGAGCTGGGATTGGAGCTGGATTGGAGCTGGGATTGGAGCTGGGATTGGAGTAGGATTGGAGCTTGGATTGGAGCTGGGATTGGAGCTGGGTTGGAGCTGGGTTGGAGCTGGGATTGGAGTTGGGATTGGAATTGGGATTGGAGCTGATTGGTCACAGATTTTGAGCTCTGGTGACCACACAGGAGACAGAGACCTCTGGTAACCCAGAGGGACATTGTCTGTGGTGCTCTAAATGGGAAGGTGACAATCTGAGAGCCCTTGGATTGAGCTGGGCATTTCTTGGCATTTGGAAACGGCCTCAGGTTGTGCCAGGGGAGGCTGAAGTTGGATATTGAGATAATTTTTTCCCAGAAAGGGCAATGATGGTGTCCCCATTCCTGGGGGGATTTAACAGTGCATGTGGCACTTGGGGACACGGTCACTGGTGGCTTTGGTGATGCTGGGAATGGTTGGACTCAATGACCTTAGGTGGCTTCTCCAACCCAGACAATTCCACAATTCCCTGATTTCTGTTGCTGGGTGTGCCTGGCAGGGGTTAGAACGGGATGATCTGCCCAATCCCTTCCATCCCAAACCATCCTGGAGTTCTCACTTCCCTCAAAGCAGAGCAGGACAGCACAAGGTGCTCACTTGGACACTTTAATTTCCCAAAATCCTGGCAGAATCCCACGTGCAGCCCATTGCACGGGGACAGCTTTTCCTCAAATGACACCTCCTGGAAGCCCAACTTCCCTCTGTTGGTAACAAAGGATGGAGAATAAATAAAAACACCCGGAGAAAAGGATTGTGAAGGATGTCAGGCAGGGCCGAGTGTTCCATCTTAAATCCGCGCCTGTGACAGACAGTGGATTAAACAGGAGATGAGTTACAGCTCCCCAGAGCACAGCAGTGCGTGACAAACAGCCCCTGATACGGAGGAATAAAAATAAACCACGGCTGAGATCGGGGCAGGCATCACCGCTCGTATCTGCCACGGAAATCAGCGCCGAGCTCGGGACCAGGATTTGAAACGCATGGATTCACTGGAAAAACCACGGAACCTGAAAGGAAAAATAAAAGGGAGAGATCGTGGAAAGCGTTTTTTTGCTCTGTGAAATAGTGGGAAAGGAGAGGGCTGTGCTTGCAAAGGAAAGAAAAAATCAAACTCAAAGTTGTTTCCAGAAGCATGAGTGAGCCCTGAACAGAGGACAGGGATTCTGAGAGGAGACCTGGAATTCTTATGGAGCATTTCCACATGCCCTGGCCCCCCCAGTCACTCAGACAGGGATGGAGTTATTTTGGCTTCTTCACTTGAGTTAAACCATGAAAAATCAAGACAGAAATCAGGGAATTGTGGAATTGTCTGGGTTGGAGAAGTCACCTAATGTCGTTGAGTCCAACCATTGCCCTGCACTGCCAAGGCCACCATTGACCGTGTCCCCAAGTGCCACATGCACTGTTAAATCCCCCCAGGAATGGGGACACCATCATTGCCCTTTCTGGGAAGAAATTATCTCAATATCCAACTTCAGCCTCCCTGGCACAACCTGAGGCCGTTTCCAAAGGCCAAGAAATACCCAGCTCAATCTGAGGGCTCCCAGATTGTCACCTTCCCATTTCAGGGTGCACAGACAATGTCCCTTGTCCCATTAACAGGGGATCTGTCTCCTGTGTGGCCACCAGAGCTCAAAACTCTGTGACCAAACCCCTGAGCTGAGTCTGGAATTGCCTGGAAGTGATTCCAGCTCCATCTGTGGATTTGCACCCACTGAGGTAAAAATCACAGAGTCCTGATGATAGTGTAGGGTTAAAATGTTTCTAAAATCATGGGGATTGTATGCAATAGATTCAGGGGGTGGAAAGAAAGTTTGGGTTTGGTGGGCCTGGGAAAGGGAACTAGGCCCTGGGAATGAATGTTGAGCTTTGTCTTTATTAGATCACGTGAAACTGCACCTGTGTAATCATCATATGATAAATAATACGATTGTTAAATGTAATGATTGTTTGGTAATTGAATATAATTATTGTTTAATCATAATAAGAATAATGAGAAATGATGTAATCGTAACAAGAATAATGAGAAAGGATGTTTGGGGGTCCTGATGAAAATTAGAATTCATGTTTGTGTCAATGTATACAATAGAACCAGATGGGTTTAATAATTAATATACAGTTATATAACAAAAAGGGTATGAAAACATGTCCATCTCACATCCATGTTGGAGTCACAGTTGGGTTTGTACCCTGAGTCCCAGAGCTCTTCAGTAAAAGCACCTGCAGATAATCACCCTGTGGTGATGTGTCTCCATGCTGACACTTGGTTTGGGTGGGAAGTGATTTAAAAACCCACCCAGTGCCACCACTGGGGACACCTGCCACCACCTGGGCTGTCCTGAACAGCCTGGCCTTGGACACTCCAGGGATTCTGGGGCAGCCCCACCTTCTCTGGGAATTCCCAAATAGCCCTGAGATTTTGCTCTGAAATCCTTCTTGAGACATCCCAGAAGAATTTGCTTGGAAAAGGAAACTTTAGCCAGAGGTTTTGCAGCTCCAGCATCGTCTCCATTCCAGTCCCTCACTGGCCCTGCCCAGCTGGGCTGGTCTGGGATGTCCCACACACCAGTGCCAAGGGCTGGGGCAGCTCTCCAAGGAATTCCCCTGGTGCTGAATGCTGGGAAGGGGCTGACATTCCCCAGGAATTCCTGCTTCCAAGACAGGCCCAGGGAAACATCCCAGCCCAGATCCTGCTTCCATGAAAAAGCTGCACGAGCTGCCACTGGCAGGAATTAAAAAAATAAAATTACAGCTGGGTTTCTAACTTATTTTAAGCAAAAAAAACCCACAAGAATTCACAGGCTTTCCTCTCTCTTTTGGGGTTGAATAATTCACATTTCCATTAGTATAAACCTGGAGCCATTTTTTTAAAACACTCTTTAATTCATGGATTTTTTTTTTTTTTTTAAATTTTTTTATTTTTTTTTCTTCTCTGAGCTGCAGAATATCTAAATCAATGCCAGGCAGTTGGAGGTGCAGGACCTGGAGCGCTGAGTTTGCTGTCAGGTGGATGCACATGGACATGGATCACAGAATTCCCCCAAGGAAACTCCGGGATAAAGCAGAATTAATTATTGGATTTTTCTGGCTGTGGTTTCGCTCAGCATCTCCATCACTCCAGAATTAGGAAAGCAAAATTAATTTTTTTTTTTTTTTGGGCTGTTCTCTGCATGGTTGGGTTTGTTCCCAACAAAAGGGACATCCAGGATTGTCACAGCTCCATAGGATTTTCCATCCTTCCTGTCACTCCTGATCCCAATTCCCACTTATTTTCCTCATTTTTTTTTAAGAAATTCTGAATTAACTGGAAAGCTTTGAAGGTCTCTCAGGTAGGGAAGGGGTTAAACCTTGGTGCCCTCCATCTCCCATCAATCAAACCTTAAATAAACTCCCCAAAATCCTGAATTAAACCCAACTACCCAATCCAGATAAAAAATTTGGGATTGATGCCCAGCTGGTGCCGTGTGGCTCAACTTCCCCATTACCCAGTGAAGCTCAGGGTTTTTTGTGTAACCTAAATATTATTTTTTTTTTACACATATACAAAATTTTACCATGGAACCAAGTCCTGATGGATGAGCCTGGGGATGGAGAGAGTCCAGTCTTGATCTCTGCCATGCCAAGAACCTCCCCTGAGAAAATGGGAGAGTTTGAAAGAATATAGAAAGAAAGATATTAATAAATAGAGATGAAAAAACGAAAATATTATATAAATATTATGATAGGTAGCTATACATAAATATATGGAAAAAGTATATGTTAAAAGTGTGTCTATATTAATATAAATACCAATATATAGATATTAATATTAAAAGTATAAATAAACATTAACTTATGTTAATATTAATTATTAATATCAGTTAAATATAAAATAAAAAATATATATCTGGCCTTCACCAAAATCTCCTCTCCAGCACAGGAATAAAACCTTCTGCCTTTGTCAAATATTTTTAGAGGAATATGATAAGAATAGATAGAGAATATTTATATTATTTATATTACTTATATATAATAAACACATTACATTTCAAATACTTACAAATACTTATAATAATACTTATAATCCTTACAATGCTTCAAATACTTCAATACTTACAAATACTTCATACTATAAATATCAAAACTAGACAGTATTTAATTACTGATAATCAATATTGATTATATCAGTAGTACAAGTATCAATAAATTATAATTATTATTACAAATAATAGCCATGGTTATAGATAACAGATAATGGACAGAAAATGAAATTTTAGAGGTTATTTTTCTTTGGTTCTGTCCAGGGATTCGACACAATCCAATGGATTTCAGCTGTGTACAGCCAGGAATCCCTGAATTCCTGATCCTACAGCCAGGAATCCCTGAAATCCCAGTACTATATCCAGGAATCCCTGAATTCCTGATCCTACAGCCAGGAGTTCCTGAAATCTCCAATCCTACAGCCAGGAATTTCTGTATTCCTGATCCCAGAGCCAGGAATCCCTGAAATCCCAATCCTACAGCCAGGAATCCCTGAAATCCCAATCCTACAGGCAGGAATTTCTGTATTCCTGATCCCAGAGCCAGGAATTTCTGAATTCCCCAATGCTACAGCCAGGAATCCCTGAAATCCCAATCCTACAGCCAGGAATTTCTGAATTCCCCAATGCTACAGCCAGGAATCCCTGAAATCCCAATCCTACAGCTAGGAATTTCTGAATTCCCCAATGCTACAGCCAGGAATCCCTGAAATCCCAATCCTACAGGCAGGAATCCCTGAATTCCTGATCCTACAGCCAGGAGTTCCTGTATTTCTGATCCTACACCCAGGAATTTCTGAATTCCCCAATCTCACAGCCAGGAATCCCTGAAATCCCAATCCCAGAGCCAGGAATTCCTGTTTTCCCAATCCCAGAGCCAGGAATCCCTGAAATCCCAATCCCACATCCAGGAATCTCTGCATTCCTGATTCCCTGCCCCTCTGCCGTGGGGTCAGACGAGCGGTTCAAAAGCCCCTTTATCTCCCAACACTCCCAGTTTTTGTTTTATGGCTCTCATTTTCCTTTCCAGTCTGGAGCAGGAGCCTGGAGGGGGCACAGGGAGCCAACACCTGGCACTGGGAAATCCGGAGCCTCCTGTGCTGAGAGGGAAAATTTATTTTGTTGATGATTTTTCCTGACTTTCAATCCCCCCAGCTGGCTGGGATGCAGATTCCAGCACTGCCCGAGGCATCCTCTGTCTGGAGGAACAATAAAACCTCCCCGTGCCAAGGGAGCGGTGCCAGATGAGCCCATCTGGCAGCTCATTCCCCACCATTAATGTGGTTTTCGGGAGCTTGTTGACTCCTTGTTCCCAAAAATTCCCAAGGCTCCTTGGATAAACGGCGAGGAACATTTGGGGGATGCTCGTGAAACATTTGGAGAGGGGGGAAGAACATTTCTGACAGCCGGGAGATCGTTCCTGGGTGGCAGATGCGGGGAGGGGATCAAGGGATCAGAAAATTTGGAATGGTTTGGGTTGGAAGGGGCTTGAAGCCCACCCAGTGCCACCCCTGCCCTGGGCAGGGACATCTCCAGGGTGCTCCAAACCCTTTCCTGGGACATTTCCAGCGATGGGGATCTGCTGTGTCCACGTCTCTCCCACACTGGGAGCTCTGGATGAGTCCCAGAGGGAACTGAGATAATCCCCTCCCACCTGTCCCTCCCAAATCAGCTTCAGCTGCAGCACCTTGATGCCTTGGGTTTTGGCTTTTATAATTTTCAGACTCTCTGCTGCTTAGTGTGTAACTCTGGAACTTCATATTAATGAGTTCTAATCACAGAGGAGTTAAACAAAACAATTCCTTTCTAGCTGGAGAATCAAGGACAACTGGTACCCAAAAATCAGTCCTGGATCACTAAGGCCTGAGGAGCTCCTCTGCCAGAGCTCCAATCGATTTCCATCAGAACCTGCCTCCAAGGGAGCCACTGCCACCTACCCAGCTGATTTTTCTTGATAATTATGAAAACATCTTTATTTATTTTTTTTTTTTAAGAGAGTAATGAGCATCCCAGCTTTTGATGCCTGCTTGTCTTCCCGTGGAGAAAAACCTCCCAGAGCTCACAATAAAACCACGAGGGCCCCACCCAAGAGGCAAAACACACAAGGAAGAACCCTAAAGTTGGGTTTGACTTGATAAGCACATTTTTTTTCCCTCCCTCCCATGACCTCATGAGCTCTTCTGCCCAGCCTCACCTTGTCAGGACACATCTGATGTGAATCCAGAGGGATTAAAGGAGTGGGTGTGGTGGCTCAGGGAATGCAGCATTCCTTCTCCCTGATGCAAACCTCAGTTTGACTCAGGTGGCTCCTCACACCTTAAAAAGACACAGGTAAAATGTTGTCATGCAAAAAAAATCTGTGGCTGCCACATGCCTGGAAGTGTCCAAGGCCAGGAAATGAACCTTGGAATTGAGAATCTGCTCAATCCTTCAATGCTTCTCTTTCTCTCATTTTCCTGCATGGAAACCTCACTGCTCTGGGAGCCTTTTGATTCTTCTTGATCCTAAGGAAGTCATGCTACAAAAATCCCAATTCCACAAAAAATTAATAAATTAAATTTATGAATTAATTAAATAATTATTAAATAATTAAATAATTAAACTATTAATATATTAATCTATTAAATTTAAATTTAATAAATAAAAATAATAAAATAAACACTGGGACTCTGATTAACTCAATCCATTATTAATTTATTGGACTTTATTCTAATACTGGTCAATAAGTGAAGGTTTTTGAGTCAAACCAGATTTGGGACCGGAATTTTCCCAACAGCTCCACCTTTTTAAATCCCATCCCTAAATCCAGCCCTATGCAGACCTGCAATTAAGCACGACAGGAGGAGAATTAAATGTGGGCTTGGACAGGGTTTTAATGAGGATGTTTTCCAGGAGTGGGGCCAAATGAGCCCAAATCCATCAGTGCCCAGAGGTGAGTGTGGAGCTGCAACAGGGAAAGGAGAATAAGAAACTTTCCCATTTGGACTAAACCCGGAACATTAATTAGGACGTTAATTTAATTTCCCTTCCTATGTCAGCTTTTAATTAAGCCTTCGTTTACCCTCTGAAGTTGGCTTTGGGATTGCATGGAATTGCCACGGAGTCTGTGGCATCCTGCAGGGTGCTGCCAGCTCTGAGCTTGGGGGTGACAGGGCAGAGGGGACAAAGGGACTGTTGGGAAAGATGAAACAGGAAATTCTTACAAATATGAATGCTCAGATTCTGGGAATATAGAAACCAGGAACGAAATTGAAATGAAAGCCACGTTTGAGATGCCAAGCCTTAGTTACTGAATTACCATGAAACAATAGGATGGCCCCTGAAGGTAATCCCCTCTTGATTGAACAATGCTCTCAGCCAGAGAGCAACTCCAAGGGTCAAAAGGAGATTTTGCTAGGGTCCAAATAGTAGTTTAAAGTATTACACACTATGGTAATATAAGGATTCCTATAGGCTGTATGTAAATGCTATAGAATTTGTACCTTGTATTACATTGGTTAGTGGAAATTAGAATATTCATCATGGAAGATTTATTGTGTTGTAAACGGGAAATCGCTCTCTTACTGCTACCATCCCTCTCTTATCTCCCTCTCTCCCTCTCTTTTACCCCTTTCCTCTCTCTACTCTCTTTTCTTACCCCTCTCTTACCTCCCTCCTGCTCTTCCTCTCTCCCTCTTCTCTTACCCCCTCACCCTTTTATCCCTTTGCTCTTTCTCAACCCCCTCTCACTCCTTGTCCTACTCTGTGCTGCAGCTAGCAACACTCAGTAAGACTTTATGTTCTTTCACTCTTACCATAAATATAACAGTAATTTTTAGCTTATACAGACTGAATGAGTTTTGTCCCTGACCATCGTCAATCGAAACACAAAAATTCCTGAGCTGTCACCTGGGCTGGTGGCCTTGGCACAGTGAGGACAGAATTCCTGAGGCTGCTCCAGATCCCAGCTCAAAGCTCAGACCTTCCACTTACCTGGATCTCTGCAGATGCCCAAATTTCCCCCAGTTCAGAGAGGGCTCTAAAATTAATGCAGGAAATTCCTAATGGCGCCTTCCTTAAATCCTCTCGCTAAACCCAGCTCGTTAAATGTAATATCTGGTGGCTCTTCATTTATTACTCCTCAATTTCAACTTTTTAAGGCCTTCTTTTCATTCCAGGATATTGGATTTGACAAAACAACAATGGCCTGAGCAGAGGAAAAAAACTTTTCCTGGAATTATCTTTCCTGCTTCAGCATCATCATCCTTCTCCATCTCCCTCCCCATCTGTGCTCGCTCCATCCCTCATTGCCATGGTGCAAAGAATACCCAGAGCCACCCAGACCTCAGGGTGACCTCAGCTGCCCCCTCACCAGGAAGTTTTGTGGGAATTAGCACCTGGATGTGGATAAAGACACATTCCAATCTGGATTGGAATCCTGGTCCTGCCCCAGTCTCCCTGGACAATGCTGAAAAAGAATTTCAGGGGTTTCCCTGAGAGTGGAAAAACAATTTCTAACCCCCTGAAAGGATCCATTTATAATCCTTGGGGAAGGCTGGAAATCCTTCCACATCCTGCACAAAAATGTTGGTTCAGTCAGGAGACAGAACAGACTCTGTTGGATCCACAGAGAGGGGGCGAGACCCTGATTTTCCAGAGAATATTCCAGGTTGGGCAGGGCTTTGAAGGTGTCCATGAGATCCCTTCCCACCCAAACCATTCCTACAATTCTGTGTTCCCACAGAAATCCTCAGTCCAACGCTTCCAGAAAAATCTCTTGGGCAGAAAATCATTGAGAAAACACAAACTTTTCCCATCTTGGAGAAATCAGGGGATCTCCACTGGGGGACTTTGCCAGCCCATTAAAACCAGTAGGAATCTACCAGTGAATTTAATGGAGCAAGAAGAATTTTCCTGGTCGTGTTCCTGCAGATCCAGCAGAGATTTTTGCCGTGCTCCAGACATGACTCAGCAAAGTCCCTCCCCATCATCCCTTCCCCTCTTTCCAGGAAATTTGGCCAAGCACGAACTTTGGCAGTGGAGGACAGTCAAGTGAATTATATTTTGCTGTATAAATTAAGAGGGCAATCAGTTAAAAGTCGTTTTAATCAGGAAAACAAATGGAGGAAGGAATGGAATGATCCCTTGTAGACTGCTTTTGACATTTGTGGATTTGTTTTGTATTCCCTCTCACTCAATAAACTGAAGGATGACTGAGCTCATTTCACAGGAGATGGATTGGATTTTTCTCTGAGCAGCTCTGCTGTGTCCATGGAATTCAACCCAAAAAAAAAAAAAAAAAACCAAACCAAAACAACTCGTGCTTTGAAAAATCCTGGATTCTGTACTCCTGAGAAACTGAGACAAGAAAAGCCATCGAGGCTCAGCTCTGTCTGGCTGGATGAGGTTTTCCCTCCCAGTCTAACCCAGAAAGGTCCTCACCACTGGGCTCTGTGCCTTTGGGTCAAAGAGGCTTTTCAATATTGTAGGAAAACTGGTCTTTCCTATTTTCTGCATCCTCAAGCATCGAGGAAATCGATGTCAGTGCAGGGTTTTTGTCAGGGCAGCCTCCACCAAAGCCTCTGCAGCAAGTGACGAGAACAAAAAAAGAACAAAGCAAGGAAAAATAAATAAAACTAAAACCAAAACCTGCTTCTTCCTGGCAGAGACTGAACACAGGGAGAGGGGGAGGCCCTCCTGCCACCCAGGAGCTCCTTACAGGGATCAGCCACCAGCAGAAGGCTCCCTATAAATCTGCAGCCTGGATGCCAGACCTGCAGGACAGGTCGGATCAGGCACCAGCTCCTTGAGGATTTTGGGGAGATGGAAGATAAACATGAGCCCTCTATCAGTTACATCTCTGGTTTTTAAGCTTCTGGGCTTCTTTTATTATTTTAAGTGTTGAGGGGAATAAGGAAACACATTTAATTTATTTGTGGGCATGAATGAGGCCATAATGCTAAAGTAAATCCCAGTCCAGGGTCTTGGCTCTACAATTCCATCATTGCACGAGCCTGGCTTCAAAATCAAGAGTGTAAAATGTCAGGGGAACACTCTCCCTGTCTTTTCAGCCAGATAAACTTCCCACCTCCACACACGCTCCTCTCCTCCCTCAGCAAAGCCAGAACATCAATGAAAATATTTCCATGAGGGGTTTTTTTCCCCCCACTGGGATTCCTTTGTTCCCTCATTGGCAGGTGATGATGGCACAAGGAAATCACCTCCAGCCAGCACGGGCCCTGCTCCGCCCAGGAATTTGCAAATTGGCTTCACCATTTAGCACGAGGAGGTTGTTCAAGATTTAGCAGATCCTTTGCCAAAAAACTACTTTGGGAAATTGTTTTTTTTCCTCCTGGTCCCTTGGCAGAGGCTGATTGGAATGCTGTGACCACTCTGTGCTGAGGACAATGAATTATTTAATGCTCCCCACACCTCACTGAGCTGGGACCCTGCAGAGCCAAACTTGGTGCAGTTCCTTCATCCACAATAGATGGGGAAATATTGCACCCATGGGTTGGGGAATTAGGAGAAATTTCTTCTGACAGTCCCTCCCAGCCTCTCACACACCCAATTCCAACTTTTCCATCCAGTCTGTGATGTCCAGGCTCTCAATTCCCTCCATTCTCTCCTTAAATTTTTAATAGAACTCCAGTATGATTTGGGTTGGAAATGACCTTAAAGACCAGTTCCACTGCCATGGGCAGGGACACCTCCACTGTCCCAGATTATCCCAACCTGGCCTTGGGCACTTCCAGGGATCCAGGGGCAGCCACAGCTTCTCCCCATCCTCACAGGGAGGAATTTTTTCCCAGTATTTAGTCTAAACCTTCTCTCTTTTGGTTCAAAGCCACAGCTCTGTGTGGGTGGCAAAATCCTAAAACCTTCTGTGAACTGGGTGAATCTCAAAGAGTCACTTGCTGCTTCTCTCTCTCATCCTGGTCGGCCTCAGCTCCGAGCATCTTGTGGCCCACACACCAAATCTTGTGAAAACATGAGGAATAAGGACATCAGCAGATCAAAAAATGCCCCTTGCCCCTCTTGGCCGCTCTCAGACCCTCAGACAAAGCAGATTCCAGGAGGATTCCACAGCACAGAACCTGTTACCTTAAGAAAGGCCATTTTTACTCTCTCAAAAATGCATTTTTTTTTTCTGCCTGGAAATAAATGCACAGCAGTGAGTTACAAATACTTACTTGAACAATTAATCATTCCTGGAGCACCCCAGGCCATTGCAGCCACAGCTGGCATTACACATTCCAGACAGTCCACACTTCTCACTGGAATAATAAACATTTTCAGAAATATTCAACAGCCAACACGCTGAGTTAGGCAGAACCTGACTTTTTTTTTTGGGTACAAAATCCCATTATCATAAAATCATTGGAAAAGCTCTTAAGGTCATGGAATCCAACTGTTCTCCCAGCCAAGCCCAATCCTAACCCCAAGAGCCACACCCACACATTTTTAAACACTTCCAGAGTGTTCAAACCAGGCTGAAGACCTTGACTCAAGCATCTTTGTGAAGGGAGATGCAAAACCAGTGGCCTAACACGTGCAGGAATTAATTTTAAATACTCACGTTCCTTGATAAAGTTGAAAAGCACCAGTGGAACACCCAGCAGGACAAAAGCACCTTTTCTATATTTTTTAAAAAAACTCTATTGTATCTCCTCTCTTCATCTGCCTCGTTCCACCAAGCAAAACCAGTGTAAATCCAATTAAAGCCTGTTTGTCACAGGGTAGAACTAACACCAAAACGCTCCTGGTCTGCTCACAGCTCACCCACTGCTCCTCCAGGTCACAAATCACAATAACCATCCTGTGGAAGTGGTGAGAGAGAAGCTCAAAATCCTGCTGGACTCAATGAGCCATTAAATGGTTGACAATATTCTTTATAGGAACCACGAATAGTTAATTAATCCCTGAGTATGAGTGGTGAGCATGAATAATTACCACTGTGGATCCTGATCAAGAGATCTGCAGTGAGCATAAATTGACATTGCTTTGTGTACAACAGCTCACACCAGCTGGGAGACTGATCCTAAAAGGTTGGGCTTGGCTTAAAAATATGGGAATCCCAGAAGGGAACATGTCAGTTCTGTACCCAGTGTGCCACTACACTGACTTTCCATGAAATCTTCACTTTGTTTTTTTAAAATCAGTTTTCCTATTTGTGTCACTTTTGTCAGTCTCAACAAGTACAAAGGGTCTGTCTATTCCTTCATCTCCATTTTTATAGAAGCTCTTATCCTCATTCCTGTTCCTTGGCACTTCCTGGATTAACAAATCCAGGGGCTCAGTTCCTTTCCCTTTCCTTTTCCCTTTCCTTTTCCCTTTCCTTTTCCTTTTCCTTTTCCCTTTCCTTTTCCCTTTCCTTTTCCTTTTCCCTTTCCCTTCCCCTTCCCCTTCCCCTTCCCCTTCCCCTTTCCCTTCCCTTCCCTTCCCTTCCCTTCCCTTCCCTTCCCTTCCCTTCCCTTCCCTTCCCTTCCCTTCCCTTCCCTTCCCTTCCCTTCCCTTCCCTTCCCTTCCCTTCCCTTCCCTTCCCTTCCCTTCCCTTCCCTTCCCTTCCCTTCCCTTCCCTTCCCTTCCCTTCCCTTCCCTTCCCTTCCCTTCCCTTCCCTTCCCTTCCCTTCCCTTCCCTTCCCTTCCCTTCCCTTCCCTTCCCTTCCCTTCCCTTCCCTTCCCTTCCCTTCCCTTCCCTTCCCTTCCCTTCCCTCTCCATTCTGGCATTTCCAGGCTGGTGTTTTTCTCTTCCAGCCACTCAAGTTCTGCTCTCTGATGTGCAGAACGTTCCCTCAAGCCTTGAGTTGTCGAGATGTGACCTTCAGAAGTTCTTGCACGACACGAAAACAAACAAGGAGCCGCCGTGGCGGTGAGTGCAGGGAATTTCTCAATCAGTGAATATTTGCATATCCTTGGATGAGAGATATCAGTGGTACCAAGGGTTGTTATTAATCAAAGCCCACTGAGACTCTCCTGCCAGGCACACACCGCTGACGACGTGTCTTGGCTCTGCCTTGGTGTCCCACCCAGTGTCACTTGGAATTTATCAAATCCCAGCTTCCTGCTCAGCAAACGGAGCCTGGCAGAGTTTGGAGGGGTTTGGATGATCCAGGAGGGAGGCAAAGTTCAGACAGGAGGAGAGACCCTCCCACACCACCACAAAGACATCCCATCCTGACAGCAGAGCTGGCCCTTTGAGATCTTCACTCCCCTCGCACAGTCTTGGAGGTGACTTTTCCAATTCAATCTGCTCAGCTACCTGAAGATAAACTCAGCTGGAATATTTCCTGGCTCAGGATCATGGGGCTCATCAGTCATTAGGAAACTCATCCTGCATCCTTTGAATCCAAACACCTTTTCCAACTCAAACATCTTTTCCAACCCATACACCCTCTTCAGTCCATCCACCCTTTCTCACCCATCCACTCTTTTTCACCCATCTGCCTTTTCCAACCCTTCCACCCTCTTCAACCCATCTACCCCTTCCCACCCAACCACCCTTTTCAGTCTAACCACCCTCTGCAATCCAGCAATCCTTTCCAGCTCAAACAACATCTCCAACCCAACCACCCTTTCCAACTCAGCCATTCTTCTCAACCCAACCATCATCACCAACCCATCCATTCTTTCCAACCCAATCACTTTTCCAACCCAATCACCTTTCCAACCCAATCACTTTTCCAATCCAATCACTTTTCCAACCCATCCATTCTTTTCAAACCCATCAATTCTTTCCAACCCAACCAATCTTCCTGACCCAACCCAACAAACAGCTAAACAGTGCCCCTGATCCTGCAAACATTCCCAAAGCATTACAGCTGCCCACATCCAGCTTCTGACTGTTCCATCCTGTCTAACTGGTGCCTTTTTGATGGCAGAGATTTGAAACTTCACCTCGATCAACTGACAAAACATCTTCAATTGAACTGCAGCAGCTCCGTGACCTCTCGTGCACCTTTTGTCTTTCAAAACACAGACAGGTGCTGCAGGAGGAAAGATTTGAGGATTTGGAAATGGTTTCTTCCTCGTTTTGCTGCCGTGGTGTCCATGGGGAGCTGAGCGCCAGGATGTGCTGTACAAATCCATTTGTGACAGAAAACAGCCCTGGGCAAGCGCCTGCACTCCCAGACCTTGGGGGGTTTGTTCCTCCTTGCAAATTTAAAGGTATCGACTCAGGAGGGACCAGAAGCTTCTTCCTGGCCTGAGGCCAAGCATGCAAAGTGTACAAACAGGCACTGATGGTTTTATACACGACACCAAAAAAAGAACAATATACACAGCTAGAACAAATAATACTTGAACTAAACTGGACAGAGGATCAGCCATGTCTTCATAGAATGGGATCATGGAGTGGGTTGGGTTGGAAGGGACTTTAAAGATCACCCAGTTCACTCTCTGCCATGGGGTGAACCTTCCACTAGGCCAGGTTGCTCCAAATACATCCAACCTTGAACACTTTCAAGTATCCACCTGGAAAACTCTGACCCGCTGCCAGGAGCAAACCCAGCACCAACATTTCTGTGTTTTACCCCTCACCAAATTCCCACCTTGCTGCTGGGGCTAGCAGGGAACTGTGGAAGGAGTTTCTTGTAGGAACTTTGCTTTAGTTTCCCTTTCCAAGGCCCCATCACCTTCTCCATGGAGGTCACATCAGAGAAGCTCTATTTGAGGTTTTGGTGGCCGTGAAAATAAAAATAAACAAACTAAACCTTGCTGGCAGTGCTGGGACAGGCTGAGCTTGACCCTATTACAGCTGTGACATGAATGCCATTAAAATCTGGTGTCTCACAGAGATAAGTTCCTATTGAAGACCAGGGTTGGCAGTGAAATGCCAACAAGAGTCTTAAGCCAATGGCAAGTTCAGCCCCCCTTGTCCTTGAAATAATGATTCGGCCACGGTGGCTACAAGTTTGGAGTGTCACACAGAGCAGCACAAAGTGATTTTTCCAACAGATGTCCCTGGAGCTGGGCTGAGGCAGAGGGAGGAAATGAGGCTGACATGGCGCTCAGTGCAGGGAGCAACAAGCACAGCTGGATTTACTCTGCTTCTACAGCGTGGGAGGCGTTTCAACAAAGTTCACTTTGCTTTTTAGGGCATCAGAAAAGAACAGAGATCTTCAAGAGGCACCTAAAAATGTGAAAAAACCCCAAATCTGGTAATAATCCTGCTTTTTCTGGTGTTTATAACAGCGGCAGCAGGAAACACTCACGTCATGATCCAACTTCTTTTCGATCCACTTGACCTCAACTTTCACCGGCTGCACAGAGCAATGAAGTGCTGTCTCAGGCACGGCCTAATTAGCCTTGAAAAATCGGATTCATCCCAAAGAACAGCACAGGCAAGATCCAGCTCCTGTCCCAGAAGCCCCGTAGCCCCAAACATGCAGCTTCAGTTTGGGATAATTAACGTGACAAGGCTGGGCCTGGTCCCGTCCCCCTGTGCCGCGAGCATCAGCCACCACCAATTTAACTCAGGGAGAGAGAATCTGCCAAGTTATTTCCAGGGTTAACAACTCACACTGTTTAAAATATAAATTCCATGTCTGGCCTGAACTTGGCTGCTTTCAGGTTCCCACTCTTGGGTCTTGTGATGCTTTTGTCAGACACATTAAACAGCCTCGATGATCAGAACCATCCCCCCCACGTGGACGGGGACGAACCACATCAAGTTACTTTTGGAAGGATTTTTCTCCTCAAATTAAGGTAACGAGGACTAAACCACACCAGGGCTGGCTCCTCCATGGGGAGAACCTGAGCAGAGAAGGCTTTCAAAGGCACAAAGGAACAGTTAAATGCTCGTTTCCAGCTGAAAATCACGGGCCCCTGGGTGTTGTGCTCTGTCTGTGAAACTTTGAAAGCCTCCTCCCCTGTCTTGGACAGATTAATGGGAAATAATAAAAATATAATTTAAATGTGGAGTCTCAGGGAGGTGATTCAACTCCCAGCCCTGGCTGCCACAGTTGTCAGTAAATTAGGGAGAAAAGAAACACAAAATGATCCTTTTCCAGTCCCTCCAATTATGCCGGGGTGGTTCTGCCTCTGATGAGAGATTTTGAGAGCCTTTCCCCTCATCCAGATGGAAAACTGCTCAGTGAGGAGTGGAGGGCTGAGGGAAAGGGGGGAAAAGAGAACACCTCAACAATTCAGGGTGTGCCAGGACACAGAGCACTGTCACCAGGTGCCAGGTGACACACAGGATGCCAAGGAAAGACTGGAAAGGAGAGAACAGCACCTCTGACTCCTCTATTCCCAGGGGATTGCTCTCGGGAATGGAGAGCTCCCAACAAAACCAGCTAAGGGGTAAGAGAGCAAGAAGAGAAGGGAACAATGAGAAATGACACATTGCAGGTGCACAAAAGAAAATAAATCCTAATTTTACAGCGCACACACGTACTGAGCTGCCCGACCTGCTCAGGTGCAGTTTAGCTCCTTCTGGATCTGCCTCATTCCTCCTGTTTACTCCCACCAGGATGTCCATTAACTGCAGAGCTTTCCAGTTCCACATATTCTTGAGTAAAACAGCTTTGGTGTTTTCATGTTGTGAATGTGAAACTTTGAACTCTAGGAGAGGATTTTGGGTTGTGGGGTCCAGACTTGGGATAGGAGAAGAGGGAATGGCTTCCCACTGCCAGAGGGCAGGGCTGGATGGGATACTGGGAAGGAATTCTTCACTGGGAGGGTGTGAGGGGCTGGGATGGAATTCCCAGAGAAGCTGAGGCTGCTCCTGGATCTCTGGAAGTGTCCAAGGTCAGGCTGGGCAGGGCTTGGAGCAATCTGGGACAGTGGGAGGTGTCCCTGCCATGGCAGGGGGTGAATGGATGGGATTTAAGGTCCCTTCCAACCCAAACCATTCCATGATTCCCTCCCTCATTTTCACCCATGACCTTACCCCTTTCCAGCCCATTTTTATACCTCTCTGGTCCTTGTTAGACAACCTCCAGCAAGTTAAGAGGGAAATTAATGGGAACTTCTCAAAACCAGCTTTGGTTTGCTCCAAGGAAAAGGCCCAGGGCCTTAGCAACCAACAATTTAATTGGGAAAAGGAATTCTATCTCCATTGAAAAAGGGAATTCTTTCTTCAATGAGAAAAGAAATTTTTTGTAGCTCTTTTTCTACATGGGAAGTTTGAGGCACAGGCTCAGGAGAACAAATCCCTCCCACTCCACACAAAAAATGCACTTAATGAGGCTGCCCAGGTCCAACTGCCCTAGCACTCGTTGGTTTGATGGCCACAGCTGTGCATTTTTGATGGAAAATTTGTGCAGATTTCACGGTGGCTGCTTGGAGAAAAGTCACCACACGTCATGGTTGTTTCATAGCTGGGGGGCAAGTGGAGAAAATTATTTAATTAGGTTTCTGTAATAACATCTCCATTTCTGAATGGCTGCCCATGTGTATTAGCAGGGAAGGATTTCAATTACTCTGTTTCCTTTAATTCTGTGACTTTAATGCTGGTGGAGTTGGAGAAAGACTGAGACCAAAAACTAAACTGGGAACTCTTTGTCCACAGAATGTATTGAATATATTGAATAGATTAAATTAATGCATCCATTGGATGCATGGAGCATTTCACACTTCATCTCCCTGCAGCCACATCCACGTGCAAAATCCAAGCCCATACCAGAATGAGGGAATCAGGTTGGAAAAACCCCTTAACATCATCAAGCCCAACCATTAACCCATAACTAATTAGTGCAAACATTTGTGTTGGTGACAAAGCTGCCTAATCAAGGCCCCCTTCACAAACATAACCCTGAAGAGAGGAGTGTCCTGGTGATGGACACAACTCTGGTTGTGTTCACACAACTCTGGTCACAGATTGAGGAAAAGATCAGCCAAGAGTTTGTGGCATCTCCTCAATTCTCAGTTTTAACCCCCATCCCATCTTCCAAAGTCACAAAATATCCAATACCACACGAATCCATGAAATAATCAGGGTATTTTGCCTGGGAATTTCAGGAGCTGGTATAAACACAATTTACCAAGTCTTGATGATCTGTCTTGTCTGTATGGCTGGGCTGGCCTGGTTATGGATGGTTTGGGTCAGCCTGGTCAGGGATGGGTTGGGATCAGCCTGGTTATGGATGGTTTGGGATCAGCCTGGTTATGGATGGGTTGGGATAAGCCTGGTTATGGATGGGTTGGGATCAGCCTGATCAGGGATGGTTATGGATGAGTTGGGATCAGCCTGGTCAGGGATGGGTTGGGATCAGCCTGGTTATGGATGGTTTGGGATCAGCCTGGTTATGTATGGGTTGGGATCAGCCTGGTTAGGGCTGGGTTGGGATCAGCCTGGTCAGGGATGGTTTGGGATCAGTCTGGTCAGGGATGTTGGCAGAAGTATCAGGGCAATAAAACATAAATAAACCCCAAAGAAGAACCCAACCAGCAGCTTCTGCCTCCTAATTCCTCATTAGAGTGTCAAAGCCTCAGCTCAGCTCATCCTGCTGTACCCTTGCTCCATCTGTTCCATCTCTAATTTCAACGTCAATCAAGATAAACAGAATTCCTGAAAATGTGAAAGAAATCCGATGTTTCCAAGTTCCTTTGTCTCCTCGAAGACTTTACCTCCTCCTGTTTGGCACAGGCAGCTTTCCAAGCCGATTTTTTTAGTGAATACTACAAAACAGTGAACTCCAAGCCCTCCTAGAGAGCTCTCATAAAACTCCATGGTTGGATGGAAGCTGGAACAGATGGGAGAGCTCCTCCAGGCTCTACATTAACCCTGCTGTTCCCTGACTGGGGGCCAACAACACTTTTACATTTCAAAAAGTACAGAGCTAAAAATACAACTCCGAGCCAGAGATGATCCAAAGTTTCAATAAACATCAACAAGATGGGTGACAACCCTTTGTGAGGATGACAAACGGCTCCTTCTGGGGAAATGCAGGAATTTCAGCGCCTCGGTGGCTGGAATAGGGGAGGTATTTAAGGGAAAGATGTTTCGAGGGAATTTGGAGGCTGTTGGTCCATTACAGCTGGAATCCTTCAACCATCACCTCATTACATGGTGAGCAGAGCCAGGAGAGCACAACCAGGGCTGTTATTGGGGTGGAGAAGAAGAGCAGAATTCCTGGGGGGAGATTTGCCATGCTCCACTTGGTGCTGCTCGATAAAAAAAATCTCCATTTTTGCTGCAGAGTACACAAATTGGGGTCTGATTCAAAAGGAGCTGTTTTAATCTCGGCCTATTTGTGGTTTTCCATATCCACCTTCCCTCCCTGCCACACAGGAGCTGAATGACACGAATCCAAAGCTGGCCTGGGAGCTCTTGGATACCACAGGCTGAGGATTTCAGAGGTCTCAAGGGGGTTCAGGATGTTCTGAAGAGTCTGATGTAGAAAATGTTCCATCTCTGCAGTGAGGACTCTGCTTTTCATGGAATCATGGAATGGTTTGGGTTGGAAGGGAACTCAAAGATTATCCAGTGCCATGGGCAGGGACACCTTCCACTATCCCTGGTTGCTCCAACCTGGCCTTGGACACTTCCAGGGATCCAGGGGCAGCCACAGCTCCTCTGGGAATTCTGTTCCCTCACCACCCTCCCAGGGAGGAATTCCTTCCTAATATCCCATCCAACCCCTCTTTCAGTTAAAAAAATCCATTTCTCTCATTCCCATTCCTATGATATTACTCCAAACCCTCAGGTGGGCAGACACCCCAGCAGCTCCACACAACCCATGCAGCACCATGTCCCTAAAAGCCACTCCCAAGGAAACAGCCTAATCCCAAGGGAGCAGCACCCAAAAAATCCATTAAAACCTATTTTTTTTTTTTTTTTTTTTTTTTTTTTTCCCTCAGCAGGCACCATCCAGTGGAGCAGATGCCTGCCCTGGTTTGTGGGATGATTATTCCCCCAAACAAACCCACCAAGCTCCATTGTTCATCTTTCTGCTGACAGGCACGAAGGTTAATTGGTCACAATTGCATTCCCAACGTCCCAGCTGAGAGAAGTGCCAGGAGCCAGAGGTAAATCACACAACTACCCACTCGCTGCCTCCGAGTTTAAATAAATAGAAATCCCAGGCTAATTAATATTTAGGAAATGCAAAAGTTGTCATCTTAAATCAGCTGAAACACAATAATCACATTAAGTGCTTACTTCAGCAAAATACCCCTGAAATGCAAAGTGTTGGTGAGTTATGGGAGTATTTATCCCCTTAATTGACTCCTGGCTCTGGAAGAACTCCATTACCCAGGAGTTAGGAGGAAATTTAATTCCAATCCTCGTGTCTGCACTCAAGGACTTCTGTTTGACTTGGGTTTATTTTCAGCGGCGGGACTGAAGGGCTGCATTTTTCCAGTTGCAATCCTGCTCAGTTGAGCAACAAATGTGACATTTCGTATTTCATCTGCTGACCTTCCTTTCATATATCTGGGAAAAATTTTCATCCTGTTCTTCTTCTGTTTCGCTTCCAAATGTCCTTTAAGGCAAGAAGGAACTGGGTGTTTTAGCAGGCAGAGTGGTAGGAATTATTTAGACAAAGAGGGGGTTTCAGACAATCTTTTCTTGGGCTCAGTGAGCAATTTGGCTGCTGTTGGGACTTCAATTTTTGTGGAATCATGGAATATCCTGGGTTAGAAAAGGCCCTCAAAGATCTTTGAATTGGTGTCCTGGCTTGGCAAAGGGCAACTCCAAAAATCAACCCAAGAAACCCCAAGGATCAACCCAAGAAACCCCAAGGATCATCCCAATCACACTTTATTTTTATTTTTAGGAGAAATTTCTTCACCAAAAGGGTGGTCCAGCATTGGAACTGGCATTCCCAGGGCCGTGGTGGAGTCCCCACCTCTGGAAATGTTCCAAAACCGTGTGGATGCAGCCCCTGGGGACATGGTCAGGTGTGGCCTTCACAGTGCTGGGTTGGACTTGATCTTAGAGGGCTTTTCCCACCTTAACAATTCCATCATGTGGACACTGCTGAAGACTCAAGGAAAAATCCAACTCAGATTTTTCCCAGGCTGTTTGCTTTCTCAGCTCCAGCTCGGATCTTTCCCAGGCTGGGATCTTTTCTCAGAGACGAACAAGAAAAGGAAAAATGAATAACACGGATTAACACCCGTTATTGTTCACAAAGCCATTAATGTGCTACGTGACATTTTGCACAAAGCATGATTTCAAAGAGGTGTTGCCTCCTTAGCCCAATGAGCCTTTTCTGTTCTGCTTTGCACGATCTATCCTGTATAAGTGTGGTGCCCTTTCAACAAATCACTTCTTCCTGCTGCCTTGAAGGGGTTGTGTATGTTGCTGTATTATTCACCATTCCTAATCAGACAGCAACACTATGATTCTCTGATTCTGTGTCCCTGGCACCGTTGTCCAGAGGCTCCTGGAGCTCTGGCATTCCCTGAGGAGCCTGGGCAGATCCCCACATGTTTTGGGAGGAAAACCCTCCCAGGCATTAGGGCTCCCTCCTTGTCCTGAGGGTAAATCCAAAGCTGTACCCAGTAATTGATAATTTGGGGGCCACTTTCCCTCCCACTGCCACAGGGTGAGAGCAGCTCTTGCACAGCCACGGTTCCTGTGACAGTTTGACCCAGCCAGGGGCACAAATCCTCTCCTCAAAGCTGGTGTTAAAAACATCTTGTTAAATAATCCCCGTGCTGGGAGAGGAGGGAGCAAAATTCTTTGCCCAAAGGTTTGCTGGGGTTTCACAGCAATTTGGAAATGTCAGCACTCAGGCTGCTCCAAGGAATTCCTGCTCTGAGCTCCTGTAAACCATCCCAAAACCCGTTTGCTCCTTCCCACGGGCACAAGGCTGGAGCTGCTCCTCGCGGTTCTCCTGTGTGTGACACATTTCGGTGTTTTAGCAAGTTCAGGAGGTGTTTGTCACATTTCCTGCACTAATCCAGCAGCCTGGAAAGCTGCACAATTCCCACCTGGCACGGGGCTGAAGGAGCTAATTGTGCCTCGGATCAACAGCGCTCCGGGATTTACCAGGGTCAGGGCTGGGCAGGGAATGGAAATAAATTTACAGGAGTGTTGGCACAAGGGATTTCACAGAGTAAAGAGCAGGACTTCACAGATCAGATCAAGGACTTCACAGAATGAATCCAGAACTTCACAGATCAAATCTAGGATTTCACAGAATATATCCAGCACTGCTCAGATTAAAGGCCAGAATTTCACAAAATGAATCCAGGACTTCACACATTAAATCCAGAACTTCACAGATCAAATTTAGGATTTCACAGAATATATCCAGCACTTCTCAGATTAAAGGCCAGAATTTCACAAAATGAATCCAGGACTTCAAAGATCAAATCCAGCATCCTGAACTGCAGCAGGAAGCAGAATAGAAACTCATGGAGATGTTGTGGGAAGAAATTTCATGAGCAGAAATCTCACTGAAATCCATGGGAGTTCCTGTGCAGGTTCAGCATTTACAGGGTTTTATTTTATTTTATTTTATTTTATTTTATTTTATTTTATTTTATTTTATTTTATTTTATTTTATTTTATTTTATTTTATTTTATTTTATTTTATTTTATTCTGTGTTGTTTTGCTTTGCTTTGCTTTGTTTAAATCTGGAGCCAGTTTTGGAAGGTTTTCTGTGAACTGACCTGGCCCAGAGGGAAGAAAGTTGAGAGCAGCTCAAAATCCACAATTCCCAACCCAGGTAGGGATGATCCAGAACCAAACCCTGATGGAAGCTCATAATTCCTGATTAAAAGAAGGGCTGTGCTTCCAGGGCAGGAGGACAGGAGGGAGTGGGGCAGGGAAAGGGAGCACAGGGGAAATGGAACAAGCCTCATTTCCAGGGATGTTGGGAAAACAACACAAGGAACTCCTTGTGTGGCTCCAGTGCTCGAGCCAAGCCAAGCTGCTCCCCTCCCCTCCTCCAGCCAGGAAAATCAAACACAGGGAGCGGCTTTGCTCTGCCTGGGAGCTGAGATAAGGTTCCCTCACAGAGCCCAGGAGACGCTGCTGCCTCACCTGAGAGCAGGAACCGACGGCTCTGATCCCTTTTGGGGGCACCCCGCGCATGGGAACGGGGGTTCTATGGATGCTCCAGCCCCTGCTCCCTTATCCAGCAGCACCAGGGCTCTGCTGGCACTGCCAGGGGCACAAACGCCCCTCCCTGACCTCCATGCCTTTGGCTCTGACCTGCCAGACCCAGCCCTGCTGTCAGACATTCCAGGGATCCAGGACAGCCACAGCTCCTCTGGGAATTCCATCCCAGCCCCTCCCCACCCTCACCCCTACAAAATCCCATTTAAATCTCCATTTTTCCACTGGAAGCCACTCCCTGTGTCCTGTCCCTCCATCCCTTGTCCCCAGTCCCTCTCCAGCTCTCCTGGAGCCTCTTTAGGCTCTGGAAGGGGCTCTCAGGAACCCCCAGAGCCTTCTGAACACCTCTGATTTTCCTATAATTTTAGGAGCAGGAAAGCCCCTCCCAGAGTAGCAAACAGGGCCTGGAAAAGCTCATTAGAGGCAGAGCATGGCACAGTCATTATTATGGAGATGTCAGGTTTAATTCTGCAGAGAAACCAACCCGAGCTGTGCTCCGTGCATGATCAATACCCACCCCGTATCTGCCTGCAACAGGGACAGAGCTGGTGACACCGGACACTTCTGCAGTCCCTGCACTCCCTGATTTCCACGCTGGAGTCATTAGGAGAGATCCAGAGCTGTTCCCAGCCAGGGAGGATCGCCCCAGGCCAGGATTAATGAGTCTGGCTTGTGCGGACTCAACACACCCAGAGCAGAGCTTGGAGAGGCTCAGGGAAAAGCTCCTGGCACTGGGAGAGAGCCCCAAACCCAAAATGAGACAGGAGCCACCAAAGGCTCCATCATTTCTGTCTCAGTGTGCAAATTAACAGCTTTGATTCCCCAGATCAATTCCCAGGAGCTGGAATTCCACACCCCAGGATCTGGGATTTGTGTGCAAATGACTGGGAGCAGGCAGCACCAAAATAATTAACATTTAACACTAACAATCCCTGTGCTTTTAGCCACATTTTAATTACATTGGCACCTGTATTTATCAATTTTTAAACTGCACATTCTGATATTTTCAGCTCAAAATCTCAGCAAAAAAAAAAAAAGTGATCAGTAAAGGAAATAAAGGAAATAGAACTGACTTCATCCCAACACAGGATCCTGCCAAGAAGGTAAAGCTGCCAATTCCCTCCTTTTTTAAGAGATAACCCCGCCTGGAAATGTAATTAACCTGATAAATTTGATTATAAACATGACACCATCCCACTCTGGCTCCTGGATGAGCTCCAGACAAAACCCCCTTGTCACCTGAACGCTTCCATGTGCTTATCTAATTCCCTTCATTTACTCCACCCCAAAGTTGGGGAGTGAACTATATGTTTAATTATAAACTTTCCACTTGCAGCAGCTGTAATTAATGAACCAAGGAACCTGCAATATGCCTGGAGCAACCCGGATTCCTCCCGGTGCAGTTCGAGTCACTTCCCATTAGTTTTGGGAGCTGGAGTGCCCACCTTAGGCATTAATCATGGAATGCTACAGCTCCTGGATTTTAATTAGCCACACTCCACGTGCTGTACATGGATTTTCCCATCCTGGTAATAAATGGCCTTCCCGGGGCTACCAAGGGCCTTGCTGGGCCTTGGTTCAGTTGTTCAGTTTTTATGCAAGGTTGTTGGGAAACAACCAGCTCTCCTGGATCCCTTCCAGGCTCTGGAAAGGGCTCCGAGCTCCCCTTGGATCCTTTTCTTCTCCAGGTTGGACATTCCCATCTCTCCCAGCCTGTTCCCACTGCTCAGGAATTTTTGGTGAATCCCGCTCAGGTGACATCGCCCTCATCAGCTCAGACGCTCCTTCCCCCCCTGAGGCACAGACCTGCCTAATGACTGTCAATTAGCACTTCAGCACTAATTAGGGCTATATCGGAGCGCCTAAAAGCAGCTACAGCTCGATTTGTGCTTCTTGATGTGAAGGGGAAAAAAAAAAACCCTCATCATTTTCAGCTGCTCTTCCCTGCTAAATTTATCAAACCTTTAAATAAGACAGGTCTCAGAGAGAAAATTTGGAATGGGGAAATTTGATATTCCGTAGATAACAGAGGTTTTTTTGGTCTTGATTAACTATTTCTATTTATGATTTTTATCAGAGTGTGATTCTCTAATGTATTAAATGCGTTGCCAGCCTTCAAAAAAAGCTGCTTCAGGATGAGACTTAAAAACCTTCCCCACAAAATATAAAATAAACAAAGATTTTACTCCCAGCCCTGAATTCACTCAGTGACAAAGAAATGAAACTGCTGAGCTCCAATGAAGGGCCAGAAAAAACAATGATTGTCCCCAAAATTTCAGTGAACAGAAATTTCTCCCTTTGACATTCCATGGTTGGTGCTCAGTGCTGGGGAAAATCCTGCAGAGAGGATTCCTGTGGTGGATTCCTCCTGCTCTCCTTCAGCCTCTCCTGAAAAACCCAGCTGGGATTTTCCATGCTCCATAAAAATATTTTATTTTATTTTATTTTATTTTATTTTATTTTATTTTATTTTATTTTATTTTATTTTATTTTATTTTATTTTATTTCATTTCATTTTACTTTATTTTATATTTTATCTATGTTAGTTTAATTTAGGTTTTTTTTTTGTTTTGTTTAGTTTTGTTTCATTTTACTTTATTTCCAGTCCTGAATCCTGCCTGAAAAATCTGGGAGAAGCATGTGGATTATATATTATATATTATATATTATATATTATATATTATATATTATATATTATATATTATATATTATATATTTTCTTTCTATTTTATATTTTAAATATATTTTATTTTATTTTATTTTATTTTATTTTATTTTATTTTATTTTATGTTAGTTTAGTATAATTTTTTTGTTTAGTTTAGTTTGGTTTAATTTAGTTTTGTTTTGTTTCATTTTACTTTATTTTTATTTCATTTCCAATGCTGAATCCTGCCTGAAAATCTGGGAGAAGCATGTGGATTTGATTATATATATTTTATATTTTATTTTATATTTTATATTTCAAATTTATTTTATTTTATTTTATGCTAGTTTAGTTTAGTTTAATTTTTTGTTTTGTTTAGTTTGGTTTTATTTTATTTCATTTTATTTTTTGGATTCTGAATATTATTCCAGACAGAGGAGAATGAAGGGACAGGAAATGGGGACATGACCAGTGGTGCTGGGGAATCTTGGACTCAAAGGTCTTTGAGGTCTTTTCCAACCCAAAAATTCCATTATTTTGGAGTCTTCTCCATCCTCTCTGTGAATTTTTTGGGGTTTGCCCAAGTTCTGCCCATCTCAGAGCCCAGAACCATGTGAGCAGCATTTACTGAGCACAAAATCTCTTTTTTTAACCCGTTAATTAGCGGCACCTTTCCCCACCTGAATCCATTTAGACAAAGCTCTGAATGACCCAGCGCAGCCCCGTTTGTTTCAGGGGAAACAAAGAAACAAACAAACAAAAAAATCCAGAACATTTTCCCATCCCCAGGATGTCACTCTGCTGTCATGGCAGGAATATCTGAGCCACATCAGCCTGCAGGAAATTGTTTTTTTTTTTGCTCTATTAGGAGCATTTTATTTTTATGATTAAAATCAGACAACAGTGTTTTCCCCAGTTAAAGTGTGGTGTGCAAAGCTCTGCTGGAGCTGGGTTGGGAAATCCTTATCTAAAGTGCTTGGAAAAGGCATTAATAAATAAGGATGAGAAATGTCAGCAGCATCTCCAGTGTGGTGCATAATCTGTGTTTGCTGGGAGTTGTGGACAACAGGCTTTGGGGAAATAATAATAATAAAATAATAAAAAAATAAAAGTATAAAAAATAAATAATAATAATAATAGTAATAGTAGTAATAACAATAGTAATAATAATAATAATTATTATTATTATTAAATAATAATAAGAATAAAGATAAAAATAAAAATAAAAAAATAAAAATAATTATAAAAATAATTATAAAAATAAAATAAAAATAATTATAAAAATAAAATAAAAATTAAAAATTAAAATTAATTATAAAAATAAAAATAAAATAAACACAAAAATAAATATAAAAATAAATAAAAATAAAATAATTAGAAAAATAAAAATAAAAATAAAATAAAAATAAAAATAATAAAAAAATAAAAATAGCCTCCACTTTTTCCCTAAAACCCAAATGAGAGCCATGCTCTAGGCCAGCCCTTGCCCTCAGACTGTCCCCTCCTGCTGAAGGGTTGGTGACCCTGTGAGCTGGCCCTGGCTCTGATTAACTCCTCTCACAAATCCTTCCTCCCAGAGTGACATTTCTGTGCTGGGGAGAGGCCACTCCAGTGGGGCAGCTTTAAACAAGGGTCAGAGGAAGAGCCAAGGGTCAGAGAAGGACCCTGAGGGCAATTTTGGGGGTCTGGTGCAGCCCCAGCCCTCTGTGACAATGAGCTCTCTGGATTTCCTCCTCAGACTCAGAAACTTGAGCAGCTTCCAGCTCCCCACGGGCACCCCCCGAGCCTGAGGAAGGGCTGGGGATGCTCCCACCCCTCCTTTTCCTTTTGAGATAAAGGACAGCCCGAACCCCTCAGAGAAAAAGCCAAAAATTGTAATTTTACCTCAATTTAGAGCCTCAAAAACCAGGGCAAGCCCAGCGTTTCTCCTCCTGCCAGCACAGCTGGTTCCAGGTTTGCTCTGGGGCTGACACTCCCTGCAGGGATTGAACACCTGGGTGAGCCCAGGCCATTCCTTCTCTGGATTTACCTGAGGATCTGCAGCCTGGAGCTGGGGGATGTGGAAAACACGGGATTTCTGCCTCAGGAACCACTTTGGGTCTGTTCTCCTGCACTCTCCACCAGCTGGCACTGATGTGAGTGCACGAAAGGGAATTGGAGACCCCTGGCTCTGCCTGTTCCATCCCCCAGTCCGTGTGTCTGTCTGCAGGACATCCCTGTGGGCTCACAAGCACCAATCATCCACACAAATCCCTCAGAGAAAAAGCCAAAAATTGTAATTTTACCTCAATTTAGAGCCTCAAAAACCAGGGCAAGCCCAGCGTTTCTCCTCCTGCCAGCACAGCTGGTTCCAGGTTTGCTCTGGGGCTGACACTCCCTGCAGGGATTGAACCACACCTGGGTGAGCCCAGGCCATTCCTCCCCTCTGGATTTACCTGAGGATCTGCAGCCTGGAGCTGGGGGATGTGGAAAACACGGGATTTCTGCCTCAGGAACCACTTTGGGTCTGTTCTCCTGCACTCTCCACCAGCTGGCACTGATGTGAGTGCACAAAAGGGAATTGGAGACCCCGGGCTCTGCCTGTTCCATCCCCCAGTCCGTGTGTCCGTCTGCAGGACATCCCTGTGGCCTCACATGCACCAATCATCCACACAAATCCCTCAATTCCCCTCTTTTTCTGGAATCTGTCACACAAACCACACAATTTCCTGCTCCCAGAGCCAGCCAGCAGCTCCCTGTGTTCCATAATCCCGAGCTGAGCTCGACAATTGTTGATTTATTCTCCTGCAGGAGCTTCCAGTTCTTCCCCCTCTGATTCCACCTTGTCTGAACCCAGGAAATATTCAGGCCCTGGAATATTTGGATCGTGGAAATAAGCAGATTTCCCAAAAATTAAATTGGAATTGTGAAAGCAAATGGGATTTTGTAAGAGCTTCAAAGTGAGCATTTATTCTGTGGGATGTTTGAGAGTCCTGGGATGGACAGGGGTGGAGGACAGGACCCAGGGAATGGCTTCATCCATATCTGGATGCAGGAAATATTTCCAGGATCTGCATATCCCAGGACCCTGGAACCAGGCTCTTGGCAGGAAGGTTTGAGATGAACAAAACCTTGACAAAAGAAATAAACAAGAGACAAGCTCAGGAAAAATGCAATGCTTGATTTTTCCAGAGATAAACGACCCCCGTGCATAAAATCCCATTTGCTTTCGCAATTCAAATTTAATTTTTGGAAAATCTGCATATTTTCCAGAAAGCACAATCCCCAGAAAAATCCACCAGCCACTTCTCCATGGAGACAGACCTGCTAAAATAAAGTCTCCACACAAAATTTTAAACCAGTGAGGGGTAAGAGGGTGGGAATGTCCCATCCCTGTCACCCTCAGGCAAGGATGATGGAGCTGAACACTTTCCATGAGAAAAACCCCTGCCCAAAGTCAGCTGGGCTCTGGCTGGTGCTGAATTAATGGAATTTGGGACAAAAAGGATTAGTTCCCTCCCCTGGTGTGACTCTCTGTGTTGAAGCCAAGCTAAATAAATCCCATCTCAAAATTCTGAGGAACCCAACCTGAACTGCAATGGATTTTCATGGCTGCTTTGTGTTGATGTCAGGTGTTTTCTTTCCACCCTTGGTCACTTCTTTGTGCCAATTAAAATCACAACCCATGGAAAATCCTGGGTGGGAAGGGACCCACAGGGATCACAGACCCCCCAAATTTCCCCCTTTTCCCTGAGAGAGTTGTCCGAACCCTCCTGGGGCAGGTTTGGTCCTGAACGAGGGGAGAGGCAGAAACTGCAGCATCTTCTGACAGAAATCTGTTCAATTCAAACATTCTCACACTTCCAGCAAGGCAGGGACAAGCTGGAATATCTGGAAGGAGCCTCCAAGCCTCCCAAATTTCCCCAGCATATGCAGGGAAGCAGCTGCCAATCTCAGTGTACGTCTGATGAGGCAGCTCTGGAAAAATAGAGAGGAACTATTTTCTAACAGAGCCTCTTATGAGTCAATCTGAGCTGGAGTTTCCACATTCTGTGACTAAATATTGGTTACACAAGAGGAATCTGGGCCCACTGATGGTGGTTTGCTCAGTTAAATAATGAGAGGCTGATTTGTCTTTAATTTGTGGTTTGAAGTCCAGCTCTGGGTTGGACTCCATGATCCTCGCTGGTCCCTCAGGGGAATCTCTGGTTCTGTGAGCTCTTTGAAGTGATAATGTTAATTTTTCATACTTGTTGCAGGAGCTGGAGGGTGTTTTCACTCACTCCAGCAGAATCAAGGAGGTTTTGCCATGGAAAACACAATGGATGGTGCCAGCCAGGCCATTCTTTGGGATGAGGGGCAAACCCCACAATCCTGACCATTTTTTGTGGGTGTTCACCTAAACCATTGTGCTGATCCAAAACTCCGGCAGGAATGATGGTTTTTTGCCAGAAAATAGATCCCTGTTCCTCCTGAGCTCCCAAAATTCAGGGAAAGCTGAGGCTTTGCTGCCTCATTGAAAACTGAAACAGCTGAAACTGAAACACTCCTGGAATCTCCTGCACATTTCCCTTCCCAAACTCCAATTCCTGGTTTGTTCAGCCAAGACCAAACTGGAAATAGAATGGAAAAAGGAAAATGGGACGGATTTCACTGGTTTAGGGATCCCAGCTCTGCCACAAAGGGAAATCCAGGGAGTGAAGGGATGATGCAGCTCCTCAGAGAATCCTGGAACTCTGGTTTTGGTGGGGAGGATTTAAAGCTCATCCCAGCCCCTCCTCACCCTCCCAGCCAGAATTCCTTCCCAAATCTCCACTTTTCCATTTGAAGCCGTTCCCTGTGTCCTGTCCCTCCATCCCTTATCCCAAATCTCTCCCCAGCTCTCCTGCAGCCCCTGGAAGGGCTTTAAGGTTTTTCCAGAACCTTCTTTCTCCAGGCTGGACTCTCCCAAATATTCCCCATTTACCTACCCCCTGCACACCTGGAATTTAAACATGTTTATCCCTTTTATCCCTATTTACTCACCATAAACCCAAGGGTTTTATTGGAACTGCTCCTTTGGGATGTTTTTGGGGGATTTTTTTTGCATCCCAACCCCTGGCATTTTTTAGGATGCAGATCCTGCAATAATTGGGTTTTTTTTGGGTGTTCTCATCACGTTCCCAGCCCTGTGATGCTGCTGAAACTGAGCCCCACGCTCCACACACAGAGTGCTCTGATCTCCAGGGAGAAAAGCAGCTCATTTTTATTTCTCTTTCAAGCCTGGTTTAAGGTTTGGGATTCTGTCTCTTGCCTCAATCCCGAATTTCAACAGCTCACTGGATAACAAGGCTTGAGACTCACAATCCAAAATTCAGAGAAATGTAATGAACCTGCCCATCAAATGCCAGCCAGAATTGCCCTTTTTCCCTGTAATGTCAATAAAAAAAGGTTGGAGACAAGGGGTGGAGGAATTAATTTTTCCATAAGCAACAGGAATAGGTTGGCCCAAACTTCCCCCATGGAATTGATCCCATCATCCTCTAATGAGAATCATAATTCCAGCAGAGCCTTTCTGACACAATCTCGACAACATAATTAACCTGGGAGATGTTGGGGCAGCCAAAGCAGAACAAGAACCTGTGTAATTATTGGCAATAAAATCTAAAAAATGTTACAGCATAATAAAAATCTTCATCTTTTGCCTCCTTGGCTCGTCATTGGAATTGCACCTTTGAAACAATTTCTCCAAATCCTGTTGCTGTCCCAAATTTGAGAGGTTTTTAGAAGAATCCTGTTGTGGATCTTGGTTTTTTTTTTTTTTTTTTTTTTTTTTTTCTGCATCTAAAATGTGGTTTTTGAGAATTGTGGGATCCTGGAATTGGGTTTGGAGAGACCTTAAATCCCATCCAGTGCCATGGGCAGGGACACCTCCCACTGTCCCAGGTTATCCCAGCCTGACCTTGGGCACTCCCAGGGATCCAGGGGCAGACAGGAGGAGAAGAAGGAAGGAGGATAAATGGAATTTTAGGGGATCTTTGCAGCAAGAACAAAATTATTTCTGGAGAAAACAAGCTGGGAAAGGATTGGGAAGGGCACAGACCAGGCAGAGCTTGGGACACGACAGCAAAGCAGCACCAAGCTCTGAAGATATTTTATTTTATATTTATATTTTATTTTATTATTTATATTTATATTTATATTTATATTTATATTTATATCATTTATATAATTATATAACTATATATTTAATATATAATACATATAATTATAAAATTATATATTTATATAATTATAAATTATATTTATATTATTATTTATATTTATATTTAATTTTATTTTATATTATGTTTTATATTAAGATTTTTTATTTTATATTATATTTTATATTAAGATATATTATTTTATATTATATTTTATATTAAGATATTTTATTTTATATTAAGATATATTATTTTACAATATCTGAAGATATTGTAAAACCAGGATTTTCCAAAGTGGTTCCCTGCCCTGGGCACACAGAGCCCAGAGCTGGAGGGCTGGGCAGGGATTTAATTCCATGATAACAGAATTAAATCCACGTTCCTCTGCTGATGCCATTCGCTCAAAGGAGGAGCTGAGTCAGCAGGATGAGCCATGGAATGTGAGAATTTCCTTCTCCAAGCAGCAAACAATGGGAACCCCCCAGCTAAAGAGAGGATAAGGCAGGAAAACTCATCCTGGATCCATTCTGGGCAGAGCACCTGAGTTTTCAGTTAATAAAGGGCAGGAGATAACTGCTCCTATTACAAATAATTGCCAGGAAAAAGAATGGATCAGGCTGAGAAAATGCAGGGCCCATAAAAGCTCTTGTTAACATTCTTTCCCTGTGCTTATCATCAATTTTATCCAGGGTTAAATATATTTTCTGGTGAGTACCACGGCAAGGCTGAGGATTAAAGAGGATAATGTACAATGTGATTTATGAAGTTTTAATGGAAAATCCCCATGGGTTGTGTATAAATCTTATTTATAGCTTTAAAAGTATGTAATATACTTATTGTATATTTTAAAAACTGTGGGAGTGCAGTCCCTGTCATAGTTAATCCATTAAAAAAAGCAGCTCCTGAGGGGCTCCTGGGGATAAAGTGTTGGATGTTCCAGAGGCTCTCCCTGAGTTCAGCAGGAAATGTCCAACAAGATTTGGTTACTGGGGGGGAAATGGGAATCAAGGAGCCCCAGTCAAGGAGGAAGGGCCAGGCTGGGACCATCTGGATCCAGGGGGGGAATTAAAAACTCAGCCTGGGCTGGTTAATCCCTGCCTGAGGCTCGGACTAAGCAGCAGCTTTGGCTTGAGGTGAGAGGAGCCACCGCAGGCTTTGAGTGTCACCTGTGCAACCAGGGACATTTCCTGGCTCAGCTGCCACGGGCACAGCAGCTCCATCTCTTCTTGTGGACTTGCTTACTCTTATCCTGCTGAAAACACTGACTTTTTTTTCCCTAAATATTACAGAATCCTTCTAAAAACACAGATTTATTCCCCCCCTAAATATTACAGAATCCTTCTGAAAAAACAGATTTTTTTTTCCCCTAAATAATACAAATCCTTCTGAAAACACTGATTTTTTTCCCCTAAATATTACAGAATCCTTCTAAAAACACAGATTTATTCCCCCCCTAAATATTACAGAATCCTTCTGAAAAAACAGATTTTTTTTTCCCCTAAATAATACAAATCCTTCTGAAAACACTGATTTTTTTCCCCTAAATATTACAGAATCCTTCCAAAAACACAGATTTATTCCCCCCCTAAATATTACAGAATCCTTCTGAAAAAACTGATTTTTTCCCCCTAATTATTACAGAATCCTTCTAAAAACACAGATTTTTTTCCCTAAATATTACAGAATCCTTCTGAAAACACAGATTATTTCCCCATAAATATTGCAGAATTCTTCTGAAAACACTGATTTTTTTCCCCCCTAAATAATAAAAATCCTTCTGAAAACACAGATTTTTTTTCCCAATAAATATTGCAGAATTCTTCTAAAAACACAGGTATTTCCCCCCCTAAATATTAAAGAATTTTTCTGAAAAAAACAGAATTTTTTCTCCCTAAATATTACAGAATCCTTCTGAAAAAACAGGTTTTCCCCCCTAATTATTACAGAATCCTTCTGAAAACACAAATATTTTTCCCCCTAAACATGACAGAATCCATTTTCCATCAATTCAGGGCAGAACCTGATGGACTGTGTGCTTTAGACACAGAGGAAAAACCCCAATTTTATCTATTTTTTTTTCTTTCTACCTGAAAAAAAAAAATCCTTCATTGCCACCAATGCAGAAAAGTCATTAAAAGGATGAACCAGCACATTTTTTTTCTTCAGGCCACCCAGGTTTGTTTTTTTTTTTTTTTTTTTCCATGGAGGATGTTCAGCCTTTGGGTGTCAGCCCCAAATATTCCCATAGTTCCTAATGAAGAAGTGAGATTATCTCCTGCAAGATTAAAATCAGATTTTATGAAAGATCCTGACACTCTGTGGGAGGCTGGGTTATTTTTAATACAGAGAAAAATTCCCAGGCTCTGGCCAGGGACACAAAATCCCTGATCTCATCTGAGTCAGGTACAGGGGACTGAAGAAGCAGGGGCTGAAAATTAATTTTACTTTTTTTTTTTTTTTTTTTCCTGTTTTTATTTTCCTTGCAGTTTCTTAGAAGGATGCTGATAGATGGGAATTCCTAGACAAGAAAATCAGAGCTGATGATTCATTCCCAAAGTGCCAAAATGAGCTTGGATGAGAACACTGCATGAAATCAGATTTTTTTTTTTTTAAAGGATATTTCAAAAGGAACAATGATTTCTTCTCTCTTAACACACTCAGATTTCTTTCTAATTATATCCTGTGGCTCAACATTGCTGTTAATAGCAGTGAGAGGAGCTCAGAGGTGTCTCAGCCTAATCAAAGCCCAGCAAGGCTGGATGTGCTCACCTTTCCCAGGATCACCCAGGGAACAGGGAATTTTGCTGTTCTCACCCTTCCCATCCAGCCAAGGGCTGATTTTCTGCTCCAACAAAGCAACACAGGGATACAGAGGAGGGTTCACTGCTGGGGGAATGAGGAAGGAAAGAAAAGTGGATTTTGGTGAAATCCATAATTTGCATGGGATTGGAATAAATCTGGTCCTGATGGAGCAGAGGCAGGGCAGGAAGAAATTCCAGGAGAACTCCAAAGAGGAGAGATCCTCCAGCAGAGCTGACCTCAGTGAGGGTGAGGAGATAACACAGCAAGGCTCTCTCTTAGAAGAGCAATTTATTGAAGGAAGCCACGGTTTAAATAAGGTAGTTTGTAAAAAAATACAGAGAGTTCATTGGACAGAAAAAGAGACACCTCTTCTCCCTGGCTTTCCCATGGATCCAGCAGGTGTTGTGATTCTTTCTCTTGTGTTTACAGTAGCCTGGGAAAAATCCTGGCTGGAGCTGAGCAAGTTTCACAGCCTGAGAAAAAAAAACAAACTCAGGATCTGAGAAAAAGGCCTGGCTGAAATGAGCCTGGACCTTCAGCAGTGCCCACAAGAGACCAAGGGCTGTGGGGCTGCATCCATCAGCTCCTGCTGGATGCTCTCCCTTCCCTCATTGCCACTTCCAGTCTCCAATCCCAATGGCCAAGGCTCCAAAATCGTCATGTACAGCAACGGGGGGCACAGAGCTCAGCCAGGGGAAAGAGAGTTTGGGCAGGAGAAGGTGGGAGGGGAGGATGGAACTGCTGCTGCTCGTGGGCAGCTTTGATCTAAGAAAGGAAAGTGGGTCACGGTGGCAGAGCACAGAGAGGAACGGGGATGGTGTTAATGATGTGTCCAGGAGGGGATGTTGTTGGTTTGGGGATGTTTTTAAATCTTAATTTATATTTACATGAATATATACACAAACAACAGGATGGGTCTGCTGGAGCAGCTGTCTCAAAGCCTTTACTCCATCCTTTTATCCTTTACTCCATCCTTTTATCCTTTACTCCATCCTTTTATCCTTTACTCCACCCTTTTATCCTTTATTCCATCACAATCAGCCTCATTTTACAGAACCAAGCAAGGGAGGTGGAAACTGCTTCAGCTGCTGGCACAGCAGACAAGTTGCTCTTAGTTACATGATCTTTTAAAAGTTTTTGAACCAATAAAATAACATTAAAAACTGACAAGCATTTGCTCTAGCCAATTAGTATAATTACATCCTCTTGCTTTTAACAATGCTTATTTGTAATGGTTTAAAACAATGGACAAAACTTCATTATTAAGCTTACATAATTCTAATACCTTGCTTAACATATTTTCTAAGATACATTTCTAAGATAGATTCTAGATTTTCTATTTTCATGCTTTTCATATTTTCTATCTCTACACAGCACACAGCTCTATTACTTCCTGACCTTGCATTGCCAATTTTTTTGCATTTCTTCACTCTGAGATTTGCTTCCCCACAGCATTCTGGGAGCCTTGTACCTTTTGTATTTCCCACAGCAGAATTCTGATGTTAAATTGTCACAGGTGAGGGACACTTGGGATGGCACCTGTTGAACATCCAGGGAGCAGGATGGCCCTAAAACAAGAGAAAAGGGCTTTTCCTTCCCAGGAAAATGGGGAAACTGAGGCAGGGCAGGGCAGGAGGTCACTTGGAACAGCACAAGGATCTCGTGGCTCCTCCTGCTCCATGTGAAGTTATTTGCCAAATTTGAAGTAAATTCACTCCAGCCTCAGAGTGGGGTTTTGTTATGTCTTCCCAACGATGGATGAACCACAATTGTAGGAATTTTCCCAAATTCTCACTCACTTCACAGGATCTTGGGGTTGTTAAGGTTGGAAAATCCCTCTCAGATCAAGTCCAGCACCACCCCAGGGTCACACTAACCCATATCCCCAGGTGCCACATCCACACATTTTTTGAACTTCCAGAGAAGGTGATTTTAGAGCCACTTGCTGCAGTCAGGACTATGTTCATGACTCTGCAGTGGTCCATGGCCCAATTTCGAGGTTTAAGAAGTGCAAAAGGGTCACGCTGGAAGAGAAAGAGGCAAATTCAGACACCTCTCCCCAGCTCCAGGCCCTTTAACTCTTCCCAGCTCAAGGAATTTGCTCTGCTTGTGGGTGAATTAATGAAGGAAGTGTGGAGGAAGAGGGAGAAAAGAAGCTCCTCTCCCAGATATTCTCCTTGTCACGGTGCTTAAACTTATTTATGGCAACTGTTCAAGTTTGCTTGAATCACCCCAAAATCTCCCCAACATCCAAGCCCTGCTTTGAGCCCTCTGAAAACAGAGGCTCAGCCTTTGCTGCTGCTCCTTGTTTGCACTTTAGGGTCACTGAAATATTTTAATTTTAGGGTCCTTCTGGACCATTTCCATTTTAGGGTCACTCTGAACCGTTTTTATTCTTCTTTTACACCCTAAAATCCCCCATGGGCCCAGCCACAGCCAGAGTGGCAAAGCCCTGGTTTTGTGGGCTGGACATGGTTTTATTCCATGGTTTCAGAGAATATTTAGGTTGGAAAAGATAATTTAAGTTGGAAAAGACCTCCAAGGCCATCGAGCCCAGCCATTAACCCAGCTGGGTCACGGCAGACAAGGCACTGTACATAACCTGGCAATTATTGCATTAATAGCACTTTGTCAAGGGGTTCAAGGCCACAAACGAAATGAAAATGTTATTAAGGAACTGGAAGCTGATTTACCCTTAAAAACCTCCAACACTTCCCTTCCAAAGCACAGACAGGCCTGTACACAGGGAAAGACTGCAAAAAATTTTATTTTTTTGTGTACAGATAAAGCACAAAACCACACCCCCTCCTCCCAAAGCTCCCTCCACGCCAGGAATTTGGGATCAATCAATTTGGGAGAAGCCCTGGGGTCAATGGTTCCATACTCCTGGAAAAGGCAATGGGTTGTTTACAGCCACAAGACCAAGAGGAAAAATAGGTGAGTGCAGGGTTCCTATAAATCATCAGCCTGATTTATCCCATCCATCACGGGGCTGAAAGGAGAACCCACGCTCATTTCCCACGGGAAAAACATGAAGGAGGTGAAATCCTTCTCATCCCAGGGTAACACGGTCACCACCCCATAAATATGTCGCGTCTCAGATTGTTTTTAAGGTAATCTTTAGAGCCAGTTCCTGTCCTGATTTATGGCAGGGAGAAAGTGCTGGGCAGGTACAGCCCCCAGAGCCAAAGGGAGGAGGAGGAGGAGGAGGAGGAAGAGCGGAAGAAGAGGAAGAGGAAGAGTGGGAAGAGGAAGAAGAAGAAGAGGAAGAGGAGGAGGAGGAAGAAGAGGAAGAGGAAGAGGAATAGGAAGAGGAAGAGAAGGAGAAGAAGAGGAAGAGGAGGAGAGGAAGAAGAGAAGGAGGAAGAGGAAGAGGAGGACGGGAAGAGGAGGAAGAGAGGAAGAAGGGAAGGAGGAAGAAGAGAAGGAAGAAGAGGAAGATGAGGAGAAGGAGGAAGAAGAGAAAGAGGAGGAGGAAGAGGAGGAAGAGGAAGAGGAAGAAGAAGAGGAAGAGGAAGAGGAAGAGGAAGAGAAAGAGGAAGAGGAAGAGGAAGAGAAAGAGGAAGAGGAAGAGGAAGAGGAAGAGGAAGAGGAAGAGGAAGAAGAGGAAGAGGAAAGGGTGATGGTTCTCCTGATTTTTCAGCCCTGGATTGGGAATGGGAAACTGGGTCAGGCCAAGAGGAGCAGCTCATTGAGGAGGGAGAGACAATTTGGAATGGAGCAGGTCTTGCACATTTTGAGCAAAGCATCATTAGAAAAGTCAATTCCCTGTGAGGCACCCGAGTGGCCAAATTAAAGCCACAAATAAAAACTGAAACTCGGCCCAAGCAAAATGGAACAACCTGGAAATGTGGCCACAGGTGGCACAGGGAGAAATTTTGAGGAGTGATTTTACAAAATCTATTTGGAAATTTGTTGTCCAAACCTTTTAAAACCTTTTGGGCTCTTGACCCTTCTGGAATCATGCTATCCATCCTCCCTGAGGGATGGAGGATAGGAATTCCAAAAAACTTTCCTAGAAGCAAATCAAGCCCTGTGAAATGCATCCAGCAGGAGCAAAGGAACCTCTGAACAAAACTGCACATCAGGGGAACACAGCCAGGTTTGGTTTTTAAATCAGTTCTAAAAATCAAATCAACTTAAAAGGCAAAAAAAGAAAATTGGTATCAGGTGCTGCTTCCACACAGAAGCCACACAAATACCCAGAGGTTCCTTCCATCCCAGCACCGTTTTCCTTGAATTTCTGTAACTATTATTGCACTGGTGAACCACTTAATCATCCCAGAGCCAACCCTCCCCATACACAGATATTTTTAGGAGGGAAGAAAATATATCTGAGTTCTCATTCCCTGTTTCCATTTCCGAGGCTCCACCAATTTACATTTAACACCAACAATAAAAGAGACCCAAAGAATACAAGGGCTGTTTAGTCATGGGTTTAAGTCTGGATTCCTTCCTTTATTTTCTTTTTTAAATTATTATTTTTTAATATAAAATTTCTGCTTTAATTAGCAGCGAATGTAGGACACTTAGGGCCTGAAATGAAGAGACCTTCCTGCTCATTTCACTGGAGCAGTGTGGCCCTCAAGTATTAATTAAATCTTAAATTGCTTTCTGGGGCAGAAGGGCTGCTCTGTTTTTTCCTGGTCATAGGAGGATCATTGAAAACAGGGTCTGTGCCATGCCCAGAGACATTCCTGAACCCATGTGAGCTCCAGAAAAGTGGGAATTCAAAGTCAAACCTCAATTTTTCCCTGAAAATGTGCTATCCACACTCCAAATTTATAAATGTTGGAGTGATTGAAGCAGCCAGAGAAGAGTCAGGAGCTCAAAGCCCACCCCAAAGTCTGGTTTGTTCAATTATTTGATGCCAGGGTAAAGAGGTGGAGGCAGGGAAGGCAAAGGATGAGGGTGATAATGGATAATGAGGTTGGATTTCATTTACACCAAGATCTCCCTGCACACTCAGCCTTAAAATAGGTTTTAAATAGGCAGAAATAGGCTTTAAATAGGGAAAGAAAAACTCCAATAATGAATTTTAGCACAGGGTGTTCCCTGAAAACAGCTCATGTAAAACCTGGGACAGTGGGAGGTTGCAAGGGTGGGACGTGGGTGGGCTTTAAGGTCCTTCCAACCCAAACCATTCCAGGATTCCAGGATTCCATGAACTCATGATCTGGTACCAATCTCTCTGTTTGGGAATCTTCCAAACTAGTCCATGATTCCATGATTCCATGATTCCATGGTTCCATGATTCCATGATCTGGTACCAGATTCTCTCTTAAGGAACCTTCTAAACCATTCCATAATTCCATGAATTCATGATCTGGTACCAATCTCTCTGTTAAGGAACCTTCCAAACCATTCCAGGATTCCATGAATCCATGGTCTGGAACAAATCTTGTCTTTTAGCTCAAGAGGATTTAGGCAGGTGACTTATTCCTTGTGACAGAACCTTTCATCATCTTTATTTACTGGGATGGAATTCCAGAGCTCATCCCAGTCACCTTCCCAGGGCTGCTGGGAGGAAAACCTGCCCCAGGAAAATGCATTTGTGAGGCTGAACTAAACCCAGGGTGAGGATTTCACTGTTGCCACGCTGCTCCAAATGTGATGGTTTTATAGTTCTGCTGAGCTGCTGCTGTCCTCCAGCCTGCAAAAAAAAAATAAAAATAAAAAACAAAAATAAAAAATAGAAGGATGGATCATCCTAGAAAGAGCTTGGAAATCTTCCAAAGCTGCACAGGGCAAACACAAAGTTCACTGATTTGTGCAGGAGCTGCAGCTTTTATGTTTCAAGTTGATTAGGAGCAAAAAATCAACATTTCATGAAAGCTTCTGACAGGAGACAGGAGCCTTTCATTAAACACAAAGTGTGTAATTAGTGATAATAATGATACCTGGGGGCTCTTTGTGCACAGTTCATTCCGTGGGAGATGGAACAGGGAAACACCATTTTCCCCCATTGTTGGGATCTGAAAGCGCTAAAATTCCCAATTTCTTTTCCTAATCAGGACTAAACTCCACTTTTTAAACTTTAAACATTCACAAGGATGAGAAAAATAATCCCAGTGCAACTCACTCAGAGTTTAGTTTTTTGTATATTTTATACCCTTCAAGAACTCATTTGGGTCAGAAGGTTTTTCTTTAACTGATTCTGTGATAATTATAACACTTATTAGGATGCGCTGGAAGGAGCAGAAAGGCTCTGGATTTCCAGGGATTTAATGAACTCTTGGAAAAATCTTCTCTTTTTTTTGCTGGCTGAGGTTTTTATTGTTGGGATTGCTCAGACTCTTCATTATTGGGTGTGCAGAGAAGTTCCTGGGTCCCTGGAAATGTCCAAGGCCAGTTTGGATGGGGCTTGGAGCATCTGGGATTGTGGGATTTAAGGTCCCTTCCAACCCAAACCAGTCTAGGATTCCCTGATTATTTAAACAATGGTTTAACCAGGAAAATCCCATTAAAATCCCATCTATCTCCACACACACTCTTGGACTTCATCTTGGAAATATTTTCCAACCTTTTCTATGATTCCACAGCCTGGGATGCCCTTGCCTGCACTCAGAACCCTGCAAGGAATTCCCAAGAAATCTCTTGGCAGGGATCAAACCTCTTGTCTTGGGTTGCAATGCAGGATGTGACCAGGAGTGTGTGTTCTATCACCAGCTGTTAAACCAGCTGGGGCAGTGACCCTTATCTCCCTGGGAGATATCTCCTGTTAATGGGCCATCTTTAAACCAGCTGGGGCAATGTTCTTTATCTTTCCCACAGCCCATCCTCCCTCCAGGAGATATCTCCTGTTCATGGCCAGTGAGTCCCAGGGCATGACTGATAAAATTCCATCATCCCACTGGGAGATGCTCCACCCAGGGGGAGGAGCCAAACATTTCCTACCCAGATAAAAACTGAGATTTGGAACAGCAGAGCAGCCTTTTCCACTGGATTCCAGAGGAAAACCAGACCCTCCCACATCATCCCTGGAGCTTCAGAGGAAACTGCACCTTCTCCAGGAGCACTGCTCCAGCTGAACCACATCTGCCCCTGCAGGAGGATGCAGCCACCATTGAATGGGACTGTGCCAACACCCTGACTGACTGACGGGTGTCAGCTTGGATTCTGACTCTGGCAGGGTTTGGGATTGTTCTGTGTAATACTGCATTTCTATTTTCCTAGTAAAGAACTGTTATTCCTAATTCCCATGTCTTTGCCTGAGAGCCCCTTAATTTCAAAATTATAATAATTCGGAGGGAAGGGGTTTACATTCTCCATTTCAAGAGAGACTCCTGCCTTTCTTAGCAGACACCTGTCTTTCCAACCAAGACAATCTCCAGGGTGGTGGCTCAACAATCTAACCCAAAATGAGCCACCCAGAAATTCCATTTCTTGGTGCAAACAGCCTCAGAATGACTCCTCAGGCATGAGGATGTCAGGGAGGAGATTTTGTATCTCCTGGCTCCAATCCAGTCTGGATGAGCAGGTGTCTTCCTTTGATCCAAATCCCAGTGAGGATTTATCCAGCTTGTCCCAGATCCATTCCTGGGTGAATTATCCATGTCCTACACACAGAAATCCCACTGAAACCTGAAATCCAGCCTTTGTTAACCTGGGAAATGAGGTGCAGACCCCACTAAACCCCTCCCTGTTTAGACCAGGTAAATGTTGGGGTGTTCGGGATCCATTCCCATTAAATTTGTCACCGGATTTTCCCAACAGCACTATGGAACAAATTCTGAGGAAATTTTGACTCAATCACTTCAAAATTAGTCCTTTCTTCCCCTTGAATCCTTCTGTGCTCATGTTTATGGAGAAGTTACAGTGATGAGGAATTTACTGGCATCAGCCTGAGCCTTCTGCTCGTGTTGTTCTTCTGTTCAGATCCCGGTTCTCCACCCAAAACATTCCTTCTGGAATTTTGCAACTCCCAGAGAGATATGAACTGGAGGGAATAAAAGCAGAGGAATCCATGCCCACATCACACAGTGAGGGACAGGAGGAGAGGAAACAGCTCCAAGCTGTGCCAGAGGAGGGTCAGGTTGGATTTTGGGAGAATTCCTTCAATGGGAAGGGATTTTCTGCCCATGGCAGCCCCTGTATATTCTCTCCCTGTATCATCACATTGATGTCTTGAGCTCACTTTCCAAAGCTTAATTTAATTGCATTTAATTTTTATTATTAAATACAGAGAAAAATGGCAAAATTTGTGCTTTGCCAACTTCTTAGTGGATACACTCTTGATCTTTTTAGAACTTCTGCACACGTTTGGTTATTATTATATTAGTGTATCAGATTAATATTCATTATAACGTAATAAAAACCTTTTAGTATTTATTTTTCAGTTATTTTGCAGGCCAGCTCCCAGATTTTTACATTTCTTGGTCCAATACATGCAAGAAAATGACACTGAAAAACTGAAAATGGAAGAATCACCTGCATTTACCTCATTAAACACCTACTGAGTCAGAGCAAGCACCAACCTGTATTTTGGGACTGTCTCTTCCAGAAATCGAATTCCCAATGATTTACTGCAGGCACAAAGACAATTCCCAGCTATTGACTTCAATCCTGCAGGATTTAAACCTGATTAAAAGCACCTGAGATTGTCAACCTCGAGCTTGGCTTTTTATTTCTCTTAAATGGAGAAATTGTTTTTTATTTCTCTTAAATGGAGAAGAGTTTTTTAAATTTCTCTTAAATGGAGCTGAATGAAGCCAAACAAGGACCAAAATCAGCTGTGTGATTTTTGAATTTTGATAATTTCCATTTCCCTGTTTTCCTGGCGTATGTTAGGTGCATCCCTGATGTTTCAAATGATTTTTTTTTTAGCTGCATTTATGGAAAGGCAACAGGTTGGATTCAGAGCGTTGCAAAGCTGACACCTGGAGAGGGATGGTTCAGAAAATTGGAAATTTCAGGAAAGCAGCAGCAAATGGGAAGTGACTGGATGCTCCTTTGATCCCACAGCTGGATCTCCCATGGAATGCGGGATTTTGGCTCCTCTCAGCTCCAGGATGAGCAGATCCACCCCGAGCAGTTGTACCAACTGACAGCTCCAATCAGCTGCTCGGGATTATTTTCCTTTATTTTGACACCCCCAGACTCCGTGGAATCCACGGGAAGATAAACCAGGAGTCACGTGCCTGGGCAGGGACGCCAACCTGTCACTCTGCCTCCTCCAGAAATCCTCCTCCTGCTGATGCAACAAAGGGAAGTGGGCTGGAGCCAGGAGAATTTTCCATTTGCAGCTCCCAGATTCCGGGTGTTTTATCCCAGGTTGTTTGCAGGGAGCTGGGAAGTGACAACTCCATGCAGTGTTGCATCAGCAAAGCCTGAAATGCCATTTTCTTTTTTGCTAAACATTGTGGAATCAGCCCTCCCGCTCAGCTGAGTGGGAGAAAAACATTGCCAATGTTTCAGGGACTGAAGGAAGATTTAGGATTTTTCAATTCCTCCTAAGGAAGGAAATTTTGGAAATGACATTTTTCTGTTCTCGATCCAACAGACAAAATACCTACAAAGGCATAAATATTGGAATTTAAAAATAACAATTACGAAAAATCCCTTAAAAACAACCCAACAGCAACAGGGATGTGCACATGGGATCTGGAATTTTACACCCCAAATTGGGGGTCTGGGATTTCACACCCAGATTGGGGGACAGTGAATTCACACCCCAGACTGGGGATCTGGAATTTTACACCCCAAATTGGGGATCTGGGATTTCACACCCCAAATTGGGGGTCTGGGATTTCACACCCCAGATTGGGGATCTGGGATTTCACACCCCAGATTAGGATTTGAGATTTCACTCTCTGCTCAGGGATTTGTTCTGGAATCAGCACAATTCCCATCCCTCATTCCCTTTAGGTTTGATTGATGAACCCCAATAAGTCAAACCCCATAAAAACCCTTCCAGGAGCCAGCAGGGAGCCTGGAAAGGAGGAAAGGACAGGTCACACCGTCAGAGGTGTTGTTGTGGCAGAGTGCATCCTCCAAGGGGTGATTTTGCTGATGAAAGGTCGATTTTGGAGACAAAGAACTGAAAGCTGGGGAATAGAGCCCAGCTCTGGCATGAAATCATGGAATTGGGTGGGAAAACACCTCAAAGATAATTTAATTCCAACCCTTGGACACTTTCCTCTATCCCAGGGTGTTCCAAGCCCCATCCAGCCTGGCCTTGGGCACTTCCAGGGATGGGGCAGCTGCAGATTCAGGACACACTGAGCTCCAAATCAGAGCAATTCTATTTTTCCTGATTATTTCCCTCTTCCCTCCCTTCCTTCCCCTCACCAGGGTCGGATCCTCAGTGCCCAGGGCAGGTTGTCCTCACTTCCCCAACACCCATCCACCACTTTGTCAGGTCCTTGGCTGCTCTCCGAAAGTTCCTGCTCCTGATTTCCAGCACAGTCCCCAAACTTTCCCCCAGATCCAATTAATGCTCATCCACGGGGTTTTTTTACGGCTCTCAGATCTCTGTTTTGGAGATTTTCACAAACCGTTTATTTTTCATGGCATCTCCAAGAGATAAAAGACGAAACGTCCGGATGACAAAGAGCAAATGGCGAGAAGGAGACTTTTAATGGTCAGGGGAGACCACTAAGCTGAGGTGTTTAATTTCCAGCGCCCTGGAATGTGCTGCAGGCAGTAACAAATGCCCAGATCCGGGTTTTCCATCACCTCCCAGCACAGCTCTGACTGCTCAGCTCTTTTGGGCTGGAACATGCAAAACCAGGAGTGTTTTTCCTGCAGTGCTTGGGATGGAACTGAATCCACCAGGAGAGAAATCTCTGCAGCATCACTCATCCCCCTTGCAGAACGTTTCTTTCCAGGCACAGCAACTCCCTCCAGCAATTTATTTCAGTCAGGACGGGCATTGCTGAGAGATGAAATTTATCCCCATAAAGAGATCCAAGACTACTCCTCTGAGCAATTTAGCTCCTGTTTTGGGGCTCTAAATGGGACCTGCTGACACTTCAGGCAGAATTCCACCTCGTGTGCTCTGTTGTGCTGTTTTCCATTCAACGGGGTCGTGTTTGCTGTTGTCTTTCCAGATTAAATGAGGATTCTCTTCAACAGTTGCTAATTTTAGGGGGTGTTTAAACAATCACCTGCAGAATTGTTTGCTCTCCCCAGGGGTTTAATTAGGGAAGATTGGGATGTGTCTGCAAAGGCAGGGATACAGATTCCACTGCAGCCAAAACGAGGGAAAACACTAAAATTCATCAGCAGCAGGACCCTGAAATCTAGAGGCTGGAGAAAGGCAGCAGCCATTGCTCAGTGGCTTTAATTACCCCCATAATTAGTAAATCTGGTTAAGGAAATAACGATTCCTGCTCCCAGGGCTGCTGGCCCAGAACAATCCTTTGCATTTTTGTCGTTATCAGTGGATTGTTGTGCTCGAGGCTGAAGATTGGAGGGGACACTCAGAGCGCCAAGGCACGAGAGGGTTTATTCCCCAAATTCCAGATCCCACTGAGCTGGCTCAAACCCCTGCACAGGGCAGGGATAAGCTCATCACAGTGGATATTTATGGAATCCTGCAATATTTTGAGTTGGAAGGACCTTAAATCCCATCCAGTGGCATGGCAGGGACGCCTCCCACTGTCCCAGATTGTCCCAGCCTGGCCTTGGGCACTTCCAGGGATCCAGGGGCAGCCACAGCTCCTCTGGGAATTTCATCCCAGCCCCTCATTCCTTCCCATTATCCCCTGAGGGTGGCAGGGATGGTCTCAGAGCTCTTTTCCCACCTGAATTATTCACGATTCCAAGCCATTTCTTTGGTTGTTGATTTGTTTGGGACAAACCAGAACAAGCTCTGCTGTGGTGAGCGAAATAAAACCAGGCTCACTGCAGGCTGATTTAATGCTCTGTTGAAATATTTCCTCAAATCTTCATCTTCTTGGGCCCCTGGCAGCACCAGCACAGCAGAGATTTCCTCTCCAGGCTCTTCCCAGCCTCCTTCCTGACCCTGTTGTGCTGAAATTAAGCTGAGAAAGCAGCAAAGATGGGGTAGGAGGAAGGAGAAAAGCCACATTTCTGCCTGTAGTGTCACTCCTAGGGTGTTGGCACCTCTCTGAGCTGGGATTTAGGGCTAAACCCCACTCTCAGTCTCACTAGGGAGGCTCTGGGGGTTTAATCTCTGCTGGCAGGACGGGTTCTTATCACCCACCCCTGCAGAAGTGCTTCATCCTCCTGCTCTTCATTAATAAATACTGAAAGGTTTTCAGTAGTATCTTCATTAATAGGTCTTCATTTTCAGAAAGGTCTTCATTAATAAATACCGAAAGGTTTTTATTACATTACAATAAGTATAACAAATCCTCACCTGGGCACAGGTGAGCTCCCAAACCCAGCAGCTCCCCAGGCTCAGGAGAAGCTAAAACACTTGTTTTTGTCACAAGAATCAGCCTTCAGGCTCGGGGCTGTTGTCAGGAGAGAACAGATGCTCCGAGGGCTTTGCTGAACCCCCTCTCCACCCACCAGGACCTGCCACCACATCCCAGCCCTCTCCACTTCCTGCAGCCTCTGCCATTCCTTTTATTGCAGCTGAAATGCTCCTTTAGCCAAGCTGCTCTCGAGTGTGGGGGGAAAAGCTCAGTTCTGGTGTTTTTTTTTCCTTCTCCTCCCCGTGTCCTTCCAATTCTTTCCCTCTGCCCCCGCCACCTCCACCTGCTCCCACCGCTTTCCTCTTTCGGCAGCTCTGCTGATAAACACAAATGTTTGTTCCAAGTTCACCAGCCAAAAGCTCTTAATCACTGATGGTGGGGGTGGGATGGAGGGAGGGGAACACTCGGGGGAGTTTTGGGGGGAGTTTTGGGTTGAGTTTCCAGCTCAGGAAAGGCATCTCTGCCTCTCCTCATCCACAGCCATCAGTACAAGGGGGGGTTGTGTCCTCCCTTCCAATGGCTCCTTGAACTTCCCAGCCTCACTGCATCCCTTCTTGGGAATTCCTTGGGATTTGAGTCTTCTAACACCACCAAATTTTCTGCTGATAAACACAGATATTTGTGTGAAGTTCACCAGGAAAGGCTCTTAATCATTGATGGGGGAGGTGGGATGGAGGGAGAGGAAGACTGGGATGACATTTAGGGGTAAATTGTGGAGTTTTGAGGACAAAACATTGAGTTTCCAGCTTGGGAAAGGCATCTCTGCCCCTTCTTCTCCTCCATTGGCACCAGGGGTGTTGTGTCCTCTCTTCCAATGGCCCCTTGCACTTCCCAGCCTCACTGCATCCCTTCTTGGGAATTCCTTGGGATTTGAGTCTTCTAACACCACCAAATTTTCTGCTGATAAACACAAAGGTTTGTTTCAAGTTCACCAGCCAAAAGCTCTTCATCATTTATTGGGGAGGTGGGATGGAGGGAGGAGAAGACTGAGGGAGGTTTGGGGGCAAATTGTTGAGTTTTTGGGGACAAATTGTTGAGTTTCCAGCTTGGGAAAGGCGTCTCTGCCCCTTCTCCTCCATCAGCACCAGGGGTGTTGTGTCCTCCCCTCTGGAGCCCTTTGAACCTCCCAGACTCACTGCATCACTTCTTGGGAATTCCTGGGGATTTGAACTCTTCTAAAGCCACCAGATTTCAAAGCCAGGACCAGCACTGGCCCCTTGGTGGCTTTGATCCCCACGGAGTGTGGCGAGTGCTCAGGAACAGACAACAACCCAAGTGCAATTTTTTTTTTCTTTTTTTCTTTTTTTTCTTTTTTTTTTTCTTTTTTTTTTTCTTTTTTTTTTTTTTTTTAATTAATTAAATCCCAATTCCCAAACAAGCAGGGACACGAGCAAATATCAAAGCTTGCAGTGAAGAGCCCGAGAGCTCTCGAGGGAGGCAGCTCAATCTGAAGTGTCCTTTAGGTAGAGCCCAGTGGCTTTGATAGCTGCCCATATTTGATCAAATAAAGCTATTGATCCTCAGCATGAAAGTTCAATCCAGGCTATCAGTGCTGCAAGAGCAGCACAATAAAACCTCGCTCCTTTTGATCTCTGCTGAAGCATTTCATCTTGACATTTGTTAAATGTATCAGTAGATTGCTTCCAATGAGAATAGGGTTTTAAAAGCTTACTGGAAAAGCAAAGCTCCCATAAAAAATTCAACTTTTACATTTGTTAACTTTCCCATTCACTGCTTTTCATTAAGTGCACGGCCCAGCCAGGTATTATTATTATTATCAATTCCATTTTAAGCAAGATGGGGAGACCTAAATGGATTTCTATATATAAATCCTTGGCTCCATTCTCACAAGTGGTTTTGAGGAGGGTTTATCTGCTGCTGCACCTTTGCAGTCAGTCATTCCTGGGGACACCTCCTGACCCCAATCCAGCAGCAGAAACAGGGGGTGAGAGCAGAACATCCCTGAGCAGCACAGAAAGCACAGGGCAAGGTTAGAAAGCAAATAAAGAGGAGAGAGGGGGATGAAAAGAACATTTCCCATCATCTGATATTCTGTAATAGCTGGGACAGGTTGTTGTCACAGTGACACCTCTTCAAAGCTGAAGGAAAGAGCAAAATATCCCATTTTATTGCTGTTAGTCAGGGAGTAATTGGGTAAAAATGGAAATGTGGCCCAGGCCAGGCTGGACAGGGCTTGGAGCACCCTGGGACAATGGAAAGTGTCCCTGCCCATGGCAGGGGTGGCACTGGATGGGATTTAAGGTCTTTCCCACCCAAACCACTCCAGGATTCTACAAACCTTCAGGACATGCAGCTAACGCAGCCCAAATCACAAAGATTTTTTTACCATTTAGAGCAGAGCTTTAGAACTGGCTCTGCATTGACTTTATTCCACATTTGAGGAGAGTTTTAAATCCAGAGAAGGTCCCTGACAAACCACCCTGACTTTGAGGTGAGCTCTGCTCTGAGGAGGCACCGGATTCACGGCCCAGGTCTCAGGTGACACCTCCTGCCAGCTCCTGATAAATCCTAAACACGGGTCCCAACACAGTCATGGCTCTTTTCTCTCTCCTCAGCACCTTCCAGAAGCCAGAGAAAAAACCAACATTATAGATATGTGGCCTGTACAGTGAGAGATCTAAAATCAGAGTCCCAGAAAGGTTTGGGTTTGGGGTGTGGATACTGGTAAAAGCCAGGGAAAAAGCAGCCTTGGATTTTCTCAAGATGCTCAAAGAAAACATAAGAGTAAGAATTAATAATAGAGATTAGCCCCTGCAGAGACTGTGAACTATGTGATATTTTGGTAAAAGGATGTTTGCACCAATGAAATCACTTCTATCCTCAATTCCACGATCTACTCTATATAAGTGTGATTTGTTCCTTTAATAAACGGGATTTTTGCTTCTCTTCTGCCTGAAGGAACTATTGCTACTACATTCTTTTCGATGTTCTCCTACAAAATCCCCCCCAGTTCCATGGGCAGGGACACCTTCCACCATCCCAGGCTGCTCCAAGCCCCAGCCCTGGGCACTCCCAGGGATGGAACAAACTGAGGCAGGAGGAGGGGAATTGAGGATAATCTTCTTTCTGGGGTCAGTCTGCTGGGAATACAGGAGCAGGCCTGGCATTTACTCTCTGTCTGGCTGATGAACTCGCACAGGAGACAAACTGTGCCCTCCCAGCCAAGCAGAGCTGTATTTTTAGTGCCACTTGTGTTTATTTGGTGTCTCTATGTCACAGGCTCCTCCTGGAGGTTCCTCCCTGCTGGGGGACCTCAGCTGCTCCAGAGCTGTTTTGTTATTCCTTGATGCACATGATCCTTCCTCCTGTGATAGAAAATCCCACAAAAACCCAAGTGAGAATCCTGGGCTGACCCGAGGCTCAGCTCTGCCCCTGCTCAACCCTAGAATGTCAAACCCTGAATCTGTCCTGACCTCTAAACTTGGGGATTCACAAATTCAGAGTGAGATCCCCAGCTGGAATAAACTGACCTAGTCCACACATGTTATTAAATTACATTCTTTAGGCACTGACACCTAATCTGGGGCTGTTGAGAGGACACTGAGGCATCAGAACTTTCTTTTTGATTGATTTTTGGGCAAACCAAAGTGCTGTGTCTGACTTTTTTTTCCCCCTTGCTGCTTTGAAAGAGGAAAAAAGAAGATGGGGAAAAAATGATGGGAGAAAGAACTGAAAAGAAGTGGAGATGGGACAGGAAAACAAGAAAACAAAAATGTACAGTCTCTTGAGAAATCAATGTGATCGACTCGATTTTTCCCTTCAGAAATTCCAGATTACGACTGATGAACTCATCCAGCCTGAGCTGCCCTACACATAAACCTAGTGTGGTGATAAACAGGCACTTTTTTGGTGGAAAACAACACCCTAGGTGCCCTCTAAGGCTCTTTAAATTAAAAAAGAATCACTTAGAGTCCTGTTACACTCACCCTGCGCCTCCTCTTTGTGCTGCCTTCTCTGAGCAGACTCACCTTTGGAAGTAAATGGCTCAGAATTACTCCCAGGGCTGTGTGGATACGTCTGTGGGATTTCAAACACAACTTCAAGGCCTTCGAGAAACAGAGGAAGCTGCAGGAAAGCAACCTTGAACTCCTGATGTTCCCACACCATTAGAAAATTTTCTGAGAAGATGGGAAGGAAAAAAAACTTCGCAAGTAACTTCTGCTCAAAGCTTTTCTTTGCTGCCTTTGTGGTCAGCAAAGGAGCCCTGCTGAACAGAGATCAGGTTAAGGACTCAAAACAGCAGCACTCAGGGGAGCAGAGAGAGAAAAAGCCAAAAAAAAAAAGCATTTTTCCCTTCCCTTGAAGCTAAGTTTGTAACGGTGTTGGAGAGAACAATCAAGAAATTCCTTTGGAGATGAGAGGGCAGGGGACTGGGGGAGAAAGGGGCCAGTGTGTTTCTTGAAGGGCTCCTTTTCTTTCCTTTTCCCTCCAGGAATATCAGTATCAAAGGAACCATTGTTGGGTTGGCTTCAGTGCTGGGAAGTGCACTGAAATTTGCTACTGCACAAACCCCGGCCTGCAGAGTTCGGAGCTCCTGAAGCAACAGCGGAAAGAATTCCGCGGTTAATGAGGTTGATTAGAAAGGACGTGTTGCATTTTAGGCTGTAGGTGAGAGGTGAAAAGGATGATGGAACATAGTTCCTCGTGCAATGGAGAAGCAAAAGAGAGCTTTATTTAAGGAAACACTACACTTATATAGGGTAGTATGTGAAAAACAGAATAGAAAAGACTCATTGGTCCAAGAAAGCAACACCTCTTTGAAATCATGCTTTGTGCAAAACAGCACCAGACACTCACACAGCTCTGCAAGAAATTATTATAATTTCTGATCCTTGTGAAGGCTGAGAAAGGCAAGGCTGCTTTTTTCCTGGATCCAACAACAAGGTTTTATTCAACAGCCAAAGGTGGAAATCCCACATAGGCCATGGTGAGGGAAATCAATTAACAGGACACAGCTCCAAGGGCTGGGGAGAGGCAGGAGGAAAAGGCCGTGGCTAACAAAGGTCAGTCTCATTCCAGAGGTGGGAAAACCAAGGAATGTCCCTGCCAAGACATCCCAGATGGATGGAGGATGGACTTGGCTGAGGCACTCAGATGGTCACAGCCATTTTGTGGTTTCATCTGGAAGAATTGGAAGGCCTCAAAAAACACACTGAAGTCTTCGGTGGGATCCTGGGGCTCCAGGGAGGTGATGCAGGAAGCAATGGAGAGTTTGGACCTGAAGGACTCTTCAGGATGGACCACAACCAGTCAGTCCAGAAGAAAATCAGGACAAGAAATAGTGGGATTGGGTAAAAACAGTTTATAAATATCAGGAAGATCAGGAGAAGGCCTAAGCACAGATGAGGATGATGGTGATGGTGGTGATGATGATGATTTTGTCGTGGCTGCCCCATCCCTGGAATGGTCCAAGGTCAGGCTGGATGGGGCTTGGAGCAACCTGGGATAGTGGGAGGTGCCCCAGCCCATGGGGAAGAACTGGATGATGTTTGAGGTCCTTCCAACACAAACCATTCCATGATAGATGTTTGTTTTCCTTAGCAACAGGTACAGTTCTTCATCCCATGGCAAATATTGTGGTTCCCCCCCTCATTTAATCTAAAAGAAGCATATAATTGATAATATAAATGATAGGAATAGAATAGAATAGAATAGAATAGAATAGAATAGAATAGAATAGAATAGAATAGAATAGAATAGAATAGAGTAGAGTAGAGTAGAGTAGAATAGAATAGAATAGAATAGAATAGAATAGAATAGAATAGAATAGAATAGAATAGAATAGAATAGAATAGAATAGAATAGAATAGAATAGAATAGAGGATAAATTACACAGGAACCTCCATAACGGAATCTTTGGCCTTGCAGGTGTCCCTGAAATTTCACCAGATGATTAAAAGACTGAAGCAAATTCTGCTTTAAGAGACACTAAAAAGATGTCCCTGCACATGAATAAATACATAAACAAATAATTAGATAGGTAAATAAATAAATAAATTAATAATATATATTTTATAGTGGATGTTGGGACTGGATGATCTTTAAGGCCCGTTCCAACCCAAATCATTCCACGATTCCATAATAATTAAAGGAAAGAGAACTGAGGAAAGGCAATACCCCATCCTTTCAAAGGATGCTGCAAGAGTAGAACACAACGTTCCCCAATCCCATGGGACACTGCAACATTCCCAATCCGTGTCCTGGCAAATCCAGCCCCATAAAACATCCCAGAGATCCAAACCAAGAGAGGCAGAGTCCCCTCATGGGAACCCAGAACCTCCAGGTGTGGTCACAAATGCAAAGTGAGACAGAGGGGATTTATCCCAGAATTCTGGGGAGCAGGTGATAAAGATTTTATTTTATTTTATTTGTGAGCCACAGCTGCAAAACCAAACGAGGAACGTGCAGATGCATCCAGCTCCCACATCCAGGGAAGGGACTGACCCCAGCCAATAAAGTTATATGGGATTGCAGGGCAAGAGTTATAGCTCCAAATAAAGTTTAAACTTCTGACCCTCCCTCTTTGCTGCTCTTTATGGAGCCATTCCTGGAAAAGAAGAAATGGTGTTAAATGCTCCCGAGGCAGCACAGAGGCTTTGTCCTCATGGAGAGAGATCAACCCCAGGGAAGGGAAAATGAAAAAATACAGCTCTGCCACAGAGTGATAAACCCTGGAGCTTCATCATTTTTTGGGACACTCTGGAGCTTCCTCATCCTTGAGAGTCCCTGGAGTTTCCTCATCATTTGGGATTCCCTGGAGCTTCCTCATCCTTTGGAACACTCTGGAGCTTCCTCATCCTTGAGAGACCCTGGAGCTTCCTCAGCCTCTGGGACCACCCTGGAGTTTCCTCACCCTTTTAATGCCCTGTATAAACACAGAATGCAAAGGGAATTAATTTACCTCTTGATTTTCTGAGGTTGAGTCTGGAGCACAGAACTCTGTGATGCCACAAAAAACAAATGATAATCAAATGTCAGTGCAGAACATCTCTTTAAGAGAACCCTGGGTTTCTGCTTTTCAGGGATATTAAGGATTCCCTTCTCCTGTCAAAATGACTCTCCTGCAGTTACACACATTAACAGGATCTGAGATTATTTCATTAATGATTTCAGGGACTATTTAATTAATGATTTCTGTAGGATTCATGGCCTCACACTGAGCTCTGGACTGCAGAAATCTGCAGGCAGGTTGTTATTTCAGATCACCTGGGCTGAGCATGGGGAATTCAGCAGTTCCTTTCACTCTAGGACCAAAATCTGGCACTGGGAGGAGTAAACCATATTTACCCTAAAACCAATCTGAGGGGCAAAAAAACCCTGCCTAAAACAGAAGGTTATTATTAAATAGAGGAGGAAATGTGGTGCTTTATAGCAGCTGAATGATTCCACTTGGAGTAAGGATCAGTCCAGAGAGCTGGAAAAATCAGACATTGTTAGTTCAGTCCTGACAGGAATTCCTTATGCATTGACAGAGCGATGAATTAATGATTGACAGAGTGATAAATTAATGATTGACAATCCAGGGGAAAAAAAAAAAAAAAAAATCTCTAAATGGAACCTTCATCAGGCTTTTTGAAAGCAAAGCCAGGCTTTGCACAGGATGGAAATCAGCCCTTGCTGAGCTCCAAACTACGGGGGTAACGCCCCTTCCTGATTCCAAATTCCACTGCTCTGGGAGATCCCTCAATCCTTTGCCTTTGTGGGATGGCTTTGGGGAGGAAAAGCCTCCCTGGAGGGAGAGCAGCAGCCAAGGGAAGCTGGCAGAGCTGCCCCTGTCCTGGGTGGACGGGAGATGTTCCGTGCCTGGAAAAACCTCTGGACAACACAGTGCTCCCTCCACGTTCCCAGCTGGAAAAATGGGATCAAACACTGCAAATACCTGCTGGAAAAACCACCACAGATGATGCAAAGGGCAGGAGAATGAAGAAGAGGATTATTATTATGAGACACACAATTCCCAGCTCCAGAAGAGTTGGGGCTCCTCTGTTGTGACCCCCAGTTCAACCCCAACTCTGCTGCTTGAAGGTTTCATGGCTTGGCTTCATCCTCCAAATTAAGTGGAAAAATATTCAAAAGAATCCTTGCTGCTCCCAGAAAAATTAAATGTCAAAAAACCACCCAAAGAAACCTTCAAAAACTGAGAATTAGACAGGGGAAAAAAAAAAAAAAAAAAAAAAAAAAAAGTCGGAGATTATTTAGGGGAGAACAGAGAGAATTCTATAAATACCTCGGAGAAAAATTTCCAAACTCTGTTTCTGTAGAAGCACAGTCTAAAAAAGAACATTGTCTTACACTTTAAATTCTTCATGACTTAAGTAACTGCATTCCCAAACTTTTCTCCTGCTTTTCAGCACGGCAGCAAAAGGGGAAAAAAGGAAAAAAAAAAATCCTTGGTTTCTGGGAGAAGCTCTGAAAATTTTGGGGTTTTTTGGTTCAGCTGTTACCTGGCATGTCTCTGTTGCTGCTTCAGAATAAATGAGATATTGGGAAGGAATTCCTCCATGTGAGGGTGGGAGGGGCTGGGATGGAATTCCCAGAGGAGCTGTGGCTGCCCCTGGATCCCTGGCAGTGCCCAAGGCCAGGCTGGGATAACCTGGGACAGTGGGAGGTGTCACCCATGGCAGGGGTGGCACTGATGGGATTTAAGGCTCTTTCCCACCCAAACCATTCCATGATTCAATAATTCCATGAATTTTCAGGTATGTAAAAATGGCTCTGTAAGGTCCTGAGTCCTGCACATCAGAGTCCCAGAAAGTTCCAGTGTTCAAAGCACCTCGAGATCTCCCAGTAATAAAAAGTGACAAAAGCTCATTTAAGCCTTGATCCATCATGCTTGGAACAGAAGCCTGGGAAATTCCATCCCTGGATGTGAGACCAATAATAACTGAAAATTTGAGTTGGATTTCGATATTTGTGGATCCCTTTCAGTCCTGTGATAATTTTTCCTCCTTCCCAGTCCAGTAAAGCTCCTAAAAACATAATCAGCGTTAAATTCCCCATAATTAAATTCCCCAGCCAGAATTCCTGCAGGAAGGGAAGACTTGGATGGTTTGGGGGCTCAAAAACACAACTTCAAATATTCAGCTGATTTCTAAACTAAACAACTCTTGAGGAGCACCCCTTGGGCAAGAAGGAATTCCTGGAGTTGGCCAAATCCCAATATTCCTGACTGCAAGGCCTCTCCTTTTTCAATGTAAGTCCAATCTCAGAGCAATGAATTTTTGACACTCTCAAACCTCTCTGGCTGGAGTTGTGAAATATGGAGAAAATTAATGCAAAGTTACAAGGCAAAAAAAAATCAAAGTTCCAATAAATGCTGAGTAACTTTTAATATTTGCAGTAATAAGATTTGGTGCAGTAATTTATAATTTTTGTACAAGCAACAGCCAAGATTAATGTTGGGAGTTATTATATGCAATAATTAGAGGCTTTTTTAGGAGCTGCCTGGCTGGAGGGCCACTGCCTGTTTGTACAAAAGATAATTATGGGACAAATTGAATTTTCCCGTTCCCCCAGTTCGGCAGCTGCTGCAGATAAACACATCCCTCATTTCCAAGTGCTTGGTCCTTATCCCTGTCTTTGAAGTATCATTTGAAGTGTCACCATCCTCATCAAAACCTGAATTTTTCTTCAGTGCTGGAGCAGAGATGAGTTTATTGAGGTACTTGCACAGCTTGTTAATGTTACTTTAGTCAGTTAATTAATTTATTCCGGGTGTTTTAGCCTGAAGATCCCCTCTGCTCATTCCCTGACACCAAGCAGGAGACTCCAGCAGTGATGTCCAAGAATTCCTTGAGCTTCTGGATGTGGCTGCTCCACCCTCAGTGGAGGGAGGGGAAACAGAACCACCCCCAACACCCTGATGGCTCTCCCCTCCCAGCCTGGATGTCCTGGACGTGCCACAGCTTTGTCCCCATCCCAGCAGAGCCACAATCCAACCTTGGCTGTCCTGAAGCTGTAGGACACCTTTGAGCTCATCAATTTTGTTTTGGGTAGATTTTGAAGCAATCCTGAATTTTTTTTTTTTTTTTCTTCATTTACAGTGTTTTGGTTCAGTTTCCCCAGCAGTTTTGGCATGAGACGAGTTTTTTTTCCCAGTTTAGCCTAGTTCCAGAGCTTAGAATGGGGGCTGAAATGGGGAATTACTGGTGGATCGTGGTTGTAAACCTACAGGGCTGGAGGAGAGTGGATCCCAAAAAGGTAAAATTCCTTCCAAGGGCAGGGATCGTGCCTGGGGATGTGGGGCAGTGTGGGATGGGGTCTGTCCCATTTTTTGGCTGCTACCAAAAAATGTGGGAGGGATCACAGCAGGGCAGAGCTGCACCAGCCTCCTGCTCTGCAGGCTGGACATTTCTCCTGGAACTAATTTTAGATAAAAGGCATCCAAAACTGCTCTAAATTCGTCCTTCAGGTTAAGAAATCTGTAATTTGCTGCTCGTTCCCAGAAAGATAAAGAGCATTAAAGCAGCTGCAGAGTAGAAAAACTCCAGAACAAAACCAGTCTCGATATCAAACCCCTCATTTCAGTATAATGGACCATATAATTAATCCATGGAGTCCCCAATCCCAGGGAGAGGCGGCCGTGCCTTTGTTGGTTTGGTTACCAACTCAGCTGTTTCATTTAATATTCACAGTTAATGAGGGGTCTCCTCTCCTAACGAGCCGAACGTTGGTGATTCCTGCACGGAGTGGAAGCACCTCGGAAGGGCTGGTGGCAAACAGAAGCAGCAGTCACTGAAATGAAGAGGTGATGAAGATGTTGGGAGTTGATGTGAGTTCAAACCAGGAGTCATTACCTGGAAGTGAGTTTTACTTGGAGGTTTATTTACTGATGAAAATTAATCAGGAACTCAGAGTGGGGAAAGAACCAGACTGTGTGGGGAAAATCCCTTCCTGGGAAATGCTTGATGGGAAACAAGGATCCCATCCCTGGAAGTGTCCAAGGCCAGCTTGGACAGGGCTTAGAGCAGCCTGGGACAGTGGGGGGTGTCCCTGCTATGGCAGGGGTGGCACTGGATGGGCTTTGATGTCCCTTGAACCCAAATCATTCCATGATGCCACGATTCCACAATTCCATGATTCCAGGGTTCCATGATTCCAGAATTCCAGGATTCCATGATTTCAGAATTCCAGGATTCCATGTTTCCATGGTTCCACAATTCCATGATTCTAGGGTTCCATGATTGCATGATTCCACGATTCCACAAGTCCATGATCCCATGATTCCATGATCCCACAATTCCAGGATTCCATGATCCCGTGATCCCATGATTCCATGATCCCGTAATTCCACAATTTCATGATTCCACAATTCCATGATCTCACAATTCCATGATTCCACGATTCCGCGATTCCATGATCCCACAATTCCACAATCTCACAATTCCATGATCCCATGATTCTGGGATTCCACGATCCCATGATCCCGGGATTCCACGATTCCATAATTCCATGATCTCACGATTCCATGATTCCGCAATTCCGCGATTCCATGAAGGTGAGCATCAGGAAACACCTCAGCAAAGCTCCTGGCGTGTTTCTTTTCCTCAGCCCATGAGAAGCCTTTGACAGAACCGACCCACCCAGCTCCAGGACCTGGCATCTTCCAAATCTCGTTAAGCATCCTCAATTAAAAGCCCTTTCTGTCACCTCAATTTGCATAACTACACTGGATATTCCGAGGTCTAATTCTTCTTTTCCCTGGTGTCTCTACACTGAAAGCATCAAGATTTACCCCAATTCTACACCTGAACAGCTTTTTTTTTTTTTTTTTTTTTTTTTTAATTGCCATCTTTTCCTCCTCTCATGGCCAGTTCTGAGCTGGGGGCAGCTGCTGCTCTCAGAGATGCAGCAAGAAGGATAATTTTGACCAATATTTGTAAAAAATTAAACCAGAAAACTGTGCAGCAGAAATGAAAACCTAAACAGAGGCTGTGGACAGCTGTCCTCGTGCTGTGTTGTTATTTAGGATGTTCTAAAACATCATTAGTTTAATTGCATATATATTTAAATGGAGTGTTCCAATGGTTGTTCTGAATGTGCAGCTTGTTGGAGAAAATGAACACAATCTATTTGCTTCAAAAGCCTTTGGAATGGGTAAATCAACATCATTTACAAATTATATTACAGCATTCCTAACAATTTCTGTCATTGAATCCACGAGTGCTGCAGGGAGCAGTTTGGTTGCAAATGTTTTGGGGAAAGAGCTGGTTTAGGACTTTGGGAGTTGAGTAAATGCTGGAATTCTCACAGCAGCTAGAGCCCGTGGCCTTCCCTGCTTCCCAGCTCATTATTTATGAGAGTTTTGTGGGCTGACTTTAAATAATGCTCTGCTTTTAGAAGGGAAGAATAATACAGGAAAAAAAAAAAAATCTGTTAAGCACAAGCCTCCCATAAAAGTAGATTTGTCAGAGTTGCCATTTTTTGAGTATATTGAGAATAACCTGAAATGAAAGAACCCCTGGTGTGGGGGGAGTTGGCTGAGCTGGTGGCTGAAGCTTCTTGACCATCAAAAATACCTGGAAAAGAAAATTCCTTTTTGCCTCTGCTAAGGGCAAGTGATCCAGTTTGCCTTTGATTCCACACACTCCCAAGAAAGCACCTCCCAGCCCCCAAATCCTCCCATTATTTGGAGGCAACTGAAGAGCAAATTCACCCAAATGCACAAAATATGAAAATTAAAAAATTCCTTCCTGAATTTTAATTACTGCGCCTTTGAAAACAAGGGCAGATAACGGGGTGGGCGATGGGTGGGGACACTTCAGTGCTTTATTTTCTCCCCGTTTGTGGGATGAAATGAAACTTCCAGGGAAAAAACTTCCAGAGACAAATCTGCTTAAAAACCCACACATTTATCAATTGTGACAAACTGAGTAAAATATTCCCATCCAGCTGATGCAGCCACGGGTCATTAGTGGAATATTTTTTGGGAAAGAGGAACAGGAGAGGCCCAGTTTGCACAACCACTGGCCTCACCTGGAATCATCAGGTGACGCTTTTTGGCTTCAGAACAGGAATTGTCACTTTTGGATATTGAGGGCTGAGCAGGTTCTTGCTCGCAGGTGTGGTGGAGTTAATTAGAAATCAGAATAAAATAATGGAATTGCTTGGGTTGAAAAAGACTTTCAGGATCATCTGCCCACCCCTCCCCTCTCACTGCCAGGCCACCACTGACCACATCCCCACAGCTGCTAAATCCTCCTGGGGATGGGGACTCCATCCCTCTGCAGGGCTGGAAAGCCAAAGGATGAAGAAATATTCCCAAAAATCCGGCCCAAAGTGGGTATCTGCACACTCCCTGAGGCCAAGGGACACATTCCCAGCCCCAGCAGCCACATGGGGTCTGTCCCAGCTCCTGTTGATTCTGCAGGCTCAGAACTCGAGCCCATCCAATTTCCAGGTGAGGAGCTCGTGTGCAGAGTGGATAAGACCAGAGCATGGAATTCTGAGCCATGGAAGTGGCTGCAGGTCCCTGTCCCTGTCCAGAGCTGAGCTCTTCTGGCACAAATAAAGATTTTATTAGGGCCACTCCATCCAGTCTAAAAAGGGCTTTTTGGGGCCACTCTATCCAGTCAAAAAATGTTTTTTTAGGACCATTCAATCCAACTAAAAAAGGGTTTTGTTTAGGGCCACTCCATCCAGTCAAATAAGGGTTTTTTTGGGCCACTCCAGTCAAAAAAGGGATTATTTGGGGCCACTCCATTCAGCCAAAGAAAGGGCTTTTTTGGGGCCATTCAATCCAGTTAAAAAAGGGTGGTTTTTTTTGGGCCACTCCATCCAGTCACAAAAGAGTTTTTTTAGAGCCATTCTATGCTATCAAAAAAGGAATTTTTAGTGCCACTCCATCCTGCCACTGCCATCAGGCCATGGTGAGGTCTCCAGCAAACAGCTCAGAAGATTTGGGCTGAAGGATCCCTTGTTTTCCATCCCTGAGCATCCCTGGTGCTTTGGGAAACTGGAATAAACAACAGAGTGGATTGGAGCCCGTTACTATTTATAAAGTTTTTTGGGCTGGATCTTTCCTAGATTTTTTCACCTGTATCTTTGATCTGGAGTTCCACAAAACAAAGCAACTCCATCACGTCCCCAAATTCCTCCCTCATGTATCCAGAGCTTGTTTATGTCCACTTGACTTCATAAAGTGAGACTCTTTAAGAGTAATTTAAATGGAAAATCAATCAGCTTTTGACACCAGAAAAATTGTTGGCTGTACAAAACTGCACAAAAGGATCATAACTTGCCTGTGTGTTCTCAATATTTAAGTTAAAAATATTAATCTTAAGAGGAAAAATACGGGAAACAAAAATTTATTGATCTGTTTTTGTGCTATCCAACGATGGTCATTCCCTTAAAAGGCAGGAAAATTTGTGTTAATTCAGCCCTTTTTTATGATCACCCTTTTAGAGAGGGGTTATTTATTCTGATGAATGGGCTGATTTTTACAGCAAAGATAACTGATATTAATGGAGGTGGACTTGGTTTTAGTGGAGAGAAAAGAGAGCAAAAAAAGGGATGGAAAAAAGGGGAAAAAAGAGAAAAATCATGATCTAAAGCCCAGCAAATCCAAGGGGAAAATATTCCCTGGACCAAGCCCCCAAACCAGGATTATTCTCTCATTTCTTGCATTAAATTGGTAAATAAGTACAATAAAGATATTTTTAAGAAACCAAATATGTCAAAAGTCATTTTTGTCCAGCAAATTAACAGGGAGAGGCGAGTCAGTTCTGACTGGAGGAGTAAAATGATGCCAATGTAGGGGCGCCCCAACCCAGCCATGGATTATACCCACCCTGCACTTCAGGAAACAACAAATCCATAAATCCATGGCTCCATATCTACTTTCTTCCACCACACTGACCTCAGGGTCCAGCACAATGCACAGCTGGTGGAAAGAAAAAACAGATTAATGAAAAACTGCGAACGGTGACATCCCCAGCGGAGATTTCCAACTGGCATCTGCAGGGGATCCCATTCCTGTGTGTCCTGGGACAGGGTTCCCCATTGAAGAGTTGATTAAAAAGTCAGGATGTGCCAGGGGGGCTGGGGCAGCAGGGACAGCCCCAATCCATCTGCTGCAGCCCAGGCAGTGATAGGGACAGTGGTGGGAGCTGCGGATTTATTTTAAACAACCACTGCTACAAAACAAACACCTCACGCGCTTTTCCAAGGGAAAAAAGGAGGGGAGGGCGGGGGTGTGGGAAGGCAAAAAATGAGATTTATTTTTTTCTAATAGCAGTTAAATGTCACCGTATTAATTCTTGCAGGGCTGAGAACACCCCACAGGCTTAACCTTTAGGATTACTTCATTCCTGAGAACAAGAGCAACCCTCTGCATGTGCCAGATAACCGCGAGGGTGAAATCCCAATTTAGACATCCAGCACCTGAGATCCATCCCTGAGATCTCGGGCCTGGACTCAAACTTCTTCCCCAAAAGATCCCCAAAGCAGGATTTTCATGGCAAACAGTGGCCAAAGAAGGGAGATCTGGGGTCACTGGCGGTCATTGCTGTGAGGAACACAGAGCTCAGAGCTTGGCCTGCATTCAACTCATTCTGCTGTGCACTGGCCCAGGAACATCGTGGTCCAGGGCTGCCATTCCAGCATCCATCAGTGTCATCCTGGATCACTCTGATCCCGCTGATGGAGCCAAGATCCCTGTCCTGCCTCTCCCTGTCAGGCCCATCCAGCTGGACACTGCCAACAGAAGGGCTGGAAAAGCCTGTGGCAAACAGCAGAAGGGAGCAGCAGGAATCGCTCCCTAAATTCTCTTCCCAACAGGTTGCAGGGAGGAAATGTTCCAGATGCTCAGCTGAGGCTGGGTGAGATCCCACTTTCTCCTCTGAGCATCTGCTGTGGTTTAATCTCTCTCCAGGTGGAGGGGGAAAGTCCATTCCCAGCCTAATTCCTGCCCTGTGCAAACCCTCAGAGCTCGGAGGTGTCTTTCTGCCCATAATGGTGAACCCTAATTAAACATCCAACCATAATTAGACACCCAGTCCGAATTAAACACCCATACCAAACAGCCCTGATCTATGCAGGGAGAGTCCTTGGATTCCCAGGAAATCTGGACACAAATATAAGACCAATGCCACAAAACTTTGCCTCTGAGCCTTTTTCTTCCCAGAATTCCATAGCCCCCACTCCTGCTTTCCAGAGCTTCATGGCTTTCACCACCTAGAATTCCATGGCTCCCACCACCCAGAATTCCATGGCTCCTCTTCCCAGAATTCCATGGTTCCCACTACCCAGAATTCCATGGTTCCCACCACCCAGAATTCCATGGTTCCCACTACCCAGAATTCCATGGCTCCTCTTCCCAGAATTCCATGGCTCTTCTTCCCAGAATTCCATGGTTCCCACCACCCAGAATTCCATGGCTCCTCTTCCCAGAATTCCATGGCTCCCACTACCCAGAATTCCATGGCTCTTCTTCCCAGAATTCCATGGCAGCTCATTTTCAGTCATTTCCACCACAAAACCTCCCCTGGTTTGAAGGTCCCTGGCCCAGCTCTCCCCTGAAGTGCAGGAAAATGCGCCCTGAGGTGACTTGAAAGAATCACCGATTATTTATTTATTTTAAAAAATTCACTCTTTGCTGCAGCCAATTGACTCCTCCAGCACTGAGAGACCGTTGGATTTTCCAATTCCAGAGTCTTTGCCAGGGAGCTGCTCCCACCTGTGACTGCTGTAACACAGCAACATTTGATGCATTATAAATATTTGAGTTATTACAGCCACCGAGCACACGGCAGGTTTGTCGTTCTCACTTTTATTTTTAAGTGCCAGATGAGTGATTCCAGGACTGCTGCCGGAGGAGCCGTCTGCCCCATCCTGGTGATTTATTGCTCCTCTCGAAGCAGATCGAAATCTGGGAATGTTTTTATGACTCAAAGGGTCCGATTAGGACTTATCAGCAGCAAACTTGAAAAGGTGGGGTTATTTCGGTGCTCAGCATTTGAAAGAATGATCAGGATTTGGCAGTGGCTGGGTTTTTTTTCCATTCTCTCCAGGGAAATGTGATTTTTTATCACAACCACTGTATCTTTATTCATTCATAACTGTTGGGAGAATCAACATAATATTCCATTCCCTCCATTATCATTCCTTAATAACTTTTTTTGCTTATTCCTTTTTTTTAATTTTTTTTTTTTCCTTCCTAGGCAGCAGCTTAATATTCTCCTTGGACAGTAAGAAATATTATCCCTGCATAATGATTGGATTGACTCACTTTGTCCCTTTTTCCTTGACTCCGTTATTATTCCTGCTGGATTTGGCTCCTGGTACTTGCACTGAACGCTCCAAGAGTTTTGGGGGAAGTTTCACCTCTTTTATGGCTGCAGAGGTTCTGATGGGAGCATCTCAGCTCCACATCTTTTATCAAGTTGAGTTTCCTCTGGAGATAAAATAGGATTCACTGGAAAGGTCCAGCCTGGATTTTTACAGGGGAATGGAGGGTTAGGATAACGAGGAATGGCTTAAACTGGACAAGTTTGGGTTTAGATGGGGTATTGGGAAAAAATTCTCCCCTGTAAGGGTGAGGAGGGGCTGGATGGAATTCCCAGAGAATCTGTGGCTGCCCCTGGATCCCTGGAAGTGCCCAAGGCCAGGTTGGAGCACCTGGGACAGTGGAGGTGTCCCTGCCATGGCAGGGGTGGCACTGGGTGGGATTTAAGCCCCTTCCCACCCAAACCATTCCAGGATTCTGAGATGACTCAAATTCTTGGATTTAGCTCTCTGTCTTCCACATGACCTTGAGCGTGGTCTTCTCCCCTGCCCCGTTTAGTTTTTATTTTCCTGCAATTAAAAGTGGGAATGGCACCAGTTGCTTTGCATTCTGGGGCACTGGGAGCTCTACATGGTTTTACAGAAACAAATAAACCAGAGAATTCCTTGTTAACTCCGGGCTTTTAATAACTTGAGCTGCAGCAAAGGGAAAACCTGCAGGAAGTGCCAAAATTTCCAAATCAGGGAGCACCATCCTATCTGAACACCTCTACCCATCAAATCCCCCAATTACTCCTCTTTGGAGAACTTTTCACATCCCATCCCCAGCCAAAAATGGATGAGTGGGAGGGAAAAACCCCAACCCCAAATATCCTTGTGGGATATTCTTTTAGGATAATTATAATTGACTTTAATAATGATTTTTCTCTCCCTCTCATGGTACAAATATCCAGTAAAAATTATCCCTGGTTTTGCAATGATGGTCACTCCAAAATTCCGTAATTCCCTCAGAACAGGAGCAAATAATTTGGAAAATTTGGTCAGCACTGAAAACTTCCAGGAGTTTGGATGATTTTGGAAATTTCCACATTAAAAAAAGCATTGTCTAGAAAAGAGAAAGAGCATAAAAAAAACCAGCTTAGGCTTGACTTGGGTAAGACTTTAAATATAAATTAGAAATCTCACAGCAGCTGCACAGAAGAAATTAATGATTTATACCAAAGATAATTTTAATAATTTACTTAACAAGAACATTTATCCTACACGGGTTACTGGATATTTGCAGGGTATTTGTTATGCTTGTAGTGTATTTGTAGGATACTTGTTAAACTTGTAGGATATTTGTTAACCCTGGAGTGTATTTGTAGGATATTTGTTACTGGATATTTACAGAATATTTGTTATCCTTGTAGTGTATTTTTAGGATATTTTTTACTGGATTTTTGTAGGATATTTTTTAAGTTTCTAGGATATTTTTTGGATGTTTTTTATGGGATATTTACAGGATATTTGTTATCCTTCTATTGTATTTGTAGGATATTTGTTACAGGACTTTGGTAGGATATTTGTTAACCTTGTAGTGTATTTGTAGGATATTTGTCACTGGATTTTTGTAGGTTATCTTTTACTGGATTTGTGTTGGATATTTGTTAACTTTGTAGTGTATTTGTAGGATATTTGTTACAGGATTTTGGTAGGATATTTGTTAACCTTGTAGTGTATTTGTAGGATATTTGTCACTGGATTTTTGTAGGTTATCTTTTACTGGATTTGTGTAGGATATTTGTTAACTTTGTAGTATTTTTGTAGGATAATTTGTAGGATATTTTTTTAGTTTTGTATTTTTGCATTTCCTTATGTGCCCCAAAGTTCTCCTTTAGGAAGAGATTTAAGGAGTCTGTTATTTTTTTTTTGCTCCTTGACATCTTTTTCCACTTCACTTCCAGTAGCTCCCACACTGGGAATCTCCAGAACTTTAACCCCGGGTGTTTTCCACATCTCCCACCAAATTTTCAGCAGTTTTGAAATCCCCTCTCACCCCAAAGTGACACTTCTGTAGATGAAACAAGCAAATGGAGAAAAATTCTCTGTTCAGGCACAAAAAAAGTGGAATTTTTTAGGGAATCGAGGAGTGATTGTGTGAAAACACCAATGTGAGTGTTCTAGACAGACTCTGCTAGAAGTGAGATGCAAATTCCATAACCCTGCAGTATTTAATGAGGATTAAAAGAAAACAATGGAAAAATAGGAAAAAAGTCAAAATATATATATTTGGGGGCCACGAGCTGCACTCTTAGACATTGTGGTGTTAAAGCAGTACTTATAAAGAAAGGACATTTTTTTCTTATATAAGAGTATATTTATATTATATTTATTTATATTATATATTTATATTATATATTTATATTATATATTTATATTATATATTATATGTTTATATTTATATTATTTATATTTATATTTATATTTATATTTATATTTATATTTATATTTGATATACATTTATATATAAGGAGGTATATACTTATATAGAAGGAGAGATAAATTTAAATAGAAGGAGAGATAAATTTATATATCAGGATATTTATATATAAAATAAAGCTGTGATACAACACAGGTGGCAAAGAAGTTCCCAGTGCTGTGCTGGTGTCCTGACCCAGCCCAGTAAACCCAGACTGGGGGCACTGGGAGGGAGCTGAGGGCAGAATTTTTCTCCTCAGCAGAAAATAAACTCTGGAATAATCCCACCATCAGTGCCCAGGAGTTAATGAGGAAGGGAGAGGGAATCATGGAATAGTTTGGGATGGGACATTAAAGTTTAACCCGTTCCACACCCTGGAACCTTCCAGGTGATCCAACCTGGGCTTGGGCACTCCCAGAGATCCAGGGGCAGCCACAGCTCCTCTGGGAATTCCATCCCAGCCCCTCACACCCAAAATCCCTCTCAATTTGCTCTCTTCCAACTTGAAAACATCCCAGAGGTGGGAGAAATTGCCAGGTCTCACCAGGAAAAAAAGCCATTAAAGATGTGAGGGAAGAGGTGCAGAGGGAAGATTCCCCGGAGATGGGAACAGCAGCCGGGAAATCGCAGCTGTATTGTCAAAAGGGAAAAAAAAGCAGAAAAGAAAAAGCGACTTTTTCCCCTGATGGGAGACGAGATGGGAGCTGAAGTGTCTGTCAGTGATGTCAGGGGCTGAGGAATGAGAAAATAGCTGGTGGCCAAAACAGAGCAGCTCAGAAGAAGGGGATGTCGGAGCGGCTCAGGACAAGCTGTGACTAAACAGAAGCAATGGCACAGAAGATCTTTAAACATCTTCCCCGGCCCCGGCACAAGGGAATTCCCCCAGGGGAGAAACAAATCCTGCTGTTTTCACCAGCAGGTCCTTCAGGGCAGCGGCTCTCGCCGGGAGAGGCTGGGATGGGGAGGATAAAAGTTTAATGCACCAAGTCAGGCAGCAAAGGACAGGCTGGGGCGATTTACAATATTTATGATAAAATCATCCCGGAGAGCATCAATCTCCGATCAGCTCTCCCGAAAACAAGGGATAAACAATGGCACCGCGCTGCCATTAATCTCAGCTATTTACTGTGGGTAAATTCCCAGCTTTAGCAAAGGCCAAGGAGAGTTTGCCCGACCTAATTACTTTAATTAACTTCTGCTAATGGGCCTGATTAACCTTAAAGAGGGAAGGTTAAAAACATCTCCAAAGCAAAGTACAGAAGGTGTTTTCCTTCTCTGCAGTGATAAGGTGAATGATAAGAGGGTTAAATTCCAAGGTTTGGGGAAGAAGGATGAATCCCATGAGGAGCACAGTCCCTAAAGAGGCCAAAAAGAAAATAATTGACATTTATTGCTTGAATCTCTTGAAATTTGGGCGGGGTAAAATCTGAAATCCTGTGGAGGCTCAGACAAGGTGTTCTCTGAGCTGAGTGTTTGAAGCAGCAAGAAAGACTCCAGGAGGTTTTCCTGGGACACACCAGAAATGGGTTTTCCCCAAGGAAAATGAAGAGCAAATAAAAGTAAATGGCCTTGCCCAGGAAAAGCAGCCATGCAGAGTAATGGGAGCTGAGCTCCAAGGAGAGGCTGATGCAGGAGCAAGCTCTGAAATCAATATTAAGAAAGTTCCTTTTGGCCGAGGATATCCCTCAGGGTCGTCCCGTGGTTCACAGGGTGATGGAAAACAGGCAGGAATTAGGAGAAATATGGAATATAAGAGCTTTCAGGTGATGTGGATTCAATAGTAATTAACCCAGAACATTCACAACCCAAGAGGAGAATCAGTTAAACTAAAAAAAAAAAAAAAAAAAAAAAAAAAAGTTATTTTTGCCCCGAACTATTAAATAAGAGCAGTTCTTTTAAAATCTGATATATTTATAAGCTGAAATCAGATTATCAGCAATTCCATCAGAAACTTGAGGGGATTCTTGTGGGAATTTCTGTGGAACACCAGCACTGTGACACTATTTCATTTCTAAGGCTTCTCCAGCATTGCCATTCCAATCACTCTGATTATTTATTAAAAACCCCAATTCCAAATGTCCAAAACCCCCCACAGTTTTCAACCTCCCAGCTCTAAATGAAAAATGTAAAAAACATCTCTGAAAGGGCTCCACATTTATTTTTATGTGGGGGGACAAGGGAAAGGGAGGATGATTTATGATTCTTCAATGCTTAAGTTGTCACAGCTGCTTCCCTTTCCTCTGTTATTTGGGAAGAAAATAGAGTGATCCATCCTTAATGCATGAGTGGAGTGGGAGCTCGGTGTAATGTGAGCAGACAGGCTCAGAAAAGGGACAAAAAAAAAACTTCTCACAAACATTTTGGGTGCTCTGACCTGATTGTCAATGTTGGTTTGTTGTGGGGAGGAGCCAGGCTGGGGGATCCAGGTTGTCCTCGTGCTCCAAAACAGAATGAAAAATAAAAGAGGGAGAGAAGTGGAGCTGCTCTGGTCTCCTCCAGATATAAAAATAATATTTGGTCCTCTCTAGAAAAATAATATTTGGTCTCCTCTAGAAAAATAATATTTGGTCTTCTCTAGAAAAATTATTTGGTTTTTCCTGTCCCTTGGGTGGGTTTTGTGTCCCTGGGTCTGTCTGGCATCACCCTCTCCTTCTGGCTCCAGAATTTCCAGCTGGAAACCACAACCAGGTTCTTTTCTGGAATGAAAACAATCAGTGAATCCATCCCAAATGGGAGAGGTTTGAGGGGGCAGCACAGGGGAGGTTTTTGGGTGTTAAAGGAGGTGAAGCAGTGAGGTGGAGATACTGAGGGCTGGAGCAGGGCTGGGAGAGCTGGGGGGGGGCTCACCTGGAGAAGGGAAGGATTTGGGAATACCTGAGAGCCCCTTCCAGGGTCTGAAGGGCATCCAGGAGAGCTGGGGAGGGACTGGGGACAAGGGATGGAGGGACAGGACACAGGGAATGGCTTCCCACTGAAAAAGGGGAGATTTAAATGGGATTTTGGGAAGGAATTCCTCCCTGGGGGGTGGGGAGGGGCTGAGATGGAATTCCCAGAGGAGCTGTGGCTGTCCCTGGATCCCTGGAATGTCCAAGGCCACCCTGGGACAGTGGGAGGAGTCCCTGCCCTGGCAGGGGTGGCTGTGGATGGGATTTAAGATCCCACCCAAACCATTCCAGGATTCCAGGGTGGTCCAGATATTTAATATTTATACCCACAGCTCCATCACCCCCTCGCATCTCTGTGAATTCTCCTTCACTGCAGCTGCTTCTTTAACTCTGCCATAAAAAAACCCCAAATCTGAGTAAGGAAAAAAGGCCAATCCCTCCAAAAAAAAGAGGACAAAGCTCCTGCAGGGGCTCTGTGTCTCTCTGAGAGGTGGCCCAGGGGCAGGGGAGGGGCAGCTCTGGCCGTGGCAGACCCAGCAGGGCAGTGCCCTCAGGATTCCAGCTGTAAAACACAGCTGGCAGCAGGAGGAGCCCCAGGGACACGTCCCACAGAGCTGGGGCTGGGCTGGGGAAGGGAAGGAGCAGGAACAGACAATTCCAGCCCCGTTTCAGCTCTCACAGCTGGCTCTGGGCTGTCCCAGCTGCATTCCCACTCCTGCTCTGCAGGGCACCTGGGGCTGGCAAGGCACTGGTTCTGTTAAACTGACCTGGATTCTGTTCTCAGGAGCACAAAACCTGTGGGACAGGACAACGGGCAGCTTTCAATTCACCTTTTTTTGGGTAAAATTAATCCTGGGCTGCTGGGAGTGAAACCAAATGAAGGTGGAGAACCAGGACAAAAACATTCCAGCTATTCAAGACTCCTTTTAAGAACCCTCCTGTGCCCTTTTCAAAGGTGTCTGACACTGTTGCTGCTGGAAAAAGGATGGAGAAGCTGTGATCCATCAGTGCTCAGGCCCCACTGCCACAGCAAGCCTGCTGTTGAGCCCAGGCACAGCACAGCTCCAGAGAAAGCCTGGAAGAACAGTTTCCAATGGATTTCACAGTCCTGGCAACCTGCACGGGCATCTCCTGGGCCTGCAAGCCGAGCAGGGAGCCTTGGAGGGAGCAGGTGAAATTTATGGAGCTCCCCAGGTCATTTATTTTTCATCACATCACTTTTCTGGCCATAACTCCCTCTTAAATGGCAACAGCAGCGAGCCAGCGAGGTTTGTAAATGAAAATGAAAAAGCCCCACGGTTCCTTTCTTCTTGACTGAATAAACATTTAAAAGGAAAAGAACCGAGCTGGAAATCACCAGTTACAGAGAATTTTCATCGTGGTTTGCCTGTGGTGGCCTCCAAACAATGTGATACCATCTGTACTGAGCTGGCTGTGGGAAGCAGCGATGAGTAATCGAGGCTGCTTGTCCAGGGGAGTGGGGAGGAGGAGGAGGGAGAGCTGCTCCACCACCAAACCTGGTGGATTTATAAAGATCAGGGAGCCTCATCCTGATCCTGCACCAGCACCAGCTGATTCCCAGTATGAGCTCTGCTGGGAACTGGTGTGAGGGCTGGGGAGGAGATCCCACTTTTCCCTGGGTCTCCCTGCTCTGGGTCAGGCATCCCAAATCATGTCTAAAATCCATTATTACAAGCATGACAAAACTGCTTTTGCTGGCAATATATAAAAATATATCAACTAAACCCTGGAAATAAAATATTTATTGTCCCTTCTCCGTTCCCTTCCACCAGCTGCAGGATTCCCAGTTCCTCAGGCCTTGTGTTCTGCATTCAGGTAATTCCCCTTCCATTCTTTTTTTGTGAATTCTGATCCTGCACCAGCACCAGCTGATTCCCAGTATGAGCTCTGCTGGGAACTGGTGTGAGGGCTGGGGAGATCCCACTTTTCCCTGGGAACAGACCCTTCTCCCTGCTCTGGGTCAGGCATCCCAAATCAGGTCTAAAATTCATTATTGCAAGCATTAAAAAACTGCTTTTGCTGGCAATATTTGAAAATATAAAAATATATCAACTAAACCCTGGAAATAAAATTTTTTTTTATGCTTTCTCTGTTCCTTTCCTCCATCTGCAGGATTCCCAACTCCTCAGGCCTCATGTTCTGCACTCAGGTAATTCCCCTTCCATTCTTTTTGTGTGAATCCTGATCCTGCACCAGCACCAGCTGATTCCCAGTATGAGCTCTGCTGGGAACTGGTGTGAGGGCTGGGGAGGAGATCTCACTTTTCCCTGGGAACAGACCCTTCTCCCTGCTCTGGGCCAGGCAGAGCCTCTGAAATTCATTATTGCACACATCACAAAAACACTCTTCCTAATAATATATATATATTTTAAATTCAACTAAAACATGGGAGTAAAACATTTTTCATCTCTCTTCCATTTCCTTCCACCAGCTTGGGGCTTCAAACTCCTCAGGCCTCGTGTTCTGCATTCCCTGACTCCCCTTCCTTTCACACCAGCTTTGCTCAAGGACCTTCTCTCCAGTGACCACTGAGCCCAGAATTTTCCCTAAATCCTCATTCCCGCTCCCTGGTGCCTCTCCTGTGTCACTGGGCAGCAATTCCATGGGAGGAGCTGGGGCAGAGCCTGGACAGAGGAGCAGCAGAGCTCTGTGGTGACACATCCTGTTCTTATGGGATGCAGGACGAGCTGGAAACAGAACCAAAGGATGTTTCCAACATTCCTGCAGGTCAGGCACACCTGGGAGCAGGGAGGGCTTCTCCCTTCTGTCCCACTGAATCCACTTCAAACCTCCACATCCAAAGAGCCTGGAGTGTGTCCAGGCACACAGGAGCAGCTGAACTGGGAATTCACCTCAGATAATTTAAATCCACCCAGTGGAACAAGAAGCAGCTGCCACATTCCCATTTCCTCCCAGCAGGGAAGCAGTCCATGGGATGTGAGTGGCCTTTAAGTGGTCAGGGCTGAAATCCTGAAATCCACTTCCCCACCTCAACCCAGGCTCGCTGAACCTTCCCAAATAAATGGAGAATTTAAGGAGGAACAGGGCCAGGCAAAGCAGCTGCTGCAAACCCAGGGATGGAGCGATGGAACACGGAGCTCCTGGGCTCCCTGGAAAGGTCTGATCTCACCTGGGGATGGGACAGTGCCCAGGTATCCCAAGGGACACAGCAAAATCCAGAGGAGGTGAAGCTTTAATCCCTCTTTTCCAGGGAAGTTTTTATCCCTCCTTTCCAGGGAAGTTTTTATCCCTCCTTTGTGTTGCAGCTTCACGCAGCTGTGGCATTTTTTTTGTCAGTAAAACAAAACCAAACCTCAAATAAAAAAGAATCTGTAGGAAAACAGATCCATTTCTCCCAAGTCACTTAAAGTTCTTTGGGAAACTTGACTCTTTGGGAAACTTGACAGCCCAGTCCAGGAGCTGATCTGTTTTAGCTTCAGGCTGCCAGCTCTGCTTTGGGAGGAGGATGGAAGGCACAGGGTTGGATCTTGAGGGACAATTTCTACTTCAAAGGGACTAAAAGTGGAGACAGCACATGAAAAACTCTTTATCAAGTACCTTTATCTCTCTCCCCTTCTGTCACAACCACTTGTACTTCTAGGCCATGTACTTTTCTGTCCCCAAATCCAAATCCTACACTAAAAAAACCCCAAAAGGAGTATCAAAGAGCAGAAAAAAGTGCCTGTTCCAAGGTTGACTGGCTCCTGGTCCAGGCTGTGGCAGGAGCCATAGATTTTGCTTAATTAAGATAAGGCTGTTGCTCCTTTGCAGATTTCCTTAATTCAGGATTTATTGATGCAGCATTACCCAGCGTTTTAAAGTGATAAAATACAGCTGCTGCAGGAGCCAAAGGCACCCTGAGCTGAGCTCTAATAGAGACAGATCTCCAGCTCTGGCCAAGCACGGCTGCTTCCCCCAAATCCAATAGTGAGCCTGGTTCCAGGCAGAGAAGTCCCTCCCTCCAGAGCTGCTTTAAAGCCATCCCTGCCACTTTTAACTCACTCAGGGGTGTTTGTGCCTAATCCAGGTTCTCAGTCCGAGCTCCACACGCTGTTGGAAGGGGTTGTGGTGCCACAAATCCCACCTGGGAGCTCCACAAGCAGCAGGAGGTGGCACTTTGCTGTCCATATCCCAAATACCTGCTGGGTCATGGAGCTGTTGAGGTTGGAAAAGCCCCCTGAGATCATCGAGCCCAGCCATTCCCCAGTGTTGGAAAGGATAAAAAAGAAAGACCTTACAAATATGAATGCTTAGATTCTGAGAATATGGAAATCATGAGTGAGATTGAAATGAGAGCCACTTTTGAGATACCAAACCTCAGTTACTGAATAACTTAAAGACAATAGAATGGCCAGCTGAAAGTAATCCCCTCTTGATAGAACAGTGTCTTCTGCTGGAGAGCAAGTCCAAAGGTCAGAGAAGACTTCCTAGGGTCCAAAGAGTAGTTTTTAAAGTGTAACACACTATGGTAATGTAAGGATCCTTACAGGCTGTATGTAAATGCTACAGAATTTGTATCTTGTGTTAGATTGGTCAGTGGAAATTAGAATATTCATCATGGAAAAAGATTTATTGTATTGTAAATAGGAAATCGCTCTCTTACTCTTACTGCTACCACCCCTCTCTTACCTTATTCCCTCAACCCCTCACCCTCTTATTTTCTTTCTCTTTCCCCTATTTTCTCTTTGTTCTACTCTGGGCTGCTGCTGGCAGTTCTTAGCAGGACTCTGTTTCCCCACACCCTTACAATAAACTAACAATAAAGTAACACAGCTTATACAGAGCTCAGGAGTTTTGTCCCTGAGGACCTCCCGCACCCCAGCACTGCCAAGGCCACCCCAAGCTGTGTCCCCACATTCCCATGGCTGTTAAATCCCCCAGGGATGGGGATTCCTGTGGAAGGTATCGACAAACCATGGAAGGTTTTTCTCCAGAACCTTCAAATCCAAAGTGCGGTGACCTAAATCCTTCTGGAATTAGTGAAAAAGGGAAACGATTTTCAGGCAAAAAAAAAAAAAAAAGAAAAAGTTCCAGGCAAAAAAAAAATTTCCAAAAATTCAAGCAAAATTAGAAATTTCCTGAGCAGTGTTCAATCCCAGAATCTTTGAGGTTGGAAAGGATGTCTGGGATCATCCAGTCCCAGCTGTGCCAAATCCCCACTTTGTCCCCAGCTCAGAGCACTGAGTGCCACCTCCAGGCCTTTCTGGGGCACTTCCAGGGATGGGGAAGATGGGGAAGGACCATCCTTTCCATGGAGAAATTCCTGCTGGTGCCCACCCTGCCCTCCCCTGCCCAGCCTGAGGCCATTCCCTCTCCTCCTGTCCCTGTTCCCTGGAGCAGAGCCCGACCCCACCAGCTGCCCTGAGAGCTGTGCAGAGCCAGGATGATAGGATGGAATGGTCTCTAAAATCATGGAATCCCTGTGGAAAGGCAGGAATTGCTCTGCAAGGACCCCCTGAATTGGGATCACATCCATCCACAAGCCTTGAGAAGCTCTGGTTGGCCTCATTCCCCAGCCAGGCTCATTCCAGGAGGAGCAGAGGCAATGCAGACCTGTTGTCCCTATAATTCTCAGGTGGAATTCAATCTCCCCAGCCCCCTCTCCTGTGCAGTCGTGTCCCAGGAAAATCCTGACACGTTGTGCTACAAGACCCAGCTGAACAGAACAACCCAGCAGCTCATGTTTAATCCAGTTCCATTTGCCACGGATGCTGATTATCTCTGAGATTTATGAAAACAACTGTGATAAATTACTTGACAAACAAGATTAAAGTCCCTGAAGTTCTTTATTGTTTCCACCCGCTCGCAGGCATTAAAAGTGCTCTGTCACATTAACCCAAACTCCTTTTTATTCTCCCCGACTTCCAATGTCAAGAGTATCTCCTTCCAATTATTTTCAAATTAGAATATTTTTCTGTAGATGCACATTGCACAAGCCCCCCAAGGGAAAGGCATTTCTTTCCAAGGTGACAAAGTGTCCTGAGCTCTGGAATCTGCTCTGTGTGTTTCCAGCATCAGAGACGCTCAGCAGGGCTGCTCCATGCACAAAGAAAAGCTTAAAATAACCCCAAGCAGCTCCTCTCCACTGCAAGGGCTGAAAAAAATAAATAATCAGGTCTATCCCTGCTGTCTAATTGTTCTATTCTGAGCATTCTGAGGGATATTTTGGGTGGAGTGTTGGCCCAACAAAAATCCATGCTGGGTTGCTGCTGTTTCAAAACAGGTCCTGGAATCAAACCTGGAATTCAGCAGAAACCAGGGAATGTTTGGCCGCAGTTTGGAGAAATGCCAATGCTCCCAGCAGGTTTTACCCACACAGGGCTGGAGCAGCACAGGATTTTCCACACTTTATCCCAGCAGCATCCCTGGGTTAGTTCCTGCTGGAAACTCGGCAGGGATGCTGCTTCTCCTCTCTGGCCTCACTTTTGGGGAAGCTCCAGGTGGGAAAAGGGCTGAAATCATGGCAGGGAGAGGAGGGTGATGATGAGCAGTTGTTATTTTAATTGTATTTTGATTTTCAAGAACAGATCACCGCTCGCAGATTTTTGGGTAAAGTGTTAATTAAAAAAAAAAAAGAAAAAGCAGAGAGTAAAATGACAGAGTTGACAGAAGATAAAGGGGAAAAAGTAGGGCATTTATTAACCTTGTAAATAAAGGAATAGCTCAGGGAATTTGGGGGCTAAAGGAGAAATCAGCTGAGGATTCAAACTCTAATTCCAGACTGAGTTTATAAACCTGTCTATAAATAAATGTAACTTTTCATGATAATTTGTCCAACAAATACCACACATCTATTTCAGTAGATATTGATATATATATATCAATACACATATCAATATATGTTGTATATATCAATATATATTTTATATATCAATACACATATTAATCTGTATTTTATATATATCAATATCTAATATATTAAAATATATTTATATATATTGATATCTATTTCATGTATCTCAATGTATCTAACATAGAATGGATAAATCAAGATAAAAATACTCCTTCAGATGCCAAGCTCCACCACACATATCAGATGAAAATATACAATAAATATATTTATAGTTACCACAATGCAGGAGTGAATTTGTCAAATCCCACTGGCAGCTCTAAACCCCATTCCTGAATCACTGAAACTGGACAAATAACCCAGGACTGTGTTCCCACATTGCCCTGGAAACAAGAAACCAATCTAAAATTCCCACATTCCATGCAGATAATGTGAAGATCTAAAATCAGCAGCTCTATGGAGCAGTTTTATCACTTTAAGGAGATTTTTCCCAAAAAGAGCTGTCAGAATTTTAACAGGACCATCCACACCCCTCAATTTTAATCTTGGTTTTGATCAAATCCCAAAATTCAACCAGCTCAGAGGCTTTTCCTCATGGCTGAGCCTCTCCTGCATGTCCAGATTTAAATGGAAATAAAATCAATCCTCTCTGCCAAGAGCCAACACCAGCCATCAGGAGCAGAAGTCAAACAGCAGAACCAAGGTTTTTCTTTTTCTCTGACACTTTGGAACCAGTCTGGCACAACCCAACAGAGGAAATTTCACACAGAAGAGGAAGAATGGTTTAAAAATGAGGGAGGGCAGGGTGGGATTCTGTCTTGGTTGGAAAGACAAGTGTCTGCTAAGAAAGGCAGGAGCCTCTCATGAAATGGAAAATATAAACTCCCTCCTTCCAAATTATTATAATTTTGAAATTAAGGGGCTCTCAGGCAAAGATATGGGAATAGGAATAACAGTTCTTTACTAGGAAAATTAAAATAGAAATACAGTATTACACAGAACAATCCCAACCCTGCCAGAGTCAGAATCCAAGCTGACACCCGTCAGTCAGTCAGGGTGTTGGCACAGTCCTATTCAATGGTGGCTGCATCCTCCTGCAGGGGCAGATGTGGTTCAGCTGGAGCAGTGCTCCTGGAGAAGGTGCAGTTTCCTCTGAAGCTCCAGGGATGATGTGGAAGGGTCTGGTTTTCCTCTGGAATCCAGTGGAAAAGGCTGCTCTGGTGTTCCAAATCTCAGTTTTTATCTGGGTAGGAAATGTTTGGCTCTTCCCCGTGGGTGGAGCATCTCCCAGTGGGATGATGGAATTTTATCAGTCATGCCCTGGGACTCAATGGCCATGAACAGGAGATATCTCCTGGAGGGAGGATGAGCTGTGGGAAAGATAAAGATGATTGCCCAGCTGGTTTAAAGATGGCCCATTAACAGGAGATATCTCCCATGGAGATAAGGATCACTGCCCCAACTGGTTTAACAGCTGGTGATAGAATTAATACTTTTGGTCACATCCTGTATTGCAGCCCAAGACAGATGGGATTTGGGAGTGAATTCTTCCCTGTGAGGGGTTGGGATGGAATTCCCAGAGAAGCTGTGCCTTCCCCTGTGTCCCTGGGAGTGTCCAAGGCTAGGCTGGGCAGGGTTTGGAGCAGGGAGCATCCATGATCCCACACATCTGCCACCAGGAGATACAAGGCATGAGACCAAACAAGTGACAACCCCCAATTTTGATTAAAAACTGTCTAAAACTGATTCTGAGTGGGAGACAGACAGGCCTAAGTCAGGATTTTTGCTCAGCTGAGCCTGTGCCCTTCCCAGGGGATTCCCAGAAGGGGACAAAGAGTCCCACAGCATCAATAATTGGGGACACTGTGGATTCCCAGTTTGGCCTCCATGAGCTCCTCACTCTCCTGGTGCTGAACTGGGAGAATCCCATCTCCTCCTGCTTGTGGGGGTATTCCTGAGTGATGGTCAGTGCACATCTCTCCAGGACACTGCTGCACTCCCAGGAATCCCAAAAATCTGTATTTAATTGGAATATGAGGTGCACAGTTAATGAGTTTGCTGTTCTGGCCTGGCCACGCTTTCCCCTTCCCAGGGCTCTGTGAATTCCTGAGCACATTTTCGCTTGTACTGGAGCCAACATAACGTGCTGGGAGAATGCTTGGAATAGAGGATCCTGGAGGTCTTTCCCAACCCAAAATATTCCTTGATTTTCTAACAGAGGCCTGTTCTTGCTGGCTGCAATAAATTGGATTTACAGCAGCATTTCCTGAACCCAGCACACCTTGAGAAGTGCCCTGGTCTCCCATCCAATTCCAAAATATTCCTGACTCAGCTCAGCAGCACAAACCAACATTGCTGGAGGCCACCAGCCCCATGTTCAGACCCAGGGGAAGGGGTGGTGTGGCCAAAATTGTAATTTTATTTAAGAGAACGAGGCTTAGGATGAATTTGAGAACAAACAAGTCGAAAAAAAAGTAGAAAAGTCTTACAAAAATCCCAAAAGATGAATGTTTTCATTTTCAATAATTCACATGGAGTTTTAAATCTCATTTTGGATGTAAAATACTTGTTTTGGGTACCAAATTCTTGTTGAATAACTTACCAGAACCACGTAGTGCACAGAGATCCGTCTGAGCTGTCCCAGCAGGGGATGTCACCTCAAACGCCTCAGACAGCACTTCCACGAGTTCACACAAAGTCCAAGTTCAAAAGGGGAAGGAGAAAAATCTTGTGGCAGCTTCATCTTGGAAGGCTCTGGATGGCTGCTGTGTTAAATCTGATAAAAGAAAACATTCCCAATGTTCTCTGTTTAAAAAGGAGGGGATGATGTTTAAGGATGTCCAGTCCATCCCAGTCCATCCCAGTCCATCCCAGCCCATCCCAGCCTATCCCAGTCCATCCCAGTCCATCCTAGTCCATCCCAGTCTATCCTAGTCCATCCCAGTCTATCCCAGTCCATCCCAGTCCCTTTCCCACTGGAAATAAAATCTCCTGGATTCCCAGATGTGAACACCAGCCTGAGTTGCCCCTTGCTCAGGGTGAGTTAGGAGCTGCCTCTGCCATTATAAATGTTCCCAAATTGCCCCATTCCCACTTTCACTCTTCCTTTTCCCGGATTGGCCCCCAAAATCCTGCTTTTATTGGATTGGCCCCAAATTCCAAGGGAAAAAGCAGAGTAGGGATGGTTGGGTGGAATTCCAACCCGTTCATTCTATCCCAGATTTTCTGGGGATTATCCTGAGACACAAAGGGTGTCTCCAGGTACTGGATCAGAGCTAAGTAACAAAAGATGGCAGCACCTGGGAAAATGAACCTGGATCCATCTGAGCCTTAGAATCGTCCTTCAATGGAGTCAGAAAATGAACAACTCATAAGAAGATGTAAAACACAACCTGAATATCACAATTTTACCCACTGCTGACATTTTCAGGCACTGCCCCCCTCACAGGCACCCAGCTGAGGCGTCTCAGCCCAAATCTTCAAAACACCACAGTTCCAGGTTTCCAGCAGCTGAGGGACTGCTCTGCCTGGGATCCTGCAGGTCCCAAAGTGTTATTTTTTTTTTTTCAGCACACACAGAAATACAGCTGGCGAGCTCTCCAGCTGCTCCTCTGAGGCTGATGGCAGCCAGACTGCAGAACCTCTGCTGCTGATCCATCAAAAGCCAGGGAACGAGAGGCACTGGGTGATTTCAGGCTCGTCATTCCCGAGGGAGAGCTGACTGAAACATCAGCTCCCAGATCTCTGAATTACCAGGACTCTATTATGTGAATCCATTTCCAGGCAATTAAGGATATTTAACGGCCTCGACAACTGGTGGGAACCAGCACAGAAATAAATCAGCTTCATTTTGGAGCAAAAAGAGCCCTCCCTACAAAAGCTGGTGGTATTAACAATTCATGTTTAACTACCCTCGTGCAACTATCAAGGTGTCACTTAAAGAGTGAGTAATGGGGAGGGAAGGATTTTAAATGATTCCCAACCAGACCCTGACCCTCTTCTTTCCAGCCATTAGCGAGCTCCTGAAGCCTTCCCAGCAGTTTCGTTTGCTCTCAATCACCAGGAGTTTTAACGGTGGAATTTAAATGATTCTCTCCCAGACAGACCTAATTTTAAGAGCCATTCAAGTGACATGGCTCTGAGCTACAGCACTTGGAGAAGACGCTCCTGGAGCATCCACTGAGCTGTTTGTTCCACTGGAGCAAGGGAGAAACAGGAGTTACCAGGTGTGGTATTGTGCAGAATCTTTGTACCGGAATGGACGGTCCTTAGGGACAAAACTCATTCACTCTGTACAACCTAAAACTTACTGTTGCATTTATTGTAAGAGTGAAAGTACATGGAGTCCTACTGAGTGTTGCTAGCTGCAGCACAGAGCAGGACAAGGAGAGAAAGAGCAATGGGATAAGAAGGTGAGGGGCAAGAGAAGAAGGGAGAGAGAGAGCAAGCAAGAGGGTAAGTAAGAGAAGAGCAAAAGAAGTAAGAGAGAGTAAGAGCAAGAGGGAGAGAGGGGTAAGAGAGTAAAAGGGGTAAAAGAGATAGAGAGGAGCAAGAGTAAGAGAGCGATTTCCCGTTTACAATACAATAAATCTTCTTCCATGATGAATATTCTAATTTCCACTGACCAGTCTAACACAAGATACAAATTCTATAGCATTTACATACAGCCTGTAAAGATCCTTACATTACCATAGTGTGTTGCACTTTAAAAACTACTCTTTGGACCCTAGCAAGGCTTCTCTGACCTTTGGACTTGCTCTCCAGCAGAAGACATTATTCTATCAAGAGGGGATTACTTTCAGCTGGCCATTCTATTGTCTTTAAGTTATTCAGTAACTGAGGTTTGGTATCTCAAAAGTGGCTCTCATTTCAATCTTGCTCATGGTTTCCATATTCTCAGAATCTAAGAATTCATATTTGTAAGGTCTTCCTGGTTCATCCTTTCCAACAATCAGGAGTGGTCCAGGATCAGGGGATGGAGCCAAGAAGCCATGAAAAGGACAGGTTATTCACAAAAAAAGAAAAAAAAAGAAAAAATCCCCTGCAGATTTGGCACCTGAGCTTGCAGGTGGAAATCCCAGTGGCAGCAGCCTGGTTTGCAGAGATACCAAGCAGCTGCAGCCCCCCTGTGGCACAGGATGATCTCCAGCCCTTTGGAAAGATCCAGGAGACTTGGGTCTGCTCACAGACCTGTCATCATCTCTCTGGGCCCAGCCTTCCAATCCAAGCCAGAATTTCCTGTACAAAACCAAGATAACCTTTTCTAAAGCCTCGTGCAGCGAAACCCTACAACAAAACCCCCAAAAATGAGGTTTGCAGAGCAGAGCTCACACTGAGCATTCGAGCTGCTCCTTTACCAGGGTGCACAATCTGCTACAAACTTTTAGCAAAAAGAACAGAAAGGCTCTTTAAAGCCAGCTCTTTCCACGCTGCTTTATGCAGATATCTTCTGTTTAAGAGCCCTTTTTCTAAACTGTTTGATCTGAGCCGAGGAAGCCAATTACTGCAGATGCTGAGGCTGTCAAGAAACAACCCCAAAATTCAATAAGCAGAAGAAAAGCACAGGCGTGTTCAGGTAAAGCCTGAGGGCTTGTACCATCCCTGTCTCCCTGCGAGTGTTGTTCCAAATCACCAAACCTAACAGGAACTTTCCACTTCAGGAGCTTTCAGGCTCGGTGGAGCTGCTTTGACATCCTGGTTTGAAGCAGATGTCAGAGCAGCTCACGCTCGCCGTGCTCCCAGCTCGTCCTGCACCATGTTTTACACAGGGAACATCTTTTCAACGTCTGCAGCGAATACATCAAGGCAGCTCCACGTCTCCACCACCACTCTCATTTACTCCCTAACCTATTTCTGCTCCTGTTCCTCTCCCCAGCACAAAGGGAGCAGTGGGAGCAGGCTGGGCCTTTCAAGTGGCCAAGAAATTCACTCTGAAATTCAGCTCTTGCTCCAAGCACGGCCCGAGACTTGAAGCTGCAGGAAAAATGCCTCCAGCTTCCTTGTGGATTTTACTCTCTGCACATGCTGAGAGAAAGAGGCTTATGTGAAACTTTGCTGAGAGAGGCAGTTAGAGATGTTTTCTAGTCCTGATAATACCCTCACATCCCGATCTGCACTCGCAGATAAAAGTTACTTTTGCTACAACAAGAGTTCGAGTGCAACTCACGCAGAATTCCCTGATAAGGACCAAAGCAGCTGCTCTGAGCAGAGCCTGGCGTGTCAGCTCCAGATGTTCTGACACAGGATTTGCAGCCAGCGTGGCACAGGAGGCCAATAAATCCCTCAGTGCTGCTGAAGGCCTGGGGGTGTTTATCCAACCCCCAATTTCTGTGATATGAGTGACACACGAGGTGCGAGCAGAATTCTTTTCCCTCTGCAGTTTTTTTCCTCCCCTGCAACAGCCTCCCCATCCCAACCCCAAGCTCCAGGTCTCCTTGGGGAATTCAAGCCCAACCAGGGTGTTTTCCATATGAAAATTCAACAGCAGAGCCTCAAACTGCTTTGCATGAACGAGGCATCATCTTTTACAGACGCTGTGCTTGGCTCCAGACGTGAACTCCATGTACAACAGCTCTTCCCTGCTGCAGCCTTTCATCTTATCAGCCCTGTCTGCAGGGGTGGATTTGGCCCCTGTCATCGTGCATGATATTATGTATGGCTTTCTCATTAGAGAAAAGTCCTGCTCCCAAAGCAAACTGGCTGCCAGAACTTGGCACGTCCCGCTGGCAGCGCCCGCTGGAGCCGCTCATCCCTTCTCCTCTGCTGAGACCTGCTCAGCCCCAGCCCTTCCTGCCAGCCAGGAGTCCCCAGGCAAACACCAGCGAGCAGCAGTGCAGGGAAGCTTCACAGAGTGCCAAAAAGGAGGGATTTTGTGAAATATCACCTTGCTCTGACATCCCCAGTGTGTTCTTTCACACCACCACTGTGTCAGTTTATGGAGTGGACTGATTTCAACAGCAGAGCTGGAGTAGCTGAATCAATGGATCTTTTACAAGGATCCTGGACTGTCAAGTTTTGGTCCTATTAATCCACACCCTTCCTAATTTTCAGCCTTTCCTAGATTGCAGTGGATCTTTGTCAACTATTACCAACTGCATTAAATCACATTAGCAGGGAAGAGATGTTTGCAGAGCAACCCTCCCTGTACAATTTCCCCTCCTTATCATCATTCTCGGAGCTGTGTTTCAGAGCAAGAAGATCTGCAGCATAAAATCTCCCTGAATATGAAATTTTCTGAGTAATTCTGTCACAATTCTCCCAGGACATCCAAGTCAAGGCTGAACAATTCAGTAAAAGCCCTACAGAACAGCAGAGAAATTAATCATGCATTTTTAAGTGTTTTGAACCTCCTTGTAGGATTTAATGAAGAATTCTGGGGAGCTTTTAAAGGCATAGGGGAAAAAAAAAATCTCACCTAGTATATAAATTGAGTTCTTGATGTAAATTAAGCTGATGAATATAAGGGAAGATTTTTCACTATCTAAAGGCAATCCTGAGGCAATCCTTGATGCCTTCATGCTGGTCTTTGTGATTTTTTTATTGCATCCATCCCCGCAGAAGTCAACAGCAGAGGTGTCATTAACTCTGCACCAAATCACTTCCAAAGTCTCCTCCTTCTGATTTTTAATGTTCCACGAGTGGAAGTTATCCACTGGCTGCTGCCTGAGCTGGAAATGTTGAGCTCCATTAAAAAATAAAAGGTTTTCCTGCATAAAGCAGGGAGTAGCTGGATGCTGAAATAACCTGGGGAAAATGAAGGGGCTTAACAGGAGAAATTGAAAGCAGGTATCCAGTGTGTCATATCTTCCCGGGGAGTGCAGCAGGGCCAGGCAGTTAAGAACTTTATGGAGTGGCTGAGAAATGGCCTTTAGCCTGAGATGAATGGGATTGGCTTTAAAACACCCTGGGCACCAGCAGGTGACAGTCAGTAAACTCCAGGATATTGTTTAAGGATTGTGAAAGATGTGGAGGGGATGGAATGTGTCCAGAGATGGAAACAGAGATGGGGAAGAGTTTGGGGCACCAGCAAAAGCTGAGGGAGCTGGGAAGGGGCTCAGCCTGGAGAAAATGAGGCTCAGGGGGAATTTCTGGGTCAGCACAACTCCCTGACAGGAGGGGACAGCCGGGAGGATTTGGGATTTCTCCCAGGGAATGGGGACAGGAGGGGAGGGAACAGCCTCAGGCTGGGCAGGGGAGGGCAGGGTGGAATCAGCAGGAATTTCCTCATGGGAAGGGCTGTAAAGAATTGGAATGGGCTGCCCAGGGTGTGGTGGAGTCCCCATCCCTGGAAGTGGCACTTGAGGACAGGGTTTAGTGGTGAGTGTGGTGGTGCTGGTTTGCCCTGATGGTCTTAAAGGTCAAACCTCAACAATTTTGTGATTTATGACACAACCAGAGCCAAAGTCACACAAGGAGTGGGCATCCAAATACCCACCCAGAACTGCACCCAAACAACCCAACAAAACTTTCAACACCAACCTTCTTGCTTCAAACACCTCCAAGAACTGATGCCAAGAGGAATCTTCATTATTCAGCTGCTGGGATAAAGCTGAATAAATAAGCTGTAAATAAAGAGCACAGGGTATTTCTGCTGGTGAGAAGGGGATGTTGGGACAGTGTCAGGCAGCACAACACATTTTTGGGAGGAACAAAGAGCTCTACCAAGAGTACAGGTGAATCTGCACTCTCTGCCTGTTGAATCATTACCTTAATTTTTTTTAATGGCATGCAAAGACTGTGTCAGTGGCACTTTTCATTATCCACTTCAGCAGCCCAGAACTCCTCGGTAATTATGCCCATCCACTCTGCTTTGACAGTGCTAACGAAGAGAACAAGGGCTGCTGATAGTACACGGCTCCTTGTAAGGGATTCACGGCAGAAGCAATAATCCAAATAGCAAAGCTGATGAGTTTGCACAGTGCCTTGCTGCAGGGGACGTGCATTTTCTCTGGGATGGAGCAAATATCTCAGACTTGGGGAGCAAGTGTGATACAATGACTTTAAAAGCCATTAAATACAACTCTGACAGTCCCTGCTTTTGTCAAACCAGCAACCAAGTCACCCCCTCTGCCTAAATCTCACTAAAAAGTGCTAAAAAATCTCCTTCACTCACCTGTTCCCCACCTCACATACTCATCTTTCCCTCACCTCATTCCCTCACCTTTCCCATCTCCTTCCCTCACCCTTCCCCATCTCCTTCCCTCACCCTTCCCCATCTCCTTCCCTCACCTTTCTCCACCTCATTCCCTCACCTTTTCCCCACCCACCATCACATAAAACATTTCACAAAATGCAATTAAGAACGTGACAAAATAACCTCAAGAAATCTAGAAGCTATAGATTTATAAACTATAAAATCTATAAACTATGAAATCTACAAACTCTCAGACGTGATGTTCCCCACTGTGATAAACTGAATTTCAAAAATGAAAAAGATTCTTAGAGCCCTCATTTGTTTTGTTACAATCCGAGGCATTCCTCTAAGATTAACTCAGAGTCTGAAGGAGCTTAAAGCCATTTTCTGTTGAATTTCTGGAACACATTCTTCAATGAGTTCATTGAACTTGGGGATCAGCACCGCAGCAGCAGAACAGCCAAAGTTAAGGCGAGACAAACTGAGGCATCAATCTGTCTCAGTGCTTGTGAAATATCTGAAGATTAAGATCCTTGGCCAGATCAAACACCCCAGATTAGCACTAACGACATATTTAAGGCTTTTTCAACCTCCATTCACAGACAAATCTCCTCATTGCTGCAGATAAAGCTGCCTCATTAGACACTTCTCCATACAAAGGCTTCTAATATTTCCATTTTTCATCTGCCTCATACTTTTAAGCCAAAAAGAGATGCCTTACTATAAAAATAAAGGAAGTTTTTCATCTATTCACTGGGACACCTGACAGGATTCTGCACATCCGACTTCGAGACCATAAAGAATTTTGAAGAAGCAGCAGTTGGTTAAAAGTCAGTCTCTTGAAAAGATTCATTTTTTTTAGGGGCAAAATATCAAGTTCTAATTTTGATACTGAAAACGCTTTGCAAGACTCAGCTCCTAATCCATCCACCCCCAAAGAAACACAAATATGTTTAATCCAAAGAACAGTTTTGGGGGGGTTACCTATGTTTTGCCACCAGCTCTAAAAATGATATTTGGGCCTCCGATTATTTTATACACATCAATAAATCCCAAAGGTCCTTCAGACCCTTTGTCATGGCAAAAGACAACCCCAGGTGGTCCTGCTTGGTGCCAAGGCAAATATTTAGGCTTCAAATCCCTAATTTCATTAGTGAGTGGTTCTTTTGGGGGAGCAGACAACACAAGGTTTATATTTTTGCCCCATTCTCTGGATGCCTGAGAAGGGGAACAGGTTCTGCCTGGAAACCATCTGTGCTCCCCCTTTTCCTGCTGGGAAGGGGGGTCGTGACTGCTCCATCTGGCCCAGAGACCACAAGAAAAGAGTTAAAGTCAGGAATGTCTCTGAACATCTGAGGGCAGAGTGATGTTCAGCAGCTGAGGGGATGTTGGGCAGGGGCCAACCCGAAATGCAGCTGGGGTGCAAATAGGACTGGGAGTCAACAATCCTGCACCATAAATAGTGCAGAGTCCAGGGTTTGTGGAGCTCCCAGAGTTACTCCTTGAAGGTTGAGAGTAGATCCCAAAGTTACTCCCCAAGGTCTGAGAGTAACTCTCAAAGTTATTCCCCAAGGGTTGAGAGTAACCATGAAAGTTACTCCTTGAAGGCTGAGAGCAGCTCTCAAAGTTACTCCTGAAAGGCTGAGAGTAACTATCAGAGTTACTTCTCAGTGGTCTGGAGTAATTTTCAAAGTTACTCCTTGAACAGTAACTCAAAGTTATTCCTAAAAGGTTGAGAGTATCACTCAGAATTACTCCTCAGAGGTTGACAGTAAGTTTCAAAGTTACTCCTCAAAGGTTGAGAGTAACATTCAGTAACTCCTCAAAGGTTAAGAATAACAATCAGTTACTCCTCAGAGGTTAAGAATAACATTCCAAGTTACTCCTTGAAGGTCAAGAGCAACATTCCGAGTTACTCCTCAAAGGTTGAGAGTAACATTCAGTAACTCCTCAAAGGTTAAGAATAACAATCAGTTACTCCTCAGAGGTTAAGAATAACATTCCAAGTTACTCCTTGAAGGTCAAGAGCAACATTCCGAGTTACTCCTCAAAGTTTGAGAGTAACAATCAGTAACTCCTCAGAGGTTAAGAGCAACATTCCAAGTTATTCCTTGAAGGTCAAGAGTAACATTCAGAGTTACTCAAAGGCTGAGTGATTCCTTACTGTAAAAGATTCTTGGAAAGGGATTGACAGCTGGGATGAACAGTTAATTCAAAGATTAACTTCAGCATCTTGGCTGAAAAGATTGATTGTGTCCATCTAATTCTTTGGACACAAACCTCAAACCCAGGACTAAACCTGGACCCAGCTGCACCAGGAATCGCCTTGGGAAGGGTTCAGGGGGTCCTTGTTGGGTCCCCCCGAGTTCTTCAGACATTTCCCTCTCAAGTGTACCTCCCATCAAACCCTGCTAAACCTTTGTCACATTTAATACCAAACCTTGGTAATTTGCTGGTTTATATCAAGATTGGTATTTCTCTGCTATAAGCAAAGCTCCATCCCCAGAAAGAGAATCTCTCCCAAGACTTTTGGTGGGGAGGCAATTCTTGGTGTCCACAGGAACAGAATTCGCTTCACTGGAGGCAAAAGGGGTGAAAGAAAAGGAAATAATTCCTATTCCCAACAGCAGATGGGAGAACTGCTAACAGGAATGGAGAGAGAATCAAAATCAAGACTAACTCAGAGAATCAAAATCAAGACTAACTCAGAGGCTGAGCCCCCCCTCTTGATCCCCCCTGGAGAGCACCTTCCATCAGGTGAGAGCATCCTTTTAATCTGCTTGATTTCACTTTTCATTTCCACCCAGCCTCCACTTCAAACCACATCCCATCCCCTCTGCGTTCGTCATCCCAGCATTTCCATCCCTCTCGTACGTTTTATCCCATTAGGGGAGTTATAAAGAAATAAATTGGAATCACAACACACCTACAGCTTGTTCTGAAAGAGACTTAGCACTTGACTCCCCTACTCAGATGTCAATTTAACACTCTTAGCTGGATTTAAATTGAGTCAAGACCCATCAGTTTAAGGCAGAATCTCAATCTGTTCCCCCCACACTTGTAAGGATTTGGATGGGGAAAAAAAAAATCAAATAGTGCTACGACCTGGGAATGCTCAACAATTCATTTCCTGCCTCATTCATTGGATTTGGGTGGTGCCCAAGCATGGAATGAGTTTGCTGGGAGTCCCAGCTGCTGGGGCATCCTTCTGAATGTGCTCTCCCAGGAAAGGGCAGGCTCCAGGGATCCCCAGGATTTCCCTGCCCGTCCCACAGAAGCACCAGTTTCTCACAGAACAACAAAGATTTTTGTCACTCCAGGCCATTATTTTCAAACCCATCTTTCTGAATACAAAATATCCGAGAATTTCACTCAAACAGCAGCCAAGGAATGAAGGAAATGAAGGAGCTTTTCCCCAGGTGTTACTCAGATTTTTCCTGGGAAGAACAGGGCAGGAATTTGTCAGGAGTGGCTGAAAAGCCTCCAGGGGACACATGGAACTGCTCTGAATTCCTTTCCCCCACCCTTTCCCAAGGCTCTCTGCCACCAGCCACAAACCCCATTTTTGCCTGCGTGTGACATTTTGGGGCAGACAATCCTCTCATTTCCAGGACTGAGCACAAAGGTTGCCCAGTCACTAATGGGATTGTGGAATTACTCCTGAGAGGGGTGATTTTAGAGATGGTTCTTTTGATGCCAGCGTGAGCATTAGGATAAGCTCTGTATTTAACCACCATTACCAGTAATATCAGCTGCTCTGAATTACCTGGGACCGAGGTTCAGCGATGCCTGAGAAAATGGGAGTCAGATTTTCCAAAGCAGACAATAATTCTGCCTAGGTGCTTTTTTAAAATAAGGCCCTCTAACACCCAAGCTTAAAGAGACTCATTTTCCAAGCATATCCAACCATTTCTCCAATTCTGATGCAGAATTTCAACTTCCAACCCACTCATCCCAAAACTGCCAGTTGGGGAAGTTGGGCTGGATGTTTAATTACCTGACAAAACAAGCAAATCCAATTCCACCTATTTGTTAAAACCAGAATCAGCCCCAGCAACCCCTCTGCTCCAAATTGCTGAAATGTGAGAAAACTCAAGAGCCTCTCTGATCTTTTCCCTGTCCAGGTTTCCTATGGATGAGCTGACACCCCAAGGTGATGTTTAATGCCCCAAAACACTCAGCACTGCAGTGACATCACTCAAAGATTGTCCCACGCTTTTGCCACAGCCATGTCTTGATCCGTGAGGCTTTTCTTGTATTTTTTCTCCCTTTTCCAGTTGTGGAAGCCCCTTTGGCCTTCAGCCAGGCCAACCCAGCTCACACCACAGGCCCAGGGATGTCACATTTCCTAAGGACAAAACCCCACATCCTTGGAATGCATCAATCCCATAATTAGGTGTATTAAGAGCTGTGCCTGTCGTATCTCACTCATTTCCACAGACATAAGAAGTCACATTTAGAAGTCATTAAGCTGAAATGAAATCTTTGCTGGGCTTAATTAACTTAAATATTCATGAAACAGGATAGCAGGGGAGAGTGTTGTTCTTAATCAAAATAGACACCGCTGTTCCATAATGCAAATTCTGATTTCTTCTGTGGACAATGGAAGCTCCTACAAGAGCAGCAGCAGGGTTTAATAGCCAGCATTGGAAAGTGCAGCTGAGAAGGATTCACGTTGTCCTTTAGCTCCTGAACACAGGGGGAATTTGCTGATGCAAACATGTGCTTAACAATAACGTGGTGCCTAACACAGGAGTTACTTCCAGGGCCATTTATCACCATTTGCTCAGGCTGAATGCAGCACTCACCTCCTCTCCAGCCTGGGGAAAAGCTTCCCAAAGGCAGTTTCTCATTTCTGACTCAAGGCTGCAGCACTTCTGCAGCTCCTGGGCTGTTCTCCTTCACTCAGAGCCCAGTTCTGATCCCCAGAGCCTTTAACAAACCCAGTTCCCGTGGATCACTGCAGACTCCTGCACCAGAGCTGCTCCTCCTGGGACTGTCCAGAGCAACTTTCCCGCCTCGTTCCTCCTCCTCCAGGCCCTGCCCAGCTCCTCAGGGCCCTGTGGGTTGATTTTCAGTGTTCCACCTAAAGCAGAGGAACTCCAGGGCAGGCTGAGCATCACCCAACCTCCCCTGGCTGCCCAGGGAACCTGTGGCTGCCCCTGGATCCCTGGAAGTGTCCAAGGCCAGGCTGGAGCACCTGGGGTGGTGGAAGCTGTCCCTGCCCATGGCAAGGGGTGAAATTAAATTATCTTTGGGGTTCTTTCCCACCCAAGCCATTCCATTTTTCCACTATTCCTCCCTTTCTACACTAATGTGGAGCCTCTGTTGTGTTCCCCCAGCACATTCAGAGCCAAGGTGGGTCCCAAAATCTGCACCTCCTGCTCATCTCCTCCGTGGAGCAGCCAGAGTTATTGGGATGGATTTCCATCCCATTGGAGCTGGATGGATGCTCACATTAAATTTTCATAGAACAATGGAATCTGCTGAGCTGGGAGGGACCCATCAGGATCATGGATCCAACTCCTGGCCTTGCACAGGACGCCCCAAAAATCCCACCCTGTGCCTGAGAGCATTGTCCAAACACTCCTTAAGTTCATTTTAATAAGAAAAAATTCAGTGCCTTGGAATTCCTGCAGAAAACCCACCCTAGGGTGAAGAAATGTCCTCTCCTTCCCAAGCCCCAGTGGACAGGTTATTTTGGAAGCTCTGGCAGGAGTGGCAGCAATCATTCCTCTTCATACAAACCTTTGTAGTGAGGGAGGGTGTCCAAGAGTGGGAGATCAAACTCCCTTGCCAGAGGGAAATCCATAAAATTCAGCCCCTCTGGCTGGAATTCCTCCCCCTGCTGTGGCCAGGCTGTTCAGCAGGAAAAAAATTATACAAGATTTGTCGGGTTGAGAAGTGGAGCAGCAGATTGCCATGATAAGCAGAAAAACTACTTCAAAAATAGGGAGGAAATACAGTTTCACATTTCTGTTAATGGCAGCTTTGGTTTCATTATCTGCCAGCCCCGTGCTCAGCTTTGGATGCAATTAAAATGAGAGAAATAAAATACTCGATGGAAGGAGCAGCGTTTGCTGGTAATGAAATGTTTATGGATCAATTTGTACCCCAGTAAAGAGTGAATGAATTTACTGCAGGAGGAGAGAAAACAAAGTGGAGATAAGCACCGAAAATCACTTGGACTCCAGACATGCACAAAATGTTATTATTTCCCCTCAGAAAAGATAATATTGATTGTTGAGAAGTGTTTGGACAATGCCAACAATGTGTTTTGCTGATAAAATACAATGACCCATTTAAAAGATGTCTGTACAGAAAACAGCACGGGCTGAAATAAAACTCCACGTTTCAAATCTCCTTTGATAAATCCCCAGAAGAGAAAACCTTGCCATGACCTCCTCTCCTCCACAGTTCTCCTCTCTCCAGGACACCGGGCTGGCATTGTGCTGGAGCAGGTGCCCCAACTTTTCCTTAAAATGTGACAAATTTCATCTGTCCCTACTTCATTTTCCACTTTTAACACGGGCAAAATCCTGTTTGCATATTTACAGCAAAAAGCAAAAATTCAATTAAGTTCCTAAGGGCAGGAACAGATTTATTCAGTGCCTGGAATAACAAAAGCCTCAGCTGGGATGAAAGGGAAAAACATCTCCACGACACCAAACATTTAAAGGAAGTTTTGATCTGATGCAGTTTAATGTGTACACAGAGGGGGGAAAACTCTCAGAGAATTTTGCTGCTTTTAACTAAGATGAAATGTTTTATATCCTTGTGGGTTCAGCCACTATTAGGAACAGCACCAGCTCACAATCCCACAAAAGAATAACAAAGGTTTGGGGGGAAGCAGCAGGACGTCCTCACTGTTATTTTTACAGAAGAAATGAGTTTTTCTCTGATGTGATGGGGAAGAAGAGTTTCATGCAAATCACCAGGAGAGGCTCAGCTTTGTCTTTAAGTTTGGGGATGATCCAAATCCTGCTCCTGGCTCAGCCCCAGCTGTGAAAGGAGGAACCTCAAACCTGGGCGAAAATGGGGCAGGGAAATAAAGGGAGAGAAGTGGAGAAAAAAAGGAGAGAAAGGGATAGAAAAGGGAAAGAAATGGAGACAAGGGGAGAGAAGGGGAGAGAAGGGGAGAGAAATGGCGAAAGGGAGAGAAAGAGAAAGAAACGGAGAGAAATTGAGAGAAAGGAAGAGAGAAAGAGGAGAGAAAGAGAAAGAGAAAGAGAAAGAGAAAGAGAAAGAGAAAGAGAAAGAGAAAGAGAAAGAGAAAGAGAAAGAGAAAGAGAAAGAGAAAGAGAAAGAGGAAGAGGAAGAGGAAGAGGAAGAGGAAGAGAAAGAGGAAGAGGAAGAGGAAGAGGAAGAGGAAGAGGAAGAGGAAGAGGAAGAGAAAGAGAAAGAGAAAGAGAAAGAGAAAAAGAAAGAGAAAGAGGAAGAGGAAGAGGAAGAGAAAGAGAAAGAGAAAGAGAAAGAGAAAGAGAAAGAGAAAGAGAAAGAGAAAGAGAAAGAGAAAGAGAAAGAGAAAGAGAAAGGGAGAGAAAGGAAACATGGCTGGAAATGTCAGAGGGCTGGAGCAGCTCCATTCATCGCCATAACAAGCACCGGACCCTGAGGAGACCTCGGCACCATGGACAGTTCCAGGTGTTCCTGGGAATTGTCTGGATCTTCACAAAAACCTTTTGCAGCTTTTGCAGCCTCCAGGAATCCATTTGTCCCTCGTTGCTGCTGAGGGCCCACAGAGCTGCAGGTTAATCCAAAGAAAGACTTTTTCATCCCTAATGTTTAATCCAGATCAGTGGAATTTTTGACCCTGGATTCGGATCGATGTTGAGGACTCCACCGAGGTGCCCCAAATCCCACCCCTCCACCTGGGAACAGGGGAAAAACAAAGTCCTGACAACCCCTGGCACCTCTGGGTGACCTGCAGGACATGAAATCCCCTCGTTAAAATTTGCTGTTGTCTCTGCTGGGTCATTTGGGTTCAGTTTCTATCGCTGGGGACAGCAGGGTCACGGCTCAGAAAAGAGAATTGCTCACTCAATTTAGAGCAGAAATTGTGCTCAGTAATAAAATCACTTTGGAAAATCAACACCTGACCCACCACCAGAGCCAGGCACTGACCAGCACAGCCAGCAGCACCTCTGGAAAGAGCCAAATAAATCCAATTTCTCTGCCTCCAATCTGCTCTTCCCCTGCAGCACAATGAAGGCAAAAAGTCATGATTCAGGCTCCCCGGTGAAGGAGCCAAGTTCCCTGAGAATCCTGACAGGCAACGGATGAACACGGCATGAAATATGCAAAGGAAGACTCATCTTTGCCTAAGGACTGGAGAAGAGGCTGAGTCCCAGCCCACACACCCAAAAAAAGGCTTTCTGAAGGGGATCCAACGCTCCAGGACTTTGGAAGTAACGTGGATCCAGACTCTGGATAGGTCGATGCTCCATGCATCAAAATGGGCCATCAACCAGAAATAGCCCCTTAATTCAATGTGCCCAAAAAGTTCATTTCACTTCCCAGTGAACTCCCCCGGAGATCCCAGGAGCCACTTCAGTGGTTGCCATGCTCGAGCACCTGCAATGCTTTAATTAAACTAATTTTTTTAAAAAATAGCCATTTCAATCCTCAAAACAGGGATCCTTTTCCAAGTAATATCCTTTTGGAAAGCTGAGCTGAGCTTCCCAAAACCCCTCGGGATTGGACCGCCTCAAGTTGAATTAGTTCCCAACTTATTTTAAACTGGGGTATAAGTAAGGTATAAAAATGTTTCATAATTCATGAAATTCACAACCTTTTGCTATTTTGAAGGGGATTTGATCCTCAACCATTGACAAATCGTTCTCCTTAGTCCAGAAATAATTATGGAATAACCACATAACACAAGTGAGAGCGTTCAGCCATCCCTCCCTCCAGTTTGTACCAGTCTGGAATCCAATATTTCATAAACCTTCAATATTTTATGGACTTCCCCTGATTGAGGATAAGCAACATTCCCACAGAATTGGCTCCATGGATTAAAGCAAAAGCTTTATTTTGCCATTGTCAATTTCTCCATTTTCAATTATTTCTGATATTTTTTCTGTTGCCTGCAGGGTAACAAGTTTGATTTTGTGAAGGGCAGTGGCACCTCCAAAGAATTTATCAGCCTGTTTGTTCTCTGCTCAATTGATTTGACCTTTGCTGGCTCACCTGCTCCTGGAAATTTTCAGGGAACCTCAGGAGTCACCACGCTGGGGAAGAGCTCTTAAACCAGGTTTTCACAAGTGCTAAACATCTTCATATCCCAGTGATTATGGAAAAAAATTGGAAGTACCCAAGAGCTTCCAAACAATCCAGCTCAGGTCATGCTGCAATTCCCAGATCTGCAAAATTCACTGGTAGAGCAGTTAGAGGGGAAAAAAGGCAACACAGAAATAGGCAGCAAAGGCATCTGCTCAGGAAAAACACAGCTCCAAGTCGCAACAAATTCTAAAATTGCTTCTTCCATCAACTTGTCAGAGGAGATTTCTGACTCTCAGCACAAAAGGTTTCCATTCTGTACCAGTGGAATTTGCAATTGGATGCAAATCGAGCTGTTTTCCCTTCTTTTATATTTGTATTTCCAGCCCCATGTTATTTAATGGAGTGGGAACAGCTGCCAAATGTGCTTTGACTGGATGCCCCTTCCATGGCAACTGGGATGGGAGTCGGTTTTGGCCGTGGTGGAGATGCAGGGGAGGCAGAAAATAACATTTGTGTATTTTGGGGGGCTTTTGTTTCCTCTTTAAATGGTTCCTGTTCGGTGACAGGCTGGACCTGGGATCCCAGCCCTGCTTTCAGCCTCTCCAGGGCAGCTCCAGGATCAGTCCCAAGGCTCATTCCCTGGCACTCATCCCCTCCTGCAGTGGCCACACCTGGAATAAACCCTCCATCCCCCACATTTCCAGCAGAAATCCCTGCCCAGAGCACACAGTGCTCCAGGAATGTTCCCATCATGAACTTCTGGAGGTTCCCAACACACCCTGGGACAGGAGAACACCCAGCTCAGGGAGCTCAATCTGCTCCAGCTCCAGCTGCTGAGAGGAAAATGATCCTTCCAGGAATGACAAGCCCATTCCCATCAAGCCACCCAGTTATTCCCACATCCAGTGCCATTCTGGAATTCACAATCCCATCCCAACTCTTCTGGAATTCACAATCCCAATCCTTCTGGAATTCACAGTCCCATCTCAATCTTTCTGGAATTCACAATCCCATCCCAACTCTTCTGGAATTCACAATCCCAATCCTTCTGGAATTCACAGTCCCATCTCAATCTTTCTGGAATTCACAATCCCATCCCAACTCTTCTGGAATTCACAATCCCAATCCTTCTGGAATTCACAGTCCCATCTCAATCTTTCTGGAATTCACAATCCCATCCCAACTCTTCTGGAATTCACAATCCCAATCCTTCTGGAATTCACAGTCCCATCTCAATTTTTCTGGAATTCACAATCCCAACCCAATCTTTCTGTAATTCACAATCCCATCTCAACTCTTCTGGAATTCACAATCCCATCCCAATCCTTCTGGAATTCACAATCCCATCCCAATCTTTCTGGAATTCACAATCCCATCCCAATCCTTCTTTTTTTTTTGCTTTTAACCCAAACACAAAGCCCACCCAGTCCCCATCAAACCCAAAATCATCTCCTCAATCCATTTATTCTCCATCCCGTGAAATCTCCGACAGGTCAATCCCAAACTTCCACCCGCTGCACATGTGAAATGTGGGATTAAGATGAAGGAAATGGCTCCTTTCCACCAGCCAAGGCCTAAAATTAACTTGTTTTGAACAGATTGCAGCTCTGAGCTGGGAAACAGAGCGCTCCCAAGGATGTTCAAACCTCCCAAGCTGCTTTTATCCCAGGCAAGGAATGTTTCATCCACCTGACTCCACTGGCAGGGATCTGCTTCCCATCTGAGCCCACCTGTTGGAAAATTCACTTGCTCTTCAACAGACAGAAATTCCTAAATTCAGCAGAATTCTCGTTCAGTTCAAGGAATAATTTGTTGTTATTTGTTAAATTATCTGTTAAATTGTTTGTTATTATGGGCTTAGGAGTGGGAGAAAGGTGGCCCCAGCTCAGGTAGGATGTGGAGCTGCTCAGCTGAAATCAAGGAATTCACAAGAGGGAGAGGATTTATCAGCCAGGGATAGGATTTTTTAGTGAGAACCACAAAAAAAAGAAAAATTCAAATATGGAAAGAAGAAATGAAAAATTAAAAAAATAAGACAGAAGAAAAAAAAAAAGAGAAGAAAAAGAATATTTAAAGAAACTCGCAACCAGTTCCTCCTTCCATCCCCACACCTCACATATGGAATAATCTCTTTTCACTGATATTTTGCTGTTTGAGCTCACCCCTCCCACATTTTTGGCATTGTCATTTCTTGATTTTGCTGCAGGGATTTTGGGAGCTGAATTCTCTGCAAACAGGAGCTTTTCCTCATCTGCAGGTGTCACCTTGCCCTGGGTGACAGCGTCTGAGGGTACAAATGGGATTTGGTTCAAAAAAATTGAGAGCACGTGGAGGTTGCTCCTCCTTGGAACTCATCAAAACATTCCTGCAAGGATCTCTTCTCTGAAAAACTGGCATTTCATGGAATTGTTCCTGGAAACTTGTCAGCCCTGGCAAAATCTTGGGGAAACAGTTGTTCTTTTCAGAAAATGCACAAACCTCGCGTTTGAGGTTCTTCCCTCTCACATTTTCAAGATCACAAAGTTGTCAAAATGGCAATGGAATGTTTTTGTAGATTTTCCTCCTTTTGGTTCTTTAATTGAAGCAGCGCCTCCCCCTGTTGCTTCCAAGGGACTCCAGGAGTCTGTGAAATTCAGGAGGAGAAAAACTGATGGGGAAAAGATATAATGAGAGCAGGACTGTCCTAAACCACGGAAATTCCCAAGGATTGATGAATTTTGTTTCATCCTGTGGGACAGCAGTGGGGGAGAGTAAGGGAGACAAAGATTTGGGAGGTGCCACCACCCCCAGTTTTAGTCCCATGTGGGTTTTTGGGATTGCTCAGAGTGGAGAAATCAGAGTCACGTCTGTGTCTAAGGTTAGGCTTGGTCTCATGGAATGTTTGGGTGGGAAGGGACCTTAAATTAAATTAAATTCCTTAATTTTTAATATAAACCTGGTGCAGAGGAGTCACTTGCAACCAGGGCAGCACTTCCATTTCTGATTAGGAGCCATTTGAATGATCATAGAATGAACCATTCCAACCATTCTGTATTTCCAGATCCTTCTTGGCAGCTTCAAAGCCTTTTCCATTCAACGAGGGCAACACTGAAGGACACACAGGGAAAAATCAAAAACCCACAATATTGCTGTTTCCTGGGATTCCAAAAGGGTTTGGATTTGGAGGAATCTTGAAGCTCATCTCATTCCACCCCATTCCATGGGCAGGGACACTCTCACCTTTCTCCTTGTCCTCCAAGAATGTGATCCTCTGTTATCATGGATATCAATAAATAAAAAAATAAGGAATTTGGTTCATCAACAGCAAGAAGCTGATGGGGGAGTGACACCAGGAACTGTGGATTTTGGGAGATCTGTCTTCCTGAGAATAAATCTCCATCTCAGCCCATGCTTTTCTGAAAGCTCATCCTCTGATCCTCCTACCCTGTCAAGGCTGAGGGAGCTCCAGGATGAAGGTTGAGGGAGGAATGTCATTAGGAAATGTTTCTGTCACTGTGCCTTCTCCAAAAAAAATCAGGAAAAAAAGGCAAATAACAAAAAAAACACCCCAAACCCACACAGCCTCTTCTCCCCCTCCCAACTCATTGGAAGGAGATATCAAAAATAGGGTTTGAGGGAAAGTTTTGGAGAAGAGGAGCCATCAGTCACTCCAGTCCCCAAATGGGAACATTTCAGCACCAAGACACTTCAGCCTATCACCCAGGCAAACCTAAACTCTGAGTTAACAAACACACCGAGTTTCTTTCAGATAATGTGAAAAAAAAAAAAAAAATCATTAAATTATTTCCTTTCCCCTTCTCTGTGCCTGAAAAACACGGAGCATTATCTAAATGTGGATCTGGCTCAGGCAGAGCAAAATTGCTATTTTTCTCCTTTTTTTTTTTTTTTTTTTTTTTTTTTTTTCCCCTGTTTTTCTCCTTTTTTTTTCCCTCCTATTTTTCTCCCATTTTTCACTCAACCTTTCTCTGCCTCTTGCACCAAAGTGGGAGGGTGGCTGAGCTGGGCCAGGCTGAAGGTCCAGAGACCCCAAGGTCACTCCTCTGTCTGGGTGGATGTTTAGGAAAAACATGTGGGAAACACAACTATGGATCCCTTCTTTCCAATTTCCATAGAAACAGCAACGTGTAGCTTTTCCAAACCAGAAGATCTTACATTATCAGCTGTGTTTATTGTCCCTCGAGGCTGTTCTTTTGGAAGTGCATCTTATTTCCTCTCCGAAATAACTTCAATTTTTGCCCTCCCAAATACCCTGTGGCAACCAGCTCCACCACGGAAAACACAGAGAAAAATAACCCCCAAACTTCCTTTTTATTTTGTTTTTATAACCTGCTGATGAGTTTTAAAAGACCACTGCACGAGGCCCTGCAGTATTTGAAGTCTGGAAGAGGAATAAGTGCCAAATCATCATTCCTACCTGTGGGCTGAATTTGAGTCAGTTCAGACTTAATTTCCATAAAACTGCACCAGTGTCTTTTTCCTTAAGTGCCACTTCCATAAGGAAGAGCTGATAATGGACCAATTTGTGCTCTTGTCTCAATGTAAATCCACAGCAATTCCATCACTTTGTTAAACCATAAATTTAACCAGGCATTAGTTGCACTAAAAGCAGCGTTTTGCAACTCACTGGGCTTTTCCTTCCAAACCTTCTCCATGTCTTCCACAACATTGTACCAAGGGCATCTCCTGTTTTATAACCAGATTTTTTATCTGCAGCTGCACATGATGGATTCCACTACAGAATTCTGGACATCTCTGGAAGTTACAGTGTAAAGGAAATTGGAGCAAAAGGCTAAATAAACTGAGAGTTGCCTTTTAAACACCCCCTTCCAGGCAAAACCACCACCAAAAATAGAGGAATTTTAAACAAATTCAATAAAGTCACCATTTTTCATTCCCTTTTACCTTCCTAGCTCCTAACCCTTTATTTCCTGAAGGAAAAAGGAGAAAACATTCTTGTTCCCACTTTTTTCCCATGAGATTTTGACCATCTTAAATTCCTGGGCAGGATTTTCAGATTCAGGTGCTCCCAATGGTGTGTGGTCATTCCTCTGCCATCTCCCAAAGGCCATGGCATCGATGGGATAAAGATGAATCTAGAACTGAGACCCCCTCTCTTGTAAATCAAGAGATTCCAGGTGTGAAGCTGCACCCTGAGCACCTTAAAAACACAAAGCACCCATGGGGACCATCAGCCTTACTCATCTCTGAGCCCACTGGGTGTATTTATATCCCAAAGTCATCACTGGGGAGGGCTGTTGGCTGCAAAAGCCGTTTTAGTGCCACAAAAATACAACTCCTGTTAGCAGAGGTCAGGAGAAGTGTTTTCATAAAATATTCCTTTCTGCTGACACCGTGCTTGGTCAAGTGCTGGGGCTGATCTCAGCGTTCCCCCCAAAGGCCTGCTCCTCCTCGGGTTGTGGCTGGGACATGACAACCTCATAAAAAATTCTAAAGGTCAGGCCTGAGCTTCAAGGAACCCAGAAGTACAAGCTGAGCTAAATCACAACTGGCTGCACAAACATTAAATATAAAATTAACGCTGAACAGCTGTGTCTCCACAAAGATGAGCCAGGCCAAGGTGACCCATTCAGAAGATAAATACTTCCCACCTCCCTCCTTTTCTCCTTGTTAAGGGGCCTCTTTGGGTGCTGTTGGAGGCAATTACAAGATAATTAAGCCTTAGACTAACACCACTGTCCTGTACCTGACTAATTCCACTTTAATTCATCTTGAGGATGCTGCTGATCTGATTTTTGATCTGATTTTTTGATCTTTTTGAGCTTTAAGTGACTCCTGCATTGTGTTGAGTTGATTTGTCCAAGTGTTTCAACAAGTGGCTGCCAATGCCTCGGATCCAACACTCATCCTCTGTGCTATCCAAGAGCTTTGAGCTCCCTGTGAACTTTAGATGAAGAAAAAAAACAAGTTCTACAACAGCCTCCCCAACCTTTGCTCCGGCGCTGCCCGGTCCTTATTCACTGTCCCCACGGGCTCATCCCACCCGTGGTCCATGAGCAGGACCTGACAGCAGAGCCAGCCTCATCTTCTGAGTGATCTCCAGGTCAGGAGGGCTCCCCACAGTTTGTTGGGATAAGGCTGAGGAGGAGCACGGAGCCACACAAAACCTCGCCCTCGCCTCTGAAGCCGCGACTTCAACGCTCAGAACCTCGGCTTGCAGGTTCTCTCTGCTGTGGCCTCTTCAAGGCCCCTTTCCAGCCCTTTTCATCCAAGTCAGACTGTCACATCTCCTCCCGTGGGTGGCTTTGAACACTCTGCTCCCTTCTTCTGGCCCACGGCTCTGTTTCATTTATTGTGCCTGCAGCAGCAGCACGGCACCCAGTTTTGTCAGGCAGGTCAGGAGGTTAAGGAAAAGGTCCAAGAAAAAAACTTAACCTCCCTGAGATAGAAATTAGTGCTTGCAAAGAGGAGTGGGGGAAAGGAATGTTGGAGGATAAAAGTGGCTACTCCTATTCCAAGGGCTGCAGTGACTTCTTTTAGTACAAGACCCACTGCAAGTGAATTAGGATTCCACATCCTGAAGAAAAGGCAAAACTTTGCCTTTTATAAAAATAGTGAAAGTGGGGACTAAAAGTCAGCACAGCCCATAAGTATGACCTCCAACAAAACAGAAATAAGTAGATCTGGCGAAGGAAGCCAAAGATGCTGGGTTGGGATGTAGCAAAAAGCATCTCAAGTGCCCACAGTGACTCATCAACTATGTCTGTGGACTTCAATCTGGCTGAACATTATCCCCATCTCTAAAATAAACTTATTCATTCACTCTCCCTGTCCTTATACCTGCAAATGATTCATCCAGGCACCTAAAAGCCACTAAAAGCCAAGAGCAGGCCTCGTTCCCCTCCAGCCCCTGCTCTCTGCCTCGTGCTTCCTTCCAGGCTCTGCCAGAGCCCGAGGCTTTGTCACTGGGAAAAGGTCAGGCAGGATTTGCAGAGCCTGAACACAGCCTCCCCCAAACCTCTGTGAAGCTCCAGCTGCATCACAAATGGGCAGCAGTTCTGGAAATCAGGTCAGGGGAGCACCAAACTTGTAGAGCCTGAGAGTTGCGAGCAGGTTCAGCTCTGCCGAAGGGCTCGCACGTCAGGATGAATTAATTTCCTCCAGCAAGGCACAGCTTTGCTGTGTTGGGACTGGTGTTGCTGCCCTGGGAGCAATCCCTTCTTTCCAGGGTTCTGGGGAAGGCAAGAGGTCGTTTTCCCCTTTCCATGTGGCAGCAGCTCTGTGGAATGTTAATGCTGGCAGACACTCGGTTCCTGGGAACTGGAGTGAGGCTCTGGCTGAGGAGGATCAAGAGATGCTGCTCTGAGAGTGACGAGGAGCCCGGGCTGACACGCAGGGATTACACCCCCAGGCACTGATCCCTGGTGTGGAAATCTGCTCCTGTCTGCAGCACAGCTCCCAGATCAGATGCACGGCAGAGATGGGTGGGAAAATGTGAGATAGCAGAACAGGAGGGGAAGAAAGAGGCAACAGGGGAGGTAGAAATTCTGTACCGCTGCATGAATACAGATTTTTCCAAGAGGATCCTATTTAGAGGCTTCACTTCTGTCTTGGCCAGAGTGAGGCATTTATTTCCTGTCCGTGTCAGCCACGCTGAAAACGAGGAGGCAGGAGGAGGGTTCATTGATAAACAGAGCCCCAGTCACCCCATCTGCTGCTGCCTCTGCTGCCCAGGCTCTGGCAGGAGCTGAGCACAGGAGGGGATGGAATCCTGCTCCCTCCCAGCCCTGTCCAAGAGTGAAACCATCTGCAGCAGCAGCAGCAGCCACAGCTTGGGTTTAACTTCTCGTGTGCCAAGGGCTCGGTTCGAGTGTCACTGCTGCACCAGCACGAGCCTGGAGCACCCCAAGGGTTTGGGGAAGGGTGGAGAGCATGAGAGGGGCCATGATGTCCATATTAACATCATGATCCAGATTCATTTTCTGCACTTTATTAGGTGCAGTGAAGCCGTGAGGAGTGCAGGAGGAGCAGGGATTGAGGATTAACCTGGCTGCTGATGGGAATCAGCCAGGTGCAACATTTCCAACTGCAGGATGGGCTGTGCCCAGCCCCAAAATTGCTGAAAAACACAGGGGAGCCACGGAGGCAGCTGAGGAGGTGACGTGGGGCTGTCAGAATTCAACTTACAGGAGGTCAAAGAGTCACAGAACTCAATTTATTTGTGTCTAACCACGGCCACGGATGTGATGTTCGCCCATATTTACACAAGAGAATGTTGCACAGGAGAGTTCAAGGCTCAGATAATCAAAACTGTCTGAATTCCCCTTTGGATTTGACAAAACGTGAGTGTTTAATAAACTCAGAGATGGTTTTGAAAAGTGTTACTCTGCGCCCACAATGTTTACCCTGCGCATTTATAAAGTGCAGGTATGTAAAATTCCAAAGGATTTTCCTGAAAACCTCAGCCTTTAATCAAACTAAACTAAGAGTGATCCCCAATCTACAAAACCCACACCTCACAATGGATAGAGATGAGTTTTGGGAAGATTTTAAAGGCATCTAAAAATTCATTCTGATCACATTTTCACGTTTTTTTAGGCGTGAATTCACACAAGATGTGAATTTTTGTGAACTCAGCAATTCCCAAGTTATTTCTTTGAAGGGTTGAAGTTTGGGGCTTTGTTTTTAGACACACTTGTAGAAAACTTGTAGATTATGAAAGTGCTTTAAAAACCTGGATTCTGTTTACCATAAAGGTCACTCACCCTCTTCACCCTCTCCATCCCCAGGAGGAGATGAGGGCAAAAGGATTTTGGAGCCTGTGGAGAGGCTGGTGGGTCAGTGGGGCAGGAGAAGGATATCTGCAGTCACTGGGCAGCTCCAGGTCGTGTTCCTGCTCTCCCTTTTCCCCTCTCCTGCTCCTCTCTGCCTGCCCAGCATTAAAAGAGAGGCTCCCACTGGGCACCTCCGTCACGCTCACGTCAGTCCTTCCCTGGCTCAGCTCAAATCCTCGGAACCCCACGGCTCCAAGAGCCTCAAACAGCAATTTCAGCACCATGAGCTACGCAGAAACCCCCAAAATGTGCCAGGAAATTTGCATTCTTGCATATTTGTGTCCTCCTTAGCTCTGCGTGATCATAAACCAGCACTGAAATGGATCCTTAGCCAGAGTAACTGGGACAAATTAATTGCAATGTTTGTTAATTTTACCTGAAGTTGCTCAGGAACTTCCAAATTAATTCCCAAGGAATTAAGTTCCAAGGCTCCTACCACCTTTAAAGTATAATTTGAAGAAAAAAATAAAATAAAATAAAATTACATATCAGCAGAATGCTGTTGATAACGTGGAAGTGAGGGAAAGCAAAGACCAAAAATGATCCTGCCAAGAGAGGAAAGTGTCAGAACCAACCCCACAACAGCTTCCCTGAGCTCCTGGAAAGTGAGAGGTGTGTTCATCCTTGGAGCTATTGGGGGTTTTAAGGCTACTGGGATATGGAGAACATATTTTGTCTAATAGCTGTGATGACTTTTGGGACTACCTAAAAACAGAGCCAGACAGCATTAAGGGAATAAAAGCAGTTTTATTTATTGAAAGGCCTTCAGATACATTTAGGGCACACAAAAATGCACAATGGGTTTCACATTTTTATAAGTTTGGTCCATTTGCATATTGGGGCTAATCTCCCAATTACAGGTAATGAAGTAATTTACCCCAAATTAGCTGCCCCAACTCACTTTTGTTTCCATCTCTGGGCCCTGAGGCAGTGAGGTGCCCTTGACTCCCAGCCTGGAGAGGAATTGTTGTGTCTGCCCAAAATGGGAGAGCAGCAGCTCCCACTGGGTGTGGAGTTTGGAGTCACACACTAAAGAATTGCAGGGTTACAAATAAATATAAAATAGAAAAGCTGAAATCCCAAAGGATCAGCTGCTTCCAGAGCTGTGTGAGCACGAGTGAGTGAGAGCAGACAAAGCCCAGGTTCTCAGCAGAGCTCAGCAGGGTGGCACCAAATGCTTCTGACAGAGTCAAGCAGGGACAAAACACACAGAGCAATTTGGCAAAACGAGCCCCCAGAACTGGGAGGAAAAAGGGGATTTAAAACCGAGCTGAGCCCAGCTCAGAACACACATCCCAGTGATGGCAGCGACTGGAAATACACAGAGAGGAGCAACAGGATTTGTTTGTGCTCTGCATGTTTAATTCCTGTGGGAAAAGTAAGAATTGGTGACCATATGGGGAGTGGAATTTGATGAGCCTCTCGTGGTGCAGCTCCGGGGTCTGTGCATCGCCATGGACACGGAGAGGACACGAGCGCTGCTGGAAAAGGTCACTGCAGAACGTGTCTGAGCAGCTCTGCACCAGCACTTCAGCTCCAAATGGAAAAATGGAGCAGGAATTCATCTCGAATCCAAGATGCTTGCAGGCAGTCAGTAACTGCAGTTTCCAAACTCAAAGTTTGTCCAATTTAAAGTTCTCCGAACACAACAGACAAGGATCCCCCCTCTCCATTTCCAGCTTGCCTCTATTTCCAGGAGCAGACATGAGGCAAAACCCAAGCACTTTACCCATTATTTCATTTAATCCCTTGCACACAGGGACACTAAAACTCACAATTTGTACAACCCTGAATGCAGCAGAATCAATCCCTAATTTAAAGCAGACACTGACGTCACCCAGCTCACCCCCAAAGAGGATTTGGCTCCCTCAGTTAAATTTAGCTGCTGTTAACAGGCACCAATTTGCCTGCCTATGCATGAATAGATTTATTCTTCCTCCTGGCTGCAGCATTCCCAGAGCTGGAGGTGACAGGAGTGGAGCTGCCAATGCGCCCAGGAGTGTTGGAGCTGCAGGTGGGACCTCTGAGGAGCAGGATGGGAGGGCTGGATTTGACTTCCAGCAGAAATCCTGGAAATTTCCAACTAGAAACAGGATCCCAAAGGTTTGGGTGGAGAGGGGAAGAAGCCCTGCAGTGCCATCACCACTCCAGAAGATTTTATGGGATTATGGAATGGGTTGGGTTAAAAGGACCTGAAATCCCATCCAGTGCCACCCCTGCCATAGCAGGGACACCTCCCACTGTCCCAGGCGCTCCAGCCTGGCCTTGGGCACTCCCAGGGATCCAGGAGCAGCCACAGCTCCTCTGGGAATTCCATCCCAGCCCCTCCCCACCCTCCCAGGGAGGAATTCCTTCCCAAAATCCCATCCCAACCCTGCTCTCAGTCAGTTTGAAGCCATTCCCTGTCTCCTGACCCTCCATCCCTCTCTCTCCATGTGCCCTGCAGGTTCCTTCAGGCACTGGGAGGTCACAGCTCGGTCACCCCAACCCTCCAGGCTGAACCACCCCAGCAGAACAAACAAGAAACACTTCCCAGTGCTTTAAATCGGGAGGAATGAAAAGCAGAGAAGGTTCCCAGCTCTCCCTGTGCATTTTTGGGAAGCAAAGGGCCCTCTTTGTTAATTCCACTGGAAAACCACAACTGGCAGTTAACTGGTGCCATTCCAGAGCTTTCCTGGGGCTGCCTTTTTCCATCAGTGGGTTTGGCTGGAGCCACGGAGCAGGAAGGAATCAGCTCCCTGCATCCCTGGCAGAGGATGGGGATGATGCAGGAGCTTCTCCCAAAGTGTCCATCCCACAGGCACCTGTCCCACAGGTGAGCTGGAGACAACTGCAAGGGGATGGTGTCCTGGTTTGGAGGACAGGTGTCTGCCAATAAAGGCAGGAGCTTCTCTTTGAAATGGAGAGTGCAAACTCCCTTCTTCCAAATTATTATTATAATTTTGAAATTAAGAAGCTCTCAGGAAAAGATAGGGGAATTAGGAATAACAGTTCAGTACTAGGAAAATTAAAATAGCAATGCAGTATTACACAGAACAATCCCAAACCCTGCCAGAGTCAGAATCCAAGCTGACACCCGTCAGTCAGTCAGGGTGTTGGCAGCAGTCCCATTCAATGGTGGCTGCATCCTCCTGCAGTGGCAGATGTGGTTCAGCTGGAGCAGTGCTCCTGGAGAAGGTGCAGTTTCCTCTGAAGCTCCAGGGATGATGTGGAAGGGTCTGGTTTTCCTCTGGAATCCAGTGGAAAAGGCTGCTCTGGTGTTCCAAATCTCAGTTTTTATCTGGGTAGGAAATGTTTGGCTCCTCCCCTGGGTGGAGCATCTCCCAGTGGGATGATGGAATTTTATCAGTCATGCCCTGGGACTCAATGGCCATTAACAGGAGATATCTCCTGGAGGGAGGATGGGCTGTGGGAAGATAAAGATGATTGCCCCAGCTGGTTTAAGGATGGCCCATTAGCAGATAATATGTGCCAGGAGATCAGGGTCACTGCCCCACCCGGGTTAACAGATGGGGACAGAATTCACATTTCTGGCCACATCCTGTATTGCAACCCAAGACAGATGGGAATGGTGGGAGGGGTCCTACAGCAAGAGAAGGAGTTTCCCCCTTGATTTTAAATTATTTAAAAGAACAGGATGTCTTACCCACCTCAAAATACTCCAGCAAAATTTCCCTCCAGGCCTTTTGAGGTTTGGGGAACGAAGGACCAAATGGGGACTGTAATACAGTTGTGGTTAAAGTGACATTGACTGCACTAATTCAATTTTTGGGGGTGAAGAGGTTGGAGGAAATAACTGTAAAATATTTTATTTGGACACGTGCAATTGAGATAACCCAGAGTTTCTCCTTTAGGTTCTTTTGAACCACATTAGATGAAGTTAAACATGACACAGCTACAGAAATATGGTTGGACTCAGCCTTAAAAGCCTTTTCCAGCCTAAATGAGTCCATGATTCTGTTTTGAAATGATACATTTCAATTTGAATCATTCAAATATCTTTATTGTCACATTAAAAAAAAAAAAAGTGCTAAAGACATTTAAAAATATCTACGTGAAAATAAAATCAATTCTTTGAACCAAAGCAGCTGTGGGGGCTGTTCTGAAATTGCTGGAAAACCAAGTGTGTGTTTATCTCTTCCTTCATTCAGTTCTGCTGCTGATTAACATCACCCTGACTTCAGAGCAGGTTTTGGAGCCCAATTTAATCAGTTTATGAACAGCCTCTTGCAGAGGTTTTCATCTCCATTGCTTGGGTTACTCAGAGCAATTTCTAATGCTGAATGTGTAGAGAAGTAAATATTTTAAAACTATAGATGAGAAAAAAAAAAAACAGAAAAGATAATACCTTCCTTATTTGCTCTCAAAATGTGTTGAAAAAATCTCTGCCACTCCTGAAGAGGTTCAGGACAAAGTGTGGGGAAGCTCCACAGAGAACTGGGCACCAATTCCCAGATTTATGAACTTCTCACCTCAAATAAGGCCTAGAAATGAAATAGTTTTCTAAACCTGCCTCATTTACTTTGAGGTTTCCTCTGTAGATCCCAAACAGATTCCTACCTTTCCCCAGAAAACATAAAATTAAGCAGCCTATATACAATACAAATACAAATTCTATAGCATTTACATGCAGCCTATAGGAATCCTTATATTAGCATAGTGTGTTACATTTTAAACTCTAAGATCTGATCTTTGGGCCCTGGCAAGTCTTTTGTGACCTTTGGAGTTGCTCTCTGGCCAAGGGCATTGTTTAACCAAGAGGGGATTACCTTCAGGGGCCATCCCATTGTTTCATCATTATTCAGTTACTAAACTTTCCATTTTTACCTTCCCCAACACTCCACCTCTTCCCAAGAGCAGTTTCCAAGCCATAAACATTGCACTTCCCTGAAGGTTTTGTTTCTGAGAGAAAACCCTCTGCACCAGCAGGCTTTCCCAAGGAAAACACCTCCCTGGGTCTCTGAGGATGTGCAGAGTGTGCACAGGAGACAGACACATTCCAAGCCCTGGGAAAGACTCAGGGAACAGCTCAAGGCATCCGAGGTGAAACACCTCCAGCTCCCAGCGAATTTATCACAAGTGAGAACACAGCAAAAGCCAAAATTGCTTTGCAAGGTGGCAATTTATAGCCAGGCTGAGGCCTGGGCTCCGTGTTAGTGCCGAGTTTAGCACATTCCCTCTGCCCCAGGCACTGCCTCCCCTTCCCCACCTGAGGATTCCTGTCTACCAAGTCCCACCCACGCTGAAAACAGGAAAACATCCCCCAGCCCCTCAGCCTGCTGTGTGAGCAGACAGGCCCCAGCTGAAGCTCAGACACTGCTGAGCTCCCTGCAGTCCCAGAGCCTCCATCCCAAACCCTGGGACATTCCCAGAGCAGCCATGCCAGGCTGGACACCCACGGCTGCTCTGATCCAACTTATCCCCACTCTGTGTTTGCCACAGCACCTCCTCCCTGCTCCCACTCACATCTGGTCACCAGCACTTCCCAAACAAGCTCCAGCCAGCAGAGCCAGCTTGGGGTTTATTTGTTGATCTTCCTGAGCTCCAGCTGCCTCACATCCCGTTTATTGTGACTTTTCCACAGTGGGATGTGCTCTGTCAGGGGTAGGAAATGCTCCTGAAGGCTCAGCAGATTCCCACCCAGAGCTCATGGCAGCCCCAGTGAATCCCCACTCCAGCCCCAAAGGAAATTCCAGGGTGGGCAGCCCTTGCAGGATGCAGACACACAAAGGAAATTTAAGGAGTTACGTGCTCAGCCCAGATCTCACCCCACAATCCACATCTCTCCTCGGATCAGAACCTCCCTGGGGATTTATCCTGATTAAAACTGGCTCTGCAGCAGCTGAGAGGTGCAATAACGCTGCATAAAATGGGAAAAAAGCTGGAATGCTCAAAGCCATCACATTTCACAGATGGAATTTGGTTTTAAGGTCAGCAGTGTGGAGCAGGGCCTGCTTTGTCCTGGGGGTTTCCCTCCTGGAAACATCCCATCAGCACCATCTTCTTCCCTCTCCAAGGGAGGATGGTCAGCTCTGCCTCTGCCCCAGGTCTGTCCAGCTGGTCCCACACAACAAAAACTCATCAACAACTTTAAATGAAAATCCTTGTGTCCTGACTGGATCCCACTCCAAAACACAGGGAGTTCCCCATCAAATCAGGCTGATTTGGGGGGAATTTATAGGGATTAAAGCAGCCCAAAGGCATCCAGGGCACACTTAGAACAGCCTGAGCTTCTTCAGAAGGAAACAAGGTGGGGAAGAAGGCAGGGACAGGGTTTTGGGGAACTCCTTCAGCCAGGTGAGGGGGCAGAGCAAAGCTTGAGCTTATGTCAGGATGAGGAGAATCCTCATCTTTGCAGGAAGAAGCAAGGATTGCTCCCAGAGCTTGTGGGAATAATTAAATCCCCATTGGTTTCAGGAAGATATTTGCTTTTTTATACATAAACCTACTTTTTAAAGTATTTTTTTAAAATCAGATGATCCACAGAGCTGGTTCTCTAAGAGCTGCAACTCTCCCAGGTGAAGGGAAAATCCAACAGCAGCTTTTTATCCATCAGGGAATGGGGCAGGAGAAGGTCCCTGGAGCTAAAGCCAGGACCTCCCACTCCTGGTGATGCCTTTTGGGATTACCTAAAAACAGAGGCCAGACAGAATTAAGGGAATAAAAAGAAGTTCTATTTATTGAAGGGCCTGCAGGTACATTTAGGGGCTGCACTCAAAAATGGACAATGGCTCACAGGGTTTTCACACTTTTATAAGTTTGGTCCATTTGCATATTGGGGTTAATCTCCCAATTCCAGCTCCAGGTAATGAAGTCATTTACCCCAAATTTGCTCCCCCAACTCACTTTTGTTTCCATCTCTGGGCCCTGAGGCAGTGAGGTGTCCTTGACTCCCAGCCTGGAGAGGAATTGTTGTGTCTGCCCAAAATGGGAGAGCAGCAGCTCCACTGGGTGTGGAGTTTGGAGTCACACACTGAAGAACTGCAGGGTTACAAATAAATATAAAACAGAAAAGCTGAAATCCCAAGGGATCACCGGCCCCAATATTCCTGGGTGCCCTAAAGCCTTTGGCAGCATCAGGCCCTGGAGGGAAACAAAAGTTTGGTCCCCACCCCACAAATCTGCTGGTGGATGTTCCCTCCCCTCTGAGTGCCCGAGGGGGATCACGTTGGTGTCACAGGAGTGACAAAGCCCCTCAGTGCTGCAACACGAGCATCAACAGACTCTCAGATGACAATTCTTGTGACAATCTACTGCAGAGAGGTGGGTGAATGTTACCAGCTTCTCTTTCACACTCAAATGTGCTGGGGCTTCTTATCAGCTGTGCTTTTTGGGCTCTGTTTTTGCAGCGAGTGGTACAAATACTCCAGAAAGGAATGGATTCCAGCAAATTCCAGTTTATGTAGGAAACCTTGCCTAAAAAAAAAATCCCAACCACTCAGTAACAGTTGTGAGGCACTGAAAACCACCTTAAATTAGTTTTGAACAAGAGCTACAAGTGCAGAGCTCGCCCTGACAGAAAAAACCAGAAAGGGACATGGGAAAACGAAATGGATTTTGAGTGATGATAAAATCACTTTATCAAGCCTCAGCCTGTGGGGCTGTAGCTGCTCTCAGAGTGGTCACAGAGCTCTGCTGTGTGGGAGGGAGGATTTCATCTCACCTGCTTCTTGCAGGTGTTTTTGTCAACATCAAAGCTCAGGCAGGTGTGGGGTCTCAGCAGACACAATTCCATCGTGTTTAACCAACAAAAGCCCGGAGCTCTCTGGGGATGATCCCTCCTCTTCCCAGCACCAAACACAAGCACAGAGTCCCACAGACTTTATTCAATCAGTGCCATTTCTGCAGCAAAACAGCCCTGAGGGATGGGAGGGGATGGGAGGGGATGGTTTGACCCACCCAAAGCACAGCAATTCCTGTTTATAATTCCTGGAATTATACACCAAGAAATGCTCAGCACAGCAAAAGGAATGAGGAAAGGCCCAGGCTCATCCCTCCTTTTGAGAGCAACACTGATTTCAGACTTAAATCTGTGTGGTTGTGTCACTGATGTTCTAAAAAAGCCAGGAAGACTCTGTGGGTACACAGCTGAGCACACCCCAAAAATCCCAGAGCCCTGGAATTCTGGTTTGTACAGCACCACAGGCCATGGCACAGCAGCCCAGCCCTGAGCTGCAGTGGTTTATCTCCCAGAGACAGCCCAGTTCCACTCCTCTGGGGGCTGCTCTTGCATTCCTGGGGCTGCTCAGGGGTGTCAGGAGCTGCAGAAGTGCAGAGTGATCCCGAACCTCGGCCCCAGCTCTGCATCACCCACATTCACACACCTGTGGGTATTTCACACCTGCCAGGCCTCTGGCCACACCTGCCCCAGGTGGTGACTGGGCTGACAGAGCCCCTCAGAGCATCACTGGGTGTGCTCTGCATCCTTCACAGAACAAAACTCAGGACTGTTTGATATTTTTTTATGCTCTGTCTCCATGCACGGCTCAGGCAGCCCCTTCTCCTTCTGTCTGCCCATCTGTGGATGGGAGGGAGCACCTCCCTTCCCCACAGTGGCAGATGCCTCCCAAATTCCAATATTCCAAGCACAGGGCTCTGAGCTCTCCCATCCTGGCTGAGGTTTAGGTGAGATGGCCCCGGGGAGGTTTGGAATGTGAAATTCCAGCTGCTGAACTCAGCTGGGGAGGATGCATCTGTCCCCGAGCCACTCCCAGCCATGTCTGGGCATCCCAGCCACCATTCCTCAGGTTTAACAGAGCTGCTGCCCCTTTGGGCTCATCAGAAACCCCCCACACACCATTTCTCTCACTTTCCTCAGAAACAAAACCTTCCTCAGTTCTTGTTTAAGCCAAGCCTAGCACAGCTGACCCAGTCTCAGCATCCTAAGCAGCACAGCAATGACACCAAAGGCTCCAGCTGAGCCCTGTGGGTACCATGCCCAGTTTGTTTTCCAGGAATGCAATATTCCCAGGCAAATGCTTCCCTCCCAAGCACTCTTTGTGCTCTCCAGGGCTATGGAAACGCTTCCCTGCAGGGAGCAGGTGCCATATGGGTGTGTAGGCTCAATTAGCACATGCTGACAGATAGCAAGACACTTCAAAAAAAAAAAAAAAAAAAAAAAAAAGGAAAAAAAGAAAAAAAAATCCCAAGCCTTGGCAAGCTCAGAAAGTTTCTCTATTGATTATGTCATGTTGCATCTTGTGGTGCCTTAACTTTGGAGGTTTGCTGGGAAAAAAAAAAAAAAAAGGAAAAAAATCAGGGGAGAGATGGAAAGGAAAAGATGGAAAGGAAAAAAGATGGAATGGAAAAGATGGAAAGGAAAAGATGGAAAGGAAAAAAAAGATGAAAAGGAAAACAGATGGAAAGGAAAAAAGATGGAAAGGAAAAAAGATGGAAAGGAAAAGATGGAAAGGAAAAGATGGAAAGGAAAAAAGATGAAAAAAGATGGAAAGGAAAATATGGAAAGGAAAAAAGATGGAAAGGAGAAGATGGAAAAGAAAAGATGGAGAGGAAAAGATGGAAAGGAGAAGATGGAAAAGAAAAGATGGAGAGGAGAAGATGGAGAGGGCTCCTGAAGGAGGCAGAGGGATGGGAAGGAGCTCTTTGCCAGGTTCCCCTGCCAAGGTGGGCAAGGGCCCTTCCCAGAGCAGACGTTTCATTACTCACACGTCTCTGACTGCCCAAACTGATCCTAAAGCACTTTGGCATTCCCGAGGCTCATCAGGGATGGTTTCCCTCCTGCACCCTAATGGAACAGCTCTTAACCAAAATTAAACCAGAATGGCTTAACTGCTTCTGAAAATTGACAAATCTGGTTTCCTATTCCCCTCCTGCCCCTGCAATTAGAACAGGAGAAAACAGCAAGGTTTTCTCTCTGAAGTGCTGAGGAATCTTCCAAACATCCCCAGGAGCCAGAAAAGAGCAGAATCCCCTCCCTGATAAAAGACCTGACCCCAGTTTCAGGGACCCCACGGCAGCAAAGCAAACCCAGACATGGTGGCTGCTTTTCCCAGCTGGAAAATTTGGGTTAGGGTGAGGAAAAGGTTCAGCCCATGCTCGATCACAGATGGATGAACCCCATAATTCCTCCCAGCTGGGAGGAGCACAGGGCTGTGTCCCTGATCCCAGTTTATCCAGGATATCTGGAGCTCTCAGGGAAAGTTCCTGAGTGCTGGAAGGGTTTCTGAGACCTGAGTGGGGTTTTGTCCCAAAAAGGGACAAGAACAGCCCTTCCCAAGCCTACCTGGGTGCCTCAGAAACCACTTCCAATCCTCAGAATGGGCACCTGGAGCTCTCAGGGGAAGGTGGAAAGGTGAGGCATGAATTGGGTGCTTTTTCATTGGGATAATAGCACAAGAAACTTTATTTTTTAATTTTTTTTTTTATTTTATTTTTAATTTTTTTTTTTTTTTTCTGTGCCCTGTCTCTGAGCCCGTGAATTTATAGAATGTGAACTCAGGATTGGTGGGGAGGGAAGGCAGGAGGACAGAGCAGGGACACTGCAGCAGCTCAGGGCTCTGCATTCCTGACTCATGCAGCAGCAGCAAAGGGAGGAAATCACTGTGAAAACCCAGGAGGAATCACAAGCCATGGCTGTGATCCCTCCTCCAGAAGCAGCACCCAGCTCCACCCCTCAGGGCTTTTCCATGGAATCTGTCCCTGCTCTGGTGCTATGAACATGTCAGGAAAATGATTCTACAAACTCCAGAGATTATGTCCAAAAAGGAGACAGAGGAGTCTTTTTACTTTATTCCAATAAAGGTAGAGGCCATGGGGCATTGCCCTGGGATCTCTCAGATTTTTGGAGGACTCAGCCTCCTTTTTATCCCAATTTCCCTCTCTCCTTACCATGGGCTGAGGTACTTGAGAGGCACAGACTGCCCAAACACCTGATACCTGAGATTCCCCTCTGATGTACAACCCTCCCTTTTAATTTTTAATTCTTATGGAATTCATGGTTTCCCCCCATTGCTTCTTTCATCTTCCAATATCCAGTTTCATTATCAGCAAACCTACAGTGTGTTTGTAAAGGCAAATATCTTTTCCCATTCATCAATCAGTGGAATCCATCCCATTGTTTCTTTTATCCCTCAGTGCTGGTTTTACTTACCAGCAGACCCACAGCTTGTTTGTAAAGACAAATCTGACATTCCTCTCACATGTGGCAGCTGCACAGGTGAGAACTGGGGGGTGACAAAAAGGGTTTTCCACTCCTGCCTCTCTGTCAAACCCAGGGGATAAAATCAAAGGATGAAACCCACGCTGTCCGTGTAAATACAGAACCAGGAAAGAAAACAACAAACTCAGGCTGGCCATGCTGAACCTGCAGGGACCTGTGGAAATGCCAGAATAAATAAACACTGGGAGGTGTTAATGGCCTTGTGACAGGATTGCTGTGTGCCAGCAGGGAGCAAAGGGGAAATTGGCACAAGCAGCCTTTCCAACAGCCCAGCACCTGAGCCACCAGCACCCAAAATGTGGTGTGTTTAATTTATCCTGCATGGAAAGGATCTGAGCAGCTCAGACTCGCAGTGTACCCAGAACTGGGCACTTGACCCCTGAAAAACTCTGTTTTAGAGGGTGTTGGGCTCTTCCTGATGTCACCTCATGAAATATGAAATGTGAAATATGAAGAATTACGGAGCTGGGCTGTGCCTCTGGGGATTTCAAAGCTCTGAGGAGGTTCAGTGTCCCTGCACCAAAGGTGCTGTTAAACCTACAAAGACTCAGCCACTCGTGGCCCCAAAGCTCAGGAAAATAGCTGGGGACTTGCTGATCAAACAGTGACAGGGAGCAGGCCCCTGAAATCAAGCTGGGAACCTCTCTGCCACCTGTACAGGCATCAATCCGAGGGAAAGGATTGGAAGATCAAGGAACTGACTCACATCTGATGGTGGGAAGCAGTGACCTCTCCCAGCTTTGATGAAGGAGCAAAGGGGAGCCATCCCCGGCTGTTTGGAAAGGATTTCTCAGGTTGGGCGAGCAGCAGGCACACTGCAGAGCACATTTCCAGAATGTTTCCCAAAATCTGCTGCAAAGCTGTGGCAAGAGAAGTCATCTCAGTGTGTCCCAGGTTACAATGTGAAGATGTGCCCAAAAGTCTGGATTCTGTCACCATCTGTTAAACCAGGAGTGACCCTGATCTCTATGGGAGATATCTCCTGTTAATGGGCCATCTTTAAACCAGCTGGGCAATCATCTTTATCTTTCCACAGCCCATCCTCCCTCCAGGAGATATCTCCTGTTAATGGCCAGTGAGCCCCAGTGCATGACTGATAAAATTCCATCATCCCACTGGGAGATGCTCCACCCAGGGGGAGGAGCCAAACATTTCCTACCCAGATAAAAACTGAGATTTGGAACACCAGAGCAGCCTTTTCCACTGGATTCCAGAGGACAAGAACTACCAGAGCTTTCTACAGGATCTCTGCTTCAACAAACCCACTTCACCTGCACTGCTACCACCACCCTCACTAGCAGGTGTCAGGTTCTATCCTGACCCTGTCAGTGGTTTTTCTTTTGTGCTCTTGCACGTATTTTATTTTTCTCCTTTTTTCCTATTAAATTATATTTCTGACTTGCAGTCTCTTGCTGGTTTTGCTCTCAAAACCATCACCCAGTGCCACATGGGCTGTGAGGGATCTGTGCTGTAGCCCTGCTGCTCTCACAGACATTCCTGGTGCCAGAAGTTCTCCCACCTGGTGCTCAGCTCCTTCCCTGCTGCCTCACTCCCTGGTGCTGAGAAATGCACAGGAAAAGGGCTCAGGCAGGAGCAGTTGTTTCTCCCCAGGCACTGCCTGAGCCTGGATTTTCTGGCAGCTCCTTCCCACCGAGGTTTCTGTGCTGCACAGATGTTCCAGGGATGCCTCTTTGCCTCCTCAGTGAACAGCTGATCCCTGCATGGGCTTTGTCCTGTTTTAAGTACATATTATATTATTGGCTTTTCACAAATATTAAAATGAATTCTATATGTATAATGTTGGAAGACTTTGATGATTGAATATAATTTTTTTTAGTTCTGTTATTAACAAAACTTAGGAATAGTAATGTGATAAATATATATATATATATAATTTTTTCTTGGACTACAACATGGTGATGTAAAAAGCTTTTGTTCATGTAACTTACTCAGAGAATGGCAAAAAGATAATCAGGAAATTCTTCACATTCTTGCATTATCCCATCTGGATGAAGATAACCAGAACTCCAGGGAAAGAATTTATTGATCAGGGAGCAGGTGATGAAATGGCACCACAAAAAGCTTGATTTACAGGTTGGTGGGGGATTAATTTGAATAACATATAAAGGCCTATGAATATTCAACATGTTGATGCGTATAAAGAAATGTTTTAGGAATTAGGGTGTGCTCTTGGCTGGATGTCAAGCACCTGTTATAACCTTCTGCTTTATTGTTTGTCTCTTATTGTCTTTTATGAAACTTTTTAAAATCTACCAGGAAAGTGAACCTTGTTTTTCACAGTCCTGTGGTTCTCCTGCTGTCACCAGCACAAGGGGTCTGATCTCCTCCTCACTTCCAGTTAATGCCAAACTCTCAAAATTAATATTAATTATTATTTCCCTCCCTTTCTTGTCTCTGTGGGGCTTTTTTTTGCCCACATTTCCCCCATGGATGCCAGAACCTTCATCCCTTCCTGCTGTTGCTCCAACTCCATTGGTTCCACCCACCTGGAGAAGTTTGGGGAGAAACTTCCAGCAGGTTTTGGAGTAAAATTCCACCAGGGCTGAAATTCAGCAGAACACCAGCATTCCAGTTTTTTCCATAAACAACATAAATAATTTTTTCCATAAAACAACAGCCGTGGGGACCTCAGCAAGGAACAAGAAGTGGTGGGTGGTGCCTGCACTGTGCAGATAACTCACCTCCCCCTGCCTGGCCCCACCTGAAACACTTCAAAAAGTGCAAAAAGAGTCAAACCAGAAGGAGTTTTGATGGAATCAATTGTTTCCTTTCCCTGGGAGGATGTTAACTGAGATATAAAGCAAAATTGTTGATTTAAGCAGCTGTGCACAAACCCTTGTGCTCTGCTGCATCAATAACTCTGGGATAAACTGATCTCCTCTGATATTTTAATCATATCCCCAAAAATATCAAATTCCTCCAATTTGATTACAATTGAAAAGAAATCTGTCAGAGAGGTATCTTCCTCGGGCAGTGGATTTTTTAGGGATGTAATTATTCCAGCTCTTCATCACAGAACTACAAATCCAACCTCCAAAAATCATCCTAACACAAGGCCCACGGAATCCAGCTGATATTAGACATCAGCAGGGCTCCAATTTCAGTTTTTTTGGTCTGAACATGGTAATATCAGCTATTCCTCTTTTATATTAAAGCTGGATCTTCAGGAGAGAATTCCTTCCCTAGGCAATGCTGGTAAATGTGAACTCCCTGGAATTTTTCAGTCCCACATCCATTATGGATGAGATTATGATCTGTTCAACAATAATGGGGAAAAAACAGAGAGACAAAAAGATTTGTTTTGGGAAATGTTTCCTTGTGTTCTCAAGGAAAAAAAACCCCACACAATATATATGGAAAAATATACTTGGAATAGCACATCAAGTCACCTTCCATGGGATGCAAGAATTTGGTTTGGTGATTAGGAAATAAATTGAATTTTGCACAGCAAAACAACACCAAAATATCCCAGGTTTGGGTACCTGTCAGCAGCCCTCCCTTGGAAAATGTAAATTATAAATTTCCCTGCTTTCCTAGCAAGCAAAGTTCTGTAAACCAGGCTTACCTTCAGCTTTAAATGAATGTTTACATTGATAAGTAAATTGAAAATTACATCTCCTGCATGCATTACCCACGCTAATTCCACAGCCCTGCCTGCAAATATTGACAGAGCTCGAACTCATTCATTAGCCCAGATACTTACAAATCATTTGGATACTCCCAGTTTATGCCAACTCCATTTTCCAGGCTGGGATCAGGCATGGAAGGGAAGCTTCAGCATTTCTGCTCCAAGTTCCCAGGGCAGGAAGGTGGTTGTGGGTGCTCAGGCTGAAAATGGAGTTTTAACCAATTCTGGCAGATTATTGAGCTGCTGTTTTCTACCTTCCCCCAAAAGCTGCTCCTTCCCATTCCTGACCTTTCCCCAACCCATCTGCAGCTGGATTCAACAAAACTGGGAAAATTTGGGGCAATAAACTGGGAAACAAGAAAATAATTTGGGGCGTTAAACTGGGAAATAAACTGTTCTGCTAAAGGGAACAGAATGGTTGATGTTGGAAAAAAAACTTGAGGATCATCGAGTCCAGCACCACAATGTCACCACTGTGTCCCCAAGTGCCACATCCAGAGGTTTTTTGGGCACTCCCAGGGATGGAGAATCTGCCATGGACAGCCAGGGCTGGGCAGGTTAAAAATAATTGCAGAAGGAATTAATTTAATGTGCCACCAGGAGATGTTGGTGTGTTAAATTCTGTTACTTTTAGGGATCCCCCCACTGGATCTGACCCCTCCTGGAACAAGGTTGAGGTGTCCTTGCTCCCCACCAGCAGTGCTTGAATTTTCACATACTCCAAATATTTGACTGCAATCCAGGATTGGATTCCACATAAAATTCCACATAAAACCAGGATGTTCTGTAATGCTGACAATAGGTAGACACAGGGGGTGATCCTTGCTCATTTATAAACTGGTTTTATTTTTAAAAGTGCATCTATTATCACAAAATCCTAGAATATCCTGAGCTGGAAGGGATCCACAGGGATCATCAGTGGGAATTGTTACAGGTGCTCTCAAAACCCCAAAGGTCAGAGGATGTTTAACAATATTCCTGAACTGAATAGATTATTCAGTGATATGCTCAGTGTTGGTCATTCTTTCTGCCATAATCTCTATTTTTTTAGGGTTTTAAAGCACCTAAAACAGGTCATCAGGAAAGGAAATGGTAATTGCAGCATAATCAAAATCATAATCAAAAAAGGAAATAATCAGCACATGCCTCCAAAATCTTCCCGGTTGTCTCATCAAACTGCTGGTGGTTTGGACACAAATGAATTTTAATTTGTTTGGGGTTATTTCTTAACTTTTTGGCCACTTGAGGCAGGAATTTTGAGCACCACAACCTCCATAGAACCCCTGGCTCCAATGGGGGCAGTGAGAGGGAAAAGTTGGGATTGTCACACGGACAGGACAGAATATTTCATTGCCCATCAATGCCACTTCTCAGAAAAGCATTTAAAGATCTCTGCAAACTCACCCTTGAGGAGAAAATAAATGAGTTTAGGCTCCCCCAAGAACGTTCAACATAAAGTTTTTACCACAAAGTAAAAGCCAATATTGAAAATCACTTCAAACATTTGATGGGCACAATAGAAAGAGCCCAGAAAAGAGCTGCTGACATTTCTTTTGGATTCTTTCAGAGCTAAACTTGCAGTAGCCATTGATTTTTTTGTTTTCTTCACAAGTATAGATATATTATTTAATACAACCCAACAGTTTGTAAACCAACTTTCTTGTGCTTCTGAAATATTGATGGTTTTTAGAAGGTTGGAAACTTGACTGAAAAAAAAACTCAGTTCCACATATGAGGTCTAAAATGATGCAGCTAAATCTATACCAAAGAAAAAAAAAAAAAAAAAGAAAAAAAAAAAAAAACCCAAACAACCCCAAACCACATTTTTCTTAACTGTTGCTTTTTATAGGTTTTAAAAGCTGACATTCCTCAAACTCTTCCTAAAAAAAAAAAGAAAAAAAAATCCCCCAAAATCCAACATGTTTTTGTTTCTCCTTGTTTAAATGGATTGTCTTTTCCAAAATTTTACTTCTTGCTGGTTCAAAAATCTTCATGTTAGGCCTTTTTAATTGAGGACCATCACTTCTGCTCTGGCCCAAAAAAATCAATAACTTCAGAGAATACACCAAGAAAATTTGGTCTAAACAACTCTCCCATAATCCTGCCATGGAGTTGTCAGCTTACTCAATGCCCCTAAAAGGCTTTTATAATATTTCCATATTTTCACAGGAATAGAGATATTTTTGCAGGGATGGATTCTTCGGTGCTTTTTACACTAAATATTCAAATATAATTTTTCCTAGCCAGGGTTCCAGCCTCCTTTCCTTTTCCTGGGATGTTTACAGAGCTGGGATTCACAGGAGAAATTATAAATATTGAGGTGACACCCCCACCCCTCAAATTACTCTTGGGACACTGGGGAGCCCCTGAACAAGGAGCTCATGAAAAAAAAAAAATAAAAATATTGAGGTCTAAAAACAATCTCCACTCCTTGGAGCTTTTCTTAAAGGATTTTCTGCAGTTTGAAGAGTGAGGCCAGGGCTACACAAATGCCACCCAAAAATTCCCAGAAATTCTCACAAACAAAGCAGGATTAACCAAATCCCACCTGAAAATTCCCACAAACAAAACAGGGCTACAAAAATCCCACCCAAAAATTCCCAAGAGCAAAACAGGGCTGTAAAAATCTGGCCTAAAAGTTCTAAAGAGTCAAACAAGGCTACACAAACTCCACCTGAATATTCCCACAAACAAACCAGGGCTACACAATTCCCTCCTGAAAATTCCAAAGAATAAACAAGGGCTACACAAATCCCACCCTAAAAATTCCCAGAGTCAAACCAGGCTTATAAAAAAATCCCACCTGAAAATTCCCACCAACAAATCAGGGCTAAACGAATCCTCCCCCAAAATTCCCCCAAACAAAGCAGGGCTGAGAATCTGCCAGAATTCTGTGTGCTGGCCATGCAAAGAAAAAGGAAAAACTTGTGATGTTTTCCATGGATGCTCCCCACGTGATTTAATTCAGGGAAAGTGAGTGCTGAAGAGGCAGAACTTGGAGGGAAAAGCATTTAAATTTGATGGATTCATCCTCTGGAAGAAAAAAGGGGAGGAAAACTGGAGTTTACAGCACAAATCCCAGCTGCTCTGGGGCTTGCCATCTCTGTTTTTACCAAAAAATGTTTCACCTGGTCCCAGCCTGTGGAATCACCACACCTGTGGAACAACATATTCCAAAGAAGCTGGAGCAGGATTTTCCTCACCTGGGAAGCCAAAAATCTGCTAAAAAAAGAGCTTTGCATTCACACAGCCTCACCCCAGCCCTGCCCTGGCTGCTGCCCAAAATCCACTCTGTGCACCGAAATCAGCAGAAGCACCACATAAAAGTGGAGGGTCAGCTTTTAAAACCCACCCTGAAGGGTTGAAAAAACAAGCAGAGCTGGCACTTCATGACAGGACTGATGGGCAGGGTGGGATTTGCTCCAATGCTGGGCTTGGAGGCCTTTTGCAGCCTTAATGATGCAAGGATAAGGTTCCTGCTGGGGTGAAAACTCACATCCCTCTTTTAACCTCATCCCAAAATACAACTGATGTAAAGACCCTCTGGACATGATGCCAGTGAGAGGTTTCCTAATTCCCACCCTTTATTTCCCACACTGGTTGCTAAATTCAGACCTGTGCTTGTATTTCTCTGTATTCCTGAAGCTATAAACTGATTTTCTGCCCGGTGGGGCACAGACAGAAATTCCCTGAATGTGGAGATCTGAGCAGCTCCCACCTTGAGGAGGTGTTTCCATCCTGAGGTCCTGTGCAGCTCTAACCAGCAGCCCTTTATCACCTCCATCAGCTAATTTAACTCTGAGCCTTTCAGATGCTGCAGCACAGACTTGTTTTACTTCATCTACATCTCCATCGACCTGTCTGTCATTTACATTATTTATCAAAGCCTGGCAGAGCTGCAGAGCTCCACCAAAATCCTGCTAAAACAGCCAGGCCCTGCCCAGAAAAGCTGTTTTTATAAAGATACAAGGTGTGACATGAGGGGAAGGGCAGGTGTGGTGCTGGACATGAAAATTCCCTGTTTTTCAGTGTAATACACTGATCATCTCAGAGCTGAGGTCAGGGATGCTGAGGAGGAGGAAGGGATGGCTCCCTGCAGGGATTCCTGAAGCTTTCCCAGATTTTAAACTCATTTCCTTGCCTGGAACACCTGTCAGGGAAGGTTTGCTCTCTGTGGTTGTTGCAGCAGGAGAATGAAAAGTCACAGAAATCACAGCAGCCCCCAGGGTGGGGTTTCCACCGAGGCCTGAAATCCCACCCCAAAATTCCCACAGACAGAGCAGGGCTAACCAAATCCCACCTGAAAATTCCCACAGACAAAGCAGGGCTACAAAAATCCCACCTAGAAATTCTCACAAAGCAGGGCTACACAATTCCCTCCTGAAAATTCCCAAGAGTAATCAAGGGCTACACAAATCCCTCCTGAAAATTCCTAAGAGTAATCAAGCGCTACAAAAATCCCACCTGTAAATTCCCACAGACAAAGCAGGGCTACTAAAATCCCACCCAGAAATTCCCACAAACAAAGCAGGGCTGCAAAAATCCCACCTGAAAATTCCCAGGAGTAAACCAGGGATACACAAATCCCACCTGAAAATTTTCAAGAGTAAACCAGGGTGACAAAAATCCTCCTTGAAAATTCCCATAAACAAACCAGGGCTACACTAATCCCACCCCAAAATTCCCACAAACAAAGCAGGGCTACACAAATCCCACCTGAAAATGCCCAATATTAAAACAGGGCTTCACAAATTCCATCTGAAAATTCCAAAAAGTAAAACAGTGCCACGTAAATCCCACCTGAAAATCCCCTAAAGCAAAACATGGCTACACAAAATTCCCTTTTTCAGAGCCACTTCATTTTGATGCAGTTATTAACTAAAACCTTTATTAAATGGGAATAAAACATCAATTCCCACCCAAAGATCCTGCAGTGAGTGTCCAGGTGTGTTGCTTTCTACTCTGGTATCCTTTTCTTGATAGCAGCTGATGGATTTTAATTAATTTATCCACCTTCACCAGGGCATTGCCACATCCCTGAACGTTTCTATCACCCATCAAATAAAATCTAAACCCACTTTAAATAACTTTAATAACTTCTTGCACCTTAGGAAACCTGCATAAAAACAATAAGACTTTATGACACCCAATTAGTTCAAGTTATTTTCATTTCCACAGTTCTAAACCCAGCTCCAGTTTGAACTTTAATGAGTTTAAGCACCAAGAGCCCTCATGCTGATCCACTGGACCAGAATGAAATTCAAGCAGTACTTCAAAACTTATTTGCATAGAGAAATATAAACCAGGAGGCATTTGCATCTCACCAGGGGCAGTGTCAGTTCTTTAAAGGTTCACAGCTCCTCATTTTAGTTGATTTTAGGAGAAGGAGGTGACCAAGAAGAGGAAGGAGCTTGTGATGAGCTCCAGAGGAAGGGATTCAACCACTAAACCAAGCCTAGAACCTCTCATCTGGGTCTTAAAAAAGCTGCTGCAAATTTGGGGTGTTTTCTTAAAAGGATAAAGAGGAAGCAGCTGCCCTGCTTTTCACAGCCAGTCTCAAACCAGAAGCACCAAAGTTTAACATCTGAGCAACAAAATCAGAATTTTTGTGTGTTCTCCCTATGCAGGTGCCCAAACCCTGATCCCAAGGTTGGGCAGACATTCCATTCAGGAATGTCCCGTGCCTGGGATGATGTGGGAGTTCCTCATTAGTTTTGTTCTATAATTTGGGACAGTGGGAGGTGTCCCTGCCATGGCAGGGGTGGCACTGGGTGGGATTTAAGGTCCTTCCAACCCAACCCATTCCATAATCCCATAAAATCTTCTGGAGTGGTGCTGGCACTGCAGGGCTTCTTCCCCTCTCCACCCAAACCTTTGGGATCCTGTTTCTCGTTCCAAATTTCCACGATTTCTGCTGGAAGTCAAATCCAGTCCTTCCAACCCAAACCATTCAGGATTCCATGATTTAACCCTGCAGGGAGAGCAGAGGGAGGGAACAGCCATTTCCTGGGCACACTCAGGGATATCCTGCCCATCCCAATCCTTCCCCAACGAGTCCTCAAGGAAGATGCACAAACCAGGGACAGATCCAGCTCTGGGCTGAGAACATCCAGGCCTGGCCCCAACCTGAGCAGGAATTCCAGCCCTTGAGCCCAGGAGAGAAAATGAACTGTAAATTATTCCCAAGGCACTTGCAGATAAAGCCCAAACTAATTAATATCAGAATTATTGATGCACAGCAAATATTTTGCAACGAATTTATCTGAAACTCTGCCACTACTTCCCATTTCCCAGCATTGATTTATAAATCATTGAACAAACAGTGGCATGTCCAATAAATACTTTATGAATGTTTGCCAGCCATTTATCTTACATAATATGATATAAATACATTGCAAATACCACAATGTTTGAGGAGACTGTTTATAAATTGCAACTTGAACATCACCAACAGTTTATTGGAGTGTTGCTCCCTTTGTCCAGCACCAGGAATTTGAAAGAGATTTTTTAGCCCAGGCCATTCTCTGATTTTATGACAAGATTTTATGATGTGTTTTGCTCTAAATTATTGTGGCCACATTTTCCATCCCAGCAGAACACTGACAGTATTTGCCAACCTGCCCTCTCTTTCAACCCTGAATCCCTGGAGGATTTGGGAGGAAAATGCTTTCTCTCCCCTCCTTCATCAGCCTCTCAAGATGCCCTGGATCCTGCTGTTCTGAGCACAACCTTTTAGCAAGGAGAGCCCTCCAGAGCCCTGGGGAGCCCCAGGCACTGATTGAAAGTCACGAGTTTGTGCCTTATCAACTTGATTTTCCTCTGCCTTTTTAATACACCAAATATCACTGGGGGGCAGCAGGGGAGGGGGCAGTCACTGAGCCTGCCTTGGCTTTGTCACTGATTTCTGTTGTCGCTCAGAGCAGGCTTGCAGAGAGCTGGGTTTGAGCTCAGAGTCACAGAATCACCAGGCTGAGATCTTTAAGATCATCTAGTCCAATCCCAGCCCCAACACCTCAACTAGCCCACAGCACCCAGTGCCACACCCAGGCTTTATTTAAACATCCAGGGATGGTGACTCCACCACCTCCCTGGGCAGGTAATTCCAGTGTTTTATCACTCATTCTGTAAAAAAACTTTTCCTAACATCCCACCTAAATTCCCTTGGTGCATTTAAATCTGTGTCTTCTCGTTCTGTAAATTGTTGCCTGGTGTAGGTTGGGCCTTGAACAGCTCCCACTTAGAGCCAGGAAGGAATGAAGAAGTGAAATGTGCTTCAGAATGCTGCCAGTAAAGCAGGTGACCCCTGAACTCCTGCAATATCTCTGTTCCCTTTTTTCCTCACAGGAATGGCACAGGAACAGGATCTGCTCCCTGCCAGGTGCGCCTGCATCTCACCTGGGTGACAGGAGGTCACTCCTCACTTACTCAAGGCTGCCTTGCAGTTTGGAATTACTCCCTTCCTTTCCTGCCCAGCTCTGCATAAATCCTGGAGGAAAAAAAAAAAAAAATACAGAAATTACTAAAAGAAGCACGAACAAATTTGTCAGTTTAATTGTAGTTGTTTAGAAAGCTTGTCTTACCTGTAGTTCAGTCCTACAACTTTGATAAACTCTAAATTATGTAGAGATATTTCTTGGTTAATTGCTAAAGTCATCTGAATAATTTATGCAATCACAAAATCATGGAATGGTTTGGGCTGGGACGGACCTTAAATCCCACCCAGTGCCAGCCCTGCCATGGCAGGGACACCTCCCACTGTCCCAGGGGGCTCCAAACCCTGTCTTGGACACTCCCAGGGATCCAGGGGCAGCCACAGCTCCTCTGGGAATTCCATCCCAGCCACGAATTCCTTCCCAAAATCCCATTCCCAAATCTGCTTTCCTCCATTTTCTGGCCATCAAGGAAAGATTTTAATTCCTGCCCTCCAACAAGCTCAAACTCCAAGCCAGTCTGAGCCTTCTTTATTGCTCTCACTCTTATGAGGAAGGCATTAATATCAGACAGGTAATTTATTTTTCTTAATTTAAGGCAGGGTTCCAGCTTGATGGACTCACAACCCCACCAACCCCCCTCTTCCTTTCTACAGCTTTAAAAAAGTGACAAGTGACATTTAAAGGAGCCAAAACCACCTAAAAATTAATAACTTTCAACACACACTACATTAGAGCCTTAAATCTTCATGCAGCTTGAAAATATCTATAAAAGCACTAGATTTGCCATGGCCAACGTGCCAAATTCCTTCAGGGACTTTTTCCAGTGGGGAGTCAGGATGAAATTGTGTTTATCAATCTTCGGAACACTTGCAATTCATTACTGAAAAGGGCAGCTTATTCCAAAGGATTTTTTAAAATCTCTCAGGAAAATATTGCCAGCCTTGGAAATGACCTGGAGCAGGAGAAATGCTGGGACAGGCTCTGGGATAAAAATCCACCCCAGCATTCCCAGGACAGGGGAATTTTGGCCCCATGGACACTTGCAAGGTGACAATGAGTGAGGGAAAAAAGCAGCATCTGATTTTCCCCAAAATCTTTGAGAATCTGTTGTTTACACCCATCAGTTGTTGGTTTTTTTTTTTTTTTTGCAGAGCATGAAGTTCACAGCTTTGGTTTGAACCTCCCAGGTGCCACCAAAGCCACCCTTCAGTAACGAGGTCGCTTCATTAATTCTCCTTTTGCTGTTTGCTGGGAGAGGAATCCCTGGGGATGCCATCAAAGTTTTATTTTTAATTTTTGGGTCTTACCTGTTGAGTTTTTCCATCCTGCAGAGCAGCCACTTCCCTCACCAGAACTGTGTGAAGAGGAATAGGAAGACCTTGCCTAAGGAGAGTTTGGGCACACTCTGAAGCTGAAGGTGCAACAGAATCACGTGAATCCAGGAACTGGGACTTTGAAAAGAGCACAATAAATATAAAATTCATAACAAAAGGCTGGGGATCAACATATCTTGGCTTTTGGCACTATGGCTGAAGAGTAAATGTTATATAAATTTCTTTGGTTTTAATTGCAGGCAGGAGAGTTGAAATTTTGATTTTTGTAAAATGTGGAGCCCCACATCAGCTTGTAAAGAGTCCTTTTGATCTGATCACTTGAGCTCAGCCCAACGGCTTCTGCTTTGATCCAAAGCAATCCAGGACACAAAATTTTGGCTCTTCCAGACCTTTAGCACTTGAGGAAGATTTAACTTCATGCCTTCAACTCATTCTTGGAGCATTTTCTCCTTAATTTTCAAGGATACAAACAGAAGTTATGGGCTTCTTACCCAACCTGGCATCAGGGTATAAATAGAGGAAACCCAGCAACATTTCAGGCAGAAAACCATGAATTTACCCAGAGATTGTGCCCACAGGAGTTTATTTTGTTCCCACAATTCTCACTAATTGCCAAGAAAATCTGTAATCTAATGTCAGTTCCACACATCCTCCAAATCAATGCTAAAATTAGGTTATTTTGAAATAAGGAAATAAAAAAGGGGAAGTTTGTTTAATTTTACCTTCTCTTTCAGTAGCTTTTTCCAGAGCACAGGGGGAAGTTGCAGCCAAGACAATTATAAACAGAATTAAAAAATAAACAATATATTCTCCAACATCCACATGCCTAGCAGGTAGGGGGGGTGGGTTAAGGAAAAAACACACCAAGACAAGAAATAATTCTAGGTGACATTTCCTTCCCTGATCCTGGCAGAACGATCCTCTCAAAAATCACACCAGGATTATAAAATTGCCTTTAATGATCCTCACAATAAAAATATTTCCACTCTCATCTTTCAGGAGCACAGGAATGCTGTTCCCCTTTGGATATTTATTGGAATGCATCCTCCTGCTGATCTGGAGCCGCCAGGAATGGGTGGGAGCTCTTCTCTTTTCACTGCATGGGTCAGCGTTTTAAACTCCATTTGGAGAGAACTCATGTTTGGAGCAGCTTTTTCCCTCCATCCATGGCACTGCCAAGGCTGACAGATCTCAGGAGATCTCATCTGGAAACTCCTCACCCGGATTTTCACTCGATTTTCTTTTCATTTCCTGCCCAACGCTTAATTTTAAATGCATTACCTTCCACGCATCAGGTTCACTCCGTGTGTCCTGCCTAGCCCAGCACATCCATCCCCATCCTTCCTTGCCTTCCAGGGAAAAATAAATCAGTTTTCCAGGTGAGAAACACAGGAGGCAATAGAATATTGTATCTGTGAGACAGCACTCAGTACTTGCAGGAATTCATTAAGCCTTGTGGCCAAGATTTCGCTCAACACACTCAAATAAATACCTGAAATAATCACCAAATTCATTCTGTCCTCAACTTTGTCAATGTGTTCTTCCCCCTCCAGATAAAACCTCATCCCTTGTGTTCTAATCTGAGTTGGTTTAGCTGCAGCTCAGGTTTGCAGATGAAAAATCTCCCTTCTATTAAAACCCCCAACTTCTAGTTAAAAAAAATTGTTTTCCCTCTCTTCCCCTCCCCCAGCCCCCAAACCACCTCTTTTTTTCAGACAAACCAAATAAATTGAGCTTCTCCAGACTCAGTTTTTTTAAATTGAGAACAATTCCCTGATTTACTTCCAAGAGGGGAGAAACAGGACCCAGCATTGTCCCCTCTCTCCACGGGATCCCCGTATCACACACCCAGAGAAATCAAACAGTAGCTTGGCTGTGGTGTCCCAACCACAAAATAATATGTTTATTTTTTTTTCCACCACTTTTTTTTTTGTTGTTGTTTGTTGTTGTCATTTTATTGATAAAAACTACACAAAACCTAACTGATCATAATAATTAATTAAAAAAAAAAACCAAACAAAACCAAAACCCAAACCAAAAAACAACGTTACACATTCTGCTGTGTTTTAGAAATTGTGTCAGCCAGTGAGTTGCACTAAATGCTCTTTAAAAGATTTTCCTTCTGATCCGTTTCAAGCACTTCACTTCCATTTTGGTTCCCAAACGTCCATGAATTTTGCTTAACAAGCACCACTGGCCTGGAAATCTGAGTCGTGACTCCGTTGCAGTATTTCCCCTTTTTTTTTTAGAGCCCATAAAGGAATTAGAGTGTCAACAATGAAGCACAATGAAGATAAAAAATCAAAAGCCCCCTCCATAGTGTACAGCCTGTGTCTTAAATGTACATGCACCCGAGTTTCTTTGTTTCTGCTGCATCAATTGCCAAGGTCCTTTTGGTTCAACATAAGCTTTAATGCCCATGTTTGAAAGTTGAAATATTAATGCTTGACCACTTAAAAAACGACCAAAAAAAAGAAAAAAAAACCCACCAAAAAAACCAACCCCCGAAAGGAAAAAAGAAAATATAGAGCTATCTTTTGTTGGTTTTAAAAAGAACAAAAATAGTCAACGGATCTTTGTAATAAACACTTAATAAGGGAACATGGCTGACCCTCCCCAGAGCCTCGCCCTCCCCACCCCCGTTTATTTTTACCTGTGGTTCTCCTTCCCTGGAACCGTGCAATGTAGAAAAATCAAATATACAAACAAAACTCTTAATCCATCCCTTTATGTAGCTAGAGTGAAATCTATTTGTCGCTGCCGTCGTCGCTGCCGTTCTCTTTAATAAGAACTCGACAACCTCTCTCTCTCTCTCGTTTAATATTTACACCGAGGAGCTCGTCTGAAAGTTTAAAGCCAAGAAAATCCCGAAGTTCTCCGCGTGCGGCGGCGTTTGAGCGCCTTCCCTGCCCGGCCCTCACGCCCGGGCCTAAAGGTCCGTGGCCCAGCTGTCCCCCGCGGTGGCCGTGGCTAGTTGGGTATTCTCTCGATGTAGATGGCGGGCGCGGCCGAGCGCGCGATGGTGGCGATGAAGCTGTGCTCCCGGCCCAGGTCCAGCGGGGAGCTTTCCGCCGGCTCCCGCGGCGCCGCCTCGTAGCCCTTGTTGACGTGGAGGGGCTTGTGGGCCTGGCAGTAGCCGATCACGGGCTGGTCGTAGCTGTAGTAGGGTAAAGTCTTCATGTGGTGAGGGACCTGCAGACAAAAAGACGGGACAGAAGGACAGCAAATGTCAGCAGCAGGGTTGTGGGAATTCAGGATATTCTCCTGGCTTCCCTGGATGCCTCCAAACCCAGGCAGAGGGCTCAGAGGCCTTGGCACAATGCCCCAGACCCCTGTGGGTTTGATTTCAGTCCCATCGTTACAAGTCACAAAAAATAAGTAGAGCGTAAATTAGATTGTTAGAAAAGTGAATTTGTAAAATTGTTTATAATAAGGGGCCCAGAGCCAAGATGGAGGAATTTGGGCGTGGTATGCCTTTCTTTCTTCTTCTTTGTGACATCCATCTTTTGGGTTGGGATGGCACCTCTGGATTGGTTTGGGAGAAAGCTGGACAGTGCAATGTAAGTGTCATGGATTGGAAAGTAACTGTAATTGTAATTTATAGTATAAAAGATCAGAGCTGCCCAGAGGGCAGGCAGTGTGCCTCCCACTGACCTGCCAGACAGACCTCTGTAGGTCAGGGAAAGAATTCCTTAGAGAAGAGAATAAACAACCTTGGAAACCTCAGAAAACGGATTCTGACTCTTCCTTTGGAGAGCTGGAAAACAAGAACTCTAAAACCACCAAAATCTGTGCAGTGAGTGATCTCAGACTCAAAGAGACGTCACAGATCACAAGGGCTGAGCTCGTGTTTGTGCAGCAGCACCAGAAATCCCAACACAGCCTCAATCCCCCGGGATCAGCCCACGGGATAAACCCTGAGGGTTCCCAGCTCCCTGTTCAGATCCCTCTGGAGTGGCACTGCCAGGCTGGGAGAGCTGCAGGTGTCCAGCCTGGAGGAGGAGATGCTCCAGGGGGATCTCAGAGCCCCCTCAAAGGGCTGATGGAAAGGAGGGAGAGGGACTCTTTAAATGGACAGTGGTTTTACACTGCCAGTGGGCACGGTTAGGTGGGATATTGGGGAAGAATTCCCCCTGTGAGGGTGTGAGGGGCTGGGATGGGATTCCCAGAGAAGCTGAGACCCTGGAGGTGCCCAAGGCCAGATTGGAGCACCTGGGACAGTGGGAGGTGTCTGCTCATGGCAGGGGGTGGAATGGGATTATTTTAAGGTCCCTCCCAACCCAAACCATTCCAGGATTCCATGACCTGTGTCCCCACTCCGGGATGGATCCCCCACCTGGCAATGCTGGCCCCAGAGCAGAGGGAGCTGCTCTCCCTCCCTCCCTCTCCCCAGTTTGTGGGCAGATGCTCAAACTGCTCAATTCTGACTCTTTAGGATGACCCAGCTCTGAAAAACAAACCAAGGGGTTTGTAAACCCAGCAGCTTCCAAAATCCATCGCTTTTCCAGTGCCTGGAAAGGTGCTGAGCGTTTCCAGACCAGCCTGGGAATGTCAAAGGCAGAGCCAGCTGGCAGCAGGGGTGGTGCCAGCACAGCTGGAACAGAGTTTTACTCTGTGGTGCCAGCACAGCTGGAACATCTGTTTATTGCTTCCAGGACAAAGCTGCTCACCCAAGGTCATGATTCCCCACGTTCTTTATCATCCAACCTCCCCAGGACAAACACTGTCAAAGCAGCTCCACTGCTGCTCACCAGAGCTGAGCACATCCACACCTTGTATTTCCAAACCCTGCCAGATCCATCTGAATCCCAGCTCTTCGTTATGTAAATCCTCAGAAACTGCCAGCCCCCCATCTGCTTTTTCCTTTCCTTTTTTTTTTTTTTTTTTTTTTTTTTTCCCTTTCCCCCTTCCATAAATATTCTACGCTTGCAAATGTTAATCCTACGACTAAATATGATTTATGGCACAACATCAGATACAAATCTTTGCAGATAATTTTATCATCTGCAAGAGATGAGCTGATCAAGTCGAAAGAAATATGCTCTGAGGGAGAAAAACACATGCAGCAGGAGAGAGAGAGGCGAGAGTTGATTCTAACGCTGCCAGCAAACCTGAGCTCATTATAGCTGGAGATATCCTACACATAATCCAATATTGGAACAAATGCCTTCTGATTTTCCAGGCCAAACTTGAAGTGAAGACCACAGAGCTAATTTCTCCCAAATTTTCATTGCTCAATGCACTTCATCCCAAAAAAAAAAAAAAAAAAAGCATGGAAAAAGCAAAGGCATTAAGGCTAATTGAGAAGTTGTGCAGGGTCAGAGTTCCTCTTGATGTGGATCCCCTGCAGAATGCTGGAGAGATCCCAAAATCCTTCCAAGAGCTGGAATTCAGCTGAAAATACGATGTGACACACCAGCTGGGTGGCAGGGATGTGGAGGACAAGCTGCTGGGGGAAATCTGACAGGACAGCTGTGCTCACTTGTGGATTCACAAGAACCCAGATCTCCCCTGGATTGAGCAATATCTGTGCCAGCTCCTGTCAGGGCTGAGTTTGGCCTCAGCTTTAAGGCAGCTCTTTATGGTTCCATAAAAGCCAAGGACTGTTTGTGTTCTGGAGAGCTGAGGGATGGAGGTCCTGGCTGGGCAGCAATAACACACAGCCCATGAAGCACCTGAGGCCTGGCTGCAGCTCCCAGCAGGAGTCAGAGGCACCAGGATGTCCTCAACATCTCTGAAAAGTGATAAACACTGAGTTTTCCAGCCCTTTTCCAGTGGCTTTACAGAATCTCTCACTAATTTTCAGCTCTGAGCTCTGTGCACATATAAATCACAGCAGTAAGGGTCACTGGGTGGAAGGAGGGTGGATATCCTTTATCACTGTAAAAAATCAAATAAAAAGAGATGTTAATCTCTAAACAAAATCAGGTTAATTTGCAGGTTAAATAAAATCAGGATGTTGCAGGTTAATTTGTAAAGGTTTTTTAGGATAATGAGAAGTTCTCAGGCCCTTGTGCTGCTCTTCCTCTCCCTCTTTTGAGGCCTGGATTTCACTAAGGGAAATTAAAGAAATAATTGTGTGAAATGAATGTGAGAAGCTTTGTCCTCCAGTAAAGGCTGAAGACAGAGATGCCACCACCCCTGACAGCCCTTGGGATGCCTCTGGAAGGCAGAAAACAGCCACAGGAGCAATTCAAACCTTCCTGGTCAAAGGGGGGACAGAGGACTGTCCCACAGAGTCCTGCCCTTCCCTGGAAAATAACTTTGCATTTGCAGGAAGACACAAGGGCTCAGTTTTTATTTACTCTGAGGTGACTGCAGGTGACACCTGAGCCCCCCAAAAGCTTTTCCAGGACACAGCCTTGGAAAATGTGGGGACAATTGTGCCAGCACTCATCCAGTAAAATGATGGAAAACACTGATGATGCTGTTCACTCTACACAAAGCTGTCACTATTCTATTTTTACAGATTCAGAGATCAACAAAACACATTCCAAATCACCTAAGTTGCAGAGAATTAATTTTAGAAGTGTTTTTCTTCTAGGTTCTGAGGTAATTTCTTTTTTTTTTTTTTTCACTCCTGCTATGGAACTAATACCTGAGACACTCAGATGTGACCTTGCACAAGTCATTTTATGAGCTGGAAAATGAGAAGCTTCAGTCCTGCCCCTGCTCGTCCTTGGAGCTCTTTGAGGTGAGGGCTGTTTGTGCAGGGACTGAAACAACCCAGCTGTGACCTAAGCTGGGCCTTTTCAGCTGCTTTGGCCTCCAAGAGACAAAAAAAAAAAAAAAAAAAAAAAAGCAGATCCAATTCCAGTCAAATAAATTAAAAAAAAAAACAAAAACAAAAACAAAAAAAACAGAAAAATAAATACAGCCCTGGAGTTGTGTCCTCAAGCACTGGAATGGGCTGGTGGTGGAGTCCCCATCCCTGGAGGGATTTAACATGGAATCAGGGAATGGTTTGGGTTGAAAGGGACCTTGAATCCCACCCTGCTATGGCAGGACCCTTCCCACTGTCCCAGGGAGCTCCAACCTGGCCTTGGGCACTTCCAGGGATGCAGGAACAGCTTCTCTGAGCTCCTGAGTCTCTTTGTAGCATTTTCTAAAAATTTTCTATTTAATTTTTGTCTTTCCATTTCCATTTTAATTTCTAGAACCAGCACTGTCCAGTTCTAACCTGAATACTGGAAATGTTTGCAGCAGGACAACACAAACCATCAGGAGAACGAGCTCCAAAGACAGTGACACTCAATGAACATTTTGGGTTTATCCCATTTGTGGCACCTGGGAGGGTGAGAGGGACTGGGATGGAATTCCCAGAGGAGCTGTGGCTGCCCCTGGATCCCTGGCAGTGCCCAAGGCCAGGCTGGGATAATCTGGGACAGTGGGAGGTGTCCCTGCCATGGCAGGGGTGGCACTTGGTGGGATTTGAGCCCCTTCCCACCCAAACCATTCCATTATGATTTTATTATTCCATCCAAAATTGTAAACAGTTAATTAAGCCAAGCCTGGAGTTGTTCCCCTGTGAGAGCTGGGAGGGTTCAGCGGGTTTTGGGCTCTAGGCCTGGATTAGTTTCCCACTATTGATTTCTCAAGCCCACACCCCACAGATCTCCACTCTAAACTTATTAAATGTTGCATCCAAGCAGCCACACACTTCAAACACAGCTCCTGATATGGGCACAATTTACATAAATCCCCAGCCAGGGGAGGAAGACAAAGGATTTAGCGGTGGGAGTTTAAGGAATGCAAATCCTCCCTGTGGAAGTCCAAGTGACACTGGAGAGGTTCCCAGCTCAGCAGCTTTGCTGGAGCACAAGTGCTGCCCTCAAAAACAGCTGGAGCAGCTGGAGCTGCCCAAAATTCAGGGAGATTCTGCATGAGAACAGATGGCCTGCATGAAAGAAAGTGTTACCCGAAATTCAGGTTAATTCTGGCCTGCATGAGAACAGTGTTACCCAAAATTCAGGTTGATTCTGGCTTGCATGAAAAGGTGTTACCTGAAATTCAGGTTAATTCTGCATGAGAACAGATGGCCTGCATGAAAAAGGTTTTACCAAAATTCAGGTTAATTCAGGCCTGATGAAAAGGTGTTACCCAAAATTCAGGTTAATTCTGGCTTGCATGAAAAGGTGTTATCTAAAACTCAGGTTGATTCTGGCCTGCATGAAAAGGTGTTACCCAAAATTCAGGTTGATTCTGGCTCGCATGAAAAGGTGTTATCTGAAATTCAGGTTAATTCTGACCTGCATGAAAAGGTGTTACCCAAAATTCAGGTTAATTCTGGCCTGCATTTGAAAGGTGTTACCTGAAATTCAGGTTAATTCTGCATGAGAATGGATGATCTGCATGAAAAAGGTTTTACTCAAAATTTGGGTTGATTCTGGCTCGCATGAAAAGGTGTTATCTGAAATTCAGGTTAATTCTGGCCTGCATGAAAAGGTGTTATCTGAAATTCAGGTTAATTCTGGCCTGCATTGAAAAGGTGTTACCCAAAATTCAAGTTAATTCTGGCCTGCATGAAAAAGGTGTTATCTGTAATTCAGGTTAATTCTGGCCTGCATTGAAAAGGTATTACCCAAAATTCAGGTTAATTCTGGCGTGCATGAAAAAGGTGTTGCCCAAAATTCAGGGAGATTTTGGCCTGCATGAGAACAGTAGTACCCAAAATTCATGCAGACTCTGTCCTGCATGAAAAAGGTGTTTTCCAACATGTCCTGCCCACTTTTCCTCTGGCAGCCACCACTGATGTTCAGCTCAACCCTCAGGCATCCAAACATGCAAATGCAGGTACCCACATTGCAATCTGGATTATTTGTCTTTTACATTTCTTTGACACTGCACTGAATTCTATCAGTTTTACTTGGGTTGAGAATATCATACAAGAAAGTTCTATTAAAAATAGTCTGAGTTTAGAGCTCAGCCTGGACTTCTGTTTTTGTAGGTGCAGCCATCAAAACCCAAATTTTCAGCCAAACATCAATAAAAATCCTTATCCTGGGACTTGGAAAGCACAGCAGTAGGGATGTAACTGGAATTCCCACTGGGATCAGGGAGCTTTCAAGGATTTGGACTGGGGTCTGAGCAACCTCATTTCCAGAGTGCTTTTCTCTCTCACTTCTTCTGTGTTCAACACTCTCACACTTTCTTAATTCCTTGCTCTGCCTCCCAACAGTACACCTCAGACAAGCTGGAATCCAGCCCAACATGATCTCTAGGATGTGACACCTCCCTACCAAGTAATTCCAGGAGGGAATACCAAGTTCTGTGCCCAATTCCAGCTCTGGCATTTCCCTCTGTGCTCACAGCAGCCTCGCTGCAGTGCAAACTCCTCGGGGATCAGGCAGAGATGAACTCTCTGCCTCACCCAGAATCACTTCAGCCAGATGAAATCAGCCTGAAACAATTCCCTGGTGTTTGCTAAATCAAAGTTTGGCCGCCCAAGTTTTGGGAACAGGTCTGTTGTGTGTTGGAAATACGATGAGTTTGTTCTTTGTGCTCATTTTGGAGGACGGATCCCTCACCATCACTCATCCTGCAGAGCAGGAAAGTCTTTGTGGAGCCTCAGGAATGGCTGTGGATGTCTGGGTGACTCACTGCCAGAATTCCCAGCAGGAGACAGGGATGTAATCTATGGAAGGGCTGGCAAGCCCAGCAGTCTCCAGGGAGAAGTTTGGATGGAGTGGAGTTTGTTTTATCCCTGAAAGGAGACGGTGCAAAGGCTCACACCGTCACAGGAGCCTCAGACAAATGACTGCTCCAGAAAGAGCCCAAAACCCAGATCCTGGCAGGGAAAATCTGCATTTTTGAGTCCCAGACTCTCTCAGCTGCCTCAGTCTGGACACCTTGGCTTCATCCAGGTTTAGACATTGCAGTTCAAACCCTTCAATTCTGCTGCCTCCGTTTTCAAAGAGGAGGAACATCCCAGTTTGAAAACCCAATGCCTGCTCTGTCCCTCCTGCTGGAGGCTGGCGGGACACAACCAGCCCTCCCCTCCAGAAGACACATTTCCATTTTTAAACAATAAAAACGCAGCATGAATATTCTCTGGTAGTTGAACATGGTCTGGTTTCACATTTGCTGGTAATCTCTAATCCAGGTAAGCTGATTCCCGTGGAAGTGCTTGCCCAGTTAATGATTACATGAATTAATTACACACAACTTTAGGAGCTGTCCATACGCCGTGGAAACTCGGAGTTACAAAACGTGGAAGCGATGTTTTCTCATTAGCGCTAATATTTAGTCTCAGAGCACCATGACTTCATTGGTGAATTAGCATCAGAGCTGTTGATAAATCAAATTCAGAGTTCATTTCCAAGCCCATCATAATTTAGAGTAAAAATAAGCAAGATGTTCTGTGGTGGCGTGGCGATTAGCGGAGCATGCGGCTTCACCTCAGAGACAGATTGATTGGGCACATTAGGCAGACAGAGCTGGGATAAACAATTCCAGCGCATTTCACGCCGCTGAAAAATCACAGGCAACAGCCCTGGAACATCCCTTTAGAGGCAGCACAGAAAAATATCCCTATTCAGGAAAATGCCCCATCAAACATTCCCATCAAAGCCATTCTGAGGGACAAACGCGGGCGCTGAGCTGAGCGCTGAAATATGAGCAGGTCTGTGTGTTCTGCTTCCATTTGGAACAAACACAAAAAGCCTGGCTGCTTTTTGGAACAGGCCTTTTGTTCTAAAACGCGTGTTTCCTCAGGTAATTCTCATATTGATTACATACAAAAAATCAAAACCTCGTTTATTACAACATTTAGGCGCCTGGGCGTGGGCATGCTCGGCTCTGAGGAGGGTTTTGGAGCTCTGCTGTCACTGAGCTGGTCCCTGTGACGTCTGAGCAGCTCAGGAAATCTGCCAGCTGCAGTTTTGCAGTTTTAGGTGGAGGTCTTCAAGCTCCTTAATGAGCCCAGGATATCTGAGAGCTGTGAGTCCAACTGGGAGCTCCACTGGGATCGGTGCCTCTGTTAGGCAGTTCCTGATCTGTTCTGTGGGAATGGGGCAGTTCCTGATCTGTTCTATGGGAGTGGGTCAGTTCCTGATCTGTTCTTTGGAAATGGGGCAGTTCCTGATCTGTTCTATGGGAATGGGGCAGTTCCTGATCTGTTCTTTGGAAATGGGGCAGTTCCTGATCTGTTCTATGGGAGTGGGTCAGTTCCTGATCTGTTCTTTGGAAATGGGGCAGTTCCTGATCTGTTCTATGGGAGTGGGTCAGTTCCTGATCTGTTCTTTGGAAATGGGGCAGTTCCTGATCTGTTCCATGGGGATGGGGCAGTTCCTGATCTGTTCTTTGGAAATGGGGCAGTTCCTGATCTGTTCTTTGGAAATGGGGCAGTTCCTGATCTGTTCCATGGAAATGGGGCAGTTCCTGATCTCTTGAGATCTTGTGCACACACAAACAAACTGGAATATAAATCCAAGTGTTGTACAGAGTTAAACTTGTCTTAAATAAAGCTCATTTTTCTCTTGGATTCCCTTCTCTGCTGGCTGTTTCCCCTTTTCTTACTCTTATTTCCACTGTAATAATTCTACAAACAGATCCTACGAGCATCCTGAATCCATTGGTGCCCAGAGGAGCTGTGGCTGCCCCTGGAGCTCTGGAAGTGTCCAAGGCCAGGCTGGACAGGGTTTGGAGCAGCCTGGGATAAAGGTGTCCCTGCCCATGGATGGGGGGTGGAATGTGATAATTTTGAGGTCCCTTCCCACCCAAACCATTCCCTGATTCTGTGATTCCATATCCCACCCTGAGCTCCCCTCACTTAGACTTGGATCCAGCCCAAGTATTAAATCAAGGTGTTTGGAATCAGACTGAAATATTTTGTAGGATGATGGGGTTGGGGATAAGATGGTTTCTTCACTGCATGTGATGGAAACCTTCTCCTTATAAAAATCTAATCTGGAGATAAATGTGTATTTTTGTTTTTGGCATGTCTCAGACCTAGCGAAAAAAATTGGTGCTGGTGGAAATTCTAAATTATACAAAATTATCATTAATCTTATTCAATTCTTGTATTTCTGTGGGAATGAGATCCCAAAATTGGCATGGACTGACAGAAGAGAGGTCTTGGTATGGAAAATGCAGAGAAATGACAGGAGACACGGGACAAAGATGCTGCAGCCCCCAGCTCCTTCTCCAGGCCCTATAAAAGGTCTATTTGTAGTTCATAAAAAGCCAACTGATAATTAATAACTCCAGGAATTAAACAAACATCATAGTGTTAGATGTGATTAGAGGCATATTAACCTAAGAAATTGCACATCTTGATAATAAGCAATTTAGGAATCTATGGGATTATAAAATGCTTTGTAAAATTGGTCAATTTGATACAAGCTGAATTAAAACACAGCTATTAATTTCTAATTTGAGATGAAAACATTCACCAACTTTTAAATCACCTGCAGGCCAGACTGGGTGCAGCAAAGAGAGAACTTTGTGATTTATTGGGTCACCCTTGCTGAGTTTTTAAATTCCAGGTTTTAAAGCCCTGTAACGTCACCCTGACAGTTCCACTGACACTGTGAACTGGATTTGAAGCTTTCCTTGCCTTCCCTACAGATAAATTCCTAATCCTCCTCTCCAATCACACAAATGCCTTCTGCTTTAAGGCAGAACCTCTCCACGGACTCTTTAACTGAGTGTGTTTTTCTAGAGATCAGGAGAAAAAATCATCCACACCCCACTGCTCCCTCCATGGGCAGATTTGATCTTTCAATCAGGAAATGAAAAGGTTTCCCTAAAGGAAACTCCTAGAAAGAAGAAAAAGCCTTCTAAGCCTTCTTATTGTTCCTTGGGCAAAATATTTCTTTTAAATGGCTTGATCTGTTTTTTATGGCGTGTCTGGCTCCTGACAAAAAGCCCCACTGATGAAAAACTCGGCATGAGATGCACAGGAACCTTTGATTTTCTGCCATGGAGGGCCAATCAAATAAACAAACTAGATGTTCTAATTAGAAAGCCATTAATAATTGCTTTGAGTGCTCTTGGGATCGTTTCCTATGGAATTGGATAAGGATGGAAGCCTGGGGGTCAAACAAAGCTTGGGGACAGCAATGAGTCCCTCAAACACGGTGCAGTCCCTTGGAATTCCTTATCCATAGGTAAAATAAACCCATTGGGAGCCTTTCCATATCTATGGGTTCCCAGATGCACAGACCTTCCAAAATTGAAGCCAACTCAGCTTTTATTTAGACACTTAAAGATATTTTTTCCTCCCCAGAAGTTCGTGCTTCCCACTCCTGGCAGAGCTGCAGACCCAAGTGAGTTTGAGCTCAACCTCTCAGGCCAAGCCAAAGCTGCCTCCACCCCAAGGTGTCAGGAATCCCATAATGATTCCCCCAGGTTGTTCTCCTGACCTCCAACACTCCCAGCTTGCTGAATTCCTGCCGATTTACCCCAAAATTCCACGGAGCTGGACCTTCCACAAGCCTGGAACTTCTGGGGCCAGAGCATCATGTAGGGAACGGGGCACAATCTTCAAAAAAAGAATTCTGGCAATAAAGGAAAAGGTGCAGCTGCTCTTCCATGTGGTGATCCAAAAGATGGCAACCTGCTCCCTCCACTAGTCCCAACAAATAAATCCAGGATTTAATAGGAACATCTGATAATGTTGCTGCCACGGTGACGGATGAAGGCGCTGCAGAACGAGTGGAATAAGTCTCTGTCTCATATTCAAACTCTGCTTTTCATTAGATCTGCCCAGAATTGATGGGCTGCAAAAGAGCTCTCCAGGAATTGATGGCTTCTCCAAAGGTTTTTAAATACTGTTTCAAGTTGTGCATTGATCCTGTGCATCAAGAGAATAAAACTGTGTTTCTAAAGCAGGGGGAACATGACTCAAATTGTACAATATTTGGGCCTGAAGACATGAGAAGGTACAAACAAGGCACGTCATGACTGGTGATTAAACCCACAGCAGTGTGAGAAGAAAGGGATAAAAGAAATGGGAAATTTTCCTTCACTGTTATCCATTTATCCCAGACCCTAAAGGTTTTGGCTGTAGTCAGGTGAGTCTTAACCCATTTTGATTAAAAAAATGCTTAGAACCACATATTAAAAATACAAATAATATCCAGCCCCTGCACTCCCTCCAAACTCTAAGAGGACAAAATCCTCCTCTGCCATAATTTGAAATTCAATGCTTAATGCTGGCCTAAGAACATTGTTTTTTTTTTGTTTTTTTTTTTTTTTTCTCAAAAAGATAATTTGGGTTTTTTCAGCCATCTCAAGGGGTTGTTCTTTATAGAAAATGGGTGTCAGAGGAAGGAATGAGGAGGAAAAATGAGAGAGATTGCTCAAGACTGAGTTGCGGAGAGGAAGAGCAGAAAATCTGAATTTTGTCCCATTTCTCAGTCCCCCCAGAGAGCCACTCTGGACACTGATCCAGGACAGAACTTCCCTGGGTGTCAGAATCCCTGTGGAACATCTGTCAGGAGACAAAGCTGCCCTCAGCACAGCACGATGGTGAATCCGAGCTGAAACCTGGGATATCTCTGTAAAACAGAGCTCAGGCACATCCAGACACCAAGTGCTCTCCCTGTTCACTCTGGGATGCAGCCAGGAGAGGGCTGCAGAGCACCTGGGCTGTGCAACAGCTCTCTGCTCACGCTGTGCAGGCTCCGGGGTTTCAGAAAATCCAAACAAAATCTGTCTCATCCCCAACCCCACACGAGGAACATTAATGAGCAAAAGCAGCCTCTGCCCTCTTGGGCGGGTCCTGGGCTCAGGGTGTAGTGAGGAAAAGGTTCAAAAATCCTCCAGGAAAGTAAAATCTGCCCTGGGAGGCAGGATGGGAATACCTGCTGCTCGTGTCAGTGAGAGACAGCTCTGAGCAACCTCTGGCCCAGCCAGGCACTGTCCAGAGGAATTCCAGCCACTCTGGTGTTTTCTAAGCTGGTTCTGTCTGGGCAAGGCAATGGCAGTGTGTCCATAGGGATCAGCCAGCAGGGAATTCCACTTTTTCAGAGTGCAGCTTTTCCCTGGTGGAACATGGGGCTGCAGCTGTTAACTGTTATCTCTGTGTGGGATAATCCCAGAATCCTGGAGGGTTTGGGCTGGAAGGGACCTTAAAGCTCATCTCTGACATGAGGACAACTTTCCTTGAGGAGGCTGCTCCAAGTTGTCCAGCCTGGACAATTCCAGGGATCCAGGGGCTGGGAATTCCATCCCAGCCCTTCTCCTCCTTCACAGGGAGGAATTTCTTCCCTTTCCTGGCTGCAGCCACCTGGAGCAAACACCCATTGCTTCACTGCTAAAATCCAGGTGCTATCCTGACCTGCTCCCTGCCTGCACGAGGGAGAAGAAATCCAGAGATAAACAAACTTCTCACCATCCAAAATCTGCCATTTGCTGTGCCTGGGGGCCTGGAGAAGAGCTGGAGCTGCTCTTGGTACCCAGCACTGCACTCAGCGAGCCCTTGCCCTGCAGAGCTTGTACTCCAGACAGCAGTGACAGATGAAGGGTGGGAGAAAGGAAAATAGCAAACAAGAAGAAGATCTCGCACAGATTGAGGGACAGATTTTCCCAGGAGCTGAATACACGAATGCAGAGCTCTTATCCCCAGATGACTCCCCTCGTCAGGCAGCCACGGCAGCTCTGGGTGCCTTTGGGAGGGGAGGCAGCCCAGGAGCAGCTCTGGGGAGCAGGGGAGCTGGTGGTGAGCACACGGTGTCCAGACATCCACCCTGCCAGGGCTGGCACCAAATGGGCTCCCAAAAACTCCCAGCAGCATCCACAACATCCAATCTGCACGGGGTGACACCAAATGGGCTCCCAAAAACTCTCAGCAGCATCCACAACATCCAGTCTGCAAGGATTGGCACCATACAGGCTCCCAAAAACCCCCAGCAGCAACAGAACCTTTCTGCTCCTCCAGCACCCACAATATCCCTCCTGTGAGGGCTGGCACCAAACAGGCTCCCAAAAACTCCCAGCAGCATCCACAACATCCAGTCTGCAAGGACTGGCACCACACAGCATCCCAAAAACTCCCAGCAGCAGCAGAATGGGCCTTGCTGCTCCTTCAGCATCTACAATATCCATCCTGTGAGGACTGACACCACACAAGTTCCCAAAAATGTGGGAGCCTGGGGTATACCCCTGGCCTCCTTGGGGGTCTCAAACCCCCCCTGGTGAGGGTCTCAAGGAGCCCTGGGTGAGACCCTGGTGTCTCAGGTGCTGAATTCGCACCCCTGGGGAAAATTGCCAACACAGAGGGAATGGAAACAAGCCACCAAGATTAGTAAAGTGTAAATTAGGTTGTTAGAACGTAGATAAATAGACTTTTGGAGATGTTTGTAATAAGGGATATGTGGCCAAGATGGAGAATTTGGGGGTGTGGATATCTCTTCCTCCTTCTTCTCCGTGTCATCCATGCTGGGTGACATGCTGGCACTCTCAGATTGGATGGGGTCAGAGCTGGACAGTTTAACAAAGTTGTATTGTATTGGAAAGTTGTTATAAACATTTAGCAGGAATTTAGAGTATAGAAGATCAGCCCTGCCTTCAGCAGGCAGATTCCATCCTGGATGCCTGGCTGGAGAGAGCACTGTCAGCCGGGCAAAGAGTTCCTGAGACAAGAAACAATAAACAATCCTTGGAGCCTCTGAAACCATCTCCTGCAATCTCTCATTGGTAGCTTTGGGAAAAATCAGGATTTCCACCACAGCACGTCCTCCTGAGGTGATCTCAGGAAAGGAGACTCCTCGAGCAGTGACATTTGGCGTCCCTGGGTGGGCCTCAGTCCACAAACGTGGGTGTGAACCTCTAGCCAAGAAAAAGCATGCCATTGTTGAAGACTGTGAAAAAAAATTTTGACTCCTCAGGTGGTAACACAAAAACTCCCAGCAGCATCCACAACATCCATTCTGCAAGGGCTGGCACCAAACGGGCTCCCAAAAACTCCCAGCAGCAGCAGAACAGGATTTACTTCTCCCCTAACATCCACAACATCCGCCCTGCCAGGGCTGACACCAAACAGGCTCCCAAAAACTCACAGCAGCAGAACCTTGCTGCTCCTCCAGAATCCACAACATCCAATCTGTGAGGGTTGACACCACACAGGCTCCCAAAAGCTTCCAGCAGCACCAGACCAGGCTTTGCTGCTCCCCCAGAGTGAGAAATGTGTTACAATTGGAATAAATCTTTCCTGTATTTAATATTTGTGTGTTTCCCTAACCCATGAGTTTCCTACTGGATTTTTTGGCTGATGTTAATGGAACCCTTGGATGCTGGGCTCTGTTGTGTGGGGTGGCCCCAGTGCAGTCACTCAAGGACCACAGTGACAAAAAGACCTTCTGGGTCATAGAACTCTCAGAATCTCAAATTCTTGCCCCAATGTTGCAAATCAAGGGCCATCAAATCCATTAGAGAAACTCCTCCAGTTCAGGAAAGTGAAATCATTAAATTGTTTCTGCAGCCCAACGCAGAAATTTTTATTTTATCTCCATCAAATTCAACTGGTTTTATCCTTAATGAAATCAACAGGACTTCAAAGTGTCCAAGGCCAGGTTGGCCACCCTGGGATAGTGGGGGTACTGGATATTCTTTAATGTCCCTTCTACCCAGGCCATTCCATGAGGGTTCCCCCTTTCATATAAACAAAAACTGGGCAGGGAATGGAGCTGGGGAAGGGTTTGGGGCACCAGGAGGGGCTGAGGGAGCTGGGAAGGGGCTCAGCCTGGAGAAAAGGAGGCTCAGGGGGAATTTCTGGCTCAGCACAACTCCCTGACAGGAGGGGACAGCCGGGAAGATTTGGGATTTCTGCCAGGAGCAGGGACAGGAGGAGAGGGAACGGCCTTAGGGGAGGCCTGGGTTGGATATTGGGAAAATTTCTCCATGGAAAGGGTTGTAAAGAGTTGGAACAGTTTGTCCAGGGTGTGGTGAAGTGCCCATCCCTGGCAGTGCTCAATCACTGTGGCTGTGGCACTTGGGGCTGTGGCTCAGTGGGGACCAAATTTTGGATTTGATCTTAAAGGCCTTTTCCAACTTCAACAATTCCATGACTCTATTTAAGTATCCATTGATTTCTCTGTAATTATGGATTTCCCTCCTTATTCTTCACCCTGGAATAAAACACACGGGCTTGCACCAAAACACAGAAGCCACCCAAGAGCTGCAGGGACTGTGACCAGCCTGAGGAAGAGCCTTGGAACCTTCACCTCTGTGTCACCACGAGGGACAGGGAGTGACAGAACCCTGCAAGGTGCTGGTGCCCAGCTGGACAGCACTTGCCATGACTCCCCTTTCCCTCTTTGTGCTGCAGGTCTGGAGTGAGTTCAGCTTCAAACCCTTCCTACACAACGGGATGCATTCCATTCTCATTCCATGGAGGAAAAAAAAAAAAAAAGGGAGGGTGCCATTGCCCTTTGAAAGCAGAACAAAGCTCCAGCACTCCCTGACAGCCCTGATCCACCGGGGGCTTTGTGGGCAGCAACGGGAACAGCTTTATGGACTTGTAAAGGGGAAAAAAATGATCTGCTGGAAATGAGTCTGTTGCAGTAAGTGCTGGGAATAATGAGCAGCTGCAGTGCTGTGGAAGGTGAGGCTGAGGAAATGCAGCCTTAATGGGCAGGGAAAGGCTCCAAGGGTTTTATTGGGCATGATGCAAACTTTCAGTTGTCAAAGGGAACATTAAAAAAAAAAACAAGACAGGCTTAGGTAGGACATGTTGTTTAAGCACATATTTATCTATCAGAAAGGAAACAGCTGCAGGTTGGAGGGGAGAGTGATCAACCATGGCTCCAGCAGAGCCTCCACCAGATGGTTTGGGGCTGAGAAATGAGGGTGTGAGCTTTGAGGGATGCTCTCCCCCTTTTGCTCGGGTATCAATGCAGAAGGAGAATAATGGAGTGCGTGTCTATGTGTGTTTATCCTCCCAGATGTTCCTCTCCAGAGCTCTGGGTGACTCTGTAGCTCTGCTGTGGCTCTGTGACATGACCAGCTGCTGGAATCTGTCTGTGCAGACTTCTTGTGCTGGAAGATTCAAGGAAAGGATGCAGCACCGCTGAAGGAAACTGAGAATCACTTCTTGAGGCACCCCCACCACCTCCCCAGGTAAATCAGAGGTGTTTCCTAATTTACATAATGAGATTTGTGGCCAAGCACATCATCCAGCCCAGGGAACAGCAGGAATTTCTTGGCTTGCTGCAAGGGAAGGCTCTTACATCCTGAACAGGGAAAAAAAGGAATTTTTACAGAGGCTTTTTGCATTAATAGGAATTCTCTTCACTCCTGCCACCAGAAAACCCTGGCTATTGGTAAACCCCTCTCAGAGCTGTTGGAAAAAGCTGAAAGAATTTCCTGTTCCCAAAAAACCTTGGTGTCATTTAGTTCCAAACTGCTTTTTGTTTGGTCTCCTCAAGGAAAATCCATTTCCCTAAATTTGTCCCCAAAAGCAATACTGCCTTTCCTGTTTCATTTTGGGTAAAGGTGAATTTCTTCTTATTTCCCCTGTCCCACGTCCATATTTTCAAATCCTGAAGAAGCCTTGGGAAGCTTAAACCTAATTTTGGAATTATTACCTTTGTTCCTCTAAAAGGCAACTTTGCAGGAAGCTTTTAAGCAGCAATAAACTTCAGGAAGTTTTCTTCTTGGCCAGTTATCTGTTGATTTGTTAATTTTTAAACTCCCTTATCAGAATAAAAACCGAGTGCTTTTATCACAGAACTTTCAAGATATGTTGGTTTCAGAAAAATTTGGCTCCATTGTATAAAATCCTAAAAGTTCCAGTTTTTTCAAGCTGATTTTTTTGGGGATAAAACACCTGGAAAATACTTTCCAGACCCGCTGCTGATTATATTGGCCAAAAACCTGCCTAGAAACAACTCTGGGGCTGCCTCTATTTCAGGCTCCTTCCAGAGGTTGGGTGTTTTTCCTCTTTCCTCAACTTTTCAAAAGTCACGAGGAAAACGTGGGGGACTGGGACATTCAGCTGGCTAAAGATGGAAACTGAATCATCTGCTGACTTTCAAAACTGTGAAACAGAGGTGAAAATTGGGGAAAATTAAGGGAGTTGGATCCCAGCCTCCTGGAACACTTCTGCAAATCCCAGACATTCCTATTATAATATTTTTAAGTTACCTGAAAGTTTTTGGGAGTCTGTGGTTAAAGGAGGTTGTTCAGATTGGGGTTTTTAAACTTATTAAAGTGAAATTTATCCCTGCAGTTGTGCAGATCTGTGTCCACTGCAGATGGAAGGGCTGAATCCCCCCAGGATTAAAATCTTTAATGATTCCATGGAAACAGCTCATGTTTCAAGGAGGGAACTTAGCACCATAAACTTGGGTGAGAACTCCAGAAAAAAAAACTTCTCTCTATTTTTAAATTCTCATCGAGGTTTTTTGGTTTAGCTTGGATCTCATCAATGCTAAATTGTGTTAGAATCAGTAACAACTGCCTGAAATCCTTAAATTTTATTTATTTTATACAGACAAATAGCTGAGCCTGTTTCCATGTAAATATGGGAAATAGATGGATATATTCTCTAGATGCACAAGCAGAAGTGAAGATTTGGGGCTTACACTGCTTTTGGCTCTGTAAATTCAGTTGGTGGCAGTAGATTTCCTTCTGATTTACACAGGAATTCTCCCCTGTGAGGGGCTGGGATGGGATTCCCAGAGGAGCTGTGGCTGCTCCTGGATCTCTGGAAGTGCCCCAGGTCTTGTTGGAGCTCCCTGGGACAGTGGGAGGTGGGGATGGAGCTGGATGAACTTTAAGGTCCTTCCATCCCAAATAATTCTATGATTCTCTGATCATGGTGCATTTTCTGATGCATTGAATTTCCATCCTGTGGATGTGATGCCTCCAAATCCCAGAGCTCCAAATCTCCTCTCCTCTCCTCTCCTCTCCTCTCCTCTCCTCTCCTCTCCTCTCCTCTCCTCTCCTCTCCTCTCCTCTCCTCTCCTCTCCTCTCCTCTCCTCTCCTCTCCTCTCCTCTCCTCTCCTCTCCTCTCCTCTCCTCTCCTCTCCTCTCCTCTCCTCTCCTCTCCTCTCCTCTCCTCTCCTCTCCTCTCCTCTCCTCTCCTCTCCTCTCCTCTCCTCTCCTCTCCTCTCCTCTCCTCTCCTCTCCTCTCCTCTCCTCTCCTCTCCTCTCCTCTCCCTCATCCTTTTTTCCCAACTCCAAGCAGCCTTACTGCATTCCCCCCTTCTTTGCCATGGAAACTGATCTTGCCCTCCCAGATCTGATTTTTTAATATTGTTTATTAAAAAAAGGTTCACCCCAAGCCTGGCTGTTTCTCTGGGAATGCCACGGGCACTTCCCTGTGACCCAGAGTTACACCAGGCTGGTGAGGGAGGAGGGGTTGGTGTGTCCTGCCACCATTGCCCCAAACCCGAACTGCTGTGAGCAGGATGATGCAGTTGAGTGCAGAATTGGTGATTTTGCACCTAGAACTCATTTAGGTGTCAGAATCCAGCAGCAGGGAGGGTCTGGGAGGATTTGGGGCACAGCTGCAGTAGCTGAGCTCTCATCTTCAAAGGCAGATCTGACCCCTCTGAGCTCAGCTTACCCCCACCAGCTGTTTGCTCCCACCAAAAACTGCTTCCCATTAATTTGGGTTCCTTTGATGTTATCAGATCCCAAACCTCCCAGCTGTCCCCCAGCCCCTTCACCTGGTGTCCCCCTGTCCTTCTCAGACCCCTTCCCACATCTGGACCCCAGATTAACACTCTCCCATCTTTTATCCCACAAGCATCTTTTACAAATAAATCCAGAATTTGGGAACGAGGTTTCTACTCTTTTTTTTTTTGTTTGTTTTTTAATTCTTCCAGCCAGGGCTTGATCCAAACTCAAGGAAGAAAAAAATAAATGAGCAAAGAAACTGCAGCCCATGCCCCCTAAACAAGCCTGGAAAGAGCTTTTAGGTTGGAGACACTAATGGAGATTGGCAGTTTAATGCAAGTGGAACAGAATTAATGTGAAGCTTTTCCAAAGGCTGAGATCCATGGATGCTTTCCCAAGTGCCACATCCAGCAACAGCCCCAGCACAGGGAGCAGCAAATGTGTGTCTGGCAGTGGCTGGGAGTGAGAACAACATTTCTGAGCAACCTTTTCCCTGCTGGATCCATCCAGGGATGGATCCATCAATCCTTCTTCCAGGGATGGATCTCAGCCCATGGAACCCAAGATTTCCTTGAGATTTCCCTGAGATTTCCCTGAGATTTCACTGAGATTTCCCTGAGATTTCCCTGAGATTTCCCTGAGATTTCACTGAGATTTCCCTGAGATTTCCCTGAGATTTTCCTGAGATTTCCCTGAGATTTCCCTGAGATTTTCCTGAGATTTCCCTGAGATTTCCCTGAGATTTCACTGAGATTTCCCTGAGATTTCCCTGAGATTTTCCTGAGATTTCACTGAGATTTCCCTGAGATTTCACTGAGATTTCCCTGAGATTTCCCTGAGATTTTCCTGAGATTTCACTGAGATTTCCCTGAGATTTCCCTGAGATTTCCCCTGAGATTTCCCTGAGATTTCCCTGAGATTTCCCTGAGATTTCACTGACATTTCTGCTGCCTCCTCCACGTGGCAACAGCCTGAACCACTCCAGGGAAAATCCAGTCCTCAATTCCCTCCCCAGAAGAGGAAAGGGAAGGAATTGCACAGGTTGGACCTTCCTGCACCCCTTGGATGGAGATTTAACCTGGATTCCTGAGCCAGGCAAGGAAAGCTCCCCAAGGAAAACTTTGGCTGGAAAATACTCTGTGTCAATGAGGCAAAACACGACTAATTTGGAACTCCTGAAGCTTTATTGTGCAATTCCAAGGAATTTCTCCTCCTCTGTAGCTAAAGCTGGTGAGTAAACAGTTCCTCATAGCTGCCTTCAGTTCTTTTCCTGTATAGGTGAGAAATGTGTTTTTCAGGAAATAAACCCAAACCAGTCACCTGTTTCACCTTATGGAAAATTAGGAGCTCACAGGCTCTTCCAGAGAAATATGACCAGGAGAGAAAAATGTGCAGTGCATTTTTGTTATATCAGAATAATTCTATTTTCAGAACTCCTGTGAAATTAAAACGAGCAGGGTGAAATTTGTGGGGGGATTACTTGAAAGTTCAAGGCCATTCTGAATCTGTGCTCCAAACCATTAAAGGTTTTAGCAATTGCTGCTTAAATCTGGAGCTGCCTGGGGGCAGCACAAGGAGCTGTTCTGAGGATCAGGCACGGCAGAAATGGCCAGAACATGTTCCAGATGTCAGCCCAAAATCCAAGATAAGGAGCCACAATTTCCTTTTATCTGGGGAATAACAACACTGATGGATCTCCTGTCCCTAGCTCAGGGTGGGCTCACCCACGGGGATTCCTACACCCCAAACCCCTCTAAAAACCTCCAGGTGGGATTTGCTGATTTGTGATTTTATTCCAAAACCAGAGGAATGTGAAGCATTTCCTTTGAACCTCACCAGGGAGATTCTGGAGTGGATAAACACTTGGATAAAAACAGAATGTCTCTTCAACTGTTCTGTATTTTTATTTTCAATAGTTCTGTATATTTTTTTTTCCCCAACAGTTCTGTATCTTTTTTTTTTTTCTTTTTTTTTTCAACAGTTCTGTATCTTTTTTTTTTTTTTTTTTTTTTTTTCCCCAATAATTCTGTATCTTTTTTAATTTCAGGAGCTGCATCAAAGTCCCACATCCCTTCCATGGAGTCCCCAGATTTTGGTGCCTGTTTAACACCTGTCAGAGCAGGGATGCTCCAGAGACTCCAAACACAAAACCTGCAGCTCCTGTCTGGCCCAGCTCCTGGGGGAAGTGCTTTTCCTTGGACTTAGGAGCCAATAACACACTTACACTGTCGTGTTGTTATCCTAGAAATTATTTCCTTTCCCAGTGTACAAAATTGGTAAATAACAATGAGTGGTTTTTGAATCTGTAGCTTTGTTTTTCTGAATCTTATATATATATATATATATTTTTTTTTTTTTTTTTTTTTTTTTTTGGGTGGGGTTTTTGTTTGTTTGCTTGTTTTGGTTTTTTTTCCACTAGTTCTGTATATATATATTTATTTATTTGTTTGTTTGTTTGTTTGTTTGTTTGTTTGTTTGTTTGTTTATTTTCAGGAGCTGCATCAAAGTCCCACATCCCTTCCACGGAGTCACCAGATTTTGCTGCCTGTTTAACAACTCAGAGCAGAACAGAACCGCAGAATCCTGGAATATCCTGGCCTGGGAGGGACCCACAGGGATCAGAATCCAAGCACAGACCCCCAGCCCTCCCTCCCTGCCCTGAGGGCTTGTAAATCTCTGGAATTTGTGTAATGTGAGCCTGGAACAGCAGAGGCTTCCTGCAGCCTGACATTCATTCCACGGGCACATCCTCCCACCCAACAATGGCTTTGCACTGAACAATCTCCCAACAACAACCACTTTGAGTATAATTAAGTAATTAATTATATTTTCTAATCTATTAAGCCTTGATTGCTTATCAAAGCATTCAGCTGGATCATTTTCCTCCTGTCATTTCCAATTAATTTTTTTTTTTTTTTTAAGCAAAGCAAAAAGTCTCTCAAACTTCCCAGGGAATCAGGAGCTTCACTGGAGCAGAAAGAGAAATTGCTGATTTTTTTTTTTTTCTTTCCACTTTTGGCTTACTAATAAAAATAAAAAATACCAAGACTTTCTCAAATGCCCAAAACTCCCAGAGCTCTGTCAAAATCCCTGGGATTACCCTGCTTTGGGAGCACTGGAATCCAAGCCACATTGCAGTCTGGGTTGCTAAAAAATCACAGAAACCCAGATTTGGGATGGGAGGGACATTAAAGATCCAATCCCACCCCTGCCATGGGCAGGGACTCCTCCCACTGTCCCAGATTATCCCAAACTGGTTTTGGGCACTTCCAGGGATCCAGGGGCAGCCACAGCTGCTCTGGGAATTCCATCCCAGCCCCTCCCAGGGAGGAATTCCTCCCTAAAGAACAATAAGTATGTACTCCACGGTTTAATCACAAAATAACATTTTTTTTTTCCCCAATAATTTGTCCTGTGAGTTTAGGCAAGCACAGAAAACAAGTGAATATCCAACAAAGGAGGAGAAAAACTCCTTGCAGATCCTTACTGCCTTTGGGGAGGAACTGCTTGGGAGAACACCCATACAAATGTGGGGAATCATTGTTCCAATTAATTTTTTTATCTTATTTTAGTGTCATGAGGCACTTAATGAGATGGAGTTTATTTGGTCAAACAACACAGTCTGCTTTGTCCCCATAGAGAAAAAAAAAAGGAATGTATGAAGGTAATACCAGGAAAATGAACCAGTTTTCCTTCTCCTTTTCCAGTTGGATCAGGATATTTTTTTCTCACACAATGCAAGGAAGGAGAGGGGTGATTACTCAGTTCCTTGTGAGAATCTAGTCCAGCACAGCCACAACTGGAGTGCCCTGGGTTGCACAAAGGAGGAACCACAGTGTGCCACACATAAATACACAGTCCAGAACTGTAATCTCAAATAATTCCATGGATAAATGCAGCAGAAAAACGCCACTTTGTGATTACAGGACAAGGAACTGCAAAATACACAAAATAAGATGTAAAACATCATTATGAGAGGGGAAATTATGCCTGATGGAAGAGAATAATCTCAGTTATGTTGGTGTGGAGCCAGAATTTCCCTGCTGGCTGTGTTGGGAGGACTCAAGCTGTGCTTGGGATGTTTTTTCCCTAGTGAGTGAGGACAGGGTTTCTGGGGAGCACAGGAGTGGGGATGGAGCTGTTTCCTCCCAGCCAGAACAGTTCACCTCTCTCTGCCCTGCAGTGCACTCCTCTCACACCGGGTTTGGAATCACACCTTCTCATCTCATGCTAAAAAAAAAAAAAAATCAAATTCTTTAAAATTCCATTTCCCAGGCAAACCAGTGGAAACAACAATCAAACAGAAATCTTTCTCAAGGCAAATCATCAAATCCATGGGATTCAGCTTGGAGGGGAAATTCATCTCCCTGTCAATGCAGCACAAACAGGTTTGCTCATCCTTCTCCCAGGGCATCAAAAGTCATTTTTTTAAACCAGATCCATGGATGTATTGCCATTTCCAGCTGCTGAAACAATGCTCCAGACAGGCACTCAACTGACTCTGGACAGTAAATAAATTTCCTGCCTTATTGACTGAGGTGAATACAAAGAGATGAAGCACTAAATCCTGCCCACGGCGTGCCAGCTCTGATCTTAACTTGTCATGCCAGCAAAAATTATATCCAGCTCAGGCCAAATCAATTCTGCCTCCAAAACATCCTTAATAAACATGTTGGGGATGATTTGGTTATTAGTGAAATCTGGGAGAGGAGAGGAGAGGAGAGGAGAGGAGAGGAGAGGAGAGGAGAGGAGAGGAGAGGAGAGGAGAGGAGAGGAGAGGAGAGGAGAGAAGAGAAGAGAAGAGAAGAGAAGAGAAGAGAAGAGAAGAGAAGAGAAGAGAAGAGAAGAGAAGAGAAGAGAAGAGAAGAGGAGAGGAGAGGAGAGGAGAGGAGAGGAGAGGAGAGGAGAGGAGAGGAGAGGAGAGGAGAGGAGAGGAGAGGAGAGGAGAGGAGAGGAGAGGAGAGGAGAGGAGAGGAGAGGAGAGGAGAGGAGAGGAGAAGAGAAGAGAAGAGAAGAGAAGAGAAGAGAAGAGAAGAGAAGAGAAGAGGAGAGGAGAGGAGAGGAGAGGAGAGGAGAGGAGAGGAGAGGAGAGGAGAGGAGAGGAGAGGAGAGGAGAGGAGAGGAGAGGAGAGGAGAGGAGAGGAGAGGAGAGGAGAGGAGAGGAGAGGAGAGGAGAGGAGAGGAGAGGAGAGGAGAAGAGAAGAGAAGAGAAGAGAAGAGAAGAGAAGAGAAGAGAAGAGAAGAGAAGAGAAGAGAAGAGAAGAGAAGAGAAGAGAAGAGAAGAGAAGAGAAGAGAAGAGAAGAGAAAGAGAAGAATGCTCAATGTCCCACCTGAGCACCCCCAGGTCGCTGTGGGGGGAATTTAGTGAAATGTGGTTTTGGGAGTGTTAAAACCCTGAATAAACAAATCATGATCACGCTCATCCCTGCTGTGTCCCTCTAGAATTTCATCCCACTGGTCCTTTCCACCTCTCACTATTCCAGGAACACAGCTCAGAAAGCAGATGAACCAAAAATTTCTCATTTTCAGAGCTCTGCCCAAAAACCAAGGAACCTTTTTTCCCTTTTGCTGCTGTGCTGAAAACAGGGAGAAAAGTTTGGGGATTCAGTCACTGGAGCCAAGAAGAATTCAAAGTGTAAGACAATGTTCTTTTTCAGGCTGGTCCTGGAGTGTGGTTTGCTGTCAGGCACACGAGACTCACAGCTCGACCATACAGGTAAAATAAAAAAACTGACAAATAGAATAAGAAAGTGACAAACAAACAGAAAAATTTGGGTATTTTAGGTCACTGCAATATACAACTCCAGATCTAAACACATTCAAGTGCTTTTCTCTCCTCCCCACTTCCCACACTGTTGTTCCAGCACAGAATCAGGAGGTGCAATTTCAGTTTTTTCTTTCCTTTAATTAAAAATAATTGATTAAAAAAAAACAAATCAAGACAAAAAAATTTAGATATAAAGAGAGAGCATCACTTTAAAGTGACTGGACCTGCTCCTGGCTGGCCCTTGGGGCTTTATTGGGATTTATGTCACGGAATGGCAGAGTTTTTCAATCACATCAGCTAAGAGCTGGAGATAAGATAGAGCCAGAAAAGGAATTACATGGGATATACCCTGTATAATTTGGCTTTATGGCTGGGAAGAAAAAAAATTCTGAGACAGTCACTGAAAGCCTGAGTGATTTTAAGATTTCTGCTTTTAAACAATTTATTTACTGGGGGGACAAAATTGGGATAATGAATCAAAAAGTGCCTCTGTGGCTTCAAAACTTGGATCTGGCTGTCAGATCTGCCTTAAGCTCTCCAAGGCCAGTTTAAATTTTGAATTTTTTGACTGCCCATGAGCACAAGAGCAGCTTGTTGTTGTTTGGGGGTTTGGAGTTTTTGGGGTTGGTTTTTATGAGGGAGGCAACCCCACAGCTGGGAGGGAACAATCAAATTCCTGAACACTTGGAAAACTTAGGATAGGACAGAATTTCTAAATGCTCTAGGGGTTTTTTATTTTTGGCAAAAGTCTGATTATTCTCAGCTGAGCAGGAGAACACTCCAAGGAAGGATGGAGGATGCTCAAAAAGCTGCAGCTGGGGTTCCCTGATGTTCTCCAGGTGGGTCTGCAGCCCAAGCAGCCCTGGTGTTCACTGGGGTCTGCAGCCTGAGGAGGAGGGCTGGGCACTCCTGTGACCCTGCCAGGACTGCAGCACAGCCAGTCCTCACTCAGCCCTGCTCCCCACGCCCACCCTGTGCCACCTGTGTGACACTCACCTCTGGCCCCATGACATTTGGGGAGTGGGAAGTGCAGAGAAAGCCAACCCCAACCCCCCATGCTGAAACCCCGATGGACAGACACAGAAATGTCCCTTCCACTCCTCCAGGCTCCCAGTGCTTCCCTCAATCCTGGGCTTGCCAGGGGAGGGGAACCTGGGGCAGCTGCTGGGAGTGAATGTCTTGGGCTGCAATACAAGATGTGGCCAGAAATGTGAATTCTGTCCCCATCTGTTAAACCAGCTGGGGCAGTGACCCTGATCTCCCTGGGAGATATCTCCTGCTAATGGGCCATCTTTAAACCAGCTGGGCAATCATCTTTATCTTCCCACAGCCCATCCTCCCTCCAGGAGATATCTCCTGTTAATGGCCAGTGAGTCCCAGGGCATGACTGATAAAATTCCATCATCCCACTGGGAGATGCTCCACCCAGGGGGAGGAGCCAAACATTTCCTACCCAGATAAAAACTGAGATTTGGAACACCAGAGCAGCCTTTTCCACTGGATTCCAGAGGAAAACCAGACCCTTCCACATCATCCCTGGAGCTTCAGAGGAAACTGCACCTTCTCCAGGAGCACTGCTCCAGCTGAACCACATCTGCCACTGCAGGAGGATGCAGCCAGGCAGGTGCAGCAGGGCTGGATGTGCCCCAGGGAATGGCAGCTGGTGTTTGCAGCACACAGGGAATGGCAAAGAGGCTCCCAGAGCCTGGGGGGAGCAGCCAGACCTTCCCCATCACCCAGGGGTGATGCTGGGCTGGCTTGTCACACACGAAATTTTAGGTTCCAGGAGGGAGTGAGTTCAGCTCAGGGGGATGAGTTCTGTTTGTCCAGCCCCAGGCTCTGCAGGGAGCAGTGCTCAGGCAGCAGGGCATCATCCCGACCCTTCCCTGTGTCCCCATGTCACCAAACAAACCCCATGCAAAGCCCATCACGACCTGGCTTCCTTCCCCCTCTCAGTTCCTCTAATTAAAAAAATGGCCCAGCCCTGTGCAGGCTGCAGAGCGTGCCTGCCATCCCCAAACCCAATTTCACACAATGACAGCCTAATTAATCTTCTTCTTTTGTTTCTGCTGGGCTCTGGAATATGGGGGAATCTTGCTGAGAGCACATCTGTCAGGGTTGCAGAGTGGAGGAAGGGATCCAGCAGGCTGTGGGGTGATTATATCTGTATTTATAGATATTTATAGAGCTCTGTTCCCCTCCAGCTCCAGACACACGTAGGATGGGACAATCTATACTGTAATGTCCCCAGTTTCTAGAAACACCTGTGATCCAGACACCAGAGCATCAGAATGCAGCAGGAAAGGTGTCTTTTGGCCTGAGGAGACATCATTACTCCCACACACAGCTCTCAGGTAAAGAAAGATTGTGTGACTCGGCCAAGGTCACCCAGAAAACGGTGACAGAGCTGGGAGCTCAGCCAGCGCCTCACGCCCTCACTTCAACTCCTGCAACACTTTGTTTTCAAAGTCTGCATTCCCTCTGCTCCCCCAGGGCTGGAACTGCACTGACTGGACCCTCTTGTGGTCTGGTGTGGGACTGGAAATCCTGCTGGGAATGACCAGCACATGGAGACACTGGACACAGCAAAGTTCCACTCCTGAATGGAACCAAACTCCAGCTTTCTGTGGGATTTTTACCCTCCTCAGGTGCCTGTGCCAGCTGTGGTCCTCTGGCTCTGTGAAAAACTGGATGAAAACTCCCCAAATCCACCTGCAGTCCTTCATTCCTGTGGGAAACAAACTCCCAGCCTGAGCCACATCCACAGCTGCAGTTTCCATCTCAGAATATTCAGTTCTGCTCTTAATATTTCAGTGTCTGACACTGTGAAATGGCAAAGCTGCCTCGATTTTCACTGAGTTAAAGGCTTTGAGACCTTTCACCTGATATGTGAGCGCGAAGCAGAGCCTCAAGAGCTCCACAGAAATTCTGGGCTCACAAGAAATCTGTTCCCTGGTGTTCTGATGGGGGCTGGAGGCTGGGTTGGACCGTCTGGGCTTGTCAGGGCTGAGCTGAAATTACTTCCCCATGAAATAATGAAAGGTCACAGGATTTCAATCAGGATCCTGGCCAGTGTAAATCTTGTCTCTCCATGGAAGCTCCTGGTGCTGGGTAGGCTCAGGCCTGCTAAAGTCAGGCTCAATTTATAGCTTCAATATCAATCAATAAAATCTGGTGTCCAGGTTTTAAATGAGAGCTAAATTTGTCTCTGCTTCAAGGGAATGCAGCTGCATCAGTGCAGCTTCTTTCATTGCACCAACAGAGCTGGAGCTGCACCTGAGAATTTTCCAAAGGCAAAACTCTGCTGTGTTTTTTCCAAATTGGCTCCCTAAATTTCTGGTACTTGCTAAAAAAAGTTTGGCTAATGAGCAGCTACTTCCATTGGGAGCCACAGTGATAATTAGTAAGACAAAAAAAAGCGGGGGGAAGGGAGGAGGAAGAACCTCCAGTTTCCTTGGGATAATTATAATTTGTGTCAGATAAGACAAATATTTCATTTTGGGGCAACAGGTAGCTAAGGAATCAACGTGGGCTGTTCCAGTCACAACATGTCAGGGGAAGTGGTGTGATCCCATTGCTGCAGTCATGCAATTAAAGCTGGCATGTGGTAATTAGCAAGGCAGGTGCACTCCACACATCCTCCAGGGCTCTGCACTGCTGCTGGCTCCCATCATCCCACCCCAGGTAAGTGATCCTGGAGACAGAAGGGAACTGATACCCCCAAAACACAGCCTGGGAAGGTTTATTTATAGTGGGTGTGATGGAGAACAAGAACAGGCTGGGAGCAGTTGGGATGGTTGGGAATTAATCTAACACACTCCCAGTGGAGAGCAGGACTATGGAAGTCATTAATGGAAGTCATTAATGGAAGTCTTAAATGGAAGTCAAGCGAGCTTGAGGAGGATCTGTCAAAAAAAAAAATAGAGAATTATCCTATCCAAGGTATTTTTCAAACTCAGTTATCAGCCTGGGAGTGGGGAATGATCCAGAGAAAACTGTCATGACACCAGGAACAGCTCCCCAGGGATGGTTGGAGCCACCATCCCTGGAAGTGTTAAAAAAGGAGCAGAGCAGGAATTTCACAGTGTGGAACTTTCCCCCGTGGTGGGATTCAGCCACAGGCTGGATTTGATGGTCTTGGAGGCCTTTTCCAGCTCTGATGATTTCCTGACTCTGAGTGTATCCCATCCTAGCACAGTTCCAAAAGTCCATCCTGATGTTATTTGTGCAGAGAGAAAAACCAAGTTCCTATAAACCTAAATCTGAGCACCAGGAGCACGTCTCCCACCAGTGAGGTCTGAATTCCTGCTGACTGAGAACCCCTAAAAAACATCAGGCAGTGTTCACAGGAATAAACACCCCAGAGGAAATTCCTGCAGAGCTGATGAGAGCCAGGGCAGAGCACAGGGAAACAATTAAGAGTTGTTCCCTTCTTCCTAAATACCAATATTGATAAAGTGGTGGAACTTAAATGACCGTGAGACGTTTTTATGGCTCCTGAGAACTTCCTGAGATATATGAAGTGGGCTAAGGAGTTAAAAAGGAGCATAAACTCCCCAGCTCCAGGCCAACAACAAAGTGCTCTGAGGCAGGAAGGAGATGTCACCTCTGGAGTAACTCAGGAGATAATTAATTGTCTGCAAGAGCATTTTTTATCATCTCCAACACTAACGAACTGCTCACACAATTCAAGCAATTCCAAACGCTCGCTTTTATGCCTCCCACTAAAAGAGAAGATTTTTCAAAACTACCCAGGGGCATTTGGGTGCTAAATTTTCATAAAAATTAAGGGGAGCTGAGCCTCCCAATTCCCCCAGAGCCTCTGAGAGGCTCAGACCAGGCACACACAAGCCCTGCTCACTCTGACAGCTCCTGGTGCATTTGGAGCATTCCTGGTTCTATCCAGACCATGTTTCCCTGGGATGGAGCATCAGGATATTCCCACTTGGGATGTGACCCTGGGCTGGGATCCTTAGAAAGTACTTGGAAACCCTCAGATAAAAGCAGCACGTGGGCATTGTTAATTAGGGGATGTCTGGCAATTGGTAATGAGGGGATGTTGAGTTCTGAACAGGGTTTATTACCTGGGAAAGAATTCCTCCCTGGGAGGGTGTGAGGGGCTGGGATGGAATTCCCAGAGGAGCTGTGGCTGCTCCTGGATCCCTGGAATGTCCAAGGCCAGGTTGGATGGGGCTTGGAGCATCCAGGGATAGCAGGAGGTGTCCCTGCCCATGGCAGGGGGTGGGAATGACACAAACTTGAAGGTCCCTTCCCACCCAAACCATCCCATGATTCTCCAAGTGAAAGTCCAAGTGCAAAGCCACGAGGTGTTCCAGGACAGCAAATGAGGTTTCCTTTGAAGAAGAGCGAGATACAGCCACCTGTGTCACCTCCTCTGTCCCCATGTCACCTCCTCCTTCATTGTGTCACCTCCTCCTTCCCTGTGTCACCTCCTCTCTCACCCCTGTGTCACCTCCTCTCCCCACTGTGTCACCTCCTTTTTCCACTTGTGTCACCTTCTCTCTCCACCTGTGTCACTTCATTTTCCCCCCTGTGCCACCTCCTCTATCCACCTATGTCACCTCCTCTCTCCTCCCTGTGTCACCTCCTCTCTCCACAGGTGTCACCTCCTCCTTTCTGCTGTGTCACCTCCTTTTTCCCCTCTGTGTCACCTCCTCTCTCCATCTCTATCACCTTCTTTTCCCACCTGTGTCACCTCCTCTCCCCTCCCTATCACTTCCTCTCTTCTCCCTGTGTCATCTCCTCCTTTCTGCTGTGTCACCTCCTTTTTCCCTCTGTCACCTCCTCTGTCCCCCTGTGTCACCTCCTCCTTTCCCCTTGTCACCTCCTGACCTTCCTGCAGAGCTCTCTGTGTCCTCACAAACACAATCCCATTTTTCCTGCTGATACCAACACAAACCCAAAGGAAACACTGCCCAGGAAATCCCATGTGCAATTCTGGATGAGCACTTGGAGCATCCTGAACAGGATGAGCTTTTCATGATACCAAAAATTACAATAATCCCAGCCACAACTGGTTTCACTTGCTTATTTTCAGACCATTATGGGTCCTCTCTGGAAAAGTGAAATTGGTGCTTGCAGCCCTGACAGCAAAGGACAAACACCTTGGCAGGACATAATGCTTCCCTAAGAATAATTAAATCCAAGCTTGGTGTAAATCCCAAGGGTGCCTCTCCTTTGGTAGTATTTCCATCAAGAATCTTCAAAACCTTAACTCCAATATTTGGAATTTATGGGTTTCCCCAGTGATTTCAAGGTGAGCAATGCTTTGGTGCTTCTGCCTGTCTCACCTGTCATTTAGGCCAGGAAAGAAAGAGAACAAAATGCTGCCCTGCATGCCATGGCATAGATAATTTCTGTCTGAACAAACACAGGTAAAGGGTTTCCAATAAAAAAAAAAAATCCCCCTAAGCCACAGGGGTAAACAGAAATACAATAGGAACAGAATTGTTTACATGAACATTACAGAAATCTGGGCCCCAGGCAAGGTCAGGAACAGGGATTAGGAGACATCACAGACAGGTAGAACAAAACTCTCATTATCTTTCCTTAAAAATAGGTACCTGATGCACAAAAAGGTTCAGTAAATTGCCCCAAATTATGCAGGTTTCTGCCAGAGAGCTACCAAGTGCTGCAACTAAACACTCCCTGCTCAAACTCCAATCAAATATAATTGAGGACAAGCAGAGACATGAGAAAAGAGACAAACTTATTGATCCTCCCAGCTGCACCAACAAGCAAGAAAAGAGCATTCCTGCCTGAAAAGAGAAGGAAAGAGCATTTCTAGCTCAGCAAAGGAAGGGGAAAAGGGGATTTTCATGGAGAATGTCACAAGGATCCTGCAATCATTCTGCTTCCCACCCTGGGTATCATTAATGGTCTGCAGAGGTGTCAGTGTTTGATCTGGTCAGTCCAGTGTCCACCACAGAGATCCTGAGTTTTGGATTAGTCCAGTGTCCACCACAAAATCCCAATGTTTGGGTCATCCAGTGTCCACCACAAAATCCCAATGTTTGTTTTAGTCCAGCGTCCACCACAGAGATCTCAGTGTTTGGTTTAGTCCAGTGTCGACCACAAAATCCCAATGTTTTGGGTCAGTTCAGTTTCCACCACAAAATCCCAATGTTCTGGGTCAATCCAGTGTCCACCACAAAATCCCAATGTTTTGGGTCAGTTCGGTTTCCACTACAAAATCCCAATGTTTTGGTTTAGATCAGTGTCCACCACAAAATCCCAAAGTTTTGGGTCAGTTCAGTTTCCACCACAAAATCCCAATGTTCTGGGTCAATCCAGTGTCCACCACAAAATCCCAAAGTTTTGGGTCAGTTCAGTTTCCACCACAAAATCCCAATGTTCTGGGTCAATCCAGTGTCCACCACAAAGATCCCATTGCCTTTGCACAGGGCCATAAACAATTTCGTAATTATTTATACAATTTGACTCGGGAAAACTCTCTGGGTTTGCTTGGGGTTGGAAAGTGACACAGGAAAATGAATCTCAGTGTCCATGGGGTTTATTCTGCTGCAGCAGAAGTGATTTCATCCTCAATCCTCCCTCTGTGGATTTGCACTGCAGTGCAACGAGGAGGAGGCTGTAAATGAGAGGTTGATGAGTCCTTGCACTGATTTTTTTTTTTTTTTTTTTTAATAGAAAATACTGTTGTGGTCTAAGGAAAAAGTTCTGGGAGCTGCACCCCAGATATTCTGAGGGCTGGAGGCTCAGCTCTGAAATCATCTTGAAAGGTCATATGGAGGGAGAGACAACCTGCTGGACAATGCAATAAATAACGTTTGGAATGTCAAACTTCCAAAAGACTTTTCATGGGGGATGGTGAAGGAGGAAGGTGAAGGGATGAGCTGACATGGGATGGAACAGCAAATCGTGGTGGGGAAAGGATCTGATTAAAGGATTTCTAAAATGCATCAAAATAGTCATCACAGAAGGAATCCATAAAAAATCCAAACATCCTTGGAAGGTGCTTACTGAAACCTCAGGGGTGTGTGGTGCAAGTGTGTTAAAAAGGGATCTTTACTATGAATTGATTGCACGGCTGGATGAACAGATAAAACATTAGCCCAGAAACAGCTTTAATTACCGACCCCTTGAACACACACCCACCTCCAACAAACGCCTGGTAATTTATTCAAAGCACCTAATGATCACCAGCTCAGCTCTCAGAACCTATTAATAGCTGACCTCTCAGAGCATGTGATCCCAAAACCCAGATAACAAATTCCTCGGGGGCCCCGGTGCAGCTCTGGCTCAGAGTTGTCTGTTAAAATTCAGCTCATTTTCCCCTCAAAATGTTGTAAAAAGCAGAGGTTTGGTCCAGAGCTCACCGAGGAAATCAAGGGGCGTTTTTAAATTCTCTTTAGTAGCAGGAGGGTTGGAGAAAAGAAAATAAAAGAATTAAATGAAGAATTAAAGTTGTGTTTATTGAAGGGCCTGCAGGTACATTTAGGGGCTGCACCCCAAAATGCACAATGGGTTTGACACTTTTATAAGTTTGGTCCATTTGCATATTGGGGTGAATCTCCCAATTACAGCTCCAGGTAATGAAGTCATTTACTCTAAATTTGCTGCCCCAACTCACTTTTGTTTCCATCTCTGGGCCCTGAGGCAGTGAGGTGTCCTTGACTCCCAGCCTGGAGAGGAATTGTTGTGTCTGACCAAAATGGGAGAGCAGCAGCTCCACTGGGTGTGGAGTTTGGAGTCACACACTGGAGAATTACAGGGTTACAAATATGTGACAAAAACAGAAAAGCTGAAATCCTAATGCTCCGAACAAGGTCCCCCAGCAGCTCTGTCCTGTCCCCACCATCCCTTTTCCCAATCCTCATCCTGCCTTCCTTCATAATTAGGGTTTCCCTTCCAGCTTTAGCATTTGGAGTTAATTTGTTGTACATCATTAATTCCCACCTGTAAACTTTTCCAACACCTTCCCTGGATGTTTGGGAGTCCAGCAATTAACTCCTCTCATCTCCCTTCTCCTGCTACCACCTCTCTGTGCTCCCAGCTCTGATATTTCGCTTTTTTTTAACTGGCATTTGTTAGTTCCTGACAGCCAGTGGCACCATGTGAATGATTGTCTCTCATTAATTAATAGTTTTACATTAGGAAAAAAAGAGAGGATGAGCATCTGGAGGGAAGAGCAGAGCACAAGGACTAAAAATACAGCTTTGACTGTCTCCCTGTCAATGGATGGGGTGATGAAATATTGCTGGTAGTAGACAGCTAATTAAAAATGTGAGTTTGGAATGAAATAAATTATCAGCTGCTCTTATGTTCGTAGAGATCAAACCCAAGCTGTGCTCAGAGCTCCCTAAGGTCAGGGGGTTGTACTTCATGGAGGAAAGGAAGGAATTGTGGAATGTCCTGAACTGGAAGGGACCCACAGGGATTATCAAAGTCCAGCTTGTGTCCCTGCACAGGACATCCCAAGAATCCCACCAGGAGAGAAAGCTGGAGGAAGGAAAATGATGAAAAAACACCAGTTTCTAAAAAAAAAAAACCAAAAATCAGCCAATGGTTTGAGTTGGAGGGACCTGTCATGGGCAGGGGCACCTCCCTCTATGCCAGGGTTTTCCAAGCTCTGTCCAGCCTGGCCTTGGACAATTCCAGGGATCCAGGGGCAGCCAGAGATGCTCTGGAAATTCCACCCCAGCCCCTCATCACCCTCAGAGGGAGGAATTTCTTCCTAAGTAACAATGAGTATGTACTCCACAGTTTATCACAAAATAACTTTTTTTCCCCCATTAATTTGTCCAGTGAGTTTAGGCAAGCACAGAAAACATCCAAACTGGGGACTCCCTCTGGTTCCACATCCCTGTGACACCAGGACAGAGCCTGTGTCCTGAGGAAAACTGTGATCAAACCTCACTCCAGCCTCCTTTCAGAACAACCAGCCATCCTGGGAGGGAGGAGTGAGCAGGGGAGGGATCCCTGCTCCCACCAGACCCCATTTTGTGTAGTAGGTGCTGGAGCAAAACTGGGAAATGGGAGATTGAGGACATGGATGAATCCATGGGGATTCATCAGGGATGTGCTGTGGCTCTGTGGATGCTCCCAGTTCCATGGAGGAACCATCTGCACAGCCAGGAATCCATGGCTTGAGCCCCTCACAGCCCATTCTGGTGGCACAGACTGTACCTGAATGCCTGACTGTCCAAGCCAGGTGGAAAACAAGCCCAGAGTTACGTTAGAGAAGAATTAATTAACACAAAGATAAAAATGAGCTGCTGGATTCAGCCATGGTTTACAAGGACATAAAATGATAAATTAACCAAGTTTGAAACGGAAATTGCACATGGTAATTACATGATTTATATTACACAAATAATGAATTAATATTAATTAATTCCAGAGATCTGGATTCTGTTCTCCTGGCAGCACAGTTGCTGTGCCAAAAAGACCTTCATCATTCCATCTTGGTTTGTTCAAACAACTTTCCTTTAATCCTCTGCTTATCGGGACCGTTCAGATTTGCAAAGTCTTCAGGAGAATTCAGTTTCTCTTGTATCCTAATTCCAAATATTTAGAAAGCACCTTGAGACAATCTCAGGAGAACAGAGGCTTTCAATTCAGAACCTGGGAGGGTTTGAGGTGGTTCTGCTTCATTTTTAGTTCAAGGAAAAAGGTATTAAAGAGGGAAGCAAAACTCCCAAATCTGCAAGTCCAATGGATTTCACTGGCTCCATTTTCCCATGGATTTCAGTGGAAATGCTTCCTGCTTGCAGAAAAAGAGGAAATACTTCCTGCTTGGAGAAGAGGAAATGTTTCCTGCTTGCAGAAGAAGAGGAAATTTTTCCTGCTTGGAGAAGAGGAAATGTTTCCTTCTTGCAGAAGAGGAAATGCTTCGTGCAGAAGAAGAGGAAATTCTTCCTTCTTGCAGAAGAGGAAATGCTCCCTGCTTGCAGAAGAAGAGGAAATGCTCCTCCAGAGGGACATTTCAGTGCCAGTCAGGGCCCCTGGAAGATCCAGGCCCTGTAAAATCCCCATCCCTGCCCAAGGAACAACTGGACGTGGCAGGGCTCTGGGTTGACAAGGTGGGGATGGGGCACAGCTTGGATTCAGTGATCTTGGAGGGCCTTCCCAACCTCAGGGATTTGGAGATCACAAGGAAAGTGTGAAAGCCATGGCACTTTCCAAATTCCTGCTCTTCTTTTGCTCAAAAATGAATTATTAGTGGCCAACCCCTGCCTGGAGCGTCGGGGAAGCAGCACAGCCCCACACCTGAGCTGGGTGGGCATCACCCTGAACAAGGAGGGCAGGAAAGGAGGAGAGAGAGCAGGACAGCAGAGAAATCTGTTCCCTCTGACTCCCCGTGCCCCTGGGAGCGGGTGGCAGTGATTTATCAGGCGCTATTAAAGTGTCACAGTGTTCCTGTCACCGCTGCTGCTCCCGGAGCTGCGCCAGGGCCGGGCTCAGAACGCTCTGCTGCGAGGGGAGTGCAACGGGATCTGACACTCTTTGTTCCTCTCAGAATCAGCACAAGTCAGAAATGAAACTTTCCGTGACGCTGCTGCTGTAATTTGGGAGGCAATTTTGTCGGGAGCGTGTTTGGAGCGGGGTTTATGTAAGGAGTGGGCACGGAGGGGAGGGAGGGATGAGGAACAGGAGCTGGTTGCAGTAATGCCAGGAAAAAAACAGCTAGCCCAGCGTGTTCTGATAGTCAGAGAGGCAAAAAGCAAATTACAGAGCTTCCCAGTGGCTTCTTCCCAGAAAAAACCCCAATCCTGACATTCTGTACCCCTGGGTGGGGAAAGGGCAGTGAGCAGGCTCTGCTGAAGCACCAGGACACAGGGAACAGAGAAGGGAACACTTGGATTGCTTCCCTCAAAACCACTGTGCAAGAACTGGACTTCTGAAATCCAGTCTAGTAAGGAACAGGGGAAAACATCAGTGTGGAATTTCAGTGAAGAATCAGAGCCTGGATCCCATCCCATTATCCATCCCATCATCCCATCCCATCCCATCCCATCCCATCCCATCCCATCCCATCCCATCCCATCCCATCCCATCCCATCTCATCCCATCCCATCCCAGGTTGGCTCCAAGGCCAAGGATGGGGCTTGGAGCACCCAGGGATGGTGGGAAGTGTCCCTGCCCATGGCAGGGGATGGTTCTGGATGAATTTTAAGGTCCTTTCCCACCCAAAGCCATTCTGGGATTCTGATTCTCTGAAATAACCATCCCATCCATCAGGTTTGTACACTGATTTTCCAAGGAAGCACAAAGTCACCCACCTGAGGTCAAACACCCCATCACAGATTCCCCACCAGGTCTGGGAAGTCCTGACTCCAATCCTCATTTTTTGGGGAGTTCACAGGAAGAGTTTTGTTATAAATCACAGAATTCCAGAGTGGTTTGGATTGGAAGTGACCTCAAATTCCATCCCTTTCCACTATCCCAGGTGCTCCAAGCCCTGTCCAACCTGGCCCTGGACACTCCCAGGGATTCAGGAGCAGCCACAGCTCCTCTAAACTACAGCAGGACACAGAATCTCCTTATTACAAGTCTAATTCCTCCTTTTTTTTCCTGAGGATTACAGTACTTTACCAAGACTACAAAAGAAAATTTGCATGTACTCCAGTCCTCAAATTTGTGGGGCTTTAATCTGGGAAGATTAGGCCTGCTCCACTTTGGATGCTTAATGAAACAGATGGAAAAAAAAACCCACCATAAAAAAAACAAACCCTTTAAGTAACCAGTGTAGAGTTAATTTTCTCATTAAAAAGCTCTAATTTTTTCTGCTTTTTTCCCCCTTTTGGGGGATTTACAGTGATACAGCCATGCACTCATGTATATCCAAGGGATAGCTTTGGAGATAAAAAAAAATAAAAAAATCCTGTAACCCGTGGGAGATTTATTTTGCTAAGGAAGAATGTAAATTCGGCAGAGAAAAGCAGAATCAGGAGGATGTTGACAGCTGCCTGAAAAGAATTATTGGAGGAAATCTAATTTTACCACTGGAAGCAGATCCCAGCAATGAGATGAATAACGGGGAAAACAATTTTCCATTAAAAACACTTCCATGGGGTAGTTTTCAAGCAGCTGAAGGATGGCTCCACACATGTGTGGATAAATTCATAAATCAAGGACCTGCAGACAAATAACAAGGAGGAAATTCAATCCAACCCTGTATTATGTCCACATCAGCACTTATTGATGAATAGGCACCAATTCTGGAAATATTTTGCTTCTGGTGAGGACTTCTGAGGGAAATATTTTCTGCTTGCATCTAAATCAGGATTGATGTGTATTTTATGAAGAAAAATGCTACTTTCTAGTGAATGCTGGCTTTGAAAGAGTTGTTTGTCCTCAAAAATCAAACACAGGTTGACTTTTCAGATGTTAAAATGTGTCTGGACCTGGGAGTGGTGGTGTTGGGGTGTTTTAGCTTTGATTTCTAGTCACAAATGCACATCTGGTAATTTCTTACTGTTTAACCTACTTAATATGCCACACAAAGTCTGTGTTACAAGAAATGGTGTCAGCTGGAACTTTGCAAAAGAGGAACTCTGTGGATTTACAGAGCAGGTTCCAACCTTGAGCAGGAGCAAGGTCCAGCCCTTCATCCCAAGGAATTTTTATCAAAGACCCATTTCTCCAAAATTCATTTCTTGACATCACTGCATTCATGAGGCTTTGGGACTAAATGACATAAAGGGAGTAAGTAAAAAGAGAGGAAATAATTTATATTTTCTGAGTTCTTCATGTATTTATCAGAGTTTCCTCCTCGTTACAGGAACCCCCTTTGGATAAGGGCCTGGACAAGAGGGAATGGCTTCCCACTGCCAGAAGGAAGGGTTGGATGAGATTTTGGGAAGGAATTCCTCCCTGGGAGGGTGGGGAGGGGCTGGGATGGAATTCCTGGATCCCTGGAAGTGTCCAAGACCAGGTTGGAGCCACAAGGGACAGTGGGAGGTGTCCCTGCCCATGGCACAGGGTGGAATGAGGTGACCCTTTCCTTTCCTTTCCTTTCCTTTCCTTTCCTTTCCTTTCCTTTCCTTTCCTTTCCTTTCCTTTCCTTTCCTTTCCTTTCCTTTCCTTTCCTTTCCTTTCCTTTCCTTTCCTTTCCTTTCCTTTCCTTTCCTTTCCTTTCCTTTCCTTTCCTTTCCTTTCCTTTCCTTTCCTTTCCTTTCCTTTCCTTTCCTTTCCTTTCCTTTCCTTTCCTTTCCTTTCCTTTCCAACCCAACCCAACCCAACCCAACCCAACCCAACCCAACCCAACCCAACCCAACCCAACCCAACCCAACCCATTCTAATATTTAATCCTCTTCTGCTCTTCTCCCCCTCTAAACAACTCTCACAAAAACCACTTTTCTCCTCTCCTGGCCTTACCAACTCTCTGGGAATGAGAAATAAAAGTATGTCAGCACTTGATGCCATGATGTGATAGAACAGATCTCTTTCATTTCTTGCTATTTCACCTTCCTGAGTAAAGAGACAAAATCCAGATTTTCATTTTTTTCCCTCCCTTGCTTCCCAGTTTGAATGCCTTTGTCTGATAGGAATGAGAAGCAAGGTGGGGAAGTAAATCTATCATGGAGAAGAATAGTGAGCAGTAAGTTATAATACAGGTGTCACACATGATTTAGGGGATTCTGGCCCCAGAACTAAACAGCAAAGCTCCTCATGCAGATTCATCGATAACACCCTAATTTATGTGACAGCATTTAAGGGGAAAAAAAAATTATGAAGGAGGAATACACAAAAATAAATTTCCTTCAACACAGCCTAAATTTAATAAAGCAATCTAGCAACTGCCAGCGAGCACCACAACTCCAGAGTGATTAAATAAGGAGGAGCATAAATTATGCAGGGCCGTTAATCAACGTGGAGCTGCTCTGCTCTGCTCACCCAGGGGAGCACCCACTGCACTCCTGCCACCCCAGACCCCCTTCCCTTGGCTCAGCATCCCCCCTCCCATTCCATGGGTTTTTCCCCTGCTCATTCCTGGGATGGGGTTTTGGGGTGGTGCTGGAGGGAAGATTCGGGCTCATCTGAGCAGTGTCCCGGCGGAAATTCAGGATTTATTTTCCATACTGAATTCATAGCTTGAATTCACATTTATCCCTCTGTTTAGCATTGCTGGCTGGATCTATTAATAACTTTCCTTCCCAGTTCCTAATGTTAACAGAAGTTTCTCCTCATCCACGCTCGCACAGTTTTCCTTTGCCATTTCAGAGGCATGAATTTATGCTGGCAAACCCAGACGCACTTAAAGGGTGTTAAAGTGGCATTTCCATGAGAGGAGCAGCTCAGTCTCTCCATCACCCACCTGAGCTGAGGGACCAAAGTTGGGTTTTTGTGCCCAAAGCTTTGATTTGGATCCCTCAGCCAGGCCCTTATGTTCACAGGTATTTCCAAGTTATTCCCTTTGGGAAGTGTTGGGATTTATGTAACTACAACCCCCCAAAAACCTGGAAACTTGGAAGTTTCTCTCCCTCTGCACCTCACTTTGGTTATCTTTAAAACTCCTGTAAGTGAGCCCTCAATTCATGGAGATAATGAGGGATGAGCAGGGTGCAAATCATGAGGTGTCAGGATAATTTTAATTTAGCTGAGACTGACAACTGTCAGGCTCCTTTGAAATTCAGAGTTTAAAAATAAACTCTGTATTATGAACAATTCTGGATGGGAAGAAATTGGAGCATTATAAACAAAGGCCTTATGTTCTATTAATTGATCCTGTGCCTCTGCCATTAACAGACAGGATGGAAATATCTTTGATTCAAAGCAGTATCAATTTTTAAGCCCTTAATTCATGGATTCTTACTTCTTAAATTTCTTCCCCTTCTCTAATTCAGGCCTAAAAATCTCAGCTAAATTGAGGAATTACTCTCCAAAGCAGAGCAGGAATTCAGCCTCATGATCTGCTTGTTCAAGAAATGCTCCCACTCCACCAGTCTCATGTGGTGCCAAGACCTTCCACCTGGACAGGCAAAAACCCCTTTCCTTATTTCAGCAGGATCAGAAAATGGATTTTCTTATTAAAAAAATAATATATTTAAGCCATGAAGAGCTGATCCAGGGTTCATTGTATGAGGAAAGAGTTCCTGAAGTGAAAAGAGGCAGTGAGTCCATCTGCTCACAGCACAGCTCAGGCTACAGATCCAGGGGGACCAAATCCTTCAAAAAACCCACGAGAACAAAACCAAACAAACAAACCAAACATTTAATCTATGAACAATTTCAGTCCAGGGAGCAGATTTTGAAAATGTATTTCACATGGATGTGATGGAGCCCAAGGAAACATCCCACAGCTGCTGACAGCACGGGGCTGTATTCCCAGGAGAAGGTCAAGCCAGGCAAAAATCCTGACAAAATGTCCTGTAAAACTGCCCTGCCTGAACTCCTGCTGGGGCAGATCCCTCTCACCTTCCCCTTGTTCAGCCCCAAAAAATGCCCCAAAGACAATTCACCAACCTCAACACCTCCCACTCATGTCCCCACAATTCCCTTCCCTTTTCCTCATGGATGAGGATGGAAAGGAAAAGCCAGGCATTGATTTCCTTGGAGTTTCACCCAATTTATCACCAATATTCCCAGTTAGAGGCAGCTGGGCATCTTCATGCTGGACACCTCATGAAGAATTAAGAGTCAACCATCACTTCTACAAATTTTAACTGAAAAGATGTGGAAAATAATAAGAAAATGAAGATAATCCTTTTTTCTCTGAAGGGGTGTTTGGATATGCAACATGTGAGACAGTGAATTTTTACCTTCTCTCCAGTTTGATACAGCCAGAAACAAGTCAAGACTTGTCTAATTTCAAGGTGATTTTGGAAATATTACTTTGAAATTTCTCCACGTGTTTTTAATTTTTGAAGTTCATTTAACTCAGTCTAGTGCCAAGCAGACAGGAATGAGACCCTTGCAGTCTTCTACTGAGGCAGGAATATCTGCACAGTGCCAAAAATGGAATTTTTTGTCCATTTTCCTTGTTTGTCAGACCCAAACTCTCCAGTGATCCCCATGGAATGTCACAGTTTAGGATGCCTGAAGAAAATGCAGCCCTCAGGTTTGCCCTGGCCACCTAAAACCTCTCACATTATTCTCACAAATATATTATAGATATATCTCTCAGAAATAATATTTTACCCATCCTAATCTTTGTGTTCTCTGTAAAATCCACTGTCAGAGCAGTTTATTCTTTAATTCTGCTGCATAATTCAAACACTGGACCTACATCAACCTTGGAAACAGTTTGAGGAAGTCAACAGTCTCGAGGTGAGCAACAAATCTGGTCCATAATGAAATTTCTCTGCATTTCTGCTGCAGAAATAACTGTAGCATGTGAGGGCTCTGTTGGCCTAAAATTTAGAAAATGTGGCTTAAACTTAGCTCAGCTTCTGGGATAAAACTTTCAGCTCAATCCATTTAAATGGCTGAGTTTAACACTTTATTTAAGAAGCTTTTGAAGGGACAGACAAAAATCAGGCAGCTTAGAAACCAGAAATGTTTTAGGGCAAAGAAGATTTTGGGTTTTGTCCCTCCTGCCTCAGTCTGCAGCAGGAATTCAGGGATGAAACTTGCAAATGTGGTAACTGTACTATTTAATTAGTGGCTTGTTTTTATTTTGTTTTGTTTTTATTTAGAGCTGGGATTAAAAACACGAAGAAGATGAATTTCCTCGTGCTTGGGCTTGGCTGTTTATTAAATTTTATCTACAATACAGAGAGTTTTGTAATACTTTCAGGTACTAGCTAAAAGTGAGTAAAATGGAGGATTGAATTTAATTAGTAACAAGGTTTTTTTAAACAGTTTAATAATGATATTATTTATACTTTTGACTCAATAACTAATCTCCTGTGACCCACACTTCAGCACTATTTAATTAGAAATTATTATTTGAAATCATGAAGAAGGAGGAGGAAGAAGACAGAAAACTCAAAACCTTCCATCTTGTTTTATACTTATTACTGTATTTCTAAAATTTTAAATTCAAAACTTTTTACCATGTGAAATCACACACTTTTATTCCAATTACACACTTGTGACTTTAACTTTATTACTCAAATTTGGAAGCTTTTTCCAAGGCTTCAAGTCAAATGTAGTGGTTTTTTTTTGGGCACAGAAAGCTGCAAAGTCCTGGGCCTGGGTTCCAAAAAACCCTTCCCTCCTCCCAGCCAGGTGTTTTTAGTGTGGGCCAGAGGCTTTAAATCATGGATTGTTTCCACACAGCCCCTGAGCTCAACCCCCACACCCTGCTGTGCTCCTCTAATTAAATTGATTACTAATTTATCTTGAATTAAAACTCAATCAGCAGCCACCAAACAGCACCACCATTAGCTCAATAAGGCTCTACCTTCAACAGGTTTAATCCTTTTTATTATTATTCCATCTTTTCCATCTTTTATCTTTTCCATCTATTATTCCATCTTCTCCTCTCCCAACAGAGGAGAAATGGGAGTGTGTGAAACTCCTCGGGACTCAGGGTAATTAAAGCTGTGCTAAAGAGGTGTGAAAAATAAACTTTAGCTCTGGGATATAAGAAATGATCTCACCTTGCTCCAGGTTTTGGGAAGAAGTCCCCTGCAATTCTGGCTGGGCCTGCAGTTTATGAATCTCCAGCCTTCCTCTGGGGGTTTATTAATTATTCAAGATGCACAAACAAACAGAGAAGGGTTTATGCACGGGGTGGCTTTTAAACATCCCCAAATTCCTCCAAAGCCCATCAGAGGCAGACTGGGATTTATCTGAGCGACCTTGAGCTGTAACTGCTCAGCTCTGCCGTGCATCAGGGCTGTGATTTACTCGGGGTGACCTTCCAGGATGTGCTGTCTGGGAAGTTTTATGGGGATGTGATTCATGACAGAGTGTGAGGGATCCAACGTGACCCTGTGGCTCTGCCCCAGCTCCTCCTCGGGCCAGGGACACAAGGCATGAGCTGAAACAGGGAACATTTCAGAAAGCTGAGCCCAGTGAGGGTGCTCAGCCTGGGGCTGTTCAGTCTCTGTCCTCACTCTCAGGTGACCCTGAGCTGGAGATCTGGAGCAGAACATCTCCAGAGGTCCCTCCAGCCCCAGCAGCTCTGGTTTTGCAGGGCACTTCCCTTTTTTTTTCCAAAGACAAGCAGGCTGGAGAAGGAGATGCAGGAAGAGGAATGTCACAGTTCTGAATCTGGGTTTTGATGGGTCAGGGAATCAGGACAGAAGCCCAGAATGGTTTGGGTGGGAAAGGACCTTAAAGCCCATCCAGACTCTGCCACGAGCACATCCCACTGCCCCAGGTTGCTCCAAGCCTGAATAATCTGACCTTTAATAATTTGGAGTCCTGCCTTGCTTGCTATGGATCATCTCCACCCCAAATTGTGTGGATGGGCAATGTGCTCCCAGTTCCCTCAGAGAGCAGGAATAATCTGAGTTTCAATAGGAATTTGGATCCAGCAAAGGAGATTTGAGATCTGATTTTGCCTCAGTGGTTCAGTCACAGTGTGGGGACCACAGAATTAAAGGAGTCAGAGCTGAGAGAGAAAGAGCAGGAATATAACAGGGTGGGGTTGGGATTTGTCCCACTGACCCCCCCATTCCTAATTCAGGCCTTTGACACTTCCAAGTATGGGGCAGCCACAGATTCTTTGGGCAACGAGAGAAAAGAATGAAAATTATTCCATGTTTGTGCCTTTCCCCCCAGCAAATCCCACTGCTCTGCACAAAATGGGCACACCCCAGGGCATCATTTGCTGCTTCCATAGATTTCTTCCTGGAAACCTCTTTGTGCTGGAATTTGGGAAGAGCTGAAGTCCCTCCTTTGCCTCTCCCCTTCACCACCCATCCATGGGATGATCCCAGCTGTGTTTTGCTCTCTCTTGCTCAGTATCACAGAATTCCCTGCAGCTCTCAACACCTGACTAACAATTTTCCCAATCACGATCCACAGCAGAATCCCATTCCAGGCCCACTCTCTGCCCATCACACTGCCATTAGCAAAGGGAAAAGCTTTTGCTTGGAGCACTGCCCTCCCTCTCTGCCATCCCAAAACCTCCCACTCAGCTCTGGAAATAACAACTCACACTGCTCTGGAGGGATCCAGCAGCAGGAATATTTTCCTGTTTAATGAAGGGATCAGGGGTTTCTGGAACCAGGGGTGTGCATCAATCACACTCATTAAATACCAAATTTGGCTCCTCTCCCCATCACTGCCTCCTTTAGGCACCTCAGTTTTGCCAACTTCTCTGAACTCCAGAGCTCCCACAGAAGTTTTTGGGGTTTGCTGCTTGGGGTTTTGATTAAAAACAACCTGCCCGCAGCCAGAGCTGTGGGGAACTGTGGATCCAGAACTCTCCTTTCCCTGAATCTTGCTGCCCTTGGCTGCTGGGAGAGGCTGCCATGGATCAAGGCAACCATGGAATCAAGGAATTTGTGTTGAGACCCTCCAGTTCGAACCCTTGCACTGGAGGAACCCCAAGTGCTGGGCAAGGAGATGAGGTGACAGCAGAGGGAAGGAGATCCATTCACAGAATCCCAGAGTCCCTGAGGCTGGAAAAGCCCTTCCAGACCATGGAGTGATTGGTCCCCACCTTGTCACTGAGCCCAGAGCACTGAGTGCCATGTCCAGGCCTTCCTTGGACACCTCTGGGGTAGGGACAGGAACCAAAGGACACAAACAGGTCCCTGGAAGGGAGGGAGCACCTTTACCTGAGGTGTCCTGAGGGCAAGAGTCTCCTCTGCCTGGGATAACCAGGAGTTGGCTCTGCTCTGCCAGCCCAGTCCAGGACACAGGGACAGGGACAGGACACAGGGACAGGACACAGGAAAAGGCTCCAGGACACAGGGACAGGCTCCAAGATACAGGAACATATCCAGGACACAGGAAAATGCTCCAGGACAGAGAAAAAGTCTCCAGGATATGGGGACAGCACCCAGGAAACAGGGACAGGCCCCGGTAGCCAGGGACAGGCCCCAGGATGCAGGAAAAGGCCCCAGGACACAGGGACAGGCCCCAGTAGCCAGGGACAGGCCCCAGGACACAGTGACAGGCCCCAGGACACAGGGACAGGCTCCAGGACAGAGGAAAACGCCCCAGGACACAGGAACAGGCTCCAGGACACAGGAAAAAGCCCCAGGACACAGGGACAGGCCTCAATAGCCAGGGACAGGCCCCAGGATGCAGGAAAAGGCCCCAGGACACAGGGACAGGCCCCAGTAGCCAGGCACAGGCCCCAGGACACAGGAAAAGGCTCCAGCGTGCCGAAGCCATGCCCACATCGAATTGAAATGCTAAACCAGGCTTTATCCACTTGTTTCTGGTGGGATCCATCACTTCCCTGGCTGATACCATTGCTTATCTCTGCTCTGCTCAGAGCAGGGCCTGTACATCACTGCACACAGCAGGGCCCCGGTCCCAGGACACCTCAGCACTCCTCCCATATAAATAACAATTTGTGAGTGCAGAGATTAGATAAACACCTTTTCCACAACCTGGCAGTGCGTCTGCTGCTCTGAGAGAGCTGAGATTCCTTGGAGCTGCTCCAGAGGTGAATTTGATCCTTTGTACACGGACTCCCTTCGGAGTCTCCTGATCCTTTCCCGTTGACTCACGCTCCTAACACTTCTTTCTGAATTATATCCCAGCACAAGTTGGCTCAGGTAATTTTCCACCTATTTAATTGCAATTTTTGCCTCAGATCCATCCACAGGAAACCCTTCATTTCACCGAGGGCTTTTTCATTTTTCACCCTTGTAAATAAAGATAATATTCACCATATCCAAAGTGTGTAAGAGATCCAGCCTCCTGAGACCTCAACACACTTGATGAGATGATCCTGGGTTAAGGATCTGAGTTAAATTTGCTTGATGAAAGTGTCTGGAGTGATATTTATCCTCAACAGACTTGTAAGGAGCCCACAGAGAGGTCTGAGGGAGTGAAGGAGCCCTTAGCATTCCTTATAATCATCCCCAGGTCACATTCCCTGCACAAATGAGCTTCCTGCTGAAGCAAAAAAAGAAAAATAAATGAAAGAAAAAAGCAAGAAGGAAAATAAAAAGGATTCACAAGGAAAGCCAGAGGCCCAATTTAACAGCAGCTTTTCATGCACTTAATCAAGCTTTAGGTTTCTGTGTTTATCTTTGATGTTTCTCCAGCAGCTCCAAACCGCCAGGGGTGCGAGTGCACAGCAAATCCCGAGCAGTTTCTGCATCTGGGAGCTGCCCACAGATATTCCATGTGAAAATGGGCTCCTGTGGGGCTGGATCTTCACCTAGATCAGCTCAGGGAGAGGTGATGCTGTTCCCACAGCCCACAGGGAATGGAGTCTGGATCCTTGGGTTTTGGAGTTGTCCTGGTTTGGAGGACAGGTGTCTGCCAATAAAGGCAGGAGCTTCTCTTGAAATGGAGAATGCAAACTTCCTTCCTCCTAATTACTATAATTTTGAAATTAAGGGGCTCTCAGGAAACGATATGGGAATTAGGAATAACAGTTCTGTACTAGGAAAATTAAAATAGAAATGCAGTATTACACAGAACAATCCCAAACCCTGCCAGAGTCAGAATCCAAGCTGACACCCGTCAGTCAGTCAGGGTGTTGGCACAGTCCCATTCAATGGTGGCTGCATCCTCCTGCAGGGGCAGATGTGGTTCAGCTGGAGCAGTGCTCCTGGAGAAGGTGCAGTTTCCTCTGAAGCTCCAGGGATGATGTGGAAGGGTCTGGTTTTCCTCTGGAATCCAGTGGAAAAGGCTGCTCTGGTGTTCCAAATCTCAGTTTTTATCTGGGTAGGAAATGTTTGGCTCCTCCCCCTGGGTGGAGCATCTCCCAGTGGGATGATGGAATTTTATCAGTCATGCCCTGGGACTCACTGGCCATTAACAGGAGATATCTCCTGGAGGGAGGATGGGCTGTGGAAAGATAAAGATGATTGCCCAGCTGGTTTAAAGATGGCCCATTAGCAGGAGATATCTCCCATGGAGATAAGGGTCACTGCCCCAGATGGTTGAACAGATTGGGACAGAATTCACATTTCTGGCCACATCAACCCAACACAGGAGTCTCCATGGTGCTCTGCAGAGCACTGGATTGTCCTGGGTTGGGGAATGCCTGGACAACTTCCACAGGATCCCAGGATGGTTTGGGTTGGAAGGGATTTATAGACTTTGTGCATCCCTGGCAGAACATTTTCTGCTGGGCTTGTGACACCATTAAACCACTAATGAGTTGGTGATGGGTCAAAAACTGGACTTGATGGTCTTGGAGGTCTTTTCCAACCTTAATTCTGTGATTCTAAACACCCTGAGAAAGATTCTCTCATCTCTGTATGATGTGGAAGTCCAGATTCCCATCCTGGAGCAGCTCTGCCAAGAAGAATCCTTGTTACTGAGATGGGATGGAGAGAGGAGAAGAATTAATCCCCATCCAAGGTTCCCAAGAGAGAAATTAATCCCCATCCAAGGCTCTCAGCCCTGGCCCAGGGAACCATCAGAGCTGGACTTCCCACTGGATATGGAATTATAGAATCATTAATGTTGGAAAAGAGCTCCAAGATCATTGACTGAACCCCACCATGCCTACAAAAACTGGCAGTGCTCTGTCTGCTCCTGGTTTGAACATTTCCAGTGGCTCCACGATTTCCCTGGAGATCCTGTCCCAACATTTAGACACTCTTCCAGTGAAGAAATTCCTGATATCCAAAGTTCATGGCAGGCAGGAAAGGCTGAGGAAAGGGAAAAGGGTCTCAGATTTGTTTAGGAAGAAGAGGAGGAAATCATGGGAGTTTAACCTTTTTCTGTTCTCTGCAAAACTCTGGGAATATTCCAGACTCACCTCAGGAATGCACAATAAGACACAGAGGCAACAAGTTGCAAGGAGAGAAATTCTGATTGCTCTTATTTTAAAAATATAAAAAAATCAACCAAGTGAGTTGTTAAAGATCAAAACACGGCCCAGAAAGTTTGGGGGAATCTTCATCCTTCAGACTTGCACTGGACAAGGCCCTGTGGAATTTTTGAGCTCCAAAAATTCCCTCCAGAGATTGCTTCCAAAAGAAATATCTCTTCATTCCTATGACTCCAAGGTCTTTCATCCTGTTAAATCCTAATGTTGCCATGAAAAAATGCCCAGAAAATGTCATGTCCTGTGGCAACACAAATGAGTTAACACAGCACCAAGCTAAAAATTAACAGGATTTTATACAATGGGTGCCTGCAGCCTGTGAGTGCCTTGGGAAAAACAACTGTCAGTCCATGCCAGGAGCATCCCAGCAGCCTGCAGGAGCCCAGGCCCTCTGATCCAGCACCATCCATGGTTATTTTGCTGCAGATTCACCTGTGATTTTTATAATTCTCTAATATTAAACCCAGCTAATGATAACTCTTCGTGCTCTTCTTCCATCAAAATATTTTGGGGATTATTTACAGACAGAGCTTTGCTTTGGCTGCTGCCTGTTTGAACCGCTGGGTGAGCAGGCAAAAATCAAACACAAATTATTTCCATGCCTGTGCAGCTTCCCTTGGAAAAGCTGAAGGAATAACTGGATGGAATTCATGCTTTACTTTGGGTTTTTTTGGAACAATTTCTCAGCTCCTTAAAGACAAATGCCAGGAGCTGGAATTTGGAGTCCTGCCTTGCTTGCTAGGGATCATCTCCACCCCAAAATGTGTGGATGGGCAATGTGCTTCCAATTGCCTCAGAGAGCAGGAATAATCTGAGTTTTAACAGGAATTTGGATCCAGCAAAGGAGATTTGAGATCTGATTTTGCCTCAGTGGTTCAGGCACAGTGTGGGGACCACAGAATTAAAGGAGTCAGAGCTGAGGGAGAAAGAGCAGGAATATAACAGGGTGGGGTTGGGATTTGTCCCACTGACCCCCCATTCCTAATTGAGGACCTTAATTTCCTAAAGCAAATCTCATCCATTCACTGATAAATTCCCAGGATTAAACTGACAATATTCCTAATTTCAAGATTTTCATTAAATAAGAATCCAGAGTTTCATTCACCATGTCAAATTCACGGCATTAAAAACAACTAAAAAACCAAATAAATACACAGAATTGTGATTTTTTTTTTTTCTTTTAATTCACTATTTTTCAGTCAATCCAATAGCAGCTGGTAATTCTGACAAGTTTGGGATTGGCACTGCTAGGAAAGGATGTTTTTCTGTGCTTTCCAAAATCCTTCAGCAGCAAATGTGATTTAACCCAGGGACTTCTCCAGCACCAGGCTGCTGCCAACCAGCTGATTCCCAGGCAGCTGCCTGATCTCCCTCAAAATTATTCACAGCTTGGGGATGGAAAAGATAATAAACATATGGAATAAGATGGTGAGAGGCTGGAGAAGAGAGGGGATAAATAAAGGTTCAAAATCTGCCAGCTGGGGAAATATGAGCCAGTAGGTACAAAGTAGGAGAAAAATGAAGTCTTGTCAAAGAGACAAGAGTGATTTGGTCAATTTTGGGAATGAAAATCCCTCTGTAATGAAGAAAATGAATGGAACAGCCACCAGTCCCAGGCAGCAGTGACATTTTCAAGGAATACTGGTGTAAGTAGAGAGCTGAAAATTTCATTTTTAAGGACCTGCCAGCTGCCAATCCAAAAGACAAATCTCAATAAAAGAATGTGTTGTGTGCCAGAGTTACTTTCAAAAATCAGTTTTCACAGAATCCTGGAATGGTTTGGGTTGGGAGGGACCTGAAATCCCATCCAGTGCCACCCAGGGACACCTCCCACTGCCCCAGGTGTTCCAGCCTGGCCTTGGGCACTTCAGGGATCCAGGAGCAGCCACAGCTCCTCTGGGAATTCCATCCCAGCCCCTTTCCCAATATTTCTTCTCAAAATCCCATCTAAATATGGAATCCTGGAATGGTTTTAGTTGGGAGGGACCTGGAATCCCATCCAGTGCTACCCCTGCCATGGGCAGGGATGTCCTTCACTGGATCACCCTTATTTCCATCTCCTTATCCATATTCAGAATTCTTTTAATGGATTTAATGGCCAGAATTCCATGGAAAAAAAAATCAACCCCCATGGGCCAGAGCAGTGCACCACAATCCACCTGGAAAACTCTGGGGTGAGGAGTTCCAATCAAATCACTGCTGCTGCAGGCCTTGAAATACCTGTTAAACCTTGACTTTGATGTTAAAATTCCAGTTTTTGGGAGCTTCAGCTGTCCTAAATAGATCTGGGCACTGCAGAAATTCAGTTTTTCTCTGTGTCCTGCAGCCCATCCTTGAGGCAGCTGTTCATCCCAGAATTCCATTTGCAGCACAGGATTTTCACCTTTCCCTCTCAAGCCACAGCTCCTCCCACCTCTCCTGGGCACAGTGACTGGGCTGAACTGGGCAGGGAGCTGTGCTTAAAATGGGATTTTTTTGGGGATAAATACCTGGTAATACTCTAAATCCAGGCTTTGTGCATCACATCTGCTCCCCAAATATTCCTCAGTCCTGCTCTAAACCAACCCAATGAGAGCTTGCAGTGAGTGTGGGGCTGAGCATTGCATTCCCATCCTCCCCAGGCAGCTGAGAGCCAGAGAAAAATCAAATATCCCTCTCCAAATATCTCAGAGCAAATCTTATAGACACGAGGATTTAAGTGGTTCAGGGAAAAAAAAAATAAATCAAAGGATGTTAATGGTTAATATCTTGCAAAACATCATTTCTTGCCTCTGTGCTGTCAGGAAAAGCTCTGAGAAGTGGTTTGGGGAAAAAGGATGAAAGTCATGCAGACATGGAGTAAAACAAACTGTGGGAATCCACCAGAGTTTAATTCCAGAGGTTTTCCTGCTCAGCTAAAACTCCAAACCAAGGATTCAACGTTCCTGCCCACCCTGGGCAAGAATAATTTCAGTGCATTAACAGAAAGGTGCTGAATTCCAGTTGGTCAGAATTCCTGTAATCAGGAACTTCTGATTTACTCCAATTATTTCAGGGATGGATTTACTCCAATTATTTCAATATTTAGGAGCAGTGCTGCAAATCACACAGATTTGGGAAAACCATTTGGTTTTTTGCTCTGCCACAAACAAATCCCATAAATCACTATCCACTGGAGTGGCACCCCCTGTATTTGGGTTTTATTTTGGGCCCTGGGTTTGTTTTTTCTGAACAATTTCTCAGCTCCTTGAAGAGAAATGCCAGGAGCTGGAATTTGGAGTCCTGCCTTGCTTGCTATGGATCATCTCCACCCCAAAATGTGTGGATGGGCAATGTGCTCCCAGTTCAGAGAGCAGGAATAATCTGAGTTTTAACAGGAATTTGGATCCAGCAAAGGAGATTTGAGATCTGATTTTACCTCAGTAAAACTGGGATCTGATATTACCTTGTAAATGATCTGTAAGGAATGAGGAATCATCAAAAAGCTCATGAGAAACATTCCCAGGTGTCACCTTGCAGCCTCTGCAGGACTCAGGGGATCCCCCTGGGGTAATAATCCCTTTAGGCTCAGGAGATCACCTTTCCCTGCCTCTCCCAGTTCCTCCTGACTGGCAGGACAAGGCCCCAGAGTGACATTTTAATTACCAGGGAGCTGGAATTTTTTGTTATGATACCAATGGACTCAGAAAAAAAGTTTTGAGTTGAAGCACTCCTTGCTTGCTCTTTGCTTATTTAAAGCACAGGATGACAAAAGCAATTTATAAACTGCAGCTGTGTCACTGCTGTTGGTGCTGAGTGAACTCAGATTTACTCCAGGCGAGTAAATTGGTTCCTCATTCCCAGTTCTGGCAGGAGCCACGTCCAGGGAAGGAGCAGGGAACCACAGGAATTCCAACTCCAGAATTCCCTCCTTGCAGCAGCTCTTGCCAGAAGAAAACCCTCCCAATTCCAGTTGGAAATAAGAAGTTCTGGGGATGGAAGATCCCTTCTTGTGCCCTCTGCTGAACAGAATAAACCAAAGCACCACAGGCTGCCCAGAGAGGTTTTGGATTCCCCATCCCTGGAGTTGTCCTGGGATAGTGAGAGGTGTCCATGACACAGAGTGGGACTGGATGATCCCTAAGATCTCTCCCAACCCAAACTATTCCAAGGTTTTATTTTATTTGACAGCATTATTTCCTTCACTCTGTCTGATAAATCTATTTTTCCTCCCTTTGCCTAATCCATTAAGCCATAAAGCAAACAGAGAATTTCCTCCCCAGTTCCAGAGGGTTCAGGAAGATCCTCAGTGGGGGCAGGCAGGCCCTAATTCAGGTGTTAAATTTCCTAGACACCAACATTCCCTTCACCTGTGCCCTCCAGCTGGATCAGGTCAGGTCTGATTATTCAGGCAGGTAAAGTGGAAGTGTCACTGGGAGAGGTAAAGGATTCACTTGGGCTGGGAAATAACTCAGATTTTAACTTCTAGTTCAAACCTGACAATTCTTACAGGCACCCCAAGTTTTACCTTAACTTGAACTGAAGCAGGTGGAGGAAAATGTGGTTGAGAATCTTCTCACCAGGAGAACACTGAGAAGCAGATGGTCCCTGCAGGATCCCCAGGTGCAGAGGCTCCTGAAGGGTTTCATTCACCAAATTCCCCTTTCCCAGTTCCCTTCCTGGGCTTTTCCTGCTTGCTCACTGCAGCAGGGGGGGTTTGGAACAGCTCCCTGAGCTGTGTAATCCCAGGGTAACGGGGTGATCACTTAATTAGAGGCTTGTTAGAGATTTCTTCTGTCTTCACTCAGAGCCAGGATTAAAAAACACATGAAGGAAAAATGGATTTTCTCATGTTTGGGGCTTGGTTGTTTATTAAATCTTATCTAAAGTGCAGAAAGTTCAGCAACACTTCCAGCCACCAGCTAAAAGTGAGCAAAATGGAGCTGAATTCAGCTGCTACTAAAGCTAAACAGTTCAATAGAGAATTAACATCCAAAATTATGTATATTTATATTTATATTTATATTTATATTTATATTTTTTATATTTGTATTTATATCTGTATCTATATCTATATCATCTATATCTATATTTATATATCTATATATATTTATATTTATTTATATTATTTATATTTAAATTATATTTATACTTATATTTATATTAGTTATATTTATATTTATATTTATATTTATATTTATAGCTTAATAACCAAATTCTCGTGGTCAGTGCAGCACTAATTGTTCAACTAGAAGCTACAACCTGAAACCATGAGCAAGAAGGAGGAAGAACATCAAAAGAGACACCACCCAAAATCCTCCATCCTGTCCCATACCCATTACTGTATTATAAAACCCTCAAATTCAAAACCCTTCACCATGTGAAATCACACACTTTTATTTAACTACACACCCCTGCTTTTAACTCCATCACTCAAATTTTGGAAGCTTTCTCCAAGGCCTCAGGTTAAAAGCAGTGTTCTCCTGGGGGTCAGTGCCAGAAAGCACAGAAAGCTCCAAAATTCCACTTTTCTGGGATCCAACATGCAGAACTCTCAAGCTGCTGTTTGTTTATTACATCCAGAACAGCCCCAAAAAGCCACAATTAAACCCAGTAATTCATTACTGCCCTGGGCCAGCCAGCACTACAATGACAAATCCATTAGCAGCCCCAAAACCAGAATGAAGTGAGAGGAGGGAAGTTCCAGCACCGACTTTGAAGCTTCTTTAAAACACAAATTTAGGGCAGATGGGGCCATTCTGAGCAGGGGCTCTGAAAGAACTTTTGAATTTGGCTGAATGGTGCAGAGGTTTGGAGTGGGGCTGAGGGCAGATGTGCAAAATGCAGCCTGGAAAATGCTCTGGGCAGGGCTGGGGCACAGAAATGAGTCTGTGCTTGTGCCAGTCAAGTGGAACAGGCAGGACTTGGGGAGATTTTCTTCATTTTTGTAAGAAATGTGGGGTGGAGAGCCAGGCTCTGGTTCACAAAGGGGTTTGGGCCAAGTGGGGATTTTCCCCCAACAGGAAGGGAAAGATCCAGCACAGCTTCCCCTGTTGGACCTTCCTGCTTCAGCTGCAGCCAGGAATCAGCTCCTGGGAGGGTTTGGGTCTCTCTCCCTAAAAATTCCATTTTCCTGCCATCAGTGGGCCAGAACATCCCCTCAGTGATGCCAAGACCCCATCCCTCCATGTCCATTGGTACAAATAATCCTCATTATTGTTGTGCCCATCCCCATTTTCTCCTCACTGTCACTGGGACCCCATCCCTCAATGTCCAGTGACACAAATAATCCCCAATTTCCCCTCAGTGACACCAAGACCCCATCCCTCCATGTCCATAGGTACAAATAATTCTCATTAATGTTGTGCCCATCCCCAATTTCCCCTCAGTGACACCAAGATCCCATCCCTCCATGTCCATTGGCGTGAATAATCAACATTAATCTTGTGCCCATCCCCATTTTCCTCTCAATGACACCAAGACTCCATCCCTCCATGTCCATAGGTACAAATAATTCTCATTAATGTTGTGCTTATCCCTATTTTCCTCCTCAGTGTCACAGGGACTCCATCCCTCCATGTCCAGTGACACAAATAATCCCCATTAATTTGTGCCCATTCCCATTTTCCCCTCAGTGTCACCAAGGCCCCATCCCTCCATGTCTATTAGTACAAATAATCCTCATTAATTTGTGCCCATCCCCATTTTCCCCTCAGAGACACCAGGACTCCATCCCTCCATGTCCATCAGCACAATTAATCCTCATTAATGTTGAATTAATCCTCGTTCCCCAGGCCTCCCCTCCCAGCTCCCAACCATTCACTCCGAGCCAACAAAATCACAGGATCCTTCTCCAGCAGCTCAGGCTCATTTGCTGCTCCCAAAATGAGGGATTTTCTCTTTCAGAGAAATCAGAATTTTCCTCCTGCAGAAAAATTCAGAGATTTTCCCAGTGCTCTGAATGCAAGGCTTGGATGCAAATAGGCCCAGCCCTTCCCTCCTGGAGAGAAATATGGACAACTCCAGTTCTTAATTCCCCATTGTTGTTCTGACTTTAAACTGCTCTTTAAAGCCACTGTGATCTCTTTCAAGCAGTGGAGGAAAAGAACACTTTAATCACTAAAAGTGCATTAAAAATTCAGCACTCCAATCCTGCCTAATAGATTGATATTTCCCATGAGCTGGCAGAGGAAGATTAGCTACTAAAAATTCCCTTGTCCACCAGCATGTTAAATCCACCTGAAATTGGGCCCTGCTTGTTTGCTTGTTTGTTTTTCTGGTTAAAGAGACACTTAAATTCTGACCTCTCCACACTTTAAATAAATCAGGGGAATTTATTTCTGTGTTTTCACAGGGTTTTAAGGCCAGATTCTATTTCAGGAGCTGCAGATTCTGGATGCTGCCTGTCCTTCCCAAATTCCCAAGGCTGCCTGGATGTTTGCAGGACACTCTGGATGAGGAGCTTGATGCATTTAAATCCAAATTCTGCAAATTCTGCTTGGTCACCCCAAATTTCTCCATCCAGCCAGGATGAGGATTAAGCTAAAAAGACACAAAGCTCTGCAGAGAATCAGGAAATCCAGTGAAAGCTCAAATCAGCCTCTGGAAGTGCAAATTCCTCCCCACTGCTGGATTTAGGGAGGAAAAATTTGTTTGCAATTCTTTAGCAATTCCTTTGCAATTTTTTGCAATTTCTTTTTCGAATTTGCAATTCTTTTGCAATTCTTTGCAATTCTTTTGCAATTTTTTGCATTTTTGCCATTTTTTTTCCAATTTGTTTGCAATTCTTTGCAATTTTTTGCAATTTTCAGGCGTTTGCTACCAAACCCCATGACCTGCACATGCTTAGAGCATCCCTAAGGGTGACCAAAAGAAGAGAAAGGAGGAAAAAAAAATTCTTCTGTTACTGCCAAAGCCCCAGGATCAGGTTCAGGGACGGACAAACCAAACCAAAACCCACCAAACAAAATCCCAAAATTTCCCCTTTGCCCCTTTGCCTTTGGCAAAACCCAAAACCACCATTTGCAGAATCCATGGATGATTTTTTTTCTGGGATGTTTTTCCACCAGCTGGAGAAACTCAGGATTCTCCTGGAACAAGGAATCTCCTTGTTGAACTCGTGTGCAACAACCAGAGACATCAGAAAGGGCATTAAAAGGAATAAAATAATCCAAATCAGCGTGGAAAACACTCAGAATTTCATCTCAACCCTCTGATTGTGATAATTTATTTATTTTTTTGCATTTTTCTCTCATAAAAACAACTCAAATTCCTTCAATTTGACCAGTGCTGGACACCTCAGAGATTTATGATCACACAAAATAAGAAAAAAAAAATGTAATTTATAGGCAAACCCACCCTGTCTGTGCCAGCTGAGTGAATTCTGCTCTGACAAGATTCTGTGGATAAATTTCTGTTTCATTTCATGGTATTTCTTCCAGCGTGATGTTCCAACCAGAAATCACAGTGGGAACAATTTGGGATGGAATAGAAAATGATAATGTCTAGACAACAATGCTGCCTGAAGTATTTTCAGGGAATATAAAAAACAAGAATTAGCAGCAGCTCTAATAGCCACAAGTTAATAATGACAATGTTAATTTTAATTTTAATGGTTGGAGGTGGGCACTTAAAAATTAAAAAAAAAAAAAAAAAAAAAACCACCACAAAACAAAATCAATGAGCTGGAAGAGGAATTCTAATTTGGAAAGCTGGACAATTATTAATCATTTATATTATTCAATTAATGGTGACTTTGCTAATTAATAGGATGCTTTATGTCCCCATTTGGTATTCACAGATATAATTCATTTTTATTCTTGGGAAATAAACAGCTGTAAAGGGGTTGATGCACTAATAGGAGAGGGAAATAAAGCACTGGGTTTGCTTTTCCATTTTAGACCCAATAATTCCCTTGGAAAATAATATTTTTTTAATGTTGCAGTGATTTAAAATCCTCTATCCCCATCTACACCCCCTCTCATTCTTTTTTTTTTTTTTTTTTTTTTTTAATTATTCACAGAACTTTTTTTTTGGTGGAGATGGAAAACCTTAAAATTTGGAGGTTGCAGATATTCAGAAAGAGTTTTCATGGAACTATTTACACAGGGAGTGACCCAGAGTGGAACTCAGCACTTCAGATAATGAAAAATATTTCAGGGACTTGTCACAGAATTTAAAATTTTGGTCAGATAAGTCAAACTGGAAGTATTTCTGTTTTGTGACAAAGAAATTACATGTTTTTGGTTGTTTGTTTTTTTTTTTTTTTTTAAGAAATATGGAATAGAAATTTAAGACCAGCATTAAAACCACAATAATCAGGTTTTGTCAGAAGAAAAACAGGATCTGGATCCCGTGGGGTCGGGAATAATCAGAATTTGCTCTTTTCTGTCTCAGCAAACCCCCAGGTTTTGAAGAGCTCAGCTGAGTTCTGCAGCTCCCCCAGCCAAAGCTGCTGCTTGGCTTTTCCAAGGGTTGGGAAAAAACCAAAAACATCAAAAATTCCACATTGGATGGGGGAGAAACCTTCCCACGGGCCAAGCAGCTTCCAGCACTGCCCTTTCCCTAAGAATGCCCTAAAAATGCCCTAAAAATACCTTTAAAATGCCCTAAAAATGCCCTAAAAATGCCCTTAAAATGCCTTTAAAATGCTTTAAAAATGCCTTTAAAATGCCCTAAAAATACCTTTAAAATGCCCTAAAAATGCCTTAAAAATGCCTTTAAAATGCCCTAAAAATGCCTTTAAAATGCCCTAAAAATGCCAGAAAAAGAGAGGGAAGAAGGAAGGAAGGAAGGAAGGAAGGAAGGAAGGAAGGAAGGAAGGAAGGAAGGAAGGAAGGAAGGAAGGGAGGAAGGGAGGAAGGGAGGGAGGAAGGGAGGAAGGGAGGAAGGGAGGAAGGGAGGAAGGAAGGAAGGAAGGAAGGAAGGAAGGAAGGAAGGAAGGAAGGAAGGAAGGAAGGAAGGAAGGAAGGAAGGAAGGAAATGCTTGTGTGGAAGAAACTGATCCTGATTCCTTGGATAAGATCTCAGATAAGATTTTTTTCTCTCCCCTCTACAATTTTTCATTCTTCATCTTCCAGCCCAGGGCTCTCCAGAGGGGGCTGGATGAGCTCTACAGGTTTGGAATGTTCTCCCTCTTGGCCCAGTGTCTGTCCATGAAATATATTCCATTTAACATTGGCAAAATGAGTCATCTCCTCACAGCCTGATTTTTCCATTAAAAAAAAGAATTAAAAAAAAAAAAAAAAAAAAGAATTAAAAAGCTAATTATTTCTGTAACCAGGCAATGAGAAAATTGCAGCCAGAGCTTCAGCTCCTCAGAATTTGCTGGTTTTGTTTCTCTCTCCTGTGGTTGGGGTTTAACATTAATCCTGCTCTGGTTCAGACATTCCCTGGAATGAGGATGGGTCAGATTTTCCCTATTTTCTGTCACATCCTGACTGTTTATCTCCAAAGAGAAATACAGATCGAGACTGAGCCTAAATAAATTGATTATTTTAAGTATTTTCAGTATTAAATCAGGACAGCAGTTTGCAGCCCAGGCGTGGTTTAGAGGGTGAGGATGTTCTTTAATGTTTTTGCCTTCATAAAAAGGGCCATTAAATGTGTGGAATTAAAGAAAAATGGGGCAATAAACACAACTCATCCCCTCCAACCTCCCAGGCAGAGCCTACCTGAGTTCCCTAAAACCACTCTGAAAGGCAATTTTTAAGGAAGCAAATGGAATTCAGGAATCCTGGCTGCAAATGGAAGGTTTAAACTGATTTTTCATCACGGGGTGAGCAGGAGTGTGCATTTTTCCTCTGGGACTGAGCTTCCCATGGGACATTCCTTGGGCAGGGGAGTCCCACAGGGCTTGGGACAGGAGCAAAAAACCTTCAGTGTGATCCTAATAAATATGATCCTATTAAATATGATCCTATTAAATACGATCCTAATAAATATTATCCTAATAAATATTATCCTAATAAATATTATCCTATTAAATATGATCCTAATAAATATGATCCTATTAAATATGATGGTATGGGACATGGGAAATAAATTAAATATGATCCTAAGGACACCTTCCCCTATCCCAGGCTGCTCCAAGCCCTGTCCAGCCTTGGGATCCAGGGGCAGTCCCAGATTTTCAGCCTGTCCACCCTGATCTGGGCACAAACCCTTGGCAAATCCCTGCAATCAACACTCCCAGAACTTTTGTATTAACTTTTTTTTTTTTTTTTGCGCTTTGGGATTTGTTGCATTGCAAATTAATGAACTCATCAATGGATAATGAGGACAATGATCTGGGATCTCCTGGAGATCCCAAGGAAGGTGCAGATATTTCCCATTTAACCATTCCAAGTGTCAGCTCTGGGCACAGGCACCACTGAAAGGGAAGAAATAAAAACTAAGGAGCTCCAGGATAGATTTATTCCCAACAAATAGAGCACTTGGCATTCACAAAGGCAGCTCGAGCTTAACGGAATATTTAATTTAAAGCTTGGGCTGCTACATGAGCGCTCCCAAAGTTATTTTATCCCACAGAATCTGACTTTTATTTGAATTTCCTCCCATTAATATTACTCCAGGTCAGTTGTGAACAGGCCAAGTGGAAACTTGAGCACAAACACCACGGAACCCATGGAAATTTTAACTTTTTTAAATCTCCTGTCTCCTTTCCAGGACTCCTACTGAACAAAATTTGGTGGTTTTTCCTGCACCCAGGTAAAGATTTCCACCCTTTGGGTGCCAGGAATTTTCCTGGAGTTAAAGGGTTCTTCCACCACCAGCCTTGACTTTGAAATGGAAGCTTTGGGATCAAGACAAATCCATCACTGCAGCGGCCAGGACGGAGCTGCTGGAGCCAGAGGAAATGTGGATCATCAGCCATGTGTGGAGTGCTGCTCCCAGAATTAATGGATGCTGTGTCACGCCTTGGGACTGCTGCAGCCCCTTCCAGTCAGCTGGAAAAGGACACAGGCAAAATCCTGTTCTATTTTTTCCCACTTTCTCTTTCTTTTTTCTTCCTTCCTGCCTCCTTTGAAAATCCACAGTGCTGGGAGCTGCTCCACTGAGTAATTGTTGGTGTGGCTTGGAGGAATTCATGCCCTGGCTCTGAGTTAGGGCTGCTGCTCAGCATTAAGCCAAAGGTGAATTAGCAAAATTACAGAACAAGACTAATGAGGAACTCCCACACCATCCCAGGCACGGGACATTCCTGAATGGAATGTCTGCCCAACCTTGGGATCAGGGTTTGGGCACCTGCATAGGGAGAACACAAAAAAATTCTGAATTTGTTGCTCAAATGTCAAAATTTGGTGCTTCTGGTTTGAGGCTGGCTGTGAAAAGCAGGGATGCTGCTTCCTCTTGATCCTGCAGCAATAAAAAATCCTGGAATGGTTTGGGTGGGAAGGGACTCAAATCCCACCCAGTGCCAGCCCTGCCATGGCAGGGACACCTCCCACTGTCCCAGGTGATCCAGCCTGGCCTTGGGCACTTCCAGGGATCCAGGGACAGCCACAGCTCCTCTGGGAATCCCAGCCCCTCACACCATCCCAGACAGGAATTCATTCCCAACATTCCATCTAAACCTGCACATGGAATCTTGAATTCATTTGATTTGGAAAAAATCTTAAATGCCATCCAGGGCCACCCCTGCTATGGCAAGGACACCTCCCACTGTCCCAGGGTGCTCCTTGGGCATTCCAGGGATCCAGGGGCAGCCACAGCTCCTCTGGGAATTCCATCCCAGCCCCTCACACCCTCCCAGGGAGGAATTCCTCCCCAGATAATAAACCCTGTTCAGAACTCGACATCCCATCATTACCAATTGCCAGACATCCCCTAATTAACAATGGCCACGTGCTGCTTTTGTCTGAGGGTTTCCAAGTACTTTCTAAACCTTGGGATGCATCCCAGGGACTCAGTGAACAAACAGCTCCTTTGGGATTGACAGCACTGCCAGAACCTGGAGAAATGGGGAAAAATCCAACCCGTGAAACCTCCAGTTGTGTAAAACAACGACCCAGCAGTAATTCCAAGCTCCAGTCCCTCAGGGGAGACCCCACCACACTCCAGCCACTCAAAGACAGGCCCTGTGCCACCCTTAGAGCTGTGAAGTACAAATATAGATCATATCCCAAGGAATCTGTGGGATTCCTCACTTATTAAATTATTTCTTAATTCTTTTACAGAATCCCTTCCCTGCACAGTTGCGGGAGTCTTTGTGTTGGGATTGACGGTCGTAAGGGACAAAACTCATGGGCTCTGTATAAGCTACAAGTTCCAGTTGCAGTTTATTGTAAAGAGCCCTGCTAAGAGCTGCCAGTGCAGCCCAGAGTAGGACAAAGAGATAACAGGGGGAAGAGAAAGAGCAATGGGATAAAAGGGTGATGGGGTAAGAGAAGAAGGGGAGAGTAAAGAGAGAAAGACAGAGAAAAAGAGAGAGCGAGAGAGAGCAAGAGGGAGGTAAGAGAGGGGTAAGAAGAGAGAAAGAAGAGAGCCATTTCTCATTTACAATACAATAAATTTTCTTCCATGATGAATATTCTAATTTCCACTAACCAATCTAACACAAGATACAAATTCTATAGCATTTACATACAGCCTATAGGAATCCTTATATTAACATAGTGTGTTACACTTTAAACTCTAAAAACTGCTCTTTGGACCCTGGCAAGTCTTCTCTGACCTTTGGACTTGCTCTCTGGCAGAGGGCATTGTTCTATCAAGGGATTACCCCTAGCTGGCTATCCCATTGTTTTATAGTTATTCAGTGACTAAGGCTTTCCTGTTTCATCTTCCCCAACACACAGTGGCTCCCTAGGAGCTCCAGGCCAGGAGAGTTTTCTATCCCAGCCCATCCCATTCCAGCTGTTTCTCCAAAACATCCAACAGACATTAAGCAGGATATTTTAAATAAATCATTTTTAGCACATAAAAATACTGAGTTGCTGACCTGGTTTAGGGCAAATTTGGGAGGAAACCATTGAATGGGGTCCCTCTAGGAAACAGATTCATGCAGTCCCTCCCCAACTGGTTTGGGGAAAAATAAAGAGATTTTCCCTTTTAACCAAAGCCCTTCCCTGAGCTGGGACTGAGGTGGAGCAAAGCCCAGATTCCCTCCAGTTTGAAGAGCTGAAGGAACAGCAGCTCTTGGATCCCCACTGGTGGCTTAGGCAGATTTGCCTCCCTAAATCTGCAAATATTCACTTACAGGTGTATTTTTATCCCAGGTGCCACAATGTCAGTGCCACTGAGCCCCAAATGAACTGAATTTTACAGATACTCAAAAGACCCCGTTAAAAGGAAATAAAGAAATAAACAGAATGAGCTGTTGGAAGGGCACTGGATGCAAATTCAATATCTCCTGATTTTATTCCAGGCTTTTGCCAGTGACTTAATGACAACCACAGACAAGCCTCTTCATGTTGTTTCTCAATACATTAATTAGGAATAACAACATTCATCTCCCAGGCAGCTCCACAGCTGAAGGTGGCAAAGATTTCCTTTTTATTATGTTTAAAACACCCACCCCCACTTGGTGATGCAAACAATTTGCCAGAATTTTCCACATCAAAAACAAACAGCAGCTCCAGAACGCCACGAGCAAGAACAACAAACTTTGTGCTCACCCAGGGGCACTGCTGAGGATCCAAATCCATTTGCCACGAAAAACTACAGATTTAGGGTCATGCTCCACTAAATAAAAGGCAAAAGGCTCAGGGGATTTTGGAGCAGGTTTTTCCATGCCTAACTATCCCATTTGGAAGAATATATTGTATATATTTAGAAAAATAGCCTTTGAAGTTGTCAACGCTCCAAATTCTTGCTGAATTTGCTTTCCAGAATTTTTGGAGATGTCAAAGGAAAGGGAGGGGGAGCTGAAGCATCAGGACATTTCTGTGACCACTCCTGTGGAGTGGGGAACTCGGCACTGGATCCTCTCACACAGATGGGATTCACCACAGGGCCCCACTCACCAGGATGTCGACACAAATGATTGAATTAATTTAATTAATTAATTAATTAAATTAATTCAATATCCCGACAGCTGGTAGGAGGAAAAGTTCCCTACAGCAGATGGGAGGCACAAAAAAATTGGTTTCACTTTTCACACTGGACACACAACACCTGGGACTGGCTTTGGAATTGAAATCCAGAATTTTTGGGAGTGGAAAGGTTTGGGTTGTCCAGAATGTTTGGATTGGAAATGTTTGGATTGCCCAGAAGGTTTGGGTTGGAAAGGACCTTAAAACTCATCTGTATCCAACCCCCTGCCATGGGCAGGGAACAATTTTGCATTTGGTTTTATGTTTTATAGGCAAAGTAAAGATGATTTCTCTGCTGTCACATTGTTTTGGGTTCTGAACTCGTGTGTTGGAAATTCAGGGATAGAACAGCCACGGCTGAATTGGCTCAGTGTGGTAACAGCTGCAGGGACTGCATTGAGAAATCCCATTTTTCATTGATATTTTAGAAATCATAGACTTGCACTGGGTCAAAATGAAGTTCTGAGAGCTCCAGCTTGGCTCCAGCCAAGGAAAACACCAATATTTGCATCAGCTCCCAAAGAACCAGGTGGGACGGTGACACATTTCTGCTAAAAAAAGAACATTTGGGTAGCTCTGATTAAGGAAAATTTCAGTAATTTGGGTAACTTTCAGTGATTTGATCAACTCTGAGGGATTTGAGTAACTTTGAGCAACCCTCAACACCTGTAAGAGGTCACAGGAAGGTTTGGCCACCCCCAGGCTGCAGGGGTGTAAAATCAGACAAAAAGATAATATCCTTAAAATGTCTCACAGAAATGATGGCAAGAGCCAGAGTTTAATCTTAAAAGTCATCATTGATCATTTTGAGAACTCTTTGACGTCCCTCTCTTGAAACAATATAATTCTGTAAAATTATCCCTGCAATCTGGGAGTTTGTCATGGTGCACTGGGATCACTGCTGCTCTGAATTCCAGGTCCTTTGCAGGATTTTCAGCAAATAAAGGGGAGTCACCAGATAAGAAGGAAATTAAGGGTTCAGCATTTTTCTGTCATGTTGCCAGCCTGAATCAGGCAGGTAGCACAGAGCAATTCTCTGCAGTGTGTTTCTGGTTAGTGGCACGTTCTCAGAATTCACAGAATCAGAGAATCAGAGAATTCACAGAATTCACAGAATCATGGAATTCACAGAATCCACAGAATTCATAGAATTCATAGAATCACAGAATTCACACAATCACAGAATCACAGAAAGCATGGGGGCTGGGTGGCAGCAAGAAGCTGGTTAATCATAAAATCACAAAATCCCTTAAATCCATCCCTGGATGGGTGGAAATCCCATCCAGTGCCACCCCTGCCATGGGCAGGGACAGGTCCCTCCATCCCAGGGAGCTCCAGCCTGGCCTTGGACACTTCCAGGGATGGGGCAGCCACAGCTGCTCTGGGAAACCCAAATAATACCTGAATAAATACCTCAATAAACACCTCAATAAACACCTGAGCCTCCTTTTCTCCAGGCTCACCTCCTTTCCCAGTGCCCCAAATCTTTCCCCAGCTCTGTTCCCTTCCCTGGACATGCTCCAGTGTCTTGGGCTGCAATACAGGATGTGACAGAAATGTGAATTCTGTCACCCTCTGTTGCAGCCGGGTGGGGCAGTGACCCTGATCTCCTGGCACATATTATCTGCTAATGGGCCATCTTTAAACCAGCTGGGCAATCATCTTTATCTTCCCACAGCCCATCCTCCCTCCAGGAGATATCTCCTGTTAATGGCCAGTGAGTCCCAGGGCATGACTGATAAAATTCCATCATCCCACTGGGAGATGCTCCACCCAGGGGGAGGAGCCAAGCCTTTCCTACCCAGATAAAAACTGAGATTTGGAACACCAGAGCAGCCTTTTCCACTGGATTCCAGAGGAAAACCAGACCCTTCCACATCATCCCTGGAGCTTCAGAGGAAACTGCACCTTCTCCAGGAGCACTGCTCCAGCTGAACCACATCTGCCACTGCAGGAGGATGCAGCCACCATTGAATGGGACTGTGCCAACACCCTGACTGACTGACGGGTGTCAGCTTGGATTCTGACTCTGGCAGGGTTTGGGATTGTTCTGTGTAATACTGCATCTCTATTTTAATTTTCCTAGTAAAGAACTGTTATTCCTAATTCCCATATCTTTGCCTGAGAGCCCCTTAATTTCAAAATGATAATAATCTGGGGGAAGGGGGTTTACATTCTCCATTTTAAAGAAAAGCTTCTGTCTTTATTGGCAGACACCTGTCCTGCAAACCAGACATCCAGGAAAAGGATGGAAATCATTCCATCCCAAAAATCCAGGTAGAACATCCACAGCCTTTCCCTCACTCAGCAATTACCTGGCTGAGATAATTATTCCCCTCTTTCATGTCATTCAAAGCAGATTTATTAATTGTATAGGAAAGAAAGGCGCCTACAATGTCTTCCATATTTCCTTTATTAATTTTTAATTATTTTCTCTTAATTATTAGGACCCACTCTGCAATGTCCTGGATGAATGCCCATAATTAAAGTTCAAGTATTTGCTGGAAATTAAATCTGATCTCAGCTCTTGGGCAGAGGGAGGTGTGTGGGTTTTTTTTTTATTTTCCCTTTTGAACAAGGAAAATTGAGGAAACACATTTGCTTCTGCCATCCACGGACGAGCTGCTTCTTTACAAGACAAATATTCCCCCACGTTAATTTGGAGGTGGTTATATAATTCAGGATTTCAATTTTGGGGTGACATGTGGGCAGAATAACAACTCCAACTCAGCTCTGGAGTGCCAGTGACCATTATTGCTCCATAAAGAACCTCACTGGGGCCACACCTTCATTTCATTCCCCAAAAAAACCCAAAAAATGAGAAATGTTTTACATTTCCCCCCATAAATAATTCCCTCAAAACCACAATCCCCTGTCACCTCCTGGCATGGCTCTAATTTATTAACCCAGCCCCTCTGCAATGAAAAAAGTTCCATTGTGGACACCACAAAGTCTCTTTTGCTCTGCCCCTCAACAGGAGGGAAAGGTTCCAGCAGCTTCCAGATAAAAATTGGGATGAGCACCATGAAATGCAGCCCTAAAGGCTCTTCACTCCCATTCTTCTACAGCCCAGAAGTTGTCTGCAAACAATTCCTGAAAATTCCTGATCCAAAGGAAATAAGTCCTGAAAATTCCTATTCCTGAAAATTCCTATTCTTAAAAATTCCTATTCCAAGGGAAACAAGCCCTGAAAATTCCTGTTATTTATATATTTATATTTATATTTATATTTATATTTATATTTATATTTATATTTATATTTATATTTATATTTATATTTATATTTATATTTATTTACTAATATACCTATATCTACTAATATACATTTATTTTTATTTTTATTTTTATTTTCTTTATAATTACATTTAAGTTCTGAAGGCCAGCTTGCTGGTTGGGCTGTTCAATAATGAGCAGACAATTTTCATGTCTGGGCTTAGCAGTGGAACTCTGAGCTTCAGAAAGGAGAGAAATCCCCCAAATTTCTGGTTTCATGTAAAAATTCCACTTTCCAGCCATCCTTTCTTGTTCCCATCTCAGTGAAATTCTCTTACACAGGCGTGTGACACCCAAATTATTTCTCAGAGCCCTTCCACAAGGTGAGTGCTTGAAAACAATGGGGAAATGTGGAAAAATAACCCCAAATCCCAGAGTCTGAACCCAAAACTCCTTTGGGGGAGCCCAGCCAGAGCTAAGGGTGGGTGGTAAATGCAGAACTTGCCCCGTGCTCCCTCCAAGCACCATTCCCATTTCTGGGAACTATTTTCAGGCATTTGATCTGTGCTGGCGTCAGTTGTTGCTACCCAGAGTAATCTCCTTTCACAGGGAAATCAAAAACTCTGAGATTATGTAAAATCAGCCAGGAATAGCAGTGGATATAAATACAGGGTGGATGGACGGGGAGCAGCCAGACTGGAGGGATTTTGGGAGGCACCAACCCCTGCAGCAGGAATTCCCCCTTTGGGCAGGGCTGCAGCAGCTCCTTTAGGCTGGGCTAAAGCTGGGATTTTGGGAGCTGGAGCAGCTTTTGGGCAGTCAGGCCTCAGTTTAACCACAACAATTTCACATTTTTAGCATTGGAGCGAAGCTGGGACCTGTCTAAAGCTGAATCTGGTCTAAAGCTGGGATCTCTCTAAAGCTGAGTCAGGTCTAAAGCTGGGACCTGTCTAAAGCTGATGTCTGTCTAAAGCTGAGTAATGTCTAAAGCTGACACCTATCTAAAACTGAGTCAGGTCTAAGGCTGAGACTTGAATAAAAATGAGTCAGGTCTAAGGCTGGGACCTGTCTAAGGCTGGGACCTGACTAAGGCTGGGACCTGTCTAAAACTGAGGCCTGAATAAATCTGAGGCCTGTCTAAAGCTGAGTCAGGTCTAAGGCTGGGACCTGAATAAAGCTGGAACTCATCTAAAGCTGAGTCAGGTCTAAAGCTGGGGCCTATCTAAAGCTGAGTCAGGTCTAAAGCTGAGCCAGGTCTAAAGCTGGGGCCTATCTAAAGCTGAGTCAGGTCTAAAGCTGAGCCGGCTCGTGCAGGATGTGCACAGCACTCCCCTGAGTGGTGGCTCAGAGCTGCTGGAGGGCCTCCCCTGTTTCAGCTCTGCCTGGAACCTCCCTCCAGGCTCATTTCCCATCACTTCGTGTCCCCCAAATCTCCCCTGGTCCCAAATGTCCCCAAGGCCCAGGAGCTCCTGGCGACACCGTGGGGATTCCATCGCCCCCAGGGAGCTGCCACTGGAATTTCTGCAGCCAGGTCCTGTCCCTTGGCACTGCATCCAGGCTGAGTTTCCACCCTCAGGTCTCTGAGCAGTGGGTCTGCATTAGAAATCAATTTTATTTTTATTATTGATTGATCACTTTTAGTGTTCAGCACAACATCCTTCAGATCAGATTTGGCCATAAATCACAACTGAAAATATTACCTTTTATCCTTCCCCCTCTCAAATGCCTGACTGCCTGTTAGATCACAGCAGAAATTCAGGATTACGAATATAAAAAATATCCATATAGTGAATATAAAAAATGTCAGTGCCAAGCCAGTACCTAAAACCCTTTAGTTTTACTTTGAAACTCTAACACGGAGGAGAATAAAGTTTAAAACAGACCTCAAATCCCCATAATTAAGAAATCTGCGACAGTCTGAAGATGAAAAGCCAAAGGCACGCTCTGCTTTTAATCCATTCCTCTCCTCACAAACAATGCCGGTGCTCCCGAGGTGGGAATTGCGTTGTGTCCCCGGGAGCGGGGGAACAATGGGATGTGGCGGTGATGGAGCGCCAGCCCTCTCAGCTGATCCTCACTGCGAGCCCAGCACTGCGCTGCTGCCCCGAGGTGATTCATCTTCTTCCCCTGCCAGCCTCTCATCTACCGAACAAACATGAAAAATCCCCGTGTCTGCAGCAAGAAACTCTGGGGGATAAAATGAAGATTTTCTTGGTGTGGCTGCTCCAGACAGTCTGTGGCACCATGAGCAGCACAAGGTGACAGAGCTGTGTCCAAGGAAAAGTGGGATTACACCCCATTCATAAAGGTGTTTTGTCACAGTAAAGGGTTAAAATCTGCCAAGGGCAGCCAAATTTCCCCAGACCAGGCTGGACATGGTTTGGAGCAGCCTGGGACAGTGGGAGGTGTCCCTGCCCATGGCAGAGGTGGCACTGATGGGATTTAAGGTCCCTTCCAACCCCAACCCTTCGGGGATTGTAAATAAATAAACAAACTCAGGATAAACACTGGAACTATAAATATTGCAGCCGTATTAAAGGTGCTGCCACTTTGCTGCTGCCAAGAATCCCAGGACTCCAGGAGCCGAGCTACAGCAGGAATGAGCATTCACTGCTCATCCTGCCCACGGCCAGAACAGATTCCTGCAGATCCTTGGGAATCACTGTCTGCCCCAGGATGATTTTTGGCTGAGCTGGTCCCTTCTCTTCCCTCTGTCTGGGTTCTGATCCCCAGCCAGCGCTCAAACCTTGCAGAATTAAAACCCAGCTCCTGCAGCTTCCAATTGCTCTCCCTCTGCTGTCCCAGATCATCCTGGCTAATTGCTGTGAGTGGACAAAAACAGGGAGCGTTTGCCAGGCAAACAACGAGGGAATCCCAGCAGTGCCAGGGAGAGAGATCTCAATTTCAACCCAAACAAAGCCCCGAGCAGCCAAACCCCAGCAGCACAGAGATGAGGATCTGCTCTGCACGCCTGGAGCTCATTCACGGTGCTTTGGTGATATTCTCAGGGAACTGAAATAAATATATCTGAAATTTGTATGTGTCTATTCCATCCATTTATATCAGCAGGGCGTCTGGATCTTTTATTAAGAAAGCACAGCTAATGACAGAAGGCAAATGCTAATTTTGTTTGGTGGCTCTTCCTCCATTCAAGTTCACTGATCAGGCAGACAAATTAAGAAAGATTGTGAGTTTATCCAGGAGCCATTTGTTCGACATCTCTGCGAATCAATGCCTGACACAACGGAGCATCTTTGTGCAACAGAATTTTATTTGTCACGTCGGGCCAGAAGCAGCAGTTAATAATTCACTGCACAGCTCCATGAGGCTCCCTCGCTCTCTTTCACACAACCTTGCAGTTTCACAGGCTCTTGTTAGGAGCAGCTGAAAATAGTCTGTTATCAGAGCTGCGGTCGCTGTCAGAGCCCCGGCACAGGCGCTGCTGTGATCGTTCTGACAAGGCAACAAAATCAACAGCCCAGGAACTTCGGGAAGGACATGCACACGTGGAATTCATCCCCACGGGATGGCTACTCCAGAGCTCAGAGCCGGAGAGGTGGAGAAAAAGGGAAAATCACCAACGCTCAGCTGCTCTGCCGCTGAATCATGGAATGCTCTGGGTTGGAAGCGACCCAAATTTAAATCCCACCCCCTGCCATGGGAAGGGACACTTTGCACCAGGTTGCTCCAAGCCCTGTCCAGCCTGGCCTTGGAGTCATTTCTGGTTCAGATTTGTGTTTTCTGCTTCCCCAGGTCCTTGGCTGCTGGCACATAATCACCTGCTGGAGGTCAGAACAGTCAGGCTCGGGGCAAGGTGCCGGGAAATAATAGGAGTGGAGAGCACAGGTAAATACTCCGAGCAGCCAGGCCTGGTGATCTCTGATCACCACAGAAACCACAAAAGCACCAAATAAAACTCTCAAATAAGAGAAGCAGCTCAGAAACGGCTCCACCTCTGAGCCCAACACACTGAGCTTAATCCTGCAGGGTCAGGACACTTCCCGTCCTCAATCTCGAATCTGCCAAATCTGATTTAGCTCAGCTCCCTGATTTCCAGGCTCGTGGACGAGGGTGTCAGCTCCAAGTGTCACCCTGGACCTGTCTGCATCACGAAAGCAGCAATTCACACACCCCAGGTCTTCGGGACAACAAATAATATTGTTCTGTGTGGAAAGAGAAAAAACAGAGGGAGACAGAGCTGCTCCTGCCGGCCGTGAGCTGCTCTCCCCAAATTCCACACACAGCTCAGAGCAGGGGCTCTGTGCTCCTGGGGATCCCCAAATTCCACACACAGCTCAGAGCAGGGGCTCTCCGCTGCTGGGCAATCTCTGGGGATCCCCAAATTCCACACAGAGCTCAGAGCAGGGATTCTGTGCTGCTGGGGGAGTCCCTGGGATCCCCAAATTCCACACACAGCTCAGAGCAGGGGCTCTGTGCTCCTGGGGATCCCCAAATTCCACACACAGCTCAGAGCAGGGGCTCTGTGCTCCTGGGGATCCCCAGATTCCACACAGAGCTCAGAGCAGGGATTCTGTGCTGCTGGGGGAGTCCCTGGGATCCCCAAATTCCACACACAGCTCAGAGCACAGGCTCTCTGCTCCTGGGGATCCACAAATTCCACACAGAGCTCAGAGCAGGGGCTGTGCCACTTCCCTTCTGGACACTTGAAGGATCCACAGGTGTGAGCCACCCAAATCTCAGAGGTGTGGGCCACAAGCTCACAGTTATTACCCACTCAAATCCACAGGTGTGAGCCACCAAAAACCACAGGTGTGGGATTTATGAAAAGGAAGGATTTGGGAAAAGGAGGGGTTTGGGAAAATGAGGATTTGGGAAAATGAAGATTTGGGAAAAGGAGGCAAACCTGTGCATTGTCCAGTGAGATGAATGGAGAAGGACAGGTGTGGCATTCTCATTAAATCCCTGTGGTGGGTAAGTTTAATTAATGCCATTGTTATACATCAGAGCAGTAATTAGGCAAATGCCTAATTAAATCCCTGATTTTTAATTCCTGATTAAAAACCGAAGTGATGGCAATTAAAGGCTGGGAACAAGGAGCACTGGAGCTGACAGCAGTGTGCAGGTGGTTCTTCCCCCAGGTGAAGATTTGGAATCCCAAAATCCTGGAATGTTTTGGGTGGAAAGGGACCTTAAATCCCACTCAGTGCCACCCCTGCCATGGGCAAGTATTAGTGGTACCACATATTACTGTTTTTTTTTTGTTTGTTTGTTTGTTTTTTTTGTTTGTTTGTTTTTTGTTTTTTGTTTTTTTTTTTTTTTTTTTTTTTTTTTTTTTTTTTTTTTGTTTTGTTTTGTTTTGTTTTGTTTTGTTGGTTTTTTTTTGGCTTTTTAAAGCACCAGAGACAGGATTTTCATGTTTGGACTGGGTTGTTTTTTAATTCTTATCTAAAGTACTATGAGTTTTGTAGTACTTTTAGCTAACAAGGTAAAAGCAACAAAATGGAGCTGTATTTATCTTGTTACAAGGTCTTTTAACTATCCAATTAAAAGCTAACATTTATATTATTTATACTTTTGACCCAATGACAAAACACCTGTGACCCTCATTGCAGGATTTCCTATCCAACCAAAAACCATTACTTAAAATCCAGAAGAAGGAACAAGAAGGAAGAAGAGTCCCATATCTATCACTATATTTTGAAACCCAAAATTCCAAACTCTTCACCATGTGATATTACATATTTTTATTCAAATTACACACCATCACTCAAATTTGGAAGCCTTCTCCAAGGCCTCAAGTCTTTTGGGGATCTGTGTCAGAAAGCACAGAAAGTTCAAAACTCCCAGAATTTAAGTTTCTAACAGGCAGGGACACCTCCCACCACCCCAGGTTCCTTCCAGGGATGGGATTCAATCAGAAATCTAAATTGCAGCTGGGTTAGTGTTGCAGTTTAAATTCCTGGTTTGAAACTGGATGCCTTGCAAAGATTAAAATTTCCCTCCCTTTCTGCCTTGGGTTGCAATACAGGATGTGGCCAGAAATGTGAATTCTGTCCCCATCTGCTGCAGCCGGGTGGGGCAGTGACCCTGATCTCCTGGCACACATTATCTGCTCATGGGCCATCTTTAAACCAGCTGGGCAATCATCTTTATCTTCCCACAGCCCATCCTCCCTCCAGGAGATATCTCCTGTTAATGGCCAGTGAGTCCCAGGGCATGACTGATAAAATTCCATCATCCCACTGGGAGATGCTCCAGCCAGGGGGAGGAGCCAAACATTTCCTACCCAGATAAAAACTGAGATTTGGAACACCAGAGCAGCCTTTTCCACTGGATCCCAGAGGAAAACCAGACCCTTCCACATCATCCCTGGAGCTTCAGAGGAAACTGCACCTTCTCCAGGAGCACTGCTCCAGCTGAACCACATCTGCCCCTGCAGGAGGATGCAGCCACCATTGAATGGGACTGTGCCAACACCCTGACTGACTGACGGGTGTCAGCTTGGATTCTGACTCTGGCAGGGTTTGGGATTGTTCTGTGTAATACTGCATTTCTATTTTAATTTTCCTAGTACAGAACTGTTATTCCTAATTCTCCTATCTTTGCCTGAGAGTCCCTTAATTTTAAAATTATAATAATAATCTGGGGGAAGGGGGTTTACATTCTCCATTTGAAAGAGAAGCTCCTGCCTTTATTGGCAGACACCTGTCCTTCACACCAGGACACTTTCCCATGGGGTCTGTGTCCATCTTGCCCTTTGAGCACAGCACTACAGCACAAATATATTTATTTATATGATAAAATTTTCAGTAGTAGCAGGGTCAGAAGGAGCAGAAACCATTTTAATGTTCCTCCCTGGAAGCCGTGGGATCTCCTTAAGGGGATTCCAGCCCAAGGCCATATGGGACCACCACACACTTTAATCTTTTTTTTTTTTTTTTGCTTTCCCTCTGGGTGCCCTGGGTCTGTCACGTTCCAGAGCTGTTCCCTCACTGCACATTCCCTGGGATTACCCAGAATGGGGGGATTATAGCAGTGCAGGCAGCTGGAAACCCCATCCCCCTCCTGGCTGGGAGGGGAAAAATACAATGGAAATACCCCATGACCATGTTATTTTTATGAAGTGTCCCTAATTCAACCTCTAGCCTGTGTTTTTTTCTCTTTTTTGGAAAAAACAAGGGATAACTGATTGGATCCTGGGGTGTGAGAAGTCAAAACTGGCTTGGGAAAGAGCTCAGTGCTCCCTCCAGGGTTAACAAGGGAAAGATTGGAGGGAGAGAGGAGCCTAAAGTGGATTATCTGGAGGTTCCTTCTGGCTTTTAAAACACACAAAAAGGAATCTGAGCCAGCTGATTATCCAGTGTCCTCAGCCTGAACTCGGGGCCACCCAGGGGACAATCCCACACCCCCAGCTTGGGCAAGGGAAAAACAGAAATCAAACGTGGTGCAGAAGGTTTCTAATTATTTATTTCTTAATTATCTATTTCTTAATTATTTCTTATTTATTTCTTATTTATTTATTTTTTTTCTTATTTGTTTATTTTTATTTATTTATTTATTTATTTATTTATTTATTTATTTATTTATTTATTTATTTATTTATTGTTTATCTGCCCCTGGCAGATAAATTCTGTCCTTAGGGAGTGCTGCACATTCCTGCTCGCTGCCTATCCATGGCTGGCAGCAAAGTGAAGTCACCCAGGTTCAGAGGAAAAATCACCCATCAGATTCTGATCACTGAATTTTAGGCAATTTATGGTTAAGAAATCCACCAAACCCCATCAATCCTTCATGCTCAACCACCTGGTGTTTGGTTTTTAGGGAGCTGGGGGGTTTGGTTTTGCTCTTTGTTGTTCCTGAATACAAAATTCTGGTAAAGGAGCAGAAATTTCACACCCAAGTAGCACCAAATCCCAGGAAAACACCCAGGAAAAGCCACCCCAGGTCCTGTGGAAAGCAGGGGACAGCACAAAGTGTCACCCCTCTGGTGACACCACCCACCATGGCAACACCTCCCTGCTCTGATGCAAATAATACAACAAATTCACTGCCAAAAGTGGAAGGAAAGGGAGAATAATTCTACCAGACACAGACACAGTTTAATGCAAATTAAAATATAAAGCCCAAGCAGGCTTAGAGAATGTCCTGATTAGCCTTGGAAAACTGCTGTGCATTAGAGAGACCCCAGAATATATTTCATTTTTTTTCAGCCCAGCAGAGGAACCCACTGATGCTCTGCCATTTGTTCATTTACAGCAAATATTAACACGGGGCCCAATTTTCTGCCTGGCAAAATCATTTTCATTTTTACCAAGACGAATGTTTGGAAGGGCGAGCAATAATTAAATCATTTTCTACTCCAAAAGAAGCCTCACGGTCCTGTCCTGGGGTTCCAGTGTTTTGTAAATCATTTAATGATTTTCTGCTCGTTTAAATATTGCCTCCCCATCCCAAACTGATTAGCCAAGGGAAAAAATACAGGGTGGAGACACTTGCAGGAGGGATAAAGTTCCTAAATCATCCAAAGGTTTCCTGCTCCTGGGAATATCCCTCAGTCTGGGGAACTGGAATAATCAGCAGGGGGAATTTTTGAGCACCAAAACTCTGACCAGGAAACCCCTACACCAACCTGCACCTGTCACAGAAAGGAAATTCATGTTTTGAATTCAAAATAAACTGATTTCTACCAGAAGTTAAAGACTGGGACCAGAGATTCCTTCAGCACCCATTGAAAGATTTCTTTTTCTTGCCATGATGAATCTGGAATTCACCTCTGCTCAATGACAGAAAATCAAGTTTTAAAAGCTCATGTGCAGACACTGAGTTTTTAAAGGATTGAGTTTTTTTAGGGGGGGAAGGGAGGGATATGACAAGTTAACAATGGTTGCAAATTATATTAAAACCTTATTGAAAAGAAAGGAAAATTCACTTGCTCTCACAGCAGTGAAACTGTAACCTTCCAAAAGCATCATTATTCTGCTGTTAAAATGACAAAAAAATAACCCTCTGCCCCCAGAGATAATGCAATTTATTAGTATTTCAGTGCTGAATGCACTTGTCAAATATTTAATCATCTGATTCTTTACATTAAAAACTCTGTGGAGGGAACCTGCCACTGGGGAACAGAAACAATCCACAGAGGTGGGAATAGTTTTGGACGATTCTTATGGAGAGGAACTGGAAATATCAGTGGGGAAAAAAGTTCTGCTGCTGCTGAGCTCTGGGGAAAAGCTCAGGAGGGGAATGGGAGCTGTGGGAACAGCAGGGCTTGTCCTGATGCCTTTTGGGATTACCTAAAAACAGAGCCAGGCAAAAACAAGGGAACTTGATTTTCAAGCAGTTCTATTTATTGAGGGGCTTTCAGGTACATTTAGGGCAGAAAAATCCTCCCAGGGGCTGCACCCAAAAATGGACAATGGGTTTCACACTTTTATAAGTTTGGTCCATTTGTATATTGGGGTGAATCTCCCATTTACAGCTCCAGGTAATGAAGTCATTTACCCCAAATTTGCTGCCCCAACTCACTTTTGTTTCCATCTCTGGGCCCTGAGGCAGTGAGGTGTCCTTGACTCCCAGCCTGGAGAGGAATTGTTGTGTCTGCCCAAAATGGGAGAGCAGCAGCTCCACTGGGTGTGGAGTTTGGAGTCACACACTGAAGAATTGCAGGGTTACAACTACAATATAAAATAGAAAAGCTGAAATCCCAAGGGATCAATGGGACCTGCAGTGTGTCAATAACACCCCACAAATCCTGGTTCTGCTGTTAGCTGAGAAAACAAAGAATTTTCTGCAGCTCCAGAGGATGGTGGAGATCCAGAGCCAGCCCTGATGGACAGAGGTGCTGGAGGCTGGGGACAGGACAGGGCAGGACCTCAGTGTCACTGCTGGATTTTCCTCTGGCTCCCTGAGCTGGCAGAGGGAACAGCCCTGGTTTATCTGGGAATTTAACACAGCTGGCACAGCTTCCTTAACTCTGCACCATCCTTTCCTGCCCAATTCCCCCAACACTCTGTTTTCCCTGCTCCTCCCCAGCTGCCTCCCTTCCCTGCCTGCCATTCCCACTTGTAAATCAGGAGCACACAGCAAATCTCTGTGATAAAACACCTGCTCACTTCAGAACAATCCCAGTCCTGACAAGTGACCTTTCCATCAAACTCCATCCTCTGGTGCCAGGGGGAATTTCAGACCTGTCTGGTGTGAGGAGCTCAGGTGCTTTAACCTGCAGAGATTTATGGCTCCAGGGAATATTTAACTTATGAATAAGCTGATTGTTGTTGGCCTCACTTTGTAAGCCAGCACTTTGAGTCAGCAGTGTGGCAGTGAAGCCTTCCTGCAGGTGAAATGTATTTCCATCAGTCATGGCCAGGAATCCAGCTCAGCACTTCCAGCACAGCCCCTGCCCTGCTCCTTTCTGTGTTTCTCACCCTCCCTTTGCCCCCAGGATCTGTGGATGGACATGGACACAGCCCAGAGCTGATTCCTGGACCCAGAGCAGACATTCCCAACACAAATGTGAGCCAAGAGGCAGAAACCAGAGCAGGGAATGCATGGAAATACATCCCAGCATCCCAGTGGGAGAGCTGCCCCCAGAAAATGGAATTTCTCTCCCAGGAAAACTTTGCTGTTTCAAATTTAATTTGCTTCTAACAGGAGACCAAGACAACACCTGCTCCTTCCAGCAAAAAACTTGTTTCAGACCTTGTAGACAAAATAATTTTAATGTTTCCAGGAACACAGGGCACAGAAACTGAGAACACCAGCACAGATTCCAATTTTATGTACATAACACCCTGATATCCACAAATCCCATGTAAATCTGGGCAATTTATCCTGATTTATCTGCAGCCTGAACAAGAGCAAAATACAGACAGAACTTTTCTCCTAAAGGACATGGAATTCCAGCAGGTTGGTTAATTATAAATTATATTTTACCCCCTGAATAAGTGGCAAAGTGTCGCTGTGACATGGGCTGGGGTCTGGAATTCATATAAAGATTTATTCACCATTTGGTTCACTTGGTAAGAATTCATCTGCAGGACAAGAAAAATCACACCCTGCACCTCATCTCAGTCCCTGCTTTTCCAGGAATCATCCTGGATGACCTGAGAGAGGAACCACAACAGGATCTGACTGAAACTGAACCTCCAGCCTCTTTCAAAATAATCCCATTTCATCAAAATTAAACTTTTTGGGTGGGGCTCTGGTGGAAGGTGTCCCTGCCCATGGCATGAGGGGAATGAGATGGGTTTTAAGGTTTCTTCCAACTCAAACTGCTCTGGGATTCTGGGATTATAAATTTCAGAGTCCCCCACTGAAGACAGAGCTCCTTCCTTCCCAATTCACCACACATGGATTGCCACATGCAATTTATTTCCTTTAAAATAAAAATTAAAGAGCCACAAGTGTAGGATAAAAAGGGACAGAAGAGGAATAAAGGATTGTTGTCTCCTTATGGAAAGTGTGCCAGGCAGTAAAATGGCAATATTAATATTAAAATTAATATTAACTGAACCTGAGTCACTTTGCTGTGATGAGTGCAGAGTGACTGAGCAGGGTGTGGGGGAGGCAGCAAGGCAGTGAAAAGTGACAATAAAGGCACCAACAAATCTGAGCTGTCAGAGGCACTGGAGGGGAGAAGTCACATTTCTTGTCCATATTTACTTCACCAAACCATGGTTTGCTCTCTGGTACTGACATTTTCTGTGCTGAAAGTTAAAACTCACCCGGCAGATTCCAAAAGCCACTGTCCCTGGGTGGTGCAGCCTGACCTGGAAATTCCAGGGATCCAGGGGCAGCCACAGCTCCTCTGGGAATTCCACCCCAAATCCCATTTAAATCTCATCTTTCCCTGGGCACACAGAATATCAGGAATTCCTCATGTTACAATTCATATTCCTAGAAGTTGGAACAGAACTAGAAGCAAAACTTTCAGATCTCTCCATCTCAATTTTCACACAAATTTAGTCATCAGTGAATTAATTTGGCTCAAGGGGAACTATACATAAAAAAATCAGAGAAATCAGGAATATTCAGCCCCTGGACACACCTGAGGGCTGTGGGTTTATTGGGTGGGTGGATTCCCAGAGGGATAAATCTGCAAAGGACCCACCACCAACACTGTTTTAGGATTTTTTACAGGGAAAAAAGGATAAACATGGAATTCCAAAGGCTTGCAGGGAGCAGAGTTCCCAAAATGCAGCTTCCATCTCTCTCTCTGCTTCCAGCTGCAAACTTTCCCACATTAAACCATCCTGCAAATTCCTTGGCTCAGGAATAAATGACCTTTCCCAATAATATTTGGGAACTTTATGCATTAAGTGGGTATTTATAGATGCATTTCCAACCTCTGGAAAGTGTTTGAAGGAATCAACAAAGATTTTATTGCACATTAAAGCCCAATCTCATTTTGGGGATTTGTTCAAAGTTCAAATTTGTTCAGTCCCACTCAGCAAGTCCTGGCTTTACAGGGGGTGGTGGGGAAAAGGCAAATGCAAAGTGTCAAATCCCATCTCTGCCAGGGTTAAAATCTCAATTGAGAGCTCGCAGGGCTTGTCAGGAGAATTAATTACCCTCTTGATTTAAGGAGCTCGTTCCTGTCCCCACGGACAAAAGCAGCATTTAACCATTTAACCATCCCAATCTCACATTGGCCAGCAAGTGACAGCAACTCCTCACACAGCCAGAGGCAAAACTGCATATTCTAAACAGCTGCTTTATCCTCCTGTCATTTAATTGGGGTTTTAGCCAAATTTTCCTCACCCTAAACCCTTCAAATATTTGCCCAGGACTTGTTTAAGTCATCATTTTATTGCCTCAGAGCAGCGATTTGCAACCTGAGCTTTCTGGGACATCAAGACGCCTCAAAAAGCATCAAAATTTAACAAAAATATCCAAAATAACAAAAAGATTATGTGGAAAATGCCTGGCTGGCCCTAAAACACACCCACTCCATGCCTGGCTTGGAGGGATGCTGTCAGCCCTGGCAGCTAAAATATAAAAAAGAAGAAAATCAGGATTTGCTTCCTCCCACGTTATTCCCTTGAGTCCAGTAAGGAAAAGGGAGCCCAGTTTAATGCAAAGCACTGACCAGTCAAAAGCAGAGTGTGCAGACAGGAGATGAGGCAAAACTCCTGAAATAAAACTTTTTTTTTAATGAGAAAAATGGGTTTTAATGGGTCAAAAATCTTGGATTTATTTTGGAACTCAGTATTTTTTACCCCCTCCCCAGAAGGGAAACAAGGCCTAAACAAAGCTAGAGCCACGTGCTCTGGGAGAGAGAAAACAAACAAAAAGCACATCAAACTCAAACAAAATCTCCAAGGATGGGAGAGGGAGAATGAAAAGAATTGTTCAACCATCAGCCCCCACACTGAGACGTGACAGCAACTGGGAAAACTGGGAAGTGCAGAGAGGAGAAGGTGTGAGGAGCAGGATTGGACAAACACACACCAGCCACAGAAACAGGCCAGTTCTGAGATCAGAAATGATGGAAAACTCACAAAAATATCTCTTTTTTCTGCCTTCTTGGCCATATAAACCCAGCAGTGCTGTCTCAGGATGACTCTGGAGGGGGGAAGAGTTGTCAGTGCTGGTTTGAGTGCCCAGGAGGATTTTTCAATGTCAGCAGTAAAGTGGGGCCGTCACCCTGCTCCTGTATCCCATAAATCACACCAGGAGCAATAAATCCTCCAGCTTTACACCCCTCCAGGTAAAGGGTGAAAAGGAGCCCAGTGATGCTCCTGTTCTTTTAAAACAGATCTTTTCAATCAGATTTTACAGATCTCTTTTAGACAGATTTTAAATGCAGATCTTTTCAACAACCAGGCAGAAATCACCTCTCCTTCCTCACCTGCACGAGCCTGACTCCCAGCACAGGGAGTTCTCACCCAAAATCCCATTCCCTGCTGGCATTGCAGTCCTGGAATTCCTGAAGGGTTTGGGGTGGAAAAGATCTTAAAGATGATCCAGGGCCAGCCCTGCCATGGCAGGGACACCTCCCACTGTCCCAGGTAGTTCCAACCTGGCTTTGGGCACTCCCAGGGATCCAGGGGCAGCCACAGCTCCTCTGGGAATTCCATCCCAGCCCCTCACACCATCCCAACCAGGAATTCATTCCCAATATCCCATCCAAACCTGCACAGGGAATCTTGGATTCATTTGGGTTGGAATGGATCCCAAAGTCCATCCAATCCCACCATGGACAGGGACACCTCCCACCACCCCAGGTTGTTCCATCTGAGCCTGGAACAGGGATCCAGAGACATCCCATAATTCTTCCCAATATCCCATTTAAACCAGCACATGGAATCCTGGAATGGTTTGGGTTGGAGGGGATCCCAAAGTTCATTTGGTCCCACCATGGGTCCCACACCTCCTACTGTTCCAGGTGCTCCAGCCTGGCCTGGGTCATTCCAGGGATCCAGGGGCAGCCAGAGCTGCTCTGGGAATTCCATCCCAGCTGGGAATTTCTTCCCAAAATCCCACCTAACCCTGCTCTCAGTCAGTTTGAAGCCATTCCTCCTTGTTCTGCCCCTTCACTCCCTCCAGGCCCAGCCTGGCCTTGGGCATTTCCAGCCACAGCTCCTCTGCCAACCTCTGAAACCTCTCCAACCCTCAACTCCATGAAAATCATGAATAAATAACTTTATTTGGATATTCAAACCAGGCCAGTGTGCTAAAACCCAATAAATAAATAATGAACAAAATCTCCCAGCAGATCAAGGATTCCAGGAGGTACAATTAACACAAGGGCCCCAAAATGCCACGGGATCATCAGGGCTGGAAAAAACATCTCTGGACATCAAGTGCAATCACACCAACATTGCTGAGGCAGCAGAGTTTCAGATTTGATATTCAGAATATTTTTACTGACTGTAGTGCCTCTGTTTGTACCTAGAAAGAGGGGCCAGACAAAGTTAAAAGAATAAAACTGATATTTATTTATTGAAGGGCCTTCAGGACAGACAAAGCCTCTCCAAGGGGCTACACCCCAAAATGGACGATGATCACGAGTTTTTCAGACAATTTTAAGTTTAATTTATGTATCAGGGGTTAATTCTCCAATTACAGCTCTGGGTAATGAAGTCACACATCCCCAGTTTGCTCCCCTATAACTCACTTTTATTTATAATTTTTGGGGCCTGAGGCTATAGGGTGTCCTTGAGATTCAGGGATTGTTTTGTGTGACCAAAATCCCAGTGTAGACTAACTAAGCAGCTAATTAAAGTAAGATAAATTAACCTACTGACTAAAGACTAGAGTAGCTAACACTTCATATGGAGTTTAGAGTTATAGACTAATGCAGCACAGGATTTGAAAAATAAAAGGCTGAAATCTTAAATCAACTACACCAAGTGCTCTCTGAGCTGACAAGTGCAGGATAAAATTCCTTTTTCTTCCCAAATCCCCACGTGGTTGATGCACAGGGACCTGGAGAAGGTTTAGGGGATTTATGTTCCCAATCTCTGCCTCTCCCCACACAATTAATGCTGGTTTGCACTCCATTAAAAATCCAGGCTATAAAACTGCTTTCATGGGATGAGTTGATCTCCAGTTGTGTGAAAGAGTAAGTGAAACTCAGCTAATTTTATTAGCAAGATTGATTTTTTGTCACTGTGTTCACGTTGCTGCAGAGCTGGGCTTGTCCTGCCAGCCCAGCAGAAGCAAAAATGGGAATATCCAGAGTCAGTCTGCTAAAAAAAGGGGAAAAAATAAACCAAAAGGGAGGTTTGGGCTGGAAAGGGGAAGGATAGAAGGAAGATGGCAGAAGGGGGAAAGTGACATCTGTGGGTCACCAAATGTGATCTGGTTTAAAATCAACAAAATATCTACAATATACACACACAAAAAAAACCCCAAAAACAAACAAACAACAAAAATAACCAAACCAAAGCCAAAAAATAACAAAAAATAAACAAAACAAAAAACCCCAAACACCCAAAGAAATCTATATTATAATATATTATAATATTATAATTAAGGCATAGAATAATGGAATGGGTTGGGTTGGATGGGATCTGAAAATCATCCAGTTCTCCAGCCTGGCCTTGGACACTTCCAGGGATGGCAAAGCCCCTCCAGGGAAGCACTGGAGGCTGATTTTAGAGAACCCAGTGCTCAGCCCTGGCTGTGAAGGGTGGTGCAGCTCCTTGAGGCTCCTTTCTGCCCTCACCAAAGCTCTAAATTATACAAATTATTATACATACAATAATTATACAATTATACAAAACTCTGTCTCTGTTTGATTCTCCTGCCACATTTGCATTTCCTGATTTCATCCCCTGCCTTCTTTCTGTCCTCAGACCTCCTTGGACCATCCAGACAGGAATTCCCAGAATGAAACTTGGGATCCCTTGGGTGCTGCAGAGCCCAGAATAAATTACAGCTGTGCACAGAAATTAAACCCAACCCAGCCTCAGTAGCTCTGTCCATCATCCCCAGGGCCAGAGTGCACAGCAGCACTGCAGGAATCCTGAGCAGCTTTTCCCTCTGGGAATTCTCCCTTGGGATGGGCAGGGATGCTGGAATGTGCAGGCACAGACAGATTAGGCAGGTAATGTGTATTATTTACAAATAAATGTGAGTGGTTTTGCATTATTTAGCAAATTCCCACTCTATAAAGTGATCCAAGCACCTTTTGGTCATGCACAAACACAAATGTTCAGGATAAGGAGATTTTTCCAAGCTAATGATCTGACTGCAGAGGACAGGAACCACATGGATGTGGGACCATGAGCTGCCAGCTCCAAATGCCATTTTGGAGTTGGTTTTTATCTGGGTTTTTTTGGTTTTTTTTTGTTTTTTTTTTTGTTTTTTTTTTTTTGCAGACAGCATGTGTAAAAGAGGCTTGAAAGAGCAATCAGGGTTATTTTGCAAATTGCCCTGGAAAATCCACAAGCACATGGGGAGAAGGCATAAAAGAGGCTGTAAATTTAACAGGGAGAAACAAACACAATTATCCCAGGCAGAGCAATTCCAGTTGCTCGATGCAGAATGGGATCTTAATCACTCCAAGGCCAGAGCAGCTGGATAATGAACAGTCCCCCTCAGCCCTCACAGCCACAGGAATTGTTCCTTCAGCTGCCAATTTATCACTCTGGGAGGAGGGAAGGGTTTCCTGTCTGTGTCACCGTGCTCATGGATTTATTCTCTGCTTCACCTGCCCCCAGCCAGCCTCTGTCCCATGATGGGCACCTAAAAACCACCAAAACAGGGACCTGTGCCTCTCTTACCTGGGGTTTCTCACCTGAAATACAAAATTTATCCAGCAGGGCCCCAGACAGGGCTGATCTCTGCCCAGGGGTTTGGACACAGGACAAGGGAAATATTGGCTCCAAATATCAGCAGCAACTGGTGAATGCTGGCAAAATTAACTCAATTAACACCTTTACAATGGGAAATTATAATTATTATTATTAGTAATAATAACAATAACAATACTGTATTTTATATTATTATATTATCATATTATATTACTATATTATTATATTAGATTATATTGATATATTGTTATATTGTAATAAATAATATATAATGATTATATAATGATAATAGTAATATTATTATTATTATTATTATTATTATTATTATTATTATTATTATTATTATTATTATTATTATTATTATTATTGTAGCAGTTTGCAAGGAAATAAATAAGAGGTGATAAAATAATTTCAGAAAAAATCCAAGCTGGGAATTCAACTGGTGGCTGCTGTGTCCCTGTTTTGTGCTCAGCCCACTGGGTCAGACACCAGGAATTATCCAAATCCTCTGGGTTTTGGTGCTTTTCCAGCTCTGTCTGATTGTTTGAGTCACCTCATTATTGACTTCTCCAAAGGGGGTTGGAAAACACACAGCAAACCCAAACAACTCACACATAGAGAACAATTCCAAAGAGTGAACTCCAACCTCAGCTCAGGAAAATGTTCCTCTCCTCTTAAATCTCTTTTCAATTTCTCTTAAAAAGAGAGAAAACTACATAATGTCTCTGACTTTAAAATCTGCATAAATAACCTGAATAATTGATGAATTTTGCACTTTATAACCATTCTGCACTGAATATGAATTATTCTTTAAAAAATAAAACAAACCAAACCTGAATAAGGTGGAGAAAAAGAATGGATACATTAAGAACATTTTTGGAGGATGAGAAACAGAATTGTAGAAATGTGGAATGGTTTGGATGGGAAGGACCTGAAATCCCATCCAGTGCCACCGTGGGCAGGGACACCTCCCAATGTCCCAGGGGATCCAGGGACAGCCACAGCTCCTCTGGGAATTCCATCCCAGCCCCTTTCCCAATATTTCTTCCCCAAATCCCATCTAAATATGGAATCCTGGAATGGTTTGGGTGGGAAGGACCTGAAATCCCATCAGTGCCACCGTGGGCAGGGACACCTCCCAATGTCCCAGGGGATCCAGGGACAGCCACAGCTCCTCTGGGAATTCATTCCCAGCCAGGAATTCCTTCCCAAAATCCCATCAAATCCCAGTCTCCATAACCTGGAAGCCATTCCCTGTGTCCTGTCCCTCCATCCCTTGTCCCAACTATTTTGCATTTCACTTTTCCCATTCAGTATTTGGGGATCTCAAAATGAGCTCTGGAGCCCAAAGGACACTGAATGGACACTCTGGATTTACACAAATTGGAACCTTTAAAGTCTGTTTTTTTTTCCTGGAAGCTCTGAAATAACAAAAGCAGAATCCAAGATGCAGCACACTCAGTTTTCACATCCTTTAATGATTTCTTGTGTCGTGGTTGACTTTGAGGAGGGTGATCCAGGCAAGGCAGTAAAACAAGGAAAGGGAGTTCTGGATTCCTGCAAAGGGAATTGCCACACTCCAGACAAAGCACAAATCCCTGCCACGTTTCCAGAAGGTTCCTCCTTCCCCAGCAGGAGCACAGTCAGGAAAAATGGGATTTTATCCCCAGTGTGCTCTTAAAGAGTGAACAGTGAGAAAAACCAGCTCTGAAAGGGAAGCAGGGCTCAGGATGGGCTGAAGGAGATCTGGTGCCACAGAAAGGATAAACTTTAAATACTGACAAGGACATTACATCCTTTTGTTCCTCTTGCTGTCACTGATTCAGGCCCTGTTTGCACCTGAGGCTGGGAAATCTGAGATTTGGGAGGGCAGAAATCTGTGGGGTTTGGTTCTTCTCGCTCCCCCTCCTGCCAGAGGTAAACAAACCCCCTAATCGTGGGTACCCCAATTAATGAACACGGGAAGGAAAGATTTGTGACACTCAGCTCCCCCAAAGGGGCGAAACTCCTGAGCTGTAGCCAAGCCCTGCAGCCACACTCAGCTCTGCCAGAGGAAAGGCTCCCCTTCCCCAGGGATGGTCACAGCCCCAGGCAATCCCAGGGTTATACCAGAAAATTCCAAGATAACACCAGAGAATTCCAGGATAATGCCAGAGAATTCCAGGATTCCAGGCAATCCCAGGACAATACCAGAGAATTCCAGAGTGCCCGAGAATCACAGGACAATGCCAGGCAATCCCAGGATAATGTCAGGCAATCCCAGGACAATTCCAGAGAATTCCAGAGTGCCAGAAAATCCCAGGATAATGCCAGAGAATTCTGGAATGCCAGGCAATCCCAGGATAATGCCAGAGAATCCCAGGATAGTGCCAGAGAATTCCAGAGTGCCAGGCAATCCCAGGACAATGCCAGAGAATTCCAGAGTGCCAGGCAATCCCAGGACAATGCCAAGCAATCCCAGGACAATGCCAGGCAATCCCAGGACAATTCCAGAGAATTCCAGAGTGCCAGGCAATCCCAGGACAATGCCAGGCAATCCCAGGACAATCCCAGAGAATTCCAGAGTGCCAGGCAATCCCAGGACAATTCCAGAGAATTCCAGAGTGCCAGGCAATCCCAGGACAATGCCACACATCCCTGCTGCTGCCATGAAACCCGAATATCCAAACACCTGCTGCTGCTGGGCACGGAAGGACCCAACTACAGCTCCAAGGATCCTTAAACCTGAGGAGCATCCTGCAGGAAGAGGGCTGTAAACCCCTGGATCATGAACAGCTGGGAATATTTAACCCAGGGAAGAGGAATGAATTCTAAACAAGGAGCCACAAACTCTGAGGATCCTTCAATTGAAACGCTCACCTGTGGGTTTTTTTTACAATTTTTCCACTAGACCATTTCCCCCTCTCCCCCCCAGCCCCTGGCAGAGATTTTATTGTTGGAGGATGTCATCGGGGCTGTTTCAGATCTGTCAGAAATAATCTTCTCATCTGCCAACTTCTCCCGGGGAGGAGATGAGCTCATGTTCCGACTGACAAGATGTGCTGAAGAGCCTGGGCTCTCTCAGAGCCTGCGAGGAGCTGAAGTTCCCCCATTGTGTGAATCCTGTCAGAGCTGGCCCTGCAATTTTCCTAATGACAGCTGCTGTCAGCCAAGGAGGGGAAATTATTCTGTTCAGCTGGGAATGCTGACAGGAGCTGCAGAAAGAGCCTGGGCGCTGCAGGGAAGGAAAAAGGGCCAGGTATTGAAGGGAAGGTGGAGAAAATTCACCAAGCACACAAGAGAGACTCAACTCGAGGTATTTTCAGCCTCCTTCCAAAATCCTGGGGAGTTATTTACTCAGGCAAGGAAGGAGTGATACAAAATTAAATAAACCACCTCAGGAGTAATGTGGGAGACACCCAGCCAAGTTCACAGAGGTGTTCTGTGTCTGTAATTTCATATTTTGATGCCATTTCCAAGGGTGGGATTGTCCAGCTCCCACATGCTTTTCAGTAGATCTGAAATTACCTGGGATCATTTAAAAAGTCTTTTAAAAGCTTCATTAGGTGCCTGTGTGCATTTTTTGGAACCTGTTTCCACTCTTTCCTGTTGTAAAGGGGACTCACCACATCAGTTCTGCAATTTCTTCTTTGCCCTAGAGCCAGAGATCCCCCTTTGCAAACACATTTTTGTGGAGCTCTGTCATTGGGATACTACTGGGAGAAAAGAGAGCAGCTCTTTCTCAGGCTGCTCAAGGGCAAGAAATTATAACAACCTGGAGATGTGTTGTTTGGCACAAAGCATGATTTCAAAGAGGTGTTGCCTCCTTGGGCCAATGAGCCTTTTCTGTTCTGTTTTGCACGATCTGCCCTATATAAGTTTGGTGTTTCTTTAATTAAAATCCCTTTTTCTCCTCCATTACACAAAGGACTTTGTTGCATTATCCTTTCTGCCGTTAACCAGTTGCTTTAATGACCTTTCAAAGCTGCCTCCCTGCAAGCAGGGCTGTGCTCAGGACACCTGAAGTGTGGGTAGGAAACAAACTCTGCACAAATTCCTTGGATCCAGGGGTATTTCAGAAACGTTCCCAAGGATGGAATCAGTGATTCCTTTACTGGCTGAGGGTCTCAGACAAGTCCAGGTGTGCAGAACTCCAGCAGGTTTTCTATTGAGGGCACCCAGGTCGAGCAGCTCTGGTGCTGAGAAAAGGGAAAAACCAAACCCAGAAAAAAACCCAACATAATGACAATTCAAAATTCATCATCTCCTAAGGAAGAGATTTAATGTGTTATGAGCAGGAAACTCTTTTCCCAAGTGGGGATGGAGACTCAAGCGCAGTGCCTGAGGTTCCAGACTTGTATTTGTTATGCAAAACTAACTAAAACTAACTAAAAACAGTCCACAAAAATCCACATGATTACAAAGTCTGGAGTGTTTTTTATCTCCTAAACAGTTTTCCAGCTGTTGCATTTGTAATTAACACCAGAACAGCTTTTTGCCTTTCTCATTTCTACTTCCAGGGGAATAAATGATAAATCAAGAACTGGAGAAAGGGAAGCTTTGCTGGACAATTAAGAACAGCCAAACCAAACAAAAACCCTGGAAATTATTCCCAGCTTAAAATCTTGTCAGTGTCTCAGTGGCTTTAAATCCTATTCAGGTGATTAGTCAGTTCCACTGTCAGAAAGATTAATAGATTGATCTTTGAAGAGGATTAGAAGAAGATTTTTAGTAATTTGGCTAAGCACAGTGGATGCTTTTAGTGGGAATTTTCCCCTCCTGGACCTGGCTGTTGTTTCATTAGGAACAATTCTGTTCCTTTTCTCCTGTAGGATCAGGTGACAGAGCCACACACAGAAAACATCTGAGATAAACACAACCCCGTGGATGTGGTGGTGTTGGGAAAATGAGGAGGAGCAGGAGCTGATCTTGTGGGAACAGCCACAGGATTCTCCATGAGCCACTCGTGACCACAATTTAGGGAGCTCTGTGCTGTAGGGGACAAAAAAAGGGTGATGTTTGTCTTAGATCTAGATCCTGATAATCCTGCAGATTATCCCATCCTAAATAAAACCAGGCTGCCAGGAGCTGCAACAAAGCATCAGTCCCACTAATTATTTTTATTAATTATTTTTATTAATTATTTTTATTAATTATTTTTATTAATTATTTTTATTAATTATTTTTATTAATTATTTTTATTATTTTTATTATTTTTATTATTTTTATTTTTAACATTCCCACTAATTCTTTCTCATCATTTTGCCCAGAGCAGCTGTGAAAGTGTCCAAGGCCAGGCTGGACAGGCTTTGGAGCTTTTTCTGGGATAGTGGAAGGGGTGGAATTTGGTGACCCTAAAAGTCCTTCCAACCAAAACCATTCAGGATTCTGTGACTATACCTCAAAAAAAACCAAAAACAAACAAACTAACAAAAAAAAAATTAGGTTGGGGGAAACTCGGTCCTCATTTCACTCAGCTCTCCTCTCCTGCTCTGCTGTTATAATTACACATGATATTATTGGCTTTTCACAAATATTAAAATGAATGCTGTGTGTATAGTGTTGGAAAACTTTGCTGTGTAAATAGAGTTTCTTTAGTTCTGCTATTAACAAAACTTAGAAATAGTAGTGTGACAAACATATTTTTATTCTTGGACTATAACATGGTGGTGTAAAAAGTTTCTGTTCATGTAAATAACTCAGACAATGGTAAAAAAAAAAGATAATCAGGAAATTCTTCACATTCTTGGATTATTGGTGACACACAGCACCACAGGGAAAGAATTTATTGATCTTCTGTGTTGATTTACAGGTTGGGGGGATGATTTTGAATAATACATGAAGGTCTATGAATATTCAACAGGTTGATGCACTTAAAGAAGTGTTTTCTGAGTTAGTGTATGCTTTTGGCTAAAGCACCCAGCTGTGTAACTTTCTGCTTTATTGTTTGTCTCTTATTGTCTTTTATTATTTTATTTTATTTTACAATTTTTTATTTTATTTTACAATTTCCCAGGACAGTGAACCTGGTTTTCACATCTCCTCCCCTGGATGCTGGAGGGCAGGACACAGAGCAGGACAGGGATGAGCATCCCTCCATCCCAGGGGCTGCTTTGAGCTCCCAGACACAGCTTTGGCTCCTCCACTGCATCCCCGTGGGTTTCACTCCCTAAAGGAGCTCAGCTTGCCCCCAGTGCTGTTTTTGTTGTGTTTTCTCTGTTTCAGAACATCCCCGCAGCCCCAGTCCCACATCACCTCCTGATTTTAATTCCTCACCCCATTTCCTTCATGCCTTTTAAGTACATAACAAAACATTTAAGGTTTCATTCTCCCTAATTTCGGTATTTCATTCCCAATAACTTGGTTTCAATGCAATTTGAAGTGTTCTCAGCACCACATTATTTATATTTCCACCCCATCACAAGTACCAAGCAAACTGTTTTATTTTCCTGTGACACCCACTGCCTGCTACAGGGTAATTCCAAGCACTGGAAGCTCCAAATGAATGAAACCACTTTCTTAAGCACCTACTGTGATTAAAAATTCTACTTAGGACCAAAATCTCATTTATTTCCCACCCAGGGACCTTTACAGAGAGATAGGAAAGGCCATGGCCTGAAGGGAACCCTCTTCCCACCCTCCCTGGTGAACAGGAACATCACAAAGGAATTGTTCCATTTGATTCCTATAAAAGATCCTTTAACTTTGTTGTAGCATCTGCATGAAGCCTTTGACTTCTGGCTCAGAATTTCCTGGCTCTGCATTTTGCAATTTTTTTCTTAATTCTGCACTTTCAGAAGCTGAGAGGAATTCCCTGTTTGTTCTTCCAGAGTCTGTGTTTTCTTTTCTTTCAATTCACTGAATAATGGTTGTATAAAGAGAAGAAAAAAGTGGTTGAGAAAGATCAGAATTGGGATTTTTGAGCTCCCTCCCTGCCCATTGCCTGAGCAACAATTTAATTTAGAGCAAGACTGACAAACAACATTCAGACCACTGAGAATTGTCAACTCCAGGCAGAGGAGATCAGCCAAGTGGGATTTTGGAAATCCCATATTCAATATCTGCACCAGGGTGCTTTGGAACCTTCTGGAGGTGTGGAGAATATTTAATTAAAGCTGATTCACCTCAGAGCTCCCAGATGTGGAAGGCAGGAGATCAAGGTGAAAATTGTTAATTATTAAAGGCCCCCTGTCCAGACAGCTTTCATCAATTTGGCCTCAGAAGAGGAAAACAAACAAAAAAGTCACAATAAAGCATTTTTATGATTAATTCTCTGGGCATACCAGGGGAGCAGCAGGTTCACTGCAGCTTTGGTCACACTGGATCTAAATCTGGATCTAAATCTGGATCCAAATCTGAATCTAAATCTGAATCTAAATCTGAATCTAAATCTGGATCTAAATCTGGATCCAAACCCTCTCTCAGTTTCAGAGAGGAGCAAACCCTGCTCTGGGGAGGCAGAACTGTGCAAAGGCAATTCTGGTTCCCCTGGGGGCTGGAAATTCCTGACAGGAATTCTTCCAACTCCCCTTTTAATACACGAAGAAACCAAAACCCGATGTACTAAAGGACAATCCAAGGTCACGAGGTTTTTGTGGGGTTTTTGTGTGGGTTTTTCTGATTTTTTTTTTTGGTTGTTGTTTTTTTTGTTTGGTTTTGGTTTGTTTTTTGGTTTTTTTTTGGGGGGGGCTTGTTTTGTTTTTTTGTTTTTTTGTTTTTTATGATTTTTTGGGGGGGGGCTGTTGGTTTGTTTCGGTTTTATTTTTAAAATACAGTGTTCCCCTCTAGAATTTCTTCTTCTCCTTCAGACAGCTTAAAAGCACATCTCCAACATGCATTTAGGACATGTCTGCACCCTGGAAAGCCTTGTTAGCATCCTCCTTTATTTGGGGAGAACAAAGCAAGCATGATTCAAGCAGCAACTTCACTAAAGGCAGAAAAAGAAATGTTATTACAGTTAGTGGGATAAAACCCTCTGCAAGGGCTTGACAGCTGAGAGGAAGAATGCAGCCTTGGAGAAATGGGAATAATTAAAGGGGGAGAGGCAGAAGGGAAAATTACTGTGAGTAAATTGAGTGGATGGATCAGTCTGGGTCAAAAATTCAGTGCCCATTGCACAATCTGAGTGAAATCAGTTCCCAATGCACAAAGTGAAATCAGTGTTCATTGCACAGAGTGAAATCAGTGCCCAAAACACAGCCTGAGTGAAATCAATGCCCACAGCACAGTCTGAGTGAAACCCACCCACCCAACTTGAGTGAAATCAATTCCCACCTGCTAAACCTGAGTGAAATCAATTCCCACCCACCCAACCTGAGTAAAATCAATTCCCCCCTGCCCCCCAAAATTGAAGCAGCTCCCCAGCCATTCCCACGCCCCAGCAGCTCAGACACCCCCAGATCTCTCCAGTGACCCCTCCTCCAGACCAGCTCCTTGTTTAAAACTCTGGCCCTTCACTCTTGCAGAGCACAGAGCCTTTGGGACATCCCCAGAGCCACAGGAATAATTAAAACTTGGAAAAGGAAAGGGAAAAAATGATGAGGATTAAACTTCCCAACTGGTGCTGAAGGTTTAACAGAAGTTTCTGACCAGCCAACCAACATGAAGTGATTTTTAATGGACAGCTTGGGCTGAGCTGGAGTGACAGGAGTGGGAGTGAGCTGTTGTTCAATGGGAAGTGACAGTGAGAACACCCAAGGGTTGCTGCTTTACTCGCTTACTGTGATTAACAATGTTGTCCACAAAGATTGAAACTTAATTAACATTTTTAAATTGTGCTTTGACATTTTTAGCTCTGCCTGTAAAAGCACTTGTGCAGCTGTGTGGTTACAACAGAGCTTTAACTGTTTGAACCACTCATCCACTGGAGGCTGATTGTGTTTGACTTCTGACAGCAAAAAATGCCAAAATCCAGATGTAGCCAGCACTCAAAGAACTGCTCTGAGCTCCTGGAGTGATTCTGTGCCTGGGATCAGAGCCCTCCCCCTCAAACAGGATTTAATCCCTCACAAAGTGTTCCATTAACTTTGGTAAAAGAGTTTTGCTCAAATGGGATCTTGGAGCAGAGGATTACACTAAGCTTGACCCTGGTGAGTTGATAACACGCATATCTTTGGGTGAAAAAAATAAGAAATTCAAGCTTCTGCAAGAACACTTTGTTCACTGCTCCCACTGAATTTCCAGAGTCAGCTTCCCCATTGAAACAGGAGCAGCAAAGAAGATGGAATGGGACAGAATTATTTACTTTACTGAAAGGGCAGGGCCTGCAGAGGGAAACTCAGAATTTTATTTGACTTTGGGGTGCTGGATTCAGAGTTCCTGGAACATTCCCAATGTCCCAAGAGTTTTCCCTCTTTTCCAGGTCACTCCTTGGCTGTTTCACAGGTTTGATCCAAGGGCAATCAGTATTTCTCTTTGAGTATTAAAAAATAGGACAGAAAGACTCTGGAAAAGAAGGAAATACAATTTTATGAGGACAGAATTATGATTCTGTAAAATCAGTAAAATAAAAGATACAACATGTATATAAAATATGTGAAAAGGTGGGGACAGAAGGAAAATTTTTTCTGAGTTCTGGTAGGAAATCCACAGCCCCTTGAAGTCTCCCACATGCACCAGAGAACAGGTCTCCTCTCTTGAGTGGGAACACAATGGATTTGATAAATTCACTCTGCTGGGCAGAGAAATGCAAATGTCTGGAGTTACATAAACACTGCAGCAGGGCAGTGTGGACATGCCTGGCCAAGCCAGGCTCCAGCAAACAGCTCTGCCATGTTCCACGGAATATTTAACAGCTTCATTTAGAAAGCAGAGCTGCTTCACCTTTTCTGTGGGCACCAGATGTCAAGGCACAATCACATATCAATCTATTCAAATCAACCCCAAACCAGAGACTCTTATAGAACAACACAATGCAATTAGAAGGAAATGGTCAGCTCAATATTGGCCCACTAATGAGAACTGCCTCGATGAAATGACTATATTCATTTAATTAAAAAGCCCATTATGGACCCCATTCAAAGTGCTGCTCACTGAACTCTTTCATATCAATCTCATTTGTGTTTGCAGCATGTTTGGGGCATTATGTTGATTTGCACAAGCAGGTTCTGGAGAACAAAGTCTTGGGGAAAAAAGCACTTGGCCCCTCATGAAAGGGTTTTATTGGAGATAAATGCATCTATAGATGGATATGAGCACTAATGGTTATTCTCTAAACTACCTGCAGCTCAGGTTCAGGAGTAGGAGGGATGAAGTAATTCCCAACCTGGAGTTCACCTCAACTCCACGTGCAGCAGTTGCTGAATCACCACAGATTTTCACTCAGGTGGTTTTAGAAGCATCACTGCCACCCTGGAGGGAAAAACAAGCAGGAGGGGGGAAGCTGCAAACCCCTGACTCCACAGGGAAGCTGCATTTCTCACCCTGACACACACAGAAATCAGAATTAGGGATGGACACTACAGGAAAGGACATTTCCCAGCAGCTGCAGGCACAGATTTTGGCCTCCACTGAACAAACAGGAGTTGAAGCTGAAAGATGCTGAAGAATATCAACCACTGCTGCATGAAAACTTGAGGGAGAGCACTGCAGGTTTGTTTTTTTTTTAGAGCAAGTGAAAAAAAGCTTGTAATCAGCCTGATGCACAACTTCTGCTTTGACAAGGCTCTGCAGGGATAAGCAGTTGGATTTTTATCCCTTTTACCTCAGAGACTTAAACACCATGGAGCAAAAGCACCTTTAAAATGCAGAACCACTGTTTGGACAGACAAATCCCAAAAGGTAACCCCAGCACAGGCAGAGCTGCAAAATATTTGCATGTTCAGCTCAACCTCATCCCTGAGCTGTGAGAAATTTGCTGCAACCTGGGAAATTATTTGGAATCTTGAAGATGATAACATGAATCTTTGCTTATCACAGGCACAGCCCTGTGTGCTGGGTGATAAATATCCAATATCCTTCCCCCACCAGGCCCCTGGTGCCACCAGGAGTGGCAAAGCAGGAAGAAAAAATCTGATTTGCATATGGGATTTCTGCAGCTTTTCAAGGCTTTAGGGGCAAATATGGCCTGTGCAACGTGTGTGTAAAAAGGCCAGGAGTCTGAATTTGGATGATATCTCTGCAGAACACAGAACTGGGGTGGCCTGTGGGTTAAAGAGGGGCTCAGTGCTGGGGTTGAAATAATTCCAGGGCTGAGGGGCCCAATGCTGGGGTTGAAATATTCAGTTCCAGGGCTGAAATACTCAATTCCAGTGCTGTGTGTCTCAGTTCCAGTGCTGTGTGTCTCAGTTCCAGTGCTGTGTGTCTCAGTTCCAGGGCTGAACTCTGCTGTTAACATTTAGCTGAGGTCCAGCTGTGCCAACAGTTGAATTATTGATGTGATTGCCAATATCAGGACCCAGCATTTCCAAGAGAGGCCTCGTGCCCTGGCCTTTGGCACCAGCAGCTGCTGTTAATGAGGGTGTGTGATACCAGTGACCTCCAGTGTGATCCCAGTGACTCCCAGTGTGATCCCAGTGGTCCCCATTGCTACTGAACATATCTGAAAGTTAAGTCACTTTCTGAAACTAAAAGAAGACACAAAAATATCAAATAGTCGATATAAAGAGTCATTTATATCACTGTAAGGGAGAAAAGTGTTTGACCAGCATTAGAAATGCTGCCAGTCCAGATAGGCTCAGTTTCTTCTGGAAGCTCATTTTCTGAATCTTTGGATGAGGATATTTTGTTCTCTTCTGAAAACCTAGCAACAAAAATGCAATTATTTTCTGAAATTTCCTGATGGAATCCGAACGAGTACGAGTGGGAAAAAAAAAAATCTCACCCTTCAATTCACTGAGCAGCACCAGGTCTGAGTTTTCCTCCAGGGTCCAGCACACAAACAATCAAAAGATGCAAATCATCCCCTCACTTGATGATGGAAGAGGGGAAAATATTATATTAGACCCACCTGAACATCACTGCTCTGTCAGGAAGGCAATGAAGAGCCATCAAAGCATCTTTCTGTGGTAACAGAAGAGGCAGAGAAGAGGAAAATCCACTATTTTTAAGTTTAAAGATTTTATTCTTATTCTCAGCAAGGCCTAACAGGGAGGCCCCAGCAGGCCTGGCTCTGTTCACCCCTTGTGACTGGGAGAAGGTTAAACTTTCTGAAAAGGCACCAAGCAACATGAAAATACTATTTTTTTTTGCACTTCAGGTTGTCCTTAAAGCTGCACAATCCCTGCTGCCCCAGTTTAGGCATCCTCTACCCCTGATCAGTTGTGACTGCTTAGGAAAGGCCTAGCATTAACCTCGACTTTCATATGAACTTGGCTTCCTCTCTTTGTGCACCAGGAAAAAAAATCCAATAAATTTAAAAATTCAAGGGGGCTGTTCAGAGGCAAAGAGCTGCTGAACTCCCAGCTGCACTTTTGAGGGATCGTAATTTCACTCCAAAATCAGCCTTTGTTTGAGCACTTGTAGGGATCAACTCAAACCTCTCATTCCCCTCAGTGCAGCCTGGACTTGAAAGGTTTCTGAGAGCAGCAGACACTGAGAGTTACTGAGCAGGGAGGGATGGCAAACAGCTCTGTTTGCCCAGAAACTGCCATCCCTCTGCTCACCGGATGCAAAACCAAACAGAAAACACAACACTGACCCTGGAGATTTCCTTTGAGCTATTCCAGTGCTCGACCAAATTCTGCGTGTCTGCACATCAAAAACCCGCTGGGCATGGCAGGGAAATGCTGCCAAATGAGCCCAAAATCTCAGGTTTGGTGCTGAGTGATTTGCTGTTTTCCAGGAGGTTCAAAGCTTGGGATTCAAAAACCCCATCAGGAGTTTTGACACAATGCTTATCAGTCAGAATGAACATGTGTTAATAGTTTTGACAGAAAAGTGATTATCTGTGTTATATAAACCACAAAATTTCATGACTATTCCTCAGCATATCATTAAAATACATTGACATTTGGATTTAAATCATCTTGGATATTGCTGTGACTCTCCTTTCCACTGCTGCTCATCCTAAAAGGGGTGTAGAGCAAGGAAAGTCTCTGAGCTGCTGGAGAACAGGGTTCAAATCATGGGCAGTTCCTTCCATCCACAGCTCCTGGAAAATTCAGGGAAAATCTGCTTCTGCAATAATGGAATGTGCTCTTGCCATCTGGAGAGAGGAGATGGCAGGAGAGGAGTGTGGGGGAACAGGGGATGAGGAACAGGAGCCGTCTGGGTGTGGGATGGTGTCTTGGGTTGTGACCAAAAGTTTTTATTCGATCATCAGCTGTTAAACCAGCTGGGGCAGTGACCCTGATCTCCCTGGGAGATATCTTCTGTTAATGGGCCATCTTTAAACCAGCTGGGCAATCATCTTTATCTTTCCACAGCCCATCCTCCCTCCAGGAGATATCTCCTGTTAATGGCCATTGAGTCCCAGTGCATGACTGATAAAATTCCATCATCCCACTGGGAGATGCTCCACCCAGGGGAGGAGCCAAACATTTCCTACCCAGATAAAAACTGAGATTTGGAACACCAGAGCAGCCTTTGCCACTGGATTCCAGAGGAAAACCAGACCCTTCCACATCATCCCTGGAGCTTCAGAGGAAACTGCACCTTCTCCAGGAGCACTGCTCCAGCTGAACCACATCTGCCACTGCAGGAGGATGCAGCCACCATTGAATGGGACTGTGCCAACACCCTGACTGACTGACGGGTGTCAGCTTGGATTCTGACTCTGGCAGGGTTTTGGGATTGTTCTTTGTAATACTGCATTTCTATTTTAATTTTCCTAGTAAAGAACTGTTATTCCTAATTCCCATATCTTTGCCTGAGAGCCCCTTAATTTCAAAATTGTAATAATATTTTCCATCTACCTTTCTTAGCAGACACCTGTCTTTCCAACCAGGACAGATGGCTGCAGAGTCACTCTAAAATCACAGAATCATGGCATGGTTTGCCTGGGCAGGAGCCTCCAACCCATCCAGTTCCACCTCCCACCATCCCAGGGTGCTCCAGAGGGGTGGGACTGGTTGCTCTTGAAGGTCCCTTCCAAACTATTCCCATGATTTTCTGATTCCCAAACTTCCCTCTTGCTGCTGGGAAATTTTGGTTGTCCCTGCTGGGAACAGCTCCACAGCTGTGGCAATTATCCTGCAGGATCTGTCACCTTAATCAACCCCAGCACAGGACAATTTATTCTCAATGCAACATTAATTTCAGACAGGTTAAAGTGAAACATTTTAGTGGCTTAATGGGAAAAAAGGGGGAGAAAATGCAGATATCCCACTAAAAACCAGTAGTTAAGGATAAAAGGGAAAATAACTGCTATCATAGGATGGAAGTCAACCCACCTGCAGGAGAAGAATTGCAGACAGGATGAACAGCCAGAAAAAAATTTTAAAAACCCAACAGGGCTTGTCTTATCCATGGAATTAAATCCAGATCTTATAGATGAGAACATGTACCCCTGAGCGGGATTTCTGGGTATGTAAACACATTAAATACCTGGGCAGGTGGATTTTAAAACCTTGAGGCTCCTTTGAAGCCACCTATAACTCAAATAAAAGTTTCAGCAGCAAGACTGGATGCAACTTTTTTTTTTAAAAGATAACCTTGTATTTTGACAGTTTCAACAGGACCTTTTCAGCTCAGGAGTTTCAGAATGGGTTTTTGGGGATGGAATATTTTGGGTTTGCCTTCTGGGTTTCTATGGAGGCTGAGCTGTCAGAAGTGATGAACAAACAACCAGAGCATCGATGGAGCAGTGCACTGGAAACCTGAATTTATCCCCTGCCACACTCATAAAAACACTTTCTCTTATTTTACCCATGATCAGATATTGGGATGTTGTTACTTTATTTCTAACTATTTTTTCAAACATTCTTTAGACGTCTTAGATTTTAACGGAATTCAAGTTTACACCATTTGGGGTTTCATTCCCTGCCTTCTTCTCCAACTTGAGGTTGGTACTTCCTAAACCACCTGATTCTTGTCTTGTATGAAGAGACTCAGTGAGATTTTCTTCCCTCAGTGAGCTCTGTTGGCAAACTCATTTCTGCTGCTCCATCAGAGATTTTGGCTTCCCTTTCCAAATGCAAATATCCCAGTGCATGCATCTCATAAAAGCCATAATGGGAATTTATTTACACTCCAAACCATCTGACCAGTGCTTGTCACCAGAATGCAAATACCAGATGGAAAACACTCGACCACTTCCCAAAGATCCCACTTATTTAATATTTTCTTCCCAGAATGCCTCCACAGTGAGTTAAACACCCTGCAAACATTTTTAGTTAGCAAGAGGCCTGGCTGTGGCTCTCAGCTGTCACTGCACACCCAGAAATCCAAGGATTTCAGTGAGATTGGGGAGGAGGAGGTGACACAGCCAGGGCAAAGCCAGGGGTTGGTGCTTGACCACCAGGCACCAGTGTCACACACACAGGGGATGGCTTCAAACTGACTGAGAGCAGGGTTAGGTGGGATTTTGGGAAGGAATTCCTGGCTGGAATGGAATTCCCAGAGGAACTGTGGCTGCCCCTGGATCCCTGGAATGCCCAAGGCCAGGCTGGAGCACCTGGGACAGTGGGAGGTGTCCCTGCTGATGGCTCTGGATGGGATTTGAGGTCTCTTCCAACCCAAACCATTCCAGGATTTTCTGATTCCATGATCACCTGGAACTACCACTGATGTCCTCGTTGTTTGGGGAGCCAAGCACACAAACATTTATCTCTTCTTCTAACAGCTCTGATCTCCAGGGACCCCACAGCAGATCCAGCTGTAGGTGCTGGACCAATCCATCCCACATGGAACTGGAAGAAGAAAAGCTGCTCATTCGAAGGTAAATATGGAGAGCTCTGTATCAGAGAGTCAAGAGTGTGGGGTCTTGGCATTCCCTCCATCAGGTAAATCCTTTAAAAAATTACACTTTTTTTTCTTTATCTCTTTTCTGTGTTCACCTCCAGCAGTTCTCATGGATTCCTTGCATCCCCTTTCCTGGGACATCCACAGAGGAGAGCAAACAGCTCCAGAATTATTCTGATCAGCTGTCTTTGAGTCACCTCCCTCCCCTCTCTGTCACTCCCAGGGTGTGAATGCAGCTGGAGGTAACTTGCAGACTTGCAGAGTTTAAACAAATGCAAGATTTGCACTTGTTGTCCCCTAAATCTGCTGGTGTTGAGTGACCTTGTCAGCTCTGGCTTGGAAAAGGCACCAAGCTGCTCCCAGCATGGACCAGCCCATGCTCTGCTCCCTCTGGAATGGGAGAGCTGAGGTTGGTGCTTCTTCCCTGTTCTGTTTTCAGTCTTTAGTCTCAAATTCCTCTTTGGACAATGATGGAAATGCCCAATTTCAACAGTGTGAGTCTGCCACAGTTTCTGTGGAATTTAAATGGGAGTGGCAGCAGCACCCTAAACTGAGGCACTGTTTGATTGATTGATTTTGAATTAAATTGATTAAATTGATTTTGCTGTTGCACTCTGCTGACAGGTGCCTGTAACAGTTGCTTTTACATCCTTTGCAAGTAGCTCAAGCCTGAATCCTGAGTGATGGAGGATAACACTTGTCACCTGATCATTTAGGAAATAAAGAAGCCACAAGGTAGAGAGGACTGATCTCAGGCTTAAGGCTTTTTTTAGTCTTTAGTATAAAATTGTTCCCAAACAGGGAGGAAGTTTTTATTCAGGGGGAGATGGGATCAGCAGTGCTGTGTGCTCTGGGAGGTGCCACCTTGTCCCCAGGAGACAGGCAGACAACTCAGAGCAGCCCTGGAGCCCCGAGCCGGCAGGGAGGTTATTCCAGGAGCAGCTCTGCTCTCTGTTCTCTCCCTCCCACACAAAAGGCTGAAAGAACAATGCAATTATGCTCGTGAATCAGCAGCACTTGGTTATGAAAATATGAGAGGCTAATGAAAGCAGCTCCTTTCTGTGTCACTGCAGCAGTTCCAGCACGTTTGGAGTTCGGGAGAGTGGAGCTGAGAGATATTTGAAGATTCTGCTCTCCTTCCTCCAGAGCCAGGCAAGTACCCAGCAGATAACACCAACAGCTTCCACTCTCAGCAGAAATGACAAGGCTGACATTGAATTAACACACTGCAAGGCTCACTATTATTTTGTTCAAATATGCTTCTGAAACATCCTCCTGGAACTCTGAGGATGTGGCACAAACCAGCATTGCCTGGGCTAGAGGAGCAGCTCCCCTGGACATCTGTCACCGAGTCTGAAATGTTCCATCCTTTAAATCAGCATTTCACCCTGCTGGAAGGAAATTTCTTTATTCTGTAACTTCCCTGGGTTGTTTTTTTTTTTTTTCAGTTGTTTGTTCTGCCAGTGAGGGCTGACAGGCAGCAGGGGTGTAAATCTCACCTCAGGGGTGTGACAGGTGAGCAAACTCGAGTGGTCCCCCTGCAAACTGCAGCATCACCACGAGCTGGGCACGGAGGAACAATCAGGGAAAACAATCCCACCCCTCCTGTGCAGATGAAAGTGAGCTCTGTTTCTTTACATAAATAACATTATGCTGAGTTCTACCTCCAGATTTGCATCACAATTTCAGTAAGAGCTGCCAAACACGTTAAGAGTTCTCTTTGCTAATACTGGCTCTTAATTTCTGAGCTCAGTTGAGGTTATTCTCCCCCTCACCCTCAACCACTGGAGCTTAGTGCCAGCACTAACTCTTTCATTGACTTAAGTGATGATGTGTTAATTATAAACAGAAATTAATCCCCAGCAAAAGCCAGGAGTTGGTAAAGAGTTAAATCAAAAATCACCAGCTCCTGGGAACAACACACTCTGTTTTTTTCTGAGCTTCCCCAAAAATAAAGCACAAGGCAGGGCTGAAATTGAACCAAGCCTGAGCCTAAATAAATTAACCTTAAGAAGATTCAGACAAGGTCCAGGAGCACAGCCTGTTAATAAATCCATCCCTGACCACACAAAAGGTGTTGAAGCCCAACATTTTATGATGCCCCAGAATAGAAATGTTTTTCTCTAACAACACCAACAGATTCCACCCTCAACCCATGATCCTGCCAATAAACAGCTCATTATCAGCCTTGTCCTTATGGCTCATTAATTTTTTTTAAAAGGGGGGTGGGGGAAGAATTAGAGAAAACAAGAGGGATCAGTGGGGCCTGATGAGGATTAAAGGGAGTGATGGTTCCTTCTGCCTGTGCCTCCTGCTTGTCCTTCCTTCTCCAACCTCAGCTTGGGGAAAGGAAAACACCAGAAATAAATTCTGATCCTATGGCTGAGCTGGATTCCTGTGAAAAACAAACTTCTCTGGGAGTTCTGTGGTGAAGCAAAGGACCAAGGACATTAAAAATGGTGTGAGGAAGGGAATCTGCAGGTGAATTAGTGAGAAAATTCTACCTCCAATTTGTGAACACTTGCACCTTTAAAATCCCTGTCTCAGTTCTCCTGAGAAAACTCCAGAGAGAAAAAAAAAAAAAACAAAACCCACTTTGGAAAGGTTTTAAACAGGTCTCATCCATTTAATTCTCTTTCATCAACTAAATTTTACCATTTGGGGTTTTTCTGCTATTTACCCATTTGCTTCCATAGGAACAAACCTGCTGGAGCAGCAGAGGGTTTCTGGAAATTCCATCCTGAACATCCAGAATTCCCAAAGCTTCTGCAATGAGTGGGGGCACTGGAGCTGCTCTGCACTCCTGGCAGATCAGATTTTCCAGGATTCATCCCCCTGGGACAGCCTGGAGCTGATCCTGGTGAGTTGTTGCTGCTTTTTGTGTTATTGTCCAACCCAATCTTTTGTTCACAGGGAAGGGAGGAGCCCTGTTTAAACAAAAAATTGAAATAATGTGCTCTAAAACTGTGTCCTCTGAGCCTGGCAATGGCCTTGCTGATCCAAGTCACTGTCCATGACCTCCTCCAGTGTTTCTGGGATGACTAAAATTGAGGCCAGCACAAAAAGTGAGGAGAAAAAGTTTAAAACCCACCAGAAACCACCAAAAAACCCCACTAGAAATTCAGGTTTATGTGTGCTGGCTGCTCCTCCAGCAAAGCAATGGCATTCCTGAGCTTCCAGGGGATGAAATTGCTCCCCAAGGTGCCTCCAGGGACAAGCAGAGGGCTCTGAGGTGGCCAGAACATCCCCAGGGCCATTTGTCACCAGCCTGGGGCCACTGGATTTTGTGTGGTGCTCCCCAGAGCTCCACCACTGCAATCTCTCTTTGTAAATCTAGGAGAAAAAAATACATTTTCCTGAGCTGCAGCTATGGCAACGAGCAGCTTGATATTGAGCTGGGTTGCAGGGGGTGATATCCAAAGGATTTTGGGGTTTTATTTTTTGTTAACTCATGAAATAATTTATTGGAAAATCTGGGACAATTATAATTGTATTTATTCAGTATGGATGGGTTTCATATTCTGCAATGTTGTCTGGTAAAAACTCATTTTTTTTAGCTTTTTTTCTCAGAGAAACAAAGAAAAAAAAAATGAAAATAAGAACGCCAACTGACTCCCTCCAAACTTCAAATCCTGGACTTTTCTTCAGCGAGATTTCTGAAAATCTGTGATTTCACAATTGGCCATGAAGTTTCCAGCTCTTCCAGAAATGAGACACCTGATTCCATAACATTTGGAATTTGGGGATGTCTCTGTTTATTCTTTTGAGATCATTTTTGTCACCTTGTGTGTCAGCTGCTCCTGAGTCACAGCAAAGAGGGGGATAAAGGTTTAGACCTTAAAGCTGTGCCTTTAGTAAATGCAGCTCTGAAAAAGCCGATTTTGGGGCTAAATATTTGAAATATTCACCCACTGGCACCAATGTTTCAATTAACCACCTCCTTGGTATCCCTGCTCAGGTATTCTTAGGGTGTTCCCATCTGAATTTATCACTTTGTGGGGAAAACAGTCATTTTTGTGCTACTTTGAGAGACAAATTAAAACAACTCCACAAATTAGGAGTAAGTGTTACATGGCCAAAGAGGGACATTTGATGTTCGTGGCTAAAATCAAATCAATCCATGCCTCAATATTTATTTATTTATTTATTTATTTATTGGATTGGATTGGATTAGGTTAGATTAGGTTAGATTAGATTAGATTAGATTAGATTAGATTAGATTAGATTAGATTTATTTTTTTTTAAACAAGGAATACAGCACAGCTTTTGCTGTGAAACACTTTAGTGCTCCACCAGGAAAAGCTGAATATTATTGACAACATCCAGCTGCATCCTGAATCCCTGTGTGTGCCTCCTGCAGCTCCTGGAAGCCATAAGATAATTGAGGGACCCATCTGCATACAGATGACCAAACAATGGGTCCAGATCCTTGGATTTTCTTTGATTTACTCCCAAATGTCACAACCTGAGGTGTCTCCTTAGACCTGGGATCACCTCTGGAGGACATGCACGTGGTTTGGAGCCCAGCTCTTTCTGATACCCGCTCATGAGAGACTGCAGGAGCTGTTCTTAGAGGTTTTCATGGTTGTTTATTCTTCCTTATCTCAGGAATGCTTTGTCCAGTGAACAGCGCTCTGCTCGCCAGACCTCCAGGGCAGAATCTGCCTGAGAAAGGCAGGACTTATCTTTTATACTCTAAATTACCTACTAGGTATTTACAATTATTTTCCAATACAATACAACTTTGTTAAACTGTCCAGCTTTGCCCCATCCAATCTGAGAGTGCCAGCATGTCACCCAACATGGACAACACGGAGAAGAAGGAGGAAGAAATATCCACACCCCAAATTCTCCATCTTGGCCACGTGTCCCTTATCACAAACATTCTAAAAATCTACTTATTCTACATTCTAACAGTCTAATTTACACTCTGTCTATTTTTGCAGCTTGCATTTCTTTTCTCAATGTTGGTAAATTGTTCCAAGGAGCTAAATCCAGCCCCTGAGACACCTGGGTCTCATTCGAGGGTCTTTGGGGACCCCGCCAGGGTGGTCTCAAACCTCCCAGGGAACCAGAGGAATACTCTGGGCTCCCACACCAACAGCCTTGCAAAAAGTGCAGCTTTTCCCTCCTGCCTCTCCCCCAGCCTGTGCTTGCCCTCAGAGTTGTTGCCACAGTCGTTATCAAAGGAGCAGCTCCTCTAAACGATGGAGAGAACGCAATTGATGTTCCTCTAATTCACAGAATTCCCCATCCGAGCCTTGAAATCAATTATGGAAAACACCAGGCTCCTCTGTCTGCCTTTGGAGCCATTTCAAGATCCACTATTTTATCCTCATTTGTTCCAGCCTTAGAATTGGCCATTGACTTTGATGAAGCTCTTGAGCACGAAGGCTCTGCCTCTGCTTCACTGTGCAGGGGATTCCAGCCCTGCCCCTCACTTTTAATTTTAATTTCAGCTGAGCTGCTTATTTCCAAAGTATCTTCTGTGATTTCCCTCCCATAAATCCCTTTTCCCCCTTTTTTTCTCATATTTAGAGATTATTCTTCCTTTCTTTTCCTGCTTGCAAAGTCCTCACTCAGTGCTGGAAACCCAACTGAACAAGGAGGTGCTCAGGTTGTTGAATTTTGGGCAGGATTCCTCATTCCTTTCACCAAATTGCCACAATCATTGAAATTCTCTGCAAAACGATCCCTTTGAAATTAGGAGGTGTCTGAAATGAATTCAGTGGGTTAAATGCAAAGTGCCCAAAGTGCCAGCTCATCACTGATAGCTCCACCTGGATGTCAGGACAAAAGCAGGCAGAGCTGAAATCCAGCCTCCAAAACTCTGGGATCACCTGGGAAGGATTTTATCTCTTTTGGTTTCTGCACAAAAATTCAATTTTTCTGCAGTCAGGAGGGTGTGTTTTAGAAGCACCCCACCTTCCCAAGGTAAAAGTGACACCCTGACACGGTGCTGAGTGTCCCTGGTTTCTGTTCCCATGGCAGGACAGAGGGAGGGGAACCCACAAAGAGCAGGCAGCAGCAGCTCCTGTGTTTGGGAGGATTGGGAAATGCTGAATTCAACACCACCAAGCAACACTTGGCTGACTTTTCCCCTGAATCCCTAAGGACAGCAGATCTCCCCAGATCCACCCTGCCCCCACCTCCATTTTTTTGGCTGGAAAACTGTGGATTAGAGCAATGAGCAGTGGAAGCAGTGCCCTTTGCTAAAACAGCCCAGATGAACCTGCTGAGCCCTGACAGGACCCTGGGGCTTTCAGCACTTGCCCTGCAAAACGTTTCCTTTCACCTGGGTGAGCACCAGGAGTCCCAAAAGTCCTGACTGCAGCATCTGCTTGACCTGGCTGCCTCAGTCTGCCAGGTGTTCAAGCATCACTTCAAACTGAGCCCTGGGGGATGTTTGTGCATGGTGAGGAGCTGGCTCAGTGACCAGGGCTCTGCCCACACCAGAACTCTCCTTTCCAAACAGATTAAATCTGTGATTTTAGTGGGGAGGCTGAATTTCACCAAGGAACAGAGGAGAGGAGGGCAGGGCAGGTTTGGAGGGTTTGTTGTGTCTGCAGGTGTGAAAAGGTGAGATTAGAGCCCAAAACTTTTCTTTTTTTTTCTTTTTTTTGTTTCCCTCAGTGATAATGGAGATTGGATAATGAGAATAAAAACCCAACCAAGGACTTGTGTGGTGCTGACAGAGCTGGAGTTTGGGATGAATGTTGTTTAACTTCCCTAAAATCCAGTCCTTGTGCTGCTGCTGGGAGTAAATTCTGGCCACTGGGATCAGAGCAGGTTTAAAGTCATTATCACTCAGGCAAAAAGTCCATTATCCATTCAGCCATTTGGGCCTACTCTTCTTTTTTTTTTCTTTTTTTTCCCCTTCCCTGCACATCAGCTGATGCTATTGACTCATCCTCCAGCAAAAATAAACATTCTTGGATGTTGAAAGAATATTTGAAATCAATTCTTGACTCACTGCAGATATCCAGGTCCTTGGGCTCGTCTGGCTCCTTCCTGAACTGGAAGGCAGAACCTTCATTAGAGACAAATTGCTCCATAAATAAAACAAATCCCTGAGACCCTGCAGGTCCTGCAGAGGGATTTCCCTTCAGAATGGTCAAAGCACTGGACAAGAAAAGCCAATATTGGGTTGTCAGGATTTCACACAGCAGCTTCCAGAAAAAGCAAGGAGAAATTGCAGTGGCACAGACAGAAATGGGGAATGGGTTTATCTGAGGAGAAGGGTGTGTGAAATATAAACCCTGAGCTCCTCCTCAACCCTTACACCTGTTTGGACACTCAGAATTACACAGCTGGGATGTCCAGCTTTGTGCTGCAGTCTGCAGAGGGGTTTGGAAAATTGGGATGAATACAGCAAGACAGCCAAAAATGAAAAACCCTCCTCCAGCAGGAGATTTTAAATCCTCAGTCTATTTATGCCAAAAGAGTGAGCAGCTTATCCTGTGTACATAACTCCTGAGGAAGCAAATAGTACCAAAGAGAGTTTTAAAAATCCAAATTTAAAAAAAGTTTAAAATATCTGAAGGAACAGCAGCCAGGCATGAAATCCCAGAGTGGCAAAAAGGAGGAGTCAGCATGAATTCAGTTATTTATACAGAGGTTTCTGGAGCTGTAATTGGGAGATGAACCCCAATATGCAAATGGAACAAACTTATAAAAATGTGGAAAATCTGCTGACCGTTGTCCATTTTTGGGTGTAGCCTCTCAGAGCTTTGACTGCCCAAAGTGTATCTATTGAAGGCCTTTAATAAATCCCCACTTTGTTCTTTAATAAATCCCCACTTTGTTCTTTAATAAATCCCCACTTTATTCTCTTAATCTTGTCTAGCCTCTGTTCTGGGGAGCCACTGCAAGACATCAGGGGTTTGTGCTTGGTGCCAGAGCCTTGACTGGGGCCACCATGAAAATTTTATCTTTGAATTAACCCCAAACGACCCCACTCAGCGTTGCTGAGGAGCTGCTCCCAGGGATTTATAACAATGTGTTCCCTCAGGGCAGGATCCCTCGCTGTGCAGCGTCTGCAGGGCTCAATATTTCTGCAAACAGGATTAACATTCCACAATGCACATCCTCAGAAGCACAATCTGCACCTGAATAACAAAAAAATTATAAGGACATCCCCACCTGTACAAGTTTGCAAAGCAAGCATTGTGTCCCAATTATTCCAAAGAAAGAGGAATACTGCAAAAATTATCAGAGCTTTGCCCTCCTTGTTATTATCATTCCTTGCTAAAATGTGGGCAGGATCATGTTAAAACTATTACATTAATATTCCTCAGAGACTTGGGCTGTAATTTTAGCTTCTCTTTCTCACTCTCCCTCGTTTTGCCCTGTGAGTCAACATCGGAGGATGGCTGGCAATCAGCTCCTGCAATTATCCTTCTCCCTGGATTGGAATTGTTAACCGTGCCTTCCACTAATAGAACTGCAAATGAAAAGGATCCTTTGCACTGGTATTTACTGGCTGAATGTTCTGCTCTGGAGCTGCAGGCTGAGCAGAGGGCAAAGAGGACGAGCTGGATTTCCTCTCCCTCCTCTGAGGGCTGTGATGGGAATGGGAGCAGAGAGCAAAGAGCCACCAAAACACAAAGAGCAAAGAGCCACAAAATACACCACAGCCAGGGGACCAGGGGAACCCATCTCCCAGTGGGATGATGTAATTTTATCAGTCATGCACTGGCCCATTAACAGGAGATATCTCCTGGAGGGAGGATGGGCTGTGGAAAGATAAAGATGATTGCCCAGCTGGTTTAACAACTATTAACTGTGTCCTGTCCCTCCATCCCATGTCCCAGTCCCTCACCCTGGATCTGGGAATTGTGCAGCCCATGGAAGTTCTGTCCCACAGCCCTGCGCTGCCATTGGCCACAGGCTGGGAGACACCACAGCAACCCAAGGCGCTAAAATGTGACATAACCCAAGTTTTAAAGCCTGGCTTTCACTTTTTTATCCTGACTCCTGAAGAAAAACCAAACCACAGATATCACACCATGTGTGAAACTTGATCCCAGACCTAGAAATACCAGCTGTGACCTGTTCCAGGGATTTTTCTAACTGAAGAGCCCCATTTGGAAATGTCCTCATGCTCCAGAGCCAAACAAACTCATCCTGAGCTCCCAAGGGAAAAGTTGGCTCCTGGATCTGATTGATTTTACCTGCTCTTCTGAACCTTTTCAGACAGAATTATTCCTCTTCCTAGAAACTCCTTCTCCTTCCCGTGCTTCCCTGAATTTAAGCAAATCGAAATCTGTACGCAAAATTCTTTTCACACCCATCAAAACTTTCAGCAGAGGAAAAATAATTTCCTTTTTCCCCCACCTCATTTTGTTTTCTGCTAGGCTCTCATCAGCATTCCACTAAATCATCAGCATTCCACATGCTGAACTCTTTTGAAAATCCAGGGTGGAATTATAAGATTTAAAATACGCAAGTCCCCTTTGCTTTCAGTGGTTGTTATCCAGTAGATACTTTTCTTTTTGGAAAATCTGGTGCATAATGACTCAAAATTATCTCCCCTTGCTGATGTTTGGCTCTTTAATGCTCAGCTCTTTCAATCTCTCTGCCTGCTCCCTGAAAAATTCCATCTATTTTGGATTATTCTCCCCTGAATCTTTCAGTTCCTACATCAGAACATAGATGGAATTTTGTGTCCATAAAAAGGAGCTGGTATTTCCCATATTTTCTCATTATTCCTAAAAGGAACAGCTCATTTTTTTATCCTTTGGATTAATCTACCCAGTCCAGATCCAACCATGGGGAGCTGAGCATGAACCTCCTGAACTGGGTCCAAAATAAACAGAAACAAGACAAATTCCCACTGGGAGTTTTTGACATGGCTTAAGCTGAAAAATTTGGATTACAGCCTGAAAAAAAAAAAAAAAAAAAAAAAAGTCTCTCATTAACTTGTAATGAATAATTAAATGAACTCCCTTGGGAGGGACACCCAGGAAAGGGGTGAGGTCCTTCAAGCAGCCACAGGGGTCAAATCCCATCCCAAAAAACTCACAGAGCGAATTTCATCCAGGAAATGACTTTGGATCACACAATTCCTCTCTGTAAAGTGTTGAACCCAGCAGAATTCACTGGCCACTCAAGCAAAAAGTGATTAAATAAGGAGGGAAATGGGGGAGCACCTTTGTGGCTCCCAGAGGATGAAAAAAGGATCAAACCACGGGAAAAGGAGGGAAGGATTTGGGTTTGGAGGTCCTGGAGCTTGGAGCTGCTTCGGTTTTGTTTTAAACAGAAATTCTGCAGGATCCACAGCTCTCATCAGAAGCCAGAAAATACCTGGATTCGTTGGATTTAGCTTGGAGAAAATATTAAATGGAATTAAGAAGCAAAGAGAAGAGGATCTGCACAATCTTCAAAGTCCTTGGGCTGGGGTCTGTGGGAATTCCTCAGGGAGAAGGGAAGGACAATCAGGGTAATATCAGGAAGCAACATTTGGAGAGTTAAAATCATAAAATCAAAGCAAAGTTGGAGTGTTAAAATCATAAAATCAAAGCAAAGCAGAGCACTGGTCACTGCTGGAAATGCTGGACAGGAGATAAAGCTGGAATAATCCAAGCTCCCATGTCTTTGTATAAAATTGTATTTATTCTCTATTGTATTTATTCCATGGGAACAACAGCTTGGGTTTATCAACCTGATATCAGCAAAATTTATAATATTACAATTAATAATATTTATACTTATTCTATTATTTATTTCTATCTAAACTGTGCTGGGTTCAGTTAAACCAATAAAGATGCTGCTCAGACAAATTATATCCTCTAAATTTATAATATTGTAATTAATAATATTTATACTTATTGTATTATTTTTTTCTACCTAAACTGTGCTTCAGGAAGTCTCAGAGTCGAGGAGTTCCTCCCAGCTCTGCTATTCCAAGCTCCACCTGCTGGTTTTCCTCCAGTACCAGCTCAGAAATGAAATCTCAGCCTGAATTAATTCCTCTTCCTCACTCCCCATTTCCTCAGAGTGTCTCCAGGATTCTCCCAGTGGCAAAACCCCGTGGATGGAATTTGTAAATTCTCAAAGAAAAGCTTCAGTGAGCTGGAAATTTCCTATTTCCTACTTTTTCCCTATTTCCCATTTTTTTCCCATTTTCCCTCCCATTTTTCCCCTATTTCCCATTTTTTTCCCCATGCCTTCCAATAAAAGGAGGAACTTCAGAAAAAGGAAATCAAAAGGAAATGAAAAAGAGGGAATTATAAAAGCTCCAGACCTGCCCTAATTCCAAACTCCAGCACCACTGGAATATTCCATTAATTCCACACCCCAAACCAATCTTCATTTCAAATTAAATCCCAAACCTCAATTTCAAATAATTCAGAATTTTGGATCAAACTGCTCAAATTCAGCCTTGAATCTTTTGTTTTTCACCACTCAGGGTTTGCACAGCCTCCAAATCACATCCCAAACCAATCTTACACTTCAAATAATTTAGAATTTTGGATCAAACCATTCAAAATCAGCCTTGAATTCTCTGTCTTTCACCACTCAGGGATTGCACAGCCTCTAAATAATGGGAATTTTTGGCTTGCTTTGCATTTTCCATCTGTTCCTGAGCCACTCAATTCTTGTGCATCTTCCTGGGATGAGAATCAGGAGGGAAAAGGGAACAGCTCCAGGAAAGAAAATGTTTTGTGTGAGGTGAGACCACTTAAATATGGGATTTTTTCACTGAAATAATTAAATTTATTAAATTCCTGCTACTCAGAGCAACCTCTCAGAACTAAAACCACATTAAATCCCTGTTTTATTCTCTGATCAAAATATTTGGGTTTTGGCAGTGACTTTATGGGGATTTGAGATAAAAATTGGAGTGTTCTGGTCTCAGAGCTGTGGAGGATTCTCAAGATTCCTGTTCCACACATTTCCTGTTATTCCCACAATTTCCTGCACCACACTCAGGATTCCATTTCCCTGCTTCCCACTGAGTTTCACGAGGCTGCCAGAGATCTCCACACCGTGAAAACTTCCATGGAAAAATCAGCAAAGGGATCTGATCCTAAAAGTTAATTTTGGAAATCAGCCCTGTTTTTAAGGAATAATAAATAAAGCCTGGAATTATCCATTGGAATATTGGGATATTCAGGCTCTCCAACAACTGAGGACGTGCCAGTGCACAAATAAATCTGAGATTCCCATTTATTGCTCCTGGAATCCAAGGAGGAAAAGGAAAATTCAAAAAGGAAGCGGTAGGAAATGAAATTTCCATGTATTTTTTATAAATAACACGGATCTCTAAAAAGCAAAAGTGAGAACTGCTGGGCACTTTTTTAATAAAGGAGATTTTTTATTTTTTTTTCCCCCAGGGAGTTTTAATCAAAAAAGAATCAGAGGAGCCCATTTGGGAGGAGCTTTTTGGGTTCGTGTGAGAGATCAGCAGAGCTGGGTGGGAAATTCCCATTTGTTCCACCATCCATTAGAATTCCTCAGAATTTGGAATTAATCTTTGTTTTAGATTCTGGGTTCAAGAGTGACACAGCACAGCTGGATCAGGGTAGATGTGGCACATCTGGATCAAGGCTGACCTGGCACATCTGAATTCAAGAATTGCACAGCTCAGCTGGACTAGGGATGACTCAGCACATCTGGGGTAGGGCTGACTCAGCACATCTGGATTCAAGAGTGACACAGCATGTCTGCCCCAGGGCTGACTCAGCACATCTTCAGTCAAGAGTGATGCAGCACAGCTGGATCAGGGCTGACTCAGCACATCTGGAGCAGGGCTGAGACAGCTCATCTGGCTTAGGGATGACGTGGCACATCTGGCTGGGGGCAACCCAGCACATTTGGATTCAAGAATGACACAGCACCTCTGGCTCAGGCTGACAGAACACATCTGGCTAAGGGCTGACACAGCACATCTGGCCTTAGGATGACGCAGCACATCTGGCTCCAGTGACCCTGTGTCCCTTTGCTCTCTCCTGGCCCCATTTCCAGCCTAACTGCAGCCCCACAGCCCAAACCCATTTCAGCAGCACCAGTTCATGCCCAGCACCTGCTCCTGCTCTGCAACTCATGAAACAAACACAAAAAGAGGAAAAATGGGGAGTTTTTAAAACTGAAAGAGGCTCTGGTGGGACAATTCAGGAACAGATTCTCAGGACATGCAGGAAGGTAAAAATCTAAAACGCTCCCAAATTATTTTCCTGTTCATGGCAGACCCTGTGGCTCTGTCTGGCTGCAAAGGTTCAGAGTGCTCAGAGAAGAGAACCAGGGGAGAGAAAAAATGGGAAAAATGGGAAGGAAAAGGAAAAGGAAAAGGAAAAGGAAAAGGAAAAGGAAAAGGAAAAGGAAAAGGAAAAGGAAAAGGAAAAGGAAAAGGAAAAGGAAAAGGGAAAAGGGAAAAGGGAAAAGGAAAAGGAAGGAATCCTTCTGGCACCAGAAGCACCTGGTGATCCAGAGCTTCCCAGGAATGCTCTGGGCCAGCATCCCATGGGAAATCATCTCTCTGCAGCATAACACATCAATCCTCCTGAGACAGCGAAGAAAATGTTCCCTATTCTATGTAAAATCTGCATTTATCCTGCTCCTCTAGGAAGGAGAGGCAAATCTTTCAGACCTGGTGATATTTACAGCAGGAATTTTATTGGAGTCAGAACTTTAACATCTTTCCATGAGGGTTTTCAGGGAAAGGGGGGCAGGCAGTGACCTGTGACTCGGAAAATAAACAGAAATTATGACAATTTTACACTTCAGGTGCCACATGAAGGAACGTGGGGGCTGCAGCACCATTTCTGAACAGGAAAAGGGGAATTGCAATGAGCTGAGCAGAACTGATGGGCTGGAGATAGAACTGAGTTTCCCAAGGCTAGGTTTTCCAATTCCTGCGCCAGTCGGACACATCCTCCAAGCAAATCAAGTTGTTTTCCCCAGGAAAATGGGTTATTATTTTTCCATCATCTCCCAGGTGCTCAAACACTCCAGTTTTTGATGTTATGGAGATATTTGCATTCCATTCCAATCCCATCTGGCTGTGATTTCCCCCCTGCCTCACCTGTGCAGGATCTGTCTCCCATGGAAACATTGCTCAGGAGATCATGGAAATGACTCCCCAGGCTCCAATAATTCCAGGCAGGAGCAAAAAGGAGTTGCCTGAGGATGGGAAAGTCCTACAAATTCAAAAACCTCCCTCTTTTCCAGTCCCTGACAGGACACCTCCCTTGTCCCAGGTCTGTGACAGGATCACAGGGTGGCCTCAGAAAATTGGATTTTTCTGTTGTGGTTTGTGCTGCTAAAGCCCTAAAAGGGCCTTGGCTTGCACTAAAACCGTGTTCAAGGTCTGTTTATTTATTTCATTCACCATCCTCACTCAAGCACAGCTCCCCAAATTAATTTTGCTCATTTTTCTTAATTTGCTTCATTTTTCTCCCCAGATTCCTATTTTTAGCATTCAAATAGTATTAATTATAATCAACTATCAGTCTGAAATGAGTATTTTTACCATTTTTTATGGATGTTGTTTCTCTATTATCTCTGCGTGTCGATCAGGGCAACTCTTCCAGCTGAGCTGTCAGACCCAAATCCTGCCCAAATTCTGACTTTCCTGCCCAAATCCTTCCTGCAGCTCCATCCTGAAGGCTCTTGTGCCATTTCTGTGTGCCAGGGGTAAGGATGGGAGTTTTTCCTGAATTCCCAGTGTGACCCAGGCAGACACATCCCATCACTCAGCAGGTCTGGAACATCCATTTCCCCCCAATTTCTTAAAATAACCCCCAGGACAGGATTCCTTTATTCCTTTTCCTGAAAATCCCATCACCCCAAACCCACTGGGCTCGCTCAGGACCTCAGAACATCCCTAAAATCCAACACAACCCTAAATCCTGAAGAGGAACAACTTCCCTCAGCTGCTCCCTAAAAACTCACTTTTCAAAAGACTTCCCCAAAGTTTTCTGTGTGAAAAGAACTTTGAGCTCCCCAGCTGAAGGTGCTGGGAGGATTTCTGCCATCCCTGTCTCCTTGCAGGAGCTGATTAGTGACATTAATACCTCGCAGAGAATCTTCCCCCCTCCCAAAGCTTCTCTGCCAGAAAGTGCCAACGTCAAGACTTTCATTTTCTCACTAATATCATTTCCCCATTCTGGCTTAAAAAAAAAAAAAAAAAAAAAAAAAAAAGAAATCCCAATCTGTTTAGCACTTGCTCCCATCACTCCTCTGCTTCTCATGTGTGAAGAGGGAAAGGGAAAAAATAAAATCATAATTCCACGGAGTCACCTTGAGAAGGTGTTGGAAATTTGGGAGAGTGTGAATTAAAGGGAGGGGCTGTGCAGGTGTTTTTAGGGTGTCCATCCAATCAATCAAGGGAGATTAAATCCTCGCTGGGGGAAGTGGCTTTGTTCTGTTTATCTCCCCAAAATCCTGCACTTCACCTTCCCTGGGGTTGCACCTGCTCGGTACAAACCTCTCCTGCTGTTCTCATAGTTTGAGTTTCCTGGCTGGCTGCAATTCCAAATCCTCTCCAGTCATGTCCAGGATACAATTTCAGGAGTTCTTGTTCTCTGGAGGTTTTAATTGTCCAACAAATAACAACAAAAGCAGATGAATGAGGGAATTTAACCCTCAAAGCAGCCTGGAATAACAAAGCAGCTTCTGAGGTGGATTAACACCATCCAAACAGCTGCCAACAGGAACGTGGCTGCTGAGAGAGGCACTCAGGATAATCCCAGTTTCCTTGGAAAAAACCATCCAGAGATGAAAAAAATACTTTAAGGAAAAAAAAAAATAATAAAATTAACATGAGAAAAGGCTTCAGGACTGAATTGTTCCACTCGATGCCACGTTAATTAGGGGACCCTTGGACAAGTTCTGTGGTCTTTTAATTTGTTCTCAGGCACAAAAAAGAACTCCAGTTATTCCTTTTCTTCCTGATTTTTACTTTAAATGTTCATTTTCAGCTGCTCCAGCTTTGAGCTGGTTCATTTCCAGCTTCCCCTCTCCGGGCATGATCTGCTTCCTTTTTTTTTTGTGGTTGCCATAAAAAATATGTGAGTCAGAAAAAATAAAAATGGCGATATTTTATATCAGCCTCCAGTACAAAATAATTATAGCATCCCCTGCTGAGTGATGGGCTCACACAAAAGCCTGGAGGTTTAATCCCATCTATTTCCAGGTGCTGCTGTGTCCAGCTCCAGAATTCCAGGAGTTCCTGCACTGGTGTCACTTCCCAGGGCCTGGAAGAGCTAGGGGTGATCAGGGAGAGGTGAAAGCATCAAAATTGTGATGATGCAGCTCATTTAACTACAGGAGTCAGGGAGGAAAAGCAGGAAAAATGGTCCCCAGCACCAGGAAAACATCTGGAATTTGGTCCCTGAATAATGATTGTTTTTTCACAGAAACTCAGATTAAAAAAAAATAAAAAACAAAAAAAAAAAAAAAACAATAGGTGCAGGTTTATAATTTGTAGAATTCTGGGATCCTGGAGCTGTTTGGGTGGGGAGGGATCTTAAATCCCATCCAGTGTCACCCCTGCCATGGGTGACACCTCCCACTGTCCCAGATTATCCCAACCTAGCCTTGGGCACTGCCAGGGATCCAGGGGCAGCCACAGCTCCTCTGGGAATTCCATCCCAGCCAGGAATTCTTCTACCCTTCCCTTACAGGAGCTCCCAGCATCTCCTCCCAAGCCAGGACAGGCTGTCAGAAGTGAGGATTCCCCAATTCCAGCAGGAGCTGCTGGCACTCAGCATGTTCAGAAAACACAGAAAATCCAGAAATCCCAAATTTCTCCTCTCCTGAGTCCCCTGTTGCATTCTCTGGAAGGAACCAGACCCACTGCCCAGCCCAGGGCACTTTGTAAAAAGGGAGAGATTCCAAACCTCCCATCCCTTTCTTCTCTCACTCTCCATCCCTCAACATCCCAGCAGGAGCACAAACATCCCTGGGATTTTCCAGGTGAGACACATCCACCTGCAGCTCCAATTCCTTTTTAAGGCTGAAAAGAGGAACTTGACCCTCCTTAAAGCTTTTCTGGGCCCTTTCCCACTTGTCAGCATCACATTCTCCCTGCACATTCCCTGTCTGAGCAGGGAATTTTCAGCAAGATGAACAAACCAGGTTTTTGTGTGAGTTTTGTGCATATCTGAGTTTTCTCCCCCACCCTGAAAAGCTTTCATTCTTCTCCTGAAAGCTCTGCCAAACTTAGGTGCTATTTCTGGTGAGCAATTAGCAAAAGAATCAGTCCCAAAAATACTGCAGTTACCAGGCAGCAGGCTTTGGGAGAGGGGAAAAAAAGCAAAGAAAAGAAAAAATAAAATAAAATAAAAAAAGAAAGAACACATGCTGGAACCCAACAGCATCTGATATTCCTGGGGAGCACCAGCAGGGTTTGACATCCCATGTTTTAATGGAGAATCCCGATTTCCCCCCAAATGTTTCCAAAAATCTTCCTGTTTTTCCCAGAATTCCCCATTTTTTCCCCAAATTCCCCATTTTCCCCCTCTTTTTCCCAGCATTCCCCAACTTACCCCCAGAACTCCCCATTTTCCCCTCAAATTCCCCAATTTTTCCTCTTTTACCCAGAATTCCCCCTTTCCCCCATTTTGTCACAAAATTCCCCAATTTTTTCCTAGAATTCTCCAATTTTTTTTCCAAATTTTTCCTGTTTTTCCCGAATTTCCACCAGAATTCTCTGATTTTTCCTCATCCCTGAAATTTCCCAGTTTTTCCCAGAATTCCCCAATTTTTCCCAATTTTACCCAAATTCCCATTTTTTTTGTAGAATTCCAATTTTTCCCAATTTTTCCAGAATTCCCCATTTTTCCCAAATTCCCCAAATTTCCCCAAATTTCCCCCATTCCCCCCAAATGTTTCCACAAATTTTTCCTCATTTTCCCAGAATTCCCCAATTCCCCTCCCAGCTTCTTCCAAAATTTTCTCCCAAATTTTTTATTTTTCCCAAAATTTCCCCAATTTTTCCCAGAACTTCCCAATTCGCCGTCCAGCTTTTTCCAAAACTTTCCCAGAATTTTTAAATTTTCCCAGAATTCCCTAAATTTTCCCCAGAACTCCCCATTTTCCCAGAATTCCCCATTTTTTCCCCACAATTCCCCATTTTTCCCAGAATTCCCCATTTCTTCCCCAGAATTCCCCATTTTCCCAGAATTCCCCATTTCTTCCCCAGAATTCCCCATTTTTCCCAGAATTCCCCATTTCCCCCAGAATTCCCCATTTTTTCCCAGAATTCCCCATTTTCCCCAGAATTCCCCATTTCCCCCAGAATTCCCCATTTTTTCCCAGAATTCCCTATTTTTTTCCCCAGAATTCCCTAATTTTTTCCGCTTTTTTCCTCAAAATTCCCCAATTTTTCCCCAAAACCACCCAAAATTTCCCAATTTTTTTTCCCTGACATGAGATGGGATGGAGCTGCCTGGATCCTGCCTCGCTTGTGCCAGAGAGGAGCACAAATAGCTGCTTCCTCCTCCACTTTACATCCTCTCAGCACCCAAAAAAAACTTTCCAAATCCTCTTTGCCTTCTCTGAGTGTGACCTACTTAATTATTGCAAACAGGGCACAGAGTCTGGCACAGCCTCCCACGTTCACACCAGCCCCAGACACCTCAGGAAGGAATTCAAGCAGCTCCAGCCCCATCCAGAGCATCTCCTGTGCTGGATTGCACTCTCAGCACCTGGGTAAATGATGCTAAATGAGGATAAATTGATAAATAAAAATAAAAATCAATTTATTTCAAGTAAGCTCATGCAGTGACACCATGTAATACCAGAGTTATTCTGTAGGAAAACCTAAAAACATCCTGATTCACTGGAGATGTATCAGACACAGAAATAATTTGTGTAGCATCCACTCTTAGCTCCACAATGGGAAAAACTTAAAGTGGGGAATTCTGCCTTGACCCCCAGTGAACCAAGCTGGGAAAGGGAAGGAATTAACTGTGCTGATTTTTAAAGGGATTTTTTTAAAGGGATTAATTCCTTGAGAATGGGTTCACAGCAAGCCATCAATGCTGGATTTATGGAGGGGATGGAACATGGAGCAAGGAATGGCAGAGGGAAGTTCATCAGGGCTGTCCCCTGAACCCAAGGGGAATGAGCCAGGTGCTGGTTCCTTCTTGAAATGAGCACCAGGTGACTTCTTCCCAACCTGAGGGTCTGGTCAGAGCTGTCCATGGGATCAGAGCTTGGAATGCCCCAGGGATCTCATCCCAGCACTCCCACATGTTGCAGTTAGTGAGTCAGGGGTCTCTGAATTCTCCAGAGAGAAATCAGAGTGCAGGGATTGGATTGAATTAAAGCCTTTGGATGGATTGAAGTCCATTAAGCCTCTCACACATAAAGTGAACATTTAAGTAGAAGTAAGTCAGTAATTTCAGACTGAGTTCTAATGCTTTTAGTAAGTGAAAGGTTTCAAATGCCAGAGTAGCAGTGTGAGTTCTAGTGAAGTGTGCTGCCTTATCCTGCCATTTCCCAGGTTAGAATTTATCCAAAATTAGCCTGATTGGCGACTGATTAACACCACATTTAATCACAGATTTCAACTGCAGGGAACTCAGGAGAGTTTCCAAAGAGCTGCACCAGCAGAGAACACCCAGAGATCTCCAAGAACCTGGAGAATATTGGAAAAGATGCCCAAAATTCCCAGTTGGGGCCACCAGAAGAGATCCCAGCCAGCCTTAAACTCCTTCAGATCCTTCTCACGTTTCCAGCCTTTCATCCAGAGGAATTATTTCTAAACTTGGGAGCTCAGTAGAAATAAGAGCCACAGAGACTCTTCCAACACCTTTAGGTGGAATTGACTCGGACTGCAGAGATTTTTCCTCTGTGAAAAGCAGAGGGTGGGCACAGGCAGAGCCTGGGATCTGCCAGGCAGTGTAATTTTAGTTGTTTTGCTGGGGAAGAGGGGCTGGGGGGAAATAGAATTAATTTAAAAGCTGATATTTTAGGCTGTGTTGCTGCAGATGAATCCGAGTGCAGCCCTCTAAAAATAAGCCTGTGCAGAAGAAATGAAAAGAACAAAAAGCAAGGTTGGAGGTATGCTGGAGTGACTAATGCTCTATAATAAGTGAGCAGCTCAGTGCCTGCCCTCAGAGTATGTTGGAATGTTATTTTTGAGAACCCAAAACCAGTTATTCCTTTGGAGCTCCAAACTTGGCTTTGTTCAGGTGTTTTAGTTTATTTTATTTTATTATTTCACAGTGAGTGCAAGTTATTGTTGTGTTATCCCATATCCATCGAGGAGTCCTGACTCAGAGCCCTGCAAACATTTATTTAATGAATAAAATCAACATCTCTGGAGTCTGGGTGCACTGGAAGGTTTCTCCAGTGAGAGGTGGTGGGACTGGATGGGATTTAAGATCCCTCCAACCCAAACCCCTCTCGAATTCTGTGTTTCCATCCTATACCACTCCATTCTGTGCATCCCAGTTGCACATTTTGAAGAACTCCAGGCACAGCCATCAGGAGGAACTCCAGGCTTTCCATCCCCAGCTGAGTGATTGATAAAAATCTGTAATTTCCAGGGCATGTGTGGGTTCCTCTTCTGGCAGTGATATTTAGTGTGACATAAACTTCCTGGCATTCCCTGCAATGAACTCTTGCCCAAAAAAAAATCCAGGAGAGGACTGGCTTTGAGCCCTTGGAGTGTGACTTCAAGGTCTGGGATCAGAGCTGAGAAAACGAGCTCTGAACACCAGAGAGGAGCACAGGAACTCTGGAGCAGTGCAGGTGTGAATCCTAAAGCACAGGTATCATTAATAAGGGAGTCAACATTCCCAACCAGTGTTGGACCACTTGTATCTCCTCCCTGACCTTCTGAGAATCCACAATAAATTTTCCAATATAAAATACAAAAATTTTCAAATTACAACAATTTTCCCCAGTTCTTTGGGATGAACTTGGCAATTCTCCTTCTCCTTCCACACCAGGCACATTGCTGCTGACGCTCATGAAGAATTTGTGATGCTACAGGTGTACAAAGGTGCAAGAGGACAAACCCAGCCACGATATAAACACAGCAAACCCAGATTCCTGGTGTTGTTGTTGTTGTTGTTGTTGTTATTATTATTATTATTATTATTATTATTATTATTGTTGTTGTTGTTGTTGTTGTTGTTGTTGTTGTTGTTTCCATGATTTCTCTTCACATCTTATCCCAAGGACAGAACTGACCTGATCAGCCAAACCCCACAATATAAAATTAAGCACTTTGCTGGATAATGAAATTGGCCATTCAGGAAACTGGTCAGGGTTTGTCCCAGACAGATCCAGTCATTTCCTTAAGTGCAAGGAGCTCAAGCCAACTCTTTAAAAATTCTGGGAGGTGTTTCTGGTTGTAAGTGGACAGCAATTGAATTTGGGCCATTTCCTGTCTGTGTCTTGGACTCTTCTTCAGAAAGAAAATTATCAAGCCCTTCCCTACAAAGTGCTCCAGGCCTCACCAGCAGCAATAATTATTTCCATTAAATGTTTGGAATCTGCAGATGCAGCAGTGTGAGCTGTGTGACAGCTTTGGCAGCCCCGTGGTGCTGGGGACTGCAGTGCTGGGGTGTTCATGGGTTCACAGCAGGACTGGGAACAAAATAATATAAAAAATTGAGGTGCCAGGTTGGGACCCGATGAAATCCCAGCTCCAGCTGCCCCAGGGTTCCCTGAGGAGCAGCAATCCCAGCACATGATGATGGAACTGAAGCTGTAAAATCCCTCTGAGATCATCACATCAGCATCACCATGGTGTCTTGGGTTGCAATGCAGGATGTGACCAAAAGTCTGGATTCTATCACCAGCTGTTAAACCAGCTTGGGCAGTGACCCTTATCTCCATGGGAGATATCTCCTGTTAATGGGCCATTTGTTAAAACCAGCTGGGCAATCATCTTTATCTTCCCACAGCCCATCCTCCCTCCAGGAGATATCTCCTGTTAATGGCCAGTGAGTCCCAGTGCATGACTGATAAAATTCCATCATCCCACTGGCAGATGCTCCACCCAGGGGAGGAGCCAAACATTTCCTACCCAGATAAAAACTGAGATTTGGAACAGCAGAGCAGCCTTTTCCACTGGATTCCAGAGGAAAACCAGACCCTTCCACATCATCCCTGGAGCTTCAGAGGAAACTGCACCTTCTCCAGGAGCACTGCTCCAGCTGAACCACATCTGCCCCTGCAGGAGGATGCAGCCACCATTGAATGGGACTGCTGCCAACACTCTGACTGACTGACGGGTGTCAGCTTGGATTCTGACTCTGGCAGGGTTTGGGATTGTTCTGTGTAATACTGCATTTCTATTTTAATTTTCCTGGTGAAGAACTGTTATTCCTAATTCCCATATCTTTGCCTGAGAGCCCCTTAATTTCAAAATTATAATAATAATTTGGAGGGAGGAGTTTACATTTTCCATTTCAAGAGAGGCTCCTCCTTTCTTAGCAGACACCTGTCTTTCCAACCAGGACACACGGTCACCACTAACCCATGTTCCCAAATCCCACATCCAGGCGGTTTTTTAACAATTCCTGGCATGGGGACTCCACACTTCCAAAGCTTTACAATCCTTTCTGTGACAAACCTTTCCCTAAAATCTTCTCTACACTTCTGGCACAACTGAGGGTGTTTCCTCCCAAGCTGTCCCTTGTCCAAGTGGGCTGCAGGCAGCTCTGCAGAGCAAGGCAGGGGGACAAAGACCAGAGGGAAGCCACATTCCCAGCTGGACACTTCCAATCCTGCAGCCCACAGTGAAAACAACGTGTTCACTTCTCCCATTCTGTATCTGGGACCCAAATTAAGCCTTTTCTTTACCCCAGCATTGTCATAAACAACTAAAACTGCAAAAAGGCACTTATTTTATTCCACAATGCTGCACAATTATTGACAAAAGCTCTTTGATTTTCTGGCAGAGAAGAGGAAGATTGTGCCCAGTCCAAGCCAAATGCAGTTTTTGTCCAGTCTCTGGCTTGCCCACCAAAACTTTGGCTCAGTTTGTTCTAGAAAGTTCAATGCTGTTGAGGGTGGAGAGGGATTATTCCTCCAGGAGAAAAGTCAGCAAAAACTGAGAGGGGACTGGTCCAGTTTGGCTGGGAGTCACCAGAGAGTGAGAAAGCAGGAAAAAAAAAAAAAAAAGTTGTGGGAGGAGTAGAACAGAGCAGAACTTGTGTCCTGGTAAAGGTGAATTTTGGAAGGGCTCCTGGTGACCTCCTGCATTTCCAGGAGCCTCCTACTGCACTTTTGTCCTCACTTGGCAGCAGCTTAAAATTCCATCTACAGTCACTGCCCCTCAGAGTTTGCACTTGTGTTTTCTGGAAAATCCCTGCTTTCCCAGCTCACAGGGACTTGCAGGGCTGGGGATGAGCCCAGAATTCCCCACCACTGCTTCCCAACACCTTGGGGAGAACATCAGCACTGCAAGCTGCCAGCTCAGGGAGCTCAGCAAATTTTTCAACGAATTTCAACATTTTTAGCCCTTTCGAAGAAGGTCAGACAGCCACAGGGCATTGTCAGTCCCAAAATACACAGATTTCTCCTCTCCCACTGGGTATCTCCAGGTGGTGGAAGACCATTCCCTGAATCACCACATTTCATTCTGAATGCCAGCAGAATTCCAAATTTCCCCAACTTCTTTCTCAACTGCTCCAGAAAGAGAAGGCTCCTCCCTAAACCAGAATTCCACCTTTTCATCAGAGCCTTTGGTTTAATTGGAGCCAGGACTTGACCTTGGTGATCCCTGTGGGTCCCTTCCCACTCAGGACACCCCCTGATTTCTCTGACTAATTAACTTCCTCTTGCTTAACTGCATCTCCCACCCCATCTTTTATCTCCATCATTAATTAAGGAGGGCTGAAAGCCTAAAATCTGCACTGTGTGGCCAAGACTTCCTCGTGCTTTGATCCATGTGGAAGATTCCTTTGATGCTGGCACTGTGGGACACCCGTTCTGCAGATCTTCCCCAACATCAGATCTTTTTCTTCCTGGGAGGCAGAAGCCAGAATAGAAACCTGCTCAGATGGGTTTCTCTGGGGGTGAAGAGGGAAAGGTAATTCTGAGTGATTTAATTCACTTCAGTCTTCAAAAGGACCTCAAGACCCCATGGAAAAAAAATAATTCCTTTGCAACCTGTTAAATGGCATTAAAGAAATCACTTCTAGGGCAGCAATGCCTCCTCCTGAATACTCAGTGACACAAAAGAGGAAGTTTGGTGTAAAAAACCAAATTATATCTGGCTTAAAGAAGATTCAGGAGTAAAACCCCAAAATTTTCAGTGTTTTGCAAGTTTGGATATTCCCAATTAACTGTGATAAATCCTCTCTCAAAAGCCTCTCCCATCTCCAGAGCCTGCCTGAGTCAGAACATATGGGAAGCTCAGCCCATGGAGCTGGAGGATGGTGCTGACAGATTTCTCCCAAACCTGGCTGAGGGTTTCTTTTCCCCATCACCACCAGAGCAGCTCTGGCAGGAATGATGATGATGGTTCCCAGTGCCATCCCCAGGCTGGAGCTGCACATCTGCAGCTCCTGGAATGCAGCTTCCCCATTAGCTCAGATTTACAGAGGGGCCTTTCTGGGTTCTCCCTGCTCCTGTTTCTTAAAGAGAAAAGGAATTCTAAGTGCAGGAATTTACAATTCATGTTCTTCTAACAGCTCTCCTCCCCCAGGCTGGGAGAAGGAACTAAATCCAGAGCCTGCACTGGCACAAAACCATCTTCCCAACACCTTCTGCCTCTTCCCTCGTGGAATTCCATTCCACCTTCCTGCTGGCAAAGACCCTGGACTTCTGTGCTGTCCACCAGCTGGGAGTCTTGCAATGCTGATAAACCAGAACATAAAATAATAACCATATCAATTGTGTCTACAATAAATTATAATCAATTGCATCTATAATAAATAATAAAATTATAATAGGTTATATTTTTGTGGGGGCCAGTGTGGGGTGATTTTCTCTTTTAATCCCAGAACTGGACACAGCACTCGAGGTGTGGCTTCACCTGTGCCCGGTACAGGGCAAGAATGACCTCCCTGCTCCTGCTGGCCACACCATCCCTGATCCAGGCCAGGTTCCAGTGGCCTTTGGCCACCAGGGCACACTGCTGGCTCATGTCCAGCTGCTGTCCATCAGGTCCCTCCCTGCCTGGGCAGTGTCCAGTCACACCATCCCCAGCCTGGAGCATTGCAGGGGTCACTGTGGCCAACATGCAGGATTGGGCACTTGGACTTTCAGACCCTCCCACTGCTGGACTCTGCCCACAGATTCACCTGCCCAGATCCTTCTGCAGACCCTCCAACGCTCCAGCAGATCCACACTTGCTCCAGCTTGGTGTCACGTGCAAACCCGAGAATCAGGGAATGGTTTGGGTTGGAAAGGAGCAGTTCCAAGCCCTGGACACTTTCCACAGTCCCAGGTTGCTCCAAGACCTGCCCCTTATCCTTGGACACTTCCAGGGATGGAGCAGCCACAGCTTCTCTGGGAATCCCACCCTACCACCCCCCAGGGGAGAATTCCTCTCCAATATTCCATCTCTCTCTTCCAGACCAAAGCCATTCCCCCTGTCCTGCTCTGTGTGCCCAAGTCTCCTGAGTTCTGCTGCTGGTAACAACTCCAGGGTTATTTTTGCTTTCTGTGATTTGATCTGAGGCAGAGCCCTGCGATGTTAATACAATATCTGCCATAATTTCCCACACAGCAAATGAGAGTCAGCCCAGCTCCCAGCAAGACAAATCTCTTTTGTTGTTGTCACGCACATTATTCGACTCTCTCCCACTTAAGACAGATGCTTTTGTGCTGGTTTGTGCTCTGAGTTTGTAAATGTTCATCTTTTTAGTGATGTTTGCCTGATAACAGAACGATGGAATAAAACAGAATCTGCAATGAAATCAATGGGATGTGAGCTCCAGCAGGCACGGGAGCATGCAGGAATGATGCTCTGGCCAATAGGTCCAGTCAGCAATGAGGAATTGTATCCAGGACACATTTTGGGAGGTAAACATGTTACCTTGCTCCTCCAGCTCCCCAAATGTTCCTCGTTTATCATCGGAGCAGCTCCAGAGTTTTGGTGTTGGCACTGCAGGACTCTCCATGCAAATGATGATTTATATCCCCAGCCATGGCTCCAGTGCCACTTTCAGAGCAGATTTCAGGGAAATAAAAGAAACTTTTGTGTCTCTTAATCTAAAAGAGGTAAATACAGCTGAACTCCCCCCACAGGTATTGGCTGCTGCTTCAAAACCTGCAAGAATTCTCTCTGAGTCGAGGACAGGCAGGAAATCGATTCCCTTCCACATAAATTCCCTTCACGGAATTCCCTGCTGGACTATTACTGTTCCTCTGCTCACTTCAAATGGAATCCTGGTTCCCTTCAAGCCAACAGCAAAACTTCTTGGGTGTCTGATTTTGATTCACCCCTGGCTCCCCCATCCCCAGGAAACACACCCAGGTAAAGCTTTCAAAGGGAAAGGAGCTCCTGCTCAGAATGTGACATGAAAGGAGGGAGAGAGGTGGGTGAGAGAGGTAAACAACCTCATCCAGGAGCAACAGGAGCGCTGGAAAAGTGAAATCTGAGCTGCAGCCTGAGGAGACACAGCAGGGATCCAGGTACAGCCTTGGTGTCAGCTTAACCTGTTGTTGGGATTACTGGAGACATCAATCCACATAAATCCCTGCCTCAAATGTACTGGCAAAACTATCCACAAAATCATTAATGTTGGCAAAAACCTCCCAGGTCACCAAATCCAAGGGTGGATCAGCCAAACACAAAAGCAGATTGACCCCAAAGTGCTGAGGAAACACAAAAAGCACCTTTTGCAGCACCAGACTCCCAAAACAAGGGAGCAGCCAGGGCATGTGGGATACTGGTGAAAGCAGCTCGGTTTTTCTCAGGCTGCTCAGGGAAAACATAAGAGAAAGAATTATAACAATGATTAAGCACCTGCTGGACATGTGAGCTACATGATATTTTGGTAAAAGCAAGTTTACCAGGGGTGTCACTTTTCTTGCACCAATGGAATCACTTCTACCCTCAATTCCACGATCTACTCTATAGGAGTTCGTTGCACGATCTACTCTATATAAGTGTGAGTTGTTTCTTTAATAAATACTTGGGAATGAGCCAAAAGAAAAGGACAGAGTGGACACAGGGATGAGCCAAGGACAGGCAGAAGCTCAGAAAATTTCCAGGTCAAGCTCACAAGTACTGGGAAAAGCCACAGCTCTAAGAAGGTGCATCAAGCTCCAGGATATTCTCATATCCATGTAAATATTTGTGTGGTTTAGTAAAGAGGATACTTACTTTAAACTTATCTCAATTTCCTTTCACAATATTTACAGAAGAGAGGGATTTATATAAACACATTAAAAAAATGAATAAATCAGGTTTCAGGTCCTGAAATTCAAGAGGGATCTCTCTCCCCAGGTAGAGCAATGTTCATCCTCCTCAGTTCTGAACAGAATGAAACTCCTGCTTTGCTTTCTGTCTCTCTCACAACAAATTCCACTTATTCCAGTAAAACTCCAAGCTCCACCCCTGAAGCATGGTCTAAAATTAAAATCTATTGTAATTATGGCCGACTGAAAAGCAGAATTTTGTCTGTGCAGAGAATTAAAAAAATTTTGTTGCATTTGCAATTGATCCAAACCGAAGGAAGCAAATACTTGATGGAACAAGAAGTACCCAATTAAAAACCAAAGAAAAACACAAACCATCATCACACACCATTAACTAATAAAACCCTAACCTGACATCCATGTAGTTTATAAAAAGCATGACCTTAATCCCCTGATCTGTCCTAAAACTGCTGTAATTTTGGGCCAACAAATCTCATTTTTCTGGCTCTCATCCCATCAAAAGCAACCAGGACTTGGATCCTGAGCCACCACTCTGCTTCATCCCTTGTTTTTTCCTGTACTTCAGTTCATCAGAGTCTCACAAACAAACCAACAAATAAAAAAATACACACAAAAAAAATTAAAGATTATTCAAAACAAGTTTATGCAAGCAGTCGTGAATCACTGAGCAAGATCACCCCCTTTGTGCCACTCCCACAGTGAAAATTTATCTGTGGAGTAATTTCTTGGGAAATTACTGCTCCCAAGTAATTTACATGCTCAATAATCAAAACTGGGCAGGGGAAGGAAATAAGGAGAGAAAAATGAGTTTTGCTACTGCTGACTTGATGTTTTTAATGCAAGGGTTCAACAATTCAAAGAGAACCAGACTGAAATGAATCCCCAAACCCAGGATTTAGACATCCCAAATTCCAGCTATTTAGAGACATTAACTTAATATTTCAGTAAGACAGGATAGGAAAAAAAAAAAAAAAAAAAAAAGCCTGGATATGATGTTCTCCTTTTTTCTCCATTATTCAGGGCTCTGCCACGAATTTTCTTCAAAAGCCCAGCTTTTTTCAGGAGCTCTCATTAGTGCCCATGCCAGATGTGTATAATGGGGAATTTCCATATCTACAAAGAGGAACGAGCACCATCCCTCTCATCTCCCTGCCAGGGAAATGAAGCTGCATCCATTCCTTTAATTTAGCTTTGTCAGGAGCAGCCTTGTGTGACATCCCTGGGATGGATTTTGGAAAGTGGGAGAGAGCAGCCAGGTGTGCCTGTGCATCCCTGTGTACGTGGAATCCAGGCTGGTTTTTATTTGTGATTAATTAGCAGCCACTTGGGTTTGATGGCTCCAAGGAGCACAAAACCACCACAAAGCAAATTTGGGTTTAGACAGGGCTGGGGAGTCTGTGCCAAAGCCGGGGCTCAGATCTCCAGTATCCCATTCCCCAGGAAATTTGGCAGCAGGTTATAAACTGTGCTCAATCCTAAAAATATTTATCAATTGACCAATCATTTGTTAGGCTCTGGTTGTCAGGGAAACAGGCATTTAGGAACATCATCTCCAGGGACACGGAGCCAGAGCAGCTGGGACTGGGATGCAGGAGAGTGATGCCTTTTTGGGATACCTAAAAACAGAGCCAGACAGAATTGAGGGAATAAAAGCAGTTCTATTTATTGAAGGGATTTCAGGTGCATTTAGGGGCTGCCCCCAAAAATGGACAATGGGTCACAGGGTTTTCACATTTTTATAAGTTTGGTCCATTTGCATATTGGGGGTTAATCTCCCAATTACAGCTCCAGGTAATGAAGTCATTTACCCCAAATTTGCTGCCCCAACTCACTTTTGTTTCCATCTCTGGGCCCTGAGGCAGTGAGGTGTCCTTGACTCCCAGCCTGGAGAGGAATTGTTGTGTCTGCCCAAAATGGGAGAGCAGCAGCTCACACTGGGTGTGGAGTTTGGAGTCACACACTGAAGAATTGCAGGGTTGCAAATAAATATAAAATATTAAAAGTGAAATCCCAAGGGATCAACCAGGGCAGGACCAACCCCAGGCCACCCAGAGCCCCCAGGAAATCTCCCTCAGTGACCCCCAGTCCCCCCACACCAGGACACCCCATTCCCACCCACGGCTCCCCTGACATCACCTCGTGTCCCCAAAGCCCCATGGGCTGATTTCTCTGTCTCAATGTTTGGTTTTTGTTGCCAAATCTCATTCTGTGGGCCACCAAACAGCAAATTTTCCACCCCCAACCCTCGGAGAAACTGGCCAAAAGATGCCCTGGCTCTGAATCAAAGAATCATAAATCAAAGAATCATAAAATCAAAGAATCATAAAATTAAAAAATTTTTGGGGTTGGAAGGGACCTTAAAGCTGATCCAGTTCCAGCCCTTGCCATGGGCAGGGAGATTCCAGATGTCATTCCTTGGGCTGGGGGAAGGAAACTACCCAGGCACTGCCCCAGCATCACTCACCAGACCTGCTTCCTTCATGCACAAAAGGATTTTATTTCAGGGTTTTATTTGATCCTTTTGATGCCTTTTTTCTTGGAAATTCTTGGAGGATCAGGCAGCCCAGCACACCTGGATGGGCTGAGCACAGATCCTGCAGTCGGATCAGACAAATTCTCATCTGAGACATGAGTGCTCTTCCTTTTATTCCCTCAGTAAAACCTCTACCAGCTCTTTTTTTTTTTACTGGAACACCACTAAAACCACTACAAGGACCAGTTCTGGGAAGCACATTCCAGGCAGGTATTTATAAACCCCCCACTTTTGACAAAAAGTGGCATTTTCTGAATCCTCCCTGCCAAGAACACGACCCCCCCTTGTTGCTGTGGTTACCTGGAGGATGCTGTGCCCACCACAGTGATCCCAGAGCTTTCCCAGACTAACAGGCTGCATTTAGCCCATATTTGTATTTCCACCTCCTCTTCTTTAAAAGAGAAATGCCAGAGAGGGAAGGAGAGACTCCCCTGCAGCTCTTCCCCTCTGCCTCCTGCTCCATCTGCCCCAGGAGATGACGAGGGGGGGAATTTTTAGAGTGTGGCTTTGAGCAGCAGAGCAAAATCCGAGCAACTGTTAGCACCAAGTGTGAATATGGCAGACAGGAGAGGAGTTCCATAAGGAAGGTACTTGTAGGGGTGTTTTCTGAGAAGGGAGAGCCTCGTTTCACCCAAAGGAACATTTCAGATCCGGGGACTTTCAGCTGCCTCAGACCAGTGTGGGCAGAGCAGCCAAAACAGACAGCAAGAAGAGTAAAAATAATTTATCAGATGAGAAAATCTATGATCTGAGGCTGGCTTAAACTCAATCACAAATCATCATTTCATGGAGTTGTTTTTTGTTGGAAAGGACTTTAAAGACCCTCTTGTTCCAACCCCTGCCACCGCAACCTGGAAATAGTTCTTAAAATACGTACAGACATTTCATAAAATATCTGCACATGTTCCAGAAAATATCTGTACATGTTTTCTGAAATATCTTCACATATCTTGAAAGCATCACCCAATCCATTTTTAGTTGTTCCTGCCCAGTTCTCTTTGAAGCCAGGAAATCTCAGCCTGTGGACATCTCGTGACTCCCCCAGATTTATTTCTCCCAATGAAGAAAAACATTTTTCATTATTTTTTTTTTCTGCTTCCCACCTTTCTGTTTCACTAATTTCTGAGCAGCGAGACAGAGGAGAAGCTCCAAATAACTCTTGTTGAAATCAGCCATTATTGAGAATTCTTTAATCATGCATCATCTCAGTCATCTCCTCTCCAAGATTAAACACTTCCAGTCTCCCTCATGCTCCCAAAAGTGCTGGGAAAGCAGCAACAATTAAACAGCAAATCTGAATACAGAGACATTTGCCAAAGAAGCAGTGACAGAGTGCATCCTCCTGATATAAATATATTTATAGATAGATATCTCTATATATAGATAGATATCTATGTTATACAGAGAGATAAAGACAGGTTTTCATTAAATTAAATTCCAATACAACCACCCAGAATGGATTCACTTCTTCATGGGATTTGGCTTTTTTTATTCCTTTCTCCTGCATCCATTTCCCTTCCCACCACTTTACCCCTTCCCTTGATAAAAATTTCATATAATTATTAAAGCTGGAAAAGAGAATTCAACCATGAACTCACACTCAGGGCAGAGGGGGTGTAGAGGGGATGCTTTGGGGGCCTTACTCACCTGAGCCAGGAGATAATGAGATAAGTCCCAAAATAAATAATAATCCCAAAATAAATAATAGTCCCAAAACAAACAGCAGCCCCAAAGCAGCACTGGGGCTGGATCTGGATGATCTGCAAGGTCCCTCCCATTCCATTCTGGGATTCTGGGATCAGAAAAAGGAGGAACTGATGGCCCAGAATCCCAAGGACACCTTTGACTCCCACTGGGGTGAGGTGGGGGCAGCTACAGCCACACCTGGGAATATTTTGCAAACAGATTCATGTCAGGAAAGGGAGGGGGGAAAAAAAGCAAAATGTGTTGTATAAATTCTTCTCAATGAATAATTCCTCCAGCTCTGATAGCAATGCATAATTACAGCCCATGCTGGCCTATTATGCATTAGTTGGGGGTACTAATTAGTTAATGTTTGTACAGCTCCTGGAAGATGTAATGTGCTCAAGCATTATCATTAACCAGGCACAGCATTCAGGTTTAAATTCCTTTTTACCATAACTCAGAGCAGGATCACCCACACCCTTTCAGATCAGTTAAATGTGGTACCCACTGATCTCCTCAGGGAGCAAAATTCACAAATTAGGGCCTGGGAGGGGGCACTGAGAGCTCCTGGCTGCTGAGCAGATTAAAAGGAGAGGATTTATTCCAGTTTGGAAGATCCAGCTTTGAAAGGGAGGCAGGGCTGACACACTCAGGTGGCAGCAGCTGAAGTTTGCCAGGTAAGATCAGTCAGGTTCTTGATTTGACAGAAAATCAGAAGCTTCTCTGGGCTTCAGAGCTTTGCTCAGCACCTCTGAACACCAGATAATAAAGTCCTGAAGGTGCCTTATTAATATTAATTAGCCCAGAAGAGCCAAAAGCCACTGGGTACATCTGTGCTTGCCCAAACCTGATCAACTTAGTTCTTCACTACTGCAGAAAGGAAAAAAACTCCAAACCCTCCAAAAATTGATATTCAAAGCTTCAGTATCTGCTTGTGAGGCTCAGAAAGAAATGATTCTGAGAACCATGAAGGGCTTTTAATTAAAGGTACCTTGTCCACAGCAGAGGTGAAGCAGCTCTGCTCACCCTGCTCTGTCTCAGCTGGGAAGGCAGGAGGGGATGATGCTGAGAATTCAGTGGGAATGGAAAAAAGCTGGAAAAATGGTGGGAATTTCCCCTGTCAGAGCAGCTCACCCTCATTTGGAGCAAAAATAAAATAATTAAACCTCAGCAAGCCCTATCTGCAGTGAAGGTTGTTTTAAAGAAGAGCAGAGTTTTAATTTTAAAGTGCATTTTCCAATGTTTTCTAACTAGAGTTATACTGTGAGCCAGCTTTAGCACTGGTGGAACTGAGTGGTTTAGTTGACATTTATCTCCTGACTGAGTGTATTTTATTTATTTTGGGTTGGACTGGATGATCTTAAAGGTCTCTCCCAACATACTCCTTCCTATCCTCTTCCAACCTAGTGATTCTGTGATTTTGTGATTCTCTGATTTTGTGATTCTGTGGAAGGCAGAGTGTTGGGACTTGGAGCTGCCACCAGCCCAAAGGACATCAATGCCCCCCAAACCCATCTGCACTTTTATTCTCAAAGAAAGGAGGATTATTTTACATGAGGAGATTCATCACAGCCTGTCTGAATTGCTTTTAAAACTTCCAACATTTGCATTTTTTAATAGTTCTGGGCTGCAGGTAAATGATCCATGAAAGAGGATGTGGAGCACGTTCTTTTTTTGTACAAAATCCACATAAAATCCTGGTGAGGCTCCTCTACAAAGGGCAAACCTGGGGGCTCTCTGTGCATCAAGGAAATGTTTAATAAAGGCACATTTTATTTATTTCACGCACAATGGTTTGGTAAAAGCAGCCAGAGTGGATTTTGCAGGGTTTCACCCTGTTTCTGAAGCAGCCCTGGCAGTTTGTTTGTGTCCATCCCTGGCTCCTGGCAGATGCCAGAACGAACATCCAGTGCAGAGTGGAAATGAAAATCAAATATTTTACACTGCATTGAGTCATTGCTGGTAATCTGGAGTCTCCTGGGACTCCACAAACTTCTCCCAGGGTGGGATTTTTTAAGTGAAAGTGAGAGAAGGGAGGGGCAGGCTGTGCATCCTTGTCTGGTGGGAGCTCTGAAGTCCTTTGCAATCCAGGCCACTCCATGTAGGGATAAATTCATTAATTAAATAATTAATTTAACAATTAATTTATATCCCATTCATTTTAAGCAGCAGGATGAACTTCAGAGTCAAACCTGCTCCTTTCCCTTGGCCAGTTCCATTTGTGAGCAGATCCCAGGTTGTAAAAATCAGGGATCTGGAGAGCATGGCACAGAAATCAATTTATAAATAAATTTATAAATCCACTCATTGCTGTAATCCCTCTCATCAAGGTGCCCCATTTGGCAGGGGAAGCACACAGCCTTGCACTCTGTTATTTATTAAAAAAATACCCCAAAATTTGGAGGAAAATCAGAGCTCCCACCCCAGCTGGGAATGGGGATGGTGAGGGCAGAGCTGAACTGAGCACACCCCCAAAATCCTGAATTATTTCACTAAAAACCTCCTTCCCCTCCTTCTCCACACACATCCAGCAAGGCTCAGTAATCCTTACCAGAGACTATAACACAAAATTAATTAGCTGTTTAATTACTTATCATTTTAGGAGTGAAATCGCTGCAGAGTCCCACACAAACACTCAGATTTCAGAGCTGGCTCAGCCACACCCCCGAGCCACAGCTGCTTCCAGAATTAACCAGGAATAAATCCAGAGCACCTCCAAGGAGGTTTCTCCCACTGGAACATCACCCAGCCCAAAATTAAATCAGGAAAATATTCCCCAGGCAGTGACAGTGACAGGGGAAATCTGTAGGAAAAGGGGGATAATGAAGGAATAATGCAAAATAAGCTCATAAATAAGGGAAAATTTAAAAAAAATTAGGATTTAGCAGAGGTGGGAGAATCTCTGAGTCTGCCTCAGCCAAAGAAATGATGATCCTGATCCTCATTTGGCTTTTTTTTTATTTGCAAACTTGGTTTAAATGTAGAAATATATTGATATATGAGCAATTCCAGCAGCAGTGATTCACAGCATTTGAAATCCAGAACAAAATTCCATTGCTGTGTGTGTGGAAAGGGAGAATTCCTTCCTTGTCCCTCTCCTCAAGGAGAGGAGAGAGTTTGTAAAATAACAAATATTGGAGAATGCAGCATAAATATCAGTGACAATCCTGGTCTAAATGTAGAACCAGCTCCAAGTGTCCAGCCCAAACATTCCCAAAGGAAGTCCCAGCCCAAGCTGGGAATTCCTCAGGAATTCCCCACAACTTCTCTGCTACCTGTGACTTTTACAACTCTTCAACTTTTTTATTTTCTTTAAATTTATTTTATGGAAATGCTCTCCCAACCCATCTCCTCCAATCCACTCCTTCCTCCCCCAATTTCTGGAACTCCCCAGCTCTCACTGCCACAGGAATCCCTGCAGGAAAACACCAATTTTCAGGCTGTCCTGGACCCTGTCTGAGCAGTGGTTTCAGGTGTCAAACTGGCTAAAATTAACATGCAGGGTGTGCAAATGACTGGTTAAATAAATGTACAGAGCACAGAACAGTGAGGCTCTCTGGGTGATTCAGCTGATGGAAATAATTTCCACTTTGTGCAGAAAGTCCCTACAATGCCCATATTCCTGTTTTTAACCACACTGCCCCCCTTTCCCAATAACTTTTTCATTAAATTTTTTCATTAATTAATTTTAAAATTTAATTTTTAATTTCATTTTTGTTTCCTATACAAATAAGTGATTTTTTTTTTTATTTTAAACTGATTTTTTTTTTTTCCCCAGAAGCTGATGCCCTCCAGGCAGGATTCAAATGCAGCACATCAGCCCTGAGAGTGTCCATTGGACACACAAATATTTCCATGATTTCCCTGCTTGTTCACACTTGGCTGGATCAATAAGCAATTTCCCCCATGTGTGGGATATCCAGGAGCTGTGACAGGCAGCAGATGCTTTATTCCAGCTGCAATCTGCTTCAGCATTTTACAACAACAACAACAAAATAATAACAGGCAGAATAAACAGAAGGAGTTTTTTTTTTTTTTTCTATTGACCAAAATATTCTCTTTGCTTAATTCCTCTTGTGCAACAAGAGACCCACCAGTAGCACCAGGAAGAGGCAGGGGGGAGTTTGGAGATGAATTCCATGCTCAGAATTCCATGTTTGCGTTCCCCTTGCAGGAAATGCAGCTCATTTCAAATTCTGGCTCAACCACTGACCCAGCCAGAGGGGAAATGTGTTTATTTCTGTGTTCAAAGGGAAAAAACAACCCACAGGAACCCAAAGTACAAGTGGCACCCTGAGTTTTTGCTGGTTTTCCTCAGCAGGGAGGGTGGGGTGATCCTAAAGCCCTTCCAAGCCAAATCATCCATGATTCCATAATCCAACCTTACCAAAACCCCAAAAGCCCTGTTCCCAGTTTTCAAGCAAATCTCAAAGCATCCTAAAAACCAAATTCAACTTCCTGCTGAAACTCCTAAAACACTCATGGGAACAGTCATGTTAATTTTTATTTTTTTAATAATCTGTATAAACACTGGGTTTATTTTGAGATTGTCTTGAAATCGTTTAATGAAGCACTAAGGAAAATGAGATTTGGTTAATTAAAATGGGAAGGGAAGGGAAGTTTCAGGGAAGTTTCAGGGAAGGGAACTTTCAGGGAAGGGAAGTTTCAGGAAAGGGAAGTTTCAGGGAAGTTTCAAGGAAGTTTCAGGGAAGGGAAGTTTCAGGGAAGTTTCAGGGAAGTTTCAGGGAATTTTCAGGGAAGGAAAGGGAAGTTTCAGGGAAGGGAAGTTTCAGGGAAGTTTCAGGGAAGTTTCAGGGAAGTTTCAGGGAAGTTTCAGGGAAGGGAAGTTTCAGGGAAGTTTCAGGGAAGGGAAGGGAAGTTTCAGGGAAGTTTCAGGGAAGGGAAGTTTCAGGGAAGTTTCAGGGAAGTTTCAGGGAAGTTTCAGGGAAGGTTCAGGGAAGGGAAGGGAAGGGAAGGGAAGTTTCAGGGAAGTTTCAGGGAAGGGAAGTTTCAGGGAAGTTTCAGGGAAGTTTCAGGGAAGTTTCAGGGAAGTTTCAGGGAAGTTTCAGGGAAGTTTCAGGGAAGGGAAGTTTCAGGGAAGTTTCAGGGAAGAGAAGTTTCAGGGAAGTTTCAGGGAAGGGAAGTTTCAGGGAAGGGAAGTTTCAGGGAAGGGAAGGTAAGGGAAGTTTCGGGAAGGTAATGGAAGGGAAGTTTCAGGGAAGGGAAGTTTCAGGGAAGTTTCAGGGAAGTTTCAGGGAAGTTTCAGGGAAGTTTCAGGGAAGTTTCAGGGAAGGGAAGTTTCAGGGAAGTTTCAGGGAAGTTTCAGGGAAGTTTCAGGGAAGTTTCAGGGAAGGGAAGTTTCAGGGAAGTTTCAGGGAAGTTTCAGGGAAGGGAAGGGACGGGAAGGGAAGGGAAGGGAAGGGAAGGGAAGGGAAGGGAAGGGAAGGGAAGGGAAGGGAAGGGAAGGGAAGGGAAGGGAAGGGAAGGGAAGGGAAGGGAAGGGAAGGGAAGGGAAGGGAAGGGAAGGGAAGGGAAGGGAAGGGAAGGGAAGGGAAGGGAAGGGAAGGGAAGGGAAGGGAAGGGAAGGGAAGGGAAGGGACTTCAAAGTGCCTTTGGAAAAGATAAAATTGGACAGCACCAGAGATCCTTACAGAGCAGCCTTTGTAAGGATCCTTCCTGCAGAGAAACCTGGCAAGCTCAAGGACCTTCCCTGAAGAAACCAGCTGAGGCTCAGAGGTGGGGAAAAAACTCCTGCCAATGGAACACGGGGGAGAGAGGATAGAAAAGCTTCAGATAAAGCATCAAATGGATGAAGGGATGGAAATACATTAATGAAAAGATGAGAGTTGCCTGTTGGCAGGGGGACAGGTGGCACGGAGAGCTCTGTTTGATGTTCCTGCTGCTGTCTGCTCCCAAGCTGAGGCTTTCCAAAGGAAACAAAGCAATCCTTACATCCCCAAAATCAGCAATCTGCACAAGGAGAGGAGAGAGAAAATGCCCACCTGAAAGAAGGGAATATTGCAGAGCTCTGGAACAAAGGCAGAGCTGATGCCCAGGGACACCTGGCCATGAGCAGGGCTCCCCTGGGATCCCAGTGCATTAACAGTCATCCAGGCAAGGAAAACACAGAGAAAATAGGATTTTTTTTTGCTATTCCTATTTTTGGAAGGTTTGTAAAGACTCTGGAATTCACAGGACAAGTGGTGCACGTTATCTGGGACCAGCACATCCTGACACAGCCCCCAGGGCTCCCTTGGAACTCAGCCACTCACAGCTGGGAATTTTGGGATAACTCCTTCCCCTGCATCGTTTGTGCTGCTGAGGGAAACACCCCAGAGGGTTTGTTCCACCTGGGACAGCAGTGGTGGGTTTGCAGTTCTAACACTGGGGGTGTTTTTTATTACTTAATGAATGGTTTGTTTGGAGTCCCTTCTGTCTTCACTCAGAGCCAGGATTAAAAAAAACATGAATGAAATGGATTTTCTCGTATTCGGGCTTGATTGTTTATTAAATCTTATCTAAAGTGCAGAAAGTTCAGCAACACTTCCAGCCACCAGCTAAAAGTGAACAAATGGAGGTGAACCCAGCTAGTCACAGGGTCTCTTAAAGTTAAACAATCCAATAGAGAATTAACACCTCTATTATTTATACTCTTGACCCAATAATCAAACTCCTGTGACCCACAGTGCAGCACTGACTGTCCAACCAGAAATTACTGCCTGAAACCACTAAGAAGAAGGAAGATGAGCATTTTTCACTTCAAATCCTCCATCTTGTCCCGTTCCTATTATAAAAATATATTATATTTATATATATATTATATTTTCTATATTAGAAAAACCTCAAACTTTTTCCACCATGTGAAATCACACACTTTTATTTATCCACACACCCGTGATTTTAACTCCATCAACTCAAATTTGGAAGCTTTCTCCAAGGCCTCAGGTCAAAAGCAATGTTCTCCTGAGGGTCAGAAAGCAGAGAAAAAAACCAAGTTTTTGGGACCCAACGTGCAGTGGCTCCAGGTTTTAGAATTCCCAGCTCTTCCCCCACGGAAATCCAGGTTCCTACTCTCGCCTCCTCACGAAGTCTGCACAGTTTTGTGCAAAAAACAACGAGGTACCCACGGATTTCAGTGTGGTTTGCACCAGCACGAGGATCTCACAGCCCAAGTTGTCACTCCCACCTCCCTTCTCCGGGATCAAGGAAATCTCCAAAGTGCTCCTGTGCTACGAGAGTGGCGAAAAAGATAGCGCAACAAAGTTCCTTCCGTGCAACAGAGAAGCAAAAAGAGAGAGCATTTATTGAAAGAAACACCACACTTGTGTAGAGTAGATCGTGGCAGCAAGCAAAGACATGATCCAGTTGGTGCCAAAGAGGTGACAACCCAACAAGAGAGGTGACAGCCCTACAAGAGAGGTGATGGCCCCGGTCACGTAGCTCACGCACTGAAACACTAATCTTAGAAAATAATTATTTTCTTGCTGAAAAATAATTAGAAGATAGAAGTTAGAAGGGAGTAGTTATCTGAAACTTAAATAATTGATTGCCTGTCATTTTATGTTTGCTCAGCTGCGCTTACAATGGGAAAAGACAAAACTAGTGACCAGACCCAAAGGAACATGGAAAATGCAACCAGAAACCCATTCTTTGGGAAATTGGACTATCCCCAGAAATCATTTGTCTTGTCATTGATAGAAAAGGTCAAGAGTTTAGGGTGAGGAAAACTCACCTTACTTCCTCCTTTTAAGACCCCTCCCCACGAAAACAACCCCAGACTTAATTTAAGAAGTCAATCAATGCTTAATAGTTATTCAAGCTAATTACCATAGGAAGGATGGGAGGAGCTGCTATTTTAAGTATGTATTTGTTTGAATACTTTGTCAATAAAGAGATTTTGTGATCACCTGTGATTTTGCAGTGTGCATTAGAGGATTACCTCACAATAAACACACACTTTCTAACTTTAAATTGTTACAGAGTCATTTGTCCATCACAGTTGATTATCAGTACTAGACCAATACTCTTATTTTGGTAAATCAGCACCCTGCAGGTGTTTAATCATTGTTATAATTTCTTGTCCTTGAGCATGAGAAAACGCTGCTTCCTTGGCTCCCAGCAGTATCCTAACATGCTCCAAAGAGTAACTTTACAACTCCTAGTAAGACAAGCCAGTGTTCATCTACAGGGATCCCCTTGTGGCTGTTCTGACCTCGAGGTAGCTAAAACCACTCCTGTGCTTAAAAAAAATCTGGAATAACATAAAACATCCCAAATGAGAGATTTTTGAACAGCAGCTCCCAGGTGTTGTTGGCCCAGAGATCTGACAATCCTCACTTTCAACCTCAGCATCCCCTGGGAACAGCTCCACCAGTGCTTTGTCCCCTGAATGGCTCATCCTGGTGCCCCTGGAGGAGGGAAGTGTTTCTGTGGAATTCTCCCTCCTATTCCAAGGGCTTTATTTACTTTCTGACTGCAGCTGGTGCCAGGCAGTTCATAAACAGCTCTCCAGAATTAATAAAAAATTAATACACGCTGTAAGAAATGATCAGAAATCACATGTGACCTCTTATTTATGTGCTTATCCTGCTTTAAAATTCATCAATGTTTAACCAGTGCTTCTTAAACCACTTACAAAATGTACACACAGCCACTAATTAATTGCTGCTGTAAGTTTGAATTGAGGCCAGCCCCTACTTTGTCTCACCTGGCCACCAGGTCAGGATGAAAAATAACAGCCAGAGGTGGACTGTAAAAACTATAAAATTACAAAAAAAGGGCTAGGGGAAAGGTGATGGGATTTGTATGGGTTTTGTTTATCATTAATTTTATTTCCTTTGACTCGAATTCAGCTGGATGCTGCTAATTTCAGTTAATACTGATAATTACTTAAAACATGGAATAGTTAAATCACTCAAAGGCTTTTCCTCTTTTTGAATATTAATTTATTTGAATATTTATTTGAATATTAAAGATTAAACCCACCCCACCATCCCACCCCCAGTGAAGGAGGGATTTAACACTTGCTGGGAATGAAGACAAATCTGTTCCAATTTTTTAACCTGACATTTTTTCAAAGGGAGTAATATTTTTTTTCCCCTTTTGGATCTTGGTTTTTCTCCTTAGTGGTGATTTAACCTGCTGTTCTAGCTCAAATTAAAAGGTAGATTTCAGGTCAGGATTTATTTTATAGGAATGTTCTGTCTCTGAAGGATCCATCCCCAAGTGGCAGCAGGAGAAGGAATTTCATCCACTGCTGCAAGGAGGGAGGCAGAGAGAACTCAGAATATTCAGCTCCCTCTTTAGCAGCCCTGGCTAAAACTGGTGTGGATTTGTTTAAAGTGAAAAAAGCATTTCCTAGTCAGAAATGATCCACAGGAAACATCAGCCATGGGAACACTCCAGGGATGTGGCTGGTTGGGTTTTCCTGGGAGCAAACTCCTCCTAATTTGCAGGTTTGAGTTTTAATGGGGGTGTCAAAAGCCCAGGATGTTTCTGGAAAAAGAGATATTCTAAAAACAAGATGCTCACAAAACCTGTTGGCCTGCAGTGACAATAAATCCCCTCAGTCTTCAATTTCAGCTGTTTCTCATCCCAAATTAAAGAGAGAAATAAAACTGGAGCAATCCCTGGATTTCTCAAGGATCTTTAGTGAACTCCCATAACCAGGAATTTGTTAATTATGTGGAACAGGACAGGCTTGGGGTCTTTGTCAAACACCTTCATTCTCCCCTCACTCAAATGCCAAAATCCTAAATTTACAGAAGCTCTTGAATTTACTTATTCCAGAATAAACCTGATCCTTCCAGAGCCTGGTTTTTTACAGATATGATGTTAAATAATCATCATTACATCCCCACCGGAGCAGGAAACTAAAAGCAAAACTGAAAAATTCCATGTGGGCAAGACCGAAACCTCCCCAGAATTTGGGGTCTGGGTAGTGACAAAGTCTTTTCTTCAGGCTGTTTTTGGACATCTTATATTTAACCTTATAATTAAATTATTAAATATTTAGCTAACATTTACTTAATATTTGGTTAAATTGCTCTGAATAAGGAAGGAAACAACTTCCAGAATTTCCACCAGTCTGAGAATGTAATAACAGGATCCTGAGCTTGGTTTACAGGGATTTATGCAAGCACAGGGCTCTTGGTGACTTCCAACTCAATGGGAACGTGGATTGCACACTTTAAATGGCATTTAAATGGTATTTGACCTTCAATGGTATTTCATAGCATGGAAAAATTCCATATTTTTAATGCTACCCCCTCAAGATTACGGTCAGTGTTCCGTGGAGAGAAGTCTGGAGATGTCATGAGCTCACCAAAAAATTCCTTATTTTGGTCTAAGAGAGCTGGAAGAGCAAGGCCATGATGGTAAAACCTGGGAACAGCTCTGTAGTGGATTTTGTTTGCTAATTTGAAATTTCTTTTTTTGCTCCCACAAGGAGGAGGCAAGATCCAGTCACAGACCGAGTCAAAACAGAATGAAAGGAGCAGGAGAAGTAGATCCAAGCTGGGAATTCCTTATCAGCAGCAGGGATAAATATCATTTTTCCTGGAGTGATTCCACTGAAATGGGATTTTTTGAGGGCAGGAATGGGGCTGATCCCACGTGCAAATCTCCACATGGGTTTGTGGCCGTGGGGAACACACACAGCTCTCCTGAGCCATAAATTCAACCCCAGATTCATCCTCCTCCCAGACGAGCTTAATGCCACGCTGGAAAAAGGAATGATTTTAGCAGCTGGACAAGTTATTTCGTGCTGTGGAGGTTATTAACCTTTGGAATGAATTATCAGGGAAGTGGAGTTTGCTCTGTGAGTCCTCAGGTGACTCTCTGGAGGCACCTCTGTGTGCAGAGAAATTGCTGGTGGTGGAAACAGCAAAATTTGTCGAATTGGGTGGCCCTTGACAGGCAAGGTGGCAAAGCAGGTGGAGAAGTGCCTCTGCCCCACTTCATTTTTCTGTAGAATCAGAAAATCCTGGAATGGTTGGGTTTGGGAAGGATTTAAAGCCCATCCAGTGAAATTGCCCTGCCACTACACTGATAAATTTTTGAGACTCAGGGCAAAATACCAGAAAAATACAAAACTTTTCCCTACTTCTTCCTCATAACCCCCATGGAAAACTCATTGAGGCAATGTTAATTTCAGTCCCTCACCTTTTACAGCAAAACAACAGCGCCCAGACCTCGCTCTCGAAAATTAATAGAATAAATTTGGGAGCTAATCATAAATAGAGAGAGGTTAATCAATTCCTCAGATTGCTGAGGAATTTATACACACTGGGACCTTTAATATATTCAACTAAGCAACAGCACCGAAGGAAATGCTCATAGATTTTGTTTTCAAATAAAAATTTCTCGTAATTCAAAATCGCCAGTGGGCTCCTTCCTCTCCTGATTTGTACAATTTGTGTTCCCATTGCAGAGGAACCACACTCTGCCTTCATTTGCCTTCACAAGTGACATTGATGTGGCTTTTAAAGCCAGCAGCCTAACGTGTGATTTAGAGGCTCTGAGAAAGAAAATTATAACTCTGGGGGAAGAAATTTCCATTGAAATAGTTCGATCTCACTCCGGGGACGAGGCAGCACCTGGGTGGCTGTAAGTCAGTCTCTGTTGCATCTGAATATAGGATAGAGTTTTAAAATCACTAAACAGCCTTGTGCTGATGCCTGGCCAAGACAAAGCAGAGCTCTCCAGACTGGCTTTTAAGGCAGGAACAAAACAGGCGCGGCTGGAGGCTCAGACAAAGCTCTTCCCTTTCATGCTGCAGCAGCAGCCAAGCCCCAACCCTGCTCCAGAGCCCCCACAGAGGCAGCAGTGAAAGGCAGGGCACCCCAGTAAGTGGAGGGGAGGGCAGGGACAGCAAGACAGGAGGGATTTTCAAAGGTTCAGGGACTGGTTTCAGCGCTCAGGTTCTAATGAAAGTCAACGCGACCTTGCTTCGCTTTCTTCCTTTGAAGCGCAAGAGTTTGTGATGAAGAGATCTTTGCCTGCTCACAATAAATTACAGCAGAGTTTACCACAGCTCCCAGATCCTGCAGCCTCACCCTGGATCCTCCTGCTCGCCAGATCCACAGCAAGGAGGGACATCCTCCAGTCTTGGAGAGAAGGGCTGAGTTTGAGTGGAGGAACTTCCTCTATCACGGGGCTGCACCAAGGGAAGGTGAGGTTGGATATTGGGGGGAATTCCCACCCCAAAAGGGTTTTCCGGCATTGAACTAGGGCAGAGCTGGAGTCTGCATCCCCAGTGGGATTTAAAATCCGTGTGGATGTGGCACTTGACGTGATCAGTGGTGGCCTTGGCAGTGGACTCGATGATTTCAGAGATTTTCCAATCTAAGCAATTCCATTTCAATTTCCAATTTTGGACTCTGCAATGTGCACATCCTCGAGTCTTGCAGAGCCCTGGGTCGTGCCAATCAGCAGGACACATCCCAGCCCTCCAGAGCTCAAGGAACTGGCGTGGCTTCCTTGGATAATTGGAAGAGGAAGGAGGATCCAGAGCAGCAGACCGAGCTCTAGCCTGAGCTTCTTCTGCAAATTAGAGCTGCAAGCAGCTGCAGACCCACATGAAAGGGGAGCAGAGCCTAATTGCCCAGTGGGGTGGTGCATAATGCCAGGAGGAAGGTGTTCCCATTCCCATCCCTGCCTCATTCCACACTCTCCAGGCTGAGCTGCTCTGAAGCTGGCAAAGATCAGGAGTGGAGCAGAGAGATGGGAGCAAAGTCTTGATCAGCCTCAGTGTTTGTAGCGTTTTCTTTTCCATCCAACTCTAACTGGGATTTGTTGCCAGACCAGGTGTGATCCCACCAGGTTGTTCTGCCTTTTTTTCCAGTGACTGCATAGCAAAGCTGAACCTGCCCAGGTGTTTAAAGTGCCTTTAATGGCTTTGAACTGAAGGGTTGGATGGTATGTTAGAAAGAAATTCCTTCCTGGGAGGGTGGGCAGGGGTGGGATGGGATTCCCAAAGGAGCTGTGGCTGCCCCTGGATCCCTGGAATGTCCAAGGCCAGGTTGGATCCCCTGAGACAGTGGGAGGTGTCCCTGCCATGGCAGGGGTGGCACTGGGTGGGATTTGAGGTCCTTTCCAACCCAAACCATTGCATGGCAGCAACAGAGGAAAAAAAAAAACCAAAACAAACAACAAAAAACACATGTTCAGAACATCAAGGCTTCTATTTCCACAAAATCTCGCATAGATGGAGGTAAAATGATTACTAAAATATGTCAGTGTTTATTCAGTGTCCTGTCATGAGTGTGAGCACAGAACCTCTGCCCTGACCTCGGGAGCTCCTGACCTCCCATCCCGCTAAATTAAAGGGATAATGATGAAAAGCACTTCTCCCCTTGTCCAGTAATGTGAGAAGTGCCTGGCAATTAAGCAGCCTTTGAGGATGACACTGCTGATTATTTCAGGACAATCTAGTCACGGCAGAGAAATGGGGTTGGAATGGGAAGAGCAATGTCAGAGGCACACTTAAACAATGGCTGGTTCTCCTGTCATTCCCACCAATTATTGCAGGAGGGGGAGAAGGAAAACTATTTATAACCTGTCAGTCTCCAGAAACCACAATTATGATGATTTAATTAACACATGGAGAGGCTTTAGGCAATCACATCGTTCTAAATTTAAGAAGCAGCACATTTCTGGCCCAAGATGATTTAGAACATTAACAAATGCTGGTTGAACCGGGGCAAGAATTTGATGGCCTTGTTGGTTCCTTTTAAAGCATCCATCACAGCCCAAGGATAATCCAAAAGGCTGTGGCAGTGAGGGATGGGAGCAGGGAGGAACCAGCAGTGTTCCATCACACAGAGGGAGAAGCTGGTTTTTAATGAGCACGGACTGAAAACGAGCAAAACCACACAACTCAAGTTCTATTCATCAAAGCTCGTTGGAAAAGGCTGGAAAAATGGGGTTTGGGTGGATGGGAGTGCAAGAGATGGAGAGGGAGCCCATGGACACCTGGAGCTTGCACTGGAGCCCTGCAGGGAGGTCTAACCTCAGGTCTAAGCTTGGGCTGGACTCTTCCACCCCTGGGCTGAGAGCTGGAGCTCCCAAAACCAGGATATCGCCACAGGATCCCCAAACCCTGGGCTGCCCCACTCCCTGGCCAGCTCCTCCCAGGAAGTCACACTTCAGGGCTCATTCCCTCTTTCTGGCTCACATTATTTGCTGTGTCACAAAAGTGACTCCTTTGGTGTCTCCATGCAGTGAAAAAACCTGGAAGTTGCCAGCTGTGCCCAAACACAAATAATTCTTACCTTCTTTCACCAGCTATTGTTCTTTCGTTGGATTAACTTCCAAATAACATAAAGGAAAATCCTGCTTTTTCCATTTTTCACCATCAATTGCCTCTTGATTGGATCAACACCCAAATAACATAAAGGAAATCCCACTCCTTCCACAGGAGAACAAAAATCTTGACCAGGGTTTAGATGGAGGGAAATAAAAATTACAAAGAACCTCCTGCTCTGTGAGTCTCTCTTTCATTCCCTGCCTGTCAAATCTGGGAGCTGGTGGTTGCTTTTCCCACTCCAGGAGCAGTTGAAGCCCTGGCCAAGCTTTGTGCCCCACTGCAATTCCTGAGCTCTGCCACCAAGGATGTGCCACATCCCCTCCACCTTTCACACCCCACAGCCAGCTCATTTCTCTCCTGCAGCTGAAATGCTCAGGAAGGAAATGTTCAGTGGTTTTATTTGGCTAAAGGACTTGCAAATCTCAGGATAAAATCAAGGATAAGATCAGTCTTCCCCATGAACAAAACACACACCTACACAAGGACACAGCATCAAAGGGCCCCTTGGGTCACAGCTAAATTGATCATGTTGGTTTTCACCACAGCCTAAACACACAAATAATATTTTTTTTTCTTTTTGTTATTGTGCATTTCAGAGGAAACGGAATAAAATTGTGTTGGTGAAAGAACAGGGGAAAAAATGAACTTTCAGAGCAAAGAGATTTTGCTTAAGATCACCAAGTATGTGATGGGGGAGAAATCAGGAGAATGTTCCTTATCTCATGAGTTTTGAGAACTGAAAGTACAAATGGGAAGAAAGTCCCACAAAGGATAGAAAACAGAGCAGAGAAGATCCAGCATCCCCACAAAACCTTGTTGAAGGAAGTTGCCCATGGATGGAGACTCTGCCTTGCCAACACCCCAGAACTGTCCTTGTTCCAGCCAATTTTATCCAAATATATCTAAAGAACCCCAAAAGAAATCTGTATTTGAGCTAAGAAACAAGGGGGAGTTTTGCTGTAGCTGGACATGCACAGAAGGTGAGAAATCAGAGATAATCAGCAATTTCTGGCCTTCCCTTCCTTCTCCTTCTTGGAATTCCCAATCCATTGCCCATGAGAATACCAGGACTGATCCATCTGATCCATTGTAAATTAAATTCCTTGTATTTCCTTGTAAATTAAAAAGGCAAAGGCAAAAGAGCCTCTCATGTCATCCCTTCCCTGTGTCCTGCAGCTCCAGCAAAGCAGAATTCTGCAGCTTGGGACAGAGCTGACAACTGCCTGGGAACCCTCAGCACTGATCCACTCAGATTTTAGTGGAGGTGGGAAAATCCAGAGGTGATCTGAGCTCATCTGGCTGCACAGGGGGCAAAGGTGATAAAAGCTGAGCAGCGTCAGACTGGAATTCCTGCCTGGGAAGGGCAGTCCCAGGGTGCTGGGAGTGATGTAAACACGGATTCCTCACACACATTCCTCATGTCTCAGCGTTTGTAACAGGGTAGAGGGATGCACACCTCCAGTGCTGGCAGCTCCTGCTGGGACAGACACAATTCCAGTGGTACCAGGAGCTCCTCCAGGGCCTGAACCACAATCCCAAGGGATCTGGAACCTGGAGATGTTTTCTGCCAGGGGCAGATGTCCAAAGGAATGTCCAGGAGCAGAGCAAACCATGAGCACAGCCCTGGTTATTGCCAGCCTGCTCTGCAGCCACTGGATTTCAGGGAAAATTCCCAAAATCCAGACTCAGGTCAGCTCTGTTATCCAGGAGGAGAGTCTCTCCATTTCCAGCAGCAGGACATTTCCTAATAAAATTGTTTGCCCCTCCCAGCCTGTGCCTTGTATTTTGTGTGTGTCCAAAATTCAAACCCACAACTGAACAGATTCCTTCCCCAATTCCATGAGTGTTGTCCCTGCTGGCATGAGCTCCACCAAAATCTATTCCTTTCTCCTTAAAACACTGGCAGCACATCACAGAGTGCAAGCAAAGCCAGGGGAAGGGGGAAGAGTGAGGAAAAGGGAGGTGGAGAGGGAAAAGGGCATCTGTCACAATTCCAGGAATGTAACAAGAATAACAAGTGTTATTCCTCCTCTCTTGTACAAAACTCTGCAGTACAGCAGCCTCTCCATCTGAGCATCCTCATGGGGCACAGCTTAAACCACAAAGGTTTTGGGAAGAAGTAAAAAAGGTGAAGAGGAAGCAGAGGGAGGATGATCCCAGCTGGACATTGTCCCTGAGGCTGGGAATCCACAGCGTGATTACAGAGCTCTGTTAATGAGCTGTCAGCCTCAGGACACGACCTAATGGAGCAAATGCAGTGCCTGGAATCTGCTCAGGGAATTCTCCCAGGGGAATTTGGGAGAGGTGGGTTCAGCTCCTCCCTTTGCCTCTGAGCTCTGCATCACGTCCAAGGTCTCAGCAGCACCTGTACCCCAATCCCAAATTCCTGACGAGCTCCTCTCTCAGCCAGGCGCCAGAGGAAGCACCGAGTAAGAGTTTCACAAGTGTTCCACATCCTCCTGCATTTCCTTTCCAAATCTGCAGCCCTCAATTGCTGCAGAAGGCACAGCTGGCTCAGCTCCGCCGGAAACACGGCCAGTCAATTTTGGGAACATCTTTGGGAACTCTCACACTTTCCAAGTGCTGAGCCCAGGGAAATGTTGCCCCTGTGCATTTCTTGGTGCCTCTCCAGCACAGCTCCCCTTAGACTGGGGTTGTATTTGCAATGCCAAGGGCAATTAAAGGCTCAGAGAGGTAAAATCTGCCCCATCCCTGCAATGTCCAAGGCCAGGTTGGGTCTTGCAGCAGCACAGGGCTGTGGAAGGTCCCTGCCCATGGCACAGGGTGAGCTGAAAGGTTCCTTCATCCAAACCATTCTGTGATTCAATGATTTCTAAAAGGTGCCCCCTCTGAGCTGCTCCTCCCACGGGCAGAGCTCTGAGGAGCTGCACTCTCGCCTTCCCCTTTCCTGACCCTCTCCACACAAACCCAGGCTTGGGACACTTGCCTGGGGCTGATTCACCCTCAGGTCACAGCCCAACACGAATTTGGGTTCCAGAGTCACAGAGGGCTGGAAGAAGAGAGGAGAGAAGCAGCCCCAGCACAGAAGGAACAGAAAAGTTCAGTTAACAGTGTCCCAGAGGGGTCACTGGGAAGGAACCCCCAGTGCTCTGGCCCTGCAGGGAGCACAAAGGGTTAATCAGGAGTTTCTGCTCCCATTCTCCTCCCTCCTCACCCCCAGGTCCTGCTCTTTGCAATGTCCCACCTGTGGGATCTCCCTTCCCATTCCCCCGAGCTCTGATGGACTCACAGCCATGGGGTCCCTGCTCAGCATTTCTCACAAACCCCTCAGGCTGATGACCAAAGAAAATGCAACCACTGCTCCTAAAAGAATTTAAAAAATGTAAAATTCAGGCAGTGACTTCTCCCATGAGGTCACAACACCCCCTGAGCCCCCAGGGCACCCCTTTCAATGCTGAGTTACAGAACTGGAACCTCACCCTAAGCTCTCTCTGGAGATGGAAACTGTTCTGGTTTATCCTCTTTGCTTCTTGTTCCAAGCAGCACCATGGCGTTTAATAAATAAATAAATAAATAAATAAATAAATAAATAAATAAATAAATAAATAAATACAGCCAACGTTTCCCTTTAAGTTAGGCCCAGAATAAATAAATAAATAAACAAATAAATAAATAAATAAAATTATTAATTAATAAATGAAAACAGCCAAAGTTTCCCATTAAGTTAGGCCCAGAATAAATAAATAAATAAATAAATAAATAAAACCAGCCAACGTTTCCCTTTAAGTTAGGCCCAGAATAAATAAATAAATAAATAAAACTAGCCAACATTTCTCTTTAAGTTAGGCCCTAAATAAATAAATAAATAAATAAATAAATAAATAAATAAAACCAGCCAACATTTCCCTTTAAGTTAGGCCCAGAAGAAGGTCTGCAGCAGCCCACCAAGCCTGCATATGTTTCATCCCTTTATCCATGGAAAGAGGGGAAGGAGCAGAACTCCAGCTGAAGGTGATTGTGTGCCTGGTTTAAAAGGTGTGAACACAAGTGACAACCAGCCCTGTTTTCACTCCTGTGCCCCTGTGTGTGAACAGGTGGCTGTTTATCCACGGGGTACAGCCAGACATGGAGGAGAGGTGTAAAAAGCGACCTCACAGTGCTCAGTTCACACAAAAAAGCTGTTCACCTGTCTGCCTGGTGTTTGTTTTGTCCCTGCCAGCCTGGGAAAGGGGACAGCAATGACCTTCCAGGAGACAGAAACATTTTCCTTCTGCCCACACCACCTTCCCAGCCAGCCATTCCCAGATATTCTGTGAGTGTGATATGCATGAAACACGCAACACCAGAGCTGGCTCAATGAAATCCCTTTTTACAGCTTCCAGATCTCCAGCAAATGTGCAAATAAATGGGAAACTGAGGGGGAGGGAGATGCACAAAGCAAATCCCAGGCTGAGGGAGCAGCACTCTGCTAACTGGATGGCCAGAGCCAAAATCAGGAGCATCCAGTTATTTTAGCAAGCCTTGCCAAGAGACTAAAGAGAGGAGCACAGGCCAGGTGTCAGTGATTATAATCCCACTGCTGCCAAAGTCGCTCCTGTTTGCAGCCAGCCTGCCTTTGGCTCTCCCTGCCCTGCACAAGGAATAATTCCTGAAGCAGGACTGGGAGAAGCAGCCCCACAAAGCACAGCTGCACTGCCCTGCTCCAGGGCAGCTCTCACCTGTGGGGCTCTGCTGGATGCTCATGGGATTTAAAACAGCACCATCCCTGGAGCTGCTGTGGAGGAAAGAACCCGTGGAAATAGCTCAGCATGTTGTTCCCAGTTCTGCCATGGAGAATGAGTGGTTTAGGGATGAGATGAGCCCCTAATGATGCTTGGGAAGGTCCCAGCTCTGCTCCCCTGACCTCCAAAACCACCCCACCACCCACAGCAGTGTCTGATCAGGCATCTCCCATTCCAAATGGAGCTGATCCATCAGCCTTCCCCAAAACCACACCATTTGTGGCCCTTCAGCTGCCCCCAGGTGGGGGGTGAGCACAATGCTTTGGGAAATATTGCTGAGAGAAGTAAAATCCATCAACAGCTGAGCAATGAGTCCTGGAGCCTGCCTGCCCTCACACAGACATCCAGACACCCCTCTCCCCTCTGAGAGCTTCTTTTTTGGGAGGAACCTCAGGGTGAGCACAGGGAATGAGCCAGGCAGCCCTGGTGGAGGATGGGCCTGAGCTGCATCACACCTGCATAAAAAAATAGTTTTCCACAAGTACAGGTAAATTGGGAAATAAAGAAGGCTCCATTTCCTATTTTTTTTTTTTGACCAAACACAAACCCTTTCCACTGCTGAAGACTCTACATGGGTTTTTTTACCATTTTTAAGTGCTGTACAGTGAATATCTCTCCTTTTACAAGTGGAACCTTGTAGCTATGGAGACGCAGAATGTCAAATCCAAGCTGAAGACAGGATTTCAGTGGGGGCTTTGGGTTGCTACATGTGCCTTCAATGATCTGCTTTCCATCTCCTGAAGTCTTTATTATTCTCTGTTATTTATTAGTGTCTAACAGCATGCAAAGAGTCACTGGATGTTCAATAACAGGAGCACAGAGTGACCTGTCAGACACAGCTCTGGGGCATCCTGCACAGGCTGGTTTACACCCAGAGGGACAACAAACCCCCCCTTCAGTCCTACAGAGCTGTCATCAGTTTAATTTAACCCAAATTAAACCATCCTGGTGCTGCCACAGCACCTGGAGCCCAGGTGAGCTGGAGTCCCCTGGTGTTTAGTGCTGTGTGTAACAACCACGGCCACCTGGGGGAATTACACCACACTGGACCTTGTAATTACCTGCTGTAATCCAAATTACCCAAATTCCAGTCTCCCAAACATCATCCCTACCTTCTGTGATCCAAGATGCATCAGGGATGATGGTGTCATTACCTGGATGCTCAGTTATGATGAGCACATTCAGCTGTTTACCACCATGGAGTAAATTAAGCGACATTTTAATGAAATGTTCATTTTAATGTTCATTTTAAGGAAATGAAATCTCAGTGCTGTTAAACCTGAGTATGAATGGGACAGAGCCTTCTGGGTCAGATTAATGCTCATTGTGAGAGCCAGGGGGATTCAGAAGAGCTTGAACATCACTCATTTTCTACCTGTGCTGGTAGCAGTGAATAAACCAAACCTTCATCCTGCATTTTCCTGGAGTGATGGCAGGGACAGGGCAGGTGGATTTCTGTTCTGAACACAACTCTGCTCCAGAGAAAGCAGCCCCAAACCACTGCATCTTTCTTCCTTGCCCTTAACTCCACAGTCCAAAACCATCTGGGGATGTCAGATGCCAGATATGAAACCTCTCAAAGGCTCCCCATTGTCAGAGGGTGAAAACATTTGGTTTGGAAAAATCCAGATGCCAGAAGTGCAGATCCCACTCTCACACCTCCCACAGCACCTGGTGCCAAAGCCAGGGCTCAGAATTCCCACAAACTGCACAAAAGGGTGGGAATAAACTCCAACAGGCACAGGAAACACTCTCAGGCAGAACATCCACAACCAAGGAAGCAAAGTCCGCCTGGTGCCACATCACAAGCAGGATTAAGTGACCAGGACTGCAGTGGAATTGTGCAAATCCTCCTTTGCCAGCTCTAAACAAGCAGCAGCACTCCAGGCAAACCCATCCCCTGCACCCACAGCAGTGGAGTCATGGGCAGGAGAGCAGCAAAACAATTTGGAATTTCCTTGCACAGCTGGACAGCAGAAGAGAAGCACAGAGAGCTTTTCCTGGCTGTGTTGCTGGATCAGATCCTGACACAGCCTGAAGATTGTGGAAATCAACTCCAGCAGGGCTGTCTAAGCCTCCACTGATCACTGAAATTAGATTAAACCCTCCAAGAATCCTCTTCTCCCAGCCCAGACATTTGCAAATGTGCAGTTTGACAAGGGCTCACGTCCAGAAGAGCCTCTGTGCTGCTGCTGCTCCAGGAAAACAACTCCAAGATCCTGCTGCAGTCCTGTTGTCCCCTGGTTTGCTCCTGAACCAGATCAGAAATGCAGGAAATCTTTGGCATTATCATTAAATGGGCCACAACCCCCTCAAGATTTGATGTGGGGTCTGGAGAAAAGAGGTTTCCATATTTAGTTTTAAACCAGAAAAGGCTCTTAAGCTCCTCTGTATCTACCAATCCATTAGAAATAGGATTCTCTTGTAGCCACAGCTCATCAAATGGGTGCAAACAGGAGGAGAACAACACTCCAGATGCCTTTATCACAGTTGTTGACTCCAACTTAATCGCTTTTTTAATAAGTCTTAATTATTCAAAATAATCACCATCCCTTCCCTGCCTGTTGTCATTCAACGCGAGAGAACCTTCCACAGAGCAAACCCCAAAGCAGGAAACATAAAAAAAAAAAAGAACAAAAATCTCATTAATCTTTCTAATATTTAGAGATACCTCAAGAGCTTCGAACATTTACCTCTCCTTCCCAGCAGCTGAAATGGTTTTAGGAGGATCATGGTTCATACCTCGCATTCCCTGGAGCCAGAGATGGTGTAGGTGCAGGGCCCAGATCCATTAACAGATACATCCATGGTCTCAGAGTTTGTTGGCTTGTAGTCCACGTAATATTCCTGCAAAGGGGAGTTCATTTGCCTCTCCGACTCCCGGGCCTTTTTCCTGCGCCTCTTCATGAGCGTGTGCTGCTGGAGCTGCTTCATGCTGGCGGGATAACGCTTCCAGGACACGTAGATGACCAGCAGGATCATGGCCACGGAGAGGAAGAGGGCCACACTCCCCGCAATGATCTTGTGGAAGGACACGTGCTCGTATTCCGGCTCCACCGCGGGCGTGGGGATGTCGGCGGAAGGGCTTGGCACGGCGGGCGTGGGCTGGTGGCTCTCCAGTTTGGAAACGGTGGGTTTGGGGATGAACACGGGTCTCTGGGGGGTTTGGGGAGCCTGGTAGGACCTTTCGGTAGCCACCACCTGGATTTCGGCGCAGATGTTATAGGTTTCCACGGCGTCGCTCACCTTCTCGCCCTGGATGTGTTTGGGGCCCGCGCAGATCATGGTGCTCTCCTTATTCCCCTTGAAGTTCTTAAGCCAGTTAAACAGGGGGCAAATGCTTCGAGTACATTCCCACATGTTCCCCGACAGGGTGATGGAGATGAGCGAGATCCACGTGTTGATGGTCTCCTGGGAGATGTTGGTGAGTTTGTTGGAATCCAGGTTCAGCTTCTGCAGGTTGGGCAGGCACTGGAAGGTACCGGGCTCTACCCCTGCGATGTCGTTGCCCGATAAATCCAAGTTGTGCAAGGAACTCCAGGTCCACGTCAAGCCCTGGCTGATGGAGCGGATCCTATTCCACTGCAAGTAAATGGAGCGGAGGTTGAAGAGCCGCGGGAAGTGGGCAAAATTGATCTTAGAAAACTGGTTGTGCTCCAAGTGGAGCTCTGTCAGCTTCAACAGGCCGGCGAAGGCGTTGCGGGACAGGCTGCGCAGGCGGTTGTAGCCCAGATCCAGGAAGTCGAGGTTGCGGCAGTCCTGGAAGACGCGGATGGGGACGGTTTTCAGCGAGTTGGACCTCAGGTGCAGGATCAGGAGCTTGCGCAGGCCCTTGAACTGCTCCGCCTGCAGCACCTGCAGCTTGTTGTAGGACAGGTCCAGGTTGCGGAGGTTGGGCACGGGGTGGAAGGTCTTGTTGTGCAGGTGGGTGATTTTGTTGGAGCTCAGGATCAGCTCCTTCAGCCGGCGGATCCCCTGGAAGGCGTCCTCATCCACGGAGCTGATGTAGTTGTGGTCCAGGTAGAGCCATATGAGCTGGTTGAGGCCGGCGAACTGGTGGGATTTGAGCCTCTGGATGCTGTTGTAGCGCAGGGACAAGCCCTGGGAGCCGCCGGAGATGTTGTGGGGGATGTCGCGGAAGGCGTGCGACTCGCAGTACACGATCTTGCCGTCGCAGCGGCAGCTCCTGGGGCAGGCACGCTGGGCAGCCGCCAGCCCCAGCAGCAGCGCCAGGGGCAGCAGCCCCAGCAGCGCCCTGCAGCCTCCCCGCTGCTTGCTTACGTGGAAACCTGCAACATCCAGAGGGAAAAAGGGCCGTTGGAAAGCCTTGCAGATCAATTAGCAGATTGTGCCTTGCTGGGGGTTCCGGGGGGGATTTGGGAGACAACCTGTTCTCCTCCTGCCTCGACCCTTTGTGGTGCAAATCCTTGGAGTGCCTGCCTGGCCATCTCTGCTGCCCCCATCACCACCAGGCTCCCCCAGGAGCACAGGGAGCCTGTTCCCTCCCGGCTGTGCTCCTGCCCCCGAGGAGCTGGGGTGTCCTCAGCGCTCCGTGCCGAGGTTTGAACAATAAACATATTTGTCAAGTCACTGTGCTGGATGCTCCATAGTGCTGGGGAGGAAATGAGCCAGAGCTTCTGCTCCTACGTGCTGCTCAACGTGTTCCTCAAGGAGAGCAACTGCAAGTGCAGTCCCCCCCAAGATTACCCCAGGAAGAGTGAAATCTACTTCTCCTGAAGTTTGATTCATCTTTGTAGTGTGTATTTATTGTAAAATGGGGCACTAAGTAAAGGTTTTACTTCTTGCTCTGAGTGATTCGGGTTTAAGAGTAGCTTTAAGTAAAACTCATGGGTTTTATGTACCTAAAATACAGAAATAGATGCAGAGAAACAAAGTTTATCCTTATAGAGAAGTGTATCAGGAATGCTGGCATGGGACCCCAATGCCAGGTAAAAATAGGAGATGTCTTCCTTTCAAATGAACCACTGCCCTAACCCATTTCATTTAAACTTATCCACATATGGCTGTGAATACCTAAACCATTATTAATTAGAATTAATCCAGTAGATGATGAAAATACCCACCCCAACCAGATATCAGCAAACCCAGAAAGTTTAAAGGGGGATTCTTCTCTTTCAGTTCCTCTCTCCTGATTGATTTTAAGGGTTTGCCTTTAAGATGTCATGTTTGTCATGCAGCAGCAGTGCTGGATGTGAGGACATATGTAATAATTGAATATATAGAATCCTGAATAATTATGAGAGGGCGTGGAGGGGGTGTCAGAACCCCCAACACCCATCTGCATGCCTGGAATAATTTTAGGGCTGCTGCCTCTGTCCAGAGTTGCAGCCTTGCTGAGAATGAAAATGCATTCCTCCAACAGGAAATATTTCAAGGGCTCATATCTCCTTGATAAATAATCACCTTATTATTTGCCACGCACACACAAAACCAACCCAGTGCTGCAGGTCTTTAATCCAATTTTTAACCAAGGGGCAATCTGCAAAAAATAATTCCTGATCTAGAATGCCCCTGCCTTCCACTTTCATGGGCAGATTTTGTAATTTAAATCCTCTTTTTTTTTTTGCTCCGTTCTCTTTGCCAGCAGCAGCCAGCTCTAGATATATGTTCTGGCTGTTACAGACTCGGGGGCTGGGGAAGGAAGGAGGGGAATAAACCTGTCACACTCAGAAAAAAAAAAAATACAAACCAAAAAACCCGACTGGCAAATGACTGCTGGAAATGTAGCAGAGGTACCAGGGGCATCTTTTCAGCCTCTTCAAAACCACCTAAGCAAGAAACAACTCCCCCCTCGCTCCCCTTGGCTTCCCACATCCTGCAAAGTGTTAACGCCAGCCCGAATTGTGCCGGGGGATCGGGAGGTGACGGCGGCAGGGATGTGGGGAGCCGGGCACCAGGGATGTGGGGAGCTGGACAGAGCCACAGGGATTTGGGGGGCCGGGCACCAGGGATGTGGGGAGCTGAGCACCAGGGATGTGGGGAGCCGGGCACCAGGGATTTGGGGAGATGGGCACCAGGGATCTGGGGAGCCGGGCACAGCCGCAGGGATTTGGGGGGCCGGGCACCAGGGATGTGGGGAGCTGAGCACCAGGGATGTGGGGAGCCGGGCACCAGGGATTTGGGGAGATGGGCACCAGGGATGTGGGGAGCCGGGCACAGCCGCAGGGATTTGGGGGGCCGGGCACCAGGGATGTGGGGAGCCGGGCACCAGGGATGTGGGGAGCCGGGTACCAGGGATTTGGGGAGATGGGCACCAGGGATTTGGGGAGATGGGCACCAGGGATTTGGGGAGCCGGGCACAGCCGCAGGGATCTGGGGAGCCGGGCAGCAGGGATTTGGGGAGCCAGGCACCAGGGATTTGGGGAGATGGGCACCAGGGATCTGGGGAGCCGGGCACAGCCGCAGGGATTTGGGGAGCCGGGCACCAGGGATTTTAGGGAGCCGGGCACCAGGGATTTTAGGGAGCCGGGCACATCCGCAGGGATTTGGGGAGCCGGGCACAGCCGCAGCTCCTGGTGCCCGTGCAGGTGCTTTGCTCCGGGGACAGGAATCCCTTCGCCTCACTCGGGGCAGGAATGAATTAACCCCTGGGAAAGGTGTGTGTGTGTGTGTGTGCGCGCCTGGAGAGGGGGACAAGGGCTAAAAATACAAAGGCAAGTACAGAGAGTCTGAGTCACCTGGCAGCGGAACGCGCTGCTGCTGCTGCTGCCTCCCGCTGCCCCCCCGCCGCCGCCGAATAATCCAGCTGCAAAATCCACCCCACAGCTGCAGCTGTGCCAGCGAACAAACCACAAAAGTTCACTCACCCATCCTTTTGTCATCAATAACGTCCTCCTTCGCCTTCCTCCAGCTGTTCTCTCCTCTCTCTCCCCTTTTATTTTTGATTTCCCTTCTCCTCTCCCTCTGTCTCTTTTCCCAAACCGGTTCCTTCGCTTTAAACCAGCAGCATCTTCATGTCACAGCCCGGCTGGCACTCGCCCCGCCGCCATCCAGGAACCCCACAAAGTTCCCCGGAGAGGACCAGCGAGAATTTTGGGGATGAGGAAGGGAAAGGATAGGGAAGGGGTTGGGGGTGGGGAAGGCAGGACGGAGGATGGGGGGAGTGTGGGGGGGTAGGGAGGGACTCTAAGCTCTGAGAGCCATTGTGGAAGTCATCAGAGAGCCGGCGGCGTGAAGTGGCAATCGGCGAGAAAAGCCGGAGCGGGCGATGGAGGCGAACCAACTTCTCCGGGAGGAAGGACCAAAGCTCTGCCGGCGCCTGGCATCCCTCATTCTGCCGCCCTTTGCCATCGCCGGGCACAGCGATCCATCCTCCTGCGGCTCCCGCAGCTCTCGGCGCCTCCCCTGCTGTGCCAGAGCCCGGCTTAGCAGCCCCGCAGGCTCGGTTTATCCATTTAGCTGGTCGGGTTTAAAGTGTTTTGTAGCTGTGCTGAGAGGCAGCTCTCGTCTAATTCCGAGGCTTTCCAGAGAGCGATGATGCTCCGGAGCTGGTGGGTGCCGAGGCTGGAGTTTGTGCAACACCGAGTGCCCTCCACTGGAGAAAACCCAACGCGCATCGAGGGCTGAACAAGCGAGGCTGTCATGGCTCTGCAGACTCCGCTTCCCTCGCAAAAGAAAATTAAAGACACAGCATTGCCGTGCCCAGACCCCTGCGGCTGCCCTGGATTATGGAATGTTTGTGGTGGGGGATTTTCGGGCAGAGACGCCAAACAAAACACCTGCCCCCCGTGGGATTTGCCAGCCTGAGCTCGCTCTAATCCACCTGACCTGTGCATTTGGCTTGGGCAAATTCTAAACTGTTCTTTTTTTTTTTTTTTTTTTTTTTTTTTTCCCCCTCCTGTATTCCCGGGGGAGGAGGGGAATGTTTGCAGGTTAAAAGTGAGAGTCTCGGCACAGGGGCTGTGATCACACCGATCATCCCCACAAAAGGCATTTGTTTTGACTGTAGGCAGCAACTCCAAATGTAAACACTTCGTGTCCTGCTCTGGCTGGGACAGGGTTAATTCCCTTGCCTCGTAGCCTGTAATTTTTTTTTCTTTTTAAATCTAAGTGCCTTTTAGTCAGAAAAACACTGATTTTGATAAACAAGGCAGAACTGAAGCTGCAGAATCAGTGACACCTCTTTTTCCTCCGGAGCTCCTCTCCCGTGGCTCTCCAGTGCCGGAGCCGGGATCCTGCAGGAACCAGGGTGGGACCAGGGTGGGACACCTCGGCAGGGACCCACCCGGCTGTGCCTGGGTTAATGCCCAGATTACCAGGACTGGGTTAATTCCCAGTTTACCAAGGTTGGGTTAATTCCCAGTTCACCTGGACTGGGTTAAATCCCAGCTCACCACGGTTGGGTTAATTCCCAGTTTATCAGGACTGGGTTAATTCCCAGCTCACCAGGACTGGGTTAATTCCCAGTTCACCAAGGCTGGGTTAATTCCCAGTTCACCAGATTTAGCTTAATTCCCAGTTCCCCAGGTTTGGGTTAATTCCCAGTTCACCAGTGCTGGGTTAATTCCCAGTTTATCAGGACTGGGTTAATTCCCAGCTCACCAGGGCTGGGATAATTCCCAGTTCACCAAGGCTGGGTTAATTCCCAGATCACCAGGTTTGGCTTAGTTCCCAGCTCACCAAGGCTGGGTTAATTCCCAGTTTACCAGGCTTGGGTTAATTCCCAGCTCACCAGGAAGGTGTCAGAGGGATGTGGAACAGGGACAGGGGCAGCAGGAGCTCCCTGAGCTGGTTCCGGGAGCCTCTTTACCCAGGAGCTGCCAGGAATTGAACGCTCAGGGCAGGTCCAGGATCCCACAGGGACCATTTCTGGCTCAGGCATGCCAGGTTGCTCAGAGTGCAGCCCTGGAGTGTTCTGAACAACTTGAACAGCTCCTAAAATTTGGATATTTGTTCCATTTCCATCCCTCCCTGTGCTAAACACCCCCATCAGTTATTTGGGGAACAACTCCCTGCCCAAATCCCACTTCAGCTGCCAAAATGGTGGCAGTGCTTTATAAAGTCAGTCATGAGCCATCCATCGTGTGTTATTTAATTTTTAAATATTTATAATATTTCCCACTGTGGCCCAGGAGCTCCCTGCTCAGCCTGGATCTCCGGGGGTCTCTGTGTGCCACTGATGACTCCACTCTCTACCAAAAATGAAAATTGCACAGATTTCAAGGTCAGGATCCAGCTCTTCCATCCTAATTCCTTGTTCCTGGCTCAGTGCTTGCCCCTGCAATCCATCCCAGATGGAGTCACCCTGGCCAGCCCCAGGATCCAGCCCTCTGAAGGAGCAGGAAAAAGATTGGGACACAGGATGGGTCAGGAGTTGAACTCCATTCTGAAAAATAAATAATAATCCACAAAACAATCCACAGAAACCAACCTGTCCTCCCCTATATCTGCATCCAGACTGTGTCTGCACCCACACTGCATAAATATTCACTTCTGAATAAAAACCCTTGCTTGGTTTGTTCTGTTATGACAATTTGTCGCTACCTATAGATCAGATATTCATTTGCATATGAAAAATATCATCATTAATCACTATTTTTATTCTGGATTGGACAGCAGCACACACAACTCCCTCAAACAAGATTCAGAACTTAATTATCATAAGTGATGTTGAAAATACCTTTCCCATATCTCAGTTAACCCCATCTGCATCACAGCCAGGAGCACTGGAGCAGGAATTCATATTTATTATTCCCAATAAATGTAAAAGCTGAAGTGTGCAGTTATTTATTCCATCTTGCATTGATAATTCTCCAGGATGGCTCCATTTGAAACTCTGCCAGGTCTGGGAGTGAGCAGAGCAATGTCCACAGGGACTGCACCCATTTCCAGGGATGGCTTTTCCCACATCCTTGGATCCCACAGGAGCTGAAGCAGCCCAGCCGCGAGTTCTCCTTCTGCCCCAAAATCCCCCCATTCCTACCAAAACATGGACGTGGTTTTGCTGCCTTAAAAATCCTGTGATGCTCTAATGGAAAATTTCATAAATTCCAAGGCAGAAAACTTGAGGAGCTGAGCTGAACCAAGGGAGATTTCACTCTGCAGAACAAATGCCACCCCCTCCTTATTTTTTTTATTTTTTTTAATTTTCTGATGAAATAGAAAACAAACCCACTTGAACATTTGCCAAAGGAGAAGAAATGGGGAAGTTTTAATCAGCCTAAATAAGGGACTCTGAGCTAAAAAACACACAGGAAGGAGGAGGTTGCAAAAGCTTTTTGTGGTTTGGTTCCATTTCCTTGGAGCAGGATTCTCTTCCAGGAAAACAGGTCTGGGCACAGCCAAGCATTTAATTTTGAGTTGTGATTATTTTATACATGAATGTGTGTGTAAATTTATTTATTTATTTATTTATTTGCATTATTTATTCATTTATTTATATATTTTCCCCACAAATCTTATATATGTGCACAAATATTATATGCATTTTTATACATTTGTATTTTATATATTATGTTCCATATATTATATTATATGTTTATCTGTCATATATTTATAAATTAAATAAATATTTATAAATCTGTCATATCTATAAATTTTAGTTATATATTTACTAGATCTAGACTTGTATATTTATTTATATATTTTAAAAAGCACATATTTTATCTTTGTAATATTTTACATATGCATATATACATATAAATATATACACACAGATACACACAGAGTATAAAATATGCTTGGAATTCTCATCCTACCCATTTTTTCCCATGCAAAAATACTTTAAAAATAACAGTAACTGATATTTTCATGCTCCACCAGCTTTGCCACAGGTACCAACACCCCTCCCAAGCAAGGGAGAGAAGAACATATTTGTGTTTCCTGTGTGGGGAAGAGGATTTACTGGGGATTTACAACCCTGAGTAACTTCTCCTCGCAGGATCAGAGCTGCTGCTCTTTGGCCAAGTTCCTCTTCCTGCCCACTCTCAGGTCATCCAACTATTTTCTCTCCATAAATGAGAATATTTTTCCAGCAGAACCTGTCTTGAAAAAATGCTCCCACCCTGCTTCCCTGCTCACAGAGGGTTTGGGAATATCTGTGCCTCATCAGTGCTTTTTAACTCCTCATGAACGTTTTTATAGGTGTCAGGAAAATCCAGTGATTTATGTCCAAAAAGGAGACAGAGGAGTCCTTCAACTTTATGAGAATAACGGCAGAGAGTTGGCCAGGGCAGAGTTTTCTCTCTCTCTCAGGGTTTTGGAGGGCCCAGCCTCCCTTTTATCCCAAACTCTTGGCCTCATGTTGCCCTCTTCCTTTCCCCACTGAGGTACTGGGAGGGTGCAGCCTTCCCAAACCTGCCCCATATCCCCCCTGAGCCTCCTGCTGTACCCCAAAGTTCACAAACTCAGGCTGGTGCAGACTCTTGACTCTCTCAGGAGCCAGTACCTGCTGCCCAAAGTTAACGGGGACATTAAGACCCATGTCAAAGACATTCACACCCATGAAATTGTCTGTAAAGACACCAGCCCATCTTCCCTCTCACTACTGCCTTTAGTATGAGACACATGAACCAGGATTTAACACCAGCAGCTTGGTGTGGATTTTTGGAACAGTGAGAATGTGTTTTTCCCCATCCTCCTAAGCACAGGAGTGCCTCACTCTGTTAGCATTCAGCTCCAGTGGATGATTTGGTGATAAGGCTTGCTTGGAGTCAATTTATCTGGGCTGTGTTCACTTGTTCCCTTTTAATTTGTGCTCATTCTCCAAGGATGAAACAGATCCACAGCCCAGGAACCAGCTGCTGCAAGTGCAGCCCCTGTGCAGCTTTGTTCCAAGGGCTGCAGAACTCACACCTTGGGATTTCCTTTCCCCCCTCTCCTCACCGCTGGTAAATGATGAATAAATTAGCAATTTGCGTGTAATGGCTGGAGCAGCTTCATTAATACCCTGTCAGGACCGTGCTTGGTACAACTCCTGACATTGAGGCTCTAATGTCCTGTGAATTATTGATGGAAGCGCTCACATCCAAGTTCTTATCTCCAGCTCTTCATGTGCTAAGTGTTTAATTGTCAACAATTCATGACCACTGCCTTGGGCTGGTGCATTGAAACCGAGTGCAGCAAACCCCTCTGGGCTCCTGGTGTGTTTGTGCCCTGTTGGTCTGTGCAGGTTTGAAAGCAAACCAGTGGGAGATGCCAAATCAGAAATACAACTTAGTAGGAAAATTTAAATAAATGCAATAATACAGAAACACTGCCAGAGTCAGAATCCAAGCTGACACCCGTCAGTCAGTCAGGGTGTTGGCACAGTCCCATTCAATGGTGGCTGCATCCTCCTGCAGTGGCAGATGTGGTTCAGCTGGAGCAGTGCTCCTGGAGAAGGTGCAGTTTCCTCTGAAGCTCCAGGGATGATGTGGAAGGCTCTGGTTTTCCTCTGGAATCCAGTGGAAAAGGCTGCTCTGGTGTTCCAAATCTCAGTTTTTATCTGGGTAGGAAATGTTTGGCTCCTCCCCCTGGGTGGAGCATCTCCCAGTGGGATGATGGAATTTTATCAGTCATGCCCTGGGACTCACAGGCCATTAACAGGAGATATCTCCTGGAGGGAGGATGGGCTGTGGGAAGATAAAGATGATTGCCCAGCTGGTTTAACAGATGGTGATAGAAACATTCTTTTGGTTATATGTTACACTGAGCTAAGACACGGGGTTTTGTTCTGGATGCAGGATGTGCTGTGTTCATGCCCTGTCAATGTTTTGTTCTGGATCCAAGACGTGCCATCAGCAGGGCTGTTCCTCTGCCTGCCAGAGCCACAGAGAATTTGGGGGCTAAAGGGATGCAGAGGCAGCAGAAGTTTCCCATGTTATGGACAAGGAACTGGAACCTCAAGGGATTGATGTGCCCAGAGTGTCACAACAAATCTGCTGAGCTGAGCCTGTGCCTTTTCACTCTCCACCCACAGCTCACCTCTCTTGTAGCCCAGCTGTTGGAAATGAGACAACTTCTCATTTTTTTAACAAACTTTATCAGGGGTTTTTTCTGTCTTCACTCAGGGGGAAAGGAATGGAATTTCTTTTGATGAGGTTCTGTTCCCTGGGCAGGCCTGAGGAGATTCAGCTCCCAGTGGACTGGGAGCTGCCCAAGGATGCACAAGGGATAAGCGACCATTCACGAGCATCAGTGTCCCAAAATCCTTCCTGATGGGTCAGAGACACCTGGTCTGGGAAAAGATCAATCAGAGAATGAAGAGTGAGGACCTGATGACCACTGAAGATGGAGGGATCAATCACCAATAGGAAACCAATCTGTGTAACTTGGGACTGATGGAGATTGAACCAATGAACTTCTCTGGGCTTTGACTGTGTAAGTCGGCGAAAAATCGAGTGAAGAGCCCTGTGTGATGGAATGATTTTCTCTGCACAGCCTGGAATCCCATATGCTGAATCTTTCCTGTGGTTTCCATTTGTTCAGGAGCTCAGAAAGGCTTTCTTTAATTTCCCCCCTTGTCACCCCACCCCTTCTGCTGCTGCTCACAGGAATCTTCCAATTCCCCTCAATTCAGAACCCAGGAGGGGAGAGACCTCCTGCAAGCCCCTGGACTGACCAGAAACTCCACATGAAAAAAGCTGAGAAGGTTTGCACAGGAGACCTGACACATCAGGAAATCCTGCCCTGCCAATTCTCATTATCCCAGCTCCTTCCAGAGGCTGAGCATCCTTCACACACATCGACATCAAGGGCACTCAGCTCCTCCAAATCAGGCTTTGCTTCCTCGGAGTTACCCAAGGAGCCTTTTGTAGGAGAAGGATTGCACTTGAAAATAACAATGGAATGGGTATTGTGTGGGGGAGATGCTGGGGCAGCTTCTTTTCAGCTCAGGACCCAGGTGAAACACCCTGGGGTTGAGATTTTTCACTCCAGATCCTATTCCTTATCCCTCTCCATGAAGTTCATCCCCCTTCCAGGAACGAGCCTTGTGTTTCTGGCAGGATAAATGGATTGGACAATGCAGTTCCAGGCTGTTGTATTCCATATGATTCTTTTAGGATTAAATATAAAAAGGGTCTGCAGAGAGAGACATTGTAGGGCAAAAGTGTAAAGAAAGGGAAATTACCCAAAGTAGCTGTTAAAGTACTAAATAAAGGAAATCCAAGCCATATTAAAAAAATAAGAGAACAGGAAAAGGAGGATAAAGAAAATAAATCACCTTATCCAGAAAAGGGGCTCCTAGTGATGCCCATCCCTGTCCTCTCCATGGAGGAAATCCCTGGCATCCCAAATTGGATAATTGACTGTACAATTGCATCTCCAGCACTCAGTCACCCATCCTGGCTCATACAGAAATGGATTTAAGCTGAAAATTCAAGATTCTGCTGCGTGTGCCTGTTTTGGATAAAATCAAACAACGCCACAGTCTGAGGGCCTGGCACTGCTGACCTCTGAAACAGCCATTTAGCAAAAACCACAAGCAAGAGCAAAAAAATAAAAGTAATTTATTTAATTTTGAGCTTGCATGGTGCTAAATAAGCTCGAAGGGCAACAATTGATTGCAGTGGCTGCACTTCCTGACAAGCAGGGAGAGCCCCACCTTTCCTTCACCTCCAAATTCTCTCGTTTGCATGACAATATCAGCGTTTTCCCACTTGGAAACCCAAGGCAGGGAGCTCAGGGCATGCTGGGAGCTGGGATGATTATGGGATAATTCGTGTTTGCCAGAGCAAACAAAATCAATTGCAATTGTTTAGGTACAGGGTGTGTTCAATGGGGGTGAAAAGGTATTTGCTGGACTTTTCCAACATGGTTTTTTTAATCCTGGTGATGGGTACAGGATAGATGACAAATCCGTTAGGAAATGTACATCTCTCCTCTCCCAGGGGGGATGCAGGGAGCTGCTGGATCTGCTGCAGGTGATGTCAGACTGTCAGACTTAAAAACCACCAGCAAAGACCCAAAACAACCTGAGAGAGAGAGAAAAATTGATTGGTTCAGGAAGTCAATCGAATTTCTCTGTTATAACAGATTAAATACAGAATTACTCAATTAACTTCAGATTAATTATGCCTTTCAGGTAAACATGGTGATCATCATCTTTGCTAACAGGAGGCACTGATGATGAAATCCCAAATAATTTCCTTTTCCCCACTGCCAGGATACACAATTCCCAATTCCTGTCCTGTGCTGAGGGTTTCACAGATTTTTCCCAAGAGCTCTGCATTCCCAGGGAGGGGTGGGCAAGGGAAAACAAGTCCATCCTTGTTCAAGTTTTAGCTACAGACCAGGTAAACTTCAATTTTTCCTCTCTGCTTGAAACTAGAAGTGTGGATAGAGAATGAGATCGAATCAGGAGCACATCAGGCAAGGAGAGGTGGGATGATTTAGCCTCAGGAAGAGAAGGATCAGGGGAATTTGATCCAAGCAACTGCTCAGAAGGAGCAGAGATGGCCAAGTCAGAGCCCCTGAGCTGCCCAGAGCCAGGTCAGGAGGTGATGGGCACACACTGAAAACCTGAAAATGGCTTTAAAATTGAAATAAAAGGTTTTTATTGTGAGGAAGCTCAACCAAAGAGGCTGTGGAGAATTCATTTGTTAAATATTCAGGAGTCAGGAATGCCCTGGGCTCCTGCCCCTGCCTGGATCAGGCAGTGGAAGCTCCAAATCCAGAAAATCCCATGGAATTTCAGGTGCAGAGTGTTGGGAATCAGCCCCAGACATTCCCATGGAATTTCAGGGGCAGAGTGTTGGGAATCAGCCCCAGACATTCCCATGGAATTCTGGGGGCAGAATGTTGGAATCAGCCCCAGACATTCCCATGGAATTTTGGGGGCAGAGTGTTGGGAATCAGCCCCAGACATTCCCATGGAATTCCAGGGACAGAGTGCTGGGAATCAGCCCCAGACATTCCCATGGAATTCCAGGGGCAGTGTTGGGAATCAGCCCCAGACATTCCCATGGAATTCCAGGGGCAGCTCTTATTTTGGGAATCTCCCATCATACAAATATCCAGATAATTAAGGAGCTGGAGATGCCCGAGGAGGGGGAGCTGATAAAAGTTCCCCACTAATGTGTCTTGGGTTAATTATTGATGGGGATGCTTGATGGTCTCATTACCGGGTCAGCCATGACCTCTGGGCAGTGTCTTCATCTTTCCAGATTAATAAATTATTGTGACACAAACAACTCTGGCAATTACTTCTTTAGGGCCGCAAAAATATCTATTTTTCAGCTGAGGAGAAAGGTTGATTTTAACACAAGCAAATGTCCTCTAGAAACAGACTGTATTTATACTCAAGAGGCCAATTACTCATTTTCAGTCATTTTTTTAAAAATCCTGGTTTCTGCTTTGTAAGACCTGGGCAAGTTGTGAGGGGTTATCTTGACTGAGGCCCTTTCAGTGGTGTGCATAAAATGTGTAAAGGGAATTTTAACATGTAAAAAACTCATCAGACTGGAAAGTCTACCAGGCAGTACCTATTATTAATTCTAACTTGATAAATGAAAATATTTTTTAATTTTTCTGCAGAACTCCTCCATTCTATAGATTCCAGGACAGATATAGATTCTAGCAGATTTTTGTTCAGCTCATCATTTGGGATTAAATTCTCCCATGGAATGAGAATGATCAAGATTATTCTCAGCAAGAAAGGCTTTAAGTGAAAAAAAAGCACAAGGATCCACTATAGGAAATTATCCATAAATACTGGATATTGATATTCAGCTGTGATGATGAACACCCTAAAAATGCTGATCTACACTTATATGGAGAAAAATAATCAGGAAATAATGGATGGGAAAACACAGAGTGAAAAATCAAATCCCTCAGCAGACAGCGTGGGATGAACCTGGAAATTTGGATTCTATTTCTGGCTGTGTTCTGACAAATCCCCTCCCCTGTCTGTTCCCTCCTTGCCTCCTGCTGGCACCAAGATTTTCCCTTGTCACGCCTGGATTTGGGTTCTGGCAGGGTGGGAACCTTGGGAGATGTTTCCCAGCAGGAGGAAGTGGCCCCATGACCATTCTTGCCCTTGAAATTCTGGTTTATCAGTGAAATCCTTGAATTTAATCAAAGCATACAAAGAATTATAGTGAGAAATATCTTCTCCTCACATGGAACTAAATCCAGCACCACTGCAGACAGAAATCTAGGAGAAAGCTCTTTGACAGTGAACAAAATCCTGTAAGTAAATAATGTTTTCTCACATTTATAAAATTTCTATTTATTCTGTTCAGAAGACTGCTTTAGTCTGTTATTGAAGTGTAATTACAGGTGTTCCAGAGCCTGTAATAAGGAAATATTTCCTGTTACCACATTTATTTACATGGGAGGTTGGATGTGCCCATCACAACTGCAATTTGTTTGATGGATTTTTCATAAAATCAAATGTAGAACCTTCTCTTTATCTCCATCATCTCTGCACACACTGAAACAGCTCCTCAGGACCTGCTTTGGTCTCTCCTACACAAATTTTTTCAGAGACTCACTTTTTTCTCTGTGTTATCTCCTAATTGTCCCACAACTACTTTGGCAAAATTTGCTTCAGCTCTTTTATTTTCTGACAATAATGCTGAAGAATCTCTTTTGAGCTTTCAGATACAGTCCCAGATCAATCCCCCAGAACTCTGAGGTGATTCCTTGCATCCCTCCACACAACCCTTCCAATAAATTTGAAGGGCTCCATCACCCTAATAACTGAGGAAGGGAGATCTGAAGAAAATGGACACCTGATTTCCAGTATTGTCAAAGATTAGGAAAAATCATGGAATCATGGAATGGTTTGGGTTGGAAGGATGTTAAATCCCATCCAGTGCCACCCCACCATGGCAGGGACCCCTCCCACTGTCCCAGCTCCAACTTTGGGATCCAGGGGCAGCCACAGCTCCTCTGGATTCCTTGCTTATTTCTGCCTTAACTCAATGGAACAGGGATTTATGGATTTCAAACCTGCTTTTATTGGAGAAGAGCCTGATAAGAACCTGCTGATGTTCAGCTCCTTGGGGCTGCACCAACATAAACCTTGGTTTAGGTGCTGTCCTGCACCTAAACTCCCAGAGAACCAAAGCAGCAGCTTGAGCTCCATTTCCTCCCCAGCTGCCTCCCTGGAGATCCCAAACCTGCAGTCAGGGATGTCTTGAGCTCACAGAGAGGTCCTGCTTTCCTTTGGGCCCCACTCAGCAAATTAAACTCTGCTTGCCTTCCCCTCTGGTTAGACTGAAGCCAACCCATTGCCATTGCCATTTCCCATTGCCATTCCCCATTGCCATTTCCCATTGCCATTGCCATTGCCATTGCCATTTCCCATTGCCATTCCCCATTGCCATTGCCATTTCCCATTGCCATTGCCATTCCCCATTGCCATTGCCATTTCCCATTGCCATTCCCCATTGCCATTGCCATTGCCATTTCCCATTGCCATTGCCATTTCCCATTGCCATTCCCCATTGCCATTTGCCATTTCCCATTGCCATTTCCCATTGCCATTGCCATTCGCATTCGCATTTCCATTGCCATTGCCATTCCCCATTGCCATTGCCATTGCCATTCCCCATTGCCATTGCCATTTCCCATTGCCATTTCCCATTCCAATTCCCATCCCCATCCCCATCCCTATTCCCTTTCCCATTCCCATTCCCATTCCCATTCCCATTCCCATTCCCATTCCCATCCCCATCCCCATCCCTATTCCCTTTCCCATTCCCATTCCCATTCCCATTCCCATTCCCCATTCCCGTTCCCACTCCCACTCCCACTCCCCACTCCCCACTCCCACTCCCATTCCCCATTCCCCATTCCCATCCCCATTCCCATTCCCATTCCCATTCCCATTCCCATTCCCATTCCCATTCCCATTCCCCATTCCCATCCCCATTATTCCCACAGGGTGCTGCCCCAGGAGGGTGCTCCTGGCTGTTGGAGCAGTGGGAGTGGCAGGGATGTGGGGAATGGCTTTTGCTTCCCAAAGCAGTGCAGAGTTATCCATGCGGCTGTTACAACCACAGACAATTCCTCACTGCACTGTAACACGGACCAAACCTGATCTAAAAAACAATTATTTCCTTCCTGGAGCTCTGTGAAGCCTCTGCAAGTTGGTAAAACAGAAATGGATTGCAAGAGGCCATACAGAGAGTCAACATTTCCCTCCCATCCCACACAGCACGGGATTTCTTAGGGCATGGCTGTGAAAACACCAGCAGGAGACACTGGGGTCACATCAGCCATGAACTGGTTCCTGCCAGGACTCACAGGGTCACCCCAGCCCAGGAGTGGGTCTGGATTAATTAGGTTTGCTGAGACAGAACTAATTAGCCACGATGTGGACACAGCTCCAGGAGACTGAAGCCAACACGGTGAAATATTTGGGAGGGACTCACGGGTCTGGCTTGGTGTTAAAAGGTCAATGATGGCAAATCCCAGCGGGTGGGGGAAGAGGAGGAGTGGCCCCAAAACAATTAATAGCGCAGATAACAGCAGCGTTGACCCTGGTAGGGAATTGTAATTCCAGATGTTGGAATTCCAGCCGGCTGCAGCCTCTCCTCTCCTTTCCCCCTCACCTCCTGCCTGCTCCTGCTGCTGGGTGAGGCTCAGAGCTGCTTGGCTGGACACATGAAAGCTTCATTTACATGCCTGGAGCAGCTGGAGTGGAATTAATATTGGGCTCATTATCTGTGCTTAGGATGGAGAAGCCCCCGGGTTTGCAGTGCATACTGATGCAAGGCAGAGAGGGGAAAAAGGCAAAAAATCTGCTGTTCTCACATGGGAAAGAGCTGAGGAGCTCCCAGAAAGGAGAGAGTTAATCTGGAGTAATCCCCTGGAAGTTAATGACACCCAATGCCATTTATTAAAGGAAGGTGCTGGAGCACACAGCCCACGCCATAGTGCTTTTAATTAAAAGGTGGAAGAAAAGGGAAATCATTTATCCAAATCACCCTGCTTAAAGTTAGGGCCCAGTTTTGAAATATCCATTTCCATACATCCCCAGCCTGGGCATTAGCAATTCCAAGATTTAAAAATTCAAGAGACGATTAAAAAAAAGGATTTATTGGCTGCTGCTGTTTAATGAGGTGGCAGGATTCAGCCAGGTCAGCTGTGACAAACCCTGGTCCTGCAGCCACATGGAACCAAATCACTGTCCTGGGGCAGGGCTTTAATGACAGCAGGGAGTTTGGGTATCCAGAAAGTGATGGAATAACAGGAAACTTCTCCACAAAGTCAGGGAGGGGATTGTGCCCCTGTGCCCTGCTCAGGTGAGACCTCACCTGCAGAGCTGGAGAGAGCCAGGAGGAGGCTCCAGGATGGTCCCAGGGATGGAGCAGCTCTGCTGGGAGAAGTGGCTGGGAAATTGATCCCTTAGGATTTCAGCTTTTCTATTTTCCATCTATTTGTAACCCTGCAGTTCTTCAGTGTGTGACTCCAAACTCCACACCCAGTGGGAGCTGCTGCTCTCCCATTTTGGGCAGACACAACAATTCCTCTCCAGGCTGGGAGTCAAGGGCACCTCACTGCCTCAGGGCCCAGAGATGGAAACAAAAGTGAGTTGGGGCAGCAAACTTGGGGTAAATGACTTCATTACCTGGAGCTGGAATTGGGAGATTAACCCCCAGTATGCAAATGGACCAAATTAATAAAAGTGTGAAAACCCTGTGACCCATTGTCCATTTTTGAGTGCAGCCCCTAAATGTACCTGAAAGCCCTTCAATAAATAGAACTGCTTTTATTCCCTCAATTCTGTCTGGCTCTGTTTTTAGGTAATCCCAAAAGGCATCAGCTCAGCCTGGAGAAGAAAAGCTTCAAGGTGACCAAACTGTGCCTTCCAGGGAGACAGGAAGAATGGAGAGAGATTTTGGAAAAGGGTCTGGAGTGCCAGGACACAGGGGATGGCTTCAAACTGACTGAGAGCAGGGTTTGGAGGGGATTTTGGGAAGGAATTCCTGGCTGGGAGGGTGGGGAGGGGCTGGGATGGAATTCCCAGAGGAGCTGTGGCTGCCCCATCCCTGGAAATGCCCAAGGCCAGGTTGGATTCCCCTGGAATGGTGGAAAGATGGAAAAGGGGTTTTGTGGTCCCTTCCAACCCATCCCAGTCTGGAATTCTCTGTTGACAGAGATCTTTGCTCCCAGATCCCCCAAGTCCCTCCCTGATCCCCATGGATCCCAATCCCACCAGCACGCTGTGAAACATGGCACAAAATATGGATTTAAAGCTGGCTCCACAATGAAGAACTGGACCAATTGTTTAATGATTGATGAGGGAAATGTCAGGTGAATTATTTGCCAAATGATACTGGTCCATCTGTTGCAGAATTTTGCATGCAATGACAGAAAGAAATTAATTATGTCTCGTTCAGAGATAGAAACATTCCAAATTGTGAATCTCTCTTCATCAACAAGCCCAGCATCATTATCTCCATCATCCAACACAAAAATGGAAGCATCAGTGAAGGGGGGGTCATAGGAGAGGAGGAGAGATGAGGAGCTTAAATCCACAGAGAGTGACCCAAAATTCAGTTTTTTCCCAGAGGCTGTGAATCACAGAGGGACCTTTCCCTGTCCAGGTGATTGCCCTGAGATTCAGGGATGTGAGTGCCCCAAAATTCCCTGGACACCTGGCAGAACCAGCAAAATCCAGGTCTGGGAGTCCCTGTTGGATCCCAGAAACCTGGAATTTTTGATCTTTCTGTGCTTTCTGACACTGACCCCCAGGAGAACACTGCTTTTAACCTGAGGACTTGGAGAAAGCTTCCAAAATTTGAGTGATAGAGTTAAAATCACTGGTGTGTAGTTAAATAAAAGTGTGTGATTTCACATGGTGAAGGGTTTTGAATTTGAGGTTTTGTAATCTAATAATGGGTATGGGACAAGCTGGAGATTTTGGGTGTTGTCTCTTTCTGTCTTCTTCTTCCTTCTTGTTCCTGATTTCAGGCTGTAGTTTCTGGTTGGACAGTCAGTGCTGCACTGCAGGTCACAGGAGTTTGGTTATTGGGTCAAAAGTATAAATAATACAAGTATTAGTTCTTTATTGGACTGTTTAGCTTTGAAAGACCTGGATTCAGCTGGATTCATCTCCATTTTACTCACTTTTAGCTGGTAGCTGGAAGTGTTACTAAACTCTCTTTAGATGAGATTTAATAAACAACCAAGCCCAAACCACGAGAAAATTCATCTCCTTTGTGTTTTTACTCCTGACTCTGAGTGAAGACAGAAGAAAACGAAGACAAGGCACTAATTAAGTGGTGCAGATTTAAAAATCCCCATCCTCCCTCCCTCCACAGCTCTGCCTTGGCCACTGATTTTTCATGCAACTCCAGTGGCCTCAATTCCCAATTCCACTGGTGTGTTACATCAAAGGCAGTTGGATTTAACACCATTCACATTTCAGGAACGTTGGAACTGCAGCTTTTAATACTTTTTGCCTCAGAGTTAACTCTCTGCTCGTCCCCATCTTCTTTGAGAGGATACCAAGCACACAAAGTTTTCCACTGCATTCCACACCACATTCCCCCAAAATATGGATCTCCCAATCACTTCATCTATTGGGATTTCTCAAACTAAGGATGTTTTGACATTAGGAAAAAAATAAAATCTTGCAACAGGAGGAGCATCCCTGTGGCACAGGGTGTCACAATCTGGATGGTGCCACACATTGACAGTAACTGAGATGTGCCAAGAGGTAAAATATAAATATTTAACCTCTTTTTGGTTTAGTTTGGGAACGAGAATTTCATCCTGAGCCACATTCTGCCCTGATTTTCAGTTAAAACCACATTTTACCCTCGATGTTTCACACAGGGAGGGGTTTCCTCATCTCTGTGCAACACTTGGGTTTAGAGATCTTTACATCCAGGTTCCTCCAGGCTGTCTCAGACAAATTTCTTTGCTGTATTTCACATTTCTACACAAATAAAACCCCCCAAAGCAACAACTAGACCTATTATAACCCAACTCCACTCACTCCTCATTTTAAATTCATCTTTCTCCTTTGACTCCAGAAGACAATCCTTCTTTACAGGCCATGAAAAATTCAGGAGATGTAGAAAGGGGAGATTGAGATCAGCCCAGTAAAGAACAATTTGGCAAAGCCAGGGTTTAGTCCAGGATTGAGGATGTCACCAGGTCTACAAATGCTAAGCTGGGTGAGTATAAATCACTGGAGAGAGATTTCAGATAAGATTTTGCAGCTCCTGGGAGGGGGCTGGGGCAGCTTGAGCTGCAGGTGCAGGGAAAAGCTGGGAATTGCTGAGGTGGATGCACTGAAGGGAACAAATCAAGCTGATCATGCCAGTCTCTGCCAGCCCCCCTGAGGATGCTCTCCTGAGGAAGAGAAGTGCTCTAAATCAGCTCCAAGCTGAGCCCTCTAAGCCTGCTCAAGGCTAAGAATGCTTTGGGTTTTGGTTAAGCCTGCCCAAAGATCTCTTCAAAAAATGATGGAACTAATGAACATTTAGAAAAATGCAGAAATTTTCTTCCAATTGTATAGGCATGGCCAGAAGGCTCTGGGTTTATTCTGAAGCAAGACAAATAATACCAGACAAACAAATGTGACAATTAATATCAGATGGAATAAATCTCATCAGGGAAGAGGAAGATGCCAGAAAAAAAGCAATTCAAGAATTTACAGATTTGATCCTGTGGTCTGGAAAGGTTTCTGCTTTACCAGGAGTAAAGATGAACTCTTAAACCCTCAGACTGGACATCAGCTCATCCTGCTGCTGCTGCTGCTGCCCCTTATCAGCACATCCCTACACTGCCCAAACACTTTCAAAGCCTTATCAGTGCTGCTAAAAGGGGAAACCCACAGTGAGGGCAGGCAGGAGCTGTCTGCAGGCACCATCTGCCACCCAGCTCCTGCCACAAACCCATCTGCTCCTCTGTCCCCTTCCCCAGCCTGGGCTGGCCACAAAGGTCAAGTGACATCATCTGCTGTCCCTGGACAGAAAAATCCCAGCTGGGAAACACCTGTGGCAGGTGTGGGTCAGGTAAGCTGCATAAACCCATAAAATATTCCTGTGCAGTAGAAATGAAGGGTCTGTGGGGATCTGGGTGATGCTGGCAGCCTTGCAGGAGGATTTGGGTTTGGGGTTTGTTTCCTCTGATGAGGAAAGATGGGAAGAGCAGCAAGGAAGGAGGTGAGGGAGGGAAGAATGGCACTGTCTGGACCTGAAATATTGAATCCAGGAGATGTAGCAGCACTGACAAAATACTGCTTTTGTCAACTTAGCTCACATCATCTGAGCAGCTCGGGGAGCAGTGCCAGCACAGAAAGTTTTGCTGGCATATGCTGAGGTTCTACAGGGAGGAGCTGCCAGCAAGGCTTTGCAGAAATAATTATAAAAGCAAAGACAAGGCTCTGCTACCCTTCAGCTCCTGCTGGGGAGAGCTCACATATGTTCTCCCTGCTCCTTCCCCCAGCACAGCCCTGCAGCGAGGCAAAGGGATGAGGAACAGCTGAGGGAAGTTTGGTGTTTCCAGCCAGTTACTGGGAGCAAATGGGATTTAGCAGCCATGCCCAGGGAACCTCAGGCACTCCCAGTCTCCAGCAGTAGCTGAGCATCATTAAGACCCTTTCCAGGTGAGTAAATTGAGGAAATCTGGTTCCTTGTCCTCAGAGCAAGGCAGGGGCACTCCCCTCATTAATGATACCCCAAGTTATTATTGCCTCTTCCCATCCCACAAGTCCATTGGAATAATTATATTTTGAAATATATATATGCAAATATATATAATATTAATATATCATGTAATTATTATATATTTATTATAATTATATTATTATAATATTATATAATATGTATATAATATATATTTATATTATATAATAATACATAACCCTCATGACCAAGATGGGATGATTGCTACATTCTTCCTCTTTTTATTTATTTATTTATTTATTTATTTATTTTTTATTTTTTTTATTTAATTTTTCCCCCAGAAACCACGCAAATCTGTGTATCAGTGCAGGGAATCCCAGCAGTTGGAAGAGCTGGATGAGGTGCTGAGTGTAAAACAAACCCCGTTTGATTTTCTGAGCAGGGCACAGGGAGCAGACGAGCAGAGCTCTTTGTTTATGAACTAATCCTGTTGCTGGTAATAGGATTAGCAGCAAGAACAGATGCAAAGCAATTCCTGGTGCCTCTCTCCCAGCCCCAGAGCTGCTCCCAAGCAGGTGAATGATGCCTGCAGTTACCTGCAGCACAAAGCATCTCTCCATTCCCAGTGCCCAACCTGCTCTCAGCACATCTCAGAAACGTGGGACAAAGCAGCTGCAGGCATTGTCCCATGACAATGGCACAGGACTGAAATCTTCCCTAAGAAATGCTGCTTTTTCTGGGAAAGGAAGCATATTGTGAGACTATTTTTGGCCTGTCGCTGGGGATGATGATAGCCCTGCAGGCTGCTCAGACCTGCAGACATTTCCATTAGGGCAGGTTTAACCAACCTGCTGCAGCCTGCTCCCCAAAACCCACCTGTTCCACCAGCAGAGCTCCCAGGAAACTACAGTCACAATGGTGCCTGGAGGAGCTGGAACAGGGGCCAGACAGAGTTAAGAGGAATAAAATGGAATTTATTGAGGGGACTTCAAAGCCACACCCTGGCAGTACCAGTGCCACAGTTGTGACCCTGCCAGGATGGCTCCAGGATGGAAGCAGAAGAGAGCTTGGTCATGAGAGCTCACATTTTTATAGCTTTTAGTCCATTTGCATGCAGGAGTCAACTGTCCAATTAACAGCCTCAAATAATGAAGTTCCATCCTCCTTGCTTGCTGATCCACCCTCCTCTTTTCACGTTGTTCATGCTTAGGGCCTGAAGTTTGAAGAGAATCCTTGAGTCCCCAGCTGCAATAGAGCTGTTTTGTCTTCACCGCTCACTGAAAAGATCCTAGGCACCCTTAATATAAAACTAAAAGCTGCACACCCAAGCAGAACAGAAAAAACTTAAAACTTAAGTCATCAACAAAGGACAGAAATCACAAGTTTCAGAGATCGTTTTCACCTCCTGCACAGCCACAGAGTGGAGACCTGCCCAGCTCTCCCCCCACAAACCCCCACTCCTCTGCCACTGATTTAATCACCATTTAATTACCTGACACTGGCCTGTGCTGTCTGACTGAAGGGCTGACATGGGGCTTTCTTCAGGAAATGTGGCAGGAACTGATTCCAGAGCAGCTCCAGAGGCACCAAGAGCTTTGCCCCAATTTTTCTGGCACCAGAAATCCTGGCACTGCTGGCATAGGAAGGTGACCCTGAGCCCCACAAGTGTCCCACACAAAGGTCAGACTCCATCTCTTCTCGTCAAGAACAAGAACTCAAGAACACCAGAACAAGAACCCACGGGGCAAATTCCCTGTTCAAGGAGTCTGGAATGGCTTCAGCTCATTAATAGCTCATCAATGGTGATGGGGGATGTTGTTGTCTGATTAGGAATGGTGAATAACACACCAACACATGCCACCTCTTCCAAGCAGCAAGAAGAAGCAATTTATTGAAAAGCCACCACACTTATATAGGATAGATTGTGCAAAACAAAAGAGAAAAGGCTCATTGGTCCAAGAGGGCAACACCTCTTTGAAAACATGCTTTGTGCCAAATATCACCAGACACTCACACGGCTCTGGGATCAACACCAGGTGTTAAACTGTGTTATTCTTTCTTCCTTCTCTTGTTTTGTCTCTAAGAAAAGTCCTCAGCCTGGGAAAGGTCCAGGCTGGAGCTGAGAAAGCAAACAAATTGGATTTTTCCAGGAGTCTTCAGCAGTGTCCACAGGGGTAGTGTAAGGCTACACCAGCTCTCCACTCTCATTTCCAAAACCAGTCTATCCCAAATATATTCTGAGCTGTCCAGATGCTGCTGGAATTGCCTTCCCGTGGAGGATGTGGCCCAGCAGTTCCAGCCTGGTGTTGCTGCAGCAGCATCCTGGAGTTCCAGCTGGAAAACTCCAGTTAGAAATTTAGGAGAATTAAATCTGAACTTCATGTGCCACTAAAACCACTAAAAGGAAGCAAAATGGAGCTGGAAGAGGAACTTCCTTTGGATAATCCACGTTCTGATAGAAAATATCCTTCCAGTTTTGCCATCAGCCAGGAAGAGGGTGCAGAAAGAAACATTAATTTTGGTTCTTTAATTGAATTTCCCATTTCACACCACAGTGCCTGAGAGGAGGGTGAGGCAGCCAGACACGCTGTCAATGAGTGGAAATTGAGGTCAAGTTATCTCACAGGGAATTTGAGTTTTTATAGACAAATCCTGTAAATTGGAATCACAAATTCAAGTTATTATCTCCGTTTTCACAACAGAAGTAATAAATAATATTTGGTGTTTCCAGCATGCTCCTCAGTGAGCAAGCTCTGTGACACATTCAATGAATTTTAATTAATTAAACCTTCCATGGGCAGAGTATTACACACATTTATGACTTCAATCAGATTGACCATTGCTAATTACATTAAAGAACCTCTAGAGGACCTCTCTGAAGTCCAAGGGTGCTCTGGGCTGTGCACAGGGCAATAAGTGACAGACCTTGAAGAACCTGGAATTTAAATGTAAATAAAGAGAAAGAAAGAGAACCTCCCTCCCCAATATTGCCATTTCCTAGAGATGGAGAACTGATATTAAAAAATCATGGAATCAACAGGGTTGGAAAAGACCTCCAAGAGCATCCTCTGACCAGATCCCACCTAAACTAAATCATCATCACCAAGTGCCACATCCACTCATTTTGGAACATCTCCAGGATCTGGGACTCCACCTCTGCTTCTGGGAAGAAATTTTCCCTAAAATCCAACCTGAACTTGCCTTGGTATAACCTGAGGCCATTTCTCCTGGTCCTAGAGGGGAAAAGATGTCAGGATTCTGGTAAAAAACCCACAAATTTTCATGCAAAGAGCAGAAATTTGAGTTTCTAACTCAGCATTTAGGATTGTAACAACTCAGAATTCCAAGTGTGCTGAGCAAACACCAAATTCCATCAACACCAAGGTCTCGTCAGTCCTGGAAAATGAGGCCATGCACTCCAGTCTTCCTGTGGAAGTTTTTATTTTTCCATTTCCCTCACCCCAACACCAGCTCTGAATCTGTGGGGAAGGTTTGGGGATCCCCCACCTCTCTTGCCTCAGACTCAGCCTCCAAAGTTGGATTTGATGCCTTTTATTCCAGATTTTCCAACACTCTGGAGCTGCTCAGATGGAGCCAGCAAGGGCTGCCCCACTCCAAATTCACCAAAATGAGGAACAAACAACACACGATGGAGAATTTTCTGTAAATTCTGTTAAAATCTGTAAAACTGTCACAGCCTGGTCATTCCCCTCCTGTGGAGCCCTCTTTAAAATTCCAATCATTTTGTTTAAAAGCACGAGCTTTGTGGGGAGTTGGCTTCTCCTGCACTGGGATTCTTTGATTCAGAGCTATTTTATTCTCTGGAGGGATGCCACACGTGTTCATTTTTCAGTCATTAATTTCTGCTAACAGTTCAATCTCTGCAAGATCAAAGGTAGTTTTTGCTATTTAGGTCAGCCATATTTTTCCCCAAATGAACCAAATGAAAAGTTTATGCGCAGCGCTGTTTAAAAATAATAATTAAAAAAATATTTATATATATATATTTATTGTTTCAGAACATTTGCATGCTCTGTAAGGAAAAAATGAATAAAAATATAATTTATTATAAAATTTGTTGGAGTAAGAAGAATCCCAAGAAGGCACAACCCAAAAGCAAAGAGGGGGAATGGCTTCCCATGGCCAGAGGGCTGAGCTGGATGGGATTTTGGGAAGGAATTCCTGGCTGGGAAGGTGAGAGGGGCTGGGATGGAATTCCCAGAGGAGCTGTGGCTGCCCCTGGATCCCTGGAAGTGTCCAAAATCAGTTTGCAGCACCTGGGACAGTGGGAGGTGTCCCTGCCCATCCAGGGGTGGCACTGATGGGATTTAAGGTTCTTACAACTCAAACCATTCCAGAATTCCGTGAAATCCATGAAAATCTTTCTACTCCTTTTCTTCCCACCCAGAGCACCCCTTCAGCTCCTCCAAAACCCCCAAACCCAGGTTCCACCAGACTCACATTCCGTGTTTTCCCATTTTAAGGCCAGTCCTTGTCGATATGCAGCAAACTCAACTTTTAACCACAGCTTCTCTTTAATATTTTATGAGCAGCAGATTTACAAATTATTCCCATAAAAGTTCTGCTGGATGGGCTTTCTGATGTCCTAATGCTGTCAATTTATCATCTTGTAAAATTAATTAAAGGGAGCTCAATGCTATGGACTTTTTAAGGGGAAAAAAAGAAACCAGGCGAGCATTTTCCCAGGGATTTTACATTCTCTGTCTATATCTCAAAAAAAAAAAGAAGAAAAAAAAAAAAAAAAAAAAAAAAAAAAGGGAAAGGAAAGGGAAAGGGAAAGGGAAAGGGAAAGGGAAAGGGAAAGAAAGGAAAGGAAAGGAAAGGAAAGGAAAGGAAAGGAAAGGAAAGGAAAGGAAAGGAAAGGAAAGGAAAGGAAAGGAAAGGAAAGGAAAGGAAAGGAAAGGAAAGGAAAGGAAAGGAAAGGAAAGGAAAGGCTGCTGTCAACAGGCCTGGTCCCAAGTATTTCATTACAGCTCATGCAAAAAATCAGTTTCATCCCTTACCATTTCTCCTCCCCCAACATTAATATTTTTTTCCCAAGAATTCTCGCTGCTTTGCATTATTTTATGAAGGGCAATTCTCCTGTTGTCATTGCAGGAAGGAAAAGGCAATGAGTGTTCACAGCATTAGAAAAGGCAGATATTTTCTTTTTTTATAAAAACATCAACAGCCAAATGATTGTGCTTAGTAAACAGTGCTACAGAAATGCTTTTAGGAGTGGAAAATGCTCCAGAATCAATGAAAATATTTAATCTCCAACCCCAGGTGATAACAAAAGCCACTGCTTCCACTAAGCCACAGACAAGGCAAAGTGCTGGAAATGAGTTGTGAGGGCTGGGATGGAACTCCCAGAGGAGCTGTGGCTGCCCCTGGATCCCTGGCAGTGTCCCAAGGCCAGGCTGGAGCACCTGGGACAGTGGGAGGTGTCCCTGCCATGGCAGGGGTGGCACTGATGGGATTTAAGGTCCCTTCCCACCCAAAACCATTCCATGAAATGTCCCAGGTTTGGTTCCAACGCTCACAAGTTTTTGCCTCTTCCTTCTGCCAAGTTCTAACTCCTCTGCTGGGTTCCAGGAAATCTGTGCCCTGGAAAGGCAGAGCCAGGAGCAGCCCCTGGGAAGGCTGGTTGTGTTTATATATTAAAATATACACATTAAAAAGGCACAAGCACCAAGTGAGTGGCCCAAGGCTACAAATCCTGTAGGAAAGCCAGGACTTGCTGCCAGCCCTCTGCAGCTCTGCCATTGCCACAAGGCCTCTCCTTCAAAGCCAAACACAGTTCTTAAGGAAAAAAAAAGACCAGAGTCCTCACTTCAGGGGAACTGCAGGATAGATTTGAAAGTTCTTGTGCAGGAAAAACTTTCCATGGATGCTGGTGTCCTATAAAGAGAGAGCAGCTTTTGGTGTCCTGGAAAATGCTGGTATGAGTTTAGTTTTATTTACCTTAGGGAACAGAAAAGGGAATTCCTTCCAGCAGGAGATGCTGGCAGGGGTTCAGGTGCTCCTTGGAGTGACAGGAGCCACCAGGCAGGAGCTGAGCCTGTGCTGGGTGAAGCCTCCTCTGACATCCAGGAGGGAAAGGAAAGGAAGCAGGGGTACAATAACCTCACAGAATCATAAAATGATGGAATATCTTGAGCTGGGAGGCACCCACAGGGATCTCTGAGCCACCCCTGCCCTGCACAGACACCCCAAAATCCCACCCTGGGCATCCCTGGTGTCCAAACTCTCCTGGAGCCCTGGCAGCCCCAGGGCTGTGCCCGTTCCCTTGGGGGGACCTGACTGAGAAACTGCAATCTCAGGAGTTCTGGGAGTGAGTTTCAGTTAAATTCAGGCCCTAAACCCCAGCAGAGATAATTTATGAGCAGCTGACCATTATTATCATGTTCCAACAAGGCACTTGAGCCATGCAAAGATAAACCTGCCTGTGGTGGAGGTTTCTGTGAGAAGGAGACACAGGGACAGGGATTGGTAAAGATTGGTAGAAAAAAAGGGATTGGTACAAGGTAGAGAAAAAAGGGATTGGTACAAGGTGCAGAGAAAAAGGGATTGGCACAAGGTAGAGAAAAAAAGGGATTGGTACAAGGTAGAGAAAAAAAGGGATTGGTACAAGGTGCAGAGAACAAGGGATTGGTACAATGTACAGAAAAAAGGGGATTGGTACAAAGTGTAGAGAAAAAGGGATTGGTAAAGGTACAGAGAAAAAGGGATTGGCACAAGGTGCAAGCACAGAAAAAATCCCCCCAGGTCAGTTTAATCAGCCCAGAGTTTTCTCTTCGTGGAATCCTGGAATCCTGGATTTGTTTGGGTGGGAAAGGACTCAAATCCCATCAGTGCCACCCCTGCCGTGGCAGGGACACCTCCCACTGCCCCAGGTGATCCAGCCTGGCCTTGGGCACTTCCAAAAATCAGCTCCTCTGGGAATTCCATCCCAGCCCCTCCCACCCTCACAGGGAAGGATTCCTTCCCAAAATCCCACCTAAATTTCCCCTCTTTCATTTTCACTTTGAGAAATCCCACCACCCTTGGCTGCTGCTGGGTCTCTCCCAGTGCTGATCTCTTACTGGGAGCACTGGGTGACTCTGCCTGGAGCCTCCCCTGCCAGAGGCTCAGAAATGGTTAAAAGAGAGGAAGAAAAGCATCTCTGAGCTCAGGGCGCTGCTGCAGCTTTCAGGGGTTTGGCACAGAGGCAGAGCTGAGGCTGCTGAGCCAAATCTCACACAGGCTCCTTTTATTCTGCGAGCTGCTGGCCGAGGGGGGAAGGAGAGCAACTGTGGCAGAAACAACGTGTGACAGGAACACAAAACAAATGCCTGGATTTCAGCTGGATCCCCCAAATCCACGGGACTTCAGCAGAGAGAGGGGCAGGAAGGGTTTGTGTGCCCCAGGGGCAGGAGAGAGGAGCTGGCAGAGCAGCAATTCTGCTGGGGAATCCAGCCCAGAGCTCAGTGCCACCAAGGTGAATCCAGAGTAAATCCACTGCCAGGGGAATTGGGAGTGTCCAACCAGCAGCAGATCCACAGGAACAAACTGGCCAGTCTGTATTACACTCACAGAGATGGGAACAAATCATGCAAATCCCTATTTTAGCCCCCAAAATGGCTAAAAATAATCAAATTCTGTGAGTGTTGCCAGCATTTATGTGCTTAATCTGTTTAAAAATTCCAGCTGGGTTACTGCAGATCCCTCTGGCACGTGCTGGGGTGTAAAACACCACTCACAGATGATCATTGCTAAAACCCTGATCAATAATTGATGGGATCAAAGTAATATAAAGCATTCCACGGCCCCACTGCCTTTCCTTCAGCCTGGTTTACCCACATGGGATGGATTTGGCCACATCAGCCTCACCATGATTTCTTCAGGTTGGAAAAGATCATTAAAAACAATGAATTTTTAAAAAAAAAATATGGCAAAAATTCTGGCAAGGCACAATATGAGGAAAGCTCACCTCAGAGCCCAAAACCTCATGAATATTGTGTTCTGAAAATCACCCAAACACAGGGCTTAGGTCAGCCTGAAGTGGAGCAAAAGGTGCTTCCCTGACCCCATTTGTGCTTTGTAACACTTTATAAAAAATATTTTATCCAGCACAAAAGAATTCAGAAGTGACACCGTTTCAATGGCAGATCAACCTTTTCTCTCGCTTGCCTTTCTCAGATTTTAAGATAAAACCTCTCAGGGTGTTCAGAGCAGCTGGAAAAGGTATTGACATGGTGTCAGAGAAATGAAAAGTACATTTCTGTAATCTCTGAAGCTGCTGATCATTACAGACTTGTCATCTTATTACAAACCCAAATCAATGCTGGTTTTTTTTTGGTTTTTTTTTTTTTTTGCTTTTACGGCATAATCTGTGCTGAAGAAGAATTCCACTGATTGCTTTGTCAATGCCTGATATGGAACCAGACAGGGACTTTCATGGGAACCACCTTCCCCTTTCCCCTCCAAAATCTGTCAAATCCCAGATCTGATATTAAATTCTTTTATTCCAGACCCCCCTGGCTGCCTAGGATGAGCTCAAGCAGCAACTCAGGAATAAAAGCAATTTTTGGATTTAATACAAAACAAGCAGGAATCTTTCTATGGATTTCTTCTATGGATTTCTTGCTATGGATTTCCATGTCAGTCTGTATTTTCAGTTTTGAGAAATTAGCTCCATCATGCTCAGTTCTATGAGCTACATGAGTAAAAAAAATGTTTCAAGTGCTGAGTATAAAAAATCCTTTTGCCACTGAAGAAATTTCCTTCACTACCAACCTGGCTCAGACCTTAAACTTGAGACCTCTGGAACCACTGTTGGTAAAAATCAATGAAACTCAGCAAAGCCCTCAAAATTCACAGCCACAACCACAGCAATTCCAGAAACACCTGTGTGAACACACCCAACCTGTGTGAAAAGGGAGAGGAGCATCAGGAATTCTCAGAGATGCCATTTGTTAAAAAAAAAAAAAAAAAAAAAAAAAAAAAAGTGGAGAAAAGACATGAGGAGATACCCAGAGGCCAAAAAATAAAAAATAAATAACATCATGTCACCATGTGGGTGCAGTGGTTTAAAAGATGAGGTTTTCCCTCAGGTGTTGCTGCAGATCATCACCTTCCCTCAGCCCTGGGCAGATCCCTGGGTTGCCTCACATGGCAGAAGATCAGGACCTGCTCAGTTTGGAATACAAGCTGATTTAATTTTCAATTCCTAATTGATAAATGAAAAAAAAAAAAAAATTCATCAAAAATCACCTGTTTGTGTTCTACAGGTCAGATCCTGCCCTTGAGAAGGACAGCAAAGATAAAAATCTCCAGTTTCCCATCCAGTGACTTTCTGCAATGATTCCCATCCCAGCAGAACCCTCTGCAGGCACGAGACCCTTGGGGTTGACATAAACACAGCAGCCAGAAAAGATGATAATTATTGCTGGCTTTTAATGATTCTAATAAGCTGGGAGAATGAAAGGCAGGTTAAGCATTCATCTGCACCTGACAGATTCCATTACAAGCTCAGAGCCTCCCCATGCTGAAAGGTCTGGTTTGACACATTTTGTCCTCAGGTCAGAACTCAGCCCTTCCATCTTTTCCAGCTGCAATCAGGTTGCATTTGCAGGATCTCTGCTCTCCATGACAAAGGAAGGTTTCAAGAGGCAGACACTGCCTGACAAATGAGCTTTAAACCAGGCATCATCCCCCTGGCATCACTGAGTTATTTGTTTCTCTCACTTTGGCATCAATTGCTTGCACTGTGCTGCTGGGGATGGGGAGGGTCCAAAAGGAGGGGAAATAAATCCAAAAATAAAAATAATCATCTTTCCACAGTGAAACCCTTGCCCTTTTTGTTGTATTGATAAAGCAGGGCAGTACAGAGCAATGCAATAAATATATTTTATTATTAAAAAAACCCTGGGATGAATCACACCCAAACCTCCAAACCAACCCCTCCCTCCCCAGTATCCCAACTCCCATCTCGTTTCTGGAAATATCATGGAAATGAGATTTCATGGAATGGTTTGGGTGGTGAGGGACCTTAAATTTCCTGTAATTCCACCCCTGCTGTGGGCAGGGACATCACCCACAATCCCAGGGGCTGCAAACCCATCCAGCCTGGCACTGGACACGTCCAGGGATCCAGGGGCATCCACTGCTGTGCTGGGCAGCTGAAAATTTGGCCCATAAAAGGCCCATCCATGAGGAATTCTGGCCAGAGGCCAGAGCAGCAGGTTCTGAAGGGTGTGCTCACAATTTGGAAGGTCAGAAGTGACCCAAGGGGTGACCTCACATGCCCCCAACACCGGAATTGCATTTGGGGGCCCAGGAATGCATTCCAGGACTTTGGCAAATCACTTCCCTGCTCTATTCCATGATCTCCTTTTCTCCTTCAGTCATTCCAAGTGCAGAAGTTTGCTGGCAGAGCTGTTTGTTAATATTGACTGAGGCAGCACATTCCAGCTTCAGCAAGAACATGATGGAATCCAGGAATGGGAACATGGATACTCTGAGGAGATCCACCAGCAGCAGAAGGTTTTATTGGAGACACTCTCAGCAGCTCCTTTTCCTTCCAGGAGCACTGCCCCAGTCCAGGCAGGATCTTCCCCTTTCTCAATTCCTACTCACTAAATGTGGAACAGCAGAAGAATTCCATGAGGGGAGTGAGCAGCCAAGGGAAGCTGATGGCAGGGAATGAGCATCATGGAAGGGGATTAGCTGTGCTGAGTTAATGGGATCAGCCCCTCCCAGGGAATGGGGGCAAACCCTTCTCCTTCCTCCCCTCCCAAGGCAGCTCCATCCAGCATGCCCCTGGCATCTCCTCACAATAAATCTGCCCCTTTGAGGCTTCTAGGAAATAATGACTTGCACTAATTACTCTAATGAGGATTCTACTTTGACTTCCCTCTTGCTGGATTTCTTTTCTCTTCCACATAAAGCCACGCTGTTGGAAGAGCTGAGTTTAATGAGTTTCATGGTGTCAGTCCAGTTTCTCTTGGAGCTGCCTCCAGAAGCACCAACCCAATCACACTAATTAGGCCCCTCGTTGCCACTGTCTGCAGTAAAGCCAAGGACAGGAGGGATATTAATCCACCTCCTTTATGAGAGCAATCTCAGAGAGATCCCCGCAGATTTAAACAGAATTACACTTGCAGAGGGCTGGGGAGGAAAAAAAAATACACTGAGAGTCCTCACCTCAGGTTGAGGACAAATCAAATATTCTGAGGTTTGATGCATCCCTGCTCAATGCAATTACAGCTCTGGTGAAGGTCATTATATTGATCTGAGACAGGGGAGAGCAAGGGAAGGTGTTCCTGCCCTGCTCAGACAAGGCTTTGAAGGAAAATCTCCCAAGTTTCTGTTGTCTCCAAAAATGAGCTTTCAGCAGAGGGATGGGCAGGAGAGGGATAAATCAGCTTGGCATAGTGAGGATGTCTTGAAAAATTCCCACTTGTCCTTACTCGCTTCCTCAGGCCGGTCCCAGCTCAGGAATGCTCAGGAAGGGAAGGAGAGGGCTCAGAGCTTGATTAATATCTAAATTATCTGCAGGGATCTTGAGCAGAGATCGAGATTTGTCCTTACCTGGTTTCAGCCACCCACAAATAAACACCGTGGACAGAAGAGTGAGGACAGCCCCAAGTTCAAACCTCACTCCTGTAAATTATTCCAGCCTGGGCTGCCAAACCCAAAATAAAGCCCTGAGATCAGCAGCCCCTTCTGGAAGTGTCACCCCCCACTCCTCAGCTGCACTGAGCATTTTAGGGAACCTAAAATCAATAGGACAATGACAGAGAGTCTTTGCACACATTGTCCAAACACTCCAAAAGAAATCCTGGGAGCTGCCTAATACCACCGTGATTTTTGCTGGCTCTTTCACAAGAACATTTAGAAAATGAAACATTGTGATTTAAATCCTGTTTTAAAGAATACTGGCTCTTACGAGGTGGTAAAATTCGGAAAACAAACAAGAGGAGAGTTACACAAGGAGCTGGAGGGATCTTGGAGGATGAACCCACGGCAGACACGTGCATTTGCATTAATTAAATCAGCTGGTGATCACCTTGCCTCTAATTTTTAAACACCTCAGCACGTTCTTCACGTTCTCCTCGTGTCCATGGAAGCTCTGAGCAAAGAGCACATCCCTGCTGCACACATCCAGGAATTCCAAATTCCACAGGGGCATCTTGGAGCTGCTTTATGATGCAACAGCCAGAGCTGTGCTCACTTTGCCACTACAGTCCTGTGCCTAGAGTGGGTCACAGCCCAGGAACAGGAGGATAAAGTGGCTAAAACTATTGTTCCATGGCCTTTTGGGTGTCAGATTGTGTTGGAAGGAGGCAAGGAGGAGGGGAGTCTTGCATAGGATAAAAAGGATTTTTGTTCTGGGGAATTTGGGGAGCAAGAGTTGAAATACTAGGGAGGTTCAAGGGGAGGGCACAAATTATTATAAAACTGGAGAAATTCTGGGGAGAGGTAAAGGGAAGGTTCACAAAGGTGTTGTCCAGTGAGGAAGGTAGGGGGGAAATTGGGTCAGGTGGATTAATGGGACATTCAATTTTAGGGGATTTCCAAAGGGGAATTCCAAGCAGGGCACAAAATAGGATTGACAGGGAGTTCAGAATAGATTGACAAGCTGGGTGGGAGGACACAATTTGGCCCAAACCATTAACTTGGGCAATAACAGAACATGGCATTCACCAGAAACACACATTACACAGCTTTACTCCTGCAGTGCAGGGTGGCTGTGAACTGCAGCAGAACTCAGGAAAAGGTGGAAAAGCTCAGCAGATGCTGCTCTGATACAAATCCTCCTGAAGTCAATAAGGATTTTGCAACAAGAAAAGGGATGGGAGGAAGAGCAGAGCAGGGGATGGTGATCCAACAGCAGAGGTTGGTCACGGTTAGAATCAACAAGAAAATGCCCTGCTCAAGGGTCTTTGCATTTTTGGTCAGATGTGTTTTGAATCTTCCTTTGAAGAAGCAGATTAAGCTCAGGACTTCTTTATCTGTCAAGGAACTGTGGGGGGAAAAAGCCCTTGGAATGTGAGCACCCACCTTGGTTTATGCTGTTTAAAATCTACCAGCTCTTAATCTCCTTTCAGAAGATTGAGTTGGATTTGGATGGCAGAAGGCAGAAGGGGGCAATGGGCACGGGAGGAGTGGAAAGAAAGGGAAATCTCTAAATTGCCATCGATGATCAGAGGAGGGAAAGCAGAGGCTGCTGCCCTGGGGCAGGATTTGTTATAAATCAATGCTGGGAGCAGCTGAATCCTCTGGGGATTGGCAGGGAGAGATGGAGCCTTTCACCCTTTGGGGACTGGTTCAAATCCAGGGCATGGGTGGCTTTGGGCAATCTCAAGGACGGGCTGGAAACTGATTTTCCTTCCTCATCTCAAAGCACTGAGGGATCTGCCCCTCCTGTCCTGCTCCTGGGCACAGTCCTTGGATATCTGCAGATATTCCCTCTGCTCCCTGAGACAGAGCCTGGCGTCTCAGCCCTTATACTGAAACACTGTTTAATGATTTTTGTGGTATTTCCATCGGCAAAAAAATCCCAGTTACTCTGGAATCTGCCACACCAGGCTAAACCAAGAACAAAACAAAACCCTCTTGCTGCAATAGATGGATTTTTCCATCAGTTCTATGAATGATTGTGAAAGATTTTTATGTGAAACTGTTCAGTTCTGCTCCTTTTCCTCCTCTTCATGCTACTTCACAGGAAATTCTGATTATTCACTATCATCTGGGACAGGAACTGTTTCAAAATACCAGTTTCCAGTGGAACAGATCTCCTCAATTCAGACAGAGATAAATTAAGAAGTTGGCTCATAGAGGAAAAAAGAAGAAAAATCTTGGGGACTTTTGTCCTGCCCACATTCCAGTGCAAGTATTTACTACATACGTACATACATACATATATATATATACACATACATATATATATACACATACATATTTTTTTGTTAGTTTTTATTTATTTAATTTTATTTATTTATCTATTTTTATCTATGTGTTTATTTGCTTGTTTATTTGTTCACTTATTTGTTTGTTTATTTGTTTATTTATTTGGTTATTTGTTTATTTATTAAAAGGCTTCTCTCACTCACAGAACTCCCCATAAATAGTGGTGGCTCCTTTCTTCCTTAGCAGGAACTTTTCCTCTCTTTTCTTCCTTCAGTTTAAGAAATCTTTCCCTAAATTCTTGGAGGAGAATTGTCCTTCAGCTGCCCAGAGGAAACCAGACCTAAAACCAAAAACCTACAGCAGCCAAAAGTCATGTACAAGAAATTGTGTGGGGTTCTTCTTAATGAGGAGGACAAATTCCCAGCCCTGACTGAGCTCCACAATTCTGAGTGTGGCACATCCCACTCCTGGAGAAATCCAATCCCTCTGACTGCCAGCTCCACAAGAACGCCCTCATTCCTTTTTTTTTGGCATTTTTATGCTGGAAAAACTCCTTGCAGGTATGTAATTATTCAGCAAAACAAGTTTTCCCTGGTTTTCTTTGCACCCCATCCCTGCTCTCGTTTGCTCCTGTGTGTTCTGGCAGCAGCAGAAACATTTCCAACATTATTTTTCCAGCTCATGTTACACTTTATAAAAGGAGGAATTACCAAACATCCTCAAGAACAGCCCCAAGGGAATATTCTCTGCATGCTCTCATTAGAGCTGGCTCCAACTTTTATTTTCATGTTGGTTGGGAGTGTTTTTTCCAGTTAAAAAGCACCTGTTCAATGGATCAAACAGAACCTGGAAGCATCCAGAGCTCCCTGTTTTTCATGGACACAAAGAGAAAGACAAAGGAGAGATGGGACAAAGAAAGCAAAAAACACACAGAGAAACCAGGATTAACAAATTTAATCATGTCAAATGGCCAGAAGGAGGCAGAGGATCAGATTTATTCACACAAAACCAGGATCTCCATCCCTTCAGCCAGGAATGAGGGCCACAGGTGGGGCAAAATAAAGAGCATTTTGCTGCTGTGTATTTTGAAGACATCCCACCTGCACGGCTGAAATTTCCAAGTAGGGACTTTGTTAAGTGCAGATATTTCCCTGCCTCACCCCGAGCTCTGGCAGAAAACAAGCACAGCTCATTTTTTAACCTGTTTTCAGGCACTGAGCTCCCGTGGGGAACAACACGAGGAGCTTCAGGGGATTCAGGCTGGCCCAGGGCGGGGTGGACAGGTGGGAAACTCACATCCAGATTTTTCATAAGCATAAAAATGCAGCAGTTGCAGCCTGGCTCTGAGCACCAGGATTTCCATTACCTGAGATATCACTTTCTTACCTCAGCTGTCCCTGTGCTGTTTTCCGTGGGCAAAGCAATGTTCTGAGAATTCATGAAACAGATTTTGGCCACAGCCACTCATTTGCTTCCCACAAGGCAGATCAGGGAGGTTTTATCTCCAAAAACCCCAAACTGGAGCATGCCCTGAGCCCTGTAATGATGAACCTGCCCAAGCACAAGGGGCTGGAGAGAGGCACAGGGATATTCCTGACCACGGAGAACACATAAAGAAATCAGTCCCCAGTGTAAATCCTGCACAATGGCAAAATTTCACATGCAAAGATGTGAGGACTAAATTCTTTAACACCCAAAACTCTCAAGCTGAGATCCCACAGAAAATTGCAGGGTTCCCGTGGGATGATCCACACCTCACACCTGCTCCCTACCCACTGAACTGTTTTCTACTGCAAGAACTCCTGATGGCTTCTTGTCCTGGTTTGAAGGACAGGTGTCTGCCAATAAATGCAGAAGCTTCTCTTGAAATGGAGAATGTAAACCCCCTCCTCCAAATTATTATTTTAATTTTGAAATTAAGGGGCTCTCAGGCAAAGATATGAAAATAGGAATAACAATTCTTTACTAGGAAAATTAAAATAGAAATGCAGTATTACAAAGAACAATCCCAAACCCTGCCAGAGTCAGAATCCAAGCTGACACCCGTCAGTCAGTCAGGGTGTTGGCACAGTCCCATTCAATGGTGGCTGCATCCTCCTGCAGTGGCAGATGTGGTTCAGCTGGAGCAGTGCTCCTGGAGAAGGTGCAGTTTCCTCTGAAGCTCCAGGGATGATGTGGAAGGGTCTGGTTTTCCTCTGGAATCCAGTGGAAAAGGCTGCTCTGGTGTTCCAAATCTCAGTTTTTATCTGGGTAGGAAATGTTTGGCTCCTCCCCTGGGTGGAGCATCTCCCAGTGGGATGATGGAATTTTATCAGTCATGCCCTGGGACTCAATGGCCATTAACAGGAGATATCTCCTGGAGGGAGGATGGGCTGTGGGAAGATAAAGATGATTGCCCAGCTGGTTTAAGGATGGCCCATGAGCAGATAATATGTGCCAGGAGATAAGGGTCACTGCCCCACCCGACTGCAGCAGATGGGGACAGAATTCACATTTCTGGCCACATCAACCCAACACACTTCTGAAACCCCATCTACCCAAATCTTGTTCCATTTTTTGGAGGCCCCACATTAATTCCCCTGCTATTTGCACAGTTTCCTAGCACAGAGAGAATTCCTAATGAAAGGCAAGGTTTGTTGAAGGCAGCAGCTCGTTTAGGCCTGGCTCCCCTTAACAAACCAAGGCTCTTCATCTGTCCTTTCAAGTTATCCTCAAAAGGCTTTATTTCAACAGTGAAGATGAAGACTGAGTCTTTTTAAGTAACTGCTTTATCCACTTTGGGAGGCAATTAAAGAGTGCAAGAAATTACCACCTTCTGTTTCTATTCTTGTCAGGCCTGGATAATTGGTTTGTTTTAAGGGAGGGAAAACCAGGCATTGCCAACTTCAACATTTCGAGCTGCCTGGAGATGAGCAGGGCAACAGCAGCTCTGCCAAAGCAAGGGACATTTGGGAGAGGTGCCCTGAATTTCCCTGAATTCCTGAATTTCTGGGACCAGCTGGATTTTCAGGAAAGCAAGGAATTCCCTCATCCATTTCCTGCCATCCTCTCCCCACCCTTCCTGTGGGACACACACAGAGTTTTAGAGCACGCTCAGGTGAATTTTTGGATAACCAAAAGCTCTTCCTGCCCTACTTTCCCTGCCTTCCCTCAAGGCTGGGAAATGTAAAATAAAACCCTGCAGACCCCTCTGGATCCCAAACCCCAAAATGAGCAATCTCCACTTTCCAAAGTTAACCCTGCTGATCGAAGCGTGCTGAGTTTCAGTGAACACACAGTGATTAATATATACACATTATTATATTAACGTACACATTAATACACACAATTAATTAATTAATATGCACGAATTACAAGGGAAAGGATGCATTACCAGTCCCAGGACCCCCTGTTTCCCTGCCCAGCCCATTTTAGGAGCAGGGAATGACTTCCCTGTGGCACAGGCAGCTCTGGCAGCAGCAATTAGCAGCCTGACCCATGTTAGCTGTTTGCCAATAATGCAAATAATGCAGCTCCTTCAGCTGCTGCTCTTTAACTACAGGCTGGGAATCAACTTCTGGAAAGACAAATCCATACAATCACTAAAATTGATCAAGAGTGGATGAGGGAATGACAGGAAGTTTCTGGGCTGGATGTATCCACAGTGCACACGCCTCAACTTGAAAGGTTTGAAATTCAATTACAGAAACTGAAATAAATGACCATAATGTTTTCTATTATCAGATACATACAAATCATCTTCCCTTCTCTGCCCTGCCCCAATAAAACAAATTTCAATTACTTTTTCATAATCAACAAGCTTGACCTTCTATCAAAGTCCTTTGGCAGTGCAGAACTTTGGAAGTTAAATCATAGATCAGTGATAGGACAAACACAGCAGAGGATCTGCAGCTTCCCAGTGCAGCATCTTGGTTAAAAAATACAAAGATCAAGTGCTTGAAATGCAGCTGGAGTAACCAGGGGAAAAGCTGAGCATGGTACATGCTGTGGAGCACCAAAATCCTGGAAAATTGATGGATATATAGAGAATTCCTTGTGTTTATTCAGTCTTTGTGTGAGACTTCAAAATTCTGGGGTGTCCAGAAGAAATTCCCATCTTTGCCAGTCAGCTAAAAATTCATGGATGTGATTCCTCCTCGGAATCTGCAGCTCTCAGGAAGGAAAAATATTTATCAGGTGGTTGAAGCCAAGGTTAAAGCATGGCCTTAATGGAGTTAATTAACAGCCTGTGGAATAAGTGCTTGGTGTGGAAATTTGAGCTGGGTTTAGGGCTGGGGTTGAGCTGGTCCTACAAACCCCCTCACACTCAAATCAAAGAGCTTCATTTACACTTCTCGATAACCTGCGGCCAGAAATAGCAGAGCTAAAAATAAGATTTTTCCTCTGCCATTCATCCCAAGCCGTCAGAAATCAGCTGTTTGCTGTGCCTGAACATGCTGAGGGTGATTTTCTGGGGGTTCTGAGGTTCAGAGCTCGTTCCTCTCACCCTGGAGTAGCCAAGGAGTGAGTCAGGGCTGTGATGTGCAGCAGCAGGAGCTGCCACTGCAGACCCTCAGGTAAGTGTGGAAAAGCTCTGTCCTGAGACAGAAACTGCCCAGAACTCATTTCTGAGACATTCTCAGCAAATTTTCCATTTCTGAGGCAACTTTTGACCTCTGGAGCCTTCTCTGTGTTTTGAAGAATAAAGTTGACACCTGAACTTTGCCTGGCTGGCCTGGGAAGACTTTGTAGCCCAGGTGGGAGAGAAGTAGTTTTTTTTATATATAGAGTGGTTTATCCACATTAAAGGAGGTTCAACTTCACCCACTTCACTGGTCACTTCTCCTCCAGGATGGCTTTTGATGGCAGGAACCTCCCCCAGATCTCTGTCCCTTTATCTTTATTTCTCTGGCATTTTAGGCACAATTAAATATCCCCACTTTCAGATATCTATTGACAAAATAAACCTGTTGAAAACATTGCAATCACATCTCAGCTACCCCTCAGTTTCTAGATACATAAAATTTACATTAAAAAAGCATCCCAAGCCTTTTCCTACCTCTGCCTCCTTTAACATGATGTGGTTTGGGCTCTGGTTTTACATCACCACAAAATAGAATAACAAAAAAAGGGAATTTTAGTTGTCACAGGAGCAGAGAAGAAAACAAAAAAACAAACATGGAGTTGCCAAGGTTACTGACACTCCTGGCTGAGATGAATGGAATTGGTGGGGAGGAGACTGAGACACAACTCCATTTTCACAGGCCTCCTGTCTCACATGGGACTAGCTCTTATAATCTACTTTTTTCTTTCTCCTGGGAAATTCAAATCCATTTGTATCCATCAGAATTCCTCATGTGCTGCCTTCAAACTGTGAGACTCCAAGACTGGCTGTTTGCTTTCTCCACTTTTACTGGTTTAAAAGTCCTTGTAGTGCCTTAAATCCTAAAAAAACTAAGAAAACAAAAGAAATCTGCTGAGTGATCTGCAGTGTTTGCTGTGAGAATAAGGAATAGTGGGGACTGGTAAGCTCTGGAATAAAGGGAATGGGAGAAATTCAGTGTCTGGTGGGGGGAGAAGCTTTGCCTTTTGGCCCCCTCTGATCCAAAATTCCCATCTCCAAGCTATGACTCAGCATCCAGCTCTCAAATTCCTCTGACTCAGCTGCCTGGGAGGGAGAGCTCTTGAAATTTGATGCCTTTTTTCTGCCAAGTGCCACTGGAGGAGAACATTGTCCAACAGCAAGATGAAGCTGTTATTTTTGTTATTTTTGTTATTTTTGTTATTTTTCCCATTTCCAGCTGCCTCTCTCAGGGTGGTGCTGAATGGCAGAGCACATGAGGAGTTTGAGCTTCAGGCACTCTTTTCATTGTTCTCTCTTAATGTATGCTCATTTCTGGAAAAACTTTTTTTTTTTTTTTTTTTTTTTTTTTTTTTTTTTTTTTTTTTTTTTTTTTTTTTGCCTGTTTAACTCTCATATTAATCTCAATTGAACTCTCTAAAAATGAATTTCAATCTTCACGGTATTAAAAAAAAAATCATTTTTGATTCACACCCTCCTTGATTTTCATCAATCAACCTCTGCTGCTCAAGTACTGTTTAATCAAAAAAAGAAATAAAAAAAAAAAAATCCCAGATGGCTCCTAAGATTTATCATTGGAATGGAAAGTGCTGCATCTCAGCTCCCACATACAGTTGCTCCTGAGACCAACTTAACTCATCAAAAATATAGAAAAAGAAATAAAAGCCCCACCAAAACATGAAAAACCCTCACCCTGCCTCCTACACTTGTGTGTGCCAGACTATGGAATATTTCTATTTAGCTGGATGGATTTGATAGTGATAAAAAATCAAAAGCTGCTCCCAGTTAAACCTGGGCTTGCACATTGCTTTAAAAATTTCAGGAGCTGTGAATTCAAGGTCTTTCCCAAAGTTCAGTGGAGTCCTGGAGCTCATCCCTTCTCCTTTGGGTTGAGTCATTACAGATCATCAGAAATCCAAACTGGCAGCTTTAATAGTGCCCAGGGGATTTGGGCACCCAGCTGCCATTAAATCTCAATTTAACTCGGTTATCTGAGATTTTGCTGAAAATTGAGCATAAACAAGGTCCAGGGTGAGATAAAGCACAACAGGAAACCCAAATAGAGAATAAATTAATGCCCAGATAAATAATTTATACAGTGATAGTTCCAGGACACAGAGAATGGCTTTCCACTGCCAGAGGGAAGTGCTGGATGGGATTTTGGGAAGGAATTCCTCTCTGGGAGGGTGGGAGGGGCTGGGATGGAATTCCCAGAGCAGCTGTGGCTGCCCCTGGATTTTTGGAAGGGTTCAAGGAGTACCCTGGGACAGTGGGAGGTGTCCCTGCCATGGCAGGGTTGGAAAGAAATGATCTTTAAGGTCCCTTCCCACCCAAACCGTGCCACAATTCCATGAGTTTATTCATGATATTGGAACTGGGATCATTTCCTCCCCCTCATCTCCTGCAGAACACATTGGTGAGGCAGCAGAACCCGTCTCGCCAGAGATGTGCTTTTGAAAAGTCCCTTTGTTCATATTTTCCTTGAAGTTTACCGCTGAGAATTTCAATTTTAAAACGAAAACCGTGTTAAATGGACAGAAAATGCAGCACTGAGAGAATTAGAATGGAAAAAAAACAAAAAACAAAAAACAAAAAACTATAGTCCTGCAGCTCCAAATGCTGCACAATAAATAAGTGGTGTCCATATGCCACAGGACTATGCCCAGGTCAGGATATTTACTGCAGGGGTTGCAGGTGCTAAAGACAAATGGCCCTTGGGAGCCCCTGAATTTCATCCCAGGACTGGCTGAAAATTCCAAAAGCCCGTCCAAGCACTCACAGATGGACACACACACAAATGTTCCTCCTGGGGGCAACTCTGATGGCCAAAAAACATCCTGCAGAAGCAGAAATTTCACCTCTCTGAATTAAAAACAGGGGGAAAGAGCCAGCAAGGTGTTTTAAATCCATCCTGGGAGTCTCCACACTTTAAAATAAATGCAAATGGATGTTAACATTCAATACTTGCCATTAAATCAGAAAAAAATATTTTCCTGCCTGCATTTATTTGTTATTGTCTACCCTGATCTGCAAACCCCCTTCCAATGGGAGATTTGCCCCCTGATTGTTTCCCTGGTGGAACCTTGTCCTTACAGCAATGTCAGAATGTTGGAAATTTCCATATTCCATAACCCCCAGTGCAATAAAGTTGAAAGTTGAAATAAAGTTAATTTTTACTCCAATTTCTGGACCCTGAATGAGGGAATTTAATCCAAAACCTGTGAGGGAAGGGAACAGGGAAGAAAAAACAGGGAAGAACAAATTGCTCTGCCCGAGGTTCCTCGGCTTCCCAAAAGTTCCTTTTCCCCCCAAAACTGCAAATGTTGTTTTATTGCTGGACTTTCCACAGAAACATTATAATATCCATGAGAAGCAATATCTGACTCAGCAATCTGAGTCCATTTCATTCAGTTAATCTGAATAAAATATTGCAGGTTCGGACGTAGAAAGGCAATAATTCAGCAAGTTTTATGCATTCCTTACTAAGCTCTACAGCTGCTTTTTTTTTTTTTTTTAGTTTTTAAATAAATAACAAATCCCAAGGACTGACCTCCCCATCAGTTTTTGCCCAGCTTACTCTGAAATAACTTCCTGCCACCTCCTGAAAATGAGAATTAGTAAGGCTGGAAAGAGAACAGCTCACTGCAGCTCACACCTTCCCTCATCCTGCTCCTGCCAGCAAGGAAAACCCCTGGAATAAGGAGAAAATCAGGACAGGGCATGGATATTTTGGGTTGCAATGCAGGATGTGACCAAAAGTCTGGATTCTATCACCAGCTGTTAAACCAGCTGGGGCAGTGACCCTTATCTCTGTGGGAGATATCTCCTGCTAATGGGCCATCTTTAAACCAGCTGGGCAATCATCTTTATCTTTCCACAGCCCATCCTCCCTCCAGGAGATATCTCCTGTTAATGGCCATCCAGTCCCAGGGCATGACTGATAAAATTCCATCATCCCACTGGGAGATGCTCCACCCAGGGGGAGGAGCCAAACATTTCCTACCCAGATAAAAACTGAGATTTGGAACACCATAGCAGCCTTTTCCTCTGGATTCCAGAGGAAAGCCAGACCTTTCCACATCATCCCTGGAGCTTCAGAGGAAAACTTCACCTTCTACAGGAGCACTGCTCCAGCTGAACCAGAGACAGGGGGTTTGTCACTGACTCCATTAACGAGCAAATCACTGAAGGCATCCCCAGGTCATCCTGGGAAATCAGCCCCTGCATTCCCAATAACAATAATAATAATAATAATAATAATAATCATCATCATCATCATCATCATCATCATCATCATCATCGTCATCATCTAATTCCTGCCATATCTTCCCCCTTGGTTAGGGGTGCCCAGGTTAATTGTCACCAGCAGGTCACCACTGGTGCTTGAAGGGGAAGAAAAAGAAGCAGCACTTCTGCAGCTCCCAGGTGATTCCCAGCCTGCCTTTCCCCATGGATTCCATGGATAACCCTATGGAAATCACTCCCCAAAACAATCACTCACTGCTGACAATTCACTCAGCTTCGAGGTAAAATTCCTCATTCAGAACTGAGGATGGAGCAACTCCAACTTGATAAAGGGTTGGGGCAGATTTAAAAAAATCCAGGATGAAATCCATTATCAAAACAAGAGCAGGAGCTTGTTAGCTTTGCACTAATCTGGGATATGGAGTAAATCCAGCAAAATTCTCTTTCTTCTCCCCAGAGAGGAACCCCAGTGGCAGCACCCACTTCAGATATTTTCCTAAAAAAATCAAATTTGCAGTTTTGTTTCCTTCCTTGCGTGCCAAGCCTGGTGTGTCCCAGAAAATCCTCACAAATTTGCATGTACCCAGATCAGAGCTCTAAAAGCCCATCTCATTAAGTGATATGAAATAAAGAATTCCATTATCAGCACCACGTTCCAGCAGGAGAAAGGAATGCAGAGGAGAAGCGTGAACCCTGACCACAAGGAAGCATTGAGATTATTGGTGCTGATTAATTTAGAGGGAAAATGACTGAAGCAAGACATGATAATCACCTTTAAATATGAAAAAGATTTCTGCAAGGAGAAAGAGAATTTATTCCCTAGCACAAGTTTATATTGAATTAATGGAGATGTAAATGAGTCACTGGGAAAAAAACTTTTAATTGCTCTGACACTGGCACTGAAATAGCCCCTGGATGAAATGCAGGGGAGACAATGAGCACACAGATCCATGAGAAATTTCAGGAATGGCACATGGACACCACTGATGGCAGGATCAGGGCCTGGCTGAGTAATTTCCCACATCCCAGCACCTCTGTTCTCCATGGTTTTCCAACAGGATCTGCACAGTTTCCATCCAGGGGTTGCTTTCCATGGGAAATTGCCCTTGGGGTGAGGGAGGTGGATGGGCACCATGAGCAGGGAAGGGAGCAGCTCAAGGAAGGATTTTGTTGAGAGAAGATTTTGGTTCCTGCTGCCCTTGGAGTCTTTCCTAAGCTTCATTAATAACCTGAGCTAAGGAAGTCAATCCTGAATTTGTCCCTACACATTCCATGACTGTGGAATGATACTGAGCTGCCAGACATGTGGTACATTGAGAAAATGACATCAGAGTGGCTTTAGGGGAAGGTTTGGGGTCTCTGCACTCTTTGTTCTCTAAATGTTGAACCCCTGTGGGTCACTGGAATGCTGACATTTCCATTTGCTTTGGGAAAGGCTCAACACCTTCCCACAGTATAGATACAGCTAATTTTAAATATTAGAGCCTACAGATAATCCAGGATTTATTCCACAATATTTCACCTAACTTCTTTCAACTGACTGTGAGGAACTTCCCATCTGTACTAACAAACGCTGCCAAATGCTTGAATGAATTCCCCAAAATAAATTATTAACATGACAATGTGATCAATTGATCAACTGTGAATTTTCTTTTCTAGCAGAACACACCTGCCCATCACAAACTCAATAAATGTGGCACCAGAAAGCACAAAAAGAGGCAAAAGCCTTTCTGAGCTTCTTCAGGGGGGAATTTATGTGCAAGAAAATCCAGTGGCTTCCTCCAGGTTCCAGGGTATCCAAAGCAAAGCTGGAAAAATACAATTATTATTGACTGGACTTTTCCCCAGACCAGACAGGTGAAACTCCAGCAATGCCTGAGGTTTGTTAACCCAGCTGGATGAGTCAGGGGCTGAAAAAAGCAGAGGATTGAATGTCCCTTCAGAGGAACACAGCATTTCCCCAGGATCCATTCTCTCTTCTCCAACCAGAAATTCTCCTGGAATACCACCTGCAGTTGTACCTCCACACACACACATTCCCTTGATCCTTTTGCATTTCAGCTTTTCTATTTTTCACATATTTGTAATTCTGCAATTCTTCAGTGTGTGACTCCAAACTCCACACCCAGTGGGAGCTGCTGCTCTCCCATTTTGAGCAGACACGACAATTCCTCTCCAGGCTGGGAGTCAAGGACACCTCACTGCCTCAGGGCCCAGAGATGGAAACAAAAGTGAGTTGGGGGCAGCAAACTTGGGGTAAATGACTTCATTATTTCATTAATTTTAATTGGGAGATTAACCCCCAATATGCAAATGGACCAAATTAATAAAAGTGTGAAAACCCTGTGACCCATTGTCCATTTTTGGGTGTAGCCCCTAAATGTACCTGAAAGACCTTCAATAAACAGAACTGCTTTTTATTCCCTTAATTCTGTCAGAATCTGCAGGAGGGGGAACCAGAACAGGGCAACTCACCCTGGAATGTTCCTCCTCCAACCCAATTCCCCGTGGCACCACAAAAGCACTCCCTGGGATTATTAAATAAACACTGGGCAGGGCTGGATGTGTCAGGATGCAGGAGCCTGGAAAATCCACAGCTCCCCTGAGACAGCATCCAGAGCTGAGCCTCCCAACCTATTTAGGACTTCCTTTTGAACCTCGGTGAGTTTTTCAGCCTTATCTGATGAGCATAATGATATTAAAGTGTTTTTCATTACCCATAAAAAATGAACAAAGAGGATAAAGCTGCTGCAGACTGAGGCTGTTTGAAAGGAATCAATAGTCTGAATCCCTCAGTAGATCCTGCTTGGAAAATAAAGCATTTGCTTGAAAATAAAAGGAATTATTTGGATGTGAGAAGGAAGTTTCACCAAAAGTACCTTTGGGAAAAATAAAAATCCTGGGAGGATTTAAGAAATAAATGGGAAAAAACCTCAGAGAAACGTTAGTTGTAGGTGTATTCATGGATATTCCTGTTTGTATGTGTGCAACAAAAATCTCTGTGTTGAGAGGCACAAAACCCCCAAATTCACCACCCTGGAAGATGTTTGGGGGCAAACAGGTTTTAGGCAGAACTCATGGAAATCTGATGTTAAAACAGGGCAGAAAAGGATACACTGAGCCTGAGGCACAAGGCAAACCAAAAAACTGCTTGGTACCTAAAAACAACAAAAAAAACCCCAAAAATTCCTTAAATCCTTTATGTTCATTTTGCTGCCAGGCAAACCCACGATCCCACAGGGGAATGTCTCAGGCAGGAACAAGACCCAGGAGCAGCACTAAGTGTGAATTTTCTGGTCTTTTTCTGTTGTTGTTGTTGTTGTTGTTGCTGTTCAAAATATATCGATTTTTGGAGCTGCAGCTTTTCACAGGGATGTCTCCACTTCAAGGAACACTTGTCACAAAAATTTGTTCGCACCTGACAAATTCTGGGGGAAATGTGAGAGAGAATGTTTATAACAACAAGTCCTTGTTTGGAGAGTTGTGGATTCCACATCCCTGGAGGTGTCCAAGGCGGGGTTGGATGGGGCTGGGAGCACCCAGGGACAGTGGGAGGTGTCTGGTCCTTTCCAACCCAAACCAACCCAGAATTCTCTCATACTTTCCAGACCATAAAGAAATCAGGCTCTAAACTCTGCTGCTGTCAATTTTTCACATTATTTGCCCAACTTTAGGTTTCAAGAATGGGTTGGGAATCCTGGCAACCCCCTGGTCTCAGCTTTCCTGAAATAAATTTCTCTTTGTTTACAGCAGGACTGGAGTGGAATAATTTAATTTTTGTTCATCATGGGGAAGAAACATTTTTCCTGAAGAGAACAAGAGATTATTTGCCATCATAATCAGAGGTGTCACCTTTGTTGTGACATGGGCCACACTCTGTATCCATGGGGTGTGGAAATAGGGACAGGCCAAGAGGAAATTAGGGAAAAAATTAAACCTGTGTGGTTGCTCCAGCTCCCACTTTATTGAGCATCTCCACTTGGAAACAAACACACCCTGTTAGCCACTGAATAATTAATAGCCCTCCTTTGATAAAGAACTTGTCTATGTTAATTGAAGATATCCAGATCTGAGCACGGAGAGGATTAATCCTCCCATGGTGTAAGTAAAGCTGAGCCCTTTCAAGCTGACTGAGCCAATTTACAGCAGCTCAGGATCAATCCTGGCTGCCCCCAAAGCTTAATTAACCCCAGGCACCTTGGCTGCCAGGGAATGCTCTCCCTGGATCCGTGTGGAGCTGTTATCACCTGTGGGATGTGCTGCTTGTGCTGCTCACAGCTGCAGGAACAGGATTTTATTCTATTTATAGGCCTGGCGTGGCCTCCCAGACAAAGGATGAGCTTTCCTTGGGAGGAGCAGCAAGAATTATTGTGTTTATATGTTCAGTTTAATAAACAAGCACCAAAAAAATAAATAAAAGTCACTGAGGAGCCAGCCTGCCCATGGGTAGTCCTCCCAACTGAAGCACTTCTGGAGGAAAAAAAATCATTCCAGCTTCAAGTTTTCAAATCCAGCTCAAAAACAAAATAAGAAAAAATTCTTTGCTTCCATGCAAAGCATGAGGATATTATGGAGGGATGGAGAAAAAATGCAATAGTAAATGCAATTATGACACATTTTTTATCCTGGTTAGGGGATGGGGTTGAGGGAGATAATTATTAAATTTTAGTTATCAATACGACTTAATTGTAAAGTTCATCAAGACCTTTATTCAGCCCCTGGGTGTCCCAGCCACAGTCTGGTTGAGGCTATGGAACATCTGGAACATCTGTCCTGTTTTGAAAGGATTTTAATTGCTCCCATCTCTGGTTAATTCTGGAATATTGCCTCATAACAGAGGGAAACCACCCTGTCCTTGCAAGGCTGGATAATAAATGTTCATCCCCAGCTCCTGCAGACAGATTTATAAACTAATTAATAATAATTAATACAACAATCTCTGAAGCACTGCTTGTGTCTGACGAGTCTTAGATCGAGCAGCTGAGCAATTCCTGTGGATAAAACCCCGAAACTATTCCATGAGAACGCTCCAGAACCAGCCCCAAATTATTTAATAATCCAGCCCACGTGCAAACCTGCGGGAGTCTTTGTGTTGGGATTGAGGGTCTTACGGGACAAAACTCATGGGCTCTGTATAAGCTAAAAGTTCCAGTTGCAGTTTATTGTAAAGAGCCCTGCTAAGAGCTGCCAGTGCAGCCCAGAGTAGGACAAAGAGATAACAGGGGGAAGAGAAAGAGCAATGGGATAAAAGGGTGAGGGAGAGAGGGAGAGAAGAGAAAGAAGAGGTATTGAAGGTAAAAGCAAGAGAAGTAAAAGGAGAGTAAAGAGATAAGAGAGACAGAGGTAAGAGAGAGGGAGAGAGAAAAAGAAGAGAGCGATTTCCCGTTTACAACACAATAAATCTTCTTCCATGATGAATATTCTAATTTCCACTAACCAATGTAATACAAATCCAAATTCTATAGCATTTACATACAGCCTATAGGAATCCTTATATTACCATAGTGTGTAACACTTTAAACTCTAAAAACTGCTCTTTGGACCTTTGGAGTTGCTCTCTGGCCGAGGGCATTGTTTAATCAAGAGGGGATTACCTTCAGGGGCCATCCTATTGTTTCATGGTAATTCAGTAACTAAGGCTTGGCATCTCAAACGTGGCTTTCATTTCAATTTCGTTCCTGGTTTCTATATTCCCAGAATCTGAGCATTCATATTTGTAAGAATTTCCTGTTTCATCTTTCCCAACACAAACCTCTTCCCAAGAGATGAAATTACTCGATTTGGGAACAAGACCCCTCGGAAATGTTCTTTTCCCTCCCCTTATCCCTGCCAGCTCTTGGTTTTTCTAATTCAGCCACAATGAAGTTGTTCCAGACACGAGAAGTGCCACTTCCCCCTCCCAGATCTGTGATTTTTCTTTAGGCTGGGATGGGGTTGGTACAAAGAGCAGCTCAGACTATTTTTATTCCTGTCTCTGTTATTTGTGCCCCGTGCAGGAACACAACAAACTCGGTTTGTTGCTTGTTTGCTCCCGTGTCTCACACATATTTTCTGCCTCCTCAATCACTTCAATTTGCTTGTTCCTGGCACAAAAATTCCATAGCAACCTGTGTTTAAGGAGCTCTTTCTCCTCCTACGATTTTAGTGTAAACAGGCATTGAAACAAAAGTTTAAAAATCACAATTAGCTGATGAGCAAACAGCTCCAACTTGGTTTTTCCTGTTGTTTTTCCAGCATTAAAAACAGTCTTGCCAATTCCCTGTTGCAGTCTTGGACTGTTTCTAAGCAATTTTCCAAGGGGAAAAGATGTTTTCTCCATAGAATTGAATATTATTGAATATTATTGGATATAATTGAATATTATTGGATATTATTGAATATTATTGAATGTTATTGAACATGACTCAGCAGATATTGATAAACATGATTCAGTAAATATTGATAAATATGATGTATGTAAATTATTCCAGATCTGATTCTGACCTTATGAGTCTTCTAAATAAATACCTGACTGCAGGGACATAAACAAATAACTCCATACATATAAATAAATATATCTAACCCCAGGAATATAAATAAATATCTCACTCCAGATAAATAAATAAATATCTAACTCCAGATATATAAATACATATCTAACTCCAGATATATTAATAAATATATAACTCTAGATATATAAATAAATATCTGACTCTGGGAATATAAATAAATATCTCACTCCAGATATATAAATAAATATCTAACTCCAGATATATTAATAAATATCTAACTCTAGGTATATAAATAAATATCTGACTCTGGGAATATAAATAAATATATCTAACTCCAGATATATAAATAAATATCTCACTCCAGAATTCACTCTCATGAGCTTCATGTGGAAGAATTTCCTTTTCTTTTCCCTTTCACTTTCTCTTTTCCTCTCTCTGTTTTTTCCCTTTTTCTTTTCCAACTGGAATTTATGGTCTCTTGAGAGGTTCTACACCACAGCCTCAACGAGCCCTTTATTATTAATATTTATTAATAAACATTTATTTATATTCCCTTGGTCTCATTCATTCCCAGAGCTCTTGCAAATCAGTACAAGAGCAGACCCTCATTATAAACCTGACTCACTCAATTAAAATTCGATTTAAGCCTGGCTTAAGAGCCTGTGGAAAGCCGAAATTCTGTCAATATTGGTGCTGTCTCTGTGATCCTCAGTCCCTGTCCCATAGATGCTCACAGGATGATGGAATTATTTCAATTTATATCAGTTTATTTCAATTTATTTCTGTTTATTTCAGCTCATATCAGCTTATTTCAGTTAAATCCAGTTTATATTCGGTTATATCAACTTATTTCAGTTTATTTCCATTTATATCTGTTTATTTCAGCTAAATCCAGTTTATATTTGGTTATATCAACTTATTTCAGTTTATTTCTGTTTATATCAGTTTATTTCAGTTAAATTCATTTTGTATGAGTTTATTTCTGTTTATATTAATTTATATCAGTTTATTTCAGTTAAATTCAGTTTACTTAGTTTATTTCAGTTAAATTCAGATTATTTCAGTTAAATTCAGTTTATTCAGTTTGTTTCATTTAAATTCAGTTTGTTTCAGTTTATATCAATTTATTTCAGTTTATATCAGTTTATTTCAGTTAAATTCAATTTATATCAGTTTATTTCAGTTAAATTCATTTTGTATCAGTTTATTTCATTTTATATCATTTTATATTAGTTTATTTCAGTTAATTTCAGTTTATTTAGTTGATTTCAGCTTATTTCAGTTAAATTCAGTTTCTGTCAGTTTATTTCAGCTTATAACAATTTATTTCAGTTTATATCAGTTTATTTCAGTTAATTTCAGTTAAATTCAGTTTATTTCAGTCCAGGGGAGCATCTGACACCAAACCCAGGTATTTCAGGGTGATGAGTGTGGGCACAAGGCTGGATTTCCACAGAGGGATAATTGAAAGACAGAATCCTTTTCTCCCAGGAAAGGCTTTCCCAGGTAAAGCATTCAGCCCAGGGACAGGAGAAGGCCAGGGCTGGTTCAAATTCCCAGATTGATTGGATCTGCTATATTTAGAGAGCTTGCCTGGATTTATTTGCTAGAGGAGAGCAGAATTTGTCCCAGAGTGTCTCAGATACAAATAATTAGATGATGCTCTAACATCTGCCCTCTTCCCCAAAACCCTCACCTGGTTATTTAAAGCCAATAAATGGAATAATGCACACCCATAATATTTAATTGCTGGGCACTTGTTTATTGTAAATCTGCCTGGATGATCATTTCCTCTCCCTCCAGGTGACACATTCAGTGGCGTTTCCAAGTTCAAATTCTTAGGGCAGAGAGTTCTGCATCCTGCCCTCCCTCAAGGTCATCTTTCACTCCTGAAATGTGACCACAAATCAGACATTTTGCAAAAAAACTTTCGAATTTTGAAGAGGAGGTTGGCTCTAAGCAGGTATTTGGATTTCCTGCTCTCAGCACTCTCAGGAAACCTGGGGATTGGGAAGCAGATGGGCAACTAAATTCATTTTGAACCTCCAAAACCCATTTTGGGCAAGGTTGAAGTATTTAAAGTGAAGTAATTGATCATCATTTCATCTCACCCATTGCTGAAATGAGTTTTAAATAATCTTATTAAGAAAGGGTCTTAAAGGCTTTTGGGTTTGGGGGTTTTCATTTTATTTTTTTATTCTTTGGGGGGACATGGGGAGAAATTTTAATTTTTCTCCTCTACTTTTTTTCCCCTCTAATTAACATAAAAAATTTATTATATTAGAAGAGATGGGGAATTGCTCACAGAGCACTCACTTCTTCCAAGCAGTGAAAACCTATTTTTTTCTCCTTGCTAATACTCAGTTAAAAAAAAAAAAAAGTCTTTGAATGTTTCTATTATTTATTTTTTCAAGAGCAGCCTGAACCCATGAACAAAGAGTGAGAGCAGAAAACTCCTGAATTTGCTCTTCTGGGCACTTTCCCTCCTGTTCCCCACCATCCATTTCCAGGACTAATTTAATCAACTTCCCCCACATCTGTAGAATTTATCATAAGCTCACCTACTTTAAGCTAAAGACTTGAAATCATGGCATTACATTAATCAAAAATAAAGCTTATTTAAGCCCAAATACTTGGGATTTAAATCCTAATGAGGCTGAGAGCCCCAGAGTGGCAGAATGGGAGCAGGAACATCCCAGTGGCCTTGGAAAGGAACTGGGAGCCTGAAATGAGCTCTTAAAAGGATCTTTGCTGTTGTTTAACCACCAATATCCCTCAGAAAAGGCCTCCAATAAAATCCTAAACTCCAGCATTACTCTTCAGATTTATATTATAAATTTATCTTATTTTTAAGCACTTATCAAGGTTTATTTCATTTTTCCCAGATGAGGTTTAATGGTCCCCAAAGGATGAATTCTAAACGTGAAAAGCTGTGGATATTTTAAGGCACCAAACTTTCCAGGTTTTCATAGGAAAAAAAAAAAAAAAAAAAAAAAAAAAAAAAAAAAAAAATATATATATATATATATATATATAAAATTGATTTTTGATACTCTTGGGCTTGTTACTTGAATAATTTCTTTTAAATCTTACTTTTGAAAATGTCTAAAAGGGTTTGGTGAGGGACTGGAAGCCAAACTGCAGCAGGCAAGGTCAGATCACCCCAAAGAGCTTCCAGTGTCAGTGAGAAACACACACAGCAAAAACAGAACTAATAAGGAATAGCCAAACTCTGAAAAACAAGGAAAGTTTTTTTAATATTCTGAAAAATTTTCTTTGCAAACAAAATCTCTTGTTTGGAAAACAAAATCAGAATGGGAAATGTGAGGGGAAAGTAATATTGGTTTTCTTGTTTTATCACTGTTTTTTCTGGAATTCTAGACTCCTTTTCCATTCATTTTCTGTTTTTAAAAATACATATTCCAACCACCAAAATCCAGTGCACAGAATCCTGGAATTGGTAAGGTTGGAAAAGACATCCAAGGTCACCAAGTCCAACCCTGACCAGACAGTTCCACTCAGTTTAGTCTGAGACTCTTTAGTGATCATTCCTGCAGGTGATGAACATTTTCCTGCCCCTAAAATTGCATTTTTGGGAATAATTTACAGAAGATTAAAATTAACTCCAGGTACAGCTGAACAAAAAGACAGTGAAGGCACAGGTGGAAATATTCAAAGGCTTGAAAAGTCGAACTTTTCAAATTCCAGATATTTTTTCCAGCAGTGAGTAATTCCTGGTTCATGGATGTTTGATTCCTGAAAAGCATCTCTGGGTCCTGGTGATCCCCTCTGGTTTTCATGGATCTGTAAACAAGGGCTGGAGCTGCAACCTGGTGCTGCCATCAAAGGGAAAAACATCACCTCTTGCCAGTGGAAACATAAAAAAGAGACTGGAAACATAAAAAGAGACTGTAAAAAAACCAGAGAAACATAAACAGAGAAACATAAACAGAGAAACATAAACAGAGACTCAAGCCCAGCAGATCACACTGAGGGAATTTTGCTGGGAATGCTGGAAAAGGAAAAAAATTGAGTTTTAGGCACGTCCAAACCCGAGCTGCCCTGCACAGTTTGGTGTTTAATTAGTAATAAAAACCCTTTGGTGACCCTGGCAGGCTCCATTAGGTTTTAAAGTCAGAAAGAGTGTTTTAAATTGAGAGCTCCAACCCTTTGGTCTCCTCCCTGACCTCCTACTCCAACTGTTCCCCTCGTGCTCTTCTCTGCTCTGTCCTTTCAGCCCTGCTGTTAAATGTTTGTGTCACCTGCAGCTCAGGGCTTAAATCAGAGCAAAGCTCTGCAGTGGGAACTGCTGGGAACTCCCATAAAAACCTGGAGCAGCCCTTAATTGGCCAGGTAATGATCATGTTGTAATGTGGTAAGACAAAAAGCGCTGCTGGAATGAGGAGAAGCTCGTTAAGCCAGCACTAATTAAGACAAAGCTCTGGGGAGGACCCAGACCTGCAGGGGATCACCAGTCCAGGGCACGTCCCTGGGTGTTGGGGAGGAAATAAAAAAACCTTATAAATATGAGTGGAAAATTTTGAAACCATAAGTGAAATAGAAATGATAGGAATTTTCGACTGTGAGGCTGAGAACAGCCATGTGAAGGTTTGGGGTCTCTTCCTTTGTTTAGGCAATGCCAAATGCCACAAATACCAAAGAGCCAGCAGACATCCTGTCCCAAGTATGGCAGGAAAGGTTTAGAGATAAGGTTTATAGATAAGAAAACCATAAAACATGGTAATTTAGTGATTCCTATAGGTTGCATGCAAATATTAGGAAATTAGTATGTTGTAGTAGATTGGTTAATGGGAATTAGAATATTCAACATAGAAGAATATTTATTGTATTGCAAACGGGAAATCGCTCTCTATTCCTCTATTCTCTCATTCTCTCTATGCTCTATTCTCTCTATTCTCTTATTCTCTCTTACATCCACGCCCTAATAATAAAATACAAACTTTAAGACCAGAATAGAGAGCTCCTGAGTCTGTCCACCTGACAATAAACCCCACACCTGCTCACCCTGGGAGCTGCACCAGTCCAAAATACAAAATACACGGCCAGGATGATGATTTTGTGTCAGGCTTTCCCGGGGTATTTTTTCTCCTAATTGATATTTACATATCTCTCTGTAAATATAAATGTACACAGTGTATTTGTGCACACAAACAGGACAGGAATGCTGGAGCAGCTGTCTCGAGGCTTTATCCCACCACAACCATCAGTCTGATTTTACAGAACCAAGCAGAGGAGATGGAGCAGCTTCAGCTGCCAGCTCAGCAGACCAAGTTCTCTTTTTTACAAAGTCTTTTAACAACTTTCTAGCCAAGAGCAGAATATTAAAATCTGACAAGCATTTGTTCAGACCAATTAATAAAACTTGCTTTGAACAATGCTTGCTTGCAATGATTTAAAACAATGAATAAAGCTTCATTATTAAACTTACATATTTCTGTCTTGCTTAAATTATTTTCCTGAGCCCATCTCTACACAGCTCCCAGCCCTATTGTTTTTGTCCTTGCATCTTCAGCATTCCTGCATTTCTCCATCCTGAGACTTGCTCTCACACAGCTTTCTGAGACTTCTCTACCTTTTCTATTTTGCACAGTTTTGAAGTTTAGCTGGCAGTCCTTCGAATCTGCATCTCCCCATCAGTGCTGTGTGGCCCCTCAGTTCAGGAAGGATGTTGAGATGCTTGACCAGAGGAGGCAACGAGGCTGGTGAGGGGTTTGGAACACAAACCTGTGAGGAGCAGCTGAGGGAGCTGGGGGTGTTTATCCTGGAGAAAAGGAGACTCAGGGGTGACCTGATCACTCTCACAGCTCCTGAAAGGTGGCTGTGCTCAGTGGGGTTGGTCTCCTTCTCCAGGCAGCACTCAGAGAACCAGAGGACACAGCCTCAAAGATACAGGTTGGATATTAGGATAAAGTTTTTCACAGAAAGAATGATAAAATACTGGAATTGTCTGCCCAGGGAGGTGGTGGAGTCACCATCCCTGGATGTGTTTAAATAAAGCCTGGATGTGGCACTGGGTGCTGTGGGTTAGTTGGGGAGTTGGGGCTGGGTTGGACTCGATGGTCTTGAAGGTCTCTTCCAACCCAGTGATTCTGTGATTGTGTGAATTCTGTGAGTCCCATCAGGCTCTCAGGACTGGGACTGCTGGGATGGCACACAGGATGGAGTGCCAGCTGGGCTGGGAGGGAAGCAGGGACGTGCAGGGCCTGTGGTGCCCGTGGCTGTGTGTGAGGAGCACCTGGGTACCAGCAGAAGGGACAATGTTATCTGCACAAGCACAGCCTCAGCCAGGAAATGGGGGAGCGTCAGGGAAATAATGGAATAGGCAGCAAAATACATCCAGACACAATTCCAGCAATTCCTGCATTCAGGGCAGGGTTGATTCAAAGGTTTTCTGCATCTTGCAGTTCGTCCCTCTCGCCAGAACAGAAAAATCACTGCCTTGGAAAACTGCAGACTTGTTTAATTGCTTCTTCCTTGCTGCTTATTTTATTTAATCTGAGTTCCTTGCTGACCTGAGGGATTCCTAATTTTCCTCCTCAGCGCTGGCCAAGCTGCACAGGAGCAGAAATGGGTTCCAAGGATTTCAATTTCAGGAGGAGTTGCTCTTAGGTGAGGCACAGACTCGGCTCTCAAACAAAAAGCAATGCCAGATATTGAGATTCAATTGCTCCTTAAGATGTTCTTGCTCTGCATTTAAATATTCTCATCCTCTGGATCCCTTTTTCCTGTCCTTCCCATTCACATCATCTATCCCATTACAGAGATGAAATTCAAATGATCCCAAAATCAATACAGGGACTCCTCTGCTGCTTTCCAGCTATTTTCAGTTGCATTGCCCCAATCCAACTTCCTTACTTGTCTTTCCCAGGAAATTCCCCTATCAGATTCAGCTGAATTACAAAATATATGAACCCATCTAAATGTATTTATGCTCTAATAATATCTGAAAATAAAACTCAGACACTCTCTGCTTTAATCCTCATCCTTTCCTCGGTGTTAATTTCCCATATTTGGGGGAAATTCTAAGCACCTTGAGGTGAGGAAAAATTTCTATTTCATGCTTTATTAATACATTTCAAATTCATGGGAATTACACTGCTCAGTGTGGATGAATAAAGTGGGCTACTGAGATTTGTATTTATAGAAAAACTAAGTACTGAGGTAATCTTCAGAAGTTAAATTTCCTTGCAGTCAAAGGTTTCTTTTCTAAGCAGGTGACACAATGGCTTTGAGACCTTACCAGAAAATATCTGATCCCAGGGTCACTCAGAGACACCTGGAGCATCTCTGAGAATCCAACAATCCCCTGCAAGACGTGTTTGATTACAGATAAAACTTTATCTGAGCAACCTGATGTAGCAGAAAGTGTCCCTTGGAATCCCAGGGGGCAAATCAGCTGAAAAGGGGAAAACTCCTTGATCCCAAAATGTCTTTTTTTTCCTGATTTCCTCAGATATAAAGCCCAGACAGGTGACAGCCTGAGCTGCTAGTGAATAACTCCCTGATGAATGGGATGGCAGCCCCTGGCTGTCAGCAGGAACATCCTGGGCTTGCAGGAACAGCTGGATTTGGGCATTTGGCTCTTTTCTTCTCTCCAGGCAATTAGAAGCCAACATTGCATTGCCTGGCACAAAGCCCAAGGGATTATTTCTCCTTCATGATGCTGGAATGGATTTCTTTCCTCTCAAGGTTATATTCTGTTTATACTGATTTTATTGGTTCTGCACAGCACCAAGATTGGACACTTTTATGAGCACACTGATTTTTGGGGCTATTTTAATGACAGTGATTGGTTGGGGCCTTTTTTTCCCTCCCCCTTTGATTTGCATCTTATTAATTCCAGGCTGCTTTTTTAAGGTCATGTAAGAATGGGACAAAGAGCAGCATTTGCACTGTGGACATTCATAGGGAGCTTTGAAAACTGCCATCATTTTCCCCTTAAAATAGATTTAATGGAATTTATTCCAGAGCTAACCATCATTTTGGTGGAAGCCAAAGTTTCTAAACTTCCTTCCCTCAGCCCCAGAGTGTGACAGAAGCAGAGATTATGCCCCTGGATTAAAGTTTTTGGTATCAAGGAGCAAAAATTCCTCTGTTAAATCATGTCCAACTCCCCACTCAGAACATTCCCTTTCCCAGTAAATCCCTTTTCCCTCCCCAGGTCAGGGGGATACTGAAAAAATTTCCTTCTCTATTAATAAGGGCATTGGGAGTTCAGTGCAGAATTTATGGCTCCTGTTTTAAAGCATTGGAAAAGATGTTCCCTCCTTCATCACCAAATGGGTTTGATGGAAAACCTCCAGGAATATTTTCCTTACATTGCTGATAAACCAAAGAGCTCCAAATGCTGAGCCACGAGTGGAAACAATGACAGAGCCAGAGAGCTTTCCATGCCAAAAGCCCAGAAATTAGACAAATTATGAAACTTTAGGGAATTAAATAAGGAATGAGAATGAACTTTCCTTTTTTTTATCCCGAGGTGTTAAATGCTGCAAAATGCCCCGAGGGCACAAAAGAGCTGAAAAAGAACAGCCAGTTTTATTTGTAGAATATCTGGTGCATATTTGGAAACAGGACAGGCAAGAAAATTGATATTTCTTTATCAGCCACTCCCTCAGCCATAGTGAACATCAAACAGTTCTGCTTTAATACGAGTAAGGAACCAGAGTCAGCTCAAATGCAACAAGTGATGTTATTTTTATGCTACTTTTAACAAATATTTACAGCCAAGCTGTAAAAAACAGTTCAGTCTTTTCAGACCAAGCAACAAGTTGAAATTTCTTTTAGAATTTAAATTTATGTCTTGCAAGGTTTTTAGGATCCCATGTCTTGAAAATTTTCAGAAAAAGGCCAAAATCGAGGCCTGGAATAAAAATGCCTTTTTTCATTTGTGAAATGGGGGCTGCCATAGAAATCCTTATAAATTTGGGAAAACCACACAGGGAAATTATGCTCCTACTAATGAGAAGCTGAAGCAATGAACATTATCTTGATTTTTGAAATCGTTATTAAAACAAGTTTGGATCTAACAGAGTTCTACTCAATCACAAAGTGATTTCAGTCCAGAACTGGCTGCAGTTCTCCCCTGGTTTCCTTTGGGGGAATCTCTCTGAGCAAAGCCATGGACACAATGATCCCATGCAAGTTTGGAATGACTGAAATGAGTGGCAAGATTAGGGATGAGACTTTGATTGTTGGGAAAAAATCCCAACTCTTCCCTGTGTGAGCAGGATTCCAAACAAGCTGTGGAGACCAATGGATTGTAAATGTCATATAAATGTTGTATAAATGTCTTATAAATGTCACCCCAGCTGCAGGGGAGTATCCTGAACCCATTCAGGGCTGCTCTGGCAATGGAATCATGGAATGGGTTGGGTTGGAAGGACCTTAAATCCCACCCAGTGCCACCCCTGGATGGACAGAGACACCTCCCACTGTCCCAGGTGCTCCATCCTGACCTTGGACACTTCCAGGGATTCCATCCCAGCCCCTCATACCCTCTTTCCCAATATCACATCCAAATTTTTCCTCTTTCATCTTAGGGCCATCCCCCCTAGGACCAGGAAGGGTTGGTCTCACACACTTGGCAAACATCAGTCTTTAATCTGGGAAAATAAAATCTCTTCTTTATTGATAATTTCCACCAACTGCTGGATGAAGGATCATCTCCCCTTTGCTTCCAGCCACTCCCTCCCTCAATCACACATCTCTGAATCTCAGAACTTCACTGGAAAAGATTCCAGTGGTACAAGGGAAGGCTCAGGTTGGGCTCCCCCAGTGAACAAGCTGGGGCTTGTTGTTTGAACAGAAGGAAAAACTCCCTCGTGTCAGGCTGAGGTTAAGAACACAGTCTCAGGAGTTCTTTGGAGAAATGTTAGAATGGAGGGGAAAAAAAGGCTCCATCAGGATCGTTGATCCACGTTTTGATGAAAGCTCAAAATGCAAATGAAAAGAGAGAGAATGGGGATGAAGCATCTTTAAACTTACAACAAATCATTTTATATTGATAGAGTCCTGGGCTTAAATCCAAGCCCAGCTATTGCCTTAATGCAGACTGATTTCAGGAGACTTAAAAATAGCCAAGATCCTCTGGTGATTGGCAGCCATTGTGGAGACACCTGCCAAAGTCAAATTGTTTTGTTTCTTTTCCCCTTTTGAAGGACTCCACATAATTTAAGCCAAGCTGCAAATCAGAGCACACACACAGAGATGACTCCTGGATGATTTAGAGCACACAGGCCCCAGAAGGGATCTACTCCTCCAGCCTCACCTTTGAGGAGCATGGGGAAATTGTGGAAAAACTGACACAAAACTGCTGGGAAAGGCCCAAAGGGTGAATTTGTTGTGTGACTGTGCCCAAACCAGCTGCCAGGTTGTGATCAGTGATGTCCCTTTGAGTCTGAGATCACTCACTGCACAGATTTTGGTGGTTTTAGAGTTCCTTGTTTTCCAGCTCTCCAAAGGAAGAGTCAGAATCCGTTTTCTGAGGTTTCCAAGGTTGTTTATTCTTTCCTATCTAAGGAATTCTTTCCCTGACCTGCAGACATCTGTCTGGCAGGTCAGTGGGAGGCACACTGCCTGCCCTCTGGGCAGCTCTGATCTTTTATACTATAAATTACAATTACAGTTACTTTCCAATCCATGACACTTACATTGCACTGTCCTGCTTTCTCCCAAACCAATCCAGAGGTGCCATCCCAACCCAAAAGATGGATGTCACAAAGAAGAAAGAAAGACATACCACGCCCAAATTCCTCCATCTTGGCTCTGGGCCCCTTATTATAAACAATTTTACAAATTCACTTTTCTAACAATCTAATTTACGCTCTACTTATTTTTTGTAACTTGTAATTTTTCCCGTAATGATGGTAATTTTCCCCAGGGACTGAAATCAAACCCACAGGGGTCTTGGGCACTGTGCCAAGGTCTCTGAGCCCCCTGCCTGGGTCTGGAGGCATCCAGGGAAACCAGGGGAATATTCTGGATTCCCCCAGCCAGGCTGAGATCTGACAAGGAGGAACTCCAGGGCTTCAACAGGAAGAAATTCCAATTATTCCTCACCGTTAACAGTGCAGTATTTCACAAAAAACTCAATTAAAGCCTGAACCTACTCAAGGTAGAGCTGCCCCAGGAGGTCACAGAGGTCAGACAAAACACAGCTCAGGGCAGTGGGAGCAGGGGAAACTCCAAATGTGGCAAAACTGGGGAAATCCTGAGAGTGGCAGAAGGGACAGGCTCAGGTGTGCTGGGTTTGGCCTTGGGTTCAGGTGTGCTGGGTTTTGGGTCTTCCTCAAGTAAAGCTGTGATGGGTTTGTTGTTGAGTTTGTGGTGGTTATAAATAAATAGGATCCCTATTAAAAATCCACTTTTCCCAGTCCTCCAAGACCATTAAAGCCCAAATATCCATTCCCAGCCCACTCGCAATAGTCAAGGTTTTGACAAAAGAACCCATCAGCATTTAATTAATGGAACACCATTAACTCTCATATCAATTTGAAAGTTATCATTTAGAGGGATTTTAAAAAAAAAAAAAAAAAAATTAGCCCAAACTGCATTTCACCAAGTTTGAAATCTCTCATTCTTGTCAGATAAAAAATTTAGACAAGTATTGCCTAAAAAAACAAGTGTTTAAAATTGCTGAAACCTTTCATTTACAAATTTATAAGTGATGAAAATTTTTTTTTTATTTGGAAAAATCTGTTCCAGTGAAAATTTAAATACAATTCTTTAAAAAACTCTTCAAAAATAGGGAAGAACCAGATTGGTTTGATTTCTGCTGTCAAACTGCATCCATGGGTTTTTTTAGCCAGCATTCCCTGGATTCTGCCCTCTAAAAATCCTAATTTTTTCTTATCTAACAAACAACTTTTTAACCATTACTTGCTCTGCTCTGCTTTGCTCAGCCAGAGAATATCAGGCATCATTTTTAAAAGAATAAGAATATTCAGAGTTTTTTTTTTCTATATAAAACCAGGAAAATCCCAGATTAAATGGCCTTGGCTGATTAATTAACACCTTCCATCCTTTGACAGACAAGGCAAGATTGACAGGCAGGAGGCAAAGTTCAAGGGATGCCGGAGGGAAAAGAGGCCATTATTAATTTTTTAACATTTTAATAGCTCTTAAAAGACAGGATTCAACATCAGAGTTCACCTCAGGGCTATTCCAGAGCCTGCTAATCCCAGCTGCAGTGGGAGCAAGGAGAGCAATTAAAAAAGAAATTACAGGAATAGGAAAAAATTAATAGAGATGTGGAAAGGAATTGTTAAAATTAGAAATAAAATTAGAGAAATAAAAATAAATCTATTGTAAATGGTTTGTCTTGAAAAATCCAGATTTTGGACTGGCTGTATGGGGGGAGGAGACCTTTCACTGCATGGAAATGAAATTAAATCTGGAATTTCTTAAAGATGTTCCTCAAATAGCAAAAATTGCACAGGCAGAGCCTGTCTGAGCTGAAAATATTAGAATTTGTGACAGCCCTGGGTAGCCAAAGGCAACACAGAGCAAAATTTGGTATTTCCAGATGAATTCCCTGATTTGCAAACATCTCTTACTCATTTTTAATTAAAACTGTGAAAATTTCCTATTAATCCTCAGCAGACATTCTCCCCACTCTGATTTTTTGTAGGCTAAGCCCAGAGTTACTGAAGAAGTTGCTTTAAGGGGCACTTTGCTGTCCTTTATTAATTTATATAAATAAATATTTATATTTATATAAATAAATATTATTTATATTTATATTTATATTTATATTTATATTTATATTTATATTTATATTTATATTTATATTTATATTTATATTTATATATAAATAGATATCAAAATATATAATACATTTTAAATATAAATAGAATATATTTATAATAATATAATTATAGTTTATAATTATTTATATTTTATAAATAATAATTTATAAAGACTATAATACATTATATTTTGTAATAATTAATAGTCATATAAATATTTAAAATATATCACAAATTATATTTTAATTTATTTTTTTAAGGTATAAACCTAAAATAAAGCCAATTAAGAACCCCCCCAACTCCAGGCTATTGATGCAGCATTTCCCATCTCCCATGAATGTCAGGGGCTCCCCTGAGGAATTCTCCTTCGGATTTTGTTCCATCACAGATGAAGTCTCCAAAGTGACCTTTTCAAGCAGCTGGATGGCAGCAGGGAGGTGCCACAGCCAAATCCTTGGGAGGAATGGTCAGACTTGATTTCCATTTCCAGGCATGTCAAAAGGGATTTTTGTCCTCTTCAAAGGACAAAGTGCTGGAAGTTGAAAATAATGCTGGGGAAAAAAAAAAAAAGTTTTTCAGAACTCACATCAAAAAATCCTCTGGGAATGTTTCAGGTTCTTTATATTGATAAATGCTGTTGTATTAAAATATGGATCAGAGTTGAAATGGGAGGGTTTGAATTCTGTAGCTTTCAGAAATTCAAAAATTCAGTAGCTAGAATAGAATGGAATTCTGTAGAATTGAGAAATTCTGTAGCTTTCAGGTTGAAAAAATGGCATTAACATGATCTGAGTAATCCAGCAGCAAAAAACCCTCCTGAAAAAATTCAATGAAAAAAGAAATCCAAAATACCCACCAGATCCAGAGGAACCAGCCCATTTTTAACTGTTTCTTACATTACTGTTGGAGATTAGGTTTTTCCTTTTGTTTTCCTTTCTCTTAGGGAATTTTTTTTCACCCTTTCCCATCTCCTGTGCTGGTTTCTGTTCCCTTCTGACTTCAGTCATGTTAATAAAGCTCTTTCTCCTCCTTTCACAGGAGGTTGGTTTTTTTAATGTCAAGACTATTTAAAATCATTAACAACAACAACAACAAAAAAAAAAAAAACAAAAAAAAACAAAAAAAAACAAAACAAAAAAAAAACCCACAAAAAAACCAAAAACCAGAATCAGGGAATTCTGGAATGGTTTGGGTTGATAGAAACCTTAAATCCCATCCAGTGCCACCCCTTCCAGGGCTTTTCCAAACCTTATCCAACCTGGCCTTGGGCACTGCCAGGGTGTGCCAGGGACATTAAAGATTTTTCCAGCTGAAATTGTCCCTTATTCCACTTTTTGTTTTTTTTTTTTTTTTTAAGGTGAATGGAAAATCTTCTGTAAATGATTTTGGGTGCTGAATGCAAAGTGCAGAGATTGGTGCCAGCACTGCTGAGCTGGGAACATCCACAGGAAATCTCTACCATCCCCTCAACCACTCCTCTCCAGTGGGAATTTGATTTCCACCTGATTGTATAATGATTATCAGCCCTGGATTATTAAATCCCCATCCCTCCTCCAGCCTGCTGGGTAGGAGGGAGGGGAAAAAGAACTCTCTTAACTGAATCCAAGGCCAGCATTTAATACTCTCCTTAATACCAGCCTATCAATGTTGGAGGCCTCGGTAATTCTTTTTAAACTGTCAGTTAACAAGAATTATCCCTGTAAACAAACAAACCCTTGTGTGAACAGGCTCTTTTGATACTCAGGAACGAGGCTGAGCAAGCTCTGAGGAACATCTCAAGTCTGATGTTTTAATCAAAGCGTGGCTCCTGCACTGGGAGCTCCCAGGCACCTCCCCACAGGCTTTCATTCTTCAATGTTTTATTAAAAGACAGTATTTTATTAAAACCTGGGGGGAACAGGCTTTATTGTGCCTGCAGACATCCCTATCCACCCCTCTCTATGAAGGAATTCATTCACAACTTGCCTGTGAGTTCTGGAGAGTTCCCCTTCCTCCACCTGCTTTTTACTCCAATTAAAAGAGCTGAAATCAGTTAAATCTGCTGAGGTTTAACTGTTACTTCACAGATTATCACCAGCAAACTGAACCTCCACTATCCAAAAATTGGGATTTTTGTGCTCTGATCTCATGGACTTAGGTGCTAATTGTGTTTTAAAGTCTTGATCCTGCTGCACTTTGTATGTGAGTGATGCAAATTCACTATTTATTAACAAGAACCTGTTCTAGAATTAACTTCAATAAACCCAAACCATTCTTATACTCCTTCTTCTTGCTTGGTCATTATCATAAGGTTCTTATAAGAAACACAGAGAAATCACATTAATTAACATTTGAGGTCAAGAGAGTGGCTTTGAACAAGGTTAAGTAAAAGATGGAAAGTCCCAACATAAAATCTCAGATGTTAAAGGTCTAAAATATTCTATAGAAACACAAGCACAGTTCTTAAGAGACTAAAACCCCCCGACACGACTCTTAAAGGAGCTGCTGTCCCAAAGCTCATAACAAATGTGGAGTTTTGGTGTTATCTGAGTGCTAAATGTGGAGGAAAAACTCTCATTTCAGGCTGGGAGATGATGGGGTGAGATTAAATCTCTATTAAACTTTTCAGATAAAAAGTAATCTATTCCCATAAACCAGAAACCTGATGTCAGGAGAATCTTCAGAGGATGAGGATTTAAGGCCAGAAAAGAAATGGATCCAATTAGCAGTGACAATTCTTGGGGGGAAATATTGGACAATTGTGTGAAAATGGCATTTAGGGGTGGTTTTTTGTTAGTTTAATAATTCAACTGAGACTGGACCTGTGGAGCAAATCTTCCTCAGGGGAGTCTAAAATCCGCATCAAACAGAGATCTTGCCTGGCTGGGCAGTGCTGCTGGAAGTTTTCCTTGAGAGAAACAGAAACAGAAAACATTTCCTGTAAAAACACGTGTATACATAGTAAAAATTACAACCAAAAAAAGAAGTTTTTCCAAGACAAAGGACCTACAGGAGGATTACCTTTGAGAGTTCTGGTGTGTATTGTCAAACAGGTGAGTTCTGTTTGTAGCTCTGAATAACTCACAAATTAATGACTTTGACTGTTTTAAGAAAATTGCAAACTTCCATGAAAAGAATTACACCAATTTCTTTGCTTATCATGTTCTTTTCAATCACAGAAATCAAAAACTGTGACATTGCTTCATCTGAGAATATTTAGACAAAACAGTGGCTTTTTTACAGACAGGACAACACAAGGCTCCTGATGAGCCCTGACCACAGGAAGCAGTTGGGTCCAACCAAACAATTCATGAAAATCCAAGGGGAAAAGTGGCCAGGTGTCCGTGCTCAGCTTTGTAAAGGGAGGCAATGCTGGATTTTTGGGAATGCTGGCAGAACTGAGAGCACTGGTTTATGACAAAGCCACGCCCAGAGCACTGAACACCACAGGACTGAGAGTCCTTGCTCATCTTTTGGTTTAAATCTGGTCCAACACCGGGTAAATTTATTCTTGAGCAGAGATTCCCCTCCAATGTCATGAACTGGGTGCTGGCCTGTTGCTGTCTGATTAGGAGCAGTGAATAATGCAGCAGCACACACACAACTTCTTCAAAGCAGCAGGAAGAAGTGATTTATTGAAAAGCCATTGCAGTTATATAAGATAAATCGTGCAAAACAAAAGAGAAAAGGCTCATTGGTCCAAGAGGGCAACACCTTTTTGAAAACATGCTTTGTGCCAAACATCACCAGACACTCACAGGCTCTGTGATCAACACCAGGTGTTAATCTGTGTTATTCTTTCTTCCTTCTCTTGTTTTGTCTCTGAGAAAAAATCCCCAGCCTGGGAAAGATCTGAGAAATAAATAAATGGAGAAATACCCTGTGCTGTGTTGGAGCCTCCTGCAGCTCTCCAGTGGTGGAAATGCAAACTTGGCCCTCCAGGGCAGTTTTATTCATCTTTTGAATGAATTGAAGCACAAAATGTGCCTCAGTGTGAGCCAGAGGGGCTCAGCACCTCCTGCTCCCCTCAGCCTTTCCTTGAGCTGGATGGGAGAGTTGCAGGAAAAGGATTCCAGGGGTTTATTCTGGGCTGGCAGAAGGGAGAAAAGCCCTGTCTGGCTGCCAGATGCATTAAACTGATCTCCCCACGGCATGAAATTATCCCTGGCATTAAATCTCTGCTAATTCACCCCTCAGCAAGGGGAGGTGATTGAACCCAGAACCTTTCCCAATGTCATGCACAAGCCCTAATTAAAGATGTGCTGCTCTGCTCCCCCCCACCTTCCATCAGCAGAGGCATTATTTTAAAATGTATTATTCATATTAATTAAGCAGAATGAGGATAACAAGGTAGAGATGAGGAACTGTGCTCAGACATGCCTGGTCCCACTTTATTTTCTTGGAGAAACATTAAACTCAGTGTTACAGAGGTTGGTGTTCAGTGTTAATAATGGAAACAGCACAAATATATTCTAAAACGAACATTACTTATTACATATAAACATATTACATATTACATATTAAACATATAAACATTGCATATAAAATTTCAACCAACTGAAGAGCAAATTTTTTTTTTTTTTTCTATTTGTGCTCCTCCCTCCCACACTTCTGGAAAATCAGAATTTCCACCAATGAAAACCAAAAATCCTGTAGGAAACATGGCCTGACATCACCAGAGCAAGTCAAGGAACGTCATAGAAACACAAAAATGCAGGAAATATCTGAATTGTGCTGAGAATGCAGCCGTGGTTTATATGGAATAGAACTTGCAGAGAATTTTTATGTAAATGGCAAGAACCCTTTTATAGAGAAATAAGTCCATATTCTGTCTCAGGCCTTCCCATTCCTGCTTGGGAAGATTCTCTGGCTGGGCAGATCAGTGGTCTGGGCTAATATGGCAATTTCTGTGTTCTTAGAGGGAAAAAAATAAAATGCAGTGCAATAACACCCTCGGGGGAAAGATCTAGAAAACCTAAAAATTAAAGTAAAACTATAAAAATGGCAATAAATTCATTTTCCCCTCCTGTGTTGCAATAGGGTTTTATGGGCAACATTAAAACTGAAACATGAGTTATCCTTGCAGGACCTACTTGAAAGTATCTGGGGCTGGAGAAGGGAACTAAAATACACCAATCCTGGGATGAACTCACTTTATATCCCCCCTAATTACATTCCTAATCCACTCATTTCAACCATCACAGGTATTATTTAGATGTATGCTGGACGTCCTGGCTAAAATAAATTGAAATAAAAATATAATGCAGAGCTGGAAAATATACTCTGTGCGAAGTACTGCATCTCACTGACAAGTACTTAAAAAAAAAGGCAAAAAAGTAATAAAAATTACTGCTAGAAAAATCGAAATGTTCCATTCCTAGATTTTATGGGGGCAATAAAAAATGAAAAAGAAGCTCTAGTTAAGCTGGCCTGATGAAGTGATATACAGCCAGAAAGGCAGTCAAGGTTGTATGGAAACAGATTTAAAACTGATATATATCAAATACAATAATTCTGGTGCATATTAAACAGAGTCTACATGGGATATTTGTGCAGACTTGCACCAGATGATTGTAAATTTAATAAAAAATATAAAGTCCTAACTGGACAAAATTGGGATGCAAAAGAGGCTGGAGCTGTTCAGAGCAGCTTTACCCCATTAAAAGAGGGCGACTGAGCAACACTGGGAATTTTTATTTTCTTTTCAGGAGTATCAGAAATAACCTGTTTGATTTCATTTTACCATCATGGGAGCTGAGAATTAATGAGGATCTTGTGTTCATTCGACACAAGTGGAAAATGAGAATTCACTGGGTTGGCATCCCACGTTCCAGAGAGGCTCAGATTGTGGCTCCTGGTTATTCCCCTCCTTCCCTTTATGGCTCAAGGGAGATTTCCAGGGAAAATCCCAAGAAATCCTCGTGTGATCAATCACTGTGTGTCCTTGAGGAGTTCAGACCCAACAGTTCTGATCTTAGAGGGATGGAGAAGAGGAAAAACTGTTTTTAGAGGGATGGAAAATAGGAAAAGAGGTTGTTCCCTCCCTTACCTTCAAAACCTTCCACTTTTCAAAAATATTTAAACAAGCCACCCTCAATTCCCCACACCAAACCACCCAGGATTCTTCTCCTGCCATGAAATCCTGGATTAAAATCCAAATATTTGCCATGGACACACAAGAGGTGGCAGGAGCTGGAGCTGTCACAGGGAGGAGAGTTTGAAGAACATGGGAGGCATTTTTGGTGCTGTGATTTACAGGAGGATTATATTAAAATGCTTTTATAACAATTTTCCCCTCCTTTCTTCTTTTTGAGTGTTCCTGAATCTCCTGTGGTTCCATCTCCATGTGAGTTAATTTATTATTAAAGCCCAAGCTCCAGAGTTCTTTGACTAGGAGGTGGAAAAGAGGCCACACTCAGTCCTCAAAACTGCAAAAAACCAAAAAAATTAGGGATTTGAATCACAAACCTCCAAAGAGCATAAAAGAGATAATTTCCATGACTCTTAATGCAACCTTGGAAAGATTTGAGCCTTGCAGAGAAATCACTAAACAGCAATTTTAAAATAAATAGAAGGTTTTAAAAAGAGATTGGGCAAATTCCTGGAGGACACATTCACTCCCAACATCAGCAATAAAACCACGATTGTCTCCATGGCTCCCTCACCTCTGGAAGGGTCTAAATGCTCTTTAAAGAGAATTTCAGGAGAGGGATCTTTCATTGCTCTGTATTTGCTGAAAATTTTGGGTTTTTTTCTGTAACCTCAAGGATTTGACACTGTCAGGAGTGGGACAATTATTTATGAGCTCATCAGTCATGCCCTTCAAGCTGTAGGTACAAGGTAGAGGACAGTTTATTAATAAATTATATATCTATATGATCATAATATTATACATATTATTTGAATAATATTTGTTTCAGATCAAAAAACTGTACAGAAAAATCCATTTCTCATAGAGAAATTAACTTGGACTACTCTCTTCACAATATTGTGCTTCTTGTTCTGGAATATTTTTTTAAGAAGCTGAAAAAGTACAATGAAAATCTTGCCTAGCTAAGGACAAAAGGTTCATATTATTAGGACAAGACTTTACAAATCAGCACCACACAGTCATTAAAAGGACAATTATTAATAAGATAGTTTGTCATATTTGACAATAAAGCAATAAAGAAAATCAGATGCAGAAAATACACACGGAGAAAAATATCTTGTGCAAAAATGCTTCGCTTGTTCCAGCATTTTGGGATGTCAGAGAAATGGAAATAACTTTGCTCTGTGTTGTAAATTCCATGTACAACTAGAATTTGTACATTTGTACATTGTAACACCACATCTGTGTTACATGCAAAAAGAAAATGCCTTAAAACCCCAAAGTGAGACAAAAATAAAAGTGATCTGACTTCCCTGTGGTCATGCAATGATGGGGTCAGGCACAAATCCTGGATTCCAAACATTAAATTCACAAGACATGGAACCATTAGCATGGCAAATACCCAGAAAAACAGCTGGAAAAAAACCAGCAGCAGCACACAAATGTCCCTGCACACACAAATGTCCTGACCTGGACACTGCTTGAAAAATTTAATTAAATTTCTTGAAGTCCCAGCTGAAGGAGGTTTAGGTTTGTCCAGGTACAAAATAAATATCAGAACATGGAAGATGCAGATAGAAAACACAAAAGTTTGAAGATCCCTGAGGAACAAAGCAGGGAGCAGCTGAGAAATCAGCTTTTAAAGGGAACCAAAGGGATTAAAGGAAATGATCAATGACATGAGGCTGGAACTAAACCCAGTCAGGGGTGTCAGAATGAAATACAGAGATTATGGAAATAGAAATAAACTGGGCTGAGTCAGGGCTCTGAGCTGACCCTGAGATCTGGGGATTGTATGGTCTGGGATGGGAGAGCTGGCCCAAAAAGGAAGGGAGAGCTGGCCCAAAAAGGAAGGGAGAGCTGGCCCAAAAAGGATGGGAGTGCTGGCCCAAAAAGGATGGGAGAGCTGGCCCAAAAAGGATGGGAGTGCTGGCCCAAAATGGATGGGAGTGCTGGCCCAAAAAGGAAGGGAGAGCTGGCCCAAAAAGGATGGGAGTGCTGGCCCAAAATGGATGGGAGTGCTGGCCCAAAAAGGAAGGGAGAGCTGGCCCAAAAAGGAAGGGAGAGCTGGCCCAAAAAGGATGGGAGTGCTGGCCCAAAATGGATGGGAGTGCTGGCCCAAAAAGGATGGGAGAGCTGGCCCAAAAAGGATGGGAGTGCTGGCCCAAAAAGGATGGGAGTGCTGGCCCAAAAAGGATGGGAGAGCTGGCCCAAAAAGGATGGGAGTGCTGGCCCAAAATGGATGGGAGTGCTGGCCCAAAAAGGAAGGGAGAGCTGGCCCAAAAAGGAAGGGAGAGCTGGCCCAAAAAGGATGGGAGTGCTGGCCCAAAATGGATGGGAGTGCTGGCCCAAAAAGGATGGGAATGGTGTTTGGCTCCAGAGTTCTCTAAAAGCAACAGTGCAAGGAAAGAGGAGAGGGTTCATCTCCACAGCTGCCATGCAGGGTTGTGGAGGAGGGGCAGGGGAAGAAGACAAAATCTGCAAAAAACATGAATTCTGATTGATTTAGAATTCACACAATCACAGAATCACTGGGTTGGAAGAGACCTTCAAGACCATCGAGTCCAACCCAGCCCCAACACCTCAACTAACCCACAGCATCCAGTGCCACATCCAGGCTTTATTTAAACACACCCAGAGATGGTGACTCCACCACCTCCCTGGGCAGACCATTCCAGTATTTTATCATTCTTTCCATAAAAACACTTCTTCCTCATATCCAAGGTAATTTCCCTTGGCACAGCTTGAGGCTGTGTCCTGTGTTTCTGTCAGTGCTGCCTGGAGAAGGAGACCAACCCCACTGAGCACAGACACCTTTCAGGAGCTGGGGGAGTGATCAGGTCACCCCTGAGTCTCCTTTTCTCCAGGATAAACACTCCCAGCTCCCTCAGCTGCTCCTCACAGGGTTTGTGTTCCAAACCCCTCACCAGCCTCGTTGCCTCCTATGGAAATTTCCTTCAATGACTGAATTCATAGTGAGCCAGGTGAGACCTTAAGGTTAAACAGAGTCAGATCCTTCAACCACAGAGCTTTTGAACTGCCACTGCAGCTGCTTTTGTCCTGAAATCAGAGGTTGGACTTGATCTCAAAGATCAAGATGAAATTCAGCTCAGCACCGTTGCTCACTTTTGTTAAAATGTCCCAAACCAAGTTGTTCTGCATTGTTAGGTCACATTGGAATTCAGGGCTGAAATTTCTGACAAGAGTCCAGAGCTCCACTTTTGGGTTATTTCTCCTCCTTCAGCCACATAAATTACATCCAAATTGTCAGATAAGCTCATCCTAATAGCGGGCTCAGTGTGTGACAGTGGGAACAGAACAGAACAGAGTCAGTAACAAAGGTAACAATGAGTTAAATGACCCCAAATGATGCTGTATTTATTTTATTCCCCATCACCAGCAATTACAGATCATAACAAGAGAGTCTTTTGACCTTTAGAATAACTGACACTGTCTTGTGCAAGCTGAGCAGAGCAGCCTCCCCAAGAACAGGGGCAGGGGAAGGACGAGAGTCAAGAGCCGTAATTAGCTGCATAATTATTTTCCAAAATAAATAGTGCAATCTTCACCTCTTTGGCAGAGTGGTGTCATTGGGGCTGCTGTCATTATCTGCCATCCCTGCACTGTCATTATGGGGCTGATAAGGGAAGACAAACACTGAGATCCACTGGAGGATAAACTCATTTCCCAAATCCCCCAGTTGCTGTATTTGTGCCCTTGGTTTTGGTGCTGATGGGTTTTGGGGAGGGGAAGGAAGGGCTGGCATCAGAGCCAGCAGAGAGAAGGAGCTCTTTTCTCTCCAGGAATGCAGTCTGCTGCTCTAATGATCCTTGTGTGTTAAATTCTGCAGGTTTTTTTCCCTTCACTCAATGTCAAAACTCTCCTCGAGTGAGGGTTTTACTCCAAGCTCCACTCGGAGGGCACAGGAACAGAATCAACACGAGAGCTGGAGCAGGAAGGAAGGGAAGAAAGAAATCCAAGCCTGACAGAAATATTGCTTGAGTGAATCTGACTCTACAGGAAATAACTGTACATTGAGAGTAAAAAAATTGATCTAAAAATAAGCTGGATAATATTATTTGTGTAGTGAAACAAGAATAACCAAAGAAATTGTATTATTGTTGCCCTAGAAATCTGTCATTACAGCGTCTGTCTGTGCTGCTGTTTTTTATTTATCCAAAGCCAAGGTTACTCTTTTTGTTATAACAGCAGAAGCCTTCCTCCACTATTATTCTTATTAACAGAATTATTTGGAATAATATTATCATTATTCCAAAGCAAGCATGGATTGGAGAATTGGCACTAAAATGTAATTTGGGAAGTCTGGACTTTCTTGGGACCAGGGGAACTCCACTGAAACTGCAACTCCTGAATCCCTTGTTTGGAGTAGGAAATACCTGCAGGAACAGGACCACAGGGGGATCCTTGGCAGCCCTAAAAACTTCAGCAAAGTGCTCAGTGACACTTTTTCTTGAGGCCATGAGACAAATAAAAAAACTCAGAACCTGCTGCTGCCAAGGGACAGACACAGAATATTCACAGGTTTGGGTTTTTTTTTTGATGAAGACAGAAAGATTTAATTATTCAGAACAAAACAGACCTAAAGGAGCCTGTCAATTAAAGTGACTGATAAAAGTTTAGGGTTGCTGTGAAATATTTAACAGGGAATGCTGAATTTTTTATGGGAGAAATATTTGTGCTTGCCAGAGTCTGATGTTAATACACAGAAATTAACACAAACATCAAACCTGAGATTTCAGAGAGGTGCCTCAGGAAAGGGTTTGTCCTCTACATCTGTTAAAATTAACACCAACAGGCCCAAACCCAAAATCTGGGTAAACTTACTCTTATGTCAGCCTGAGTTGTCCCTACTCATTAAAATCCATCCCCAAACTGAATTTTTATCTAATCCTGACCATGATTTCTCCACTCCTAAAGACCAAAAAGAGGCAAAAATTCACTCCAGGCTCCCCATTCTGTGGTTTTAATTTACCTTGGGTTGATGGGCACTTTTAGAATTAACCAGGCTTTAAAATAATCATTGCAGCATTGCATAGTTTTAATTAGCAGAATGCAAAGCAACAAAAAGATGATGTGTGCATATTTTACAATCCAAAGAGCCAGAACATTGCCTTGTATTCCATTTTTTTTTTTTTCCCAGCCTTTTCCCACCTTTCTGGGCCACGTTTCCAGTCTCTGCTGCACGAGTCTTGTCAAACTTAATCAACAGCATTAATTCTGATACCTGAGCTCCTTGGGTAAATTTATACATCACAGGGAAAAGGCGGTTCTGGGACAGTTAATTAGGGAATAAATGACTTAAGTACCAAGGCAAACACTAATTATTTCCTTTTGGGTGTTCCATCACTGCCGTTTTCCCATCGTTATCAAACTGTTTTCTTAGGCAGTAATTGGGCCTTGAGTGGCCAAAAATGACTCGCCCCAGCCAGGTTAAAGGGCTGGAAACGCCAAAAAAAATCCATTTTCACCACACCAGTTTTAATTTCCAATAGGATTCTCCAGCACAGGTTGGAGCTTCACACCAGAGTTCTGTTAATACTCTGTTAATAGACTATTACTACTACTACTATTATTAGTATTTATTAGTATTAGTATTAGTATTAGTATTAGTATTAGTATTAGTATTAGTATTAGTATTAGTATTATTAGTATTTAATTAATGTTGTTGCCTTCTGTTCCAGGAAACAACTCATACTGAGAATCTGAGCCTTCCTTGGCAGCCACCAGGACTGAGGACATATTTTAAATTTAAAAAAGGCTTCCCCACAATCACACAACTCTAAAATCCTCCAGATAAAAGTTCAGGGCCAGAGTCGTTAGAAATCAGCAATGCTGACCAGGATTTTCACAGTTACACAAACAGAAAGATAGGAGAAACCCAAGGTGAGAAATAAATAGGACATAATAAATAAATAAAAATAAATAAAAATTAAATAATAAATAACTAAAAATAAATAAAAATAAATAAAAATAAGTAAAAATAAATAAATGAATGAATAGAAATAAATAAAAATGAATATATTAATGAATAAATAAGAGAAGAGCTGCTGTTTTTACTGCAGAAGCCTCTCTCAAACAGCCCCTTTTCACTTTTCCCACCTTTCCCAGGGCTGGTGTTAACATTTCCAAACCAGCCCTGGCTGAAGCTGCCCAGCCCCACCTCTCACCATGTCACCATGGAATATTCACCATATTTTGCCCCAGCTGGGCCCTGGCTGAGCTCTTTAAGGCTAGCAAACACCAAAAGGAGGGACAAAGCAGGAAACCTGCAGGAAACCTCCAGCCCTTCTTCCAGGTATTTCCAAACCACAACTTTCCTCTGCTGGAAAATCCCTGCTCAAAGCCTTTCCCAACCCAGATCTCCACACTCAGGCAGGTAAGAATAAAGAGAGGTTTTCCTTCCTCTGGGCAGGACATCAGTGCAGGCACACAGCCCCTGTCCTGGGCACCCTGAACTCCCTGTGCAGGTGAGCTGGGGCAGGGAGGGCTGGGCTGGGAATGACCAGGGACACACCAGGCCCAGTCAGGAAAAGGTGGAGCACCCTCTGTCCTGCAGGTGAGACTGAGAGCTCTTGCTTAAATGTACTTATCACAAAATGTTCCATTCCCAGCACCACAAACCATTCCAGTACACACTCATCCATCCATTCCCAGCACCACAAACCATTCCAGCACAGACTGATCTGATCTCAAACCATTCCAATCCAAGCTCATCCATTCCCAGGATCACAAACCATTCCAGCACAGACTATTCTGATCACAAACCGTTCCAATAGAAACTGATCCATCCCCAGGATCAAAAACCATTCCAGCATAGACTGATCCATCCCATTTTCACAAACCACTCCATTGCAAACTGATCCATCTCCAGGATCACAAACCATTCCAATCCAAACTGATCTGACCAAAAACAATTCCAATCCAAACTGATCCATTCACATGATCACAAACAATTCCAATCCAAACTGATCCATTCTCAGGATGCCAAACCATTCCAGCACAGACTGATCCAGCACAGACTGATCTGATCACAAATCATTCCAATCCATCCCAATCCATCCCCAGGATCACATGTGACACATCTCCCTAATCATATTTGAGTCACTACAATCTCTGTAAGCTCCTGGAATAAACTTAAATACAGTGATTTCCTGGCAGGAAATGAATGCTCTTAAGCAGATGAAGGTGAAGTTATTGCTGTCATTATGAAAAACAAATCATTACAGGTGCCTTTCTCTCCCTGGAGAGTTACTCATGGCTGCAGGGCACTGTGTAACAAAAGCATTTCCAGCAGAATTGGGGCTGGGAAAGGAGCAAACGGGGTTTGTTTATCCAGGGAATCTTCCCCCAGGGCAGGGAATGGAACAAATGGGGTTTATTTATGCAGGGATCCTTCCCCCCAGGGCAGAAAACTGTCTGGGCTCACTGAGGTCAGGGAATTGCACCTCTCCCAGTCTGGGAAGGAGGGCTCAGATATCCTCTCGTGCCAAAAGAGCACAAAGCAAATGGTGAGTTTGAAATGAATAAAATACTCCAGATGAAGAGCTCTGTGTCATGCTGTGGACAATAATTGCACTTTGGAGTGCACTGAGTGTAAAAGGTTTGGCAAAGATGATTGAGTAGGGGTTTGATTTCTCCTCACACATTTTCTCTCCTTGATCCCAGGAAAATTCCCTGGATCTGGATGAAAGCTCCCACCTGTGTGAAGTGCTGTGCTGGTTTGTAAATATTTTTTGAATTTTTACCTGCTGAGACCTGGGCAGTCTCCCTTGTATCTGCCACTGATACTTTTCCTCAGTGATCTGAGGAAAAGTGATTTAAAGTCTTATTCTGAGTTTTTTGTTTTTTTTTTTTCCTTACAGTTTCTAGTAATAAAATTTCCCTTTGTACCATTTAAGTTGAGCCTCTCTTGCCTTCTTCCTAATCCTATCCCACAGCAGGAAAATTTCAAATTGTTGAACCAAATCCACTATTAGTGTTTTATACAGCCAGGCTCCAGATGCCCCCTCAAGCACTGAAAATCAGTGAAAACCACCCTCCCTCACCCAGAAATCTGAAATAAAAGCCAACATTGCCTGCAGCAATGTGCTGTATTCAGCATTCCAGCTCAGGATCACGATGGGAATGAAGGAATTGAGGGAATTCCATGAGGAAAGGTGATTAAAGCACCCAAGAGCTGGCAGGGGAAGAGCTGCACTCACTCAGTTTATTATTCCATTGCCAACCCTGGGGGAGTTGGTTTGTAGGGTTTTATTAGGAACTGGTGAAGGGAAAACCCTGGACCCAGCACAGGGTGGCTCAAAACAGAGTTCTGGAGAGGACCAGGGTGACAACTGGGATTAAAAAAGGACATGGAAAGGTTTCTGTACACATCAGGGGTGTGGAAATGCTGTTTTTTGTTGTTAAAAGTGGCACTATGGCACCCAGAGGTTGTGCCCATCACAAAACAGCCCCTGGAGCAGGGCAGCACCCAGGGCTGAGGAGCAGCACCAGTTTGGGGGCACTGGAGATCACCCCAGAGCCCTGCTGGGACTCGCCCATCACTCCTCAGGTGTCTCCAGAGCCTGGGTAAAGGTCTCATTACTGAAATCCCACTGCTTGATCCTGACTGAAAGGCCAGGCAGGCAATTACAGCATTTCCCCTTGCTGTTCCCTGCCAGGGAGAAGCAGAGGTGATAATCACAAGGTGCCTGTGCCCAGTCACATTCCTGTCCTCCTCCAGAATTACATTTTACTTTCAATTCAGAAATATAATTCCTCCTCTTGCTCCTGTCATTTCCTATGGAAACATGCCTTCTGTGCACTTATTTTGCCCTTTCCCTCACGAAATTCTCCCCTCTACTTCTTTTCCCTCTCCTTACCCTTTAAATTAAAGATTTTGAGCACTGGCACTGCATTGACACAACTTCATCCTGCTCTCCAAGGCTGCTCAAGTTCTTCCCTGCACCAGGCAATATTTCACCTTTTCTGTGGATTTGTCTTTCAATGGATGCCACCTGAAAAGAAGATAAAGTTGTTTTCTTTAGCATTTGATATATGCAACCATCCTGCTCACCTCAGTAAAATAAAAATGGATAATTGCCAGCCTGAAAGCCATAATTTGCATTAATATTGTGATTTTACAGCTCTTCTGCAGGCAGGGATGGAGTGGTGGCCTCAGCATTTGTGCCTCCTTTGGGTGGGCAGGGAGAAATATTGCAGCTCCCTCCCCGAGCATCTCGAGCAGAATATCCCTGATTAGATTTGGGAACTGGCCTGGAATCTGCTTTATCAATGATCCCCATTTCCTGGATAATGAAATTAATTTATTCATTAAAATGTTATCTAATTATTGAGAAGAAATCTCCATCCTGAGTGTGAGATAACAGCAGCTCTGCTTCCCATCTTCCCCCTTAGTAGGACTTTTAACTGGCAATATTGGGTACTGATTTTATTATTGCCATTATTCAATTCAGTCAAGCTTCTTTTTTTTTTTTTTTTTTTTTTTTTATCTTCTTTGTACTCTGTTTACACTTTTTAATGAGGTTTTAATCTTCCCTGACGTGTTTATTCAGGTTATTTATTTTACAAAAGGAAAGGGCCTTAAGTATAACTGAGGAAATCAATGTTGGGGTTTTTTTTCAACCTGGATCTGAATCTCTTTCTAATTCTCCTTTTCAAATATTCCTCAGTCTGAGGGGAAAAAAACACACAGGGTGGGGAGTGTTTGAGAAAAGGATGGAGATTTTTAGATTAATTCAAGTAGAACTCAAATTCTTAGGGAAGAATGGTGAATTCTACAAATCCCTCTAAGAATAATTGATTGCACAATATTAACTTGAGCCTTCAGAGATTTTAAATCAAAGTGCATTAAAGCAGCAAGGCAAACGTGGAGCTGGCACAGCAAATCAGCGCTCCGTGAAATTCCAGCAGTGCTTTGCTCTTTTCCATTTGTTCCTGCAGTGTTTGTACTCCTCATTGGGGCTCGGGTTTAGAGGGGTTGTTGGGTTGATGTGGCCAGAAATGTGAATTTTGTCCCCATCTGCTGCAGCCGGGTGGGGCAGTGACCCTGATCTCCTGGTACATATTATCTGCTAATGGGCCATCTTTAAACCAGCTGGGCAATCATCTTTATCTTCCCACAGCCCATCCTCCCTCCAGGAGATATCTCCTGTTAATGGCCAGTGAGTCCCAGGGCATGACTGATAAAATTCCATCATCCCACTGGCAGATGCTCCACCCAGGGAAAGAGCCAAACATTTCCTACCCAGATAAAAACTGAGATTTGGAGCACCAGAGCAGCCTTTTCCACTGGATTCCAGAGGAAAACCAGAGCCTTCCACATCATCCCTGGAGCTTCAGAGGAAAACTGCACCTTCTCCAGGAGCACTGCTCCAGCTGAACCACATCTGCCCCTGCAGGAGGATGCAGCCACCATTGAATGGGACTGTGCCAACACCCTGACTGACTGACGGGTGTCAGCTTGGATTCTGACTCTGGCACTGTTTTGGGATTGTTCTTTGTAATACTGTATTTCTATTTTAATTTTCCTAGCAAAGAACTGTTATTCCTGTTCTCATTTCTTTGCCTGAGAGCCCCTTAATTTCAAATTTATAATAATTTTGAGAGAGGAGGTTTATGTTTACCATTTCAAGAGAGGCTCCTGCCTTTCTTAGCAGACACCTGTCCTTCAAACCAGGACAAAGGACCAGCCTGGAATTGGATTGGGATTGTAAAATCCAGACACACCATCCAGCAGAGGATGAGTGTCTAGATTTGCCAGGGAATAACCTGGAACTGGCTGTGGGTTGAGCAGCTCTCAGAAATGCAGTTCTGGGGCTGGGGGGTCTCAGGGCGGGAATTCTGCACCCCTGGAAAACCCCAGAGCAGAGAAACAGAGGCAGAGGCACTTCAGCCTCGACTCACAGGGTGGAACAAAGGGAGAACATGGATTGTGTGCAGCATTCTCCACAGGATCCCCTGAATCCGTCCCCCAGGGGGGCAATTCTTGTTTCTGTCCCTCCTCTGAACCCGAGCAGGACCTGGAGGATTCCTCCCGTGGGGCTGGGAATTTTGAAATTTGGGTAATTCCATAATTCCATTTACATCCCACATCCCCAGCCTTGCTCCTGCGCCGTGGATCCCCATGGAAAGATTTTTAGGTCTGGAAAGACCCTCAGTGCTGATCTCAGCAGCATTTTTAGCATTTTAGCATTTATACATTCATCAGGTCTCTGTTCCTGCCCAGGGAATTCCCTGTCCCTGGAAGTTTGGAGCAGCCTGGGACAGTGGAAGGCATCTCTGATCATCCTGAATAGGATTTAAGGTCCCTTCCAACCCAAACCATTCTATAATTTCAGGATTCTTTGCTCCATACCTGCTCCAGCACCTCTGCAAGGAAGGGAGGGTGAAAATTAAGAATTTAAATCCATTCCCCACACAACACCTCAGAAGGATTTCTGCCTTTAACACTTGTCATGCTGAATATCCCCCTCCTCCCTTCTGCAGGAAGTTAATAAGATGCTTCCCATTTAATTTTCGGAGCAACAGAAGTATTTAAAGAACATTAATGGAGTCAGACTTAATTTACTCTTTTTCCTTTTTTTTTTTTTTTTTTTCCCCTGACTTGCAATCATTTTTTCTCCTCCTCGTGCTTGTTAGCTATTATTTTGTAAATGAATGACTTCATTTCATTTAGTCCCAGATTTAATTGTTCCTTATTGGAAATGTCAGCTTTCACAGTTCATTAATAAGGAACTGGTGGGAAAAAAAAAAAGCCAGGAGAGAAGTGGGGATGGGGAATAAACTTGCCTGGCAAGGAACGAGGAGCTTTAGTTAGTGCAGTGCCCACACAAATTGGGAAATCCAAAGGTTTTTATCTGGAGCTCATTCCCTGGATCCTGCTGGATGGAACCACCTCATTTAATTAATAATTATTGTCTTTAATCATTCCTGTTCCTCAGATACTTTGAGGAAAATCTGAACAAAACCCACTCTCTGATTTTCCAGTTGGAACAGCACTGAACCCATGAACCCAGGCCATGAAGTCCTGCAGCAGCTCCTGTGGGAAGCACAAAATTACCTTTTTTTTTCAATTTACTCATTAAAATAAAGAATGAAAACATATTAATTCTTTCTTTGCCATGTAGAATGTGACTGAAATAATTAATTGCCCCGATGGTTTTGACTTCAGTGCTGACATTAAAGATTTTTCTGAGTTTATCAGAGGCTTTGCTAAGTTTGAAGCCGAAGTGTTGGAGTTTTTTAAAGCAGTGGAACAGCTGTGACAGTGATGGAAAAAGGCAGAATAAGGTCATATCTGTCCATTAATTAAATTACATTCATTTATTATTTCATTATTAATAATAATAATTATTATTGCAATTTATATATTATATTATCACACACTATTTAAATATTATACTACTATTATTATCACTATTACTAATATATTACTATTTTTTTTAGTTACTATTTTATTATTCTTTTAATTACTAGATTACATTACTATTACATTAAAGTTCAAGTCTGATAAAATTTTGTTACTCCCACCAGTTAAGAAAGAAGAAAATCCCCAAATAATCCATGAAATCTTTATGACACAATCAAATCTAAACTTATTTATAAATTCAACAACACTCCAACACTGCATGAATCTATCACCAAGAACATAATATCCTGCAATCTGTCCTGTAATTGGGATATTTCCTCTGGCAAATGCTTTTTAAGCCCAGTTTGGCTCATTTAGGATTTATAAACCCCTTGCCATGAAATGGTTTTACCTCCATTTTTTTAGCTGCCTTCTGCTGCTCCCACATGTTTAAATTTAAAGTTCCAAATAGTTTTGGGAGCAAGAAAAACAAAACAAAATATAACAAAAAAAAAAAAAAAAAAAAAAAAAAAAAAAAAAAAAAAACCAAACAAAAACAAAAACAAAAACAAAAGGCAGTTTTGTATTTTAAAAAAATGAGTAAATAGTGCAAAGAGAATTGCAGAGGGGAAAAAGAAATAAAAAAATACTTTTGTGTGTTTATGCAGAGCCCCCAAAAAGACAAAGGCTGAAAGAAATCAGCTTTGGTCTGGGGAATTTATTACTCATCAAAAGAGGCCAAATTGGCTCAATTTGCCAATACAGAAAGAAAAGGAAGATGTGCTGTGTTTTCCATAGACAAAGATATTAAAAGCTGGACTGAAACGACAGAAAATATCCTCACTCTGAGGCTTGCAGGTGGAGAAATCCCTTTTAAGAAAAAATATTTGATTTTTCAGGTCCCAGCTGAGCTGGACCAGCAGATTTGATAATGGGCCTCCATTCCCAGAGATGCAAATCAGTCTCTGCTTCCTTCAAAAAGGAAACAAAAAAAAAAAACTCCAGAGCAGCCCCAGGAGAATTTTCCCTCAGTTTCCCCAAGGACACAGCCCTGGGATAATCTTTCCTAAGAGGGGATTGATAGCTTTAAAGCAGGGTTTCAAAACCACATTCAGATTTAAAGAAAACTACAATATAAATGTAAAATATTTCTATAACAAACACTCAACTGTACAAACTATAATAATCGTCATTTTTTTTTCCTTCAGAAGCAGCAAAGGCAAGCATAATGCACACACTTATCAGGGCGAAATTACCCCATCTTGGAGAGGCTGTGAAGGGAAAATTCTAAGGTGGTATTTTCTTGGATGAAAGCTCCCATGCAAGTGTAAATTATTATCATTAAAATAATGAATTCTTTGCCCGGTTTAAGCTTTGCAGCTCACTCTGGAATTGAAAAATGCTCTGTGCTCAATGAAACTCTGGGGTGTAATGTAAATTTTCCACAGCATTTGCTTTTCAGCTGAATTGTACCCAGACAAAACTCCATTCCAAGAGGCTGGGGAGGGAGCACCAGAAGCTGCCTCTCCACTGGAATTCCTGGGAAATGGAGCTTGGTCATGGTTAGGAAGAGAGTCCTGTTCAAATCTGGGTCAGGCAGAGCTGAGCTCTCAGATATCCTGGACCTGACACTTTTTGGGGGGGATTTCAGAGAATCCTGGAATGATTTGGGTTGGGAGAACCTTAAATCCCACCCAGTGCCACCCTACCATGGCCATTCAAGGGAACCTATTCCCAAATTTCCTTGCATTTCCTTGGAGTTAATAGCCAAGGTGCAGCTGTGCTCCAGGTCATCCATTCCTGTGCTGTCATTTTTGTCCCTTTTTTGTTTGCTTTTCATGGAAAGGAGGAAGCTCTTCATGTTAAAAAGGGGAATTCATACTTGTGGGGGGCAGTTTCCTTGGGAATTAATATTTATCATAGACTTTATACATAGTCCTGGAAAGTTGGGAAATTTTTTCTTTATGAAGCATTCCTGATGCCACTTCGTGTAGGAAAAAGGAGGAAGGAAGATGCTTGTGGAATTATGGAATGGATTGGGTGAGAAAAACCGAAAAGATGATCCAGTTTCAACCCCTGCCATGGGCAGGGACACATCCCACTGTCCCAGGCTGCTCCAAACTGATTTTGGTCTTTCAGGGATCCAGGGGCAGCCACAGCTCCTCTGGGAATTCCATCCCAGCCCCTCCTCACCCTCACAGGGAAGAATTTCTCCCCAATCTCCAAACTAAATCTTCATGTGCCAGCTTTTATCAGTCCCAAGAACCAAACCCAGCACCCAGTTCCCTTGGTGTTAACTCTTCAACACCCGTTTACAAACGAAATCAAAATCCAAACTTTGTTATGAGGATTTCTGGAAAGTTCTTTTGGCATTGAGAACAGTTCCTCTGTATTCCTTCCATATCACATTGACCAAGTTAATTAATGCACAAAGAGCTGTTATTGAGGGACTCTCCCACCCTTTCCCCAATGATTTCTGCCTTTTGGTGGTTTTTATCCCAAAAGTGCAAAGTGGGGTTCTCACCCTTGGCAGGGAGTTTTTAGACCTTGTCCAAGGAGTGGACACTGCTCCCTTGTTTCGTGTTTGTATCTGCCACCAGTGCTCTCAAACTGCCTCACTTGATTGCTCTGGGGGCAGGAAACAACAAAGAAATTAATTAAAAACAAACAAACAAAAGCAAGAGGAGCCGGACCCCTGCACCATCCACACACAAATGTAAACTGAATATTCAGTGCAGCAGAAACAGCAAAAGCCCTTTGAGATGCTGCTTTGGAGCTCCAAACACGAGGTGCTGCTCTGAAATACCCAAATATTTTTGTTGACCGAAGGGGCTCGTCAAGGAGGAGAGAGGAAACAATCCAAGAGATAATGATAATTATTGCCAGTGTTTGCCTGGAGCTGTGCAGTAAGTGCTGGACTGGAAGGAATCATCTCCTTGACTCCAAGGGGAATTTCTATCCCTGGAAAATGCCAATATTCCCATTCACCTGAAGTGGTGCAAGTTTTCTGCCCCATCAGGTGGTTTCAGTGCCTTGTTCTGCTGGGTCTGAGGTGCCACTGCACTTCCTTCAGCTCCTGGGCATTCCTGCTGGAAATTGCAACATCCCAGGCTCACCTTCCATCCAGGACAAAACCTCCCTGCACCACATTCAGCCCTGGAGGATCCCTAAAATTGGGAGAAACACTAGACTGGGTCAAACTTCTGAGATTTCCAGGCTGAAAACCTGCAGCAGGATGGAGACAGAGCAGGAAGGACACAAGGGTGATTTCCTGATTATTGATTTATTGATCACTGATTTAACCTGGGTATCCAACCTCTCCCCTGTCCCAGCATTACCCTTACAAAGAGCCTGCTGTAGGCAGGGAAGGAACATCCTTGGAACCTCCCTGCTTTCTACAGGCTCCTTTCTCTGCCACCCCCCTCAAAAAAAAAAAAAAAAAAAAAAAAAAAAAAAAATCTAAAAAATCTTACTCAGTATTTCTGGAAACTTAGCAAGAGAAAATCCCTTGGCTTCAAACAAAAATAACAAAAATAACAAAAAAAAAAAAAAAAAAAAAAAAAAATAGAAAGAGCTAAGCAGAACTAATAGGAAAGTCAAATAAATAACCAGGGCAGGTGAAAGTCATTCTGAGAAGTCGAAACAGTGTTTTCTAGTGATTAGGAAAGAATAAATAAATGGATTGCCAGGCTGCAGATGTTCCTGTGCAGTTTGGGAATGGGAAGAATGAGGCTTTTGTGGGCTATTGGACCTGTGCTCTCTGGCCTTTGGCAAGTGAGGGACTCCTGGCCACGATTGCAGCAATTTTGGTGCCTCACATGGGGCAGATGCTCAGGGTTTGGGGGGCACTGCCCCTCTAGTGATGTGTGAAACTCCTATAATGGTTTTGAAAGTGAAACCAGTGTGAGATTCCAAGTCAGAAATACAATTTAACAGGAAAAAAAGAGAAAAATAAAATACGTGCAATAGTAATAAACAAAAACCACTGACAGAGTCAGAATAGAACCTGAAATCCCACTAGTCAGGGTGGTGTAACAGTCCAGATGAAGTGATCTTGTTGAAGCAGTGGTCCAGTAGAAAGGTCTGGTAGCTCTTGTCCTCTGGAATCCAGTGGAAAAGGCTGCTCTGGTGTTCCAAATCTCAGTTTTTATCTGGGTAGGAAATGTTTGGCTCCTCCCCCTGGCTGGAGCATCTCCCAGTGGGATGATGTAATTTTATCCGTCATGCATTGGGACTCAATGGCCATTAACAGGAGATAACTCCTGGAGGGAGGATGGGCTGGGAAAGATAAAGAACACTGCCCTACCTGGTTTTAAACATCTGGCCCATTAACAGATGGTATCTCCCACAGAGATAAGGGTCACTGCCCCACTTGGTTTCAGCAGATAGTGATAAAATTCAGACTTTTGGGCACATCTTTACATTATAACCTAGGATAACTCCAAACATCCCATTGGGATTCCCAGCACGTAAATCTCATCTGCATACAACAGCAAAACTGCCTGCGAGGAAAAAGACACTTATTTCCTTTTCCTAAATGCTTTTTCCTTATCGGCTGCAAAACGTTACAATAATAAAAATAATAATCTGGAGGAAGAGAGGAGGGGACTGAAATCCCACAAGACGCTTGTAAAGGAGAGAAATAATTGTTAGCGAGAGCTGATTAAACAGCAGGATTTTCTCAGGCTGAGAAGCCATCCTGGAGATGTTCATCCTGGCATCTAGGACTTGTCAGGAATAGTTAATTTGCTCAGGAACCTGTTCTGAAGGAGCTGATGCTGCTCTCCCCCCAGCCATGCTAATTGTTTATTAACATACAAAAGAACCGATGACCTTTAAACACAGCTCTTTGTCCCTGGTAGGCAGAGAAAATGAGCCCCAGCACAGAAAACGTGTCTGGGCCTCTTTTTTATTTTTAGGAAAGTAACCTTTAAAGCAAGGAACTCTTCATCAATAGCGTTTTCACACTCTATATTTAATAATCATGGGATTAAGCAGAAACGTGTTATTTGCTGCTTCATTTAGGATTCAAAATTGAACCCGAAAGAATTGAGGCTATTTTGAGTGTTAAGTCATAGCTGTACAAATGGAAGAATTTGGGGAATTTAAAAACATATAAAGAAAGGTTTGAGGTGTTTCATAACAAGCACCAGAACCACACGTTGATGTGCAAACTTTTTGAAGGGTGAATGGAAAAAATCCAGTTTTTTCCTGGGTTTTACATCACTCCCACTCTCAGAATTGTAACTGATGTGAGAGTTTGACTCTCACTTTTAAAGTTTGGTTTTTTGCCTTTCCCAATGGATTTGATTCTTAAATCTCAGAGGCACAGACGAGTTGTGGGTTGGAAGTGGAATCCAAATCCTTCTCTGGAAATCCTCCATGCAAAGCCCAGCTGGGACAGGCTGCCCATGCCCACGTCCAGGAAATGTTGAGTATCCCCATGGATGGAGAGTCCTCTGGGAAATGTATTCCAGGGTTCAGCCTCTTTCAGAGCAGAGAACTTTTAATTATGTTAAATGGAATTTCCTCTATTTCACTCTTCACCCTCTTGCCCTGTGACTGGGAGTGACCCAGGAGAGCGTGGATCCACAATTCCATCTCCCTCCCATCAGGGATCAGGCTGATCAAAGCACTTTGATCTTTCTCATCTTGTGGCTGATGAGACTCAGCTCCTCCAAAGAACTCCCCATGACCCTTCCTGGGGACACAAAAATCCAAAAGCAGATTTTGGAGAGATCTTTAGGTGACCACAAGCATTGGATGTCACAGGGACAGAGAAACCCATGGAGAAACTGATCCCATCCAAATTTCCCTGGAAGTGGTGTAAAAATCAGGGTAAATGTTCTAACTATGGACAAGTCTCATTTCTTGAGCAAACCAACCTCATGCAGGGGGTAATTTTTATACCAGTTTGAAATCAGAGTCCCTTTGCTACCAAACCATTCACTTTTCCCTCCCAAACCCATCTGAACAAAGTTTAACCAGCACAAGACAAATGGAATCTTTAAAACACCTAAAAATGCCTTCTTGGCTCAACTTTTGGTTACTTTTCCCCAGCAGCAGCAGCAGCAAAGCTGCTCCAGCATAATCTCATGACAAAATTTTTCAAGGGTCATTTTTTCAAGAGATGTTTTTATGAGATTTTTTGTCTCTTTTTAAAAATTATTTATATTATAATTTATACTTATATAAAATATAATATATTAATGTCATTTATTTTATTTATATGTAATATAAAAATATAAATATATATATATTGGAGTCTAATCTGCACATTTGGTTTAAGACATCTTTAGAAAGTTGTCCAAAATTTGGGACCTCTGTAACACCCTGAATCTCCCACTCTGGCCATAACCATGACAGGAACAAACTTTGCACAGGAACTCTTGGGTGCCTCTCTCAGCAAAGGGAGCAGTGAAAGTGATGATGTGACTTTATTCCATTTATTCCATCAGAGGAGGTTTGGTTAAAGGTATCCACCACAGGGACAATTTTCAGGACCTCTCCAAGCCTGGGCAATCTGTTAGTGGGGAGAGTTTTAGTCCATTAAGCTGCTGAGCCAATTCATGAGAATGTTATTTAGTGTAAATTTTCATTTGGATGAATAGCAGAGAGCTTGATCTCTAACATCTGTAATTGAATTAGCAACCTCTTTGTTTCCCTATTCTCTTTATGGCCGGGCCACGGATGCATTTTGTGAGCATTCAAAATTACAGCAGTCGAGCCATTACTTGGGAAAAGTGCCACATAATGCCCTTCTGCAAGTGGATTTTTATTTCACTTAACTTTTTTTCCCTTCCCAGGGAAGCGATGTTTTGCCTTTCACTGCTGTTATCCACCAGCTCCTCTTTAAAGCTGGGTTTTTTTTCCCCCTCAAATTTGATTAGATCCCATAGATCTTCTTTGCATGGCTGATACAGTTTGACCCCTACAAGCCTGGAGCCAGAGCTTCAGGATTCATTTGTTTTCCCATTATTTTCCTGCACAGGAATAGTAATGGGAGATTAGGAAAGAAAAATATAAGAGACTAATTTAACAAGGGATTTAAACACCTGCTTAATTACATCTCTGCTGAGGGCAGCACTGATTCAAGTGCTTAATTGGGTGTTGTTATTTGAAAATATGGAAGAATTGCATGGCAAGAGGTTTGTAAAAGTGCTGGAATGTGGAACAACATCCCCCATTTATTATAATGCTCAGCATTAAACCAGAATGCTGCATTTTGGGTTTGAGCAGTGGAGTCTCAAGCTGGCTTAAGGTTCACTGAGGAAAATGGGTGAGTACAGAGGATTTTCTGCTTTTAACAACATAAAGATGCTCCTCTAGAGCCTCATTTAAATCTTTAAACATAATTTGAGCATTAAAAAGCCTGAATTCTCCTGAGGTTTGGGTGTACTCAAAGTCCTTCCACCAGGACCAGCTGTGCAGAGGAGGGACTGTGAAATGTTTTTACCCTTGGACAAACTGGGGGGAAAAAGAGAAATTCAGCCAAAGCTTCAACTTCATCTTGGAGGTCTTTTCCAACCCTAAAGATTCAGTAAAGTTCAAGTTCAAGGAAGGGAATGCAAATGCTAAAATGAACCTAAGTTTAGGTCAAAATAGTCAAATGTTGTTCTCTGTCCCCAAGATCTGTGAGCTCTTTTGTTGAGCCCTTTGATCCCCACATGGAGCAGCAGCACCTCATAATGGGGATCTCTGCTCCTAAACTGCTGAGGACTTGGGAAAGATTTCCCTGCAAAATTTCCATCTGAATTTGAGCCCAGTAAACCCCAAAACCAAAAACTTCCATGTTTTTAAATGGCCACATAATTACACACATGGAAATAGAGGAAAATGAACTATAAGGGTTGAAGCACAAAAGTGAGAGGTGCCCAGTGCTGGACAACAAAATCCTGGCAGGAAATTCCCCCTACTAAAAGAAGGAATATTTGGAAATATTTAGGAATATTTGGAATATTTTCCTGAAGGGAAAATATTCAGATTTTTTTTTCCTCATGGGGCTATTCCAACTGAACTCTGGATGATCTGAGCCCCCTTTCCTCCTCCTCCTCCTCTGGGGTGTCAGTGCTCAGGGCTCCTGCCAAGATCCACAGCTGGGAGGCAGCTGGAAAACCCAGCCAGAGCTGAGTGCTCAGCCAAGAGCAGCTCCCCAGCCAGCTCCTGCAGGGCCCAATTATTTGCCACAAAACTGAAGGACAGGGATAGTTCCTGACTTCAGACACTTCCCAGCCCACTTAATTTTTTCTCCCTCATTTCACAGCATCAGAAATTGAGGAGGAAAAAAATAAAAGAAGCAGTTTGCCAAAAAAAAAAAAAAACGCAGTGGAAGAGCCTTTCCTGAAGTTGAGGCTTTTTAATATTCATGTAGAAAACACTGGATATTCATGTAATCATCCTGATTATCCTCAATATGATGCTGCTAAAAGCTAATCTCTGTTGGGCAGAATTGTTTAAAGTAACAGCAATGTCTTTGCAAGCCACAATAATTTCTTAAATTCATAAACATTGGAGTTCCCTAGGCTACTTGGAGATGGAGGGGGGGGTGGAATATGAGATTTTGGGATTGAATGTTCTCAGTGGGAATTAAAAGCAATACAAACAAGAACCTTACCGAGTGACTGGGATGTTGCTACGGGAAAAAAACGACTTTATACAGCAAAGTTTGATGCAGAGCAGTTTAATGCAGTGAAAAAGGACTGGATCAAATGACAGCAAACTCCAGATATTGGGGCATAGACAGAGGAGATGAAATCAGGCAGTGAAAATAACTCACCACTGTGGGTTATTATAGCAAAGGTGGATGCCAAAAAAAATCCTGGAAATTGTACTGAATGAAAAAATGCACATTTTGCCAGTGGTGTGTGGTGTGAAGAGCTGGCCACGACTGTAATTAGAGGTTTAATGTCTTTGAATGTCTCCCCACACCACTTCAGGGACTGTTTCCAATCAGCTGTGCTGAAAAGCATCAGCTCAGGACTTGCCCTGTCTCGTTAAATAAATGACCCAAAATGGCAACAGGCAAATATTCCCCAAGGGAAAATGCTGCAGGGCAGGACTGATCTCTGTGGTGTGAAATCCTGTCCTGGAGAGGAAGAACTGGAACAAGGAATGATCAAAGCACAGCAGGGGGGTGAATTTGTTGGGCACTTGAACTTCCAGAGCAGCTTAAAGGATGTCCAGGAAAGGAGGACAAGGACTGCATTTCCATGGAGAGAATCCTGGAATGGCTTGGGTTGGAAAAAACCTCAAAGTTTCTGTAATTCCAGCCCGCTGCCAGCCACAGCTTCTCTGGGAATTCCATCCCAGCCCCTCCCACCCTCACAGGGAGGAATTTATTCCACATAAATATAAATATAAATATAAATATAAATATAAATATAAATATAAATATAAATATAAATATAAATATAAATATAAATATAAATATAAATATAAATATAAATATAAATATACACACATATATATGTATATGTATATGTATATGTATATGTATATGTATATGTATATCTATATCTATATCTATATCTATATCTATATCTATATCTATATATTTATAATTATATTTATGTCTATATTTACATTTATATTCATATTTATAATTTGTTTATGTTTATATGATACATAGGAGTGGACCCAAGTGGATGTTTGGTTTAGCATGATCACACTGGGAAAAAAACATGGAAAATGGGACAATGGCATAAAAAATTGTCCCTTTCTAAAGAAATCTGTGATGTCCATAACTACAAATTCAGGGTTGGTAGAAACACTTTGGAAAGAGAAGAGGCAGGAAGGTTAAGAGGAATTGTTCCCCCATTGTTAGAGCTTCACTCCATATCCAAGTTATCTTAATCAAACAGGAAACTCAGTGTCAGCTCCTGCCAAATACCTGGAGTGTTAAAGCAAAGATTTGCACAGAGTGAAGCAAAATTGCCAGGATAAAATAAATCCAGCAGTTCTCCAGTGAGGCTGCCAGATCCCAGGCTGGACGTGGAAATTCAGTAAGCAGGGCTCAGAAATTCAGGAGAACACCTGGAAAAGCTGAATCCACACAGCCCTTCCCTGCTGGATCCCCTTTCCTCTCACACAGCCACACAAACCCAAGGAGAGAACATTCTGTGGTCACATTCAGCCAAAGAATTCAAACTTGCTACAACAGTACGAGAAGTTTTCTCCTGAAATTTCAGCATTTTCATGGCATGAGTCTCTCCATAGAGCCACAGCAATTACATGATTCCAGCTGCTCTTGGAAACAGGAACAGTGAAAACCTTCCAAGCTCCTTCCATAGATCATTAATATGCTTCCCTAAATAGCCCAACTTTGTGCTCAATAATCCAAGAAAATACAGATATTCCTTTCTATACATTTTTTTCCAAGGGAAATTGCCCTGAGGCTTCCTCATTTCTTTTTCTGTGTAGCAGATTTTTATTGTGATCCACAGAGGTTATGGCGTCTTTTCACTCTGTAATTTACACACACGAATTTCTCTTGTCTCTCTGCATTTTGCTGAGTGAAGGGAGAAGGGACTGACAAGAAAATCAGATTGTGCAGGTCTGGAGCAGCTGTTTTGGGCTGTGTGACATCAATGGATGAGAGTGAAATCTCCTTGGAGCCCATTCCTGCTCCCTATGTGCCAGGACAGGAGGGTGCAACAGCTGGGTGATGTGGTTTAGGACTAAAATACCTGACACAGCCCATATAGAACTATGGGATTATGGAATGTTTGGGTGGGAAGGGACCTAAATCCCATCCAGGACCAGCCCCATCATGGCAGGGACACCTCCCACTGCCCCAGGTGCTCCAACCTGGCCATGGGCATGGCCAGGGATCCAGGGGCAAGTGCAGCTCCTCTGGGAATTCCACATAAATTTCTCCCCAATATCTCACCTAAATCTTCCCACCTTCAGCCCAAGACTATTCCCACTCCATGTCCTTGTGAAAAGTCCCTCTCCAGCCCCTGCAGTGAGGTACTGGAAGTGTGTCCCACTTTTCCTTGGATACACCAGGAGGCACTGGCAGATTATCCAGTCTCTGTGCCTTCATGGGTTGTTTTTCTATTTTTCCAGTCAACTCCTTTGTAGAAGGAACAACTCCATCATGGATAAATGTAGTGGGAGCTGTGGCAAAAGCCCTGCAGAAGGAAAAAGAATCCACATAAGAACTGCACCAAATTTCCCCCCAGTCCCTGCAGAACCTCACAGAAATCCTCTTTTAACTCAGGTCGTGCTGAAGACAACTTGGAGGAGGATGACAACGAAAAGCCTGGACTGGGAAAAGCAAATCTGTGCAGCAGGTGCCTGGTGGCTGCTGTGGGGCCACGGGGGACAGTTTGAATTCCAGTGGAAATGACTGAGGAGAAGCTGAGCGGGCTCAGCTGTCACATCCCACCAGCTGCACGCCCTGCCCCCGGCTCCAGCCTTCAATTGTTGTTGTTGATGCTTGATTCATGTTAATTCATTCTACTGTACCACGGCCTTGCCAGGGCTCATCTGTTATTATTAATATTAATAAGCCCCAGCTCTTTCATCCAAAGAGCTCGTGGCACTTTACAAACATTAATTAATTTTCACAACACCCCCGGGGTGGGGAGGAAACTTTGGAGATGTCTTGGAAAGGTCACAGGGTTTGGTTTGGAGAGGAGCTTTGGGGGGGATTCAAAGGGCTGAGGAGCAGGGGACGTGAGCTCAAGTGGCATTGTCATCACAGATGCTCTTCCCAGAGAAGTGACACAGCATGGCTGGGCTGTATCCCCAGTGAAAAAGATGGATTATGGGATGGATAGGCCTGGCTTACAGCACCTGCTGGAAGGACAGGCTCACAAATTACCAGGAGAAATACTCGGGCACTGGAGACACAGCAGAGACTGATGAGTGCCTGGCACTGCTCTGTTAAACCATGGCCTCCAAGTGCTCCATAAATTCCACAGGGGCCTGCAGCTCCTCGGGTTTCAGAGAACATGGAATGCTTTCCAACTGAAAGTGAGTAGCTTTAGAGTAGATGCCAATAAAAAATCCTTCCTTATGAGGGTGGGGAGGGGCTGGGATGGAATTCCCAGAGGAGCTGTGGCTGCCCCTGGATCCCTGGAAGTGTCCAAGGGCAGCTTGAAGCAGCCTGGGACAGTGGAAGGTGTCACTGCCCATGGTGGCACTGATTTAAGGTTCCTTCCCACCCAGCCCATTCCAGGAATCCCTAATGCAATAATAGATAAAGATTCGTCATGGGATGTCAAAGCCCCTTCAGCAGCCCAGACAAGGAGAGGGAGGAGCTCTTGTGAGACCCACACTGCCCCAATAACAGTGGCACTACATATTAGTGCCCACCTTCTTTCTGCTTTTGCTTTTAGAGTGAGGATAGAAGCATGAGAGGTTAATTTTCTTGTTTGGACTTGGTTGTTTATTAATTCTTATTTATAGTACAGAGAGTTCTGTAGAACTTTTAGCTAACAAGCCAAAAGTGAGAAAAACATTGGTGTATTTTGCTAGTTACAAGGTCTTTTAAAGTCTAACTAATTAAAATCTAGCATCTGTATTATTTATACTTTGATTTAATAACCAAACACTTGCACAGTAGTACTTCCTATTCAATAAAAACTACTACCAGAAATTATGAAGGAGAAGTAACAAAAAGGAAGGGACAACGCCCAAGAACTTTTATCTTGTCCCATAACCATTACTATATTCAAAAACCCCGAATTCTAAACTCTTCACCACGTGATATTACACACTTCTATTCTAACTATACAGCAGTGATCCCAACTCTATCACTCAAATTTTGGAAGTCTTCTCCAAGGCCTTGAGTCAAAAACAGTGTTCTCTTGGGGGTCAGTCCCAGAAAGCACAGAAAGTTTAAAACTCCCAGATTTTAGGGTTCCAACAGCAGCAGCTCCCAAAGGTCACCACAACCAGGTCCAGGGCTGTGTGACATCCCCCCTGGGCAAACAGGCACTGCAGGAGGATCCATGGAGATCCCTGATCACACCCAGACCCCAACACAAATCCTTGGTGCGAGCTCTGAGTCTCCAAAATGCAGCTGCTGCTCCTCATTAAGCTTTGCCCTCCTGGATTTCTTTCCCAAAGCAAACAGCCCCTCCGTTCTCCCCAGCAGCATTTCAGGGAAGGAGGTTTTGCTGTGATGAGAAAAACTCTCATGCCAGGGTGATGGGCAGAGATAAAAGTGAGCTAAGAGCACACTGAGTGCCACAGAATCCATTAGGGGAGGGAGCACTGAATGACTGCAAATACTTTTTAATATTTCCTTATTCCAGGAAAAACTCTCTGATGTCTAAAATGTGAGGCATCACACGGGCCAGTGAATTAAGAGACAAATCTGGGAAAGATGCAGCAGTGAACTATAGATTTCTGAAACCAACATTAGCTGTAAGAATAAAACCCCTAAATGAGATTATTTTTCAATGACCCAGCAGAACCTCCCTTGAAAATCAGGCTGCACTGCCTGCACTGAAGTCCTTATTTATCTATTTGAGAATCCTGTGTTTGACCATCTGTAATTTTTATATTTGTGGGAATTTTTTTCTGAACAGGCAGAGGGCTCAGCATATGCTGCTAAATTTAGGTTGGATTTTAGGGAAAGGTTCTTCCCCCAGCGGGGGCTGGGCACTGCCCAGGCTCCCCAGAGAATGGCCACAGCCCCAAGGCTGCCAGAGCTCCAGGAGTGTTTAGGATTTTGGGATATCTGTGCAGGGCCAGGGGTTGGATGGATGAGTCCCATTCATTTCAGGATATTTCCATGATTCTACTATTAAGGACTCCAAGAATTTTATAAGCTTGCAAAACATTTTTCTTAATGTTGAAGATGAAAAATTTCCCATTCATCTGAAGGACACAACTCTCATTATTATTGTGAAGACAGGAACCAGAAAACCTGAAGGGGTCTGTGAGCACCCAGGATGGGAATCTGACCTTCCCTGTATTTTTATTCTTTTAAAAATCATATTTCTATGAATATATTGCAGAAGTAGTCATGCAGGAATGGTTGGGCCTCTCTTTAGTGGCTGGTTTTTGGTTTTGAGCTGCAGGACTTGGGTATAAGCATGGGACCACCCCAACTCCCCATAAAAAAATCCCAAACCAGCCCACACCTCTGAATGAACACAAATAGTCTCTGCCCCAGTGTAGGACTGGGCTGGCAGCTCCAGTCACAAAAACACCTCCAAAAGAGCAGCAGCCCCAGAAATCAAATGTTCCTGCAGGAGCAGAGGTTTACAGCGAGACACACGGAGTAATTCCATGGATTTCAAACAGAGATCTGCTCCCAGCCCTCCAACAATTCATTACCAGGAGCCAGGGAACCACTGCAGAGCCACAAACTGCACGGCACAGGGGCCATCTGCTTAATCACTGTAATTACCCCCTCCCAGGAGGGTTTTATTCTCTCGCTGCACAACTCTCCTGCCTCCTGCTCCAGGATAAACTGCAACAGAATGAAGACAACAAAAGCCCTGACAGCACTGTCTGTGGTGTGACAGCCACAGCTGCTCTGTGAGCCCTCTCAGATAAAATTGGCCATAACAGACCCCAACTGGACCAGCAGAGCTCGTTAGAGAAGAGAAGTAATCAAGTCAAGGGTAAGACAATCACAGGTTGGATTTGAAGTCAAACAGGTGTACTGGTCTGAAAGCAAAACCAATGAGAGACTCCAAGTCAGAAACACAATTTAATAGGGGAAAAAAAAGTACATTCAACAATACAAAAAAAACCCCCAAAAAACCAAAAAAAAAAACCCAAAGCATTGACAGAGTCAGAATAGAACCTGACACCCTGCTAGTCAGGGTGGTAGTAGCAGTGCAGATGAAATAATTTTGTTGAAGCAGTGATCCTGTAGAAAGGTCTGGTAGTTCTTGTCCTCTGGAATCCAGTGGAAAAGGCTGCTCTCATGTTCCAAATCTCAGTTTTTATCCAGGTAGGAAATATTTGGCTCCTCCCCCTGGGTGGAGCATCTCCCAGTGGGATGTAATTTTATCAGTCATGCACTGGGACTCAATGGCCATTAACAGGAGATATCTCCTGGAGGGAGGATGGGCTGTGGGAAAGATAAAGAACACTGCCCCAGCTGGTTTTTAACATCTGGCCCCTTAGCAGAGGATATCTCCCACAGAGACAAGGATCACTGCCCCTCTTTGTTTCAGCAGATTTTGATAGAATTCACACTTTTGGGCACATCTTTACATTGTAACCTAGGACAACAGGGGATCCCATCCAATCCTGAATGCAATTCTAATATTGATTTTTGTGTGTACCTTTGACAGCTTTACTCCTCATGCTATGATTGACAGTACTGAAAAAAAAAAAAAAGCCCTTTTCAAATGTGCATTAAATTTTCACTATAATACCATGTAGTATTTAAGGATTTTAGTTTAACTTAATAATTTTCTTCTGTATAGAACTCACAGTAATTTTTCAGGCTGTTTTTACCCTCCAAAGAAAAAGAAGCATTAAGGTATTTATTTTCCTCTTCCAAAGATCTTACACTTTCAGTTATGGGATCTCCAAATCTAAATTAAGTTTTGTTCTCGGTCATTTAAAATGGTTTTTAACTATCTTTGGTTTATCTGGCAATTACTACAGCAAACCAGCCAGAGTTACAAAATCAAGCTCTAAAGCTTAGCAGGTAATTGAGACACCATCAAAAGGAAACCTATTAAATATGTTTTTAAAGGAAAAGCCTTATTATGAAGTATAGTGAATTTGGAATGTTTTCCCTGACACTTCATGCAAATAAAATATGCTTTGAAATCCAGGTTGGCTGCAGCTCTTCTATAGATTCTTTATTATATGACCTTTAAAGTGCCAAGAACTAATCTCAGACTTGGAGACAAGAAAAAAGGCAAAATTTAGTCAATATTTAAGAACTGGGACAACACTTTTTCCAGCAGGGATGGTGATTGTTGCCAAAACTGATACTCTTATATTCAACCCATGTTTTCCCAGATGGAAACCAACTAAGAATCCCCTTCAGCAGTCCTGAATTATTAATCACCAGAAATAGATGATGATGATGATGATGATGGTGATGATGATGGTGAAATCTGACTCCTTATAACTAACTCAGAACTCCTGCAAATGGATGGATCCTAAATCTCCATCCAGGATTTATACATAGGTTTTCTGCATCCTCCAAAACACAGAATAATGGAAGTGATGGGGAAAAACCCCACCAGGTGTTTAGGATCTGTCAGACAAGGAGCGGAACTGAGTCTAAACCACAGGTTAAGTGAGTGCCCAGCCCTTCCTTCAGAACAGGTTGATTTTTGAGGAGCTGAAATTGTCCTTTGTTGACCCCTCAAGTTCCTCCTCCCTCCCTTTTAGCTTGGCTGTCAATTTTCTGGTGGTTCCATTTGAAGGGGTGAAAAAGAGCAGGGCTCTGCTCAGTGGTTCTGGGGCTGATGTGGTTATTTCTCATTTCAAAAAGACACTCTGGGAAATGAAGGAAAAATTTAAGTAATTTTCTTAACCTCCTAACTCCCAGAAGGCAGGAATGGAAGTCCCATATTTTTGTCATCAAGATGATAGCAGCAATCTACAGACCTGTGTGAGGCCACAAACATTTACCTGGCAGGTTCTCTGTAAGTTGCAGTGAAAGAAGGATAAGCCCAGAGCAAAATCCATTTTTCTGATAGTGTTTCTGTACAGAAGCATTGCAGAGAAAATGTAAACAGGAGCTGTTTAAACCCATCTCAAAAAGGGTTTAAAACCTCAAAAAAGGGGCAAAAACTGAGCCTCTTTCTTACGTTCTCAGAAGCCACAGCAGAGGGTGAGCACAGCCAAGGTGATGGAATCTTTTACTGACACTTTTAAATTTCTTTTCATAAGTTTTAAGGTGAATTTTGAGTTTTCAGCAAGATCCTGCAGGTTTGAGGCACAGGAACAGGTTTCTAAGGGTTTGTTTAATATTTCTAAGCTCCACATCGAGCACCTTTTAAGTTGCACCTTAAACAAGACATCTCTGTTGCCAAGGGGGGATGATCCCAGTGCTGGAAAACATACCTTATATATTTTGATATAACTTTAGTCAAGGGGTTTTGTTTGTCTTTGTCTCTGGAAAAAGAATTTTAAGGTTTTTTCCAGAGCATTGTTGCACCAGGTGGGGACTGATGGACTCAATACATCAACAGACTGGGAATAGCCCAAAAGACAAAAGGCCATTAATTGAACTTTAGTGGCCACCACATCTACCCCAGACTCTCCTCTGGCAGAGCCTGAGATATCTCCAGAAAAGACTGATAAGAAAATCAAGGAATAAGGATCTAATTAACACCAGAAGTGATGAGATTTGGATCCAATAGGAGATCAAATACTGAGAACTATGTAACTTGGGACCAAGGTTCAGGAAATGTTTAAACCAGTAAAACCCAACACAGGCAGAGGTCTTAATGAAGAGTTAACCCTGAAACAAAGCTAAAAAGCATCAGCCCATCTGGAGCTAAATTCAAATGACAGCATGTTGGGAACTGCTCGTGGTCCTGGAAAGCAAAAAATTTCTTTTTTATTTCCTTCTCCCAACAGATCCCCTATTTCCCCTCTGTGAGCTCTGCATCATTTACTGATTGCACAGAATCCCTGGGGTTCCATCAGCCCCTGCCTGTGAGTAAGAGGCAAAAAAAGTTCCTCAGTAAAGAGGAAGAAAGTGGGGAAAGAAGTGAGAGGAATAAGGGATTTGTCTTTACAAACGAGATGTGGGTCTGTTGGTAGATAAAAACCAGCACTCAGAGATAAAGGAAACAATGGGATGGATTCCACTGATTAATGAATGGAAAAAGATATTTGCCTTTACAAACAAACTGTAAGTTTGCTGATAAATAAAATTAGATACTGGAAGATGAAAGAAGCAATGGGGGAAAACTATGAATTCTATAAGAATTAAAAATTAAAAGGGAGGGTTGTACATCATAGGGGAATCTCAGGTATCAGGTGTTCGGGAAGTCTGTGCCTCTCAAGTACCTCAGCCCATGGGGAAAGAGAGAGGGAAATTGGGATAAAAAGGAGGCTGTGTCCTTCAAAAATCTGAGAGACCCCAGGGCAATGTCCCATGGCCTCTGCCTTTATTTGAATAAAACAAAAAGGACTCCTCTGTCTCCTTGTTGGACATAAACCTCTGGTGTTTGTGGATTCATTTTCCTGACAGAAGCAGGAGAAAAGAACCTGGTGAAAAGCAGCTCCAAGGGCAGATTGCCTGGACAAGGAGTTCATTTGGGAAAACCATCACCAGGCTGGACCTGCTGCACCAGATATTTCTGCAAACATGGAATATTCCAATTTCCCAGAGGAACAGGGGTTTGGGATAAGCAGCAGGAAGGGATGGGGCTGGGCTGGGCTGCAGAGCTCCTTTGGGATGCACTGGAAATATCCATGAAGCACAAAAAACAACCTGAGTAATCTCTGACCTCTGAGGAGGGATTTCACGAGCTCTCAGGAACAGAAAGAGATTTGAGCCACCTGCACAATGAATAAAACATCTGGATCGTTCTGGAAAGAACAGAGGAGCCTCTGGTTAGAGAAAGGTGATGGGAGAAGCAAAAGTTCAGCTCACAGTTTCTTGGAAAAGTCAATCTCTCCACAATTTTTTTAAATTTTCCCCAGCATGTTCTGTGCCTGCAGTCCTGCAAAGACAGGGGTTTATGTAAACCTGTCCCAAGTCCTGTGTGAGACTTCTCTCCCTCGCAGGGCCAGGTTACAAAATCCAGGTGTAAGAAAGAAGGGAACAGAGAAAAATCAGTGAATCCAAAAGAATATATTTGGATGTGAAAGTGCTCGTGGACAAAACCAGCCAAGTTGAAATTATATTCACAGGCTCGGTTTGAGAGTGGAAAAGACAAAACCAAAGGGAAGCCCAGCTGGGTTTATGATTATTGATTAAATCGTTGCACATTTTGCATTCTGTCATTCTTGTGACCAAGTCCTGATGATCACACCAGGATTTACTTCTGATGACAATCCTGAGCTGCTTCCCTGCCTTCTTCTCTCCTTTGAGAAAGGTAATAAAGGAATCAGATGATCAATTTTGCAATATGCAGTTGCCAAGCAGCTTTGAAGCAATTTAGTGATTTGGGTACTTATTTCCTGCCTGTCCTGATGGCAGGAGATGATATAAGGATATTGAGCCTTAATAGTCTATTCATTCCCCTGATAAAACTGAGGGAACTGGGAATCAAAAGTATCTTTTTTTATTTTTAATGTTAATTTTGGTTCTACAGGAGCTTTTTGTGCATTGTCTTTGCATTCATTTAGGAAAGCTCTGAAAAATAAAAGCGAAATTTGCAAAGCATCAGGCACCTTCCACCATGCAGGTCTGAGCACCCGTTCAGCTGGACCTTCAGCAGATCTGAGATGCATTAATTAAAATTGGCGTTAATGAGCACAAAAGGAGTGTGAGCATCGCCATTCAGCAGCAAAGAGGCTCCTGCTCACTGCAGTCTAATCCTCCTCCAGGGATTAATGTCAACAATGGAATTTAAATTCACTAAACACCCTTATCAGATTGGCATTTACTCCCCGCTATTAAACGTTTATCAGGACACCAAAAGCCTGGATTTCACTCCTTTCATCCTCACATCTCCAATTATTTGGGGAAACAGCTCCAGCTGATCCTTCCCTTCCTGGCTGGATGCCCGGGAGGGGTCCAGGATCAAGGGAGGTGATTTGGGTGCAGCCCCCTCCCCACAGCCCCCTCCTGCTGCTGATCTGAGGGATTCAGCATCCTCAGGTAGATTCTGGTTGGATTTTGGGAGGAAATTATTCCCTGTGAGAATGGGGAGGGGCTGGGATGGAATTCCCAGAGAAGCTGTGGCTGCCCCTGGATCCCTGGAATGTCCAAGGCTTGGAGGTGTCCCTGCTTTTACTAATGGTATTGTGAGAGAAGGAGAGGGACAGAGTGGGAGCAGCAAATGAGAATTTCAAATTTCTGTTCAAAACCAAGGGCGGGTATCATGTATTCACCCCAGAGAATATGGGGTATTTTGGAATATAAGGAGTGATTTTAGTCTTGGTTGGTGCCTTACTCTCGGAACGCCCTATTCTGTAAAAAACTTCATGTCCAGCTCAAGAATAAAAAAATCTTGAGGAAAATACCAATAGAAATTTCATTATCTAAAGAAAAGAAATCTCATTTTGGGTGAAAACCTGCTGAGTTTTAAAACCAGACCCAAGCCCTCAAACTCCAGAAAGAAACTCTGGAACAGCCACTTCCCCCCAGAGTCATTGGGATGCAAAGCCTCACATTAAACCAACATTTTTTAAAAGAAAAGAACACGGTGATGAAAGGCTGGAGGAGCGAATTGCATTGATTTTCTTCCTGGAATTCAGCTGTCCTGAAAACCTAAACACTCGTACAGGAAACAATCGCTGATGTTTCACCGGCCACCAGTTCTTCGCCTCCTCCCTTCAATCTGCTTTGCACTTCGGAGTTTTCACAACAAACTGTCGATTTTCCCTTCATTATAATTTTCCAGACCATTTAGTGCCTCCTCTGGGTTGCTGTCACTCTCATCAAGGAGCAAGAAAATAAGAAAAGATCATTTTCTTCTGCTTTTTTTTCCTCCCTTTTCTGTGAACACAGAGTTGCCTCATTAGAACAAATCTTACATAAATTCATGGATTGTGTGGTGAGGAGAAGGTCACTCCATGTCACCTTAAGCTGATTAGACAAGAATGTGTTTAAAACTGTCCCACTGTGTCCCCACCACTCACTGTGGCTGTCACAACATCCTCCCCTGCCACAGCCTGTGTTTATTTGCCTTCAGAAGTGCTTTGGGTGAGGAATGGGGCCTCGAATCACCTCCAAAATTTAACAAAAGTGGGTATTTTGTAGTTGGATCAGCTCCACAAGTTGCCTGCCTGTCACATGAACAGCAGTGCCAGCATTATTTAAATATTTTATATTTATATATTTATGTTTATATATGTAATTTCAGAGCTCACCTGGGCATTTCCAGTTAATCTGGCTGAAGCAGCACTGGGTGGGATCCCTGTAGGTCCAGGGACACCAGCTCCTCCTCCAGGCTGGGATCTGGAGATTTCAGACAGAAGCACAACGTTGGACACAAATCCCTTCTTCACAGGATCTCCTCTACTCCCAGCCAGGCTGGGAGAACTGGGGGTGTAATCTGGAGAAAACAACATTCCAGAGGGACCTGAGAGCCTCTTCCAGAGCATAAATGGGCTCTAGGAGAGCTGGAGAGAGACTGGGGACAAGGGATGGAGGGACAGGACATAGGGAATAGATTCCTATAGGAAAAGTGAAGATTGGGGTGGGATTGTGAAGGAATTCCTGGCTGGGATGGAATTCCCAGAGGGGCTGTGGCTGCCCTTGGATCCCTGGAAGTGCCCAAAGCCAGGTTGGAATCTCCTGGAACAGTGGGAGGTGTCCTTGCCCATGGCAGGGGTGGCACTGGGTGGGATTTAAAATCCCTTCCAACCCAAACCATTCCAGGATTCTGTGATTCAATAACTGAGTTTGAAGTTGTGCAAAGTGCTTGAAGCTGAAGCTCAGTTACTTGGCACATTGGGTTGGTGATGATCCCGTGTTTTAAGAGACATCTGACAGCTTCTTCACAATTTTAAAATAAAACTCTTTTCTTTTCTCTGTGGTAAAATCCTCTCAAAGAATTGACAGATTCCCTTCCCAAAGTTTCTTTGTGTTCTCCTCTTTGTGCTCTCCCCCTTTGTTCCTGCAGGCGACTGGGAATAGGGAGGGCTGAACAATCCAATTTTGGATGGCAGGACAAAACCCAGGATCCAAAAGCAGCTGTGGTTCTCTTCAAACAGAGGAGGAAACGCTGAGCCCTGCACAGCCCCAAAGAGGGGCAGAGACACCCTGCCCTAATCCATCCCATTTGCTGAAATTCCCTTTTCATACCAGGGGTCTGCAGGTGCCTTTCAATCCCAGCACACCCAAACCCTTTGTAGCTCCATTTCTGTTCCATTCCACGGGAAATGTGAAATATCTGCCCAGCTGCACGAGCATAGGGGGGGATCTTGGGGCAGAGCTCTCAGCATTCAGATTTCAGATGGATTCCAGACAGATTTGAACTTTCCATGTCCTTGTTCTCACAGCCTTCTGACAAAGCCCTGGAATTCCAGGTGGGAGTTTCTGGGCACTGATCAAAGTCCTTCCATAGCTCAGGAGGCTCAACGCTCTTGGTCTCCCATGGGGTGATCCAAATCCCACAGAAGGTCAGGGAGAGGCAACATCACCCTTTAAAAAATTAGAATCAGTGAGAATTAGTTAGACTAGTATCAGAAAATTAATCCACAAACACCAGAGGTTTATGTCAAACAAGGAGACAGAATAGTAATTTTTGCTTTATTCCAATAAAAGTAGAGGCCATGGGGCATTGCCCTGGGGTCTCTCAGATTTTTGGAGGACACAGCCTCGATTTTATCCCGATTTCCCTCTCTCTTTCCCCATGGGCTGAGGTACTTGAGAGGCACAGACTTCCCGAACACCTGATACCAAAACATCTGATGTACAACCCTCCCTTTTAATTTTTAATTCTTATAGAATTCATAGTTTTCCCCCATTGCTTCTTTCATCTTCCAGTATCTAATTTTATTTATCAGCAAACCTACAGTTTGTTTGTAAAGGCAAATATCTTTTTTCATTCATCAATCAGTGGAATCCATCCCATTGTTTCTTTTATCTCTGGGAGCTGGTTTTATCTCCCAGCAGATCCACAGCTTGTTTGTAAAGACAAATGCGACATTCCTCTCATTAGTTAGATTAGTTAAATTAGTTAAATTATTTACATTAGTTAAATTAGTTAGATTTAGAATCAGTTCTGCTGTGGCTATGACTGAAGAGACAGATTTGCTTCCATGAGCCCAGAAAACATGCCAAGTGCCAAATATTTCATGGAAAGAGCAGGCTGAGGATCAAATCCCAGCCTGGCTTCCCTGAGTCCTCTTTGCTGCTCTCTTGAAGATCTTCCAGCCCCTTAAGCCCAGAGCCAGCCCAGCACCCTCCTTCCTACACCAGGGGCTGCAGGCTGGGCAGAGCTGATGGTACTGGAGCAGATGGCAGGGATGAGTTAATTGATCTGCTGGGGCAGCTCCAGGTGGCCTCGTGGAGCAGAAAATGCAAAGAGGAGAATCTGCAAAGATCTGTCATGAACTTCCACTGGCAGCAGAGAAAAAAGTCCTGTAGCAGAGACTTGTGTGCTCTCCCCAGCACAAATCCAAATTCCAGCTTCATTCCTGCTTGTAGCCAGTTCAGGAAACTTCACTCCCTGGGATGACTGTGGGGAAAAAGTGGTTTAAAGCTTTTCTTTTAGTTTTTATTTTTTCCAAAGTGAAATTTCTTCTGCCGAGCCGCCCTCCTCAGCAGAAGCCATAATTTTACACTGAGGAACAAAACAATGCCCCTTTGCTCTTTCTGGGTTTTCAGGTCTTTGTTAGAAAAAAAGCATTCCTGCATTTTCTTACGATGTGTCCCTGACAGGACAAAAAGAAACCTCAAGGAGTGATGCTAAAAATCAGAAAATCAGAACATTCCAAGGCACAACCACCTTGGAAATTACAGTACAAAATTACTGCACATTATCAAATCACAGAATGGTTTGGGTTGGAATGGACCTTAAAGTTCATCTTGTTCCAACCCCTGCCATGGACAGGAACACTTTCACCAGTTCTCAGAACAATTTACCAATTGTTGGCAATCACTAAAGAAAAAGTTGTTCAGATATTTTGAGTAATATTCAATTCTGGGTGGATTTCTATTTTTTTTTCCTCCTCAGAGCAAAAAATTAAAGAATATGCACAATATATTCTTAATATACTTTAATTTCTCTAAAGGCTTTAGTTCAAAACCTGTGTTTTGATTTTTCTCTGAGGAACTCAGGCCTCTGTTTTTCACATTCCAACACCTGCCCTATTTCATGTCAGAAAATGCAGAATCTTTAAAACAATCCCTGCGTGGGACCCTGACCACCTGAGCTGTTCCACAGTTAAGGAACAAGTAAGCAAAATTTGGTTATTTCCCTTATTTTTTAAAAAAATTCAGAACCAGTTGCTGATTTCTATAATTCTGGATGCATTTACTAAAATTATTGTGCTAAAAATACCAGGACATCTTCAGTGAGCAGTGCAGGCTGAAAACCCAGCTTTCAATACATAGATTTAAAATATCACAAACCATGCAAATGTGTATTTAATGATAAGGAAATGTCCCTGAGGTCAGGAGATTTGAATTTGCCTCCCACAATTAAAATGCCTCTCAAAACCTAAAGACAGCCAAAAAAACCCCAACCAAAGCCCTGCTGGAGTGACAGGAAGTTTTAACAGAGATAGCAATCAACAGGGTTCTGTATAAAATTCATTCTATAGGAATGAGGTTTTAAATACCCATGGATTAGGAAAATAAAAACCTTGCATAAATAACAAGGAGAGTTTAGCTGCAGATCCCAAATTTTCATTTTAACACTTTTTTTTGGTTTTTGTGTGCCCAACACAGTACTTCCTCTTCCTTATTCAAAGTAACTATTGCAAGAATTGGATTTGTAACATACCTCAGCAGAAACATCACTCATGAGAAAAATGATGCCAAAATAAATGTATTTAAAATGGATAAATTTTCCTTTTGCCTCTATTGCAACCAGATAGTTTTTCATTTTCCCATCTAGGGATGAAACAACAACTCTTAGGAGCTGCTCATCCCCCACAGCTTTTCCTGATACCATCTGAGGGGAGTTGTTAATCCATGTAAATCCACGTGCTGAGATGATAATCTGATGATAAACCGAGGATGTTGAACTCAGAACCTCCAAAAAAGGGTAATTCTGAGAATATTTGGACTATTCTAAGGATACTTGGGCCACTCTGAGCATATTTGGGTCCATTCTGAGGATATTTGGACAGGGCTTGGGGCCCCCTGGGACAGTGGGAGGTGTCCCTGCCCATGACAGGAGTGCGACTGGAAGGGATTTCAGGTCCTGTCCAACCCAAATCACCCTGGGATTCTCTGACTCTGCCTATCAGAGGTTTTTGTTCCCATTTTACACCAGTAAAGCAACATTTCATCTCCTGACCTCCTGCATAATGCAAGCAACAAGATTTCATCTGGTAGTTTCAGCACTGAACTGGATTTATTTTTTAATAACACCATATATATTTTATCCAAACTGTCATTCAGGCCCTCAGAGCTGGGGAAACAAAGACAAACATTACAGAAAAGTTTATGATTCCCTCACTCGGAGGATTTCCACTCTGTTCTCATTATTTCTGGCAGACTCGCTGTGGGGAGTTTTGCTTCTTCTCCTCAGTTATAAATATTCCATGCAGATTTTTAATTAGAGCAGCATGGGTTTTTTTTTTTTTTTGGCTGAGACAAAAGAAATTGGATTCCCCCCTCACTATTTGGACTTCATTCATGTGGATGGACTTCCAGTAATGTACCCACATCAAATCTCTGCATAAACAAACCAGAGGCTGTTTTATTGAACTAAAACTCTAATTGCTTTTACCAACAGGTGTCTTGGAGTTGGAAAGCAAAACAAATGTTTGATCTGGTCCTTCCTCTAATTAGCAACAGATGAATTAGCAACTGAAAGAGAAAGATGCACTTTTTAGCCCGTTGTCTGCGTTTAAACTGCTCTTGTGGAATGCTTCATTCAACACGAATTTGCTTATGAAGGAGCCAGAATTAGTTGCAGGGAGCACTGAACCATAAGGAAAAGTAAAAAAAGGAACTCCAGGGGGAAGGATAAAGCAGAAGGAGTAAACAGCAGAGTACTGATTTCTGCCTTTCAGACCTCCTTCAGAAAACTTGTGCTGTGCTCTTCTTCATCTGCTTGATGGTTGAGGATTTAATTGGGATTTTTCAAAAGTTCAGAATCAGAATCCCAGACTGGACTGGGTTGGGTTGGGAGGGACCTTAAATCCCATCCAGTGCCACGGGCAAGGAACCTTCCACTAATCCAGGATGCTCCAAGTCAGGTCCAGCCAGGCCTGGAATTTGTGTAGGACTCCTCAAAGCAGGCGATTTAACCAAACTGAGTTTCCAGGTGCTTGTTCTTCCAGCCTGGGAGCAGCTCCCAGGATTTGCCTCTGGTGTTGGCAGATCTGTGTCTGTCTAGAAAAAAGAATAACAAAACCTCCAACTCGGCCTTGCTGCCAATTCAGCTTTTTATCTCCTGATTTAGCTAATTGATTTACAAATTACAGCCTTCAAAAGGATGCCGTGATTCCATCAAGCCGTTTAACACCCTGCCCTGCACAGAGGGCTCGGGATGGCAACCAGGCAGAGGAGCGACTGGAAACGACTCTGAATTCCACATCAAAAATAAACTGGGAATGAAAAACGCAAAATAAAGCGTTTCCACAGCACATGAGAGTGGGATGCCTTAACTAAGACCCTTCAGTCCTGAATTCCACAATTCTGGGCACAAAACTGGATTTCACAAGTGGATGAACCAAGATACAGCAACTGGAGGGATGCAGTCCTCACCCATTATTTCAGTCCTTTTAAATTTTTGTTTTTATTAATTATTATAATTAGCACTAGAAGTAGTAGTATTATCCTTGTCATTATTATTATAATTATTTTTTTATATTTATATTGATTTTGGGGGTATTTTTGGATTGCTTTTCTTTGCTGTTTGGGGTTTTCCCCCATTTCACAGCCTCCTCTATTTTCCACCACTCCAAAGCCACATTTTTCTTTTATTTTTTCCTCTTTCTTTCATCAGAGACCCCCATGCCCCGCAGAAAAAAAACAGAGGGATAGGGAGAAGACATTTGCAAGGCATCCTTCCACTAACGATTCCCACCTCAAACTGAGCCTCATCTCTCTTCACTCCCTGCATCCCTCCCATCCCAAGAGGGGCAGAATTTGGAGTGGGATGATTTTCCAGGGGTTTCATGAAGTGCTCAGCTGTAGAATTCCAGAGGGCAGGAATGCTCTGGGTGCTTGTATTTCCACTAAATCTGGGCAAGAAAATGTTATAAATACATATTATATTATTGCTTTTTGCAAATATTAAAATGAATGCTGTGTGTATAATGTTGGAAAACTTCGCTGTGTGTATAGAATTTCTTTTAGTTCTGCTATTAACAAAACTTAGAAATAGTAGTGTGATAAATATATTTTTATTGGACTATAACATGGTGATGTCAAAAGGTTTTGTTCATGTAACTAACTCAGAGAATGGTAAAAATATAATCAGAAAATCCTTCACAATCTTGTATTATCCTACCTGGATGAAGACAGGGTTGATGAACACCAAAACTCCAGGGAAGGAATTTATTGATCTGTGTCATCAGGGAGTGAGCAGACAAGAAGGAGTCACAAGGAGAAAAATAAAAAATGTTGATTTACAGGTTGAGGGTGGTGGGGTGATTTTGAATAATTTATTAAAGGTCTATGAATATGCAACATGCGTTTTCTGAGTTAGGGTGTGCTCTTGGCTAAAGGGCCACTTTATTGTTTGTCTCATATTGTCTTTTATGAAACTTTTTAAAATTTAGCAGGAAAGTGAAACTCATTTTTCACAGAAAACAAAAGTTTCCATAGATCAACACCTGAGCTGCATCCAGCAGAGCTCCCAACTGCATGGAGGTTGAGGAACAGCACCTGGAGGTTCCTTATTCCTGTGTGGAGGTTCCTTATTCCACTGTGGAGGTTCTTCCTTCCACTGTGGAGGTTCCTTATTCCACTGTGGAGGTTCATTATTCCTCTTTGGCTGGCCTGGGATGCACAAACCAGATTCTGAGCTGTGTTTCATATGCAAATCGTTTCTGCATCACTGGAGGAGGAAGGGAAGAAAAGCAGCTGCTGAGGAGACAACAACATGTCAGATTATTTATTCACAAGCAACTGGATGGAAAAATAGATGGGCCTTGCATGGGAAGCAGTGGGATAAATCCAGCAGTGAGGCTGTGTGCAAAATAAAGGTCTTTAAGCCAGGCTTAGAAGGACTGTGCAAGAAGCTGGGCTTGGCTTTGTGCTGACAAAGCTTTACAGACCAAACTGGTGCCCAGGTTGAACAGGGCAGCCACAGGCAGCAATAATTGCAATTTGCATGGCACAAAACTTCTTAAAAATTAGATAGTAAAACAAAACTGATAAATCAGCAGCCTAGAAACCTCTGGACAGCCTTGGACATCAATTGGTTCCAAAACTTAATAAAGGAGTGCCTGTGCTCTGCCCAAAATTCCAAATACTGGAATTTCCAGAGCTGTGAGTGCCAGGAGATTAAAACAGCCTTGGGAGCCAGAATCATCTGGTTCCACCTTGTGTGAACTCCTTGAGGAAACAAAGGTCATCCAAACAACAAATCACTATAACACAACTATACATCAATAAAACTTCCCTTAACACACACGCAATATCCATCCCTTTTAACACACTCACAATATTCATCCCTTAATTGCAACTCCCAACCATCCTATAGCATTTGGCAAAGGCTTTCAAGGGATCTGTTCAAATTCCAATGAATCCCAAAATCAGAACATCTCGAATTTTGCAGCTGTCCCATTTTTTCATCTCAAATCTGATCAGATGGCCACAAACAGCCTCGTTTTTCCTCACTGTCTTTCAACCTGTGCCAGGTAAAGCAGGCCCAGGTGCATCTCTGGTGTGCAGGGCTCCTGTTCCAGCTGAGTTTTTTTCCAATTATTGCCCAGAGCAATGCAAATCTGCAGGAATTTCAAAGATGATCTAACTGGAGAAGGTCAACTCAAGTAACTAAAGTCTAAACCAGACCAGGACAGGTTGTTCCACCCAACAGAAATGTCCAAGGCCAGGTTGAAAGGGGTTTGGAGCAACTTGGGATACTGGAAGCAAAGTGAATCATCTGTAACCAATCCCTTCTATTCCATAATTATTTAACAAATAGGGACATAAATAGATGAAACTTCAAAAAAAACCAAACCCAACAGTGAAGATTTTAAGTTGTGCCAATGTTCCTTTTTACCCCTTCAACGATTCCAAACTGATTTAAAGCACACAGAAATATCCATTAATTAAAAAAAAAAAATTCCCATGATCAACTCATGAGAATGGACAAAAATTATCCCATTATATACAAAATTACAGCCCTAATGTGCAATGATAACACTGGGCTGTATTTTTCAGGAATCAAAAGCACAATTGTGAATTTACATTAGGTTTTCATTTCTTTCAACACAATTTTTAATCCTTTCAGTTCAATTTCCATGGAAGGTCCAAAAGTGATGAACCTTGATGAACCTTAGGGATCATATCAATAAGGATAGATAATGAAATTGGTATTCCCATGGATTTTTGTAATCTACAGGTAAACAAAATAAGGGAAAAGGGGGAAAAATGAAAAGTCCTGTCCCTGTTCAGAGCTCCCCAGGGCTGCTCACATCTTCAGCTCTGAACACTGACTCCCAGCACATGCTCAGGCTCCAAACTCTGCTTATTGAACTTGCAGGCTTGTGTCTCCTCTTCACTTTAATTGTTGCCATGACCTAACAAGCATTTCACAGGAGAAAAAAAAAAAAAAAAAAAAAAAAGCAGCAGCACACTGAAAAGTGTAAAAACTTTCATGTCCTTGTTCTCATAATTTTCTCTCAGTGTTGCACCCCAGGCAAAGAAATTCATTTGGCTTTACAAGGAATTCTGCTGTAAGTCAAGTGTTATTAAGGGCTTCTTCACATTGTTTATCACGGAGCTGATGTCTCACTGAGCACTCCTAGGGAAACTTGTTTATTAAAAGGTACAAGTGTTCCTGCAGCCCTACAAGCACGGCCCTGACAAGCTCTCTCTTCACACAGCTCCAGAATAAATAACTCCAGAGCCAGGAGAAGCTCAGGCTCTGCCCTGGCTGACAGCAGCTCGTGGCTGCTGTGCTGAGCAATTAGGGATGCAGCCTGGCGCTGGAGAGGAAAATGAAGCTGAGCCCACACTGCCTGCAGGGCTGGGGAGCACAGAGTTATTCCAGCCCCTGTTAGCAGCTGCCTTGCCTTGCACAGTGTTGTTACCTGCACCAGCAGTGCAGCAGGGGCTCTGCAGCAGGGCTTTGATGGAGCTGGAAATCTTGCTGTGAGAACTTCCTGGTGCTGACAGAAATGCCACAGAAAGGAAAAAATCCCTGCATGTGTGTCTGAGCAGTGTGGGAAAATCCAACAGCACCACACCATCAGGTTTAGAGTTGTATTTCCTTTGTGTTGTTTCTTCTTTTATTGTGCTGTTCTTTTTTTGTGTTGCTTCTTCTTTGGTTTGTGTTGTTCTTCTGTGGTTTTTTTCTTTTTTTTGTTTGTTTTTTTTTTGGTTTTTTTTTTTTTTTTTTTTTGTTGTTCCTTCTTTTGTTTGTGTTGTTTCTTCTTTCTTTTGTGTTGTATTTTTTTTTTTGGGGGGTTTCCTTTTTTTGTGTTGTTTCTTTCATGCAGCTGATTTCAAATCCCTCAAACTCAGACCAGTGTCCATTCCAGTTCATATCCCTGATAAAAGCAGCTGATGTTAAAAGACCATTCCAAAGGCCCCAGGAAATGTGGGATCTGCAAGTTCCAGCCTGGTGCTGTAGTGCAGAGCCTATAAATGAGCACACCTGTAGCATCACTGGTGACAACTGTGGGATATTTAAACAATGAGGAGCCTTAAATTGTCTGAACAGGCACAGGGTGCCCAGAGCAGCTGCCTCTGAATCCCTGAACTGTCCAAGGCCAGGTTGGAGCACCCTGGGGTAGTTGAAGGTGTTTTATTTTATTTTTCCTAGCAAAGAACTGTTATTCCTATTCTCATTTCTTTGCCTGAGAGCCCCTTAATTTCAAAATTATAATAATTTTGAGGGAGGAGGTTTATGTTTTCCATTTCCAGAGAGGCTCCTGCCTTTCTTAGCAGACACCTGTCCTTCAAAGCAAGACAATCTCCCCAGTGGTGGGACTGCAGAGACTGAGCTTCTGAATCACCTGGTGCAGGAAACGAGGGAGCCCAGAGGGAGAAAATAAACTAGAAATGGGATTGTACCCATGTCAGAAAGTGGGAATTATGTGAGCTTTTATATCCCTTCCAATCCAAACCATTCCATGGCTCACCATTCCATAATAACAGTGGCTTCTTCCTCTGAATCCAGATTTTAGGCTGGCCTGAACTCCTCCTGTTAAACCCCATTCCCAGTCAGGATTTTCCTGCCAGGCACAAAAATCTGCAGCTCCAGCTGGTGCAGTGTCCATTCCCTCCGCTCACATTCCCTGTGATCCTTCCCTGATGGGCTTGTAATGTATTAAAGAAACAATTCCAACTCTCCATAAAAAAAAGGAGCAAGTTTCTCCTGAGTTAAGAGCACATTATTTCATGAGCCAAAAAAGAGAGACAATTTAATCTCCCCAAATTAGCATAACTTCCCTATTATTCTAGAGACTGCTTGATTAAATTAGCCTGTATCACTTTAAAAGGGATGAGGGATGAATTGTAATGGAAGAGAATATAAAATTGAAATCCAAAGAATAAAAACCTCATAGGAACACATAAAATTGAAAACACCCAGCATTTCCAGTACAACCAACACCATGAAAGCCCACAAAATCAGCGGGGGTGTCAGGCAAGGGGCACAAGACCCCGACCCACTGAGACTGTGCCCAGCTGCTGCTGCTGGGGTTCTTTGGTCCAACAGGATTGCTGAGAACTTGCAGAGTGATTGGGTTAATGCTGGACTCGATATTCCTGAATGATTCTAAAATCCCATTTCCAGTTTATTTTCTCCTTCTGGGCTCCCTTGTTACCTGCACAAGGTTATTCAGAGGCTCAGTCACTGCAGTCCCACCACTGGGGAGATTGTCTTGGTTTGAAAGACAAGTGTCTGCTAAGAAAGGCAGGAGCCTCTCTTTGAAATGGAAAGTGTAAACTCAGTCCCTCCAAATTATTATAATTTTGAAATTAAGGGGCTCTTAGGCAAAAATATGGGAATTAGAAATAACAGTTCTTCACTAGGAAAATTAAAATAGAAATACAGTATTACAAAGATCCCAAAACACTGCCAGAGTCAGAATCCAAGCTGACACCCGTCAGTCCGTCAGGGTGTTGGCAGCAGTCCCATTCAATGGTGGCTGCATCCTCCTGCAGTGGCAGATGTGGTTCAGCTGGAGCAGTGCTCCTGGAGAAGGTGGAGTTTTCCTCTGAAGGTTCAGGGATGATGTGGAAGGGTCTGGTTTGCCTCTGGAATCCAGTGGAAAAGGCTGCTCTGGTGTTCCAAATCTCAGTTTTTATCTGGGTAGGAAATGTTTGGCTCCTCCCCCTGGGTGGAGCATCTCCCAGTGGGATGATGTAATTTTATCAGTCATGCCCTGGGACTCAATGGCCATTAACAGGAGATATCTCCTGGAGGGAGGATGGGCTGTGGGAAAGATAAAGATGATTACCCCACCTGGTTTAACAAATGGTGATAGAATTCAAATTTCTGGCCACATCCTGTTTTGCAACCCAAGACAGGGGATACAGGGAAGGGAACTGGGCAGAACTGGAGTGGGAGGGCAGAGGGACTGGAGGGCTGAGCTTGTCCCCTTGCCAAGACTTTTCTGAGAAAGAGCTGGGAGGTGCTACAAGGCAAGGAAGGCAGAACCTGATTCTGATCGACAGTTTCTGTCAGCGCTTTCATGTAAAAGATGTGTAAAATAAGTTCTGAGTACAACCCTGCTGTGATTTCTTCACATGAATTAGAGGACATGAAGCAGGAATTATAATCTAATTTTCAGGTAGAATTATGAAATATCCTGAGTGGGAAGGGACCCACCAGGATCATCCAGTTCCACTCCTGGCCCTGCACAGACCCTCCTGAGCCTATTGACATATGTGTGAATTAATGTGTAAATGCACTGAAGCACATACAGGTTTAAGGGATTAAAAAAGGTTTGTCTACACAGTACAGCACTGGAAATTAGAAATAACAAAGTTTCTATTGCAAGGAGGGAATATCTTCCTTCCTAGAAATCACCAGGGTGACATCAGACCAACAATTCCCTTTGGAGAAAGAGCCCAGGCTTGGCTCTGGTTTATTAACCCACACTCAGTGGTGCAAAAAGCCATGAAAATACAAATATCCATGAAAATACAGATACACGTGTGGAGGGGAGGAGCAGCAATCTCTTCTTCACTCTAAATACACTCTGGCACAAATTCCACCAAATTCTCCTGCCCCACAAATCCACAGCCCAGTCTGATCCCCAGAGGTTCAGGGAATGGAGAGAGAAGAGATTTCCTTGGAACCAAATTCCAGTCAGGAGCTTTGGCGCTCTGAACATAAAAGACCCAGTAATTTTTGCTGATGTGATCATTATTGCAGGGGCTTAATTGGCCAGAACTGTCAGTGGCAATTGGTTCCAGTGGGGACTGTGGAGCTGCAGTGCCTCACTGTGTGTTTAGAATTTCCCATTTGTTCCCTCACTCCAGATGATGCCAAAGTGCCTGGAAACCTGGATTTTATTCTGTGGTAACAATTCAAACACCCAACAAGAAAATCTTGCATTATTGGTGGCTTTATAGGCTGCAATCACTTGTTTTATCTTTATATATATTGTACAAATATATGTATATATACATATATCTATATAAATACACATATATATATGTATGTCTATAAATAAATATTTATATATAAATATACACACACATATCTATATATCTATATATTTATATATCTATCTATATCTATATATCCATATACCTACATATATATATCTTTATATATTCCAATTTTTGTAGGGTTTTTTTCTTCACTCCTGATGGTTCTGATGTGAGCCTGGAATTCAAGCTGCAGTGAACCAGTGGAGATTTGTAAGGCTGAAAACCATTTTCCTTCTGGGATGCTTCACTCTTTGGCTGAACACCAAATCTCAGCTGCCTGGAGTCCGGCAGGGTGATTCCACCACAAAAGTTTTATGAAAACGAGCAACCAACTTAAGACCCAGACAGTTCAAAGGACAGGGCACTTCATTCCACAAATAATTTGGGATTCTGGTGTAAAAAGTTGCCTCAAGTCTTTTCTAGCCTTGTTAGTTTGAAAAATAATACATGAAATACCAATTCCATTTTATTCATTATTTTTAAGCCAATGGAACAACCAAACACAAGTCAGGCTGCAGCACCAGAGGTTGCTCAAACACAGAGAGGCACAAAAAACCATCCTAGGGTTTAAAAAGCAGTATCAGATGCAGCAAGGGTGATGGAAAAGCTCTGATGAATTCAAATTTGAGTTGTGGGGTTTGATCTGTTCACCCTGGATAAGAACAAAATGGTGCCAACACCTCTGCTCACACTGCACAGTTTTATTTATTTTCTTCTCTTTTTAACAACATGGCATTTTATTATAAGCCACTGCACAAGAAAATACATCACAAGTGTAGGAATTGACTTTGTGCTGGAAAAGGAAAAAAAAAAACAAGCAAAGATCTGTAAAAGAAAATAAACCCAGTGCATAAATCACTACAAACCCAGGGTGGAAGAGGCTGCACTTCATAAAATCTGACACAGTCACCTCCAGTCTCCAAAAAGGAGATAAAAAACCCCCTGGATGCTAAATTTGGCCTTTACATTGAGTTTGAAAATTATGACATCATAAAATCAGAATAAATCAGTCAACTTCAGTCCCTGGGATTTTGTTAGGGATTGTCCATCAGATATTGAGGATTTGGGAGCTGAATTTGTCCTTCATTTAGAGCCTGGACATTTGAATTTCCCATATTTGGAATGTTTCAGACACCCCTGCTCCCTCACACCACAGAATTCCAGTTCTAGAGATCCCACATTAGATTCTAACTCTGATATAAGATTTATTCCCTCTGGAGCAGGTTTTTTTGTGTGCTCTTCATATTTGGCACAAGGAGCTTCGAAAAGGCAGCAGGACTGGCTTTGACCCTGGGATTTCTACCTCCAGCCAGAGCAACAAAAAGTAAAAGAAAAAAAAAAATCCAGTCCTTGACCCTCAGTCAAATTGGAAAATTATTTTTAGCAAATCCTGAAAAGTGCAGAAAGCAGGAGGGGGAGGGAAGGGATGAACTCCAAACCAGGTTTCAGACATGCCTGAAGGGAATGGCAAACATCCAGGGGGAAGTGCAATCATTTGCATAAATTATGGCAATTTGTGTTTGAAGAAGTTTCTTTTTCTCTCTCTGTGGAGTTTTAGTTTTGGGTTTCTTTATCTAAGGAAAAAAAAAAAAAAAGAAAAAAAAAGAAAAAAGGAATAAAAAGTTATATATTCAAAAGAGGAGGGGACCCAACACCTGGACAAGAAATGAAATTATTTCACTTTTCATTTGAGCCACCAAAACACAGAAGCCCCAATGTAAACTCAGCTGCTCATTAATTTCCAGTGGATTGCAGATGCATCAGCCTATTGATGAAAATAAATATGGGGGGAGTTGAAATTCAAAACTTTTTCATGAAAAACCTCCCCCTCAGGAAGTGAACAAAGTATGGGAAGAAGATGTGAGCTGCAGTTCACATTTTGTGCACTGATGTTCCAGAGATCAGTGAGAAATTAATTAAGTCTACAAGGAAAAATATCCCTCAGGAACTGCTGAAACCCCAGCACTTGAACTGCCCAAGCGGCATCATGAGATTTGCATAAATTTTGGATACAGGTGTTTAAAGTCCTCTTTGTGCTCTTGAAAATCTGCTTAGAATGGGACCAAAGTAACTGTGCTGTGCTCTAAAACTTTTGCACAGATAAAGCTGGGAAATAATACTTATAAAATAAATAAGTGTGTGGAAAAGCTCTTTAAAAAGTAGAAAAATAATAGAATTATTGGAAGATACAGAAGACAGGCATGTGCTCAGTTCAAGTAATCTGGAAGAGTATTCATCCCAAAAATCCTTCACCCAAATCCCCAAAAGCTTGAGTCACTAATCCAACACTTTCAACCCCAATTAAGGACAACTCCTTGAGGATCAGATGTTAAAAAGCACAAAACAAAACACATCCACTTTTCCTTGCAAACTATTTTCACCCAAATGTTCAATTTTTCTGCCCTGACAGCAGATAATGGCAAGGAAATGCTCTCTGAGTTTGTAAAGCAGGTGACTGTAATGTGGCATAAACATGTTCATTATGCAAATCTGATTGCTTAAATCTTCAGCTGGAGCTCATTTGTTTGGATGAGGCAGAAGATGCTCAGTTCTTCGAGTTGCTTTGGTTTATTCACCAGCAGATTTGCTGAGATAATTGTTGATATTCCCCCCAAGCCATTCACATTGAAGGGAAAGCTAAAGGAAGGAAATGTTACCTGGGCTTTGAGCTTCAATTCCACTGCCTAATTCACAGGGAGGTGTTGCAATGATAAGAAAAATAACAATGCCTCACCTTTGAGATATTCAGAGATATTTTCACTTAATTCTTTGAACACCATTGATGTTGTGTAGAATGGAACTCGATTATTTTTGGAAATTGGAGGGTGGATATTAAATAGCTGCAGGTCAGGAAAATAAAAAATAAAAAAAAAACAGGAAAAAGGAGGGACTGGGAAGGGTTAGCTGGGTAAATACCTCCTCAGGGGCACAGAGAAGCTGATCTTCAGTCCATCACAATAAACTGCCATAAGATTTCATCCTCTTGGAACTTGAGGAAGATGAACAGTCCCCTACTCTAAAATAAATACATTCTTCTTTTCTTCCAAAATCACAACATTAAGGCCACTGGTGGCAATTCCCTGTGATGCTGCAAAGCTACTGTCTGTCTGACTGAAACCTGGATGGATTTATAAAAATTTCCTCTCCTCTATTCTGGTTTTCTCTCTCAAGGCCACCTGTTCCCATTCCTGGTGTCCTGCTCTGAGGTGGAAGTGGAGCCATGTGTGAGGCATCCCCTAAATGCTGAAACTCAGGAAGTTTGAAGGAAAAAGGAGCTTCCTCTAAAGCCTCAACCTGGACAGGGGGCTCAGGAATTCCTGGGGTCCTTCAGGAGTTGCCACATTGCAGACATGGATATGGATTTGTAGAAACATTTCCATGTGTCTGTGTATAACAAAAACAACAACAACAACAACAACAATATTAATAATAATATTAACAATATTAACAACAACAACAAAACAACAATAATAATAACAATGTTAATAATAATAATAATAATAATAATAATAATAATAATAATAATAATAATAATAATAATAATAATAATTATTATTATTATTATTATGACAGAAGTTTATGCCCAGTAGCTGGGAAAATCCAGCACTGGAATTTTCACTTGAAATCATGCATCAAGAATTTGGATATTCCATCCTGCCAATACTTGGAATAGAATTCAGAGGGAAGGGATCATATTTCCTGTGGGAGTCCAGAGTATTCCTCTGGATTCCCTGGGAGGTTTAAGACCCCCCTGGTGGGGTCCCCAAAGACCCTCAAATGAAATCCAGGTGTCTCAGGGGCTGGATTTAGCTCCTTGGAAACAATTTACCAACACTGAGAGAAGAAATGTAAGCTGCAAAAATAAATAGAGTGTAAATTAGACTGTTAGAATGTAGAATAAGTAGATTTTTAGAATGTTTATATTAAGGGTGCTCGTGGCCAAGAGGGAGAATTGGGGGTGTGGATAATTCTTCCTCCTTCTCCTCTGTGTCATCCATGCTGGATGACATGCTGGCACTTTCAGATTGGATGGGGACAGAGCTGGGCCATGTTATAAGACTGAAATGTATTGGGAGTCAAGTGTAAATACCTAGTAGGTAATTTAGAGTATAAAAGATAAGTCCTGCCTTTCTCAGGCAGATTCTGCCCTGGAGGTCTGGCCGAGCAGACCGCTGTTCACTGGACAAAGCATTCCTGAGATAAGCAACAATAAGCAACCATGAAGAGCTCTAAGAACAGCCTCCGGCAGCCTCTCATGGGCGAGCATCGGAAAGAGCTGGGCTCCAAACCACCTGTATGTCCTCCAGAGGTAAACTCAGGCCTAAGGAGACACCTCAGGTGGTGACATTTGGGGTCCTTGGGTGGGCACAGACAGTTGGTGTCCCTGGGTGGGCAGAGACATTTGGCATCCCTGGGTGGGCAGAGACCTTTGGTGTCCCTTTGTGGGCAGAGATATTTGGCGTCCCAGGGTGGGCAGAGACATTTGGCGTCCCTGGGTGGGCAGAAACATATGGCATCCCTGTGTGGGCAGAGATATTTGGTGTCCCTGGATGGGCAGGGATATTTGGTGTCCCTGGGTGGGCAGGGGCATTTGGCATCCCGGGGTGGGCAGAGACATTTGGCGTCCCCGGATGGGCAGAACATTTGGCGTCCCTGGGTGGGCAGGGATATTTGGCGTCCCTGGATGGGCAGGACATTTGGCGTCCCTGGGTGGGCAGAGAAAGTTGGTATCTCTGGGTGGACAGAGACATTTGGCATCCCTGGTTGGGCAGGGATATTTGGTGTCCTTGGGTTGGCAGAGGCATTTGGCGTCCCTGGGTGGGCAGAGACATTTGGCGTCTCTGGGTCTGCAGGGATATTTGGTGTCCCTGGGTGAGCACAGACAGTTGGTGTCCCTGGGTGAGCAGAGGCATTTGGCGTTCCTGGGTGGGCAGAAACATATGGCATCCCCGGGTGGGCAGAGATATTTGGCGTCCCTGGGTGGGCAGGGATATTTGGCGTCTCTGGGTGGGCAGGGATATTTGGTGTCCCTGGGTGGGCAGAGATATTTGGCGTCCCTGGGTGGGCAGAGACATTTCGCGTCCCTGGGTGGGCAGTGGCATTTGGTAACCCCGAATGGGCTGAGACATTTGGCGTCCCTGGGTGGGCAGAGATATCTGGCGTCCCTGGGTGGGCAGGAACAGTAGGTATTTCCGGGTGGGCAGAGACCTTTGGCATCCCTGGGTGGGCAGGACATTTAGCATACCCAGGAGGGCACAGACAGTTGGTGTCCCCAGGTGGGCAGAGACATTTGGCGTCCCTGGTTGGGCAGGGATATTTGGTGTCCCTTGGTATGCAGAGGCATTTGGCGCCCCTGGGTGGGAAGAGACATTTGGCGTCCCCGGGAGGGCAGAGACATTTGGCGTCCCAGGGTGGGCAGGACATTTGGAGTCTCTGGGTGGGCACAGACATTTGGCATCCCCGGGTGGGCAGAACATTTGGCGTCCCTGGGTGGGTAGGGATATTTGGCATACTTGTGTGGGCACAGACAGTTGGTGTCCCCTTGTGGGAAGAGACATTTGGCGTGCCTAGATGGGCAGAGACATTTGGCGTCCCTGGGTGGGCAGAGATATTTGGCGTCCCCGGGTGGGCAGAGATATTTGGCATCCGTGGATGGGCAGAGATATATGGTGTCCCTGGGTGGGCAGAGACATTTGGCGTTCCTGTGTGGGCTGGACATTTGGCGTCCCTTGGTGAGCAGAGGCATTTGGCGTCCCTGGGTGGGAAGGGACATTCGGCATTCCCGGGTGGGCAGAGATATTTCACGTCCCTGGGTGGGCAGAGACAGTTGGCATTCTCGGGTGGGCAGAGACATTTGGCGTACCTGGGTGGGCAGGGACATTTAGCGTCCCTTGGTGGGCAGAAACATATGGAATCCCCGGGTGGGCAGAGATATTTGGCGTCCCTAAGTGGGCTGAGACATTTGGATTTCCCGGGTGGGCAGAGACATTTGGCGTCCCTGGGTGGGAAGGGATAGTTGGTGTCCCTGGATGGGCAGGGGCATTTGGCGTCTCGGCGTGGGCAGACACATTTGGAGTCCCTGGGTGGGCAGAAATACATGGCATCCCCTGGGTGGGCAGAGATATTTGGCTTCCCTGAGTGGGCAAAGACATTTGGCATTCCCGGGTGGGCACAGACGTTTGGCGTCCCTGGGTGGGCAGTGGCATTTGGCAACCCCGAATGGGCAGAGACATTTGGCGTCCCTGGGAGGGCTGAGATATTTGGCGTCCCTGGGTGGGCAGAGACATTTGGCATCCCCCGCTGGGTAGAGATATTTGGCGCCCCTGGGTGGGCAGAGACATTTGGCATCCCCTGCTGGGTAGAGATATTTGGCGCCCCTGGGTGGGCAGAGACATTTGGCATCCCCGGGTGGGCAGAGACATTTGGCGTCCCTGGGTGGGCAGGACATTTAGCATACCCAGGAGGGCACAGACATTAGGTGTCTCCAGGTGGGCAGAGACATTTGGCGTCCCTGGTTGGGTAGGGATATTTGGTACCCCGGGTGGGCAGAGACATTTCGCATCCCTGGGTAGGCAGAGATATTTGCTGTCCCTTGGAATGCAGAGACATTTGGCGTCCCTGGGTGGGCAGAGGCATTTGGCGTCCCTGGGTGGGCAGGGATATTTGGCATCCTTGTGTTGGCACAGACAGTTGGTGTCCCCTTGTGGGCAGAGACATTTGGTGTCCCTAGATGGGCAGGGATATTTGGTGTCCCTGGATGGGCAGAGATATTTGGCATCCCTGGGTTCGCAGAGACATTTGGCATCCGTGGATTGGCAGAGATATATGGTGTCCCTGGGTGGGCTGGACATTTGGCGTCCCTTGGTGAGCAGAGACATTTGGGGTCTCTGGGTGGGCAGGGACATTCGGCATTCCCGGGTGGGCAGAGACATTTGGCATTCCTGGATGGGTAAGGATATTTAGCGTCCCTTGGTGGGTAGAGATATTTGGCATCTCCAGGTGGTCAGGACATTTGGCATCCCTGAGTGGGCAGAGATATTTGGCGTCCCTGGGTGGGAAGGGATAGTTGGTGTCCCTGGATGGGCAGAGGCATTTGGCGTCTCTGCGTGGGCAGACACATTTGGTGTCCCTGAGTGGGCAGAAATATTTGGCATCCCCTGGGTGGGCAGAGACATTTGGCGTCCCTGGGTGGGCAAGGATATTTGGTGTCCCTTGGTATGCAGAGGCATTTGGCGCCCCTGGGTGGGAAGAGACATTTGGCGTCCCAGGGTGGGCAGGACATTTGGCGTCCCTGGGTGGGCGGGGATATTTGGAATCCCTAGGTGGGAAAGACATTTGGCATCCTTGGGTGGGCAGAGATATTTGGCATCCCCGTGTGGGCAGAGATATTTGGTGTCCCTGGGTGGGCAGGGACATTTAGCGTCCCTGGGTGGGCAGAGACATTTGGCGTCCCTGGGTGGGCAGGGACATTTAGCGTCCCTGGGTGGGCACAGACATTTGGCATCCCCGGGTGGGCAGTACATTTGGCGTCCCTGGGTGGGCAGAGGCTTTTGGCATCCCTGGGTGGGCAGGGATATTTGGCATCCTTGTGTGGGCAAAGACAGTTGGTGTCCCCTTGTGGAAGAGACATTTGGTGTCTCTAGATGGGCAGGGATATTTGGTGTCCCCGGGTGCGCAGAGACATTTGGCATCCACGGATGGGCAGAGATATATGGCGTCCCTGGGTGGGCAGAGACATTTGGCGTCCCTGGGTGGGCTGGACATTTGGCGTCCCTTGGTGAGCAGAGACATTTGGCGTCTCTGGGTGGGCATAGACATTCGGCATTCCCGGGTGTGCAGAGATATTTGACGTCCCTGGGTGGGCAGAGAAAGTTGGCATTCTCGGCTGGGCAGAGACATTTGGCGTCCCTGGATGGGCAGGGATATTTAGCGTCCCTTGGTGGGTAGAAATATTTGGCACCTCCAGGCGGTCAGGACATTTTGCATCCCTGAGTGGGCAGAGACATTTGTCGTCTCTACGTGGGCAGACACATTTGGTGTCCCTTAGTGGGCAGAAATACTTGGCTTCCCCTGGGTGGGCAGAGATATTTGGCGTCCCTGGGTGGGCAGAGATATGTGGCATTCCCGGGTGGGCAGAGACATTTGGCGTCTCTGGGTCTGCAGGGATATTTGGTGTCCCTGGGTGAGCACAGACAGTTAGTGTCCCTGGGTGAGCAGAGGCATTTGGCGTTCCTGGGTGGGCAGAAACATATGGCATCCCCGGGTGGGCAGAGATATTTGGCGTCCCTGGGTGGGCAGGGATATTTGGCGTCTCTGGGTGGGCAGGGATATTTGGTGTCCCTGGGTGGGCAGAGATATTTGGCGTCCCTGGGTGGGCAGAGACATTTCGCGTCCCTGGGTGGGCAGTGGCATTTGGTAACCCCGAATGGGCTGAGACATTTGGCGTCCCTGGGTGGGCAGAGATATCTGGCGTCCCTGGGTGGGCAGGAACAGTAGGTATTTCCGGGTGGGCAGAGACCTTTGGCATCCCTGGGTGGGCAGGACATTTAGCATACCCAGGAGGGCACAGACAGTTGGTGTCCCCAGGTGGGCAGAGACATTTGGCGTCCCTGGTTGGGCAGGGATATTTGGTGTCCCCAGGTGGGCAGAGACATTTGGCGTCCCTGGGTGGGCAAGGATATTTGGTGTCCCTTGGTATGCAGAGGCATTTGGCGCCCCTGGGTGGGAAGAGACATTTGGCGTCCCCGGGAGGGCAGAGACATTTGGCGTCCCAGGGTGGGCAGGACATTTGGAGTCTCTGGGTGGGCACAGACATTTGGCATCCCCGGGTGGGCAGAACATTTGGCGTCCCTGGGTGGGTAGGGATATTTGGCATACTTGTGTGGGCACAGACAGTTGGTGTCCCCTTGTGGGAAGAGACATTTGGCGTGCCTAGATGGGCAGAGACATTTGGCGTCCCTGGGTGGGCAGAGATATTTGGCGTCCCCGGGTGGGCAGAGATATTTGGCATCCGTGGATGGGCAGAGATATATGGTGTCCCTGGGTGGGCAGAGACATTTGGCGTTCCTGTGTGGGCTGGACATTTGGCGTCCCTTGGTGAGCAGAGGCATTTGGCGTCCCTGGGTGGGAAGGGACATTCGGCATTCCCGGGTGGGCAGAGATATTTCACGTCCCTGGGTGGGCAGAGACAGTTGGCATTCTCGGGTGGGCAGAGACATTTGGCGTACCTGGGTGGGCAGGGACATTTAGCGTCCCTTGGTGGGCAGAAACATATGGAATCCCCGGGTGGGCAGAGATATTTGGCGTCCCTAAGTGGGCTGAGACATTTGGATTTCCCGGGTGGGCAGAGACATTTGGCGTCCCTGGGTGGGAAGGGATAGTTGGTGTCCCTGGATGGGCAGGGGCATTTGGCGTCTCGGCGTGGGCAGACACATTTGGAGTCCCTGGGTGGGCAGAAATACATGGCATCCCCTGGGTGGGCAGAGATATTTGGCTTCCCTGAGTGGGCAAAGACATTTGGCATTCCCGGGTGGGCACAGACGTTTGGCGTCCCTGGGTGGGCAGTGGCATTTGGCAACCCCGAATGGGCAGAGACATTTGGCGTCCCTGGGAGGGCTGAGATATTTGGCGTCCCTGGGTGGGCAGAGACATTTGGCATCCCCCGCTGGGTAGAGATATTTGGCGCCCCTGGGTGGGCAGAGACATTTGGCATCCCCGGGTGGGCAGAGACATTTGGCGTCCCTGGGTGGGCAGGACATTTCGCGTCCCTGGGTAGGCAGAGATATTTGCTGTCCCTTGGAATGCAGAGACATTTGGCGTCCCTGGGTGGGCAGAGGCATTTGGCGTCCCTGGGTGGGCAGGGATATTTGGCATCCTTGTGTTGGCACAGACAGTTGGTGTCCCCTTGTGGGCAGAGACATTTGGTGTCCCTAGATGGGCAGGGATATTTGGTGTCCCTGGATGGGCAGAGATATTTGGCATCCCTGGGTTCGCAGAGACATTTGGCATCCGTGGATTGGCAGAGATATATGGTGTCCCTGGGTGGGCTGGACATTTGGCGTCCCTTGGTGAGCAGAGACATTTGGGGTCTCTGGGTGGGCAGGGACATTCGGCATTCCCGGGTGGGCAGAGACATTTGGCATTCCTGGATGGGTAAGGATATTTAGCGTCCCTTGGTGGGTAGAGATATTTGGCATCTCCAGGTGGTCAGGACATTTGGCATCCCTGAGTGGGCAGAGATATTTGGCGTCCCTGGGTGGGAAGGGATAGTTGGTGTCCCTGGATGGGCAGAGGCATTTGGCGTCTCTGCGTGGGCAGACACATTTGGTGTCCCTGAGTGGGCAGAAATATTTGGCATCCCCTGGGTGGGCAGAGACATTTGGCGTCCCTGGGTGGGCAAGGATATTTGGTGTCCCTTGGTATGCAGAGGCATTTGGCGCCCCTGGGTGGGAAGAGACATTTGGCGTCCCCGGGAGGGCAGAGACATTTGGCGTCCCTGGGTGGGCAGGACATTTGGCGTCCCTGGGTGGGCGGGGATATTTGGAATCCCTAGGTGGGAAAGACATTTGGCATCCTTGGGTGGGCAGAGATATTTGGCATCCCCGTGTGGGCAGAGATATTTGGTGTCCCTGGGTGGGCAGGGACATTTAGCGTCCCTGGGTGGGCAGAGACATTTGGCGTCCCTGGGTGGGCAGGGACATTTAGCGTCCCTGGGTGGGCACAGACATTTGGCATCCCCGGGTGGGCAGTACATTTGGCGTCCCTGGGTGGGCAGAGGCTTTTGGCATCCCTGGGTGGGCAGGGATATTTGGCATCCTTGTGTGGGCAAAGACAGTTGGTGTCCCCTTGTGGAAGAGACATTTGGTGTCTCTAGATGGGCAGGGATATTTGGTGTCCCCGGGTGCGCAGAGACATTTGGCATCCACGGATGGGCAGAGATATATGGCGTCCCTGGGTGGGCAGAGACATTTGGCGTCCCTGGGTGGGCTGGACATTTGGCGTCCCTTGGTGAGCAGAGACATTTGGCGTCTCTGGGTGGGCATAGACATTCGGCATTCCCGGGTGTGCAGAGATATTTGACGTCCCTGGGTGGGCAGAGAAAGTTGGCATTCTCGGCTGGGCAGAGACATTTGGCGTCCCTGGATGGGCAGGGATATTTAGCGTCCCTTGGTGGGTAGAAATATTTGGCACCTCCAGGCGGTCAGGACATTTTGCATCCCTGAGTGGGCAGAGACATTTGTCGTCTCTACGTGGGCAGACACATTTGGTGTCCCTTAGTGGGCAGAAATACTTGGCTTCCCCTGGGTGGGCAGAGATATTTGGCGTCCCTGGGTGGGCAGAGATATGTGGCATTCCCGGGTGGGCAGAGATATTTGGTGTCCCTGGGTGGGCTGGACATTTGGCGTCCCTTGCTGGGCAGAGACATTTGGCATCTCCGGGTGGGCAAGATATTTGGCATCCCCGGGTGGGCAGAGATATTTGGCATCCTGGGTGGGCGGGGATATTTGGCAACCTTGGGTGGGCACAGATAGTTGGTGTCCCCATGTGGGCAGAGACATTTGGCGTCCCTGGGTGGGCAGGGATATTTGGTGTCCCTGGGTGGGCAGAGGGTTTTGGCTTGCCCAGGTGGGCAGAGTTATTTGGCGTCCCCTGTCGGGTAGAGAGAGTTGATGTCCCCGGGTGGGCCGTGACATTTGGCTTCCCCGTGAGGGCAGAGACATTTGGCGTCCCTGGGTGGGCAGGGATATTTGGCGTCCCCGCGTGGGCAGAGATATTTGGCATCCCTAGGTGGGCAGAGACATTTGGCATCCCTGGGTGTGCACAGATATTTGGCGTCCCCGGGGGGGCAGAGATAATTGGCGTCCCTGGGTCGGCAGAGACATTTGGCATCCCTAGATGGGCAGGGACATTTGGTGTCCCTGAGTGGACAGAGGCATTTGGTGTTCCCAGGTGGGCAGAGATAGTTGCGACCCATGGTAGGCAGGGACATTTGGCATCCCCGGGTGGGCAAGATATTTGGCATCCCTGGGTGGGCAGAGATATTTGGCATTCTGGGTGGGCGGGGATATTTGGCACACTTGGGTGGGCACAGATAGTTGGTGTCCCCGTGTGGGCAGAGACATTTGGCTTCCCTGGGTGGGCAGGGATATTTGGTGTCCCTGGGTGGGCAGAGGGATTTGGCTTGCCCAGGTGGGCAGAGATATTTGGCATCCCCTGGCGGGTAGAGACATTTGGTATCCCCGGGTGGGCCGTGACATTTTGCGTCCCCATGAGGTCAGAGACATTTGGCGTCCCTGGGTGGGCAGGGATATTTGGCCTCCCCGCGTGGGCGGAGATATTTGGCGTCCCTAGGTGGGCAGAGACATTTGGCATCCCCGGGGGGACAGAGACCTTTGGCCTCCCTGGATGGGCAGGACTTTGGCTGTCCCTGGGTGGGCAGAGACATTAGGCATACTTGGGTGTGCACAGACATTTGGCGTCCCCGGGCGGGCAGAGATAATTGGCGTCCCTGGGTGGGCAGAGACATTTGGCGTCCCTGGATGGGCAGGGACATTTGGTGTCCCTGGGTGGACATAGGATTTGGCGTCCCCGGGTGGGCAGAGATATTTGGCGTCCCTGGGTGGGCCGTGACATTTGGCATCCCCGGGTGGGCAGAGACATTTGGCGTCCCCGGGTGGGCAGAGACATTTGGCATCCCCGGGTGGGCAGAGATATTTGTCATTCCGGGGTGGGCGGAGACATTTAGCATCCGGGGAAGGGTTGGACATTTGGCGTCCTGGGGTGGTCAGAGACATTTGCCGACCCTGGGTGGGCAGGGATATTTGGCATCTCTGGGTGGGCACAGACAGTTTGTGTCCCTGGGTGGGAAGACACATTTGGTGTCCCTGGGTGGGCAGAAATACTTGGCATCCCCTTCGTGGGCAGAGATATTTGTCTTCCCTGGGTGGGCAGAGATATTTGGCATTCCCGGGTGGGCACAGATATTTGGCGTCCCTGGGTGGGCAGAGACATTTGGAATCCCCGGGTGGGCAGAGACATTTGGCATCCCTGGTTGGGGAGAGATCTTTTGCGTCCCTGGGTGGGCAGGGACATTTGGCGTCCCCGGGACGGCAGGGATATTTGGCATCCCTGGGTGGGCGCAGACATTTGCTGTCCCCGGGTGGGCAGATACATTTGGCGTCCCTGGGTGTGATGAGATATTTGCCTTCCCAGGGTGCGCAGTGGCATTTGGCGTCCCTGAGTGGGCAGAGACATTTGGCGTCCTTGGGTGGGCTGGACATTTGGCATCCTTGGTGAGTAGAGACATTTGGCGTCCCTGGGTGGGAAGGGACATTCGGCATTCCCGGGTGAGCAGAGATATTTGGCTTCCCTGGGTGGGCAGGAACATTTGTCGTTCCTTGGTGGGCAGAGATATTTGGTATTTCCAGGTGGTCAGGACATTTGTCATCCCCGGGTGGGCAGAGATATTTGGCATCCTCGGGTGGGCAGCGACATTTGGCGTCCCTGGGTGGGCAGAGACATTTGGCGTCCCCGGGTGGGCAAGATATTTGGCATCCTTGGGTGGGCACAGATAGTTGGTGTCCCCGTGTGGGCAGAGATATTTGGCGTCCCTGGGTGGGCACGGATATTTGGTGTCCCTAGGTGGGCAGAGGGATTTGGCGTGCCTATGTGGGCAGAGATATTTGGCGTCCCCTCGTGGGTAGAGACATTTGGTATCCCCGGGTGGGCAGGGACATTTGGCGTCCCCGGGAGGGCACAGACATTTGGCATCCTTGGGTGGGCAGGTTTTTTTGGCATCCCCGCGTGGGCAGAGATATTTGGCGTCCCTGGGTGGGCAGAGACATTTGGCTTCCCTGGGTGGGCAGGACTTTTGCCGTCCCTGGGTGGCGAGAGACATTAGGCATCCCCAGGTGGGCAGAGACATTTGGCATTCCCGGGTGTGCAGAGACAGTTGGTGTCCCCGGTGGGCAGAGAAATTTGGCGTCCCTGGTGGGCAGGGATATTTGGCATCCCTGTGTTGGCATAGACAGTTGGCGTCCCGGGGTGGGAAGAGATATTTGGCGACCCCGGGTGGGCAGAGACATTTGGCGTCCCCGGGTGGGCAGGGACATTTGGCGTCCCTGGGTGGGCACAAAAAGTTGGTGTCCCCGGGTGGGCCGAGACATTTGGCATCCCTGGGTGGGCAGGGATATTTGGTGTCCCTGGTTGGGAAGAGACATTTGGCGTCCCTGGGTGGGCAGAGACATTTGGCGTCCCTGGGTGGGCAGAGACATTTGGCATCCCTGGATGGGAACAGGTGTTTGGCTTCCCTGGGTGGGCAGGGATATTTGGTGTCCCTGGGTGGGCAGAGGGTTTTGGCTCGCCCAGGTGGGCAGAGATATTTGGCGACCCCTGGCGGGTAGAGACATTTGGTATCCCCGGGTGGGCCGTGACATTTGGCGTCCCCGTGAGGTCAGAGACATTTGGAGTCCCTGGGTTGGGCAGGGATATTTGGCCTACCCGCGTGGGCAGAGATATTTGGCGTCCCTAGGTGGGCAGAGACATTTGGCATCCCCGGGGGGACAGAGACCTTTGACCTCCCTGGGTGGGAAGGACTTTGGCTGTCCCTGGGTGGGCAGAGACATTTGGCATCCCCGGGTGGGCAGAGATATTTGTCATCCCGGGGTGGGTGGAGACATTTAGTATCCGGGGAAGGCTTAGACATTTGCCGTCCTGTGGTGGGCAGTGACATTTGGCCTCCCCGGGTGGTCAGAGACATTTGGCGTCCCTGGGTGGGCAGAGATATTTGGCATTCCCGGGTGGGCACAGATGTTTGGCGTCCCTGGGTGGGCAGAGACATTTGGCATCCCTGGTTGGGGAGAGATCTTTTGCGTCCCTGGGTGGGCAGGGACATTTGGCGTCCCCGGGACGGCAGGGATATTTGGCATCCCTGGGTGGGCGCAGACATTTGCTGTCCCCGGGTGGGCAGATACATTTGGCGTCCCTGGGTGTGATGAGATATTTGCCTTCCCAGGGTGCGCAGTGGCATTTGGCGTCCCTGAGTGGGCAGAGACATTTGGCGTCCTTGGGTGGGCTGGACATTTGGCATCCTTGGTGAGTAGAGACATTTGGCGTCCCTGGGTGGGAAGGGACATTCGGCATTCCCGGGTGAGCAGAGATATTTGGCTTCCCTGGGTGGGCAGGAACATTTGTCGTTCCTTGGTGGGCAGAGATATTTGGTATTTCCAGGTGGTCAGGACATTTGTCATCCCCGGGTGGGCAGAGATATTTGGCATCCTCGGGTGGGCAGCGACATTTGGCGTCCCTGGGTGGGCAGAGACATTTGGCGTCCCCAGGTGGGCAAGATATTTGGCATCCTTGGGTGGGCACAGATAGTTGGTGTCCCCGTGTGGGCAGAGATATTTGGCGTCCCTGGGTGGGCACGGATATTTGGTGTCCCTAGGTGGGCAGAGGGATTTGGCGTGCCTATGTGGGCAGAGATATTTGGCGTCCCCTGGTGGGTAGAGACATTTGGTATCCCCGGGTGGGCAGGGACATTTGGCGTCCCCGGGAGGGCACAGACATTTGGCATTCTTGGGTGGGCAGGTTTTTTTGGCATCCCCGCGTGGGCAGAGATATTTGGCGTCCCTGGGTGGGCAGAGACATTTGGCTTCCCTGGGTGGGCAGGACTTTTGCCGTCCCTGGGTGGCGAGAGACATTAGGCATCCCCAGGTGGGCAGAGACATTTGGCATTCCCGGGTGTGCAGAGACAGTTGGTGTCCCCGGGTGGGCAGAGAAATTTGGCGTCCCTGGTGGGCAGGGATATTTGGCATCCCTGTGTTGGCATAGACAGTTGGCGTCCCGGGGTGGGCAGAGATATTTGGCGACCCCGGGTGGGCAGAGACATTTGGCGTCCCCGGGTGGGCAGGGACATTTGGCGTCCCTGGGTGGGCACAAAAAGTTGGTGTCCCCGAGTGGGCCGAGACATTTGGCATCCCTGGGTGGGCAGGGATATTTGGTGTCCCTGGTTGGGAAGAGACATTTGGCGTCCCTGGGTGGGCAGAGACATTTGGCATCCCTGGATGGGAACAGGTGTTTGGCGTCCCCGGGTGGGCAGGGATATTTGGCGTCCCTGGGTTGGCAGAGGCATTTGGCGTCCCTTGGTGGGCAGAGACATTTGTCGTCCCTGGTTGGGCAGGGACATTTTGCGTCCCTTGGTGGGCAGAGATATTTGGCATCCCCGGATGGGCCCAGACATTTGGAATCCGTGGATGGGCAGGACATTTGGCGTCCCTGGGTGGGCAGTGACATTTGGCGTCCCTGGGTGGTCAGGGATATTAGGCATCCTCGTGTGGGGAGAGACAGTTGGTTTCCCCGCGTGGGCAGAGATATTCGGCATTCCCGGGTGGGCAGAGATATTTGGCATCCTGGGTGGGCGAGGATATTTGGCATCCTTGGGTGGGCAGAGATAGTTGGTGTCCCCGTGTGGGCAGAGACATTTGGCCTCCCTGGGTGGGCAGGGATATTTGGTGTCCCTGGGTGGGCAGAGGGATTTGGCTTGCCCAGGTGGGCAGAGATATTTGGCGACCCCTGGCGGGTAGAGACATTTGGTATCCCCGGGTGGGCCGTGACATTTGGCGTCCCTGTGAGGTCAGAGACATTTGCCGTCCCTGGGTGGGCAGGGATATTTGGCATCCCCGCGTGGGCAGAGATATTTGGCATCCCCAGGGGGGCAGAGACTTTGGCCTCCCTGGGTGGGCAGGACTTTGGCGTCCCTGGGTGGGCAGAGACATTTGGCATCCTTGGGTGGGCAGAGACATTTGGCGTCCCCGGGTGGGCAGGGATATTTTGCGTCCCTGGTTGGGAGCAGGAATTTTGCGTCTTCCGGTGGGCAAGGATATTTGGCATCCCTGGGTTGGCACAGACAGTTGGTGTCCCCGGGTGGGCAGAGACATTTGGCATCCCTGGGTGAGCAGGGATATTTGTTGTCCCTTGGTTGGCAGACGCATTTGGCGTCCCTGGGTGGGCAGAGTGAGTTGGCGTCCCTAGGTGGGCAGAGACATTTGGCGTCCCTGGGTGGGCAGGGACATTTAGCGTCCCTGGGTGGGCAGAGATATTTGGCATCCCTGTGTGGGCAGAGACATTTGGCATCCACGGATGGGCAGGACATTTGGCGTCCCTGGGTGGGCAGAGAAATTTGGCATCCCTGGGTGGGCAGGGATATTTGGCGTCCCTGGGTGGGCAGGGACATTTAGCGTCCCTGGGTGGGCAGAGATATTTGGCATCCCCGTGTGGGCAGAGACATTTGGCATCCACGGATGGGCAGGACATCTGGCGTCCCTGGGTGGGCAGAGACATTTGGCGTCCGTGGGTGGGCTGGACATTTGGCGTCCCTTGGTGAGCAGAGACATTTGGCGTCCCTGGGTGGGCAGGGACATTTGGCATTCCCGGGTGGGCAGAGATATTTGGCGTCCCTGGGTGGGCAGAGACAGTTGGCATTCTTGGGTGGGCAGAGACATTTGGCGTCCCTGAGTGGGCAGGGACATTTAGCGTCCCTGGGTGGGCAGAGACATTTGGCGTCCCTGGGTGGGCAGGGATTATTTGGCGTCCCTGGGTGTGCACAGACAGTTGGTGTCCCTGGGTGGGCAGAGATATTTGGCGTCCCCGGTGGGCAGAGATTTTTGGCGTCCACGGATGGGCAGGACATCTGGCGTCCCTGGGTGGGCAGAGACATTTGGCGTCCGTGGGTGGGCTGGACATTTGGCGTCCCTTGGTGAGCAGAGACATTTGGCGTCCCTGGGTGGGCAGGGACATTTGGCATTCCCGGGTGGGCAGAGATATTTGGCGTCCCTGGGTGGGCAGAGACAGTTGGCATTCTTGGGTGGGCAGAGACATTTGGCGTCCCTGAGTGGGCAGGGACATTTAGCGTCCCTGGGTGGGCAGAGACATTTGGCGTCCCTGGGTGGGCAGGGATTATTTGGCGTCCCTGGGTGTGCACAGACAGTTGGTGTCCCTGGGTGGGCAGAGATATTTGGCGTCCCCGGTGGGCAGAGATTTTTGGCGTCCCTGGGTGCTCAGAAACATTTGGTCTCCCTGGGTGCGCAGGGACATTTGGTGTCCCTGGGTGGGCAGGGATATTTGGCGTCCCTTGGTGGGCTAGAACCTACAAAGGTGGGTGAGGATCCCTGGACCCAAACATTTGGCCTCCCCCTGGGTGGGCAGTGATAATTTTCTATTCCATGGGAGAATCTTGTTGGCCTTAGCAGACATCTGTGTTTCAAACCAAGACAATTTGTGATCAAAATTTATCTAACTCCTATTCATAAATGAGTTTTTAAAAAGCTCTCCTGCCTCCCCAGCATCTGAATTCCCTGGAGAATTGCCTGGGAGGTGGTGATGCTTCCCAAGGAGCTGCTACATCTCTGTGATAAATGAAACCTGGCATTTTAAGCCAGAATTGAAACACAAATAACGGGCAGAGGGTTAGGAGAGAGCTCACTCTTGGTTGTTAGAAATAATTAACTACCCAGGCCAAAGTGAATGGAACAAAACTAGGGCATAATGGTCAGATTTATAATTATTCTTATTGCTGAAGGCTATCATTAACTTCACAATATTTGCATAAGGAAGATGAAAACAAAATTTTAATCTAGCAAAATAAAAAAAAATAGTAGCTACTTTTTACTTTTATCCCACTCTCCAATTATTATTTTTGTTCTTATTTAGGCACAAAATCCCAAGAGAATTCATCAGGATATATGGAAATTATTTGATAGCCTGGCTTCATGTTATTTAATTCCCAGAAGAGAAAACAATTTCCCCAGCAATAACAAGAACATTTTAATGTGTTTATTTCCTACCCAGATCAGCACCTTGGCCTTTGTTCAGGATGTGAGAATTACTGGGAGGGTGGCAAAAAAATCCCTGCCAGTGGAAGGATCTGCCTGTTGTTCCTTCCACATCCAGAACTTTTTGAGTTGCATCTATACCTCCTGTCCCTGTGAGATTTAGGAAATTCTATTTGAGAACCCAAAAGTCTTTTCTGGGCAAATTTGTCAGAGGTACTGAGCCACATTCCAACCATGATTTTGTTAAAAATTGGAATGAGCTTTGTGGATTTTGAAAGGGGAAAATTTTGGTGGTTCCAAAGCTGGTGCCCCCCAGTTTGTCCCAATACAAACCTTTTACTCCGTGCTGGGAGAGGGGAAATTCTCATTTCTCAGCAGAGAAAAGCAGCACTTCCACCCCTTGCTGGAGCATGGGGAGGGAAGGGTGTTTTAAAACTGTCATTATTTACAGAATTGTTCGTTTTTCTGGCAATAGGGAAAGCACAAAGGAGGCAGGGGGTTTGGGGCACTCAGGTGAGCCCAGGTGGTGCTGCTGACTTTGGTGAGAGCCCCAAGGGAAGAAAACACAAACCAAGAACCTGCCCAAAGTTCTCTGCCTCTTCTCCTGGAGCCTTTTTATCCCAGCAGCTCCTGAATTTCACAAATCAGGGCCTCTGGTGAGGATTGGAAATTCTGTGTTAACTCCAAACAGCTGCTTCCAGCAAGAGCTGAGACCAAAAACCCTAAAACCAACAGAAACAAGGAAAGAGCTCAGGAAATACACAGGGGTGATCCCACTGTTATTTTGGGGATATTTCTTGTCCAAATTAAGAATATCAGCAAAGGGGAGCAGATCTACAGCTCCTGTGTCTGTGCAGAAGTTTAATGGTCAGAGGTGTCACTGCCTTGCAGAATTTTCCCTGGCACTTGCAGCCATTAAATCCCCAAAATACAATTTTATTCTCCTCTGAGCATTCATCTACAGCTCTGAGAAAGGGTGAAGAGTGATGCCAAACAAATCCACTTCCATAAAGCCACCTCCTGTCCCTGTGAGAATTAGGAAATACTATTTGAGAACCCAAAAGTCTTTTCTGGGCAAATTTGTCAGAGGTACTGAGCCACATTCCAACCATGATTTTGTTAAAAATTGCAATTATTTTGAATGCTTCAAGGGGAAAGAAACACAGGAAATCATCCCCTGCTGTGGCTGGGTGCAAATTTCAAGTGTTTCACTCCATTTGCAAAGTGGAAACCCCACGTGCTTTTCCCTCCTCTTTTCTTTTTTTTACCACTTGAAACCCTTTATTCTATTTCCCCTTGGTTTTTTTTTACTGGAAAGACCAAACATCAGAACTGAGCTGGTACTTCCAGGTCCTTCAGAGAGCTTTGTCAGAGGAAGGAAATCAATCAAATTCTCATCTAGAGGGATTTGTTTAATAAAAATCAATAATATTTAATTTCCAGCTAAACCTGCTGCCATGAAGTGGCACCACATCCATAACAACACCTCCAGATCTTGCAATTTCTTTCATTTTTCCATTTATAATATAAATATAAATATAAATATAAATATAAATATAAATATAAATATAAATATAAATATAAATATAAATATAAATATAAATATAAATATAAATATTAATATAAATATAAATATAAATATATGTAAATATAAATGTAAATATTTCTTTAGTTTGAAAGTTGCTTTTTGCAGCAGTGAAGGAGTTTATTTACATGTAATTCCACATTCTTGGGCAGGTTTGAGTGGAAATTTGGGATTAATGAGACTCACCAGAACATGGAGACCAGGGAATTCCCAGAACTCTTTTCCCAGGTAATTTCCAATAAAACCTTAAAGGTTCAGCCAGAGCTCCTGCAATTAAAGCCAAATGCTTGAAAACACAAGAGGTTTTGTTTGTTTGTTTTTGTGGTGTTTTTTGGGTTTGTTTTTTTTTTCTTTTTTTTTTGTTTTGTTTTGTTTTGTTTTGTTTTGTTTTGTTTTGTTTTAAGGATAGATGCATTCAAAATTAATTTCTGACATTTTGTCCTGAAAAAAAACGCTGGGCTTGGAGCAGCCTGGGATAGAGGAACTGGATGGGCTTTAAGGTCCCTTCCAATCCATCCCATCCCAGGATTTTGTGATTCTGAAATATAAATTCTTATTTAAACCCATCCTTTATTTTTTATTTTCAAAGACAGCATTGAAAAGAGAAAAAATATTTTGACAAAATGTATTCCAAATTCCTGATTTTTCTTTGATTTACCAAAATCTAAAGCCACACCAGATTTGGACAGTTTTGTTGGTTTTTTTTCACTCAGCTCTGAGTGAGCTACTTCTCTTATTGCAAATCTTTAATTAAATGAAACAACAGCTTAAATGCCTTAAAAGATTCTCTTTAAATTTTGTTATTGTTTTACAAAGGCAGCAAAAAGGGGTGCAGGGGTAGAAGAACCCTCATGCTGTGCTGAAGGAGTCACTGCAAGGGTGAAACTGTTCCTCAGAGCCACAGGATTGTGGTAGAAAATAAAATGAGCCAAGGACTTTACTGATCAAACCCCTCATTGGAATGGAAGCATTTGGAGATTACTTTCAGCTTCTGGAAAGTACTGACAATAAACAAATATCCAAAAAGCCATCCCAGAACTGTTCATGGGGGGGTTTTATGCATCAAGGCAAGAGAGAGAAATAAATTTTTAAAAAAGGCTAAAAAAGGGGTGAAATATTACCACCAGGTCCTTGAAGGAGTTTCAGCCCACAGGATGCTCTGGCTGCCATGAATAAAGGAGGTGACAAGGTCTGAGACAAGGTTTCAAAAGCAGGAGGAAGAGAAAGTGGAAAAGCCAAGATTTATCGGATTCATCCCAACAGCAAGAGGGGCTCTGCTTGCCAAGGTTAGCTGACACCAGCACAAAAATGGAATAGCCATAAATTTGTCTCCAACAAGATCTATTATCACTTGGAGATGATGAAACCTGGTTTATCATCTGACTTTTAAAATATACACACACACAGCAGGACGTGCTGTTAACAGATAAAATAATGCAGTCTCTGAAATTTGAAGAGGATGCACAAAGCTGGTGTGGATTGAAGTGGAAATAAAGGAGTGTGTGGTTGTTATTTCCCCAAAGAATCTCCTCTTCCTCAGAGGTGTGCAGAAGGCCATCCTATTCCATGGATGGATATAGTAATATATCATCATATTATTATGTATTATCAATATATAATATTATTATAGATGGAATGGAAATAATATCCATTATTATTACATGGGATGGAAATAATCCCACATAAATTTGCAGATTTGATGCTTATTCAACCAAGAGTGGGTTGTACAATTTCCCAAATCCATCCCATGGCATGTGAATTGTGGGAAGAGACATTGCAGGAATTCCCTGCTGTGTTTTCCTAATAAACACACTCCAGGATAAATCTTTTTGTGGCATTGGGTCTGAGCTCTCTCTGCTCCAGCCTCAGCCCCTTTCCATGGATTTCTCTTCACAGGATCTGTGCTGAGAGCTCGAATGTGCTCCAGGAGGCCAGGGCAGAATTACAGCAGCTCTGAAAATCAGACACTGCCAGGGCACTGGAGTCCATAAAAACTGATTCCAGTCCTTAGGAACTGCTTTCAGTTCCATAGGAACTGCCTCCAATCCCGTAAAAACTGCCTTAAATTCATAGGAAGTCTTTACAATTCATAAAAATTGCCTTCAATCCATAAGAATTTCCTTCAACCCCACAAGAACTGCCTTTAATCCATAGGAGCTGCTTTCAATTCCATAAGAACTCCTTCAATCCCATAAGAACTGCTTTCAATCCATAAGAATTCCCTTGAATCCCATAAAAATTGCTGTTAATCCATAGGAAACATCCTCAATCCCATAAGAGCTCCCTCTTCTCTGCCTCCTCCTCACTACATCCCATTTTATGGAGAGACTTGGGAATTATTTGGGATAACTCACAGACCCACTAAACACATGACACCACTAAATTTGTTAATCCAGAAGGAAATAGGAATCCTATGGGAATTATGAGTCACCAGGAAGGAGATTTCCCATCCTGCTGGCACCTCACAGGGTCACCCCATCAGCCAGACCCCACAGAGCTGAGGGAAAATCCTGGAACTCCATCCCAGCTCCAGCCTCTCACTGAGGAGATGTGGGGAAAGCAGCTGGATTTCCTGAGCAGCTCCACTGCTGCTGATTTTACAGGGAATTAGGGCTCTGAGAGCAGAGGAAATGGTTGAATTCCCCAAAACAAGCCTTGGGATTAAATCCTGCTGAGCAGGGAGCAGGAATTGGAGCTGACACAAAGTTTGGGAGCTCCAAAACTGTCCCTGTCAGGGTTTCCAGCACATCCTAGCTCACAAGGAGCACAGGAAACCACAGCCCCTCTCTCCAGAAGGAAAAGTCCAATCCTGACTTCTCAGCATTTAGGAATTTCTTTTTCCTGGCTTCACCTGGCCCCACACAGAACTCCTGAGGATAAATCCATTACCCTGCTCAGGGATCAGGGTTTAATATTCCAGGTTTAAATATTCCTCTAAGCAGTGTTTAGAGGAATAATCACAGTTTTGAGCCTGGATTTGCTTCCAGTCTTGGACACATCAATTCTTTGCCCCAGTTCCCCAGCAGTGAGGGGATGATGCCCGACATTGATCTTTGCTCAATCCCAAATGTTATGGGAGTGAGCAATGGACAGAAACAACCCAGGAGCTGCTTCATTACCCTGCAGAACACTCAGCAAATGGAATAATTCCTCTGCTTGGTCAGGATAAACCCACAAATCTCAATTTTCCTCTAACTTCTGTTGAAAAAAGGAAGGAGGGACTTCATTCAGGTTACTTCTTTAGTGGGCTTCAGAATTGGTTTGAAAAAGGAAAGAAAGAAAAAGAAAAGGGCTCTTCCCAGGCTGATTCATCCCACTCCAACACAGGGCAGATAAATAGCTTTTATTCCTTCAAATAAAAGGAATATAAGAACACTCACAGAGCAGAACTTTATGTGTGCCTGCCACTGACAGAGATTAATTTCATTCTGACTGAAAATCCATACAAACTTTAATTTTGAATGAACCTTTGATTCTCAATTTTTTTTTCACAAGTCCTTAATTTCACTTGGAGATATCCACACTGTGCCTCAGGTTTTGGGAAAAAAACCAAAAAACAGCCACATAACCAAAAAATACCTTCAAAAATATAATTTCTGTTGTTCCTGCTGTTCTATTTTGCTTGGCAGAGCAATTTGGCCCTAATGAATAATTTGAAGCATTAAAACAAATCCCAAGACCAGCTCAGAGGTGCTGAATGAACCTGGATTTCCCGTCCCACAAAGTGGACAGAGGGACTTGAAGGGCTGAATTTTAGTAAAAATCTAATGATTAAACAAATACAATAAAAATTGGAATAATGAAAATAATGAAAATAATAATGAAAATAAAATCATAATAAAGAATAAGGAATAATAAACAATAGTGGAATAATAATAATAATAATAATAATAATAATAATAATAATAATAATAATAATATAGTAATAGTATCCTGATGGCACCAAACTTTGCAGGTCCCAGCCAGGCATTAAAAATGGTTTTTTTTGCCCAGGTAAATCCTAAAATCACCACAAAAACAGGGCACAGAAGGAACTGGAGAACACATGGATGTGACACTTGTAAAAGTGAACATTTTAATTGGAAGTGACACAACGACATAAAAATAGAGGCATGAAAGTCCTGCAAGATTAGCTTGGCCTTTTCCAGGCCCTGCTGGAGGACTGGAGCCTGTATTTGTAGCAGGAATTATTCCCCAGTCATTTCCTAGAGCAAGAAACTGCTGAAATAACCCTCAGCTAGGCACAGAGTGAAATTCCTGGGTTAAAAAAAAAAAAAAAAAAAAAAAAAAAAAAGTGGACACTGCCCAGATCAGTGTGGTTGTTGCAGAATATTTCAGATTAGCTATCAATTCAATGTCACCTAAAATCTTTAGACAAAACTTTTAAAATAAATTGTGTCCTCTAGAGATGTTTTTGAGGAACCAGGGGAGGTCAGCTCCCAGTCCTTCACTCCAAACCCAAGTGAAAAACCCCAGCTTAATTTGACTTTAAAAAAAGTGAATTGTGATAGCTCTGAAAGGCCCAAAGAGCCCAAGGTGTGGAGGTAGAAATTGTTATTGAGCTGGAGAGGAAAAGGGAGTGTCAGGAAAATGAATCCACAAACACCAGAGGTTTGTGTCCAAAAAGGAGACAGAGGAGTCCTTTTACTTTATTCAAATAAAGGCAGAGGCCATGGGGCATTCCCCTGGGGTCTTTCAAATTTTTGGAGGATGCAGCCTCCTTTTTATCCCAATTTCCCTCTGGAATTTTGGCAGATTTGGGGTGTTTTAGTGCAGATTTTAGGACTTTTTTGGCCATTTTTAGTGTGAATTTTGGGGGATTTTTGCATTTCTTAGAATAGAATAGAATAGAATAGAATAGAATAGAATAGAATAGAATAGAATAGAATAGAATAGAATAGAATAGAATAGAATAGAATAGAATAGAATAGAATAGAATAGTTTATAACCCTTTCCCTGCCCCTTTCTCAGGAAAAGCTTCTCAACCAGGGGAAAAAAAAAACCACTTTTTAAGGATGTTTAAAAAAAAAATTGCAACGTTCAGCATCATTTCATCAGCACTGCAGTTGTTGTTAGCACCTTCCACACAACAGCCTGAGGAACAGCAGAAATAATTCCACTTTTTTTTGGAACTGGCCTGTTCCACATCATCAGTGAACAAACGAAACCTGATTGCAAATTTTGAATCCCATCACCAGATCCCTTTTATCTCCTTCTCACCTCTCACAACAGCTTTAGAGAGTGGCACATGAGTGATACCAGTCTGTGGATTAATGAGCACTGGGAAATATTCTTACATGCAAAGGCAGAGCTGAAAACAGGAAAGGTATTAAACAGGGAGGAAAGGGGGATTTACAGCTTTCATTTACAGCTCTGAACTGGGAGGCTCAGTGTTGAATTTTGGCCATTGGAGCAGCAGAAAGGATAATGCAACATAGTTCTTTGTGTAATGGAGAAACAAAAAGAGAGCTTTATTTAAAGAAACACCACACTTATATAGGGCAGTTCGTCCAAAACAGAATAGAAAAGGCTCATTGGCCCAAGGAGGCAACACCTCTTTGAAATCATGCTTTATGCAAAACAGCACATCTCCAGCAGTTGTTTTATCGTTGTTATAATTTCTTGTCCTTGTGCAGCCTGAGAAACCCAAGGCTGCTTTTCCCTGGTTCCCACAGCATCCAACGACAGCTCAGAGTGTGAGACACCCCAGAAATATTTTTTGAAGCCAGGATTTGTGGTGCAGCCTCTCCCAGCCAGGACTTGTGGCTCATCAAGAGCCACAGGAGATGCTCCAACCCCTCTCACTCCACACAAGGGACAGTCAATACTGCCCTGAAATCCCTCACATCAGCCTGAATTATTCCTCTCTTTTTTTTCTTTCTGCTGTTTAATGCCCCACTGAAAGTTCTGACCCCTCTCACCCCCCCAACCCACCCTCTCCCTTTTCCCTGCTCTCAGACAACTTTTACAGCCCAATTCAAAAACTGTTTAGTCAAGCCATTCATCCTTTGTCACTTTAATCTCTCCTTATAAATCAAACCCTCAATCTTCATCATTTCCCTGTCCTTCCACAGCAATCTATTCCTGAGTTTCTGTTCCCTTTGGCGAGTTGATAAAAGACAATAGCAAATATTTGGACGTGTCCTGCAGTTTGCAAATTGTAGCAGCAGCTTTGTTGAGATCTGTTCTGCTGTTTACTCTGCCTGTCCCCTGCATGTTCGTGCTTAAAGCCCTCCCCAACCTCCCAGCAGGGAAAAGATCACCAGATAATCAAAATACTGAATACTGAAAAGGTCAACATGATACTGAACAGAACCTGAGCTACTCCAATGTATTGGGTATTAAAATTATTGCATCTTGCACTTGTGAGAAAGAGCAGGGGAGAAAAAGAGCAAAAGCTGGAACATTAATCCACTGAGGTGCCAAAGGCAGCAATGAAAAGGAGAAAGAAACATTCTGAACCATTGATTTGATCTGATTTCTTTTCTTAAAAAAGGGATTTCCCCTTTTCTGTTGCAGGGTAAATATACAGAATGAAGCAGCCTTAAAAGAAAAAAAAAAATCTTCACTGGGGAAGGAATTCTGGCCTGGAATTGAATGAATTGGAAGATTCTGCTCCAAAAACCTGAAATATTTAGTCCAGTGCTTACACCCTTAAGATGTTGCTGGTGCTTTACCCTAAAATGAGACATGGGAAGAAATTACTTTTCTCACAGAGGTTTCCACCAGATAGAGCAGTCAGGGATGGAAGAGGTTTTGTTATTCATGCTTAGGAAACAAGAGATGCGAATTTGCTGAAATTCCTCCAGAGAGCTCCAACAACCCAGACACAGAAGCTGCATTTGCATTAAATACTGGCTGAATAAATAAATATATCAGCACTGCCAGCAATGAGGCAGCTCTGGGATGTTGCCTGGTGCTGGTAATGTTACACCATGTCTTAGGGCAGAGCTGAAGTTCTCCCTGGAAAGTGCAGGCAAAGTTCTTTGCTTTTTTTTTTTTTTTTTTTTTTAAGGGAATAAAGTAAAGTAAAAAGTAAAAAAGGAATTTTTTTTGCCACTTCAAACTGTTACAAAACAGTTGAGGTGTGTAAACATCAAACAGAAAAAAAAATCTCAAAGAATCTCAGTGTTGGGATTCCAGCTTTTTGTTGCTCATATTTTTCTTCCAGAGAACAGAAACTATTTTTTTTAGCTGTTGAAACTCACAAAAAGTCGATTTTTAAGATGTTTGCAGAAGATTATTTACCCACAGCTTTTTGGACAGGCCCAAGCTCGAAGTGAAATAAAAAAATTAATGATTAATTCACCAGAAGAGCTGCAGATTTTTCTGCCCTGCAGGAAGGGAGTGTGATACATATATGTTATATAAATTATTACATATATATTATATACCTTATTACATATATATTATTTACATGGTTTTTTTCTTACAGCCCTGCCCCTTGTTTGCAGGGTTTGCAAGGTCAGAAAATGCTATAAATTGAGAATTTAACACATTTTTGGGGGGTGGCAAGGCAAGGGAGAGCTCTGATGGTAAAGGGAATTGTGGAAGGATGGATTCAGCCACATCCCTGAAGGCAGCAGCAGCAAACCAGGGAAAAGAAACAAAACCAGGAAATAATTCATCAATTAATTTAATTTTTTTCATATCATAATGAATATCTCAGGAAGGGTTTAATGCCAAACACAGGAACTACAAAGGACTGGGCGTCTTTGCAAGCTGCAGGTTGCTGTTCTCTCACCCAAAAATCCATCCTTGACCCAAGGCTGGGGCTATTTTTGGGAGAGAAAGAGGTCACAGTGAGTGACTCCAAGTGATTTTGGGAATTATCTCCAAGTGAGTTTGGGATTTATCTCCGGGTGAGTTTGGGATATACCTCCAAGTGAGTTTGGGATTTGTCTCTAGGTCTCAGAGAGGTCACAGCTTACCCACAGACATCCCTGAGATCCTTGGGAGGTTACCTGGGGTGCTCAGGGAATGTGAGACTTATTTAAACTGGGAGATTTTATCTCCCCACAAAATCCTGGAATGGTTTGGATTAGAAAGGACCTTAAATCCCACTCAGTGCCACCCCTGCCATGGCAGGGACACCTCCCACTGTCCCAGGGGGCTCCAATTTGGCTTTGGACAATTCCAGGGATCCAGGGACAGCCCCAGCTCCTCTGGGAATTCCCTTCACTACCCTCACAGGAAGGAATTCCTTCCTAAAATCTCACCTAAACTTCCTCTCTCAGTTTGAAAACTGAAATAATCTCTGGTAAGAGCCCCAGCAGAGTTTAGTCCCTAAAGCTGGTTCCTCTCTAAATTTTTTTTTTTGTGACATTTTCCTGATCCGTGTTTGCCTTTGCTGCTTTGATTTAAATCACATTCCCAGATAATGGCTCATTAATTGTTTCTTTCTGGAGATCAGGGTTAAATAAGAGAGGATACAGACACAATAAATTTTGAGATAAAAAGATATCCTCAATAAAACCCTGGGTGGCAATGATGTTGCCATATTAAATTCACAGCATCTGTTTAATAAACAACCTTTCCCTCCCTCTTCTATTCCAAATGTTGCTCCAGGAGATCTTTTTATGGAGGATAATTTTTGATTTTATGGTGGGACTGTAAACAGGCAGGGAAACCAATATTTTAATCCATTCCTCATGCTGGGCTCCACTCCACAGAGTCCTTCACTAAAATCTGGTGCCCTTTTCCAGCTTGAAAACCAGAATTCCAGGAATTATAAGAATTCCAGGAACTTCCTTTCCAGTCTTCCAGGATGGATGTTGTACAAACACAGGTTGGGATGTTGTAGCAGCACACAGGGAAAAAAACAGGAACAGGGGCTAAAAACTCTGTGGCCAAAACTTTTAGTTCTGGGGAAAGGATAATTTTTCCTGGAAAAAAAAAAAAAAAAAGTTGAGCTTTTTACCCAGGGGTAGTAATTTTATGGTTTTAAAAATGCCAAGATCCTGAGTTTTGTTCCTATCCCAAGGATCCTTGTTGCAACTGGGAAAAAAAAAATAAAAGGAAATGGGGGATATTAACTCTGTTTTTTGTTTTTATTGTTCTGATTGATCAGGGAATTAGCATGGCAGTGCTCTTGGGATTGCTCTGGGTGCAGGTCCAGGTGGGTGAATCCTACAGGACTGAAAGGAAATGAAGAAAATAAAATAAAATCTATGGATAATGCAACTTCATTTCATATTCACTGCCAAGGTGCCACACTTGGCTGATAGTGTGAAAGTGCAGATATTTAGAAACTTTTTTAAAAAAAATCTCCTTTTTTTAAACAAGCATGATCGTGTTTAAATCAACATTTTCCCCCACCTGACATCCTCCAGTTCCAGAGCTCCTGTTACACCTCATTTGAGAGTCTGGGATGCCATGAGAAAAGAAGGAGAAAAAAATAACCAGTGGCTGCTCATAACTTTGCAATTTGTTGTGGCTGTTGCCAACCTGAAGGAAAAATCTATTTCCTTATTGACGGTTTTGTCTCTCCCCAGCGTGGATATTCTGCTTTATTGCCAGTGGTTTGTCCATTGTGGGCTCTTGCATTGATTTTTCTGATTTTGGTGAGGGTGAAAAACATCAGTTTTGGGAAACCAGCATGAAACATTGCAGTAAAAACACCATAAACCCATTAATTTTGGGGAACCAGCATGAAATATTGCATTTAAAATACCATCAAGCCAGCCATGCTTTGGGGATAAGGCTGGATTTCTACAATATTTCTAAGGAAAAAAATTAGTGAGTATTTAAGAATATTTGAAAATCAAAGAGAAGCATTTATCCAGTGACTGGACAGCTCCAGTGCCTTGGGTAATAATAATAATAATAATAATAATAATAATAATAATAATAATAATAGATAGATAGATAGATAGATAGATAGATAGATAGATAGATAGATAGATAGATAGATAATTAGGATTCTGGGAATCTGCACAGCCACATTCCCTGGCACTGGTGGTGTGGGAAGGACCTGGCAGTGACTGAATTTCACCCCAGAGATTAAAACCCTCTGGTGATTTTTCATTTTATTCTAAATTAAAAATGCACAGTTACGCTTCAAGCCCACCTGGGGATTTGAAATTCAGGTGGAATTTGGTTCCCTCAGCCTGTTTTTGTCCACCTCATGCAAGTGACCACAAGATTTTGTTCCTCAGACATCTCAATGCTCCCATTTTCTCCCTTTTTCTCCCCATCCCATCAGGTTCTGGGTTGCACCCGCCAGATCCTCAATCCCCTCACACACAGACCCCAATTCCTGTTCCAGAATGTTTGAAAAGCATTTTCAAATTCATTTTTCCTATGGCTGCAGGCAGATTTTTCTTCCTGAAATACTGATTTTTCCTTAAAAAAATATAGAAGATAACAAAATCTTTCTTGGATTTGGCATAAAAACATTTCCACTTCCTACCTTTTGTTTGTTGTTAAATAAATCCGAGGGGTTACATCCTCTATAACAATTATAAGAAGTGAATGTGCTAAGAACCGAGTTCAAATCACTTTAATAATTTACCAAAAGAAAGCAGGAAGCATAAACAAATGATAATGAAACACTTATTAATGAATTCACATCCCAGAGCACTTGTTCCCACTCCTGAGCAATTTCTCCTCTGTTTTACCCGAGCTTGTAAGGAGTGATGAAAATTAAGCATTATCATAGCTACACCTCTCACCTCCAAATTAAAGTATTAATGAGCTGTGGTTGTTTCTTCTCCTCCTGACAATTCGAACACTGGTTGACCTGGATACTTCTGGAAGCCTCAGAGTGGATAAATCTCATTTCTGTCATGTCAGCAAAGCAGCAGGGACAGACATTGCACTGCTCAGAACAAGGCACTGCCTGTGTCAAAAAGAAGGAAATGAAAGGAGATTAACAGAGGAGCTCAAACTCCAAAGAATCTCAGGTATAATATCACAGCAGTGAAAAAAAAAAAAACAAAAACTAAATAATAATTTATTTTTGGAATCTATTGAACACTGAATGCCAATATTGGTCCCTGATCTCATGGATGGCTGCTGTGAGCACAACCCACACTCAGCTCCAGCAGTGCTGCTTCTCACCCCTCCCCAAACACAAACTGATGCTCTGAATAATGCAAAAAATGACAGGAAACTAGACAGACCTGACAGCAAAAAAAAAAAAAAAAAAAAAAACCAAACTAAAAACAATCTCTGTATTAATTTCCAAGGCAATCCTATCCCTCGTTTGAATTTGGCAGCTCAGCTTTTACCACAGAGCATGTAAATAATAAACACAGGCTGCTTGATCTGCCTCTGCAATCTCCTGCCTCCTCAAAAAAAAAACCAAAAAAAAACCTACAGAGTAAAACTGAAAAAAAATCCCTCTTTGGCAATGAAATGACAACAGATCTTGTCAGGGGTGTGACACAGCCACCTTCCCTCATTTGTCACCTCCTGGGGCTGATCAGAGCTGCATGGCAGCCCCAGAGCCACCACAGGGGTGATTGAGCCACGTTTGATTAGCAAAGATAAATATTGCTCTATAAAAAATGGCCACCTGCAGGTCCCCTGCACCCCAGGGAATTCAGGAATGTGCATTTTTTCCTGAGGAGGGGGAGCAGAGAATGCTTGAGCTCCTGGTCCCTGGCCAGGCTGGGCACTGGGAACGGGAGCTAGGGCTGTGCCAGGCAGGGGTTGTGTCCCCAGGGCCACTTCAGTGCCAGCTGCATTCTCACAGGGTGTCCTTGGGTGTCCCAGCCCAGACATGGGCCAAATTTGTAGGAACTTTTGTAGGAATTTTGTAGGAACAAGATCTGGGACAGGGCAAAATGCTGATGGGGCAGAGAGTGAGGACGTGGAAACCTCTGCAAGGATTCATCTCTGAGTCTGGGCTGGAACAGCTCTGCAAGGGATAATTCCACATAGCCAGGGAATTCTGCAGTGGTTTGGGTTGGGAGGGATTTTAAACATCACCCCTGCCATGGTAGGGACACCTCAACTACCCCAGGCTGCTCCCACCTGGCTTTGGACACAAAAAGGAATGTCACATTTGTCTTTGCAGACAAGCTGTGGATCTGCTGGGAGATAAAAACCAGCACTGAGAGATAAAAGAAAGAATGGGAAGGATTCCACTGATTGATGAATGGGAAAAGATATTTGCCTTTACAAACAAACTGTAGGTTTGCTGAGAAATGAAATTGGATATTGGAAGATGAAAGGAGCAATGGGGGAAAACCATGAACTGTATAAGAATTAAAAATTAAAAGGGAGGGTTGTACATTAGAGGAGAATCTCAGATATCAGGTGTTTGGGCAGTCTGTGCCTCTCAAGTACCTCAGCCCATAGGGAAAGAGAGAGGGAAACTGGGATAAAAAGGAGGCTGAGTCCTCCAAAAATCTGAGAGATCCCAGGTCAATGCCCCATGGCCTCTCCCTTTATTCGAATAAAGTTCCAGGACTCCTCTGTCTCCTTTTTGGACATAAACCTCTGCTGTTTGTGGGTTCATTTTCCTGACACTTCCAAGGATCTTGGGCAGCCCCAGCTGCTCTGGGCAATCTCCACAGGCAATTCCCACATTCTGAGTGCAGAATATTGTCCTGCAATACAAAGAGCATGACCCTGATGTGGATTTGGGTATCCACCTCCAAGCTGAGCATTTGCGTTGCTTTGCTGAGTGGAATTTGGGAATTTTGGGAATTTGGGAAATCTGGAATTCTTGCAGCCCTGAGCTGTCAGGGTGGAGGTGCAGGCTGTGCCTGTGCCATGGGAACTCCTAAAAGAGCAGGAACACACCCCAAACCCCACCCGAGCAATGACCAATGCCCTCCAAAACACAAATCCCCAACCAGGCTGGGAAGAAGCAGCAGGAAATAACAGAAAGGGCTCACCCCATGCTTTTCCTCTGCTTGGAAACACGGGGTATAAACAAGAATGAAGGACAAATAAAGCTAGTAATTACATTCTACAGTTGATAACTATCTGTATCTACTATGCAGAAAAAAAAAAAAAAAACGACCTGCTTGTAAGACCCGGAGAGCTCAGGGGTCTCTGATCTCCAGCTGATGGGTTCAAAGCCAATTTCTGTTAACAGCCACTTAAAGCTCATTTCCATTCCAAAGCCATCAGGTGCCACAGACTGGGACAAGCTGTGACACGGAATTAGAGGCAGAGGTGACAATTACCTTGGAAATACCTACAAGAATCACACTGGCACTCCATTGTTCCTAAGTGGGTAATTCAAGTTTATCATCGATACCGAGGGTGTGTCATGGAACGAGAGGCTTTTGATGCTCTGGAGATGAAAGGAAATTAAAGCTAATTCCTGGAAATGTGTATAGTTTCTGCCATGAGTGGGGAAGTATTTCAGTTTCTCCCAAGGATTGAGTGAAGGGATCTCTGCACATTATCCTTGTTTTGGTGGAAGTTACATTCAATTCCTGATCAATACTGTTTATTTTGCCAGCTTTAATACCTTGATGTCATGCACTAGTTTATGTCCTGCTGTAATCTACTGGCAGTTCTTTGGTTTTACACTGTGTAGTGAGTAATTCTGATTAGGATCTTTTGCCTGTTATCTATTGTCTGCTTTATAAAGAATTCATTTTTACAAACAGATCTGATTTCCTATCACTGGAACTTGAGGCACAAAGTGATTCCTTAAATTTAAACTATTGCCAAAATCTGAGGTTGAGGAAGGATTTACCTCTATTTAAACCCCATTCTGTGAAGGACTTTAAATACACAACTGAGTCTTTTCTGCCCCTGGGTCAGTTTTGGGGCTCTTAGTCCCAAAAAAAAAACCTTTGAGGAGCTGGAGTTTGTCCAGAGCTGATGAGGCCATGCCAGTGTTGCTCAGACTCCAGGAGTGCAGCCTCAACATCTCTGCCTGCTCTGCCACCCAGGCTCTGCTCTGAGCACAGAAAAACCTCCCTGCCCTCTGGTAATTTATTTTTAACCACCCAAAAATCACTCCCAAAGCCAGCAGGGACAGAAATCCCGTGCTCTAAAGAACTGGAGCCTGTGTTTGGGGACACCAGGGTGGTGGCAGAGTGATTGTGGAGCATCCCTGGGGATCCAGGAGTCATTTCCTAGAGCTGGATTGATGTTCCTCCACACAAATACAGATGATTTGGAGCAGGGGAGCAGATTTCAGAGCTCCAGTCCCAGGAATTTTACTTATCTGTGGGCTGTGACAGCGTTCTGTGAGGTGAAGTCCTTTGAGAATTAGCTAAAGAAAAAGAGGGGAAAAAAAAAACAAAGGGGGAAGAAAAAAGGAAAAGAAAAAAGGATACAGCCAGCCCATAAATTAATGTTAAATTACAGAGATCCACATCAAACAGATATTTTTGAACATAAGCAGGCTCAGACTGTAACACAAATGAGAAAAAAACAACTCCTTGTCAGCTCTGCGTTTCCAGCAGGATGCTGTGGTGCTCTGCTCACTGCCCTGCACTAATTAACCACTTCATTAATGCCTGGAATAGATGTAAGTGACCATCCCACTGACAAAGATGAAACACGACTTGCAGGAGTGGCTCCTGACAGAGGACAGGAGATCGTTATGAAATTAAGGAAAACAATGGCATCAATCAGAGGAAATGCAATTTGGATTCCCTGCTCGTGCCTGGGGGCACATCTCACCTTTCTGTGGGAATATTTCCAGCAGCAGGATCAGCATCTGCATTTCCCCAGTCTCAAGAATGGTTTTTCCAATGATGTGCTTGGACATGAGGAGGGGAATGAACCTGATGGGAGGGTTGATAATTTTTTATAATTTTTTATGATTTTTGATGATTTTGGTGATTTTTGATGATTTTTTAATAATTTTTGATGATCAAGGATGATTTTTGTGCTGCTCAGCACTCATACATCATGCAACTCTCTCCACAATCCTCCATCTCAAGGTGAGCAAACAAATATAAATAATAACTGGGAGCCAAGCTAAGAAAAGATGCTTAATTCCATCACACTAAAAATACCAACAAGTGCTAATTATTAAGTTTGTCTTGGAATAAACTTTATTAATGATTTCTTCCTCTGCATGCAAATTTTTATGACTCTCCCACTGTAATTAAATTAGCATTGTTTATGCTTTGGAGTATTTAAAGTCTGAAATTACAGGCAATAACTATAAAATAGAGTGATAATTAATGATAATAATTCATTCCTGCAGAAACTGGGCTGATGCTTTCGCAGTTACGACACTTTTTATTCCCAGCAGCTACTTTATGGTACTTGAAATTACTTAGCAATTCTCCTGAGCTAATTTTTAGTACCAGGCAAAAACTTTCAGGAGTGGAAGGGTAGGGTTTGGTGTTCACCTTTGGATAGATGGAGTTGCTGGTCATTTCTGGATGCTTTCTCTGAGACACTGGAACACAGCAGAGAAGTGGATTTGAGTTGAGACCTTGGAGGAAGGATTTATCATGGAATACTGGAATATTTTGTGCTGGAAAGGACAAAATCCCATCCAGTGCCATCCCCTCCATGGCAGGGTGTCTTGGTTTGAAGAACAGGAGTCTGCCAATAAAGGCAGAAGCTTCTCTTTGAAATGGAGAATATAAATCCCCTCCCTCCAAATTATTATTATTCAAAACTTCAGTCAACAACAACAAGATCAACACCACCAAAAGGCGATGGGAAGTGCAATCCTAAATCCTCCCTGTTGTAAAAGCTGGTGCAGCACCTAAATCTTCACAAGTTTTTTGTGTTTAGCTGCCCAAACACCCCAGCTGGATGCAGGGAGAGTCCCCTGGGGACACTGAGGATTAATTGCAGATTCCAGAGCCAGGCTGGCAGAGCTGGAGGCACCAGGGTTTGTTCAGTCAGAGCCTGTGCTGCTCCTCCTGCACAAGGAGGGTTGAAATCCAATTAAAGTGCCCGTTTTCTGGCAGTGTCCGTGTGTTTCCAGCTCACTCCTTGCTGTGGCACCTCAGCCCCTGTTCCAGGAAACCTCTCCAAGCACAGCCAGGTCACTCCATGTCCCTGCAGCCAATTCTTTCAGGAGCTGTTTTGAGAGCTCCACTTTTGCAAAAGTAGTTTCTTGGCAGCTCACAGAGCTCTGAGGAGACATCCCTCCTGATTAGAGCATAGATCTTCCCTCTGACACCCTGAACTTTTTGTTGTTGGCTGTGAGGTTCTGCAGGCTCAGGAGAGAGGAAAAATTCCAACCTTTATGTGCCCAGGGAGGAACATTTTAAGCTGCTGCTGCCACCTTGCTTCTCAGCTGGACACAAAAAACATGCTGGTCAAGTTGTTGGAAATGATGCAAGGTTTAAAATGTTTTTATGTAACTTTACTCAGGGGTTTTTGGTTGAACTTCAGGACTGAAGTTTCTTTTCAGGCACCTGTTTCACCACTGATGAGCTGAACATCTCAACAGGGTGGAAGTAGCACAGAAGATAGACAAAATATAACAAAATATAACAAAATACAACAACCATTAACAAACCAACTCCAAACATCACCTCTGGCATGGTCAGAGGCACCTGATCTGGGGAAAGATAGATAAGAGAACAAAGAATGAGAGCCTAATTAACATCAATTAAGTTGGGATCAATAAGCAGTAAGAAATCAAATACTAAGAACTGTGGAATTTGGGACCAAGGAACATTGAATTAATGAATTTCTATGGGTTTTGATGATATAGGTATGGACAGGTCTAGTAAAAATCATGTGTGATGGAATGATTTCCTCTGCACAGCCCGGGCAATGTGTGGGTGAAAGTATTTCTGTTCCACATCCTGCCAGAAAAAAGTGCCCCAGCACAGAATCCTCTCACAAATGTTGGTTCTGGGATATTTTTTCTCTTATCTTATATTTACACATATAGATACACAAACAGAATGGGTCTGCTGGAGCAGCTGTCTCAAAGCCTTTATTCCACCCTTTTATCCTTTATTCCACCCTTTTATCCTTTATTCCATCACAATCAGCCTCATTTTATAGAACCAAGCAAGGGAGATGGAAACAGCTTCAGCTGCTGGCACAGCAGACAAGTTGCTCTTAGTTATGTGGTCTTTTACAAGTTTTTGAGCCAATAAAATAATATTAAAAGCTGACAAGCATTTGCTGTAGCCAATTAGTATAATTACATCCTCTTGCTTCTAACAATGCTTATTTGTAATGGTTTAAAACAATGGATAAAGCTTCATTATTAAGCTTACATAATTCTACTGTCTTGCTTAACATATTTTCTAAGACAGAGAATATTTAGAGCATATTTAAATATCTAGAGATATTTTCTAATATCTCTACACAGCACACAGCTCTATTATTTCCTGACCTTGCATCCCCAAATTTCTTGCATTTCTTCACTCTGAGATTTGCTTTCCCACAGCTTTCTGAGAGTCTTGTACCTTTTTTATCTCCCACAAGAAATGCTGGTTTAACTGGGCCCCTTTGTATTACAGCATGTCCTGAGCTGGAAAGACCCACAAAAATAATCAAATTCCAACTCCTAGAGGATAAAGAGGAGTTTGTGACCCGGTCAGCTCAGCCCTAATACACAGAAGGGCAGGATCCTCTCCCAAACTCCCTGCAAAAAACATCCCAAACTCTGTCTCTCCTGTAAAACACGGACAATTCCAGATTATTTCCTGTGTGCAGCTGCTGAAGGTGTTGGCATGGCAGAGGGGGAATAAATGTGTTGTTTATTTGCAGAGGAGGCACAGAATGAGCTGCTCTGGTCCCAGTTTGCTCAGGCTGTGCCTGCCAAGGTATCCCTCATCCATGCTTGGGCTGAATTCCCTTCCAGCCATGGAGAAAGGATGGGGCTGCCTCCCACCTTGGAGCCACAAAATCTGCTTTATGAGCTGTGAAACGTGGAGTTTGGGCAGGAGATCACATCCCAGAGATGAGATCCCAGCTCAGGGACCAGCAGGGCATTTCTGGGAGCACAGGAGGGGCTGCAGGGCTGGGACACACACAGAACACTCTGCCAGCAGGGATGGAGGGAAACATTTCCTGGCATTGCTTCTGCTCCTCAGATGGGAGTTATAACTGGGTTTCTAAAATTATTTTTTAACTGCCCAACTAAAAATTTGATGCAGGGCAATTGTGGAGCAATATTATTTATGCTTGGTGTCACTCTAAACGTTCAAAAGATTGGCAAAGCTCTAAACCACACATAAATGTTGTACTCCTCAGATCTACAGCATAACCCTAGCACTGGATAAATTTTGGCTTTTAGCACTTTCCTTCTCAAACCTTTGAAAATTTCATGTCATTTCTGCATAAATGTTATCAGCTGGCTGCACAGAAATCAACCTCCAGAGCAGAACAAAACCCAAGTATTTGCCTTCAGTTTTTACAGGAATTCACCTCTTCTCCCTCTCCAGAGACAGTGGGGAAAAATGACATTATCAAACTTCCTCGTTTTCTTGCCTCCTTATCCCACAGAAACAAAAGGAATTGAATATTCTTAGTTTGCAGAACCATGAACTAAATTGCTGGGAGTGAAAAGAGACAGAAATAAAAGGCTGGAATGTGAAGATACAAAGAAAGCATTTCCAGACCTGTGGGTTTTTTCAGGTTCTCTGTCTCAAAAGAACAAATTTTGGGCCAAAGTATGAAATCCATACTAGGCAAGGAATCAGTTTCTACCTCACTAAGTCTTTGGAAAACTGAGTTTTCTGGGGGAAATCCTCACCTGTGGAAGAGTGAGCCTTTGAATCACTTGAGAATTTGTCATATTCCACCTTAGGGACAAAATATGGCTGTTCCAGCAGGAGCTGTGAGGGGAGAATTCATTGCTGGAAGTATTTCCTAATTGGGGGTTGGAGGTTCCCTGGAAAATTCAGTAAAACATTGTAAACACACAGGAGCAGCTGTGTCTGGTCTCATCCAGCACTGAGGTTTTAACAGCCCTGGGAGGAATAGAGAGGAATTCAAGAAATTCACGTGCCAAGGGCACATCAAGAGCATCTGGTGGAAGAAGGGACAAGTCCAAGTCCCAGCCCTCCTGCACCTGCCTGCTTTGGGAGCCCAGCCAGCCAGCCAAACATCCAGAAATGTTGTGGGTTCAGGGCCAGAGCCATGGGAATGATTCCCTTGTGTCCCAAGTCGGGAATAAGCATCAATTAAAGTCAAAACAGTCTAAAGGTTTCAGCACCAAACAGAGAATTTTTACAAGGGATGGAGGGACAGGACAAGAGGGAATGTCTTCCTGCTGCCAGAGGGCAGGGTTGGGTGGGATATTGGGAAGGAATTTCTCCCTGGGAGGGTGTGAGGGGCTGGGATGGAATTCCCAGAGGAGCTGTGGCTGCCCCTGGATCCCTGGCAGTGCCCAAGGCCAGGCTGGAGCACCTGGAACAGTGGAAGGTGTCCCTGCCATGAAACTGGATCATATTTTAGGTTCTTCTCACCCAACCCATTCTATGAATCCACGAGCATCTTCCTTCCTCTTTTTTTCCTACACGAAGTTGCATCAGGAATGCTTCATGAAGAAAAGATTCCCCAACTTTGGAGCACTATGTGTAAAGTCTGTGATAAATATTCATTCCCAAGGAAGCTGCCCCCCACAAGTATGAATTCCCCTTTCCATGAAAAGCAAACAAAGAAAGGGGCAAAAATGACAGCACAGGAATGGATGACCTGGGGCATAGCTGCACACCCTGCACCAGCTTGGCTATTAATTCCAAGGAAATGCAAGGAAATTTGGGAATAGATTCCTTTGAATGGGAAACCTGGACTCAGGCACTCAGCAGAAGCTTGGCTGACACAGCAACAGCAGTTGGGTGTTGTGGGTTGCCCACAGGGGTAAACTGTGACCCAAAGACAAACCAAAAATTCCTCCCTCCAGTTTCTGCTGCATCTTCTTTCTATTCCAGGAAACATCAAGAGCTTGGGAGTTGTTTTCCTGCTGCTCCAGGAGAACCCAGTGCTGGGGTGTGACTAATCCAGGGATGCTCCATGCTCTGCTTTGCTGGTCCCTGACCACCCTGGTGTTTCCTCACAGCTCCTGCTCTTTGGTCACTGCCCCAAACTCACCAGGGACTGAATCAGCACCTGCTCCAACCCCAGGCAAGAGGCTGAAGGTTCTGCTGGATGGCAACCAGATTAAAATGAGCTGAAATGTTCTGCTTATTGATAACCAGAAAAAAATTAGCTAAAAAATTCCGCTTTTGATAACCTGGCTGAAATGAGCTCAAGGTAAAACATAAGGAGCTGAAAAAAGTCACAGCTCATCAAGATGTGTGGATGTGGCACTGAGGGATGGATTGAGGGCTGGATTTGGCAGTTTGATGGTTTGACTCAAGGATCTCGAGGGGTTTTGTCTAACCTAAAAAATTCTAGGATTCTAAGAAGTCAAACTAAAGAGTCTCAGCTTCATCCCTGTGCTCTCTGCCTGCACAAGGTCGTGACAATTCACCCCAAAAAACGACGACACCACTGAACCACAAACTTTTCACTTTTGCTGTCAGCAGCCACAGCAAGGCTTCCAGGGCTTGGAATCCTCATCCAGCCAGGCCTGCTGCTCTCCAGTGACCTTCAGAGCCTCGGGGAGCAGCTCTGGAGGAGGAGGAGGAGGGCAGGACACGGAGATTTAGTGCTGAGCAGCCGCTGCAGACGTGGGCAGGCAATTACAGCTCCTGCAAATAGCGCTGAGAACATCAATGGAGCAGGGCACTGATCCAGAAAAGCACTTAAGCACGTGCTTAACTTTAAGAGCTCCTTCCTCCCTGGCCTGATCCTGCACCATTTTAGAGGGAAAGGAAAAATTCCAGAGAGGGAAAAGCTCTTTGTGCTGCCCCAACGAGCAGGAAGGAGCGTAAGGTGATTTAGAGTGAAGGAAATTGTCACAGCACTCTCTCTTGTTTACAATTCAGCCTGCAAATCCCTCATCCTGAGGAGGAGGAATCAATAGAAAACACTTGCCTGTGGCAGCAGATCGAGGGACTACAGGAACTACAGGAAAAATACACCTTTAATTGGTATTAAAGCCATTCAGCAGCTCCTAAACACGACAGATGCGTGATATTAAAAATAATCTCTGGTTTTGCATGTGTGGATTTTGCTGGAGATATCCAAGGGCTCCAAGGAAGTTCAGCTCCATAATTCACGTGGTAGATTCTGGTGTGAGTGCACCAAAGTCTCCCTGTGTCTGCTGAAATGCCTGATTGATGGGTTCTGAGGATTCCAGCATTTGGAAGGGTAATTTCTTGTAGCCAGGGGTTTATTTATGGGATCAGCACTAAAAGCAGAGACAGACCAAGCTGAAATAGCACAAACTCGAGCAATGGAATCTGAAAGCAAAAGGGTAGAGAGGGGAAAAGTGTTGATCTCATATTTATGGGAACTCAACACCAACTCAGCCTCACAAATTCCAGCTTAAAATATCTAATTCCGCCGTCTATTAATAAATTGTCCATGTAAATATTCCCTATTTAAGCATTTTCTCTGATTCAGAATGGCTGTGTGATTTATCACATAGATCTCTGATTACCAATTGCTCATAATTATTTGTTGTCACCACTAATTGCAGCAGTGACAAAGAGCAATGTGTTGCCTGAGTCGTGATCCTGCAGCTGAAACTGGGAACAGCAGCAAGTCTGGAATTAATAATAGAAAATAAAAATGTTCTGTACCGTGAACTCCTTGGGGCAGGTTCACCTCATGCTAACACTCAATATTAATTCATCAGGCAGAATTCTGGTCCCTTGGAACTTGGAATTTGGCTCAGGATCGGGTCTTAGAAGGCAGGGATTTGATCATGACAGAGCAGGACTGAATTTATTCCTCACCAAGTCCCTAAAAATGCTCCTTTCTCCTCTTCATCCTTCCCCCATTTCAATTTCTTGGATAACAGAGGCTTCCAGGAGGTGATTATTTTTTCTGGAAGAAGATCCAGTCTTGAAGATGCTCTACGTAATGCACCAGGAATTATTTCCCTGGTGTGACATGCTGGGACCATGTCTACCACATCAAAACCACAAGACAAGTTTTGAGTGCAGATACATGAAATAAAAACCGAATTGAGTTTATTTCTGACAGCAGAGGTGGAAACTTTGGGGAGTTTCCACTGGGGATAAACAACTTTGCAAAGTCACTGTGAAATTATTGCCAAAACAATGCCAAGACTTCTTGTCCTGCCATCCCTCCCCAATTCCAAACCTTCCAAAAATCTGCTTCATTAAACTTAGAGCCAGGAAAACTGAGCAGGAAACTAAAATAGAATAAAATAACATCAAAATAGAATAAAAAACCCTACTCAGGCTCTGATTTGGCAGAGAATCACTGGAGGAGATGCAAGGGGAGGCTAAGGAGCACTGGAAAATGAAATTGTAAAGAGTTTTTAGGGCCTGATAAAAGACTCACGCAGTTTGCATTTGTATGTAAACCTGGAGATAAGAAATGTTGACTTGGAAATGTTATGGAATAGGACAGATATTATTGAGAGAAAAATAAAATTATAAAAAAAGTTTTAAATGATGGCCTTGCAAATAAGACTAAATACTTTAGAGAAATAGAACTATGAAAGATACATTGTAATAAAACCCACAAGGGGTGATTTTAAATGATTGGCTTTAAGGCATTTTACAGCAGGATGTGACAAAAGCTGATAAGCCAAGAAATGTTTATATTGTATTGTAATTAGGAAATAGTTGGCTTCTGATTGTGAATCTTCTGATTGTGAATTGATGGCGTGAATTGTAACTTCTGTATTGTCTCATCCTTCATAAGAGACTGAAAATGAAATAAAAGTTTTTTAAAATGCCTCTCAGTTACCCCATCTCTGGGTCAGAAAAGAGCAAAATCCCACAGAGCACAAATCCCCACCCTGGAGCTCCCAGAGAATCCCAGATGGGGCAGCACATCCACATGGGGCCACTGGGCTCCACCCATCTGGTGGCACCAGCCAAACCCCAATTGCTCCTGGGCTCTTCATCAACATCCCCCTTCCCCCATGTCTTAGGTTGCAATGCAGGATGTGACCAGGGCTGTGTGTTCTGTCACCATCTCTTAAACCAGCTGGGGCAGTGTTCTTTATCTTTCCCACAGCCCATCCTCCCTCCAGGAGATATCTCCTGTTAATGGCCAGTGAGTCCCAGTGCATGACTGATAAAATTCCATCATCCCACTGGGAGATGCTCCACCCAGGGGGAGGAGCCAAACATTTCCTACCCAGATAAAAACTGAGATTTGGAACGCCAGAGCAGCCTTTTCCACTGGATTCCAGAGGAAAACCAGACCCTTCCACATCATCCCTGGAGCTTCAGAGGAAACTGCACCTTCTCCAGGAGCACTGCTCCAGCTGAACCACATCTGCCACTGCAGGAGGATGCAGCCACCATTGAATGGGACTGTGCCAACACCCTGACTGACTGATGGGTGTCAGCTTGGATTCTGACTCTGGCAGTGCTTTGGGATTGTTCTTTGTAATACTGCATTTCTATTTTAATTTTCCTAGTAATGAATTGTTATTCCTAATTCCCATATATTTGCATGAGAGCCCCTTAACTTCAAAATTATAATAATTCAGAGGAAGGGAGTTTACATTTTCCATTTCAAGAGAGGCTCCTGCCTTTATTGGCAGACACTTGTCTTTCCAACCAGGACACCCCAGCACTAGGGAACTGCATCCATGTCCTTGTCAAACCTTTGGGAGGTAAAATGTGGACACACACAGAGGCTTTATTTTCTCCTTGGAGAATTTATGTTCCGTTACATTCCATTATGGGTTTTTTTTTCAGCTGTACATTTAAATGATGTTGAATCAGTGATCATTAAACTGAACCCCTTTTTATTCAGCAAGGTTGTGATCTTTGATCCCCCAATGCCTCTCACTGTGAGCCAAAGCCTTTTATAATGCTGGTAAATTATTACTTTCCTGCCCTGAGTTTTAATTAAATATTTGGAGTCAGCAGGTGTCAAATCATAGCTCCCATATCAGCTACAACTTCTACATGACACTGCACCTTTCAAAAGTCAGGAGCCAAACATCCTAAAAATAAAACAAACTCTTTATTCTGCCCATTTGCAAGTGAAGAAATGGCTTTTAATTTAATTTTCTGTGCAGAAAGGCACTACTGGAACATATCAACTCATGATTCTGCTGTGCTGCCCTTTTGTTTTGTTGATGATATTCTGAAACAAACAGAAATTTCTCAATTTGGAAATTTGCTGCACAACATTTTCCTTCAGCCATCCATTCAAATGAAGTTGTAGCAGTTTTCTTTTCTAGAAGTTTTACATTTTGCACATCCCCAGGGGTTTCAGGCAAAGAAACTGGAATCAGACACACAAATGGCATTTCTCCTTCCAACCTTTTAGAAAACCTTATGTCATTCCCAGGTTGCTGCAGTGAAGGGAGGGAAGGCAGCAAGAGTCACTTCAAAATATTAAAATAAAACTGTAAAAGCCAATTTTCAGCAGGGAGAACAAATAGAAGTTTGTTATTGCCACATGGCTGGGTGTCTTTACACTGTTTGTGCACTGCATAAAAACAATTCTACTTTATAAGTTGGATAATGGACTAACTGTAATTTGCTAATTAAACTCATCAAGTTGCCCTACACGCCAAGTTAGGCAAAAGTGTGACAAACACCCAGAGCTCCCCTTGTCCTTTCTCTGCTTTGCTGCACATGGAGAGAGAGGCTCAGCTCATTTCCACAGCACAATCTCCTCTCCCACCCCTTGTGCTGTTTTTATGAGGGAAAACCACACTGAGCAAACATTGGGTGATCAGGGGTGGATTGGGCCTGGACTGGGATAAATATTTGCCATAAATATTTGTTAATCACTTCCTTTTCACAAAGCACAGCTGGAAAGTAAAGCTGATGTGTTCAGTGGAAATGATCACCCAGTAAGAGCAGCAAGCTCGTGGCTGCTGGGAATCCCTCAGTGGATTTCGCTTTGCACATTGTTAGGGATGATAGGTGTGAATTCCACTTACCTCTGACTAATAATGTTGGAAATTAAATCCCTTGGAAATAATGATATCTCTTCAGGAAAAAAAAAAACAATCCAAAGTGCCTGAGCCAGTGAGACAAGGACAGCCCAGTGCACCTCAGCTCTGGAATGAGGCAGTGTGGTTTGCATGAAGAGCAGTTTATTCATTTTAACTCTTGGGGAAAATTAAAAGCCCCACAGTTTGCTTGGTTAATAAAAATCTATGGAGAAAATTCTTGTGTTGTCCCACAGATTCTTCTGGAATTCAGCATGGAAGTTGTGATTGCCCAGCATGTACCCAGTTATCATCAAATCCCAGCGTTTTCCTGAACATTACTGATGTGTCAGAATCATGGAATCATAGAATCTCCCAGGTTGGAACTAAAGGTCCCCAAGTCCAACCATCAACCAGCACTGTGGTCACCACTGAAATCCTCAAGTGCCACACCCAGGTATTTTTGGAACCCTCCCAGGGATGGGGGCTCCACCACTGCCCTGCACTGCTCCAGGGCTTGACAACCCTTTCTATGGAAAACTTTTCTCTAATATCCAATTCAAACATCCCAGCCACATTCTGCTGTTGATGCACAAATCCTCAAACCACCAGCAGTGAAACCAGAACCAGGAAGGAACTAATTCTCTGTGGAATGCGGAAAAAATGGGAAGAAAAAGACATAAACCAACTTTCCACAGATTTTCAAACACTGTGGTGCTCAGTGAGGCTCTGGTTCTCTGATGAAAATTATTGTTTTCCAAAATAATTAAACTGGTAACCAGTTAATTGGCAACTACCTGAGCCAGGTTTGTTCTCCAGAAATGGCACCACCTTGCACAGAGGTTGGTGAGTTCTTACTCCAGTACAAAAATGGGAATGGGCTGCTCTAAATCTTCCCCCTAAGCCCAGTCTGTGAGGAAATCTCTGTGCCTGTGCCATAGAGGGGAAGTCAGAAAGGACTGAATGTGTTGGGACTCAGCAACTTTCAACATTTTTGGAGAAATTAAAAAACTGGAGAAATTCCAAATGTCGAAAACAAGTGGTAACAAGTAGTAAACTATTTTTAGTTTAACAACTTGAGCTTCAGGCTCTGTTTTCCCTCCAGCCCTTGACTTTCACAGGGAATTTCAAAGTGTCCATCATAAATCAGTTCTTTGCCAGAGCTCTGGCATATCCTGGGATATAAACAGCAGGAAAACAGAGCATGGAGGGGTTCCTGCCCTCCCTCAGGTGCCTGAGGGAAGCAGAGACAATTCCTGGGAATAAGGAGACCCAGAGGTGCCTCCAGTTCTTAGCAGGGCAGGTGGGGCTCCTGAAATCCCCATTTGGAATTAGGGATTCATGGCACAAAGTGAGAAACACGGAGCAGGGAGCCAAGAAACTGAAAAAGACAATGTTACAATAAGTCATAGTAAATGGATCTTCTTTTCTGGGAAAGACCTGAGAAAGGGCAAAAGTAGATTAAATTAAAAAAAAAGGGAAAAAAAGAAATTGAAAAAGAAGAAAAAAAAGAAACATTCTCTAAGGGTTTTTTTCACCCAAGGGAAGGTTTCAAATCCAGTGCAGTTATTTGCTCAAATGAAATTAAAGACAAGCTTTAATAAAGTTGGACAGAAGCTCATTTTCCACTCCCAGCCTCCTGTGCCAAACTCAGGTTGCACTGAACAACATCCTGGCTTGTGAGGAAATATTTACAACCCTTCCTGGGTGGAAAACAGCCTTAGCAAGACATAAATTGCCTGGTTTGAAGATAAAAAGAATAAACACAGAGTGGGGAGTCTGATGTGTTTTTTCTCTCAGCTGAGCTGTTTTGGATTTTTATTTGATCCTGGAAATTCCACCCCCCAAGTTTCAAATAGGTAAATTTTTGCTTTTCTAAGAGTTCCTTCCCAGGACAAAATCCACTTTTTGTGATGTCTTATTTTGGACACCTCATCCTTGTACCTGAAAGGATTCAAGGGAAAATCATCAATGAGCACTGGAACTGAGCCCTGTCAGGTGTCAGAGCTACAAGGCAACTTTTTCCATATTTTTCCATATTTCCCCTATTTTCCCCTCCAATTCCTGCATGCCTGAACACTTCCACTTGGCTTTCACCCCCACTAAGAGAAAGCAGAGCATTGTAATAACCAGGAGGTAAATCAAGATATGACAAAGCCCTTCTTCAAAAGACATGAGTGCACTTCAATTAACTCGTGGATTTTGCTGCACTAATTGTTCCCATTATGTTAATATCATAATTGCAGCCATTTTCTTACATAATCCTGCTGCTGCTCACAGAAAGGGAGAGGAAGGAAGCTTAAATGTGCCCTGAGAAGTTTTCAAGGCAGAGAACAGGGGGTGCAGTTAATTTGGGAGCATCTTTTGCCTCAGTCAGATGAAGCAACTCAAGTCATTAATTCTTTGTGAAGTTCAGGAAGCCAAGCTTTTAAATCATAATTAAACAATGTTTCCCTCCCAAAACAGCTGAATAGATGTTCGGAACAGACATTACAATGATTTTTTTTTTTTTTTTTTTTTTTTTTGGCAATGGAATTGCTAATAGATTAATAAGTGGGAAGATTGTTTAATAGAAAAGTGCTGGTTATTAATAGGATTGGTAACAGAACAAGGTTTGGGAAGGAAGTCTGGTTAATGATCTCAGAGTGAGGTGCAGCAAAGGAAGTGTGCACAACCTGCTGGGAGCTTCTCTCTTGTCCTTTTTCCACTCTTTTCCCATCCTTTTTCCTCCTCTCCCTCTCCAGCTATTCAGGATCTGGAAATGTTGTGAATTAATATTAAAGAAAATAACACTCTTCATTTCAGGGTGTGCCAGGACACAGGGACACCAATTTTACACAAATGCAGAGGTGATTTCAGCAGCCTTTAACTGTTCCTTCTCTGTGCTCTCACTCTGCTTTAATGCAACAGTGCTGTGCCACCCAGGAGTTGTGGCAAATATTGACACCCTAGAGACATTTCCCAGTGGCATTTCTGCTCAGCTCTCTCAGTTTGCTGGGCTGGTTGAGGAGATCTTTTCCCAGTGGGCACCAGTGTCTTACATCCTCCTGGAACAGCAACTTTTGATAGATTTTCCCCCTCAAAAATTCCACAGGAGGGTAAAAAGGGGAAAAAAATCCCAAACCGAAAAACAAACAGGACAGAGATGAACTCTGCTTGAGAAGAATTAAATGGGACCTGAATTCATGGTGGGACCTGGGCAGGTTCTGTGCTGAGGGTGACAGCTCAGTGAAGCAGGAGTTGCTTACACAGATGTTCCTCTTAGGTCAGCTGGAGCTTTTTGATAACTCCATAAAATCTCTGCCAGCCCAGGAACTCAGCTCAGGCAAGGCAGGCCCAGGGAGTGAAAATGAACCCTCTAAATATTACCTGGAGCGAAGCAGGGCACATCTGACTAGAGGGAAATGTTCCTCCTGGCATCATCTGCCTGCCTCTGGTGCTAATAAACCATAATTCCAAATGACTTGTAAGCTGTGTAAATAATGAGTGACCTCCCATTAAGGGCTGCTAAATGAATGAGCTTCGCTGCAGTTCCCACTGTGGGACCAGTGATGGAGAGTGGTTGATTGTGGTCTGCTCTGAGGGTGATTTACATCATCCTGGCTCTGTAAAGGGGAATTAAGTGAACATAAATGTGATCTATGCCCACTTTAAGAATCCCTTCCAGCCTGGGTGTTGAATAAAGGGAGCTTACTGTAAATAAGGCTGAGAAAAATGACATTCAGTTGCTGTTTTGGCAAGAGAATGAAGCTCAGTAATCCTCAGGGGGTGAGGGCTGCAGCAGAGGAATTTCAGCTCATGGGCTAAGAAAGGGGACAGGATCTTCACAAGGTATTTGGACAATAAATTCAAGTCTCTTTAGCCAGGTAACTGACAAGCAGCTCCTGATGCCTTTCCTGCTTAGGAAAATGAAAGCTGGAATGTGGGAATCCAACACCAGGAAGGATTCTGGTAGCACTGAACTGAATTCCATGGCCAGAAAGTCACATCAACAAAGCTCCCCATGGCAAAAGTTGAGAAATAAAAGAAAGCAAAAATTCCCCCCAGTGACAATTAAGAAATAAAAGAAACAAAAAAATGCCAAATTCCTGACCGATAAAATAAAAAGCAGAATGCAGCATATCCCAAGATTATTTTAATCCAATAAAGACTCAGCAGGTCTCAAGTTCAGGTTGTCAGACATTCCCAGTAACAGCCAGGCACAAACTGGGGCTGCATGGAAAGAGCGATGAGACTGCACCAACCCAGAGCTCACAGCCCTGCCCCAGCTTGTTTTTACCAAGGCAACTTTCCTGGTGCCCAACTGCACCACAAACTCATCTCCAGGATGCAGAAGAGAGCAGGTCACACACTGAGCAAATGACAGAATTCCCTGCAGGTGACAAAAAGCAGCTTGTCTATCAACAGCCTCCCTTCGTGCCTGACTTCCAGGCACATTATCTTTGCAGAAAGTGAAACGTGGCTAATGAAAGAGGGGAAAGCAGAGCCTGTAAACAGCACAAAGCAAATCTCCCAGGCTGCTAGGCTTCACTGGAGTGGAAGGAGTTGAGTGCCTGTGCTGCGCTGTGGGCTCCAGGCTCTGCAGGGCAGGAACTCCCAGCCTGGGAGAGCTCACACTGCCAGAGCTGCACTTGTCCTAAAATGCTCTTAAATCTTCTTCTCCCATTCCCTCCCCCTCCTTCCTTCCCTCCCACACAGATCCCAGCTGCAGATCCAGGAGCTTGACAACAACCCCACCTGACTGAGGGCTTTGTTTGATGCCTCTCATTTTCCCTGTGTGTCACAGCCCGTTTCCACAGCTGCTGCTCCCACACTTGGAAATTTATCCTGAAATAATCAGGATTTGTGTGAAGGCAGAGCCCTGTGGTTTGGATAAAGCAGAAGACAAGCTGCGTTTTCTCCAAAGGTGATTTGAATGCCCCTGGATCCCTGGAGGTGCCCAAGGTTGGATGGGGACACCTGGGACAGTGGGAGTGTCCCTGCCCAGGCAGGAGTGATCTTTCAACCTAAATAATTCCAGGATTCCATGTGCTGATTTAGATTGGTGTGTTGGGCTGCAATACAGGATGTGGCCAGAAATGTGAATTCTGTCCCCATCTGCTGCAGCCGGGTGGGGCAGTGACCCTGATCTCCTGGCACATATCCTCTGCTAATGGGCCATCTTTAAACCAGCTGGGCAACCATCTTTATCTTTCCACAGCCCATCCTCCCTCCAGGAGATATCTCCTGTTAATGGCCATTGAGTCCCAGGGCATGACTGATAAAATTACATCATCCCACTGGGAGATGCTCCACCCAGAGGAGCCAAACATTTCCTACTCAGATAAAAACTGAGATTTGGAACACCAGAGCAGCCTTTTCCACTGGATTCCAGAGGAAAACCAGCCCTTCCACATCATCCCTGGAGCTTCAGAGGAAACTGCACCTTCTCCAGGAGCACTGCTCCAGCTGAACCACATCTGCCCCTGCAGGAGGATGCAGCCACCATTGAATGGGACTGTGCCAACACCCTGACTGACTGACGGGTGTCAGCTTGGATTCTGACTCTGGCACTGTTTTGGGATTGTTCTTTGTAATATTGTATTGCTATTTTAATTTTCCTAGTAAAGAACTGTTATTCCTAATTCCCCTATCTGCCTGAGAGCCCCTTAATTTTGAAATTATATATAATATATATAATTATATATATAATAATTTGGAGGGAGGGGGTTTACATTCTCCATTTCAAAGAGAAGCTTCTGCCTTTATTGGCAGACATCTGTCCTTCAAACCAGGACAACTGGCTGTTTAAATTGGATATCAGGGTCAGTTCTTCCCTGTGAGGGTGGTGAGACCCTGGCACAGGTAATTCCATGGATGCCCCATCCCTGGAAGTGTCCAAGCCAGGCTGGATAGAGCACCCTGGGACAATGCCCATGGCAGGGGTGGATGATTTTTAATCATCACTGGATGATTTTTAAGGTCCCTTCCAACCCAAACTATTCCATGATTTTTGTGTTTTGGGGTGCTGGGACTCTGTGTACCAGAACAAGAACAAAGATCAAGCAGAAATTTTGAAAGAGTATTTTTGCCAATATTAAGGAATCGCCGCCTCAGAGCAAAGATTATGAAATACGGAGCAGTAGTTAAAATGTAAAAATTGAGAGATTTTAATCAAGATATGGAGGTGTCTCTCATGCCTGTTTTAAGGAGAAAAGCCACTTGAATGAGGATGAACAGATGGATATTGGGCAGCACTGAAAGGCAGTAATGAATAACCTCAAAATTAAGAGCAGGAGAAAGCAGAAAAATCTTTGATGTTGTTTTCACCACATGAGAGTGGAAGAGTTTTGTATTTTATGAGAAGGTGACTGTAACCCAAACCTCATGAGAAAAACTCTGGTGTCAGCAATGTGAGGTCAAATTTCAGAAGCTGCTGCTGATTTTTCATCATTCCTTCCCAAGGGAGTGCAGATTTAGCACTGCAAAGTACACCTGGAGTCCAAAAATACACCTGGATTCTAAAAATATACCTGTAGTCCAAAAATACACCTGGTTTCTAAAAATATACCTGGATTCTAAAAATACACCTGGGTTCTAAAAATGTACATTGATTTTAAAAATATACCTAGATTAAAAAAATACACCTGGATTCTGAAAATACTCATGGATTCTAAAAATGCACCTGGAGTTCAAAGATACACCTAGATTCTGAAAATACTCATGGATTTCAAAAATACAACTGGATTCTGAAAATACACTTGGATTCTGAAAATACTCATGGATTCAAAAAACACACCTGTATTCTAAAAATACACTTGGATTCAAAAATATACCTGCATTCAAAAAATATACCTAGATTCTGAAAATATACCTGGATTCAAAAAATACACCTGGATTCTGAAAATACTCATGGATTCAAAAAGCACACCTGGATTCAAAAAATACACCTAAATTCTCATATGGATACATGGAAAATATGGCATATTTTGGAATTATGGAATTCTCATATGGAAAATACTCATGGAAGTCAAAAATACACCTGGATTTAATAATATACACCTGGATTCTGAAAATACACATGGATTCTAAAACCTCACCAGCATTCCAAAACCTCACCTGCATTCCAAAACTACCCCTGCATTCCAAAACCTCACCTGCATTCCAAAACCACTCCTGCATTCCAAACCCACAGCTGGATTCCCAAACCCCTCCTGCATTCCTGCCCTGCACAGCTCCATGTGGCTGCTGCTCTGTGCCTGAGTCAAAAGAGAGAAAACTTCTGCTGCTGCCTATGAGATCTGGATGAAATCCCCACTAACAACAGGAACTACAAGTTCATTTGAAGCCTTTCCTGTCAGTTCTGTTCCAGTCTCTCTTCAGTCAATCCAGGCTGCACACGCTTGGTTCTACTGCAACTGAGCCTCAGGAAAGAGGACAATTTACATTAAATTTACTTTAAATTTACTTTAAATTCACCTTAAATTTACCTTAATTTCACCTTAAATTCACCTTAAATTCACCTTAAATTTACCTTAAACTCACCTTAAAGTCACCTTAAATTCACCTCAAATTCACCTTAAATGTACCTTAAATTTACCTTAAATTCACCTTAAATGTACCTTAAATTTACTTTAAATTTACTTTAAATTTACCTTCATTTACCTTAAATTCCCCTTAAATTCACCTTAACTTCACCTTAAATTCCCCTTAAATTCACCTTAACTTCAACTTAAAGTTTACCTTAAATTCACCAAATTATTCCCCTCCACTAAAAAAAACTTCATGGCTGTGGAGCAGCTGTCCCACACAGCAATCCAGCCACTCTGCCACATTCAATGGCCGCCATTATTTATAAATAAAGTCAGTAATTAAGATTCAGTTTGATGACCTTGAGCAGCCCCTGGGGTTCACTTTTCCCTTTTTAAAATACACGTTGGGTATCTTGAACTACCCTTTAGGTAATGTGAGAGAATCATGACATTTACCAGGAAAAATCCTTAACGTGAGATTTGCATCCAGAAATGATTAAAACTCATTTGATATTTAACAGCGTTGCTTTACATATAATATTTGAAAACAAACATCACCAATAAAACTTTAAAAAATCAGGAGAATCAACCCCCTCAGCCTTCCCTCCTAACTGCAAACAATAAATCATGGGCTGTTAAGGAGTTTTAAGCCATAAAACTGCAAATCAGGCATTTTGTGCTGCAAATCGATTTCTATTGAGAGCTCTCCCTCCGTGCAACTTCATTTGGAGCTGCTGGGGGTTGCTAACAGAGTTTGCAGCATCAAACATGGATGACAGGAGCTAATCTGGCTCTCTGGGGGCAGCCCCTGCATCTGCAGGAGAAATGGAATTTTGGGGTGGTTTTTATATTTTTTTTTTTTTCACTAAATGCAAAGCAGGTAAAATCGAAAGCAATTTGTGCAGAATTGAAGAGCAAGTTAAAGTGCTGCTGCAATCCATCTCCAAAAGTTCAGCTCTGCTCTATTTGAATTTTTCTTTTTCATTTGTTTTTAGCATTTATTACAGCAGGGAATGATGATGCCTGAGGAAGGGGAGATTTAGTGCTTGTACAGGAACAGGAGCAGACCAGAACTAGGAGCACTTGTGCTGCCTGATGCCAAATAATATCTTTGCCTGATTCTGAAATGCACTGAAAATAAAAGCTCTGCATTCATGCACTACATTAGCACTGAAAAGGAGCCCCAGAGAACATCTCATTTCTACAGCATGGATTATCAAGCTGCCAAGAAAGAACTACTGCAAACTGATTTTATGATGCTTGTTACTGGCTGATAAAATTTATGTTGTCACGCAGCAAACACAGATTCTTAATACTTGGATAAAATAGCAGTTGTCATAATGAAATCAGGCTGCCTGGGAGCCAAAATAAAACAAAAATGAAAGGGAGATGGTGCTTTAGACAATTTTAGGAGTTCAGTGGAGACAGAAAATATTAAGACAGACCTGAGCTTGTTCACCTTCTCATCACAGCCAAATTGGATTAGTGGGTATCTGGCTGTTTGCTCCTTTGTTTGGTTCCTGTCTGCAGTGAAGGGACAGGTTTGGGATTGCCAGGAATGAGAAGTGATTGGATAATTCTCATTCTGCATCCTCAGGGAGAGGATGCAAGCCATGAGAAGATGTGTGGGCTCTCGGGGTGAATTAAATTGCAACACTCACACAGTTGAAGTTAATTGCCTGACCCAGATCCTTTTCTGGGTTAGGAATGCACTGCTCAGGCTTTTCCAAGAGAAAATGCCACACAGATATTCCCAGTGAAGACACTGCAGGTACTGGACTTTTATCTGGAATTTCCTCAGACCCAGAACTATTTCAAACACTGAAATTGCACGAAAATTTGATGATATCTATGAAATCTCAGCCCCATAGAAGAACTGCATCACCAGCTGAGTGGGGACACAATTTCCCCAGAGTTCATTGTTTATAATGCAGAATGTGCCTAATTAAAGTCCACAGAGGGACTTGTTTTCCTGAGGTTCAACTTGGGTGCAAAGTTGTTTTGAGGCAAACACACCAAGGATGCACAGACCCCTCACCATCCTCTCTGCTCATATGTGGGCCTCACATGCACATGAAGACATTTACTCACTCCATAAAGTTTATAAAGCCATCACTGAATATAATTAAAGGTATATTTTCTTCCAACTGATCTTTTTAAAGTGGGTCATCATGTTGATTTAAGTAACTGCAATGGTGCCTGTGAATGTTTAATGAAAATAAAGGCCAGTGAGGAACAGGCAAAGACAATTTATTCTCCCATTCCCATTTCACTGAGGTTCTTACTCACAGCTACAAAGCCACTTTCAGAAGTCATAATAAGATCATTTCCTCTCCTCCCCCCTTCCCCATCCCTTTTATTCCAGGAAGATTAAAAAGAATAAAAGAATCTGGTCATAAAAGCTGAAAGGGACAAGATTCACAGTGGCTCTAATCCCTGCCCAGCCTGCAGAGTGAGGCTCAAATGGGTTCTGTCCCTGGAATTGTGACATTCCCAAGCAGGTCACAATTCCTGAGAGGTGATCCCATCACTCCCTTACAGAAACAAGCCTTGAACCACAGCAGTGACAAAGCAGAGGAGCAGTTTGGGTTCCCAAACTCTTTTTTTGAGCTCTGTGCCCCACATCCATCACCCTGAGGCACCACCCACACACTCCAGGTGTTTACACTGAGTTTATTTCTCAGCATCCCCCCCCAAAGGGAGGGGTTAAAGCCAAGGCAAATTGGCTTTATTAGTTATTTATTACTTATATTGGCAAATCACTGATTTCCTCCCCCTTCAGGTGTGTGCACTGGGGAGTGACAGCAAATAAAGATCAAGTTTTACACGTGCCATGTCACCAAAGGCTCTGAATTAAAAGAGCAAACAAAAAAAAAGGGAGATTTTGTGATGTGACTGCAAAGTTGGAGAGGGCTGGGAGCAACCTGGGCTGCTGGAAGGTGTCCCCTGGATGAGCTTTAAGGTCCCTTCTACCCAAACCACTTCAGGATTTTTTGATTAAACACCACCCCAAAAAACTCAATATTTCCATCAACCATACTGGTGAGAATTCTGAGAATTCAGATGGAACTCACACTGGTGAAGGAGAGATGTTAAACCCCACAATTACCTTTGGGCTCCTTCATTTGCAGTTATTGGAGCCTGAATTTTCCCATAAACATTAAAGTGTGACAAACCAGTGTCACGTAAGAGACTTTCAGTAAATCAGACCGATTTTTTCTGAGAGATCCATTAATAGTTGTTATTAAGCAGAGGAACATAAAGCAGCATTTGTTCAATCACAGCTCAAGTGGCCTTTTCATTATGGGCTTCATCTGCCACTGCTGACAGAAACAGGGGCCAGGATTGAGCTAAATTGGGTGTTATTGGCAGGGCTGCAATACAAAAAAAAAAAAAAAAAAATACTGATTTTTTTATTAAAAAATAAAAATATAAGGTCTGTCCAGGACGAGATAAAACCCAAGAACCATCATCCCTGAAAGACCAATGGTTTTCCATACTAAGGCGTTGGTTCACATGTAAAAAGTTCCCATTTTTATGCACATTGCCATTTTCCCAAATGCAGAAAATTCCCAGGGAAGGAATTCCAAGGAATCCTGTCCCTCCTGAAAAGAACCAGAACTCCAGTGTCTCACCTTGCAGAGCTCAGAGGGGCAGCAGCTCCAGGTCTGTGAAATCCTGATTTGTTCGTGGCCACAAACCCTTGAAAGAAACATCATTACTGCTGGAGTTTGCTTTATGAGCCTTAAGTCAAGTTTGGATTGTTAGAGGGGTTTTATGGACGTCTCTGGCACGAGCAACAAACCTGGAATTTGGATTGCACTGGTGCTCGTAAAAAGCAGGTATTTACTGCTCTCTCTGTTCCCACCAGCTCATAAACTGGGCTCCCCTGACCTGGAATGGGTTTGAGATTTAAAGGTGACAAATCCCAGCCAGGATGTGGAGCAGGAGGCTCAGAGCAGCTCCTGGGTCACTGCCCCTCCCAGAGCCTTTCCATCAGCACAGGGACTCAGGACAGCTCAGTGCCCTCCCTGCAGGGCCTGACACTGAGTCCCTTCTGCAGGTTCACTTGCCAGGAAACCAGGAATTTATTTACCTTTTTTTTTTCCTAAAGGAATTGATGCCCCACACACTGGGAGTTCATCACCTCAAAAACCTTCAAACAGCTTCTTGTCAAACCCTTTCATTCAGAATTTAGGAAAATCAATCATTACCAGATAGATTAAATCCCAATGTCACTTTCGGACATTGGACCCCTGTGTTGGTTCCTGAATCAAGTGCAGGACTGAAGCTCCAATTCCATATTGTGCCATTTCTGATATTTATCTCTGGCAAGGAGCTCAAGTGACAGGAATTCTTCTCCCAGTGTGCCAAGTTATTTATTGGGTGGCCTCAGGGAAGGTCATCTTCCCTTCCTTCTCTCACTGTTTTATTTATTTACTGTATAAGTGTTATATATAAAACATTATTGGCTTCCTTTGAGAAGTTTTTTTGAGGTTTGGGAATGAAAAACAGGTGCTGTTGTTATTCTCAGACAAGTTGTTCATCTGCTCCTGTCAGACAATTCTCTTTTTTTAAGGGGAGTTCAGGAAAAATAAAACATTGACATTTGCATGAGTGGCACTGGTGTTGAAAACACACATAATTCTTTGTGGTTATAAAAATAAATACAAACATAAATAAATACCCTTTGTGTCCCACAAGAGTAACAAAAATCAGCTCCAGTGGTGGATGGGGCTTGACCTGAAAGCTCCAGAAGCTTCTCTAATGAATTAAACAAAAAAATACAATATTTATATATTTAAAATAGAATATTTATTATTTATTCCAGAATCCCTGGAATATTTACCAAAAAAATTATACTTGGAATTATAACATTCACACTTAACTCTGGGGTTTTTCCCCCTGCACAGAAATAAACTGATTTTCTTTGAAGTTTTGCAGAGTTTACACTCAAACTCCCACGTGAGAGAACAAAGCAGGCTGGAAAAGTCATTGCTTTATCACACATTCCTTTATCACCAGATCACACAGCAGGGAGGTGAAATAATTCAAAATAAACAAGCAAACAAAGCAGGGGAGTTTGTGCAGGGCCCTGCAAATCTCCATGGAAAATTTGGGGGAAAACTCCCCAGTTTGTCCCAGTGCAGGGAAGTGACACCTCCTGTCCTGATAAACCCCCAGTGATCCCTGAAGAGAAAAAGCAGTCAATTATCCAAATAAATTGTGACTGGAACACTGGAGATCATTTTATTCTTGCCTGGAGGGGTTTTTGAAACTCTCCCTATGAAATTGTCTCGTGAATAATTCACTGGAAGTGATTTACTTTGGGGGGAACTTACAAGGGAGAGCCTTTCAGAGCAGTGTGTTGTCAGAAGTTGTTTAAATTATTTAATCCTAAATTCCAAACAAATTGACTTAGATCAGGTTTCAATAGCAATTAGCAACAGCTGCTGATTTCTTTGTGTGTTAAGTTAAATGCATAGAAAGGAGGAAACGACATTATTTCCTCCTCCACTCCTAAAAAAACATCAATAAAACAAAAATCCATCTCTTCACTCCCTATATAGTTGTGATACAATTAAAAGTTCTGCAGTGGACACAGGAAAAAAACCCAAGTGTGGCTCTGTTTAATTAAGAAATAATCAGAGCAAAAGGAGAGCAGCCAGTCCTAAATCTGATCATTTCTCTCCTCTTCTGGGCAATGGGACAGCAGAATTTATTTTTAAGTCTTTTGAATTTCATCTTGGGAGAATTTAAACGGGAAAGACAGAAATTAAAGTGAGTTATGTTAAGCAGAGAGGTTAAAAAGTCCCAGCTGGCTCCAATGCAGGCAGTGCCCAGAGCATCCCTGGGTACAAAACTAGGAAGGTACAAAACCGGGATGAGCCTTTGCTTTCCCTCAGCTGCTGAAGGGATGTGACCAATAAAACACCTCAGGTGGATTTGAAACTTCTGAATTCCAGCACAGATCGAGGCAGCCTTAAAAATGCCCCTGAATGGTTTGTTTAAAAGGAAAAAAAAATATATATTCCAGGGACTAAATATCAGCTGTTTGAAGATATTCTGAAATGCAGCCAGAAAAATGGAAAATGCTTTAATAAATCTAATTTATGGTGCTTGTCTGACTGGATTCTTCTCTATCCTTTGCTATTGTTTTCTTGCAGCTTTCCCTGTACAGATTCTTTGCAGAAGAACAGAAATATTTACAGAACCAGCTCGGGCCCATCTCCTGAACCACCTCAGCCTCGTGCAGAGCTCTGGGCTGGTATCAAACCCTGGAGGGTGATTTTGGAATGCCCCAAATTAAAGCCAGCTCTAAGGGAGCCCATTTTCACTGGCCACAAGCCACCTTTTCTCAGCTCCCGTGCATCCTGAACACCTGGGGGCTCACAGGGAGATCCCACATTTCAGAAAATGGAGCCAGCAGGAATTGACACAGAATTGGGTTTTTGGTTCATTCACACACAAAAACTGGTTTTTCCTCAAGTCTCTCAGAGAGTTAAACATGACAAAAGGCAGAAAAGGAGCAGCAGGGCTCTGTTCATTCCTTCTGGAGTTTCTGTGTCTCCACACTGAAGGGAGGTTGGATCAATTCCATTCCATACTGAGCTTGCCTTGTTCCTTTCCCTCCTTCCTTTTGGTTCATCCCAGGTTTTACAGACCAGGAATGCTTAGATCAGGTTTAACAGGGATGAATCCAGAGGGGAACCAGGGCTGGGGCAGTTCCATGCAGTGCTCACCTACAGCTGGGGGCTGGTGCCTTTTTGGAGGAGCAAACAATTATTTTTTTCAAGTTGAATCTAGTGGGACAGCAGCTCCTCACATCCTCCTGGAGGGAATCTCTTGGTCAGGATGGAGCAAAAGAAGCCTGGGAGTGACTTTATCCCTGCATTTGGAAATGTGCAGAAAGGATTTCCCCAATTATTCACAGCATTGTCAGCCTCGATTTCCACCTCAGACAGAAAAGAGGCAGCAGATGCTGTTTGTGAAGAAGAGCAGGGAAGGAATTAAAACAAGGAGCCAGAGCTGCTGAAACAAAGGTTTGCTTGATCTGACTCAGGCAAAACAGGAATATTTAATCTAATTTTTCCCGTGCCCCAAGGGATAATCTCAACTCCTGATCTTTCCTGGCATCCATCAAGCTCCTTCCAGAAGTTTTGTTGCAGCTTGAACTCAAGCCTTTCTTTTTTTAAAAAAACCTTTGGCTACATTGCTGTAAAATATTCCTGTAAAATTTCTTGTAAAAAAAAAAAAAAAAAAAAAATTGACAGGGGTAAATAGCAATTAATTAAAAAATAATATAAATATTCCTGATAAGTTGAATTTTTCTCAGCTAGGGTAGAACACAGTAGTGCCTCCAGCTCTGCTTGTTTTTTTTTTTGCTGATCATTTCCTCCCCCTGTCCATGGTGCTGACGCAATCAGGGCAATCCTTCCTAAAGCTGCACAACAAATGGGAGGGAACCTGCATCTGCATTTCCCGGGGCTGGGAATCCACTCCTGAAGGGCAAATCTGCCCCCGCAGTGTTTAATAACGGGGAAACTTGGGCCTGGGGCTTTGGGAAATAATGCTGTGCTACTAATCCTAATCTTTAGATGGGATTAGATGACAAACATTACAGATTTTAATGCTGCAGTAATCACAAAAGTGGAACTTTTTATAGAAATAGTCTAAAGCTCTTATCAAATATATGCTCTATTATTTATACCCAAAGTCCCAAATCCATATTTTATGCAACTTCCAATTACTCTTCTAACAGAGCCCTTATTAATTTAAAAGCAGTGATACTTAATCACCTTTGAACCCAGCAGATGGCTCAGTTTTGGCAGCTGGGACCACACATTAACTCTTTCCAAGTTGGCCCAAGCACCTCAGAGGATTTTTAGCCACACAACCCTGTTCAGAACTGGTTAAAAAATAAAAAATAAGAGGTGCTGAGATGATGCCTGGAATAGAAGAAAGAGGCAGCTGAAGATTTGAGAACAAAGCTCTGAATTTAGAAGGGTTTTGGTGGAACACGGAGAAGAAAAGGAAGAGATTAAGCAAGTGGAACAAGAGAAAATATTGAATTCTGCCTTATAAATAAATAACAGGAAAAAATGTAAGAGAGAGCAGGAGACAAAATTCACATTGTAAGGAACAGCAGGAGCAGCTCACACTGAGGAGTTCAAGGTGAAGTTGATTTTTTAAATATTCCAGGTCGACTCTTGAGCCTCCTGTTCAGTAGAAACAGGAGGAAAATCTTAAAATTTTCTCTTTTTTCTGTAAAGCACAGCAAAAAATTATGGTCAGATCTTGACCTAAAACTGACCCAAAGCCACAGAAAAAAAACCCAAAAAAACTACCTGAAGGAAAATACTCAACCCATAGAAAATCTGAATTAGCAGCAGCAGCTGGTTAATATTGAGTTGTGAAAACACACACGGGCAGCCCTGCAAGGAATTTTTATGGCTCTGCATTCAACCTGAAAAAAATTAAAGATACTTAAAAATACTGTCATTACATGTGAGAAAAGAGTTAAAACAAGTAACTGCTGTTTAAGACAAGAGGTGGAAAGGAGGAGGTCAAAGTTCCTTTCCCTGCTCTGGTTTTATCTTTCAAAAAAAGATTTTTCAGCCAACTATTTATTGCAAAAAAGATTTAAACCAAAAAAAGGAAACAATTCCTTGTTATGTTCATGCTCAGGAGCATTAAACGGAATGGAAAATACCAAAAAACATAACAAAACAAAACAAAACAAAACAAAACAAAAAAAAAAAAAAAAAAAAAAAAAAAAAAAAAAAAAAAAGGAAGAAATCACACCCCATTTCCAAAAGTGGGATTTTAAACCTAAAACCCACGAGAGAAAAAGCCACTTATGAAAATTCCCTACTCTGGAAATTCAGGATACTTTCAACATTTTCTTTCCAATGTCTTCTACAATTGTCTCAAGTTTCCTCTTCTCTCCCTCTCAAAAGAAAAAAAATCATGAAAGCCCAGCCCAGTTTTGACCAAGATTTAAGTGTGAAAATCCTCTTGGGGAGGAAGATTCCATGGGTTGGAAGGGCTGCTGCTCCCAAAAAATGAAGAAAATTCAATTTTCAGTTGTGTTAAAATCACACCTAGAGTTTCTGGTTGAGAATTCTGAAGGATTCTCCATCATCCAAAAATCTCCTGGAGACATCAAGAGGAAAAATGTCACATTTAGGAATCCTTTTGATGTGCCAAAATTACTAGAAAGGGCTGGTGTGAAGTTACCTTTACTTGAAAAAAGAAGGTTTTTTGTCTTTTATCACAAATATTCCCGAATTTAGAAGAACTAAAGAAGAAATGTATGGAGAGAGTGGAAATTCATCCACAAACTGAAAAAAAATAAAAGTATCTTTACCTCTTATTTTGTCCTGACTTTTTTTTTTTTTTTTTAATTAAAATAAAATTAACCTCAAATCTCTTTGATTTCAATCTCTGGGTTGTATCTGTCAGCAAATAAATATAAATAAAATAAATAAAGGTCATTGCATAATGCCAAGTTCAGCTGGTGAAAATATAAAAATAAATATAAATGAGCCCAGAGATTAAAAGAAAATCCTGTCTGAAAGGCTTATTAGGAGTAATTTGTTATGTTTTCCTCCTAATTACTGGAATTAATAACAATAATATCTCCTCCACTCCCAGGATTAATGGGAGATGTTTCCTTCCTTGGTGAATCTTTTTTTTTTTTTTCAGCAGAAAAATTTTTTTTCAAAGCCCCATTTTAAAATTTGTTTCAAACACAGAAATGGATGAAGTGTTTAAAGTTTATACAGAAAATGATGGATATAGAAATATACAGAAATAATTAGAATATAGAGATATGTAGAAATAATTATCTCTTTTTTGGTTCAACAGATGAATTATAATTAAAAAAAAATAAGAAGCCAGGGAGAAGAAATAAAACAAAATAAAATAAACTTTTTTTAAAAAAAGAATTGCAAATATTAACTTGAAGATGACTTGATATAAATAAATAAAGAAATAAAACATCCATTAACTTTGTCACATCCTTAAAACAAATGTTACAGCAATGGTAATTGTGCAATTAAATTACCAAGCTTTTCCATCTCCTTGATTCATTAATGCTCAAAATGCAACCCTGGTGCAGCAAATATGGAATTAATAAGGAATGGGCTTATAAACCATATTTTTGTAATTTATTTGCCAGTTCATTAAGTAGAAACAATCAAACAGGAGTAAGAAAAGAAGCACAGGGAGCTCTGGGTTTGTTTTTTTTTCTGTTTATCCAGGCATTTTCCCAAAAGTGATGGATTGTTTTGTGTTTGTTGGGGTTTTTGCTATTAACAGAGGATATTAATATTAATTTAATATTATTATATAAAATTATACTATAAAATATATATTATATAAATATATATAGTGTATAAATATATAACTATATTATACATCTCTGTGTTATATTAATATAATATAATATAATATAATATAATATAATATAATATAATATAATATAATATAATATAATATAATTTTATAATACTTATAAATATTATATTTATTTATTTTATTTTTTGTTAAACTGACTGAAAAAGTGATAAAAGTGATGGTAACACAACCAAAGCTTTGTGTATCTCAATTAAAGCTGCCTGATAGGAGACTTCACAATAATAAAGTTCTAATAAAAATATTCTAACTCAGAGAGATTTACACCCATAGAGCTGCAAACCAACACTGCTCAGTTCTCCAGCATTCCACCCCCCCAAAAAAAATCAGCACAATCCACAGGAGTAGAAATAAAATCGGTGGAAGGCCAAGGAAAGGTGTCAGAATTTGCCATTAGCAAAAACATTGCTCTTTCCAGGGAGCAGTTTTAAAAATAAACATTTGAGAGCTGTGTATTAAGAGGAGCAGGCAGATTTCAGCAGGAAAACCCTTCTCCCTGGCTCCCTGCCACTCTGCTGGCTGCATTAGGAAGTAATTTGAAATATTAATCCAGCAGTTTATCCTGGCCAGTTGTGCAGACACGGAGCTGAGTGTGCCAAGTTCAACCCCAGCTCCCAGGAGAGCTTTTGCTGAGCAGGGCTGGGAAGGGGAAAAAAGGCAAAAAAAAAAAAAAAAAAAAAAAAAAAAAAAAAAAAAAAGCACAAAGAAAAATTGCTGCTTTGAAGGAAAAAGGGAGAGACAAAGGCTTGCAGAAGGCACAGAAAGATCTGAAGGGCCTTTTCTGCCTCTGCCTCCAGAGCTGCAGAGTTCAACAGCTTCTCCCAGAGCTCTGTCCCTTGTGCCACCCCTTGCACTGCCCAGGGCACAGAGTTCCCCTCACCCCCACTCTGTGCTTTATTTCCCTTCCATTCTGGAGTTTTCCAGGTAGATCCATCAGTCAGCAGGGAGGAGATGATAGAACACAAGCCAGGAGTTCTGTTTTCTTGGCCTTTTGCTGTAACCACTAGATGACACCACTTCCTTAAATACCACCCCCCCTTTTCCAAGGTTTCTGGGCACTTCCAACCCCTCCTTGGCTCCATCTGGAGCTCTGGGTGTCAATTCCTGGCTCTAAGGCAAAAAAAAAAAAAAAAAAAAAAAAAAAAAAAAAAAAAAAAAAAAAAAAAAAAAAGAGATTAACAGGCTACAGGATAAACCTTCAGTTACACTGCAGAGTTTTCTTCCAGAATTTTTCCTTCCCTTTATTCTTGATTCTTCCCTCCCCAGCCAAATCTGAGTGTTTTTTGCATTTTCAGTTTTCTTGCTGTCTGCTGGAAATTCCATCATTCAGATAAATAAAGAGATGAGTGTTAACATCAACTGAGACTTCCAGAGAGCTCCTGAAAAACTTCTGGATGTGAGGTTGCTCTTCGGAGAGCCCAGGTCAGGAGGGATTCACTGAGTCATTAAAATCCAAGGGATTTTAATCTGGATCCAGGGAATGGGATGCCAAAATCATGGCTGGAAATTCCTATTCCATCCTCTTTGCCCATCTCTAGGATTGCAAGTGCAGGATGCACTAAAAATTTTCAGGATGCTGTAAAAATTCTGCTTTTGTGTAAGTTTAACCATGAGCCTTGGACAGACAATTTTAACTTTCCACATTAACACAGAATTGTGTCTTTTATTTTACACTTCAAAACCTCCTCTTTTTCTGTTCCTCAAGGGCTGGAGATTTTGGTTTTTAATTGCCTCTGGAATGGCACACTGTCATTTAACCCTCTTGTTCAGTCTAATTTTCCACCTTCTCTATTTTCACACACAATTGAGCTGACTTACAGCAAAATAGAATTTATTAAGCTGAAGACAATGTGGGTAATCAACATAATGCACTGTCTGCTAATCCCTGGTTACTCCATTTATTTTTTTACTGTTTATTCGACTTTTGGTCCACATTGTTGAGCAGAGAATATGGATTTTTTTTCACTGAGGAGAGCCATTCAATTGGAAAATGTGTGTGATACTTTGGATGTTGTGTGCAGGAGTACAGCACAGCCCTGGATAAAAGGACCATCCATCAAAGCCAGGCAAGAACTTCCATTCTCCAGGCTCTGAAAATTCCTATTTCAAGAGTCTGGACAAAAATAAAAAAAAGTGAGGTGCTGCCTAAATGCACCTAAAACGGGTGGTCAGAAAGATGAGATTATTTATTTTGTGAAGGAGATACAAATCCAGCTGTTTCCCTCTGAATTTAATTTCAGTTTTTTGCTCTTTCTAATGGACCTGCCATTCGATTTACTTCCCGTTCCAGAGCATGCCTCACTTAAGGGAATCCAGATTTTTCTGAGCAGGATAAATCTCCATGGGCTCTGAGCTGAAGCAGAAGGAGCTTCTCCCTTCTCACATTAATGAGCTGCAGGGAGTGTTCCCATTCCAGATCCCTCATTGCAGGCAAGGAAATTCCGAGGGCATTATCAGAGTTAACAATGAAATTCCAGTGTGAGCTCATTCCCCTCCTCTGTTCCCTAACTCCTCCTGTAGGGTTGATGATTTCCCCTCTCCCAGGGCTCCTCCATGGCAATGGTGAGGAAGCAGAAATGCTGATGGAGATCAGCCAGTGGATTTCCCGTGGTCACCTCGCTGTCCCCAGTGGCTCCTGGGGGGCTTCAGCCCTTCAAGGAAACCTCACATATACCAAAGTGCTGGAAAAGATGAAACAGAGGAATCTTGCAAATATGAATGCTCAGATTCTGGGAATACAGAAACCATGAACGAAATTGAAATGAAAGCCACGTTTGAGATGTCAAGCCTTAGTTACTGAATTACCATGAAACAATGGGATGGTCCCTGAAGGTAATCCCCTCTTGATTGAACAATGCCCTCGGCCAGAGAGCAACTCCAAAGGGCACAAAAGACTTGCCAGGGCCCAAAGATCAGATCTGAGAGTTTAAAATGTAACACACTGTGCTAATATAAGGATTCCTACAGGCTCTATGTAAATGCTACAGAATTTGTATTTTGTATTAGATTGGTTAGTAGAAATTAGAATATTCATCATGGAAGAAGATTTATTGTATTGCAAATGGGAAATCGGTCCTTTTTACTCTCTCTACCCTCCCTCTTGTCGCTCTTTCTCTCCCCTCTTATCTCTTTAATCCTGCTTTGGGGCTGTGCAGGGCAGCCCCTAGCAGTGTCTTTTATAATAAACTGCACCTGTAACCTTTAGCTTCAACAGAGCGTTTGAGTTTTGTCCCACACTGTCTACCCTGATACAAAGAATCCCAGAGACTCCCACACCAAAGTGCCCCTCAAATATTGACAAGCACTGGCAAATCCCTTTTCTCATTGCTGAGACAAAAAAAAAAAAAAAAATAAAATTAATCCTTTTATTTGTATTTTCTCCTACATTTCCCATCCTCTCTTGCTCTATAAAAACCATCCCATTTTCCTCTTCTTGCCCAGCTTTGCTGCAACATCAAGGACCAGAGGGAATTTCCAGGGAAGCCTGGTGAGTTTTCAGATCACAAATATCCTCTGGAATATCCATTTTACAGGAGATTTTTTAAAAAACAAGAAAATCATCCACTTGGTGCAGAACCTCCAGCAAATCCAGGAGGGTTTGAGCACTCAGAGCCCACTGGAAGTTTCTGGAATTAGAACCTGTGGCTGGAGCTGACCTTCACCCAGGAGATGAATAAAACACAACAGGTTTTCTCCCCATTTTTTCCCACAGTTTTCCAGCCAGGTAAAAGGGTTGAAAAGGAACATAACAAGGACATGTTTTGCAAATTAAACATTAGTGATGCATTTCTGGGGGAAATAAACAACTTAGAGAATTCTCTTCAGGTTCAGCTCCCTATCAGCTAAATTGGATCTTGTCTGTGAGAGAGATAAAATCACCAATTGCCTATCTTTAATCTGGGATTTAATAACCCCATTTTTCTCCAAGGGCTGAGCCAGCCTGATTGCATTTCTGCAGTTTGTCAGGCAGGAGGGTTTGGGTGTTTTTTTTGGGGGAGCAGGGAGGGTGTTTTATTCACCTCCACAGCATCTTCCACTTCACCTGGAGCCAACAGATGATGTTTAATGACCTTGCCACCCATGGAAACAAATCTGACACAGTCTGCAGGCTGCACATCAACCCTTTGCTGTTCTCTGACTGTGCTAACAAAAGCGTTCAAGTGAAATTTTGTTTCATTTACCCACAGAACCATAAATCACAGACTGGTTTGGGTTGGAAAGGGCCTGAAATATCATTTTGTTCCAAACCCCTGCCACGGGCAGGGATGAAATGTAACATATAACTTAAGGGGAGTTTGTTTTCTGGAAAAGAAACAATAAAATTTCTGTAGTTTCTGTGGTGTAATTTAAATTTGCTGCAGTTTAATCCAGTGAAAAAATAAGGTCACCCTGCAGGACAGAACTATCCTGGCTGGGGTTGCACACCCTCAGCGAAAAGATGAATAAAGTGATTAAAAATATTTGTCTGGCTCTGTACAAAGGTTGGGATTCACCCATTAAACTCAAAAGGGTAATTTGGGCCAATGTTTGCTTCTTCCACACACCCGAGTTCCCAAATATTCCCTTTCCATTTTCTGTTCCTAAAAATGGCTGAAATTCTTATTTAAATGCTGTTGTGCAGCTGTCACTTGTGACTCCTCTAATGCAGCCAATGTTCCTCACCAAGTAATTATTGTTTTCCCAGGAGAGAGAGAAAAAAAAACCCAAAATTTCCTGTAAGAATTTATTGTCTTCCCTGTTATCCTGAGGACAAGGAGATGCAGAGGAGATGATGGGAGGGGTTTAGGCAAAGTTTAATCACACATTGACATTGATCCCATTTTCCCTTTGAATATGCACTGGAATTTATCCCATTTTCTCTCTGGTTTTATTGGGATAATTCAGCCCAGCTGGATTTCTCTGGATCAGAACCCACTGGTTTGGAATGACAAAGATTTGGGCAGAACTGACCTGGTACAAACAAACCTTGATCTTCACCTCCCCTCGCTGATATTCTCTCTCACACCATTTGGGTTCTTCCTAAATTTTGTTGCCCTTTTCCAAAAAAATGCATTTTCAGCTTTGTGAAATTGTGAAAATGCATTTTCCACTTTGCCCCATTGCTCTGTTCTTCCCTGCCTTGTCTTTTAATGTAAGCACCCCTCTAAATGCCTTAAAATCTGCTTTTCCCATAATGGAAAACTAGGTTGATCCTTCTCCAGCTCCTGCTGTATGGATTTCTTGGGAAAGCTGTCATTTTTTGACAAATACAATCTCTCTGCTTTGCTGTGTAATCCTCCTCTAGGCCTGGCAATCAAAAAGAAAAAAAAAAAAAAAACCTTAATAGGCCCTTCACAGATAATATCTGAACTGGAATTACTTCTTTAAAGCCTGGGAACATTTTTCATATTAAAGCACTGATGTCACAAAAACAACCTCAACAAAACAAACAAAAAACCCACAAAAAAAATTCATTTTGTGCAACTTTTAAGTGTCTGAAACTTAAATACAACTTATTTACCCCAAAACATCCCTTAACATGCAGTGAGCAGCAGAATATCTTTAATAAAATTGTTATACTCAGAAAAAAACCTCAGACCCAGGCCTGCAGGTCAGGACCTGGCAGGCTCAGGGATAATTTTTCTTCTCTCATGCAAAATGATAATTGAGAAGTTTCTGGAGAACCAGATGGAGCACAACAAAATTCTGAATACCCTTGAGGTGAGGGCAGAGGGTTGGGCAGGTGGATGTGAGGAATTACTTAATGAGGATAAAGAGCAGAACCCCTCAAATCTTGTTTTTTTCATCCTAAAATCACAGATCTGTAGTGGCCAAAACTTCTATTTCCCCCCCAAAAAACCCACAGTTGGACCTTTCACAATTCCAGCCTATTCCCCAAGCTGAAAGATTTTGTTTTTATGCCTAAACTTAATGAAAAAAACATTTATTTTATGATCAAAGTCCTATCACAGGCTGCCTATTCCAGGTCACTTCACTGCCTTTATTGTTTGGGAAGGACAATTCACCTCCACAGAGATATATCAATGAAAATTCTAAATTGAGATCAAATTGAGCTCTCTGTGGGTCAGTTCTGAACTGAGATAAAACTCTCACCTCTTGCAAGGAAACAATTTGATTGTGATTTAAGAAATGACACTGGCGAGACTACAAGGCTTATTATATTATTATAAATTATTATATATAAAATAATTCATTGTTATAAATTAAGAAATGTCTGTCTGGGAATGCTGCAGGGCTTCAAAATCTTCCTCAAGCTTTAAAGAATTTTGGTTCCCTTTGGGGCTGACTCTGGAAAATCTTTTAAATTTCACTAAACGCCCTTCTTAAAAAGGATTAATTTCTTCTCACAGCATTTAATTCATTTGGAACAGATTTGGGGAGGGGTCTGGAAACCAAATCCAAACCTCAGCCTCATATTTAACACCTGCCCACTACCAATAATTGACATTAAGCCCTTTAAACTCATGGATATCTAAATGCAATTAATAATTTGCTGGTGTGGTGTATTGCAACCCTTAAAACCATTTTAGGAACAACTAAATACCAGCAAACTCCACTAAAAACGATGTAAAACAATTTCTTCTCAAATCACAAAGCTGCAGCTGATTTCTGGCAGCACCTGTGGGTGCAGAGGATCTCATAAATTTTCAGTTCCACTTTCAGCCCCTCTAATCCAGGAGACTCCACATTAGAGCAGCTCAACCAGGCCCTACAAATTTCAGATTTTTTTAAATTGTACTGACTGCAAATCAATTTCTCCAAAGCTACTGTGGATGTCCATTTGATATTAAAATGTACTGACTGAATCACTGATCCCAGTGACATCTGCACATGTGGGTTTAACATTTACTTGGACCATCACATTCAGAGGATCAAAAAAAAAAACCACAATTCATTTTTCTTCCCCTTTTTCAACACCTGCAAACCCCCACTCATTTATGAGGGATATTAAATATATATTTCAACATTCTAACACAACAGAGATGAGATCTTTTATCACTGCCAAGGTCATAAAAGACAAGCAGGTTCAATATTTTACTCTGCAATCTCTTGCTAAAGATGGATTTGGAATCACAGCAGTGGAAAAACTCAATATTTCTACTTGAGGAGGAATTTTGGGGGTTTGGATTTGCCACAGTGCTGCACAGACATAGCTGGGGGTGTTCAAGCTGCTGAATATTTTTTATCAGGATATTTTTTATCAGGAAAGCTCCAGGAAATAAAACAAAAGTCTTTCTCACCTGGATATTTCATCACCTCATTCACATCCAGGGGCTCATCTGCAAAAGAGTCACGGCAGCAGGAGGAGTGAAGTCATCCCATCCACAGGAGACATTTCCCTGACATCCCATTCCTGCAAAGAAAATCAACCTTTGTGCTTGGAAATGCTCAGGTTTGTGAAGAAAAAATCATCCCAAAGAACTGAAAATTTACAGCAATCTGCAACTTGGTTTTCTCTGAATTCTTTAAAAAAAAAAAAAAACTAAAAAAAACCAACAAACTCTCAGTCATTACAAATAATTATTGTGGAATTTATTGTTTAACATCTGCTTGTGTGATTATTCAGTGTATATTCAGTGTATTCAGCTAGAATACACATAAAATACACCTAAAATACACCCAAAATACTCCCAGAATACACCCAAAACACACCCAAAATATATCCAAAATACAGCCGAAATACACCCAAAATTCACCTAAAATACATCCAAAATACACCTAAAACACACCCAAAATACACCTAAATACACCCAAAATACACCAAATATAGACATAAAATACAACTAAAATATAGCCAAAATACACCTAAAATACACCCAAAATGCACCCAAAATACACTCAAAATACACCTAAAATACACCCAAAATACACTCAAAATACACCTAAAATACACCCCAAATAAACCCAGAATACACCCAAATTACACCCAAAGATCTATGAGTTTTTTTATTCTGCTCCTGTCCCCACTCACCATTCATTTCTGGAGACATAATTGGGAATATCTATGAAATCCTGCAAGCATTTACTGAGCTGGGTAAAAAGAAATTTAAAAAAAAAAAAAAAAAAAAAAAAAAATCAGGCATGTAATGAAAGCCAGGATCTGGGTGTGGAGTTTGTTAATTAGGATAAACCCACTTGGAATCTGGGCTCTGTTGGGAATTACAGGCAGATTTTGGGGCAGAAAGGGGAATTTCCTGTATTTGTGGTGGTGTTTGAGAGCTCTGGGGTCAGGAGAGGAATCCAAACCTGGCTGGTTCTGCTTCCTGGGAATCACCATGGAAATGGGGCTTGGGTTTTATTCAATTTATTGGTATCAAATAGATTTATTTATGGCTTCCTAGCAAATCTCAGTCCAGCACAGAAGGGTTTGGGACATCTGTAACTGGAGGATGTGCAGGTTTTTCCCCTACAATCCTGGTCCTACAATGACCCAAAGGGGAAATCACCTCTACTTTAAAACTTTCTCAATTCTCCCTTCTTATATTCTAGAAAAATCACTTTGAATTATTTCATATTTCAAAGGAAAAGGCATCAATTTGTTATTCCAGTCATCTCATCACATAATCCCCCTAAATCCAAATTAGTTCCTCTAAAAAGCAGTTCAGACTCTATTTACCTTCTGCAAAGAGAATTCGTACCATGTGTCAAAAATAAATCATTTTAATTTCAATTACTTTAACCAAAACATCCCGAACAGAAAGAAATAATTTCACTTCCACAGCCTTACATCCTGACCTTCCTAATTATTTAAAAAAGAGGAATTTAGATGTTGCCCCAATTAATACTGCACCACTAACAAACTTCTGTGCAGAGAGAAGAGTGAGATGAGAGTTCACTCAAACCAAGGCAAGCAGCCTGAGAAGAAAATCTCAGTCTGAGCCTCTTTGTTCCTCAGCTCTTCATGTGTGAAAGGAATAAAGAACATTCCTGTGTCCCAGGGCTGTTGTCAGAGTAAGAACATTAAAGATTAAGAGTGGCTCTGATAGTTCAGTAATAGCTAAGATAGTATTTCATTTATTCAAAGCTCTACAGAAACTGCACAGCTCCAGAAATCCTGCAATCCACCCCTAAAAAGCTAAAGCACTCCTAAATCATCCTAAATATATGACCAAGCAGGGGTTTGTGGCAGAGTGTAAAACAGCTTTGTTCTTAAGAGGAAAAATGGCACTTTTATCATCCTCCTCTTTTTATTCCCCCACTTTTATCCCTGTGCTGGTTTCCACTTTGCTTTGTCAGGGAAGTCAGTGCAACTCAAACCATGCTGGGTAAATAGGAAAAATCTGTTTGCATAATTCTGCCTAAAATAAGATCCAGCCCTTGATGGCTGCTCACTGCTCTCTGCAGATCCACATCAAAACCAGGCAGGGCAAAATCAACACAAAATATTGCCCAGGAGATGAGAGAAATATGGAACAGCAAGAACCACTCCCAAACTTTGGGTACTTCCTGTGTTAAATGCAAGGACAAAGTGAATTATGATATGAGTGTTTCACCACTAATAAATATATCAGAAAAAAGCTGTAAATGCCCCTGCTCTGCTTCTGATTTAAATGGAGCTGGGTGTGAAATGAGACACTGAGTAAGGTCAGTCAAATTAGCTCACAAGTCTTAAATAAAGCCTGGGCAGTTTCCTAATTCTGCTGCCACTGCAAAAGTCAATCCAAGAATCTCCTGCCTCACTCAGGGTTTCAGCTCTTTAGGGTTCTCCACTTTGAGAGGTTTTGCTTTGCACAAATATTTGAAGAATTATAAAAAACCAAAACTGCTCCAAACATTCCAGCACAATCCATCAGGCATTCAGTGACTGAAACCAACTCAGCTCCATCCCTTGCCAGCCTTGTGTCCTCCCCAAAACACCCAACCAGAGATCACTGAAACCACGAAAAGCTGCTGAGGAAAAAGAATTTTTCATGTATTTAACCTGTTTTTTGTCAAACCATTTGCAGAGATAAAACACCCAGAATGGACATTCTGAATGCAAAACTTAAAAAAAAAAAAAAAAAAAAGCAAAAAGCCACAAAGAAGCAAAAACCCACTAAAGACAGGGCACACAACTTTTTTTCCTTTTTTTTTTTTTTTTTTTTTTTTTTTTTTGTTCACTTGATTTTGTTGAGGTCTTTCTTGGTTGGTTTGGTTTTAATTTTGGTGGTTTTTTTTTTTTTTTTGTGGGGGTTTTGTTTGGTTCATTATACTTTTGTGGTTTGGTTTGTTTCTGGTGTTGTTTGCTGTTTTTTGTTTTTGAGGGTTTTTTAAGTTTTTTCTTTTTGTTTGGTTTGTTGGGCTTTTTTGCTTCTGTTTTTGGGGGTTTTTTGTTTTTGATTTGGTTTGGTTTCTGTTGCTTTTTGGTTTTGGTTTTGGGGGTTTTTAATTTTTTTTTTTGTTTGGTTTGGTTTGGGTTGGGGATTTTTTTTTGTTTTGTTTTTAGGGATTCTAAAGGCCCCAGCTGGGTCTGATCCAGACTCAGGTCTATGCTGAATTCCTCCTGACTCTTCTCCTTTGGAGAAGGAAGAATGATCCACAACCCTTTAATCTGCTCTGCCTTCATTTAATGACAGTTTCCTGCAGAAGAACGAGGAGCAGGCAGGGAATGAAACAGCTCAGTTTACAGAATACACCCAAAATACACCCAAAATACATCTAAAATACTCCCAAAATACACCCAAAGTACATCTAAAATACACCCAAAATACATCTAAAATACAACCAAAATACATCAAAATACACCCAAAGTACATCTAAAAGACACCCAAAATACAACCAAAGTACATCTAAAAGACACCCAAAATACAACCAAAGTACATCTAAAATACACCCAAAGTACATCTAAAATACACCCAAAATACATCTAAAATACACCCAAAATACACCCAAAATACAACCAAAGTACATCTAAAATACACCCAAAGTACATCTAAAATACACCCAAAAGACACCCAAATTACATCTAAAATACACCCAAAGTACACCCAAAATACACCCAAAATACATCAAAACACACCCAAAATACATCTAAAATACACCCAAAATACACCCAAAATACATCTAAAATACACCCAAAATACAACCAAAATACCCTCAGTTTCCCTGTGTTTCTCTGGACAAATATCCCAGTGTCCAAGGCAGCTCTTTCAAATTCCCAAACTCTCTTTTGTGCTGCTCTTCAAGATAAAAAAAAAAAAAAAAGTGTAAATCCCTTCTTTGGTGCCTTGGTTTTGTCTTTGATGCTGCCTTGGTTTGTGGTGGAAAGAGAATAAAAACTCAGGGAACTTGACCAAACCCCCACAAGCTTTTCCCCACTTTTTTTCTTTTTATAGCATCAGCTTTTTGCAAAGTGGAGCATCATTTGCAGCAGCATTCCTGCAGCTCCTCCTTCCCTGAACACCCTAAATCCTTCACTTTTCACTTTTATTCAAACCAGTATCTCCATTTATTGTGCAAATGGGCTCTTGTAGAGTGGAGCACAAACCTGGAAGAGTGAAAATTCCATTTTTTCCATCCCAGTCAGGGACACTTGTACAAGGGAAGGCACTCCTGCATTTATCTCATTTACTGCATTCACATGTGCTAAATGGAATTACAGACATAATTACACACTGTGTCAAAAATAACTCCAGCTAAGCACAACCACCTCTGCTTCCCCTCATTTTTTTGCTCCTGTTAAGGATAGGCACAAAAATTTTGCAGGAATGCAAATGAAGAGCTTGTTTATTCCAAATGATCAATTAGGGTAATAACTAATACAGAGCCAAGTTAAATAATAATTAACTATTATTATTGCTGCTGGGAAAATAATATTTCAAGTATATCTGGGGAAAAACACAGAACATCAACATGTTCAAACTCACACCAGGAATTCCCCTGGGTCACAAACCAAACAAAAATTCCTTCCCAAAGAGTTCAAACTCACATCAGGAATTCCATTGGGTCACAAACCAAGCAAAAATTCCTTTCCAAGGAGTTCAGACTCACCCCAGGAATTCCATTTGGCCAAAAACCAAACAGAAATTCCTTTCCAAAGAGTGGAAATTCACACCAGGAATTCCACTGGGTCACAAACCAAACAAAAATTCCTTTCCAAAGAGTGGAAATTCACACCAGGAATTCCCCTGGTCACAAACCAAACAGAAATTCCCTTGAAATTCCTGTGAGTATTTGAGTGTTTTATTATATAAATTCTCTGGTGGATTGTGACTCCAATTAGTGGATTGGCTGATTTTCTCTAATTACAACAGTTTGTCACTGGGCTGTTTTCTCTAATTGGTCACCTCAAGAATATAAACTCAGTGGATTTACAGGAGTGTGTTTCTAAAACTCCCCTGAGCACTCTGGAGCTCTCCAAAGGTTCTCCAGCATTTTTCCATTTTCCACGGAAAATCCTTTTCCCATTTCCATGAAAATCCTCTTCCCTCAGGCTGTGGGGTCCAGGCACAACAACTCTGAGGACAGGGGAAGGCACAGAAATTAAAATATTTGTGGTTTATTTTCAGCTCTGTCACCACCCCTGGGGGACTCATTTAGCCTTTGGCATCTCACTTAACTCCAGGGCAACATAATTAATTCAGATCTGTAATTACACATTCATTTTCATCAGGGGACTGCAAAAAGAATCCCAAATTTTTGTATTACCAACAATCCCAAACACCAGAGGTCACAGCAGTGCTTTCAGTCTGCTCAAGGCCAGCATTTAAAAATATGTTCACTATAAAGGGAATTTGGAACACAAGGAGTGTTAAATGCACAGGAAATCCCCATTTTAATATCACACAGCACAGTATCACATATTATTATTATTAACATAATGAATAAATAAATAATATTAAAATAATAAATTTTCCAAAGCCTCTTAGGGTGAAAATTGAAAATGAAATTTAAAATTGAAAATTTTTTGTGAAAGCCAAAGTCAATCCTGCAACCTGCAGCATTAATAAACCTGTACTGTTTTTTCTGCTGAAAAAAAAAAAAAAAAGAAAAAGAAATTAAAAAGGATTTGCACTGAATTTCTTCCTTAAAGAAAGAGGCTATTCTCAGTGCAGGGATGTAACTTCAGAGTTTTTCTTTTCACTGGACTGAACTCAGAGTTATGTGGGCAAAAATAATGTGAAATGCAGGAGAAATGTGTATTTAAACCCTCAATCTTTAGCTCAATTTGTTCTGTCTCACCAACTGAACAGTTCTGAGAACAGTAAAAGAAATTCTGAAATTTTGAAATTTGAAAAATTTGGAAATTTAATTTAAATTTTTTTTTTTTTTTTTTTAAGGGCATACCTTGGATTGAGGGTTCGGGGAATCCTTTTCCTTTGGGCATCACTCAGGTGTTTTCACTGCTCTTTGCTTTTTCAGCTTCCTGGGCAGCCAAGGGCTGTGTTCCCCCAGCTCCTGCTGGATTTTCTCCTCCCTGGGGTCCCCTTTCCTTGTTTTTTCAGGAATAGAAGCAGGAGCTCTGGAATTCCTCCTCCCTGGGGTCCCCTTTCCTTGTTTTTTCAGGACTAGAAGTTCTGGAATTCCTCCTCCCTGGTGAAAACCTTTCCCTGTTTTTTTCAGGATCAGCAGCTCTGCATTTCCTCCTCCCTGCAGTTCTCTCCTGAAACAGCCACACAATCCTGTAAAAGGCTCCTGTTGCCCAAACACCCCCATTTTTTGCTCTATTTAATTTAACACGATTTCTCCTGTTCCTATAAGTTCCGGCCACTTAACTCCTGAGCTGTTTGTGAGGGCTGGAACAGGAAGGGGCCAAGTGCCATGGCAGTAAAATCTTTTCATTCCAACTCAGCAAAACACAGCCAGGACTCCACCTGCTGCACCAGCAGCTCCCTGTTCAGGAGGTTTTAGGTTCCTGAGAGAACAGAGAAATAGAATTTTAAAGAGCCAAGTGCCACAAGAACCTGAACACCCCACTGAGACTTGTTTGGCAGCCATATAAATAAACTTCTCTGCACCTGCAAACAGTGAAATCTCATTTTCTTTGCCCCACCCCTAATCTTTGGATCTAAGTCTCAAATTTCATTTAATTTGGTGCCAATTAGCATCAGGCTATAATGACAGGCTGTGGTATTGAGAAATGCCTCAGAGAGCAGATTTGCCCTCTCAGGGCTGTCTGGTTTATCTCTCTTTGGGCTCAGAGGATAATTGGTTGCCCTCTAAGCTGCCTGACAGAGTTTGTAGGAAGGTGGGGATCAGGCTCTGCTCCCAGGTAAAAAGTGGAAAACATGAGGGAAGGGCTTCAGGTTGTGCCAGAGGAGGTTCAAGTTAGACATCAAAAACATCAGATTTCTCCATGGAAAAGGTTCCAGGCCTTGGAACTGCTCAGGGAAATTTGGATTCCCCATCCCTGGAGTGTCCAAGGTCACACTCAGAGCTCTGGGCTGGGGATAAGGTGGGGATTGGGCACAGCTGGGACTCGATATCCTGCAGCTCCTTTCCACCCTTAGTGATCCTGAGCTCAATCTCCTCTGCCCCCAGCAGAAATAATTCTGGTTTTGGAGGTGGGAAGTGGGTCTGTGGATTTTTCTGGCATTAGGATTTCCCAGCAGGAAGCACCTGAGGGGCTCTGGTGGAGCACAGTCCCCTCCCAGGTTCCAAGGACACCTGGCAGAACTGACTGAGCTCGAGTCCTTTCTGATTTCTGACTCTCAGCCAGGCTGAGCCTGTGCCAGGATCTCAGGTTTAAAGGATATCAGAAGAGACAAGTGTGTGACTCCAGCCTGGCTCCAGCTGCAGTGGCTCCATTTCACAGAGAGAACCTGGCACAGAACCAACCCAACCCAACCCAACCCAACCCAGCAGCACCATGAGCTCCGTGCTGCACCCAGGGACAGTGGCACAGCCAGGGCAAGGCTCCAGGGCAGCCAGCAAGGGATGAAACCCTCCTGAAGGCAGAGCTGAGCACCACAGACAGCCACAGGCTCAGAGCAGTGATCAAAGCTCTGATCCCCAGCCTGGAGGAGTTCCAGGATCCCTGCTCAGGGAGCACATTTTGATAATGAAGCTCCTCAGGGCAGGGATCACTGCTGCAAGAGGAGAAAGTGAAAGGTTGAAATGCTGTGAGAGGAGCTGGGCTGGAGCCTGTTTCCAGCTGGGGTAACTCAGACCTCATTTACAGTGAAAAAGGGAAATTCCTTCTGCCCTCCACCAAATTGAGGTGCTGAAGTTGCTCAGGACAAGGACAGTGCCTCAGCTCTGACTTTGATGAAAACACACTTCAGTGCAAGGTTAAAGATTTCCAGTGAAGACAAAGAATTCTGGAATGCAGCTTAGGGAGAGAAGGGGCTGGAATGAGTTTGGACACCACAAGAAAGCCAATTTGGAGCCTGAAGCAGAGGAGGAAATGATAAAGGTAATATACTTGACAAAGTTTCCCAGAGATACACACTGGAGAAATCCATCCAGACCATTTATTCCTCTGTGAGCAACTGGAAAGACTCATTACAGATTCTGCCTTTGTTGCTCTATAGAAATGAGAATGCTAATTGGTTTACTTGAAGTTTAATTGAAAATTAATAGAATTTCACCAGAGATTTGCAGCCTAGGACTGGAGTTAAAATGACATTTGATTAAAGTCACACTAAAAACATACTCAAGGACATTCTGAAGACAGCAGCAATGGCATTCCTTTTAAAATGGAAATAAATATTTATCATTAGGAGAAATCATTGAGAAAATCCACTGTTTTTAAGGACCATGGTAACTCACAGTGATATTTTTACCAGCAACTCTCTGTCCCTTCTTGTGTTTTCAAGGACTCCTCTAAGTGCTCCTGCACTGTCTTGATCCTAAACAGAGAATATTTAAATCCAGATACACATTTCCCCAGAAATATGAATATTCAAGCTTAAGAACAGAATCCTGACCAGGATGATACAGGAAAATTCCAGGGAAATCCTGAACAAATCAAATAAAAGCTTTTATCTGCACATGGCAGGAACATCAGGAAACAAGAGACACTCAGCTGTTGCTTTCCTCCAGAGAAATGAGGCCAGGCTTTTCCCACTGGCTGGAATACCCATCTTCATAAAGATTTGGGAAATAAATAAATACTGAACACTGCCTTAAAGCACCAGTGGAAAAATTCCACAATGGAATTTTCACAACAAAAGTTTTGAAGGATGAGAAATATTTTTTTTTGCCACCTGCAGAAAAAATCCCTTCTTGGACATCATAAACCAGAGGTTTGAGATGAGTGCACCTTCGTGCAAATTAACTGCATCAACTGAATATTCATTTGATTGACTACAATTACATTTCCTTTATCATTACTATGGTAACTGTTTGGCTGGAATTTGATATTTACTTGAAGCAGGTTATCATTTCAATACTATCACAAAAGTAGGTCATTAAGCTGCCATCCCCACGAATACATCTGCACACTTGCAAAGCCTCCACTCCTGACTTAATTGCTTTCCTTTCCAGTCAAAGCTAAATCACCCCTCCAAGAAAATTTCTATTGATCTGAAGCACAGAGCCATTGTCCCCAGGACTGGCAGCAGAATATAAAAGACATTTTCTTAAATTATCAGCTGCAGTTGTATCACTACAGAGCCTTTGATCAGGTCAAAAGAACGAGAGTAAAGATTTATTGGATATTTAACAGCGTGTTTTAACTTTGCCATTTCTGCTAATGACAAAACCAGATTTTGCTGGATGTTCAGTGGCTTTTCTATCCCAGGAGAACACTGAGCACCCACATCTTCAAAAGAACTGGCACCAGGACAAACTGCCCGAGCTGTGCCAATTAAGTCACTGATGACACTGTCACTCCCCAGGTCAATAATTGCAAGGGCATGTTCTAGAATTCAAACCATGAAAATCTCTTTATAACTCACATTTTAATAGCTGGGAATCGTTAGTTTTTACTGTCTGCAAGTTACCAATGCTTCAGTGGCTTATAATACTTACAAATACTTAAAAAAATTAAAGGATTAATTTCTACTCATTAAAATACCCACACAGGGTTGTTGCACCCCAAGTGTTTACAATGAGCAGTAAGATAATTGTGTTTAAAATCTCTGCTTCCAGTTTCCAACTCAATCGCTGCTTTTGTATAATTTTTATTACTAATTAAAGGAACTCTGTAAAATGTATCCCTTCATGATACAGGCAGACACATCACCAAAGCTTTACCATTCATTTCTGCTGAGATTTTGTGGTTTTCAGCATCACAAAAAGTCTCTAAAATTCTCCATCAGAATAATGGCCTGGATAAAATGGGCCTCAGGTCTGTTTGGTCTCCTTTTTCCACAAGTGAATTAAACAAGGATGGAGTCAGAGAGATCAAACACCAGCAATTCCATCAGAAAAGTGCATTTCTTTTCTGAGCTCTCTCCTCACCAGGAGGAATCCAATCCCCAATGGGTCCCTGCCCATTCTCTGATTGTCACTTGGGCTCCAAATGCAGCAGCTTTGGCACCATCTCTCCCCAGCAAATCCTTTCCTGGACCTGCAGCCCAGAAAATAAATTTCAGCAATAAAATTCCTGTCTTGTGTCTAAACCACCAGCTAATTTTTTGGCACAGGGATGCATCTTCTCTGTCATGTTCTAATGTAGCACAGAGCAACTGGAAAACTGAAAATCTCAAGTCTTAGAAGAGGCAAAACCCCTTAAATTATACCCAATGAAGATATCAGAGATTTGTTATGTTTTACAGAAGTGGAACCTCATTCCCTGTTGAAAGACGAGATACCAGACTTTGGAATTGGTCTATCACCAAGAATTACAGCTGCAGCATTATCTGTACCAGGAAATGTTCCCATTCCTCCCATCACAAACACCCCCTCCTCTGGTATCTCTCTGCAATTTGGCCTCCCAGAAATGACTTCCCAGAGAAAAATGAATCAGAGAGGTGTGATAGTGCTAAAACAATTCTCCAGAGTTTCCTGATGAAAAATGCCTGAGCATAAATCACTGAGAAACTGTGAAACCATCTCTGCTCACACAAAGGGAAAGTTGAGAATCCGAGTTCTGCCTCCACTGGGGCTCTGAGGATAAACAGGGACCAGAACTGAGCCAAGGTACTGGACAGAAACTGAGCCAAGGTGCAGGACAGAGCTGGGATTTTAACCTGGACACATCCCCCATCAAGATGTGAGTGATGGTGAAAACAGCCCCAGCATTGATAATAACAACAACAACAACAACAACAACAACAACAACAACAACAACAACAACAACAACAATAATAATAATAATAATAATAATAATAATAATAATAATAATAGTATCTGCCATTTAGGAACAAACCCCCCCAGGAAAACTCCTCCAGCATTGCCCATTCAGGAAGTGAAACATTTACAGTTTGTTAGGATTTAAATCCTTGAGCTGCCCTGGGAAATCCTAAATGCTCATCAATAAACAAGGGCAGCAAAAGAATTTCTGAAATGTTCCTCATTAATTCCCCCTAATTTCCCTTATTAGTTTTGATTTTCACACTTGTCCTTTTTCATGCCTTTCATGCAGCACATTTAGAAATTGAAGGCAATAGAAGCAAACAGCAGAATCAGTTCTCTCTCCCTCATTATTGTTCACAGTATTTGAGATTTCACTCTGATTTTCACAGCCCTTGCTGAATTTCAATCTCCTTTCTCCAAACAGCTTTATGGGGCTTTTTTCCCCATTCCCAAAATCATTCTGTTTTGTTCATGCTCCTTTCCCTTAGCTTTGCAAACCAACTAATCCTTTTCATTTCAAACTCATGTCATTATTAAAGCCTCTTATTTTGCTGTTGGGCTGCATCTGTTCCAGAGGCAGATTCCAGCCCTCTACTCAAGTTTTACACCTCACAGTTTAACCTGTTGGTTGTATTTTGGATATAATGAAATTTTCTTGCTGCACCCTGGTTTTCTAACTCAGGCAAGGAACTCCTGAGTAATTATGTTTAATTTAAGGTGAAGGTCAGACTGCAGAGGATCCACTGCTCTCACCTCCATCAGAGTTCACAAATAAGGGGAATCAGCTCTCACACAGCTCAAATCCCTTTTTTTTTTGCTGTCCAAGCTCAGTGGAAGGAAAAGCCCAGCACAGCTCCTGGATGAGCAATGACAAATGTTTAACTCAAGGAGTGCCATGACAGTGAGGGCTGGAGCCAAGAATTAACACCCCAAAATTAGACACAGACACATTTAATTGAGATACAGAGACCTGGGTCAGGCAGGAATTCACACAAAAACATTCATTGGTGCCATAATCACTCCCCCATTTCAGGGCTTGGCAGCTGATTCCTTTGGGGAATCCCTGAGTGAAACATTTTCCCCTGTAAATATTTCATGAATCCTGTCCCTGGGAAGTTCTCAGCAGTACTTGTATGCACGAGGTGTCTGAGTGGGGCTGTCCCAGAAGGAGCTGCTGATCACAGGGTGGAATAACCTGAGCTGAGCTGGAATCTTTGATCAGACACGAGGAGCCAGTGTTCAACAGCTGTAAGGGAAGGAGAGCAACAAAGAGATGACACCAGCTCAGCCTCTTCATTTTCACTAAGCCCCTGTGGGGAAAAAAAAGGTTATTTGCCAGTAATTAGAGTATTACTTACTAATAGAGATCAATATTCTATATTAATTTGTATTTCTTACTTTATTTCTTTCTGTGCTGAAGAAACCCCCACATTCACATCATTTCCTGACAAGCAGAGGAATCACACACCGGTTTAGTTCTTGGACAGCCAAAGGTGCTGGTGGGGAGCAGTGGCACTGCCACTTTGGGATGCTTCAGGATGTGCCACTGTGGGATGGCTCAGCTGCCCTAAAAATCACACAGCTCTGGTCCATGAGTGAGCTGTGAGGGAAAGTGAACAGAGAGCTCAGAAGCTTCGTGTTTCTGAAAGGCTTTTTAGAAATACCCCAATTCTGAGATATTTCACAGGTGTGTGCATCACACACAGGCTCCTCCAGGAGATGGATGGCTCAGGGGTAAAGACATTTCTTCATGGAAAGGCTGGCCAGGTCTTGGAGTTGGGTTGCAATACAGGATGTGGCCAGAAATGTGAATTCTGTCCCCACCTGCTGCAGCCGGATGGGGCAGTGACCCTGATCTCCTGGCACATATTATCTGCTAATGGGCCATCTTTAAACCAGCTGGGCAATCATCTTTATCTTTCCCACAGCCCATCCTCCCTCCAGGAGATATCTCCTGTTAATGGCCAGTGAGTCCCAGGGCATGACTGATAAAATTACATCATCCCACTGGGAGATGCTCCACCCAGGGGGAGGAGCCAAACATTTCATACCTAGATAAAAACTGAGATTTTGGGGTTTTTTTCCTCGATTTTTCTTGATGTTTTTCCCAGAAATCCTTGGAATTTTGGGGCCATGTTGAGTGTTTTAGTGCAGATTTTCAGACTTTTTGGGCCATTTTTCATGCAATTTTTGGGGTTTTTAGGCCATTTTAATTTGGATTTCATCCAGAATTTTGCCCACCCATTTTCCCTTTTTTTTTTTTCCTGAGAAATCCCTGGAATCTCACTGGATTTTAGGGCCATTTTTCGTGCAGATTTTAGGACTTTTTTTGGCCATTTTTGATGTGCTTTTTTGGGGATTTTTGCATATCTTAGTGCGAATTTTCATTTCAGTACAAACTGTTCAGCTTGCTGTTTGTTATTTTTTAGTATTAAGGTTTTTTAGTTCCAGAGCAATCAGGTCAGATTTTCTTTCTGCATAATATCACCAAGTTCAGAGCAGCCACCGACCCTGATGGCTGGGCTAGGAGGGTCAGAGGTTTCACCTTGGAATCGCCCAGGAGGGTTTGGAGTCTCCACCCCTGGAGGTGTCCAAGGACGGCCTGGAGGTGGCACTGGGAGCTCTGGGCTGAGGACAAGGTGGAAATTTGCCACAGGTTGGATGTGATGGTCTGGGAGGGCTTTTCCAACATCAACGAGAGATTTTGTGACATTGTACTTCCTAAATCATAAAGTGGCACTGCCCAGCTGGGGAAACCCAGACACAGCAGCGCTCACATTCACCCTTTTGACCTCCTGATTCTCTCTCTGTTCAGGGAACAGGAGCCTCTTCCCCCCCAGACCCCGCAGACACAAACCCAGAGCAGCACTGGGGCTTTGTGCATAGCACAAATCACTAACGAGCAGTAAAACGGACAGGAGCAGTAATTACACGAGCTAATGGCTGCTCCAAGCTGGGCACTGCGTGTACATTATCACAGTGATTCACTCCAGAACATCTTCACAACAACATTTCCTCTGGAATATGCCCCTGCAAGGTCAAGCAAAAACAAGAGCGCGGCGAGGAGGAAATCTTTGAGATGAGCACTCAGGGAACCATCAGCAATCCAGGCAGCACCAAACACTCTGTGGAGAACACAGGGTCCCCAGCCAAGTGCTCAGACAGAAACTGGTCAACCAGGAACATCTGAAACCAATTACTCCTCTCCCAAGGCATTGTAATGGAATGATTATGCAAGAGGATGGAGAGGGGAGAATTAAATGCGGTGGAGGCAGCGTGGGAGGACAGCAGCTCACTCAGTGATAAGATGTACTCTGTGCTTTTAATAAATAGCAACAAATTGCACATAACCAGTTAAAGTTGAGCACTGAGGCAAGTGCTTTGCTGAACTGGGTCCAATAAACCTATTCTGATCCTTACTGCCTTAAAAAAAAAAAAAAAAAAAAGAAATAAAAATAAAAATTGCAGTGAGCAGGAAGGTGCCAGGTTATTTCTTGTTATCTGACATATCTCAGAAAGGGAGCTTGTCACCAGCTCCTCAAATTGAGTCATCAGGCCTGAAATGCCTGGCTTAAAATACTCCTTTTTTCTGCTCAGTAGCATGTGCACGTATGTGGTTCTGATGTAGGGTTTAATGCACGGTACAAAAGAATTTCTAACTGCAGCAGTGAAACACAAAGTTCTCAGGAGAGACACAGAGACCAAGGCTCCTCCTGGAGCTGAATTCAGGCTTGTTTCAGGTCTTGTTTTTATTATTATCCATAACCTTTTCACACAATCTGGCATGAAACAATTCTGACAAGTTTATTAAAGCCTTTTGTTGTTACACTTGACATTTATGAAGGGGAGATGATAAATAAGCAGAGGAATGACATGTTTGCTAGAAATGCAGACTCTGGTGAGAAAGGCTTCTCCCCAGCCTCCCTTTTTAATGAAATCTACCCTCTGCAGTCATTCCTGTCTCTCTAGGAAGGAAAAAAAAATCCAGTTTTTCTGCTACTACTTGAACAGGTAGTTTGATCCTGCTTTTGAATTCCAAACATCACAACTTCAGTTTCCAGCCACTGAGGTCTTATGCAAGTGAAGATTTTAATTTAATTTAAGCAACAACACAAAGGGCAGTGAGTTTTAGTGTAGTAAAATCATTAATGATGAAATAATTTTGACACCAACCGGGCTGGTTTGGGAGATCTTCTCTGCTCACTACACTGCAGCCACTCCCAGGGATCCCCAAAGAAAACACAGGAAAGAACACAAGTCACTAAAAATCTGCATTATTCCACACACAGATCAGAGAATTACATGGAAAAATCTACTTACACTACTCCATGTCTCAAAATTTTTGATGCAGAAATAGTGAAAAGTAATTAGAATAAGAGTAGACATGTTTTTGGGTGCCTATGGAAGAGCCATGGAGGCTCATGCTGGACATTGCTGAGTGATTTCCTTGTCAATATTGTTAATATTGTTAAAAATACAGGAAATATTGGGGGTTTCTGTACTTAAAAGGATGTTGAAATTCTGTCACAAAGCAAAGACATTAAAATATGTTTGTTTTTTTTTCCTGAGACTGCTGAAAACTGACATGAATAGAAATATAATTATTGCTGGGAATCTTTAACCTTGTGCAGGACAGCAACACAAAAACACAGAGCAAGTCCCGGATGCGATTTAGCACGAAATTCTCCCCAGATCTTGCACCAAGGGGAGGACTCAGTGTCAGCCAGAAAGCCTAGCAAGGTGATTTTCTTTCATAACATAATTTATAATGACAATAATTAAAATTATTTCAGTTAATGAGCATCAGTTTTATTTTTATACAATTTAACTGTTTGGTTGTTCATCATTTTAAGAACTAAGCCTGAAGTCTCTGCATTCTATTGGGCTTTTTTTTGAGCATAAAAATCTTACCATATTCTCAATTAAACCTGCATGGAGGCACCTTTGATCTCTGCAATATTAAAGTACTAACTAGAAACACAATCAAAGTAAGATTAGAATTATTATTACCCTGACAGTGCTAGAAATTATTCTGGCTGTTACAAATTAAACAGGGAAAAAAAAAAAACCCTGAACTCAGTGTGTCCCTTGTGGGACATTTTGCCTTTTCCTCTCAGGAACGTTCCAGGGAGTTCTAAATAACCCCATGTACAACATGGCTGCTTTTAAATCAACCTTACAGAATGTCATAAAAGTTGATTCAGAAGACAAATTTGGCATCATTTGCAATCACACAGCACATCCCGAGGTCACAGCAGCCTGTGCTGCTGAGAGATTCTGAATTTCATATGCAGATGCCAATACCAGAGCCTGGAATAATATTAAATAGTGAGGGAGTGTCATAAAAACACACCTAACAGAGATAAAAAATCCCTTTACAAGTAGCCAAACTGGGCAAGGAAACAATCCCATCACTTCTGCACATCCACAGGTGTTTGCAGGGACCCTCCAAAGATGGCCTTGAATTTTTTATTTAAAATAATAATAATAATAATAAAGGAGTAGTGGATGAGAGAAATCAAAGCAGCAGGTACTTAATTTGCACATCCCTTTGATGATCAAAGCCTTGCTCAGGGTTCACAGCAATTCTGATCTGACAAAGCCACGTTCTTGTCTAGAGCCCAATCTCCAGCTCCAATCTCATGGTGGGAATGGGGCAGAAAATAATAAAATCCTGGCAGAAAAACATAAAATCCTGGCAGAAAAACATAAAATCCTCCAATGGTTTGGGGTGGAAGGGACCTTAAACCATCTCCTTCCACCCAACAGATTTCTGACCAACAAAACAAAACTCCAAAAAGCTTTTTTTTTTTTTTTTTCTAGGTTTCCCTTCTTGCAAGTTTTAACAATGGTGTTTAATACCTGGCTGGAGGTTTTAGGACAATAAATTTAGGCAAATCTCTCTGCTGCTCCCAAACCAGCAGGTCCCAGCTGGGAAGATTCCAAGCAGAAAGATTCAACCTTTGCCTGGCAATGCCAAGGCAGCTCCTGGGAGAACAGAGATGATGGCTGTCATGGAATGAGTGTTTCTGCTTTTTTATTCCAGCCTTTTCTGCCTCTTCCCTCGGCCCGGGAGATGAGTCATTAATCCGGTATTTAGATGATGTTCTGAGTAGCCTTGCTGAATTCCTTCTGTGTTTTTGGGCTGTCAGGACGTGCACAAAGCCATTGAGAAGGCTCTGAGGACTCTGCTAATTATCTCCGAGCAAATAACGCTCCTCAGCTGGAGCAGCTCGGTGGAAAGCCTTTGGTATTTTTAGTACAAAGTCTCTGCTGCTTTTCAGAGTGGTTTAGAATATTGCTTTGCTTTGAATATTGAATTGTTGGAGGCTGAAATAAAGTGTTCTCAGCAGGGGTCAGGGCCACCTCTCCTGGTTCTGCCATCCCCCCGTGGTGTCTCACAGCCAGTTTTGAGCCTGGGCACAAATAAATCCATTCCCAAGCAGCCTTTTCTGAGATCAGAGTCCTAAAGATAGAGGAGGAGGTGGGGATGCTCTTAAAATCAATTAAAACCAATCATTGAAGAACAGCTACAATTGCTGGTGCTCTAAACTCAGGAGTTTTCCAAACTTAAGTACCCAAAAAATCCATCTGCTGCTCCTCCTAAGGAGATCATCATGGCACAGGGTTGGGGAAGATGACAAATGAAATGGAAATTAGAAAATAAAATACTGAAAACATGTTTTAAAATGGAAAGTAATGTCAAGCCAGTCAGGTTCAGTCCTTGAAAAGAAACATAATGCAAAGCAAATTAATAGGCATAATGAGATAAATGGATCCAATTGTCAGGTGAGCCCAAATTAGTTCCCAGTTGACTTAAAGAAATTCAGTGCTGTTAACCTTAAATTGAGCGAAATTTTCTATTTTAATTAGCTCATGCAACAGTTAAACAGCAATGGCATTTGGGAGATCAGGTGAACATTTCTCATCCTTAATGTTTCTTTATTCTGAAATAATTTTGCTGGTGAGGTGAGGATTGGCACAGGCCATCAGTTCCTTTACTGCAGCATCTCCAGCAACCACCAAAACAAAGTTTCTGGAAGAACTCACCACTCACAAGGTCAGATGGATACAAACCCCACACGGGGAATAAATGGAGCTGCAGAGGCAAAGCTCAAAACCTACTGGACTGGAAATGTTTCCTAAAGAAAAATTAAGGATTCTGAGTGTTTAAATGAGCAAGGGAAAGGGTGACTGTGGATTTCACAGCTTCCAGCCCTTCTTTGGGGACCACAGACACCTCCCAGCAGAGCTAAGGGAAGACAACCCCTTAATTTGTCTCAGATTTCACAAATAATCAGCTCATCCATGAGCCTGTTCCTCCCAGGTCCCTTTGAGCAGATCCACACAAAAAATGTGCAGGATAAAAGCTGGACCAGATGAGATCCCATTGCTTTGGCATTTTCCAGTATCTCAACCTCCCCATTGTCTGTGGCACTGCTCCCTGTTCAACAGCAACACCCAAACAGGATCTTGCAGTTTCAGGGCAGTTTTATGGCAGAGGATTTCTGTTTTGCTACAAGTCCCTTTTCCTTTTGTGAGCTGTAATTCCCAGGAGTACAAACCAGCCAAGTTTGCCTTACAGCCCCCCTTGCCAGGAGACTGAAATTGTGATTCTGCATGGTGCCAGAGGAGCACAGGGACAGGCAGTGAGTGCCCCATCACACTGGGAGTCCTGAGGCTCTCCATGAACCCCTGCCCTACCCCTGGGCTCCCTCTGCAGCTGCTCAGGGAGAAATAAACCCAGCTCAGACAAGTGATGCCCTCCCAGGGAGTCCTGACTGATTCTCTCCCGTGGGGCCAGGATGCCCTGTCCAATCTGTTCCTGACAGACAGCTTCAAACCACAGCTCCTCCTCCCTGCATGTGTCCAGTTGTGTCAGGAAAATGACCTTGTGTCAGGAAAATCTCCATCTGCATTTTTTTTTTTTTTCCCTGCTTGTTGCTTGCTCGGAATGAAGAGAGCAAAGGATATTCATATTACAGCTGCATAAACCACCCAGCATTTCTTCTGCTGAGCTGCTCTGTCCCATCTTATTCCTCTTCTGGCCCAGGAGAGGGTATTTCATTACCAGGTGAAATAATTCCCCTCTGCCAAATTGATCAAGTTCTTTGCCATCTCCAGAAGAAAGCAGTTCTATTAAACATGGATTATTAACAATAATAAATGCTTCAAAGCCCTGGGCACTGCTCACCAGCCACAGGAAAAGCATTATCATAAAACCCACATTCTTAAATTCGAAGGGAATAAAGCTTGGAGCCGGATTGGTGGCAGTGGCAGGGATATCTATCAGGGAAGCCCATTATGATGAAGAGAAGCACTTAGAGCACAGAAGGGCTCTGACAAAAAGCAGTCAAAACGTTTTCATCAAGGATAATGGATCTGCTCTGCAAATCCCAGCTCACAAACACCCCAACACACACACAAAAGCCTTTCTCCATTTTATTTGCATCTTGTTCAAGTGGTTACAAGAACGTTGAGTTAATTTTCTCCCTTTCTCCCCTTTGAGCACCATCTCACACAGAACAGCTCAGGGCCTTTATTCCTGAGCCTCAGGCACTCAGGGATCCCTGTTCCATCAGCTGCAGCCAGAGCAAAAAATCAGGATGATCCATGGGCTGTCCCAGCAGGACTGTGCCAGCACAGGAGCCGTTGTGCTGCTGCTGCTGCTGCTCTGCCAAAAGCCTCAGCCCACAAAGGAAGGGGAAAGGAGGAAAAAGGGATTCTGCCACACTCAGGTGAGAGCAGAGCTGCTCCAGTCCTGGGTCCCAGCACAGGGAGGATGGGGGAATCTTGGAGAGAATCCAGAGGAGGCACCAGGATGAGCAGAGGGATGGAGCAGCTCTGCTGGGATTGTCCAGCCTGGAGAGGAGAAGCTTTGGGGTGACTTAATTGGGACCTTCCAGTGCCTGAGGGAGCTGACAAAGATGGAGAGAGACAATTTCCAAGAGATGGAGTAAGAGCACACAGGGAACGGCTTCAGGCTGTCAGAGCCTTGGGTGAGCTGGGATATTATTGGGAAAGAATTCCTGGCTGTGAGGGTGGGGAGGGGCTGGGTGGAATTCCCAGAGGAGCTGTGGCTGCCCCTGGATCCCTGGGAGTGTCCCAGGCCAGGCTGGAGCACCTGGGACAGGTGTCCCTACCATGGTGGGCAGGGACTGATGGGATTTAAGCTTCTTCCAACCCAAACCATTCCAGGATTCTGTGATAATTCATACACTTGGGTTAGGGTTGAGCAGAGGCCTCTCAGGCTCTGTCACCAAAGAACTTTACAGAAGCCTAAATTAGGATTTAATATTTTTTTCAAACTGTTTTGGTTTTTTTTTTTTCCGTGCAATCCCCATCACAGAGACACCTCAGCCTCAAGGTGCTGATTTGAGGAATAATTCTGGGAATTCCTCCAATATTCACAGAGGATCTGCCACCTGTGGCTCACCTGTGTGACCAGGGGTGACACAGAGCAGAGGAACAGAACCCAGAGAGGAGCAGCTGCTTTTCCCAACCAGCTGGGTCCTTCCGCTTGTGCTCAGCAGATGCTGCTGCCTTTTAACTGATCCCTGCAAAAGGAATCCACAGGGAAACCCTCCTGAGATAGAGACAGTTTGATTTTTTGTGCTAAACCTAGAAATCCTGAAGTATGGGATTGAGAAAAAAAAAAAAAAAAGTAAGGGGGAAAGAGCTGAAAGCCAAAGCAGCATCCCTACACAAATCCTGACAATTCCAAGATATCTGAACAGCACAGGAAACTAAAAACACAAACCAAAATAATGTCAACTATTTCTCTTTGCCTTTTTCTGAGCCTGAAAGGGAACAGAGATGAGTCAAGCTGCAACAGCTTCTTGGAAGGGCAAGTAATTGATTTATTTTTATAGCCTTGTTTTGTCCTCTTCCTTCCTCTAAGACACGTAGGGGAAAAAAAATTGAGGAAAGGGCAAAATAAGTCAGTCTAGCTGGTGAGAACCAGAGGCAGAAAATTAAACCAGGCTGAAAAAAAACCCACAAAGAGCCAGTGGCTGGGCAAGGGTCCCTGGACAGGCACTGTGTGCTTTGTGACAACTGTTCCTGCACTGCTGCCTCACTCTGCAGCTGTGGCAGCAGATGGGGAAATTCAGAGATTGGGAAGAAATGAGCCATCTCACCAAGTATTTTTTTTCTTTTTTTTTTTTTTTTTTTTTAATAATTAAAAAGTAATAAGAATTCAGTACTCAGCATTAATTCGGCAGTGGAAATGAGCTGCATGAGGGAGGGAGGTCCAGAGGCTTTTGAACCTGCCAAGGGTTATCAGTGAACACCTTCAAAGGGTTTCCCAAAATTTGGCTCCAGGCTGGACTTGGCTGCAGGAACTCAGAACCCACAGAGGGAGTTTTCCCCTCAATATATTATTGCAAAAACAAATGGATTAGCTGAGGATTTAGGAGAGATCCTGGATCCACTGAATCATCCTCCAATTCCTGGATCCCAGGATCCATCAGCACAATTCTTGTTGCTCCAACAACTTACATTTCATTTCCATTAAACTACTCTAAATAAATCCATTCAAAATCCATGAAAGTCAGGATTTGAGCTGCTGCTTTGAGCTACAAGCAAAGGGAAACACAAACAGAGCTTTGGAAGAACCAACAGCTGAGCTCAGGGACCTTTTGTGCTGCACATTTATCCTGGCATTCCCTGAGTTTAATGGATCTCACACATTTTCACATTGGCTGTAGGTTTTTAAAAGGGTTTATGCATTTCATTTCCTTCCTTTCTTGTTTTAGCTGTCTTTCATGGCTTTTCTGCCTCCTAGAAAACTCTGAAGTCTGTACTTCATTAGCAAGAACTAACTTCCAGAAGGAAATATTCCTCTCAATTTGTAAGGGAAACCATCCATTGAACCAAGACAAACTTTTGCTTATAGAAATGGGAGAAGGAAATAAAAATTGTTTCAGATTTGTGCTTCAAAGGCCTGCTTTCCATAGAGCCTGGAATAAAAACATATCAAACAAAACTGTGTTTGAGGGCTAAGCATGAAAGAAGCACACACTGTGCACAAAACTTCTCCAGCCCCTCAGGACAGATCCTTAAGCTCCAACTCTGCCTCACATCCTTGCCCTATTTATTACCTGTATTTCCAATATTCCAAGAGACACTTTAATCACCATGCTGTGCTTTAATTGTTATTAGCATTTAGATTATATGGTAATCTTGCAGCCAGAAGTCAATATTAAATTACTGCCCTTGCCTGCTGAAGAGTAGTATATAGAGAGAGAACAGAGCTGAAATGTGGTTTAAAGTTTCAGTTCAATTTTATGTCCTAATTACTCCAGAATGTTATGAAAGGCCTGTAACATCACACCATATATTGCTGTCACCCCACAGCAGCTTTATAGGAGCATTCCAGAGTTACTGAGCTTGTTACAGGGAGCATCACTGAAATGAGAAACTGCCCCTTGTTAACAATCCCAGCTGGGTTTGGGGGTCCCATCCATCCCCAGCCCCTGGTTTTTGGAGCTAGGCTGGATTATAAGAAATAGATACAGGAGAAGAGGTTGGGGTTTGGCTCTCCAGCTGCTGTGGATCTTTCCAGAATCCCAGAATGGGATGGAAGGGATCAGCCAATCCCAGCTGCTGTGCAGAGCCAGATCCTTCCAGAATCCCAGAATGGGGTGGAAGGGATCAGCCAGTCCCAGCTCCTGCCCAGACAGGGTCACCTGGAGCAGGTGACACAGGCACACAGCCAGGTGGAGCTGGGATTCTCTCCAACAGAGAGGGAGTCTCCACATCCTCCCTGGGCAGCTTTTCCAGTGCTCTGCTACCCTCAACATAAAGAAATTCTTCCTTCTATTGAGGTGGAATTTCCTGTTTTAATTCTTGACCTTGCCCCTTGTCCCGTCTCTGGCAGAACCTGGCACCCCCTCTGACCCCTGCCACCCCAAACCCAGCCAGGGCAGCTCCAGAGCCTTGGGATGCAGCTCCTCCACCCTGCCCTAGCGAAGATCTGACTCCAAGCACAGGGTTTTATTTAATTTTCACTGGGGGATGGAGCACAACTGCTGTCAAGCCCGGCCAAGCACAAGTTCACCACCTGCTCTGCTGAGGAGCTCAGACGTTCCTTGGGGATGACATCCAGCTCTGCTTTCCTGCCTGCACACAGCCCTGCACGAGATTGGAGCTGGCAAGGGTGAGCAATGGGCTGGGGTTTGCTGTTTGCAGCATGGCTCAGAAACATCCCTTCGATTCCGTGCTGCTCCACGGCAGCACAGCACTGAGACAGCAAAACAGGTGAAAGCTGAGGATTGCACTGGAGGAAAGGAAAATCTCCATCTTTCCTCATGGTAAGATGGCCAGGTGTGATGGTTTTGAAATCAAAACCAGTGAGAGGCTCCAAGTCAGAAGTACAATTTAATAGAAGAAAAAAGGGAAAAATAAAATACATGCAATAGTACAAAAGAAGAAAAAAAAAAAAGTGTCAGAATCAGAATAGAACCTGACACCCTGCTAGTTAACGTGGTGTAGCAGTGCAGATGAAGTGGCTTTGTTGAAGCAGTGATCCTGTAGAAATACTGCCAGTGATCCTGGTAGCTCTTGTCCTCTGGAATCCAGTGGAAAAGGCTGCTCTGGTGCTCTAAATCTCAATTTTTATCCGGGTAGGAAATGTTTGCTCCTCCCCCTGGGTGGAGCATCTCCCAGTGGGATGATGTAATTTTATCAGTCGTGCACTGGGACTCACTGGCCATTAACAGGAGATATCTCCTGGAGGGAGGATGGGCTGTGGGAAAGATAAAGATGATTGCCCAGCTGGTTTAACAGATGGCCCATTAGCAGAGGATATCTCCCACAAAGATAAGAATCACTGCCCAGCTGATTTCAGCAGATGGTGACAGAATACAGACTTAAGGGCACATCTTTACATTGTAACCTGGGACACCAGGGAACAAGGACAGGACTTGTGTGACACCCTGCTGTGCACAAACATCTCCAGATATTCCAGATATTCCAGATATTTCTATTCCTTCCTTGAGAACATGGCTTGGAGAGTTTTCCTATAAACTCCCACATGGAAATTTCCCCCCTTCCAACGTCTGGACAGAACTGAGACACACATTCAGCTTTCCTTGCCACAGCCTAGCACAGAAATGTGACTCAGGAGACAACCAAAAGTTTCTGTTCAGTTTGATTTTAAATAAATCCAGCAGTGCAAATGTGTCACTTCCTCTGGGTTAACACACACTGAGAGCTGGCACAGCTTCACCAGAGAAATGAAAATATCATCACTTTAACACTGAATCCTCCTATTTCTTTGGTTTAATATCTTTGGATATTAATCTTTTGGATTTTGTACTCCACTTCTGCTCCAGGCCAAGCAGTCCACAACCACATTACTGTGCCTTATCCCCAGTTGTACATTTACCCTCTATACTCATCCTATATTATAAAATTATAAAAGGGTTCCTGGAAACTTCATATTAATTTATTTTATTTGGTGTTGCTACTTCTCCATGTTTCATAGAGCTTTTCAATTCCTGCTTGGGCAATGTCCCTTTCACCAACATCTTCAGTATAAAATTCAAGGCAAGCCTAGGTTCAGGTTGCTTTGACACCTGCTTAAACCTAAGCACATTCTACTCCCAATTATATCCTTTGATTATCTTGATTCTAATTTAACACTGATCAACAAAAACTAAATGTGGCAATTTCACATTTTTTGGTCCTTGGAATTCTTCTCAGGCCGACAGCAATAGACCAGGTGCCAAAACTACCATGAAATAATGAAAATTCTCAATATTTCCCCAAACCCAGCATGTGTTTTAAATCCTTTATATAAAGAACTACCCTTAGATATTTCTTAATCATTTGACAGAGAGAAATCAGGGTAAAATTGGGAATTCTTTACTGGGGATGAAGGCCCTGGCATGAAGCTGTGGCTGCTGCATCCCTGCAAGTGTCCAAGGCCAGGACTGACATCTCTTCTGTCATACTCAAAACAACCTCTGCAGATGCAATTCTGTTGTAAACGCTGCCTGATCCCAGATATTAATGGAATATACACCCAGCATAATTCTGGCTCAGGTTAATTTATTCTACACTACTAACACAGCATTCAAAATATAATAAAACCCCCTGGTATAATTGCTATTGCTGTAAACCCAAATGATTGGTGACAGCTTTACAGTCACCTGCTGCAGGAAGGGGATAAAGCCCGTTATTAGCAGATGATGATCTAAAAGTACCTGTGGAAGAAAGAGATTTTTCTTACAGATATCCTGCTAAAGGCAGGGGAAAAGGGTTCTTTACATGGTGTTAAACAAATCCTGACCAGATTTTTTCCATGGGAAAATTGACCTCTCCCTGGGGCTGGGAATATCCATCACTGTCAAAGTTTGGGATATCTTTGGGTATGTGTGGCTTAGAAAAATGATAATATTCTAGTAATATCCATGTAATTATGTTATTTATGAAGAGGTTTTGCTCTCATTTGTACCAACCACACACAAGAATTATTCACATCATTCTCTCCATGATATCCTTTTCAACTGTAGGTTTCTGGATGCCAGAAGAGTTTCATTATTTAAAACCTCTGAAAAATCAGGGAGCTGAGTGACCCCTGCTCCTCACCCCTGGAGGAACAGTCACATCACTGTATTTAAACAACTGGACACACTCATTTTTCAATGCAGCTTCTCTAAATCTCGTAGCCCCATCAAATCAAAACTAAAAATATTCCTCAGCCATGAGGCATTTTCCCTGCTGCCAGAGCCCAGTGCTGACCCAGGACTCAATTCCCTCCCCATTCCTCAGCCAGGCACTGACCCAATCTGCCTCTGCCTCACTCCAGGAGAGCTGATGAGGCGGGAGACCAAGGAAAAACAGCTTCAGGTAACACAAATTCCCTCTAGTCAGTGATTTTATGAGGATATTCATGTCCAGAAACTTCCAAAGTCAAGGTTGCCATGATAATTCTCTAGCACAGTGTGCAGCATCCAAAGCTTGGCTTAATACTTTATTTATATACTGCATGGAAATAAAACAAGTAAATAAATAAAAATTCTAAATATATATATAAATTAATAAATATGTGTCTAAATAAATAAATAAATAAATAAATAAAATAAGTACTTATATATAGATGCATATATATCTATATATCTATATATCTATATAGATATATAGATATATAGATATATAGATATATATCAAGTGGAAAAAGCACAGCTCAAATTCCCTCAGAATAACTCTCTCCCATGATTATATACAACCATATTTTTTTTGAAATTAACCTTTGGGGATAAAAAAAAAAAAAAAATTATAAAACACTAAACAAGGTTTTCATTAGCTTTTAATTAAGTGCATTTACTAAAGCCTGAATTATAATTTTAGGTTTTAAGTACTTTAAAATGAAGATGAGATTTTTTTGGCAAATGTGAAACTTCAGTTATGTTTGTGATGGAACTGGGGGGTGAGAAGTGAGGGGGTTCCACATCCTGCATGCTCTCCTGGAGCAGCTCTGCTCCAAAAATTACCCAAGAAATAAAAATCTCCTGTGTGTGGATTGATAGGTAGGGAAGTGCCAGGCTGGTGGAAATGGTAATTATTAATTCTGCCAATTCCACAATCTGGAGGTTTCCAAGTGTTTTGCAAACATGAGTAGATTCAGTTTCCTAATTGTTTGTAGTGTGTAATTAAATCCTCTCACCTTTGCACAGCCAGGGAAGATGAGGAATTACTGTCCTGCTGAGGGGAGCCTGGAAATGGATCCCTGGGGAGCCTGTCCCGATCTCAGCTGCAATCCCTGAATTTTTCAGTGCCAGCTCCAGTGCACCAGGTCAGCAGGAGGATTTTGGGAGCCCTTCATTCCAGAACACAGCTTCTTCCAGGCTGCAGGGAAACAAGGCTCTGCTTGTGCCAGGGGAGGCTGAGGTTGGATTATCAGGAGAATATCTTCACTGGAAGAGTTGTTAAACATTGGAACAGAATCCCAGGGAAGTGTGGAGTCTCCATCCCTGCTGGGGGCTCAGCATCAGGCAGATGTGGCACCTTTTGATGTGATTTATGATATAATTTATATGACAATGATATGATTTATTATATGTTTATGATCTCTGGTATGATTTACTGTATGATTTATTATATAATTTATTATATTATTTGTGGGCACCCAGGGCTTGGCTGGAGGTTGGACTAGATGATCTTGGAGGTCCTTTCCAACCTGAATAATTTTGTGACTTCTGGAAAAGGGGGATCTTTGTTGAGCACTGCATCACAGAAGATCCAAGCACTCAGAGCAATGGCACAAGCTCCAAGCCCCTTCTGTTCCCTCAGCACAGGCAGGATTTGTTCCTGCTCTCACCTTGTTCTGCCCTTTGCAAGGTGGAGAAATCCTCTCCAATATGCTTGGACACATCTGTTGCAAGTAAATGTGTTTTTAAAAAAACCTAAACCACCAAAATATATTAAAACAAGCATTAACAGTTGGGCTAAAATGCAGGCAAATCTAAAGTTAAGTCTGTAACTCCATCCTGTGGTATGTGGGTATTACAGCACATTCTTATAAATTCAGGGACACAAATATCTCTGTTCTACTCTTATTTGCCTGGGAATTGGAGAGCCATTCAAAATTTCCTTTGGAATATCCTCCCTCATGCAGGTGAGCCTTGCTAAATTATTCAGAACATTCTTCTGTGACTTCTTTGGGATATTGAAGGAGAAGAGGTTTGGCCTGAGCTTGTCAAACACCACAAGGTTCAGGTGGACACAGGCTCTTAAGTGTGACTGAAACACCCCAGGTTCCTGATTTAATTTTACACATGGACCAGCTTAAGGAAGGGAATTCTCTCTACCAGCTTCACCAAACCACTGGAAAAAATTCCAATCTGTTCTTAGGGAGATGCCATTTGAAAATGCAAACCCTGCCAGGGTTGTGTGCTCCACCCAGCCAGGTGGGAGAGAAACCTGGATCAGGATACTCAATTTCAGCATGCAATGTCCTGAGGGAATGGAGAAGTTCAGAAATCTGTCCTTATCTCAGGTTGGTATTTTAATGTTTTATTTGCCTGCCATTCATCCCTTCCACCTGTTCCCAGTGGTTTGAGCCCAGCTGGGCAGCGCTGGGAGCACACACAGGGACCTGTCTGCTCAGGGAGGGAGCACAGAGCTCAGCCTGGAACCTTTCAAAGCCTTTCAAACCCCACCTGGAGCTTGGCTGCTGCTCCTCCTGTCATGAGTCTTGGAATATTTCTAAGCAATATTTGCCTTGAAGTCTCCCAGTAGCTGGAATATGAGGATGTGTAATTTTAAAAGGCTGCAGAAAAAAAGCAGCAGGGACCAGAGGAGTGGGACTGAGAGACAAGAGCCTGATTTCACCTGTAGACACACGCTTTGTTGTTGGGAGGCTCCAGGTGTGCTCTTGTTCATGCCAGCACTGAAAAAAAATAGGCTAAAATAAAATAAATTCTTTCTAAATAGGTATTGCCACTGACCTCAACTTCTGCTCCTCCGTTAATGCAGGAGAGTTCTAGAAATGTTCTATAAATGGCCAGGCTGGGTGACAAATCCCTGCCTTGCAGAGTGTCCTTGGGCTGGATATCCAGAAAGAAAGAGAGAAAAAGAGAGAAAGAAAGAGAGATAGAGACAGAGAAAGAAGGAAAGAAGGAAAGAAAGAGAGAGAGAGAGAAAGAAAGGAAGAAAGGAAGAAAGGAAAAGAAAGAAATATCAAGAGGAAAAAGCAGAGCTCAAGCTCCCTCACAGTAACCCTCTCCCATGATTATACACAGCCATATTTTTTTTTAAATTAACCTTTGGGGATAAAAATAATTAAGGAATTATAACACACTAAACAAGGTTTCCATTGGTTTGAAATGGGGAAATGAAGGGTTTAGATGAGATTTTAGGATGAAATTCTCCCCAGGGAATCTGTGGCTGTCCCTGGATCCCTAGAAGTGTCCAAGACCAGGTTGTCCAGCTGGAAATGCCTGATCATTCCCAGTGCATGTGCCTGTGCTGAGACACCATGGGAACAAAAACCTGCTGGTGAAGAGACAGAAAACTGCTGGTGAAAGGCATTAAAAACCCTCAGTCACTGGCTGGACAACTAAAGTGGATGAGTGGAATGAAAATATCACCTCCCACCCCCCTTTTTCCTTCAGCCTCAGTTTGTCCAGCTCACTCATCCTCTTGTTTTGCTGCCTGTTACAACCAGGTACACAAATCCCAACTTAATTCATAGTGATAAAAACAAAAGATAAAAAAGACTCCTGCTCACTACATGTTACCTTCCAGCTTTTTTCTTCAGGCAGCTTCTCAGCATTATGATTTTTCAGCTCTAAACAAAGCTGTTGCTGAAAAGCCTCTGACTGACAGTGGAAGGAAAGGAGCTTCATCACAGCTGTGTGTACCCACAGAAATTTTTAAGGCAGACAAGCAAAGGGAAAAGCAATAGTTATCCACCAAAACAAAGCAGTGCCTCTTGAAAGGAAACATCACAGCAAATAGCAGAGATTTTCACTCACCCAGACATTAAAAAGAAATCTTTTTTACTTAGCTGAAAAAAGGAGACAATCATGTGTCTTGATTTCCCAAGAACAAGAAGTTGATATTGAAAGAGGGGCTGTCAATTTAGCTGAAGACAAGAAATGTCCTTTTCTAGCAGTGTTTAACATGCACTCATGAATTCTGTATGAACACCAGTGTCCTTGCTGGCTGATGCAGTGAGTGCACCTTCCCATTCAGTGCCAGGCAGCAATTCAAGCATATTTTGGCAGGGCTGTGAAGGAGCACCATGAGCAACACATTCTCTCCTTTCAGTGAACAAAACACAGGTGAGTGACTGTTGGGGGTTGAGTGTTTTTCTATTACTGTGTCAATTTAAAGAATTTTTCCCTTTATCATGCCAATGCAGCTGGCCGGGTTACACCGAGGACCTTTGAGGACTCTAGACAAAAGGGGTAAGTGGGAGCAGCTTCAGGAGGGGCTCTTGTGCTTCCAGAGGGGGGACTCGTGTTTCCGGGGAGCTCGGAGGAGGATCCCCCGTCTGGAGCCATGCAGCCGAAGGCAGGAGAGCCAGACCCTCTGCGATCACCTGCCCTGCATCTGCCCTGCTCCAGCCTCCTGCCTCTGAGGACACAGCTGATCACCTGGACACAAATGGTGAGCGAGGAGCTGCCCTCTCCAGCCGCTCCCACCCGAGACCGGTGTGGCCGCTGCCGCCTCCGCTCCCGCCTCCGCTCCCGCCCGCCTCTCTGCAGCTATCGGGCTTTGTTCCGTCTGCAGCACCGGGACTGAGTGCAGAGAGAGTGTGCCAGCAGCTAAAGAAAGGACTGGAATCGAGTTATCTGTTCTGCTTTGTTGGTAATTTTAACAACTGCTGTTGTTTCTGCTTGTATGGTTAGATATATTAGTAAAAGAGCTGTTATTCCTACCCCCTTATCTCTGCCTCAGAGTCTGATTCAAACATTTATAATATTTGGGGGGAGTGGAATTAAAGTCTCTACTTCAAAGGAAAACTTCTGCCTTTATTGGCAGATACCTCTCCTTCAAACCAGGACAGGTTTTGGCGCCCAACGTGGGGCAGAGGGCACTGAGTGGAGAGTTAAGACAGGAGTCAAACCAGGACAGTGACTTTACTGAGAGTCCATGAGAAACCTGGCAGCAAAACTGCTCAAAAGCAACACGAGTCTCCACCTGAAGGTGCTGGATTTAATTCCCAAACCTCAATGAAAAGCTGTGAAATCAGAGGGGCTTTCCAGAAATCTGAGATGTGGGATGGGAGAGAGGAGAGCAGGGACATTTGGTGATATTTCCTTCCTTCACTTGCAGCTGGTTGATCTGGCAATCAGAGCAAGGAAAATCCTAGTTTTTCCACCTTTGCTGATGAGTCTGGAACTGCGAATTCCTGCATTGCTGGGAAGGAATTTCAAGCTTGGCTGCTCAGTTTAATTCCTTCTCAGAAATAAAGTTATTTAAATCAACTCCCTGTGAGAAGGACACAACTTCCAACCAGGACAGACCATGTCCTGGAAAAGGCCAACTCTGCTGATTAATTAAAACAGAAAATACTACATTTGCTCATTAATTAAAATAGAGAATATAATGGTAAGATTATAATCCTAATGTTACACCTCTTGTTATTTAGGTGGTTAGAGTTTATTTCATTTTTTTAAAATAAACCACAATCCTCAAACCAGTGAATTTTCACCCTTCCTGTCAGAAGCCTGTTTGAAATGCACATGGAGCTTGTTCTAAAGAGAAGCAAAGTTCTCACATCCAGATTTGTCCACTTAAACTCATGTCAATCTCAGCTTTAATTTTTGTCTATTCCTCCTTTTCCCTGTGCACACCCACGTGCTGCTGTGATAAGCCAAGGAAGCAGGAGTGTTCCAATCTCTTGTTAATCATTTCCTAAACTACCCTGAAACCTCTGCTCTGCATCTGTTTCTGTTTATCTGCTTCAGATACAAGTGTCTGGAATTGTAAACACTTTTCCAGACAAGGTTTTCCCAGAGTCACACACAGCAGTACCAGTTCTTCCTTATCTCACTTCTATCAAGATAAAAAATCAGTGACACCAACTGTGGTGCTCTTGATCTATAGCATAGACATTCCTCTACCCGAGAGTCAGAAACAAACCCCACTTTGCTGTGTTTTTTCCTGGTGTGTATGTGCCCAGTGCAATTCCCAGTGTTTAACTCCTGCCCAGCTGCAGTACTGAGGGAAGATGCTGCCACTCCTCATTTACAGTGAATTTGTACCAGGATTAGTAAAAAATAACAGAAATCAGCAGACCTCAGCTGGTCATGGCACATGGAAGATATGGAACCTCAGATGGGGAAAACCAGTTGGGATTGATGTGATTTCATGGAATCAGAGAATATCTGTGGGAAGGGATCCCAGGGATCTCTGATCCAACTCCTGCCCTGCATAGACCCCCCAAAATCCCACCCTGGGCATCCCTGGGAGGGTTTTCCAAACACTCCTGGAGCTCTGGCAGCCTCAGGGCTGTGCCCAGCACCCTCTGGGGTAAAGAACCTTTCCCAAAATCCAACCTAAACCTCTCCTGACATAGCTCCAGCCCTTCCCTGGATCCTGCCAGAGAGAAAAACATTTTGACAAGTCCCACTAAAATGATGCCAAAGCCTCCTCAGTGCTCCTGTGACACCCAATTTCCCAAATCCATCCACATAGGCAACAACAGCAAAACCACTCTTAACATTGCTAAGATTTTATTGTCAGACTCCAGGAAAGAGGGATATCAAATGTGGGAAAGCAGAGCACGCCACCACTCCAAATCCCTCTTTTACAGCAACATAAAGTGGTCACCTAATGCAGCACTATCATAAAATTAAATCACACTCACTTGTCATTGTGTATGGGCCCGAGCGACAGATTAAAAACTGCACAGCAAATATCATTTCCCAGGGTGGAGGGAGAAGAGGGGGGTGAAATATCTTTGTCTGCAGCGTCTGCTCAGTCCTGAGCCCTCGTGGTAATAAAGCAGCAGCCCCAGGAAGAGGATTTAGCAGTGCCTGCCCTCGGGGCACAGGCAGCACTTGGCCTCCCCTGCCAAGGGAACAGGATTTCAGCAGCCTGCCAAGGTTATCCTTCTTCTTCAGAGAAATCCTGGCAGGGGGAGAGCTTTCCAGGCTGGAAATTTAATAAATGTGCAGTTGAGAGAAGTAAAAATAGTTTTTCCTGCTGCATCCTAAGTTCAGGGAACGAGTCTTTCTGCAGCTGCACCCAACACCCACCAAAGGCTGCAGAGCATCCAGGAACCTTTCCACCAGGAATATTCCCACATGGAGCCAGCAGGACATTAAACAGCATCTCCAGCCCCTTGGAACAGGGACTGTGTGTGCCCAAGGCAGCCAAAACACACCTGAGGAGTCTGTTCCCAAAACACAACTGACAGATCTGTTCCCAAAACACAACTGAGGGGTTTGTTCCCAAAACACAACTGAGGGGTCTGTTCCCAAAACAGGAATATTCTGAGTTTGTACTCACAAGGATCAAACCCAGCTCTTGAATGAGTGGCCCATCTGGGGGTCAAAGTCACAATTCTGGAATTATCAGCATTCCATGTTCCCCACAGCAGGAGCCCATCCCCAAATCCCAAATCCCAGTTCCAAAGCTCCCTGGAGGTGGCCAGTCTGTTGGGATGTGTAAGCAGCAGTGGGAATAAAGGGATTGCCAAAATGATCAGTGCTGAGAGCAGGGAAAACTCTGCTCAGCTCAGCCCGAAGCTCCCTGAGCTGCAAAGTGACATCAGGGGCTTCTCACTCCTTGCGTCTGTGAGGTTCAGCTCTTCCTGGATTTTGGCAAAGGGATAAATACATGGAAAAGTGAGGAATGGGGCACAAGGATATCCCCCTCCAAAATCCTGCTTCTCCTTTCTGTGGGTTCCCTGGACTATGACAGCTGAAAAAAAAACCCTACATTGGGATTAAAACTTTACTAATTTCAGCTCAGAGTCACCTTAAACCCTTCCAGAAAGCAGCAGTGCCATAACTCAGAGACTCATCCTAAATAAAGGTGCAGGAATTCTGTGCTTTTCCCGCAAATCGTATTTCCTGCACTGGCTGTGTGCTGTAGCACACACTGCAGGCTTTATTGATTAGAAGGTCTGTTAAGATTTATCAGGCTTGATAATGCACTCTACTTGATTAGGATTTCCAGCTTCAGAGTCAATACAGGTTTCATATGTGATGGAAAGCACTTGGATTCACTCTGTTCCATTTGGAAATTTGACAGGAATTGTCTTAGGCCCAGCATCAGAAAATCAGAAGCACAGCACTTCAAAAATTAAAGAAGTCATTATTTGAAAAATTAAAGAAATGCATTTTGAGCAGAAAGGCACCTCCACCTGTCAGGGCTACAGGAAAATGAGAATCCTACTCTGGGCAGAGGCAAGAAATGGGAAATTCAGGCCTCTAGAATAGTGATTATTCCTACTTCAATATCCTGAGTCCTTCCCTCTGTACAGGATGAACTGCATCTAATATTCTACAGCCTCTTTGTAAAGGGATTTTTTTTTTCCTTGTAATGAAAAAATTCACCTTAATTAAGCAGCACCATGAATAAAAAGACTTTTAACAAAACCTCCATGAAAAAGCTATACAATATAATTTAAAAGCTATGCAATATAATACATGTCAATATTAATATACATGTTTGTATATTAACATTTACAAATCTGCTCCTTTTTAAAAGGATCCACCCGAGCGAGGCATCTTCAGCTCATGAATTCACCCACTCAGCTCTGACAACAAAACTGATTTTTCTCTCTTTAGCACTTGTGGTCAACTACATCAATATTTCTGTGCCCACATAATGCCAGACAAAAATAATGGCATTTTAAAGCTTAAGCAGCTGCATTTCAGTCCAGCAGTTCTTTGTCAGGTTCAAAGGAGAGGGAGATTTGTGGTGGGGCTCCATGCCTGCACTGATCCTCCCTCATTTCATCTGGGCTTGTGTCCTGGTTTGAAGGACAGGTGTCTGCCAATAAAGTCAGAAGCTTTTCTTTGAAATGGAGAATGCAAACACCCTCTCTCCAAATTATTATTATAAATTTGAAATTAAGGGGCTCTCAGGCAAAGATATGGGAATTAGGAATAACAGTTCTTTACTAAGAAAATTAAAATAGAAATACAGTATTACAAAGAGCAATCCCCAAACTCTGCCAGAGTCAGAATCCAAGCTGACACCCGTCAGTCAGTCAGGGTGTTGGCACAGTCCCATTCAATGGTGGCTGCATCCTCCTGCAGTGGCAGATGTGGTTCAGCTGGAGCAGTGCTCCTGGAGAAGGTGCAGTTTCCTCTGAAGCTCCAGGGATGATGTGGAAGGGTCTGGTTTTCCTCTGGAATCCAGTGGAAAAGGCTGCTCTGGTGTTCCAAATCTCAGTTTTTATCTGGGTAGGAAATGTTTGGCTCCTCCCCCTGGGTGGAGCATCTCCCAGTGGGATGATGGAATTTTATCAGTCATGCCCTGGGACTCAATGGCCATTAACAGGAGATATCTCCTGGAGGGAGGATGGGCTGTGGGAAGATAAAGATGATTGCCCAGCTGGTTTAAAGATGGCCCATGAGCAGATAATATGTGCCAGGAGATCAGGGTCACTGCCCCACCCGGCTGCAGCAGATGGGGACAGAATTCACATTTCTGGCCACATCCTGTATTGCAATCTAGCACAACTTGGAATGACTCTGGCATGTGAAAGGAACTTCTGAAATGCAACTTGAGATGGACTAAAAGTCAGCCAAAAGAATGGAATCCATGGAAAAAACATGGCTTAAAATTCAGGCTTAGAATAAACACTCTTGGAAATTATCTGTGCCATTATCACACACATTTACATCAGGAATTCAATAAACATGGGGTTGGTTTGGGGTTTAAAATCTTTCTTCCTGCTGTACAAAGTAGCAGATACTCCATGGATGAGTTTTCTGGAGGTGCCCACCTGCCTAAATGTGGGAATTAATGTTCTTCAGGATTTTCCAAACCACCTCAGATTATAAAAATAATCTCACCAACTCAGATTATAAAAATAAAAATAATAAAAATATAAAAAACTACCTTCATCACAAAAAACCCAGCAAAACCAAACAACTTTAGGCCAGGTTGGACAAGGCTTGGAGTAACCTGGTCTGGAGGAAGGTGTCCCCACACATGGGGAGGAGATTTAAGGAATTTAAAATCATCCTGGAATTCTGTGAATTTACATCCATATGTTTCTTTAGATGCTTAAATACCTTAAAAAGGCCCAGAGTTGTGGAGGGATGGTCAGGCAAATCTCAGTGTTCAGTTTAATACCTGAATATCAGTTCCTCTCCTTTAGAAGCTGAGCAAATGTTCAAATTTTGGGGGGAAAATATCACATATATGGGAATTATTAAGGAGTGCAGCATTAAAACCCTCCCATGCCTCATCTGCCTAAAAATACAGCCCCAAACAAGATGTTTTCTTCAGTTTTGCTGTTTACATTTGCTGGCAACTCGGAGAATCTGAAGTGGGGTTTGATCACCCTGATTCATTGCTCCAAATCTGGACCTCAGCGTTGCCTTTGAGTCATCCCATTTAAATTTAGCAACACCCAACTGCCTCATGCTTGTCTCCAAAATAAACATGAAGAGGCTTTAATCAAAGCTGAGCAGCAGAAGCTCTAGCTGTCCCACACTTGTTCTCTTCAAGAACTCTAATAATGTTAATTTCCAAATCTCAGGGCTCCAAAAAAAAGTCCCTGTGAAGGATTTCTACCATTAAATGCTGAAAAAAGCTTAGTGGTTCATCCCAAATTTCATTATGGTTTATGGGAAATGCCAATGGGGCCATTCCATGCCTTGAAATGTGTTACAGGGAGTAAATTTGTACTCAATGGGACTAAATTTCTTACAAGGTGAGTTAAACAGAGTTTTTATTCAATCCCACTGTCCATGCTCCCGTTTTCCCACTAATCCAAATCTGCCAGGGAGATTTAAGTGGTTTTAGCACTTCCTGGGCTGTTCTCAGCAGTTTTTAGGATTACTACAGCAGAGGGGAATTTGGGGCCCACTTTGCTCATCACTGTCTATTTCCCTTCCTTAGAACACGGCCTCTCCAACACAGGAATGCAGGAATTAACTCCAAGAACTCCAATCCACGGGCAGCTCCCGCTGACAGAAGGAACCAAACACAGATTTTTCTCCTCTCTGCCCCAGTTTTCTGCCTCAGAAGTGCCCTTCCCATATTGTTTTCCTCCTTCTCTTGGAACCACACTGAAAATCCACCTTATCCTCCTGCTGTGTCCTGGCAGCACTGCCAGGATCTGAATTTTGGCAATCCTGACACTTCTCCACACGTGAGCCCTTTTGGAGGAATGTCACGACTTCCAGCACAGCTCAGGACAAGAATCCTGTCTAAAATGATGGAAGGCCAAGGAATTTTTAAATTCTTTTTGTTCAGACTGAAAATCTGCTGCCAACCACAAGCCAAGGTGGAACTCTGGGGCACAGGGTGGGATTTTGGGGGTGTCCTGTGAGAGATTTGACCCTGATGGGTCCTTCCTAACTCAGCATATTCTGACTTTGTGAACTGACCACATCCGTTCATCTGCAGACAATATTAAAAGCTGGCAGGATGTTCCTTTTCCACTTTCTCTGCCACTTACTTTTTTCAGCACCTCTGCCCATCCATCCCTCTGTCTAAGAAGCCTCAGCTGGTTCAGACCCAACAGAAGGTGCCCCTGGTCCATATTTGTGCAATTCCAGAGGGATCCCCCCAGGAGCAGAGGCATCACAAAACAGAGGAACAGCAGCTTTTGGCAAAGTGGGACCCTTGTAAGGAGTTGGATTGGCTCCTCCTCCTGTTGATATTTGCCTTTTCCTCATCTAAAAAGGCAGAGAGACAGATACTCCCTCCCAACAAACTGAGCTGAGCTCTTGGTTCCATCCAAGAATCAAGATATTCATTTTTAATCATCACATTCTCTTCCTGGACTGCCCACCCTGCCCAGAGCTGCAGGGCTGCCAAGGAGTGAGTTCCAAAGCACTGGAGTTCTTGTGGGCTAATTATTTCTCACTTCTGAACCCAAAGAGAAGCACTGTTTCTTGCAATCTCATGTATTCAAATTAATTTGATTTACAGTCCTGACTGGCTGATCAGCCAGCAATGGAAAATAAGATTCCTACACAAATAATGAATTGCACAGTCATCCAATAAAGCAAAGCAGCAAAACAGCCCCTTTTGCTCTCATATGAGCATAATTGCCATCCTTGCTCCAAATTAATGGCTTTTCCCAAGTATTCCAAAGGCCTTTGGGGAAGCTGCTTCAGATCTGAGTGATGAATATGGTTTTTAGAATAAAAAAATCTGAAATCTGTGGGTCAAACACAGGTATAACCTGCCTGGAATGATTTAATGATGAGGGGGCTCATTCCCACAGCCCCAGAGGGTGGAATTTTCTTAGGGAGAGCCTGGGAAGAGCTGGGGGCAGTCCAGGAGTGCTGAATTCTGCAGTGTCCCCTCATACCAGAACAGGAACACAAACACAATTCTTGGAAAAACTAGCCCAGAAAAGAGGTTAAAGGGAAAGGGTGAATGTTTGTGTCTGCCTGTTGATGTTACCACTGAAACATCTCAAAATCTGCCCCAAACCTTCCTAAAACAGAAGTTTCAATACACCCAGTGTCACCACAACATAAAAACCTGACCCCGTGGATGTTTAAAGAGGGTTGTTCTACAAAATCAGTGTCACCTGCTGATATTTGCACAATTGCCAGCACATAAACCAGCTGAGGAACTCTTTTATTATTTTTTAAATTCATCTTGTGCAGCATTTATTCAAGAGGGCTCTGGGCTACACGACCTGGCTCCCTGCATTCCCAGGGTGCAGATGAAGTGTCACTGTGATTTCCAAGGTGAGTTCTTGGCACAACACTGCCAATGAATTTGGGCCTGGGTGGCTGCTAAAAAAAGAAAAATGGGAATTAGCTCTTTTTCAGTTTCTCACCTTTCCAGCTTTCCCTTCAAACCAAATTGTAATAGATTTCTAGTTTGCATTTACCAATTATTAATGAAATGCTTCATGAACACAAATCAAGACCAATTCTAGAACCATCATTTCAACTGTAAAAATTAATTCAAGCCAAAATTTCCTTTACATATATTGGGAAAAAAAGAGTAATTGTCTATAAGTTCTATTTTTAATGTTCAAATTTAGTTTCTGTATTTGATTTCAAGACCATTGTATTAAGAGTATGAATTCTGTATTACAGAATGATTTTGATTTCTCTTTTATTGTTTAACTTGAATTCTTTCAACATTCCAAGTAAATTTTTGGAAAACCTCCAGACATGCCCCTGAATCAAATGTTTGAAGATAATCAGTTAAGTTGTGAATTTAATATCCATTTGTTTTCTTTGTTATTAATTCTCTCTCTTATTTTAGCAGGTCTCCTATGACCTGACCCTGGGAGCACTTCCCAGCTCCCTCCATCTGTTGGAAAAACACACAAATGGAATCTGTCCTTGTCCTGGGATGGTAAGAGCATCCCTTCCATCCCTCAGGAAAGGTCCATCCCTCACCCTTCTTGATATCACCCCACAAAAGCCACTTTTTGGAAAGGAAACATCTCCAAATTCCCATCTTGGTGGGCAATAAAGCAGCGATGTTTGGTCAGTCATGGGATGAAAACCTGTCCCAGGGCTGCAGGAATGGCTCCTTGTAGAATAATTTCCATATGTGCTTTAATCCCACAGCAGCACTCAGGCTTTAACTTCCTTCTGAGTGACTTTGTAATGGGTGATTACCACGAGCTCACGGCAGTAAATAGGGGAAACAGGCAGTTTTTATTTTCCCAAAGCAGAACTGTGGGAAATCCATGGATATTTTATGCTTACTTAGGCAGTAATGATCCATTCCAAGCTCTCTCACATCCCTGGCTCTGCCCCTCAGGCAGATTTCAGTCCTTGCTGGGGCAAGACAGCTCCAAAGGCAGAGGAGTGGAACAGTGGAAAAGTAAATGAAATGGAGATATTTTACAGCATTGAGTGACTTTAATTGAACATTTAATACAACATAAATGGGATCTTCCACACCCCAGAACCCACTTTCTTTGCTGGATTTGACTTCAGTGTCTTTTTCCTTATGGCAGATCCCCTCTCATTCATCTCATCACAGAAGATAAGGCATGAGAAAAGAAGAATAATCCTCAAGAAAAATTAAAAGCTAAAATAAGTAAATAAACAAAGAAATAAATAATAAAAAATAATATTAAATTTAAAAAAAATAAAAATAATCATCGAGACTAAAAGATAGATAAAAAATAAAAATATAATCCTCAATAAAAATATAAACAAATTAATAACTAAATAAATAAACTCCAAAAATTTGAAATATAATCCTCAATAAAAATAAAAATAAACTAATAACTAACTAATAAATAAAAAATAAAATATAATCCTCAATAAAAATACAAACTAATGGATAAGTAAATAAATAATGAAAAAAATCCTCAAATAAATAAATAAATAAATAAATAAATAATCCTCAATAAAAATAATCCTGCTGCCTGGCAGCAGAGCAGACGTGGAGGGAGGAGTGCAGGGTCCGGGCAGTTTTAGTGACTAATGAAGGCTTTTTCTTGAACAAAAAGGCATTGATGTCACTGAAGGGTGTTTTTAATATTGATAACTCCTTCATGCCTCAGCTCCTCCATCAGCTGTGCTGCTGCAAAGCCTCCAGCCTGGAACAGGCACTGTGAGAAAGGGCAAAGCATCATAAACCACAATAAGAGGGAGCTTTCTTCTTAGCAAACCATATTTGAAAGAAAAATATCAAAAAACTCTAAAACAAGAGCATCAGCAATGCCAGGAACTTGCTATTTCAGGATTATTTTTAAACTGGTGAATCCGCCAGGAGACAGCATCATAAAACAACCAGATGGGTGCAAGAAACATCTTTAATATCTTCATTTTCTGGAAAGCTGCTGTTTCACTTGATATTCACTTGAGGTTCAATAAAGGTTTTATTCTCTTTAGCTTTTAAAAGATTGCGTCCAAGTATGAACCATCTTGTGGCGGTGCTGGGGTCACTTTCTTGTTGGCACTAACAAGAATTTGATGCCCAACACTTTCTGAAGCACCTGGAAGCTCCAGGTATGTGGCTCAGGTGTTTAATTTCCAGTCACCCCGAAGTGTCTTGTGCTCACATTTCCTCACAATGCTGGGGACAGTACTGAAGGCTCATGGAAAAATCCAACTCAGATTTTTCCCAGGCCGTTGGCTTTCTCAGCTCCAGCTCAGACCTTTCCCAGGCTGGGGACCTTTCTCAGAGACAAAGCAAGAGAAGGAAGAAAGAATAACACAGATTTACACCTGCTGTTGATCACAGAGTCGTGTGAGTGTCTGGTGATGTTTGGCACAAAGCATGTTTTCAAAGAGGTGTTGCCTTCTTGGACCAATGAGCCTTTTCTCTTTTGTTTTGTATGATCTATATTAAATAAATGAGATTTTTCAATAAATTGCTTCTTTTTGCTGCTTTGAAGTCATGTGTGCTGCTGCATTATTCACTGTTCCTAATCAGACAACAACTCTGTGCTCAACCTGTTCCTGATGGAACAAATTCTGCACAGCCCTCAGTAACAGTTGTTTGGGTTGGGAGCTGCTGATTGGGTCAGAAAACAACATTTTCCAGGTAAAATTGCAGCCTCTGATCCTCCTAGCCCAGTTATCAGTGTCGGTGGCTTCACTGAATTCAGCGATTTTATGCAGAAAGAAAATCTGACCCGATTGTTCGGGAACTGAAAACTTTAATACGAGAAAATAACAAACAGCAAGCCAAACAGTTTGTACTGAATGAACTGGGAAAGATAGAACAAGGAGGCTTGATCCATGCATGAGGACAAAATGGCAAAAAGCAGGAGTTAGGACATGGCAGGGGAATCTATAAACTTTGAGGAGGGGAGGAATTAGGACGGAGTTTAGGGAGGAGGTCCAATAGGGAAGGGCGATCAGGAATATTGAAATTATTGCAGCAAAAAGGAATCAATTATAACAAGGGAGGCAGAGAACTTTCTGGCAATGATCAACATGCTAGAACTGGAGGATTCTGGGGGTGATTTGTACCCACACAACAGAAGCTGAGGCAGAACAACATTGATGAAATAAAAGTGTTCCAGACCATGGAGTGACAACAGATCCCACAACATTTCCTCCTGTAACACCCACGTTCTGCCTAAAAGGAGCTCAGGGTCTTCATTCCTTTAAAAATCTGAACTTTCCCTGAAATATCTCCTGGAAATGCATCAGTAGGCAGAACCTGGGTGCTAAAGGTGCCAGACAATGAGACACCAGATCAAAGCCTCACTCAAAGGTGGATATTAACACTCAAAGGTGAATATTAACACAGTTTTAGATCCTCAGCACAAAGCACTGAAGCACTTTAAGTGGAGCAGAGATAGAAAAAAATACCAAAGAACTCTTTGGAATTGAAGGTGAACCACTGGGCAGGAACTTTTTGAAGGGTTTTGAGGTGTTAAAATGAAAAATGCATCAAAGGGGGAAAAAAACCTCAACCAACCAACCCAGTCAGGGTTTGCATGAGGGAAAAGCTGTCCATGGGAGTAATTCTGAGTCAGACCCTCAGAGACTCTCCCAGGGCCACAGATCAGACCCAAATTCAGCTTTTATGGTGTTAGAATGAACAAAGGTGACACATAAATGTCACTATCATTATTTTTTATATTTTTAACAGCTTGCCAAGCTGAAAGAGAAGCTCTGTCCAGCTCAGCCACAGAAGCTGAATTCTCCCCAGTGTTTTCCTTCCCAGGGATTAAACACAAAACACGCAAGGCAAGGAGGCAACGCCAGGCAAATGACATTTCAGCTAATTAGAAGGCTACAAGCAGCTAATCACACACGAGTCAGTCCCTTGGGAAAGTCCCCCTGAATGCCAAGGGTGAGCAAAGGAAATATTTACATTTTCTGACGGTGCACTTTGCCCCAAAGGGTAAACAAAGGGTAAACAGAGAGAATTGCTGGTGATTTCCTCCAGTTCCTCCTTCCTGGGAAAGGAAAAGTCAGGGGAATCAGCTGAGGACTGTGGGAAAAACTGTCCAGAACATCCCAGCAATGGGCACGGGGTAAATCCTGCTCCAAGTGCAAGTGCAGAGCTCCAATTAGCATTATCAGCATCCTAATCATAAACTCACCTATCTGCACTGAAATCCTGTCCTTTTAACATTTCCTTCACCTTTGGAAACTTCCTTGACTTCCATGAAACCAAATCCCCACCCAGAAGCCAGGAAGTGATGCTTAAACATTTATTTTCCTTTGACATTTCATTTTCTAACACGAGGATTTTTCAACTCATTCTGTGATCTAGATATCTATACATATATATATATATATATATATTTAAAGTAGCATTAATTATATTTTAAATAGTTTCTACAAAATCCTCCATATCCTTCCAGATTCTAGCATTATCTAGTAAATTAATCACGTAATTATCTGGCTTAAGATTAATTGACACACAACTCTGTCTCATTTTACTACCCAGGAAATCAAGCTGCATGTGTTCCCTAAGTGAAGGGTTTCTAGGACCAATCACCCATCCTCATTCCCATTCTTCCTCCCTCAAATATCCCATTATTAATATTTGTGTGTTCGAGAATCAGCTGATTTCATGCACAAATTCCTTCACACTTCATATTTGAATTAATAATAATAATAATAATAATAATAGTAATAGTAATGGTAATGGAAAAAATAAGTAATCATGGATTGGTTTGGGTGCAAGGGACCAGTCCAACCCCACCAAGGCAGGGACATCTCCCACTGTCCCAGGTTGCTCCAGCCTGGCCTGGGACACTTCCAGGGCTGGGGCAGCCCTAGATAAGTGTGATTATTCAGGAATATTCTGTTAAAAAGGAAGGACTGGGCAGACATTCCTAAGGAATCTACTAAATGCAAAGCCCAGCATCACATGCATCCCACAAAGGCTCATGTCAAGAATTCCCTGTCCAATCAACTCCAGAGAGAAGTGGCAGGGACAGAAACAGAAATGCAGAGTGCAGAAATGCAAGAAGGAAAGAAGGAATTTTTGAGAGATTAAGGAGCACAGGATGAGGAGGATGAAGGTGAGGAATGGCTGCAGGACTAAGGAAGGGTCTGACATAGCAGCAGCTCTTCAGGCTGATGAGGTTATAATTTTTATTTCTGTCCATAAGTTTTTCCTCTTTGTAGGAAAATCTGCCAGGAGGAAAGACAGACAGAGAGAGACCTTGGTGCCTTCCCAGGAGGGAAAAGCCTCTTCCTGATGCCCTTTGCTGATCACCTTGACACACAATTTCTGTGTGCCTGGGCACTGCTGCTACTGCCCATAAATCCGTGGCAAATTTACTACCTGTGAGAGGCTGAAGGCATTTTCTGGCACAAGATCTGCATCTCTCTCGTGTGTGCATGTGTATGAGCACAACCTATAGCTCCCCTGAATTATTTATAGACAAACAAGTAATTAAGATTTTTATTCTGCCCATTTCGAAGAGTGGAAGGGAAAAAAAAATCTGCTTTATTCTTTCATCAAGGAAGCTGCTGGCCAAGCTCATAACTCTGTCTGCACACTGTAAAGAATGGGGTAAGTGGTTTCTCATCAAACACACTTTGCATTTTATGGGATGCACTGAAAAACTAAGTGGCTTAGTGACTTCTGCCAATGTCACCCAACAAGAGAGCTCAGAACACAGAGCATCAGGAGCATCCTCTCCTGAGCCACACATCCTCCCTAAGGCTGTCCTGGAAAATGGTGGAGGAGAGGAGATTTCTGCCCAGGTCTGGGTCAGGGGACTGTGGAGTTCTCAGAGTGACCAGCTCAATGCACAGAAATTGTTTTGTTCTTGACTGTCACAAGTCCTTTTTAAGCTCCCTGTGCATTTCCACTAAATTCACTGAATCCTTCCACAAGGTGACCATGGAGGGCAGGGTGTTTATGAGCACAAAAACTCTTGGATCTTATTTCCAGCTCATTCATTTTCTCACTTTGTGACCCTGAAAATGACTTTTAATACAATAACAAATGACACCCTGGGCTGGGGCAAGGTGTCCCTGCTGTGGCAGGAACAAGTTGGGTTTAAGGTTTCTTCCAACCCACACCATTCCAAGATCCTAGAACCAATCCTAGCTACTGTTTTAAATATTTAAAAACAAGGAAAAATAAATAATAATAAATTAAAAAAATAAGGAATAAATAAATAAATAAATAAATGAAATAAAATAAAGAATGCTTTGAAAATCAAACCTTGCAGCTCTGAGGTCGCACACAGCTGTGCCAACACAGAATCATTCACATCAGCTTCAAAGAAAGGAAAAAAAGGAGAACAATGGAGCAGAACCAGATCACCAGGCAGCCCAAGATAAATTAATAAGGTTGGTTGGAAGGTGGTTTTCTTCTTGAGATGAGTTCAAGTACAAAATGAGTGAGTCAGTTCTTTGCCCTTCAGATCACAACCTCCCTCTGGTGATTCTGAATGTCAGAACGATTTTAGGAGTTAAAAAAATGAAGTGAGAGCCTTCAGCCATGGCACTGCCCATGCTCTCACACCAGCAGCACTGCTCTGTCACTGAGGTGTTTCTCCACTATGACAGAATTGAGAAAAAAGTGATTTAGTGCCTGCTCAAATGCCAGCAGCAACACTTGCTAGGGAAACTGACCCATGCAAAGGGATTCAGGTCACCACAGTATTATTCCTTAAAAAAAATTAAAAAATAAAAATCACTATAGATACCACATCAGCCTACTGAATTATCATCAATAGCCCAGAAACAACTGGCTACAGAGATCAAATATCTGTAAACCAGTGATACTCCTGCATCAGACTCCCAGAACTGTCCTAAGTGTCTGATATTATATATATAAATATTAAATATGTATCATATTATATGTCTAAGGGTTGATATTTTTGCTGTGCCAAATAATAAAAAGAAAATACTCAACATTTAACAGAAGTGCCCCATTCAGAGGAAAAAGTGATTTCTAAGTGAGAGGGAAATGTGTTTCACTAATTCTGCTGCAGTGGGGCCGTGCTGCACTCGCTGCCTTTGGGAGAACATCCCACTTTCTTCTGGCCTGGGAGCTGTGCTGGGCAATATTTCTCTGCAGCACCATGAATTTAATCACATCAAAACGTCAGCAGAGAAAAATGGAGCACACAGAGGCCTCTTTCCCTTGCTGTTTAGCAGAAGAAATGGATGTTTCCTTAACGAGGCAGAGGGGTGAGCTGCACAAGAGGTGTCACCTCTGTTCTCACCTCTGGGCTCCGTTTGGACTCCACTCCCCAGGGATGTAAATCAGGATTTTTGTCACTTCAGCACAGCTGATTGTGTTTGTTCTGGCACAGCCAGGATGTAAAATGATGGCATTTGTACTCTAGTGGATCCCCAGGGTGGCTGAGGAGCCCTTTCTGCAGGGATGGAGCTTGGGAATCCTTCCATAAACCACAAGTGGCCAAAAAACCACAGGACCAGTAACACCACACGTGGCTGACTCCTGCAACTGCAGCCTGGCTTCTTCCCACCACCAAAAACTGATTTCCACAGGAAATAACGAGTTTGGAGTGACACAGACCCTGCCACGCCTCCAGCAGTGCCTGGAGCAATTACCACCACCATTCATCACACCCACTTCTTTCAAAGCTGTGGGGACAAAGCCAACAGCAGTGAGAAGGAGGAAACACCCAAGAAAACCATTCAGAAATTCATCCAGTTAAAGCATAAAGCTCCTCAAGGCAAGCTGGAATTTCCCCCAGCAGATAAATGAATTTCCCAGTGTCTCCTTCCCCTTTTAATGACCCCAACCTTAACCCAGCTCTTTAATGAGCTGCCCTGAACTGCCCCACCCCAAACCCAGGCAGGATCAGAGGCACTTGCTCCAAACAGAATGGTAATTAAAGTGAATTTATATTAATCCAGGAGAGCTAAAGGAAAGGACAATGATTTATGAGCAATATTGCTGGTATTTTCAAGAGGCATACAAAGCATTAAAAGGGAATATTTAAAACTATTAGTTAGAAAGCAGCTGTAATTGGAGAAGTAATCCAAAATGTCTTTGGGGCATTTGGTTCCTCCTTCCAGGGAAAATAAACCCAGATAACTTTTGGGGAAAATAAAACCCAATTTTTGCAAACTTTTTTTAATTATTTTTTTTTAAATAGAAAGGGTGAAATTACTCCAGTAAAATATATCTACTTATTGTTCAAAATGATTATAAAACACATCACCAGCTCTAATTATTGGTGTCATGGGGAAAATTTGGTATTTTAGCAAAATTCAGCCTTTATAACAATAAGAGGTTAACCAAGAGTTTCACAAGTTATTCACAAGTATCTAATTGATTAAAGCCAGTTTCTTCAGAAGTTTTTTGAGGTTTCTGAAAATAAATCTTTAAGTGTCAGTTGTCCTAGGTGTGAATTTGGGTGGGATCCTCAAAGACTGAATTCCTTGGGATCTGAGTTAACTAGTTGGTGACAAAGATTTTCCTCCACGACCAAAATTTCACATCCTCTGATCTCACCTTCCCACATGAACTCTGCTCAGGTCTTCCACCCTCCCCTCCACTGGATCTAGAAATCCAATTTTTTTTTTTAACACATAGTTTTTAATGCTGGGTTTTTCTTCTCTTTAAAAAGAGAACCATAAACTGGGAAATTAAATTACTTTTCTGAATGCAGCCTAAAATATTCCCAGTCTGTGGTTCTATTCATTAGACATCAAGCAAGCTGATAATCAAAGATGATGATGGGATTGGAGCATCTGTCAGATTAGGAGAGGGTGGGGCTGGCAGGACCCTTGAGAGGGCTCAGGGGATGCAAGGACCTTATGGGGAGTGAGGAGCACAATTCCTCATCCTCATCCTCATCCTTATCCTCATCCTCATCCTCATCCTCATCCTCATCCTCATCCTCATCCTCATCCTCATCCTCATCCTCATCTGCTGCCCTGAGAGAGCCCAGGAACCAAAGGGAACAAGCTGAAACATGGGAAATTCCATTTAAACCCTGGGAAAAGCTTCCTTGCTGTGAGGTGCTCAGACACAGGAATGGGTTTTTCTCACAGGCTGTGGAGTTTCCATCCTTGGAGCACTTCAGGCTCCAAAGGCATGTGGTCCTGCCCTGTTCTAGAGGTTCTAATTGCTCTTCTAATTTCTCTGGACCCTGCTTTGAGGAGGGGGCTGGACTAGACCATCCCTGAGTCCCAGTCCTTCCCAGTACACCCAGTCACTCCCTAATGCCCCGAGTGACTTTGCCAAGCCCCTCAGAGCAGGATGTGAAACAAACCCAGCTGTTCCCTTGGCCAATATTCCCTTCCCAGCTTTCTGCCTGGCTTCACCCAGCCAGAACACCTCTGGGAGCAGAGGTGTGCACTCCCAGAGCAGTCAGTGTGTCCTGCAGATGGATTTATCATCCCCACTCTCTGTAATTAAGCTCAGCAAGAGCAATAACAATGCCTTCAGTGTTCATCCTTTCAAAATTGTCCTGCTCCCTTTAATCTGTCTGAACAGATGGAGTCCTGCTCCATCACCTTGCAAACTTTTTTTTCCTGAGCTATTAAAGCCCCAGCAGAATTTCAGGGGGATAAATTGAAGGCAGCAAATGTTTAATAATTTCTGTCACTTGTTCCTTCCCAAGGTTTTGAGGTTAATGAATAAAACATGTTCATAGGAGGCTGGGCATGGGGAAGGCAACAGAAAACGTCCTGCTGACTTCAACACATCATGCCAGAGATGGAGATCCAATATTTACTTGCAGGGAATATTTATCCTCTATGTGTCACATAGATGGGGTCCCCAGGGTTTGCATTCATGAAGCCAGGTTATTGATTCTACAAATCAGTTTTTCTACTTTTCCAAAGTGTATGCAATCCAAAGATTGTTGCTAAAAATAGCAAAAATCACATGATTGGTGTTTCTAAGTAATATTTTATCAGAACTTTGCACAGGCATGTACAGTCTTGCATGATTCATCTTGAACAAAGCACACCAAGCACACCTTCTGCCTCCTCATTCAGGGTTCATTCAAACTTTCTCATTTTGCTTCCTCACTCAGGGCTCTGCCTTGACTTGCCAGAGCTTGTGGCCCATTAGACTTAGCACATCCACTTCAGTCATGAGTTGAGCAGTGCTCTGAGTCCTGTTCTCCACCTGTATTCCCAAATTTCCCCTCCTTTCTATTCCACTGGTGAAATTCTCTCCATAGACTTGTCTATCAATTTCTGCACACATTGCAACATGCATGGCAGAGAGATCATCAAAAGGAGAAATGCAGCTAAAACACAAATTCCTGTTTTCATTAAATGCCAAAGGCAGCCAGTAATGCCCCATCCCCCAAAAATGTGCTCAACCATCATCCACAACTCTTAGTTTGGTGACACTGTCTCAAAGGACCTGCATGCTGGTGTGAATAGACTGGAAAATGGTCAGATAAATTCATGCAGCTTTTAAAGTCTTTACAGCCATGTCCTGGCACTTCTGTTCTTGTCATGGTCTCCAGGGCTGGATGGCAGTTCAGGTAATTTTTCTTTTCTCTGTCTCTCATTCTCTTGGAGGTGATTAATGTTTGTCCAGATGAGCAGGTCACTACTTTGATAGTGATATAACACATGCACACCTTCTCCCTAGGTTAGCAAATCAGCTAGGCCTTATCATTGGATATTCAATTAAAGATCTTTCCATTAAATCTTTTAGAAATTTTCTCTGCACATGCAAATTTTCAAAGCAGTATTGCTCTACTAGGGATCAATTTTGATTTGATTTGATTTGATTTGATTTCAAATTTTTTAGTGCAAATATTAGTGTAAACATTCTTGAGGAGCCATACTCCCCTTTTTTTTTGTTTTTTATGTGTGTCTCTCGTTATGAATACGAAGGCAACACAAAAAGCAAAACAATATGTGGCAAAGCAATAAATTTACACTGAGCAGAAATAAATCAGAGAATAGATGCAATTGGTAGAACATGAGAAATAGAACGGTGATTTAAAACAATGCATTATCAATTCCCTAAATACTGTACCAGAGTCTGCAGTAACTGGCAAACCTTTAGAGTGAGGGCTTGGAGAACCATTCCTGGGTAAGATTTGCAAGTTCAAAAGGAATTCCAGTTATTACAGACCCAAATTTGGCAAGTCAGAATGGCCTGAGTACAGTTTTGGTGCAGAAAACTTGGGTTTGTTGGTTTACTGCTTGACCAGGTAAGGCTGGGATTTACACAGGCCTTAACTGGAATAGTCTCCCTAATATAATATAAAAACTTCTCAGTAGTTAGAAAAGTTTCTTAAAATAATACATGTCTTGTAGCTATACAATGGTCTGTAAATAATTGCAAAGGTTTGTCATTTATTATCAGCTAAGTAGTAATAAAGCAAAAAAAAGCATTAAACAGCTTACAATTAATAACAGTCATAATACAGAATTGTTACTCATTCTTCAGTGCTACCTATGAAAAATAAAACAGTGGAGATTGTTCTTATTTGAATTTCAGCTTTTCTTTTGCTAAAACTCTGTGGTGCAACAGCTCAGGCAGCTCATACAAAATTACCAAAAATACATGAATTTTCATGGGTTTATTCTTTGATACCTTTGAAACCTGTAAATAGGAGGAGGATTGCTCATTCCAGACTCCACTCTAATTTCAAAGAATAAGGACCCACATTCTGTGGTCCCAGACAAATTTAATCACAGCTCATCCAAAGGTACTCATACACCAAAAAAAACTCCAAATGTGCTGAGACACCAGAAGAAATCTGTAAAATAGATCTGCACTAAACCCAGCTCAGTTTATGGGGCCTTAGCACTGGCTTTAATAGGATTTTGAGCAGGTTTAAACCTCAGTGTGACTCAGATCCCAGACTGGAGCAGATGCTAAATTGGCTCTGGGTGCACTGGCAGCCAGAATCCAGCCCTGATTGATGGGGAAAGCTCCTCCTGCCATGGTCACCACGGTTCAGGGTTTTAAAGGAAAAGAGGATGGAGAGGTCTGAGCACAGCACAGAGCCTTGGAGAGCTTTAACAATTCCCTGGCTCCCCCTTGGGGCTTTTGGTTTGTTTTTTCAACATTTTTTACTCACAACCAAAGAGAAAAAGTCGCCTTTGATGTGAAATCTTGAGCTGTAAAACTCACTCGTGGCACAGAGGAACTCTCTGAGCACAGGCTGCCCAGGATTTAGGGTGCAGATGTGATTGCTGGCTGCTGGCTCCTCTTATGTTCAATAATTGCACATTTATGGACACCTCATTTATCCAGAAAGATTTTGAGACAATTCTCCAAACTGGTGACACAGAACTTGCAGCCCATTTTCTTTTCCCAGGTGTTTAATGCATCCAGCACTGGGGGAACCTTGAAGAAAGGTAAAGCACCCCCCAGATGTTGATTTTGGTCACCCACAACGTGCTGGGGGCTCACAAAGATTTTATAGACTTTGTGCCTTATTCCAAAATGCTGCTGTAAGCAAAGAATCTCTGATGGAGGAATGACTGCACTGAGGGAAACCAAGATTTTCCTCCAAAATTCTGAGAGTTCCCATCACCTGCAGCACTTGGTGAACCAGAGTTTAACTCCCCCACAATGAGCAAAGCTCAGATTTTCATTTACAAGTTTTCTCTGTGCTACCAAAGCACTCCTTCACTCATCCTCAGTATTTCAAGCTCCCCTTGGAATTATAAACTGTTCACAAATACCAGCGAGCCCCTTGGTAAATGTTCTTCCTGGATTTCACATCACTACCACAGCCCCACGTCAGTCTTTCTGTCATTTCTCATTGAGGTGAAATCTGCTGAAAACACACCCAGCAGAGACAATTAAAAATAGTGCACAGAGGGCATCCTTGGCACTCTGGAATGCTGTTGACAAAATGAAGACATTGCTTACAATTACTCTCAGTGTAATTTATGCAGCTGGTGGCTTCTGCCAGCACAGGCAATGCCAGCCCTGCTAATGAAACCAGGATCAATCTGACAGCAGAATGATGGCAGATTTTGAAAACAAGGACCAACAGTTTGCAGGTGGTTTAGGCAGCTATAAAATCTGATTTATAAGGGCTTTTTAATCCTTGTTTTAATTCACCTTGTGGGAATGGACCATCATAAAGCATCCTGCCACATTACAAGCACCGAGCTGTTTGAGATCCAGCATGGCTTGAATACAGGGAATTCTACAGATTTTATTGCCATTTTTTTTTTTTTGTTTCTACTCCAACCTTGCTCCCTCCCCACTCTCACCCCGACCTCAGACACAGGTTTAATTCCCTGGCATCCTTATTTACATACTTTTAGATGAGGACTGAGGCAAGAGAGGCAGAGCCAGGCTGGAGCTGAGCTCTGGCCATTCCTTCTCCTGCCCAGGCTGTAATTTATGCAGCTGCTGTTGCACAGGGAGTCACTTCCATCTCTCTGCAGCACCATTCCTGCTCCCCAGCAATGGGCACTGCAGGGACACTCTGTGTCCTGTCTCCATAAAACCAGATGGCCCCAAGGGGGTCTCTGAACTGTCCTTTAAATGGGACAATTCTGTATGCACAGGAACGGGCAGAATTAAAATATGGAGTACAGACACAAAAAAAAAAAAAAAAAGGATGGATTTTAAAGGAATGGATTTTAAAGAGACAATGATTTCCCTGTAATGGCACAAAGCATTGTCATTCCCAAGCAGAAATCCAGGGGCTCTGCTCCCTCTGAACTGAGCTGCAGTTTGCTGCATTTTGTGATTGATGCCACTGCTGCAGTCAGTTCCCAGGAGATCCCATGGTGTCTCTCCTCCCCTGCAAACCCCATCCCCAAGGAGGGGGGCTGCAGAACCAGACCTGAGTCCATCCTGCAGTGGGTTTGGTTTGCCAGTTCCAGGTTTCTTGGCCAATGCACCGATTCAATGTGGTGTGTTGAGTGCTGGCCAAATGCCAGTGCACTCACTTGAATTATTTATTCATTTTCTGCTGTGAGACAGGGATTAGGAGAAAGGCAAAAACAGGCTCAAAAGTTTAGAGGGTATAAAGAAACCTTTATTAACAGAACTAAAAGAAAAATAACAAGAAATCAGAAAAATCTTCAGAACACTTTTCCTCCCCCCAACTCCTCTATCTTTTTCCACTGACAAGGTAAAGAGACAAAACCTGGTATTTTCAGCCAGTTCACCACCAATAAAATTATCTTTCCTCAGTTCAGTTAGGGAGAGGAGTTTCTCTTGCCATGCCACAGAGACCCTTCCACAAGAAACAGTTCTCTCATGGTTTTAATTTTCACAAATAGCAGCTGCCTGGAAATCTACAATTGTGAAGTCCCTCCCACGTTTGGTTGCCTTCCCACAGCTACCACCATGGACCACCTCACTTTATTGGGGTGCAATTTTAAGGATGAGCTGTTCTAGCACAGAGACAAAAGTTTTCTTCATCCATCTCTGGGAAACAGAGTTGTTCTTCTTCTATCCTGGGGCAAGGTTTTCCATCTCTATTCAAGCTTCTCATCAAATCACAGCTACTTCAACATCTGCTTGCTTTAGCATTGTGCTCATGGCTGTGGTTAGAACACAACACCCCCCAGTGCATTCCATGAGTTACAGGAAAAAAGTCTGATGTATGATGGGTTTATCAATTACAGGAAAAAGAGTCTGATGTATGATGGGTGTATTAATCATGTCTTCATCATGGCCTTACAAGAGAATTTCAGCCCAAGACCAAGGCATTTCCTCATTCTCTTCCCATCTGGGATCTGGCTGTTATTTTTTCACTGATGTTGGTGTCTCTGTGTTGTTCTTTTCCTGTGCCTTCACCTTTCTTTCTCTCTGATTCAGGAGAAGTGGCACCTGCAGGTTTATCTATTTTAAAATGGAATTTTAGAGCACTGAAAGAGTTCATCTCCCCCTTGCATTAGGAAATGGCCTTTTGCAGTTTTTCACATGATCTCTGCTGGGCAGTGCTGATTTCAGCTGGTTCTGCTCTCCTGAACGGGCTCAGCTGTTTTTGGTGCACAGTGAGCTCTCTGTGCTGGCTGTGACACTCTGATGGGATTTTTAGCAGCAGGAATTTGGGTGGCAGCAGAACTTCAGCTGTCCTGGCCAGACCACACAGCCCAGGGTCTAGCCCAGCCCCATGGGCTCCCAGTTGCCTGTTGAAGAACTGGAAGCAAGACAGATTTTCCCGAAGTTTATTCATTTTTAAATGTGATTTCACAAAGGTGTGTTCAGTTTCCTCAAGTGGTTTAAGAATATTCAAAACCAGCCAGCTGATTGGTTCCACCAGGCCCAAAAGAACTGCCAAAGTCCTGACAGGGAATCACTTCCACACTGGTGGATTTTTCCTTAACTAAAAACCAAATCCTGTAACTCCTCATCTCCACAGGAATTCACCCATTTGGAAAAAGGACAGAATATTGCACAAGGTGAATTTTATTAAAACACATGGAGGAGGGGATGTTTATAATCATTGTCCATTTGAGTGCTGCTTCCTTCACTTCTCAGATACAAACCAAGGAAAAACAGAGCAGAGTGTCTCCAGGGCTGGCAGAAATGTTGGTTAAAAATCAGTTTCCATCTCATGGAGGGAAAGAATTGGAGTTTTAACTCAGCACACCACAGGTTTTTGAAATAGCAGCCCTGTCTGACCTCCAAGCCCAGCACTACCACAAATCAGTCTGGGTGGCAAAAAAATTTATGAGCACCATTTGTCATGAGCAGATTTTACCAAGTGACAGGGGTTTGCTGGTGGAAGTGGAGAAAGGCTGGGTTAGACTCAGAAATAGAAAGGCAGCAGCACTCTTGCACAGCAAGATAGTGCAAAACAGTTCCAGAAATGCTCTTGAAATTCTGCTCTGGATGGAGGGAAGTGTTACATTCCTCATCCCTTGACTGATGGGGATATTCTCAGTGAGGAGCCAGGTTTTCCAACAGAAAGGAGATGTTGACAGAGAAGTAGGATGGCAGATGTCCCAGCTAGCTGAGCTCTGGCCAGCAGGACATTATCTGTGATCCTAAAAACATCCATGGGAGCACAGGGAGCAATCCTGGGTGTCTGCCTGCCAGCCAAAGGGCTGGATCAGGATATAAACCTTCTGATCTGAAGAACCTGATTTTATTCTCATCTGTTCTGATACCATTATAGACACATTAAAAGTCATCTCATCTTTTTAGTACTGAAAAAAGTGGTGTAAAGTAGGGTGGTGATAAATCAGGAGTAGTCCTGGAACATTCCTGCTCTTTTAAAAGGTGTTTCCTGTAATCTTCATGCACAAGGAAGAATAAAAAGGATCTTGAGATGTTGTTTACATCATCAAAATCCATGGGCAGCCTCACATTGCAGGTCACCAATGCCAGGACTTTTATTACAGCAGCTCCTCGAAAAGCATCATGGATGGCTCAGAATGTTCATTTGCTAACATCACCAGGCTTTTCCAGAGCCTTTTCCAAGAGCCTTCTCCCATCCCAAACAAAATTTTCAGCCCTTGTCAGGCTGTTCTCAAGGAGGAGACCAAAGACCTCCAGGCACCAACATCTCCAAGGGCACAGCAGGCAGAACTCGCTGAATTATTAAATAAATGCTATTATTTAAGAAATGTGCATATTTATTCCCTTCAGCCTGATGGACATCAGGAACTCTCCAGCTACTCCTAGAAAACCAGCAGGCAGCAGCAACCCTCAGCTTCCCTTTCCTTTCCAGCCCTTCTGATTAAATACCTGTTTGGAGAGTGAGGAGTCCCTGCTGAAACAAAGCAGCTGCAGCACCTGGGTTTTCCCCAGAGCTCTGCTGCCTCATCCAGCCAAATGCTGGTGAGGGTCTGTAATTTGGTAAGTGCCTTTTGAACGGTTCCAGCTGCAGCAGCCCTTGGGTTTGAGTGCTTTGTACATCACCTCCGTTTATTTCCCTTCAGGCAACCATTCCCCTCGTTTCATTCTGTAATTTATTGCATGTTTACCTGCTGGACCACACTGGGAACGTTGGTCCTTTTCCAATCAATTCTATCAGGGAAGAATATTGTCAGTGGGACTCTATTAAGAAATCTCTCACATTGCAGCCCTGCTCCCAGCAGTGCTCAGGGTGTGACTGCCACGCTTCCCTCGGAGCAAATCAGGCAGCAGAGAGGCTCAGCTGTGAGTGGCTCCTGCATAATTTATCACCACCAGGCAGGAAGAGTGATGGGGCAAAGCACTGGAGAAAATCAGATCCTTAACTGTGTTTGAACACTTCCTAAATCTGGGCAGGGAAAAGAGATTTTGCTTTGGTTGGATGGACAATTCCAAAGGTCAGTCACCCCCCCACAACACACACACACCTGGAATTTTGTGTGTTATTCCAGCTTTGTACTACACAGAAGCCATAGCAAGGATGTGTTATTAGGAATAAATAAATAATATTCCTACTAGGAAAGGTTATTATTCTGCACAGAGAATAAATGAACCATTTTGTCACCAGGAGGAGGAAGCAGGTGAAAAACTCATTTGGTGTAGGGCACAGCTGAAAGCTCTTTTTCATTAATATATTTATTATTAGTTACTATGCAGTTATTTTTTAATGTACTACTCTTGTACTAAATAGTTCCTGTTTTTCATTAGTAGCAATTCCCCATTTGTCAGCTCTCATTAAATGCATCTCTGAAGAGGAGGAGCAGAACCAGCTCTGATGTCCTCCAGGCCAAAGGGTCTCACATTCTTCATAAATGGGAAGGGATGTGATCCCTGCCCTTCCCACAGATCTCACTTTAGCCCAAGGTGAGGAAGTCAGGAGTGGACAAGCAAAGAGCATCTGGTGGTGCACCCCAGACAACCAATAAGGAATTTTAGGTGGCTTCATTTCCAGCTAATTAAGCTGCAGATAATTAATGTGATATTTAGCTCTGTGTGCTCCCACAGCATTCAGCAGCTGAGAGGCCACAGGGCTTTGCTTGTGGTGCTCCAGGAACTCTCCATTTCCTTTGGGGTGTGATCTCTGTCCTGCTCCCTGAGGAGGCAATGGGAACAGGGGGACACTGGCCAGAGCCCTCAGACTTGTGTCCCCAAGTGAGCAAAGGAGAATTAAGGGATGAAAAACACATTCTATGATTATGTTGAAGTGCTTAAGTAATTTAATTTTAGAAGCCAAAGTTCTCAAAAATTGGATGCACAAGGAAAGCACGGCCATTGGAGAGTGGCCATTTCTCAGTTTCTTGTCAAGATCCACAAGGAATCAAAAAATCATGGAATGGGTTGGGTTGGAAGGAGCTGTAAAGGTCACTTAATTCCATCCCCTGCCGTGGGCAGGGACACCTCCCACTGTCCCAGCTGCTCCCAGCCCCATCCAGCCTGGCCTTGGGCACTCCAGGGATCCAGGAGCAGCCACAGCTCCTCTGGGAATTCCATCCCAGCCCCTCACAGGAAAGAATTCCTCCCCAATTTCCCATCTATCCCAGTTTGAAACCATTCCCTCTGTCCTATCCCTCCATCCCTTGTAGTCTTTCTCCATCTCTCTTGTCCCCTTCAGGCACTTGAAGGCCACAATCAGGTAACCCTGAAACTTCTCTCCTCCAAGGTGAACAAACACGAGGCATTTTTACCTCCAGGTGTCAAAATAAAAGCAAAACTTACAGCATTTTGCACTTTTTTTCTGCCAACCAGAGCAACTCTTTGCTGTTTGCAGCTTTATAGTTAAAAAATAAATTTCCCTTTTTCATATTTGTTGCATCTACAAGTTCTGCTCTTCTCTGACACTCTGACAAGGCCCCATGATAAAAAAAAAGAGAATCAAGGATGGAATCTCTGCAAGGTTTATAGCTCTGCCAAGTTTCATCAAAACAACTTACCCAGGGGACTGACTGGAGAAATAGAACAAAAAAAAATCCCTCACACATTTCTCAAAACCTGAACACCACAAAATACATCTTCAAACACCCAGCCTGAGCCTGAATCTCAGCCAAGCATTCATTTTAGTGTAGAATTTATGTCACAAGTCCAAACCTCAATTCAATAACCTTTAGCACGTACGTGATCTCTAAACTGCAGAAATGGTTCCTTGAGACTTCCTGGGAACAAACCAGGGCAACACCTGATTGGATTGTTAAATTTAATTTGTTAAAAAGGGGGTAGATCCCTTCTCTGGGTTTAAAAGCACTCCATGAGCAGGAAAGTAATTCCTGTTTTACAAACATTCCTCTGCTCATGGAGGAAAATGAGGAAGAATAGTTTGAGTTCAAAGGAAAAAGGGAGCTGAGCCCTGTGTTGCTGTGGGCAGAGCTGGATCATGAACACAAAGGGATTGAGGCACTGCCCTGATCCCAGTGGTGACAGAGAAATTTTTTTGTGTGTTCTTCTCCCTGGTCCCCTCATCCAGCAGGAAATCCATGGCAGACTCCAGCAAAATGAAAACCTCAGACCTGGATTAATTAATTTCTCCACCTCCCTAAATTATTCTTAACCTAAATCCCCCAAAAATCACTGGCAAGGCTGCACCAAGGCTGCCCTGAACTCGACTGGAGGTTCAGCCTAAAATCTCCATTTTCAGCCACTCTGAGACACAATATGAAGCTGGTTTGTTTTATTTGGGGTGGTTGGATGGGGGGCTGGAGTTGTCCTTAAAAATAAAACCTTCCTGCCTTTAGGAACATAAAGGGAATAATAGGGGGAGTTTCCCACAACAGAGAACTGGTTCAGCACAAATTTATCTTGCTTTATCTTCCCAGTTTGGTTCCAAAGAGTGCCCAGAGTGTGATTTTTATGAGGAACTTCTGTTTGGGGTGGGTGGGTTCGTTGTTAAAGCAAGCCAGTAACATCCAAAAATTGTTTCTTCAGCAGGCATCTCTCAAGCACAGCCATGGGGGACCCTCACATCTGTTTTTCCTCTCCCTTTTTGGGTTAAAATTGGAATTTTAACACCAGTTAGGTCCCTAACAGCTGCTCCCCTGTCAGCAGATTTGAGCAGACAGTTCCAGTCCTTGAATGATCAGAGGCAGAAGATGTTTCTTCCTCCTGACGTGTCTGTGGCTGCACAGTGCCCCCAGCCCCACTGACTCATCCATCTCCTTTGTTTCCATCTCCACGACCTCATTAAGGGCTAAACTTTGGGGTTTATTTATAGCTGGAGTTAATTTATTGCATTAATGACTAAGACAGCAGGATGCAGCTGAGCATCTCAGATGGAAAATGAAGAGCTTCTATTGTGACCTGCATTATAAAGAAGCTGCTCTTTGTGCCTCAGCCTGGACACTCAACACCTTGGAGAAGGAACTTCCACTCAGTTCCATTTAGTTTTATTTAAGGATGCTGAATATTCCAATTCCACAGCACACACCTGAGGAGTGAGGGAACATCTAAAAATGTTCCAATCACAGCAGATCAAAGTGCCCAAAGTGATGGGGACACCTCTGAGTCCTAAAACAGGGGGAGAGTGTTTCTGCTTCACAAAAAAAAATATTTCTGGTTTCAGACAAGGTGGAAACAAAGTGTGGGTCACTCCCAGAGCTGTGGGATGGGGGACAGGGATTGGCAATCGAAGCCAGGGCACAGCAAAGGCACAGCCCTGCTCTCCTTGGGGGTCACAAATAACAACTCCTGCTCCTCTGGTGGGTGATTTGAACTTATTTCTGCTCAAAGGTTTCTGTCTTTATAAAACCTGATGCACAAACACCAGTCAGTTACTCCCAAATGATCAGAACAAGGCAAGGTGAAAGAAAAATGTACAGAAATTTAAAATAATGGCATTTTAGACAAAAAAAACCCCAACCAAACACAAAAAAAACCCCACAAAAAACCAAAACCAAACAAAAAAAACCACCCCACAAAACCACAAGTTCATAAATACTCTATAATTTTTTTGAGGTTTGGTGCATGTCCTGTCCCCACACGCCCACCCTCATTTGAGACAAAGGATGTCTGTCTAAAACATTTACTCAGAAAGAACTAATTAACTCTCTACTTTCATTAGTGAAAAATAATACCAGAGTGAGCTTGAGTGAGAATGATCTTAAACAATTAATGTTAATTGCTTGTGCCTGTATGAAAGACCTTGACAAATTCCCAGTAATAGTTTATCCTCCTTCCATGATCACTGAGTGCCCTCCCAGGGCTTTAGGAAGGGGATGATGTTAACCCTTAATTAGCCCCATTTGAGGGCTAATTAATGGTGTATGTGAAGAAGGGGGGGGAAAAAAAGTACTTGATAATAATGGTAAAGTACCCAGAAATTGCTTTACTTTTTTCTGAATTATTTTCATGCATTTAATCTTAATTAAAACAATCCCCTAAAAAAACCAAACTTCAGCTACCAGAGGTTTTCTCAGCCAAGATATTAAAGAAAATATAACATTTCTGTGTTACATAAAGAGTGAAAGCCATTCCTGGACTAAATATTGAGATATTGAAGCAGCACACAGATAAAATTTCACTGAAAAATTCCTCATGGATTTTCTGTTCCCTGCCTGCCTAAGCTGTGGAGGAATCCTAGATGATCCCAAATATCCCCAGGACTAGGAAATGGAGAGGTGGATAATTTCCCTTTTTCCTTTGCTGAAGGCTGAGTTTCTCCCAGCTCCAGCTCCTGAGTTCAAATAAAAGTGCCAGGATGTGGGAAGTCTTGAGATCCAACAGCTGCTTGGGCAGGATTCTGCTTGGGAAGCTCCTGCAGGAGCTTGGCATCCTCAAGGTTCAAAACCATGATGAGTTTTCTCTGTGAAAGTAGAAGCTGAGATCTGAAGGACCTTTGCAAGTTCATGACTGGATCCAAAGCACGAACATCTGAATTGTTTGGGAGTATTTATGGTTCAAACCCCACCCTGAATTCAGCCCAGGTTTGGAACATGCAATGGAGCCCCTCAGGATCCTTCCCCAGTGACAGTAGGGAGGGAAAAATGCACCCAAATCCAGCACTGGAGGTGGGCAGGAGCTCCCCAGCCCAGCAGGGCCATCATCCCCAGCTCAGAAATTCACCAAATCTCGGGATCATGGAAAGGTTTGGGTTGGAAGGAGCTGCAAAGGTCACTAATTCCACCCCCTGCCATGGCAGGGACACCTCCCACTGTCCCAGTCTGGCCTTGGACACTTCCAGGGGTCCAGGGGCAGCCACAGCTCCTCTGGGAATTCCATCCCAGCCCCTCTCACCCTCCCAGCCAGGAATTCCTTCCCAAAATCCCAAATAACCCTTCCCTGTGTCCTGTCCCTCCATCCTTGTCCCAGGTCTCTCTCTGATTTTCCTGCCAGTTCCTTCAGGTCCTGGAAGGAGCAGTTGGGTCACCCCAAAGTTTCTCTTTTCCAGGCTGAACATTCCCACTTTCCCAGCCTTTCCCATGCCAGCACAGGGTGGATGGCTCTCCTTTCCTTCCCCCAGGCTCTGCCTCCTGTGTGTTGAAGTTTTTGGGGGACTCAGGGAGAAGCAGTGACTGTGCAGTGCCCCAAATCCAAATCTTAACTCAACGTAACTATCCTGGTTTTTTTTTTTTTTTTTTTTTTTGCCTGGGTTGAGATTAAATGCACAAGAGACAGAATTTCTTATTCAGACTCAGATGTTTCTTAATTCTTACCCATGTTACAGTGAGTTCTACAGCACTTCAAACTAACAAACTAAAAATTGAGCTCTCTCCAAAGCCTTTTAAGGGCAAATGATCCAATTAATTACACCTAAATTATTTTACTTTTAACCCAATAACCCACCATGACCTGCAATGTGGATTTTTCCATCCAATTAAACAAAATCATCCAAACCCATGAAGAAGAAGGTGAAGAAAAAGGAAACCTCTGCCCTAAAACCTCCATCTTGCTTTCTATATATCACTATATTCTAAAAGCTTTAATTCTAAGATTTCCACCATGTGATATTACACACTTCTGTTCAAACTGCACATCCATGATCCCAATTCTATCATTCAGTTTGGGAACTTTTCAACTTTTTTTCTCCACAGCCTCAGGCCAAAAGTTGTGTTTTCCTGGGAATCAGTGCCTAGCAGCACAGAAAGTCCAAAATTCTCAGTTTCTAGGATTCCAACAGGTCACTGAGAAAAAAGGGATTGCAACCCAAGTGCCTGCTGCTCTCCTGACATTGCCACACTCAGAAAGTCAAGGCTGCCATCAGCCATCTCCAGCACCATCTGTCCGTGTGGGAATGCAGGGCTCAGCCTCCCTGAGCCTCGTGAGGAATGTCCCTGCTAAAAGTAAAAGCACTGCCTGGAAGGTGATGGATTGGACAATCTGCTCCCCTTCCATCCAGCCTGGTTCCATGGAAATGCTAGGCAATTGTTGCACATCCTTGCTTAAAGATATTCCCACATTTTTTCATTCTCCTCAGGAGGAAGTGTTCAGTCTTCCACCCCCCAATTAGGGAAATAAAAGAGGGAAAAATCACTTATCAATATTTATGATAAAATAATGGATCTTCTCTTATGTCTTTGAATATTCCTTGTCTTGGGATGCCTGAACCTCGCAGGGAAAGGAGATGGGATGGGATATGGCAGCTTAGAGGGAAAGAAACCCCCAAACCTGGCACATCTTGGCACCCACTGACAGCCTCACCTGGAAGATTTAGAGACACAACCTAAAGAACACAACCACAGCCTTTCTGTGGGATTTAAATCTTCTTCTTGCCTCCAAAATATCGGCCCTGTGCAGAAAACCCTCTCAGAGCTTTACTTTTCAAATCCTCTCAGCAAAACAAGGCAGACCTGGGTACCTGGCCAGGTGTTGTGTGGGCAACTGACTGCAGGAAAGGAGAATAAAAAGGATTTCTCAAAGTCTGTGAAATGCAACCCATTCCAAAAACAAAAGCCAGGAAGAACTGGGAGTATTCTTGCACCCCACAGTGTGACACCACTTGTGAAACAAAACCATCTGAATTGTTTGCTGGGTTACCATAAAGGAACCTGGCTCCTGGTAATTGTCTCAGCTTTGATCTGAGAGAAGCAGCCCACATAAATCATGGAAAAATGGCTTTACTCATCTCAACAACAAACCTTGCCAGCTTTTTTTTTTTTTTTTCCCTTCAATAGAACAATTCACCAGCTGTAAACACATTAAAAAAGACTTCTCCCAATTCAAACAATTTTGTGAGCTTCCACCATCACATCCTTTTCCATTTTATAGAGTCACAGGATATCTGAGGCTGGCAGGGACTTCACAGAGCCACCAGATCCACCCCCCTGCTCCAAGCAAGGATTTCCAGTTATTTCCAGCCCTCTGCTTTCTGAACAGCAATGAAACTCTTTTTCTAGTCCCTTTTCTTCTGCTGAGCTGCTGTCAGCTGCAGTGTCAGGCTAAAGACTCACACAGAGAGCTCAGAAACTGGGGGGAGGCAGGGAATGAAAAAGGAATATTCTGTAGCTGCCAGTGGCAGTGAGTTGGGATAATTGAGCAGGGAAAACCCATTCTACTGGGCCATTTGTGCTCTCCAGCAATCAGCACTCTATTGTACACTGCTTTTTTAATGTCACACCAACTTGGAGCTCCCAGCACTGATTCTGACACTGCCTTTGAGCTGGGAGGAGAAAAATCTGCCTAAAATGTGAGACTCAATCCCTCTGGCCCAGCCAGGGAGCAATTCCAGGGCCCACGAGGCAAACCCTGAGATGTGGGATGGAAAGGAGCTGGATTTTAACTCCTGGTGGCATGTGGGAATCCAGAATATTCCCCTGGTTTCCCTGGATGCCTCCAGACCTGGGCAGGGGGCTCAGAGGCCTTGGCACAGTGCCCAAGACCCCTGTGGGTTTGATTTCAGTCCCTGAGAAAAATTACCATAATTACAGGAAGAATTACAAGTCACAAAAAATAAGTAGAGCGTAAATTAGATTGTTAGAAAAGTGAATTTGTAAAATTGTTTATAATAAGGGGCCCAGAGCCAAGATGGAGGAATTTGGGCGTGGTATGTCTTTCTTTCTTCTTCTTTGTGACATCCATCTTTTGGGTTGGGATGGCACCTCTGGATTGCTTTGGGAGAAAGCAGGACAGTGCAATGTAAGTGTCATGGATTGGAAAGTAACTGTAATTGTAATTTATAGTATAAAAGATCAGAGCTGCCCAGAGGGCAGGCAGTGTGCCTCCCACTGACCTGCCAGACAGACCTCTGTAGGTCAGGGAAAGAATTCCTTAGAGAAGAGAATAAACAACCTTGGAAACCTCAGAAAACGGATTCTGACTCTTCCTTTGGAGAGCTGGAAAACAAGAACTCTAAAACCACCAAAATCTGTGCAGTGAGTGATCTCAGACTCAAAGGGACGTCACCAATGACAGTGGCAGAGCAGGGCTGGCCCTCCAGAAGGAATTTGCTGTAACTACAGGAGACTCCTGCAGGAATTTCCTGAGTCTCCAAAGCAACATCTGCTCTGGGACATGAAAAAATGAAAGGATCATTTTCTCCACAGCTGCAACAGGCATCACAAAATGCTGATTTAGGGTAACCTTTCTAGAGGGGCTCATCTAATCCAGGAGCCAGAACATCTCTGTCTTCCAACATTGTCTTAAATCACTCACTTAAACCCCTCATTTCCACCCATATTAACCTGTTTTCAACCACCAGCTGATTAACAACTGGAAAACAGCTAAACTGATTGATTTGGATTAAAATCTTAATTTCTAGATGTTCTAATTGCCACAATAGAAAGTCTGGGGTGTATTAATTGACTCTGAAGTGGCATCAGTCACTCTAAGTTAATATTTCTGTAAACCTGAGCCTCTCTCTGCCTCAGTTCCACATCTTTAAGCAAGCAGGAATAATATTCCCAACACAAAAAGCCCATGCATATCTTTCATGGACAGATATTTGTATATAACCTCGGGAAAACAAAATAAATTAATGAAATAGAGGCCATGCAAATGTAGGAAAAAATGCTGAGCAAGATATTTTTGTCCTGCTTCCACTTAGAAACAGCAAAGATATTTTTGGTCCAAATACATCATTCTGTTCCAACACATTGATTTATTCAATTTGGTGAAAATGGAATGGCCAGAACATAATTAATGGTTGAAACTCTTTCTGTTTAACAAATTGAAATACTTTGAATACTAACTAGCCATATGTAAAGCTCATCAATATTAATGAAACTTTCTGAAATGTATCATCTATTCTTCAAGGACAGAAATAAGTCTGGCCAGTTCTGTGCTGAGAAATGATTGGGGAGGAATTCACAGGTGCTTCTAAATCTCTTGGAATCCAAAGTTCCATTTTAAAACTGAACTTTCTGAAAATCTCAGACACTTTTCCACAGTGTGGATGGCCAGACACCTTCCAAAAGTGGCCTCCAGTCCTGAGTTGGTAATACAAGAGAAGCTGAAAGGTCTTAAAATTTCCAGGAAAACAGACTCTCAAATGAGATTGTAAAAAATGTTCATTATTCTGAAATAAGAGCAGGTTGATGTTGAAATCCAGTGCAGAACTGTTCAGAGTTATCTGTGGGGTTCATAGTCCTAAATTTCTTTACAAGCAGAGGCTAAACCATGCAGAAGGCTGGATTTCAGTACCTTGGCACAACATTTACAAGACTACAAAGGCCTTTTTGGCCAGGAAAGCCCCAGAAAAGGAGAACACAAGGAATGGGAAAAGAGGAAAATAAGGAAAGGGAAAAAAGGAACACAAGGAGTGGGAATAGAGGAACATAAGGAGTGGGGAAAGAGGAAAACAAGGAATGGGAAAAGAGGAGCACAAGGAAAGCGAAAAGAGGAACACAAGGAATGGGAAAAGAGGAACACAAGGAATGGGGAAAGAGGAACACAAGGAATGGGAAAAGAGGAACACAAGGAGTGGGAAAAGAGGAACACAAGGAAAGGGGAAAGAGGAACACAAGAAATGGGAAAAGAGGAACACAAGGAATGGGGAAAGAGGAATACAAGGAGTGGGAAAAGAGGAACACAAGAAAAGGGAAAAGAGGAACACAGGGAATGGGAAAAGAGGAACACAAGGAAAGGGAAAAGAGGCTGCAGGTCTGGGACAACAGGAGCCCAGTGCAATAATCACAAAGCTGAGCTTGTGCCACCCCAGCTGTGCTTCTCAAACATGACCACAGAGGAGTTTATCAGAATACAATGGAAAAAAAAACCAGTAAACTTGGTTTATTAATTTTTTCTTTTTTTTTTTTATTTTAATTTTTGTTTTGTTTTGTTTTTTTTATAACTCCCCATGAAGCATTTGAAAAACGACACAGAAGATGATCCCAGAACCTTCACATCAAATTTTGCCTGATGAGAAGAGCAGATTTTTATCCTCATTACCAATGCCCAGCCCATTTGCACTGTTCAGTCCTTGGACAGGGATTGACATGGATGCTGCTCATGGCAAAGGCACATCATCAAATTTGCAATTTATTCAACTCTTCACAAAATAAAATAAAATTATCCAACATTGTTTGAAGTCTTTGAGTGACAACTTCAGGTCATCCTGTGATGTCATGAACTGACTTTTCCAAGATTTACTAACCCAGCTTTGTCATTAAGTAATTGCCACTGGAAAGTTTGCTGTTGTTGGGGTTTATACTTTTAATTTCTCACTCATCTCAGCTGTTTATTGGATCCAATTTATGAAGGGTGAGAGGAACACGAGTCATTAAATCACCTGGAGCTGCTTCCTGTTTATGAGGCAATAACCATTTTCCTGGGCTAATAAATCCCAGGCCTGCAGCTGAACATTTATTAGCCCAAGCTACAGTTATTGTTGAGTTAATTGGAAGCACCCTGAAGTTGTTACTATAATGAAACTTCCAATGATTAAATATTGGGGAGAAATCATCAGTCTTAGAGTGTGTGTGTGTGGGGGGGTGGTTAATGAGAAATTGAGGGGTTTGGGCAGTGCCACTGCAAGAATTCCATCCCCAAGGAAAAGTGGGGGAATGTGGCTCATTCCAGGACCAATTTTTGGTAGTGTTTGACATGGGAAAGGCTCCCAATTTTTTTTAATTTTTTGGGTTTTTTTCTCAGCAGACAAAACCACTCATGAGCCAACTTTTCTTCTTTCTCCCTGCCTTGAACACCACCCAGCCCATCTGGTATTGAATTTTTGGGGTGAAATGTAGGGACAAAATGGATCAATCCTGTATTTACCCATCCAGCCCAAAACCCCAGGATGGCTGGGATTGGAGATCAGCCCATGAGGTCATGCAGATAAGCAGATTGTTCTGACCTGACTTACTGTCAATATCCATAACGCTGGGCTCTGAGCCAAGTGCTTTGCATAGAGATTTTGGGGAGAAATCCCTGAAATTCCTGCAGGTCAGCAGCTCTCACAGCTTCTCTGGAGCTCCCCAAACCAGGCACACGAGGGCTGGGCACTGGAGAACACAAGAATTAAAGCTGCATTTGGAAAAATAAATCAGGATCTGGTTTGTGATGACTTCACACTGCTTGTCAGAGAAGCAGGAAGCTCTATCCACGTCTTCAATGCTTTTTTCCCTCCTCAAAATATGAGGAAGCAGCTTAACCTTGAAAATACCACTTAGCACACACACACATACGTGGTAATTAATTTTCTACAGAGGCTGAAATCACTTTGCCTAAAGCAAAATCCTTCTGACATTATTAAATGTCACAGTGCAGTTAAAGCACAATTATAAACTAATTCACAGAATAAATCTCATTAGTTTCCTGAGGCCTTCTGAATAAACTGAAAGGAAAACGTTGCCACAGTTGACTTTCATCTTTGCTTTCCTGAGCAGATACACAATCAAAAAGCATAACATTTTAATAATTACAGATGATTAAAAACAGGTAGTTTGGGCAAACAGGCAGGTGAAGCTGCTGCACACAGAGCAGTGGCAAATGTTCCTCCTTGAAGTAATAAAATAGGATTTCAGTTAAAATCCCAGTCCCAGGGACACTTGAACTGCAAATCCCTTTGTCAGGCTGGTGCCAGCTCTGCTCAGAGGCTGCAAAACTGAATCAGTTCCCTGCTGGAATCCAGGCACACAAACTCCACTTCTCATCCATAGTTCATAAACTGAAGCAAGCAGTGATTGGAAATGAAGGAATAGAAGGAGTGTTTCAGAGGTTACACCTATATATCTGGAATTTTGGAAGGAATTCCTGGCTGGGATGGAATTCCCAGAGCAGCTGTGGCTGTCCCTGGATCCCTGGGAGTGTCCCAGGCCAGGCTGGAGCACCTGGGACAGTGGGAGGAGTCCCTGCCCATCCAGGGGTGAGATGAGATGATCTTCAAGGTCCTTTCCAGCCCAAACCATTCTGAAATTCTAGATTTCAAGAAATCTTAGTGCTGTTTTTTGGTTTTGTTTGGGGGTTTTTCTGGGGTGTGCGTGGGTTTTTTTTAACTCATAGGAAAATTGATAGAAAATAGTGCAACCCTTTTTTTCTTTTTTCTTTTTAGCTGTCTACAGCTCCCTCCAAATTTCTTCACATTTCTCTAACATCCCCCACAAATGTGTAGCAAAGGATGCAGGGACTGGATGGGCTGGGAGACAAAAATCCCTGAATTATTCCTATTTCCTTGCTGGAGTACCAAATCCCAGACTGATTCCTCTTTCCTTTCTCATTCTCTGTGCAGTTGTCAGCTCCATGCAAAGGCATCGAGGTCAGGATTTTCAGTGCTGGGCTGAATGCAGATTGTTATCTCCTCAGGAGATAAATTCAATTCTGCTGGAAAATTAGGATGACTAAAAGTGGCCACAAAAGGCAAAAACTTGCCATGCTGAGGTGGTGACAAGGGATTTATTCTCCTCAAGTCTTGCAGACTGATCCTTAAAGCACTTTCATGAGCCATTGTGACAAAAAAACCCCCACGTTTACAAGAAAACTCAGAGTTGTAAGAACACACATTCTCCCTGCTGGATTCAATTTCAAAGGACTCATCTCCTCCTCCTCAGCTCAGATCCAGAGGCATTGCTGCATCTCTTTGTTTAAATAGGGATGAACCTTCTGGGCCTGGGAATTTGGCTTTGATTCAATTACTGCTCCAGGCTAAGCTGCTTATCCCCAGCTCAGCTCCAGTGAGATCGGGCTGCCCACAAAGCCCAGGTGACAATGGAGGCTTGGAGCACAAATGTGGATCGAAAACTTGGCTCAGTCCCCTGAAAAGACAAAGAACAATGGGCAGCAGAGATGAGGACAATTCCTGTGGGATGGGATGCTGGGAGCAGAGGCTGGATGTGCTCTGAGTGGAAAATGTCACTGCCCATGGTGGCATTTTTGGAACTGGGTGATCATGGAGGTCCCTTTTAAAACCATTCCATGAGTGGGGCTCAGGAGGTGGGAGTTGGGTTCCTGGTTGGTCACAGAGAAATGATTCAAACTCTGTTCTGATTCAAACTCTGTTCTGATTCAAACTCTGCCCTGCAGCTCCTGAATTCCAGCTGCTGAATAGCTCAGAGGTATTCCTTGAGGTTTTATTTAAAATATATTCTTATAGAACTTCCCCTGCTGCCTGTGCACTATGAGTGTATCTGCAAGATCTACCTAAGGAAGCAGAGGAAAAAAAACCAGAATCCCTTCTGATGTCACCCTGTAGAAAGGTACAAACACAAACCATGAGATCCTTGCCATAACCCCAGGCCAAAGATTGTCTTCTCTGCAGCAGTGACAATTTCCAGCAGCTCAGAACCCTCCTGAACTTGTAACTGCAGCTTTAGAGAAGTTTAAATTTCTAATTATGGGGTGATCATAAACAACTGGCACCTGAAAGCATAAGCCAAACAAATAAAAAGGTGTTAGAAGAGGTCAGTAAATAAAGAATATACAAAAAGACTTCTGTAACACAGTAAATGGAATTTATTTAATACCATACTATTAAATGGAATAGTAACATTTATTTTTTTGCACCATGTTTATGGTGTTATTTATCTCAAATAGAATTCCTGTTCCAGGTTGGTTTTTGGGTTTTTTTCCCCTCACATTGGTCAAACTGAAAACAATCATATAATGGAAAATAACTGCAACGTCTGTTTAAATAATAGTGGGGAGAAGAGGGAGAAGAAATAGAAACAAATCTCATTTATATTGAGGCTACATCCCACTTGCCAGCTTTTTATTCCTTGAGTATCCTAACATGGATAATTCTTTGAACTGATTCTCAAGATTTAAAACCTTGGTGGGTTCTTTTTTGACTTTGAAAAAACTCTGCTCATCAGTTGGAGCAAATAAAAAACAACAATTTAGTGAGGACGTGACTTCTTCTATTTTTATTCTTGCAAAGGAAAGAAGTGAAGTCTTAATCTCAGGGTCGTGCGTTCGAGCCTCACGTTGGGCGCCACTCTGCGGGAGTCTTTGTGTCGGGATAGACGGTCGTCAGGGACAAAACTCATTCACTCTGTATAAGCTAAAAGTTACTGTTGCATTTATTGTAAGAGTGAAAGTACATAGAGTCCTACTGAGTGTTGCTAGCTGCAGCACAGAGTAGGACAAGGAGTGAGAGGGGGTTAGAGAAAGAGCAATGGGATAAAAGGGTGAGGGGGTAAAAGAAGAAGGGAGAAAGAGGAAGAGGAAGAGGAAGAGGGGAGAGGTAAGAGAAGAGGGAGAGAGGAAGAGCAAGAGAGCAAGAGGGAGGTAAGAGAGGGGTGGTAGCAGTAAGAGTAAGAGAGTGATTTCCCATTTACAATACATATTGTATATATTTACATATATACATATATAATACATATATAATATATACATATATAATATATTTACATATATTTTACAATACAATACAATAAATCTTCTTCTATGATGAATATTCTAATTTCCACTAACCAATCTAATACAAGATACAAATTCTATAGCATTTACATACAGCCTATAGGAATCCTTACATTATCATAGTGTGTTACACTTAACTCTAAGAAATACTCTTTGGACCCTAGCAAAGTCTTCTCTGACCTTTGGAGTTGCTCTCCAGCAGAAGGCATTGTTCTATCAAGAGGGGATTATCCCTAGCTGGCTATCCCATTGTTTCATGGCAATTCAGTAACTAAGGCTTGGCATCACAAAAGTGGCTTTCATTTCAATCTTGTCCATGGTTTCAGAATCTGAGCATTCATATTTGTAAGGTTTCCCTGTTTCATCTTCCCCAACAGTGAAGAGTTGCTGAAAACAAACAGAACTAAAAAGTCTAAGAACTCTGGCAAGAAGATGAACCCAATAATCCAAAATGAACTTTTGGGAAAAGAAATCTTTGCTGCTTTAGACACACGTGAGTCCAGTCCGGGGTATCCCTGGGTTTTTGAGGACCTCAGTGAAGAACAACAGAAAACCTTTTCCTGTGACATTCCCACTTAATCCTGGACTCACTGAAATTGGGAATTTGGAATTCAGTCCCAGCAGATGATGAGAGAGACAATTCCTGCCCCAGTCAGGCTGAATTAATGCCTAATGCCAGATGAGCTGGATTTAATCTCAAAGTGCTAATCTGTGAGCCCCAGGTTTAGTAATTTGAATTATTTGGGGATAATTCAGCCCTTCAAGCATTGCTCCAGCTCAAGCTGCAGCTCCAGTTTAATTCACTGGGACTCTTGCAATTATCTTGAAGTTGGTGGAGAGTTCTTATGAATCAAACCCTAATTGTTTAAATGACTCTTAAAAAAAACAGGAAAAAATGTACTTGTCAAAAAAGAGGGAGGCAAGTGCAGGCTCTGAAGTTGCTAAAGCAAGGGGGAAAGTGCATTTGTTTGGATTCCATTCCTGCTGAGGAATATAACTATCCTGCAATTATCTCTGGAAATCCTCTGGGAAGGAGTCCCTGGGAGCTGTAACACTTCCTTCAGCAGTGGCTCCCTGTGGGAAGGGAGCTGGGCTGATCACAGAGCCACCAGCAGACTTTTACAGTGAGATCATAACACAGCAGCGTGGTTTGGTGCTTGTAAAGGGAATTTCTCTGCTGTCTTCTGCTGGCAGAAATGGGTCCTTGTGTTCTGCACTGACACAATCCCTGCTTGACTGAGATCAGCCCTGGGGCTGCTGAGCACACCTTGACTCCCTGAATTTGCTGGGAAACAGCAGCTACAGAAAGTCAATGATATTTGTGTTTCTCAGGAGGAAAGGTGCTGTCAGAATCAAGGGCTGGAAACACTCAGCAGGGTGAGTGAATCCAGTGTTTCTACATCTGTAAATCTGTTTTCATGGAAAACCAAGAACCAGCACAGCCAGTTCAGCACTTTACAAGTGAGGGAAGGAAAAAAGCACAAACAGAAAGTGTTCTGAGCTTTCAAAAGGTGTTCTTTTGTTCTCCCAGACAGCCTCAGTAGCAGCCAAGGATGTGCATCCCAGCCCAGGCAGCTGTGCATCCCAGCCTGGAGCAGATTGCATGTTTTCGAGCTGCTGCTTCCCATCTGATTGAATATTCAGATTTGTTGGCACACTCCAGCAGCTGAAAACGAGGGGCCTTCCAGAAACTCAACATTTCGAGTCATCAGAGGGCTGTTCATGTGCAGCAGAACAGAAAGAAGCATATGGGGGTGGCAGAGCAGAGCTCTCTTCACAGTCCTGAAGCACAGCTGGAAAACATTTGGAGATGGGGTTTGGAAAAGGGGAACACACCAAGGGTTTGGAAAAGGGGAAGACATCTAGAGTTTGGAAAAGGGGAACACACCAAGGGTTTGGAAAAGGGGAACACAAAAAGGGTTTGGGAAAGGGGAACACACCAAGGGATTGAAAAGGGAACATAAAGAGGGTTTGTAAAACGGGAAGACACCAAGAGTTTGGAATAGGGAAACATACCAAGGGTTGGAAAAAGGGAACACAGCAAGGGTTTGGAAATGGGGAAGACATGAAGGGGTGGAAAAAGGGGAACGCACCAAGGGTTTGGAAAAGGAAATGCACCAAGGGTTTGTAAAAGGGAAACACATCAAAGGTTTGGAAAAGGGGAACACACCAAAGGTTTGAAAATGGGGAGGACACCAAGAGTTTGGAAAAGAAAAACTAAGGATTTGAGAAAAGGAAACACACCAAAAGTTTGGAAAAGGGAAACACACCAAGGGTTGGAAAAAAAGGAAACACACCAAAGGTTTGGAAAAGGGAAACACACCAAGGGTTGGAAAAAGGGAAACATACCAAGGGTTTGGAAAAGGGGAATACACTAAGGGTTTGGTAAAGGGAACACCAAGGGTTTCTCTGGTTCTGAGTGCTGGGATGGAGCACAGGTCCCACATGTCCCAGGCTCTGAACTTTGTGTAGCTGACGTGCTCACAGCAAGGGTGAAACTCCTCACACTCAAATTCTCCCTATTTCAAAGGCATGACATCAGCCCTGAGGTGGAATTTGGATTTAAAGGTTATCCCAAACGCTGCCATATGTAAGTCAGGACTCACCATGAGCAGGGAGGATGGGATCACTTTGATTCAGGGTGACATTTCTCACCACACTCCAGTAATTAGATTAAGTTTCGGGATACAGCTGTCTCGTGCAATTGGAAATTCTCCTTAAGCTGTCATTTACAGGAGGCACTCTTCCATATTTCCCATGTGGTCCTTCGTGCCTGTAATTTGAATACATTATGCTCCTGAAGTTCCTTTCAGCCGCAGAGTGCTTTGGGAATTATTGCTGTGATCATGCAAAGCCTCTCGTGGTTCTAATGAGCTGTCAAGAGTCTGGAGCCAGCACTGAAAGGAAGGTCAATAGTGGGAACAAGGAGACACAAAGATGAGGAACAGATTTTCATGGTAGCAGAAAGAGGAGAAAAATGAGAAAAACGAGACATGCTCCCTCCTGTTTTTTTTTTTCTGTGCTATAAAATGCAGCTTTGATTTGTCAAAACACCAAGGGAAGATCTAAAGGTGCTTTTGGCCCAAAAGTGATGGTTTTACAACAATAAAACATCATGTCTGTGTTCTCAAGGAGAAAATGGAGTGTCCAGGATGGGAGATGCTCTGTTTGCAAAGTGAGAAGGACACTGGAAGGAGGCAGGAACACCCAGGACTGTTCTGGGGTTCAGTCAGACTTTACCAAATGTTCAGGCAAAGACCAAGCCTGGGTGGTGTCACCAAGGTGCCACAGCCAGGGACAGCAGAGACCTGAAACCTAAGGGACCCCAATATCTCATCCACCTGCACAGAAACCAGGCTGTCCACACACTGATAAAAAATAAAATAATCCATTAATTCGTTTCCATCTTCATTAATTTCCCATCTTCATTAATTTCTCTTCATCCTTTTGGAATAAATCAAAAGTTTCCGCTGCCAGCAAATTCTGATGTTGGATTTTGAACTGAATATCTCACCTCATGCCAGGCAGAGCTTCCCCAACAGCTCTTGAAGACTTAAAAGTACTCGTAATTTCTGATTACTCATTGTTCTGTGATGTCACGAGGATATTTCTGCACATTTAGGAATGGTGGGCAGAAAAATGTCAAAGACATGGAGAAATGAGGGCTGCATCCTTTTGTCTTTTAAGAAAGAAAGAAAAGAAGCCCAGAGAAGCCAAACTCTGGATTTCAAGAAACCCAGAGAGAGAATTGCATGCAATATTCACAGCTGAGAGTTTTAAATTTTTTAAAAATCTGAGTCTAGTTTGTTTGTTGATATTATACAGAAAGCTCTGGCTTCCTCTCCTAAATCCAGTGCAAATTTAGTGCCTAGATCCGAAACCAAACCCATCTTTCAGCCTTGAGGATGATCAGAATTAAGGTGTTTTCATCTTTATTAAAGACAAACTCTAGAGGATGGAAAATGCAGACACTTTCCTCTGGATTTCATGCAGTTCATGAAACTTAAGGATCAAAACCCAACACAGAAACAGGAATGGATGCAGATAAAACTATCAAATAGGAGAGATCAAAAAAGGGAAATGATCTGACCTATCCAAATAAAATCGAGATGTTTGAAGTGTAACTCTCACCTTGAAAGAAATTATCAAAAAATAAAAAACAAAAAATCACACCAAAAAAAGCATTATTATTGATTTTAGGGTGGAGGATTGCAGGGAAATGTTTGAACAAGTCTGCTGAATCTGGTCTGCAGTGACCCTGTGGTACAAGAGGGGTTCTATGCAGTTCATCTTTATGTTTTTAGGATAACAAATGGCCGTGGAGAGCTAGAAGATAATTAGCAGAGTGCTTTTGTCCCTGCTGATTGGTTTCCTGATTTTCCTCTGCACAGTGCCAGGTTGAAATGATGATTTTCCAGGATGCCCCTGAATCCCAGCAGTAAAAGGAGGGTAGGAATGGGAAGGAATAAATCCCCAAATTTATTCTCAAATATCCCAAACCCAGCAACACAGAAAGGTCCTAAACTGAGATCTTCAGCACCATCACTCTGAGTTTTGTCTCATCCATGAAAATTTCTGCAAAAGCTGAATGAGCATCACCAAAATACAAATTTGCACATTGAAAATTCGCAGAAGTTCCACGGCCATGTGAAGTTCCTGCCTCTGTGTAAGAAGCCCATGTTGGCAAATGCTTATGAGTGATTAATTTTCACACTTCAGGGGATTACAGGTTTTTTTTTTTCGTAACATTCTTCACCACTTCAAACCTTGTGAAGTTATTTATAGCAATGGAAAGGGGACACGTGGGTTTTATCCTGAAATATTGCACTGCAATGGCTTCTCACTAATCTGTGGAGCTTAGGACCCCTCAACTTTTCTTTCCATCAATTATTTAAACAGTGTTTCTGCTATTTGGTTTTTTTGGGTTTTTTTTCATTGACTGCTAATTAACATTAATTTACTGTTTTAATACCATTTTTTTTTGGCAGGAAGGCAGCAGGGAATTCTTAGCAGGGCAGAAATGGCATCAGTTGTGCTGGTTTGTTTATGGCAGCTTTGCAAAAAGGAGATATTCCAGAATCATGGAAGGGTTTGGGATGGAAGGGACACCTCCACCAGCCCAGGCTGCTCCCAGCAATATTAAATAACAAATAATCTATGTATTCTATAAATATTTTTATGAATATATTTATTTTTATAATGATGGAGCAGCTCATTAAAGACAATTTAAACCTTAAAACCCTTAAGTCTTATTGCCTTGTACATGGCAAATATTCCAATTATATAAAACCAATAAATTCATGTTTAATATTTCCAAGTTAAAGGTTTAAATTTAATCATTTGTTCTTTTTTCAACACATTGCTACTGGCCTCAAATCATGCAGCACAGAAGAATCTGAAGAATTGGCACAAATGGTATCAATTAAATTTCCACCATTTCAATCATCCCCAAAAAATCCCATTTCCCTGCTTTCCAAAACACCCCTCACATTTACCTGAGCTGAGAAGAACCTGCAGAATGTCAGGCAATAAAGCAGTTCCTTAATTATTACCCTAATAAATGCAGATATTTGATACAGTTATTTATAATATAAATTACTCCTACAGGGAGTGTGAATATTTAATTTTGAACATCCCTATGTACAAACACAGGAGATCCCAATCATGAAGTGCCAACGTAGGAGGAGATTTAACTGCAATTAGCAGCAGCCATATTTTTGTTTTTTCCTTAATTTCTATTTATTTTCAAGATATTAGAGCCTAATTTATGTCTAATATGTGAAATCTGGTTTTGAGTGAGGTTTAAAGAGCAAGAAATTCACAATGTCTGGAAGAAAATTACATAGCAGCAATAATCTTCTCAATTTCCAGAGAAGGAATTCTGTTCTCCAGAAATGGGATATCAGTTTCATTAGAGGTAATTGTGTTTATTTGTTCTAAATACTTAGAATTTGGTGAAAATGAGGGTGAAAAAAAGTCAGGAAAAAGCCCTTTTCCCCAGTTTTCTAAGTGATGATTCAGAGGATAATATTGCTTGATTAGACAGAAAATTAACTGCAAGATAAAGCAAATCACCACATAAAAAGAAAAGTAAAATTTTATACTCAGACTTTTTGTACTTCAAACACTAAAATGTGAAGTTTATAAAAATTAATATGGACAACATCTTACATATGCTTGCTATCAACTGCTTCAAAAGCATTTATTGGGGTACAAAAAATCCATGAAAAACATGAACTTTGGATCCAGATCTTTCTATCAGCAGCTCAAACTCCAGGTGGGTGAGTTTTTGGGAGCCTGCTGTGAAATTAAGGAGCTCAACGAGGCTTCCTGCCCACTATGAGCTATTCCTACCCAAATAAGGACCCAGATCTCTTTCCCTCTCCTTAATTTTCCCTCTAAGTTTCCATTTATTTTAATGAATTATTATTTTATATTTATATTAAATGATTCTATGATACCTCAGCAGGTATAAAACCATCGCCCCCTCCCTTTTATCCAGGTCAGGATATGCCTTAATCCAAATTTTCTGGAACAGAAATGCTGCACTGAGGCACTGCTGCTTACCTGAAATCACCTTTTATGGAGGTGCAGAGCATTTATAGAGGTGCAAGAAGTCTGGCCAACAGGTTTTATCTCCCTTCCATGCCCCCTTTTATTGGAGGTGTTTATTTATCTAAGTTCCACACACACAGAGCCCACTGCAGCACAGAGCTCTCAGCAGATTCACACTGCAAAACCAGAACAATTCTATCAATCTGGTTGCGATTAGAAGGAGAAAAAAAAATTATTAAATATGTGGTTTTAACCCAGCTTAGCAGACAAATGGGGTGTTCATTTTGGGCTGTGTGTTAGAACAGAGAAATGGAATAAACATGTCAAAACCTGGGCGGCCTCCAGGGGTGACAGAATTGCACTGATTTTTAATAAGGAGGACTTGACCCACATGCTGGGCTTGGTTTTCACTGCATGGGATGGACTTTGAGAATTCTTCATCTTGCAGCAAGGCTAAAACTGAAAAACACAAATCTCTATGAATTTTCAGGATATCAACAAAGTCCACCTCTCATTTCTCGGTTTACAGGTGAGATTTTAAAATTCCAATCTGTTTCTGAGCTGCCCAGAGAAGCTGTGGCTATCTGTGGATCCCTGGGAGTGCCCAAGGCCAGCCTGGGACAGCGGGAGGTGTCCCTGCCCAGGCAGGGGTGGCACCCAAACCATTCCATGATTTTATGATTCCTTTCTTTGTTGGGTTGATGTGGCCAGAAATGTGAATTCTGTCCCTATCTGCTGCAGCCGGGTGGGGCAGTGACCCTGATCTCCTGGCACATATCCTCTGCTAATGGGCCATCTTTAAACCAGCTGGGCAATCATCTTTATCTTTCCCACAGCCCATCCTCCCTCCAGGAGATATCTCCTGTTAATGGCCAGTGAGTCCCAGGGCATGACTGATAAAATTCCATCATCCCACTGGCAGATGCTCCACCCAGTGGGAGGAGCCAAATATTTCCTACCCAGATAAAAACTGAGATTTGGAACACCAGAGCAGCCTTTGCCACTGGATTCCAGAGGAAAACCAGACCCTTCCACATCATCCCTGGAGCTTCAGAGGAAACTGCACCTTCTCCAGGAGCACTGCTCCAGCTGAACCACATCTGCCACTGCAGGAGGATGCAGCCACCATTGAATGGGACTGCTGCCAACACCCTGACTGACTGACGGGTGTCAGCTTGGATTCTGACTCTGGCAGGGTTTGGGATTGCTCTTTGTAATACTGTATTTCTATTTTAATGTTCCTAGTAAAGAACTGTTATTCCTAATTCCCATATCTTTGCCTGAGAGCCCCTTAATTTCAAAATTATAATAATAATTTGGAGGGAGGGGGTTTACATTCTCCATTTCAAAGAGAAGCTTCTGCCTTTATTGGCAGATACCTGTCCTTCAAACCAAGACACTTTCCTAGTGGGAGGTGTCCCATGGCAGGGGTGGCACCCAAACCATTCCATGATTTTATGTTGCTTTTCCTAACACTGTACTTTTGGATGGTGGATGATCAATTACCAATTCCTTCTGAAGAAACACACTTCAGGCAGAAGTTTTGAGCAGCATGAGTTCAGGAATTCTTGAGTGGTTCTAGTGCACATTTTCAAACCACAGTATCTGCCCTGACCTTAAAATGCCAGGTCTGGGACACCAGTCCCACCCAGACATTTGGTTTGCTGCCGTGGATAACGATGGGTTTAGGGGATAAAAACCCAAAACTAGGAGATAAATCTCACCTCTAATTAAAACAGTTCTCAAGCACATCTAAAACCTTCAAAGACAGAAATGCCTGAGACTTTCACTGCCTTGAATTTGGCTCACATTCCCCAAATTTTGGAGTTATTTCAGAGCTGGTACTTAATGGGAATTATTTCTCCCTCCAGAGCAATGTGGTCGTGACTCTCAAAGTTCCTGATTTGCATTTAGACTGCAATGAGAAGAATTTCCTTTGCAGCAGCCATCTCCCAGCCCTTCGCCATGTGAATATTTCCACCCTAATTAATGTCACTTAACGTAAAATATTATTCCTTGTTCTGCAGAGTGGCTGTAAATTATTTACTTGTAAAACATGTTGACTTTTCATGAGTTGTTTGTACAGTAAGAACTGCACCATCTAAACTGGAGGAGGAGAGAGGAATCAATCATTTGTAATAATACCCAATAGGAGGTTTACCACATGTTATATCAATTTTTATGGCCGACACAAATAGCTGCAGCCATTACTTTGGATTTTTATTTTCTGAAGGGAATTTGAAATTCACTGTTACCTTCTGCTTCTCTCATGCTGCCCTGGAAATCACACAATTTAAAGGTGTTTGGAGTGTTTTTTACCCACTAATTAAGGCAGTGCATTAATAAAACACCAGTTTAGAATATTCATTAAGCACACAGTCTATACGAGGCAAAAAGCTGATTTGTGTGTAAGTTAATGAACCCAGAATCAACCAACAACACAACATCAAGTAAATGAAATGGGGTTTAAAAAAAAAATCACATTTAAACTTACTGCTCATTCACTCTCCTCCATATTTTTAACATGCAGTGAGGTTTTCAATATATTGATTATTTTCAGTGCATTAATTACTTCTTTTATTTGGTACTACTTAGTTTTGGTATTGAAAGGTGTCTTTGGGGACTTAACAAAAAACACCCTTGATTCAAAGATATACAAATAAAACCCAGAGGTTTCCTCGCTTGGTGTTTTGCCCTCGGAGTTTTCTGTCCCCCAGATTTTCCTGCTGCTGCTGTGAACATTCTGCTCAGTGTGGGATGAGCACAAAGCCATCCCAGAAATGCAGTGGGGTGAGGGATTTCCCAGAGCAGCAGGGCCCTGCTGGGCTGTCACAGACATTGAGGCTGGCACTCACTGTGGGCAGCACTGACCATCACAATAACTAAAATATCCCAAATTCTGGTGCCTGGATGTGTCTGAACACGGAGATTTTCTGGCATAAACAAAATTCCATCTCTGCTGAAGTCAGGGAGCAGGGCAGAGGTGTGGAGTAAAGCAAAAGGGACAAGTCTCACCACACCAAAAAATTCTGCCAAAGCACTGTTTGTGAGAGAAGAAGGAATAGAGGAATCAGAACAGGAAGCAGTAAAAATACAAAACTTGAGGAAAAGCTGTCCCTGTGACATGGTTGTCCTCTGAGAGTCACCAGTGACTGCAGGAGGGCTCTGTTTAGCCACCATCACCCTCCAGAGCTCCTGCTCCTACCTTACCAGTCCTGTTCCCATCCCACCTGTCCTGTTCAAGCCCCAAAATGGAGCACAGTAAAGTAACTCTGAAATCTCTGCCACTTCTAAGGAGAAAGGGTCCTCTGGAGGCTGATCCCACTGGGGATGTCCCAGCTGTGTGTCCCTGCTGTGCTTTGATAAATGCAATTAAAGGTTAAAGCAACAACCATTCTGTGTTTTCTATTCTGCAGTTAAGCTGGAAACTTCCACAGCAGATTTTCACCTCAATTCCAACCTGAAGCAGAACTCAGGGGCATCAGGGCACACAAACCAAGGAGAAACTTGTGTCTCTCACCCCAAATTCCCACTTTCCATCCCATTATTCTGCTGCCCATCAGAGGCTCCATTCCTGCAAGTCCAACAGCAAAGAAAAGAGCAGCAAAGAAACTTTTTCCCTCCTCTCTTTCTGCAGCAGAGGAACAGGAAGAGGGAATTCTGCTGTGCACTGAGTTGATGACATTTAGCATGCAGAGGAGCAGGAATTTATCAGCCAGCTCATCAGCTCGGTGTCAAAATGTTTGTCATCAAAGTTAAACACAAACCAGAGGCAAAAAAGTGCAGCTGGAGATGAATCACCAATACTTTCTGTGCTCTGATCAATACTTCTGCTGGGGTGAAATATGAGAGCAGCAAAGACTGATGTTGAAACTGTAATTGAAGCACGAGAGCTCCAACAAAACCTTTCCGCTTGGAATATTTTAGAAGGCTCCTCAAATTCCCACTATAGGTAAACCTATTTTCTCCCTGACAATTGGCATAAATTTAAAAGAGGTTTTTATCTCCATCGATGCTTAAGGCATCATTTGATCCGAATTTCACTGACATTTTCCCCTTTTCCAGCATGATTTTAGAGGCCTTAAGTGACTGCAGTGTGACCAGCATGGAATCAAGAGTGTGCCTGATAAATAATAGCTCTGTTCTCAAAAATTAATGAACAATGTCCCTATAAATACACAATCTCTCCAGAATGACACTGGATTGTGATTTTCCCACTCTCACTCCCTGCATTCTTACATGAATTTACATAGGGTGATAAATTATTTAGAAATCCATTTCAACTACAGAAAATCCAGTTTACCCATTACTTATAAAAAGCCATTACAGCTACTTAAGTTTTCTATTACAGCCAATTTAATTTATTACAAAATAGCAAGTCCATAAGATTTTGATCTATCATGGGTACAGAGAGATAATGGAACACTGGAGGGTATTATGACCATGAAACATGAAGAAGAAGGGAAAGAAGTCATTCCATTTATAGGGTAAAGTAAACATCTGAGATAATAAACTAGCCAATGGAACCAGGCTGAGAACTGGAAATGGAACAGAAGAAGAAGAAGAGGTTTAAAAATCCCATTTTTAAAGGCTTATTGGTTATTTATGTAGATGCTACAAGTTATAAAAGGAAGAAAAACAGTCTTGTGATAAAAGCTGCTTATTGGAACTAAATCTGAATTCCCACCCTGACTGCTCTGAGATGAGGCTGTGGAAATTCTGTCAAGGGCCTGTGCTAAAACTCCCCAGCCATAAAATGGGAAGAATATTTCTCTTTTTTTTGCCCAACTTCCCCTTCTCTGCCCATTTTCTTTGGCACAAAGGCGATTGATGTCTTCCACAAAGATAAAATAACAGCCCCTAGTCTTTGGAGAAGAGTTTTTCATCTTTATTTGCACTTCTATGAATTGCTCTTTAGTTTCTTCTAGAGATTAACACACGAGAGTTGACCTCAGTTTGCTGTCACACACTTCAGAGCATTTTTTTGAATTCTCAGATAATTCCAGGAGATTTAGGGATGTGGCATTTCTAAACTGCCTGGTGACAGTGGCACCTTGGCCAATTGTCTTCCCTTTCTGTAGGATGAGACATAAATATAGAAAAGGGGTGAGGTTGGGTGGAGGGGTTAAAAACACCACAAAGCTCTGCAGGTTTCCTTCTCCACTGATTTTCTGTGTAAAGTTTTTCAAGTCCTGTATTTGATTTTGCTGCCCTGCTGTATCATTTTCCTGGGCCTGTTGGTGATTTCCCCTTGAGCAGATCCTTGACTCTCCTCAGAAGAAAAAAAACAAAACCCTGAGTTCGTTTGTGTCACCCAACACCAGGCAATTGCCAAGTTAGAGGAATAATGTTATTTTAATCAAAGCACCAAAGCAGATTGAAGCCAACAGCTGTAACAATGAAAGGAAGCTGAAAACCATTATCCAATTTACCAGGCATCAGTGAGCAGCTACAACTCGGAGCTGCACTCCTGCAGCTTGGCTCTAACTCCTGGTAAAGAATTCACTGCTTCATTGCTGATGATCCAAAAAGGGCAAATTGCTTTTTCCTTTCCTTTAAAAATCACAGGCTGGAAAAGGAAATGAGGCAAGAAGTCAAAGGCAGCATCTGAATGACTCTTGTGGCATCACTGAGGAACATCCTGTAAATCTGTTCCCCCTGATGGTTTTTCACAAAACACAAAGCTCTGCTGATGGTGGGTAATACTTCGTGTTGGGGCTGAAATGAAATAAAACATTTATCTTGATCTTCAGATCTTTATCTTTAGGAGTTAATTCTGTTACTGTCTAGACTTTCAGGGGGAAAAAAAAATTGTTGTTCTTAAATTCAGGCTTTGAATTAGTCCTGGAGGAAAATGGGAATATTCACTCTCTTCAAATTAAAATGTTTGCATGACTGGAATATTGCAGTTAATATTTTATGATTTAATAGTGTTGCCTTTCAATTGTTACCTGGACACAGGAGCCTTTTCAGTTGGTGGCTGCATTGCACCAGGAGTTCTACAAACACAAACAGACCAGGAATACAGACACAGAAGTAATTTCTGCAGGGTTTTCCCCCCAGGATCATGCAGTTAAAAAATGTTTCCAGTGTTTCAAGCCTTGCTGGAACATCTCAGCCACCTGAGAATCCTTCCTGTATTCCATCAACAAGAACAATGTTGTGTTCAGCTCCCACAGCAGTGAAAGGATGATGGGATTTCAGTGGAATCCCTTTTGCTTCTGTACCAGGACCCACAACCAAATATCCACCACATGTGGCACCAACAGCTGGACAAGAGCTGCCAGAAACAGATGGTCCTCAAATGCCTGATTTTCAAATATTCCAGAGGAAATATCCATCAGATGAAATTTTCCTGGAAGGAAAATCCACGACCATGGATCTGGCTGGTGACTCACTGCAGGCTGTGCAAGCTGGAGTATTGATGAGGGTTCCCTCCTTTGATGTCCAGTTTAATTCAGATAAGCTGATGTAAGCATCTCCTTGACAAGCAATCCACAGGGAATCAATATATTAAAAAAAAAATCATTCTTTATGCAGTCCAGCTCGGCAGAGGAGATTAATTTTGCTTCTCCACCTGCCAAGGAAGTTGCCATCATTCCAGGCTAATGCTGATGTCATTATCTGAAATCTGGCCCTTCAGCCCTTTTTCTTATATCATTGAAAATAATTAATCACTATGTTTGCTCACAGATGGCAACTTGCCAGAGCAGGCAGAGAAATTAAAAGCCAAAAGGTCATTACCTAATAGTTTACCTACTGTAAAATATTTGTTTTACTTTGTGGCCCAGCAGATTTTATTTTGATTCTCTTTGTGGCCCAGCTGATTTTATAATTGCAGTTTACATGGCCAGATTGGAGGCAGAAATTCGGGATCTGACAAGCTGCAATTTTTCTCTCCAAGTGTCCTTAAAATACCTGACAGGTATTTTGATTTTTGAAAATTTTAACAAATATTGTTATTAAAGGCAGCCAGTGAAACAGAGCTGTTTACAATGCTCAGTGTGATTTTTATGCTGACACTTTGGGGATGGCCTTTTCCAGAGGTCCAGCAGAGCAAGATCTGAAGGAGCCAGCCATGAAAATCATGAATATTCTATAAGCAGAGTAAAGGAATTATTTATTCTTTTTGAACAATCTTGGGAGTCTGCTGGGAAACCTCTTAAATAAGTCCTAAACTTTATCAATGCCACTAGAAAGAATCTTCTCTCCAGATTCCTATTTGTTTAAAGTGATCACAACCATCATCTCCTGAAACTTGGATTTCCAAAGGAGCATTTCCCACCTGGAAAACCCTCAACATCTCCTCTGCAGAAGTCTCAGGACTCACCATCAAAACAAGGCACTGAAGTGAAAATTTTAATTTTAAACTTTCTTTGCATGGTGGTTGTAGGGACAAAACTCCAGACACCTGAAAAGAAAAGCTGCCAGAGAGAACCTCACAAAACCCCCTCAGCAGCTCCATTTCTGATTTCCAGCAGAGGTTGGATCAGCTGCTGATTTTAGGAAGCACACGTTGAGATGCTGCAACAAAAGCAGCTGATTGTACCTTTGAAAAAACACCACTTAGAAGGGAGAGAGAAAAGGGTTTGAATGCTCCGAGCCCAGGGCTGAATCCATCATGAATTAACTTAAAAGAGAGAAAAATCCGCTTATTGCAAAGTTGCCAACTTTAATCTTCCTGAATTGCTTTGAAATACATCTTTACAGTGAAATACAGGGGTTTGTGTGCAGTAATTTCTGCACTGGGGGGATCCTCCTTTCTTTGCCTTTTTTTTGCTTTTTTGTCAGTTGAACTCATTTTTAGCAATTTGCTGCTGTCTCATGATCACTGAATAAAGGGCACCCAATGACCCTTGCTGAGAAACCACAATTCCCAGGAATTAAGTGCAAAATGTTTCTAAATTGGCTAAGCTCTTCTCATCCACCAGTAGCTTGAATTTCTTGAATTGAAAGCAAGGGCCAGCACACAACAAACTTCTTGAGACATCCAGGGCTCACTCAGGATCATGGAATGGTTTGGATTGGAAGAGATTTTAAATCCCATCCAGTCCCATCCCTGCTCTGGGCAGGGACACCTTCCACTGGCCCAGGCTGCTCCAAGCCTTTTCCTTTTCCTTTTCCTTTTCCTTTTCCTTTTCCTTTTCCTTTTCCTTTTCCTTTTCCTTTTCCTTTTCCTTTTCCTTTTCTTCCTTTTCCTTTTCCTTTTCCTTTTCCTTTTCCCTTTTCCTTTTCCTCTTCCTCTTCCTCCTATTTCCACAAAAAAAAAAAAAAAAAAAAAAAAAAAACAGTTTGTCTACCACTGCACCAAAATTACCTTCCTCCACAGAAAATCTTCACACAGACAGGTTGGTGCTGGAACTATTCATGGAAATAGCTACAGGAATTTATTTATTTTAACTAAAGGTAAGGAAAATAACTACAAAAAATTCGTGTTTTTATCGCTTGCGACACTATTGGCTGCATTCTCCACGGGAATTTTCATTTAAAAAATAAAAGCACAGATTAACAATAAAAAATTCTCCAACAGCGAGAACTGGCTGAAAAGTAATTTTGCCTAGAGCCTGTATCTTATTGATATTTTAAAATGCCATTTGAAGCTCTCAAAACATGCATGGAAAACACATGGAAATGGTTTATCTGCTCTGGAGAAAGTGAACACAAATAGAACAAAAGATTTTGATAATTTGTTCAGTTATATTCTCATTCTTAAAAGAGTTTTTTAGGACTGCCTGACACATAGAAGTTTTAAAATTCAGGCTTTCCTTGGCAGTACATTAAATCTGATTTATCCCAGTGTTTTGGGAGCATTTTTGGAAACAGGGCTGGGGATTTTTCCATCCAAAGGCTTTTCCTGCCTGTGATTCTTCATCCTGAGTGAGCTGAGGGTGGCCCAACAGGTATTTCTAAGCTCCCCCTTAGGAGAAAGGGCTAAAATTCCAACATGCAGCTGCTCTTTCTTCCCCAGCCCATTTCCTAAAGCTTCCACATCATCTCCATCCTTCCCTCTGCTTTAGTGCCCAATGTATGGCTGGGGAAACTGAGGCAATTAATATTTGTTGACCTGATTGCCTCTAAATTGGCAGCAGGAAGAGTCACCAACTCCTATTTTGCAGTTCCCATTCCCAAATTAATCCTTTTTCTGTTAAGCCCTGTATGAATTCCAAACCTGTCTGAAAAACTCTTTATTTATTTAAACTATGAAAACCCCACTTATTTAAGCATTTAATACTTTGGTTATTCTCAAAGCAAGGGAAGAGAAACCCAGGACAGGAAAATTTTGGACTTCTTTTTGAAGTTTAAATGTCAGACTCTCAGATCATTTTTTCCATTTCACTTCTGCAAACCTCCTTTTGCTCAGGCTCTGATTTTGCCTTTGGGAAGGTGCAAGTTGCCATGGCAATCCCCATCTCCAGGCAAAGCACCACACAGCACCAGGGGCACAGCCCAGCACACATTCCCTGCGGGGATCCAGGATGGGTTTGAGATGTGTAAACACATCCAGGTATTAACTGGCCTCAGTCTTAAAGGTAGGACAAGATTGTCCTGGTTTGGAGGACAGGTGTCTGCAATAAAGGCAGAAGCTTCTCTTTGAAATGGAGAATGTAAACACCCTTCCTCTGAATTATTATAATTTTGAAATTAAGGGGCTCTCAGGCAAATATATGGGAATTAGGAATAACAGTTCTTTACTAGGAAAATTAAAATAGAAATACAGTATTACAAAGAACAATCCCAAACCCTGCCAGAGTCAGAATCCAAGCTGACACCCGTCAGTCAGTCAGGGTGTTGGCACAGTCCCATTCAATGGTGGCTGCATCCTCCTGCAGGGGCAGATGTGGTTCAGCTGGAGCAGTGCTCCTGGAGAAGGTGCAGTTTCCTCTGAAGCTCCAGGGATGATGTGGAAGGCTCTGGTTTTCCTCTGGAATCCAGTGGAAAAGGCTGCTCTGGTGTTCCAAATCTCAGTTTTTATCTGGGTAGGAAATGTTTGGCTCCTCCCCCTGGGTGGAGCATCTCCCAGTGGGATGATGGAATTTTATCAGTCATGCACTGGGACTCACTGGCCATTAAGAGGAGATATCTCCTGGAGGGAGGATGGGCTGTGGAAAGATAAAGATGATTGCCCAGCTGGTTTAAAGATGGCCCATTAGCAGAGGATATGTGCCAGGAGTTCAGGGTCACTGCCCCACCTGGTTTAACAGCTGGTGACAGAATCCAGACTTTTGGTCACATCCTGTATTACAACTTAAGAAAAAGATAAAGAAGCAGACCAAAACACAAAAAAATTGGAAACCAGAAGTGGAAAAGAGCTGGAAGGAGAAGCAGAGCTGCACTTGTGGTTTGAGACCTCTTGCAAAGCAAATTTGGGTTCCTGAGCTGGTTTGAAGGTCAGCCCCGGCAGGGGATCAGCTCAGCTCTCCATGAACCTTCTGTGTTCCCTGTGGGGCCCAGAGTAAAGAACCCTTCAGTGAGTTATGGAGCAGCTGATCCTTCCCAGCTCCTGTTCTGCAAACCTTCCCCTGCTTTTCATCTCTCTTACAAGAAATCTGGGTTTAGGGGATTACCCATTCCCCAAAAGTGTTGCTTTTTCATGCTTGGGTTTTCCTCTCATCCTGAAGCTTTTCTGCTCCTCCCCTTCTCTCCTTTACCTCCACAGGGATCCCACCCTCTGTCCCGTTCTCCTTCCCACCTCTTGTCCCATTCTTCCCCTGATCCAGCACACCTCATTCCCCACCTACACAGTCCAGATGTATTTCAATTCTCTCAATAATTAAATAGTAATAACATATTAAAAAAAAAATTAAAATCTGACCACACTTGTTTCTTTTGCTCATGCCTCATTTCCATTTCTTTTGGAAGTTCCTGCAGATGGTTTGTTCCTGCTCTCCCAGTTCAGCTGTGTGGAGAGGAACTGCTCCTGCTGTCCTTTTCTCCTCCCTGTACATCCTGTCCCTGGGGAAGCTCATTCAGAAGCACCAGCTCAGCTCTGCTGACAGCTTGCAGATCTGCCTCTCCCCCTAATGAAAATTACATCAGCTCAAACGATTAAATCTCTTTGGGGATGGAATTTTCAGAACTGGTTATTTGCTTGGAAAAAGATTAGCAGATATTTGCCTGCCCATCACCATCCCTAGGTATAAATTACTGACATTTGCTTGAAATCAATGATTGATTGAGTGCTGAACATGAAGCATAACCCCACCTGTGACATGATTCATGACTTAATCACCAGTCCTAGAAATACAGACTAATTCACCTTATAAAGAATATATTGCTTATCTTTTGTGCATTCCAAGTGTACAGACTCCATAACAAAAAAAAAAAAAGCACACGAGGCTCCTCTGCATATTGTCCATGAATTTGAGCAAATCTAATCTCTTTCCAGTGCTATTTCTCTTCCTAAACAAGGCTGACATTTATTTGCTTAAATATCCTTTCAGTTAACAGGTACCTGTCCAGTATTTGATCACAACTATAAATAAAAGAGAGGTAACATAGTGCTGGCAAGCAGCAATAAATCTGCCATTGGCTCCCAGATGAAATCCACACAGAAAATTGCACTTTTTTCCCCTACATATTCAAAGTCTGGTGGGATAAAGCAAGTAGGAGGCAAAGGGGTTAACAGAAGTTACAAAAATGAGAAAGAAAGTGTAAGATTGAAGCTTGGATGGGAATATTTGGAAGTCTTTCTCCTGAAGTGCAGCTTGGCTGAGCAGTGAGAGGGGACCTGGGAAAGGGTGGATGATGGAGGATCAATGGTCATCCTGGAACACCAAGAGTTACCCACAGATTCCCAGGTGCTTCCTACCTGAGAGTGCCCAAACAGCAGAGACACTGCCAGGAAAACGTCCCCGGGCGTTGACAGCCCAGCTCAGTGTTTGTAGGAATGTCAGAGACAGCCACATTGTCATTTAATCTCCCTCTGGACCTTCCCAAAGAGGGAGATTACACAAAGACATCTCAGTATTCCTCATCTCAGTTTCTCCCAAGGTGCTCCCTGCACTCGGAGCAAATTCCATCAGAGGCTGAAGAGGGTTTGCCTGGAGAGGGGCTCAAACCCACAGGTCACTGAATGATTAAAATCATGTCCTGGCTGCCACAGGGCACCTGATTAGTTCAGCTCCAATGGCAGGGTGTGTAACCTGTGCCATGCAATGACTGAGGCATGGATTCAGCCCTGCAGGGAATCTAACTCGTTTATTAAAGACACGAGCTGGTTTTAAGCATTTGCATATATGGTAATTCCCACTGAGTGACCTATCACAGATTGCCACATCACACTGTCCCAATGTCCCTGTAAGGGGTGATCACCCTCAGTTCACTGTCTGTGAGCTCTGGCAGCCTCCTCTGTCCTGGCCCTTCCTGTCCCCATGGTCAGGCACAGACAGAACCTCTCTGTGCCACCACTATGTGCCACTCCGTGCCATGTGTGCCACTCTATGCCACCTCTCTGTGCCTCTCTGTGCTGCCTCCCTGTGCCACCAGGTGCCTCTTTGTGCCACCTCCCTGTGCCACCATGTGCCACTCTGTGCCATGTGTACCACTTTATGCCACCTCTGTGCCACCACTATGTGCCACCATGTGCCACTCTATGCCAACTCTCTCTGCCGTCTCTCTGTGCCTCTCTGTGCTGCTTCCCTGTGCCACTGTGTGCCTCTCTATGCTGCCACTCTATGCAACCTCTCTGTGCCGCCTCTCTGTGCCACCATGCACACCTCTGTGTGCCATGTGTGCCTCTCTGTGCCACCATGGCTTTCTGCAGGCTCATCCCACAGCCCACAGCTCATCTCCATCCCACTTCTTCCCACAGCAGCAGCATTCACTGAGAGAGAACTCGGACAGAGCTCTGAATTGTCCCTAAAGGGAATCAGGTCCATGAAGTTAATTACAGCCAGTCCCTTGACTCAGCTTGGTTGCACTGGCAGTAACGTGCTGTGGCAGGAAGAATTCAAACCTCACCTGGCTGTTCCATCAGCAGAGCCAGGGCAAACAGCCTCTGTCCTGGATTTAATTGTGCAGGGACATTTGCATGCCTGGAATTCCCAACCAGCTGCCATGACTTCAGATCAAACAGCACTGAGCCAAATGCTCTCTCTGTAATATTCCACCACCCTGGTGATGCAACCAGTTCATACATCATCCTGCTTATTTTCACTGCTAATCTAAAGGAGATTTTTATTAACACCGTGTGAATAATCAGCCCAGAAGTGGAGGAGAATGACTGTGCTGCTAAAAGGGAGCAGAGCAGAGTCTCCCTCTAGAGCACTAACAAGTGTTGGGTCAGATTTGTGATCCTTCCTGGTGAAGTCTCTCCGTGGGATTCCTGGCTGCATTCACACACATTTTCAGATGAAACAGGACTCCAGACATTTGAAACGGGATAAAAACCATATCCCTGAGAAACAGTCCTTCTCACCATAATTTAAAGGCCAGAATAAACAAGCCAGCACAGGTTGGTGTTCCACAGCAGCTACAGGTGAGAGCACCTCCTGAGCTGAGGAAACAACGGGAGAAGAAGTGTTCAACATTAACTCAGAAGGAATCAGCAGCAGATTTAATACATCTCTCATTTCCTGTGTAACCTGTCAGTGCAGCTGTGGTGGGGGCACACACAGGATGCATTTCTTTATCCTTTGGGGGACCTCCAGAAGCAGAGTTTTGTTGCAGAGCAACCCTTGCACAGCAATAAAATCTGCTGCAGCCTCCCCTTTCCCCCTCCCTCAGCAGCTGTTCCATCTCCAGAGCAGCACATCAATATCTGCATCTCAGTCCCTGCCTGCACGGGTGCCTTTATTGTCTCAACATCAATCAACTTCCCACTCACCAAAATTAAAGCTCCTTCCTTTACATTTCTATTTTCTCAGCCACTCTATCCCCTGCTGTTCCTCCTGTGCATCCCTGGGCTCCAGGAGCTGATTTTTTTTTTGGCAGCTTTTCTGGGGGGAAGGAGCTGATTAATCACAGCCAGTTCTTCATCCCTTCCTCTAAACCTCAGGACCTGCATCCACCAGGGCTGAGGAGCCTTTTCCTCAGGCAGGTCACCACCAGATCAATTGCTGCTTTCCTTGATCACCAATCACCCCCAGATTGCACAAATCACTGCTTTCACACAACTTTCATCTGCTACAATGCAGCAAAACACCTCCCTCTCTTTGGGTGTTTGTCTCTATTTTATTTTGTTTCTCTATTCCTGTTTTATTTCTTGGTGCCTTGTTTTGTTTCGTACAGCTCAGTATCTCAAACCAGACCATGAGTTTACAACTTTTCCTTTGCTTCCAGGGGATACTTATTCATTGGAAAGCTTTCAGCACTTGTTGCAGTTGTGCCAAAAAAACTAGAAAATTATAAATACCAGGAGATTAATTCTGTCTTTCACTTCTAAGGGAATCAGTCCTTTGATACTTCCTGAAGTCCTGTGCTTTAAATTGTTAATTCACAGCTCCAAAACCTATTGCTGAAATATCCCCCTAATAAAACATCCTAAAGCAAACGGGTGGAATTGAAATGGTGCTGTTAAACTTTATCACACCCCAGGTGCTTTGTGACTCACATGGATTCTGACTGAGTGTCACAAATTTACAGGACATGTCACACATTTATTCTACTTTGTCACTCAGCTCCTGCCAGGTGCCATTTAGGCCATTCTGTGTGTCACACTTTTATTGCCACTTGTTTGGCTTCATTTCATAACCATTCAGGGGCCTAACCTACTGCATATGGCACAGCAACACAAACACAAATTATGAAGGATTTTTTTTCCTCCCTACCTGACAAATATTTGAGCTCCAGAAACCTCTCCACACTTTAAATCACTCCATCTTAAAAATGTATTATCAAGGGTAAGTGCAGGTGACTTTGACCCTGTAAACAACAATCATGTGGCTTTTGCAGGGAAGTAGAAGAGCAAAGCTGGAAAAAGTACAGCTGGAATTTAATGTATCAAAGAGGCACCATTTTTGTATTTCTGTCCTAAAATGCAAGCCCCATATTTGATGAAATAATATATATTAAAATATTTATATTATATATATATATTTATTTTTATATATTAATATATATTATGTTAAAATATATATTTATAATGCATATTATAATATATATTTTAATAAGGTTTATTTTTACTAATTTATTAATTTTATATATTTTAATATTTTTGCTAATAATAATAATAATAATAATAATAATAATAATAACCTACAAAACCTAAATGAAACTATGTTTATACATAATCAAAGGACCTACAAAACCCCCTAACTAGTACAAGGCATAATTGGCACCCAGGACTTAATTACTTTGTTCCTCAGGTGGTTGGTTCTGGAAAGGCAGGGACAGAATCCAGGTTACAAATCAGTTCCATTGCCAACCCCTGACAAGCCTCACCTGCATGAGCTGGTTTGATACATTTTTATTTATTTATTAAGTGCTTACACATTTCCTGATTTCAAAATCAATTCTTCATTATTTCCCTGCCTGGGCAATAGAAATGAAGAAATGTGTGACTGCTGAGTAGTTCCCAAGATTTAAGGGGTGGGATGAAGACCTGGATTAGCAGCTTTAATGAAGTTTTGGGCTCTTGGAAATAAATCAGAGCAGCTTTTTGAAATATTTGCTGCTCCAGGTTTGATGGAGAAGCTCTGCCAAGGTGAGGGATAACTCCAGCCAGCCCCGGGTTACCAACAGAGCTGAGGTGAGCCCTAAATCCACAAAATCCTCTCAGACATTCTGCAAAGAACTCCAAGTCCCCCCTGAAGCTGTTCCTGCCTCTCCCATTCCACCACTGCCCATAATTCACAGTTCTAGGCAGGTCACCAATCCAGGCTAAGCCTGAGGAGGAAAAACTCCAGTTCCAGGCAGGTTTAGAGGCCAATTCCATGCAGGATCAGCACCCCAGGCACTTGGCAAAGCAGCCAGGAGCTGCAGCAGCCCTAGAGCAGCAATTTTTAATTGCCTCCCTCTCAGTGTGCTGAGAGCAGCTCCTGCAGGAGAGCTCGTTCTGATAATTCAATTATAACAAAGAGGCGACACACACTTGTGAAATTTACATTTTTATATCAAAGATGACATTTGATAGTGACAATCCAAGTGCCTTGGAATCTTCTGTGCAGCACTAATGACCCTGGCAGTAATAAACACCTCGAGCTGTGACCCATGCCAGGCTCTGGAAAGCTGAGGGGACATTTCTGTGCCTGTTCTATTCAATATATTTGCTAAAAATATTCATATTTCCATATTCCTTCAGTTGCCTGCGTGGGTTTACCAAACTTTTCTGATTTTCTACCTTTGTGGTGAAGAGAGGAGGATTTAGTGGGGCCATCTAACTCCCCATGAAAAGAGAGCTTGAAACATCTGCAGATGCACAACACAGAGCTTATTAATAATATTTCTGTAGCCAAAGGCTACAGACAAAATTAGAGACCCAAATAATGAGCATTTTGTGCATTTGTAAGGATGCTATGGAATTATTTTGAGATATTATGCTTTTTTTGCCAAATTAGTTATCTGCATCATTGAGCAAAGGCATAAATACAGAAATTTAAAAGAAAAACTCTCCACATGCAGGTCCTTATCTAAGTACATATTTCTTTTGGAAAACTGCTTGAGAACAAAAAAAAAAAATAAATAAATTTAAAAAAAAAATATATATAAGAATAATCCTATGATATTTTATTTATTTTATTTTTAATCTGTTCCCAGTCTCCATTCCTCAGCCAATTCCTGCCTGGAGATGAATTACTGAAAGCAATACAAATTTCAGCCACAGCTGTAGATTTTTGGTGTGGCTCAGGCACCTCCCAAGGGAGCCTCAATCAGCTGTAATTAAGCAGAATTAATAAAGGGCAGGTTCTAGAGCAGCTCAGGGCAGAAGTGGGGAATGAAAGGGCTGTGAATATCTAAGAGACAGGAGGAAAATGTGAATCCAAAATAAATCTGCTCGATTCCTGCTGAATTCCACTGGCAGGGAAATGGGAGAAATGGAAAGATTATGTATTTAAAAAAGTAGAAAAAAAAGACAAAAAAACTAACCCCCAAGCTTTGAGTAAGATTTGGACTAATTTTAGTGACAATTTAATTACTGCTGATATTTATGTTGAGATGGGGGACAAATTTATTTTTATATTAACCTTGATAACTTGTGCTTCAGTTATTGGCAAACCCCAGGACTGATGAGTGTGAGAATGTGCAGACAGCTGGGTGATGATAAATCTGGAAAAAAAAAAACCTAAAAACAAGGTTTTTGGCAAAGCAATGGAAATAGGAACCTCAGCACATGAGGGTGGGGAGAGCAGGAGAGAGGAAATCAATGAAATAACACAAAGTTTTTCCATCTTTTCTCACTCTTGGATCCTCCTTGGCTGTTTCTGCCTTTCCCACACTGGACACTGAATTTGGAGAAAGGAAACAGGAGAATGTGAAATTACAACAATTTTCTGTTTAGTTGTTTCTACTGAATATCAATATTTCATCAGGAGCTGAGCTCAGGGCTCCACCAGCCATCCAAGTTTATCCCTTTCCACCCAATTTCCTAGGAAATAACAGCTAGGAAAGCCAGCAGAAAATAATGAGAATTGTGTAAATAAACATAAACATAATAAAACCATAAACATAAATAATTAATATCAATAATATAATTATAAACAATATACCAATATTGTATATTATTTTCACATAATATTGATATTATCGTATAATGTCAATATAAATAATATCGATTTTCTGTAGATATAGGCATAAAAATAGATATAGATATAGATATAGATATAGATATTGATATAGATATAGATGATATAGATGTAGATGTAAATGTAAATATAAATGACATAAATATAGGTATAAATATAAATATAAATATAAATATAAATATAAATAATATAAATATAAATATAAATATAAATATAAATATAAATATAAATATAAATATAAATATAAAATCCCAGGACACCATCCCTGGCAGGTCCTTTCTGGAGCAGGACAGAAATCCAGCCACCAAGTGCCACCACCCTTTGTTTCCACATCCTACTGCCACAACTCAAATTCTCCTGAGCTTCAAACAACCTCAGCTGGGCAGAATCAATAAAATCAAACATTTGCAGCCACCAGGGCTGATGAGCAGCCGTGTTCCTGCTGTTCTCTGGGTGGTTTAGCACTCAGCCTTGCCTCCCAGGAAATTCAGGGTATTCCCCAAGGGAGGGGTGGGTGTTCTCCTCCTTGTGTGATGCTGAGCATTGCCCACATTGCACACACAGGCATTTGTCAGTGTTGCTTTTATTGACACCAATTAGGCCTTTATTACATTTTCTGAGATTCATTATGTGCAGTAATTAATATACCAGGCTACCATTCACATCAGCATCTGTTTAACATTTGGGGAGGAAGTGAATTAAAATACAAAGGGAGAGCACCAAACAAAAAACAAAACCCACACCAAGGGATAAAACCACAAGGCAGACACCAAAGTACCTCCCAGACAAATGAGAACTCTTGACTAGGCACAAAGAAAAGCCAGAAACACTTTTACATAAAGAATTTTAAAATTCTTTGTGTAAGAATTTGTGTAAAGACTTGGCACAGAGAATTTTAAAATATTCTATCACTTAGTTTGGTTCTCATAAACTACGTGCAGAGTTTTTCGTTTTTGCACTTTTAGCCATGGAGTTACTGAACCCCAAATTCGGGGCACAGAATTATCTGAATTTCTATTAACATGTGCAGATTTTGCTGCTTTTGAGGTAACTCTTGAGAAATTGTTCAATTTCTTCTTCTGGCTGCTCTGACTGCAGCTCCTCATCTTCCCTTCTGATTCTGCCCTTCTATCCCATGCACACATTTCCAGGGATGAGGAAGTGCCTTTTAATATTCCCCATGAATCCAGCATGAAAAGCTTGCTGAAATTAAGACTATTCAAGAAAGCACTGGCACTTTAATTGTTCTTTAAAGGTGCTTAATTACCTTGTGTGAAACCAGAACCACTTGTCCTGGGCCTTCAAAAGAGTTCATTATGCACAAGCTCTCTCCAGAAATCAAACACAGACATTCAAGAACCCCAATGTTTTCTTGATGGCAGAAGAAATCATTATGTAACAGTTTTTTTGCTTCTTTTTTTTTTTTTTTCTTTGAATCTTCAGCCTTTGACTGTCTTCTCTCACTGAGATTAAAATTCACATTTCACTGAAACATCCTGCCTGTGTTCAATGCCAATTTGGGCTGATTTTTTAGGAGCTGGCTCAGATTTCCCTGTGATAAAACCTCCTTCCCTTCCATACCAAAAAGACATTTATCTTCCCTAACTCTTGGATGCCTCAATCTCACTTTGGGTTCATTGAGCTTCCATGGAGAGATGGGAGGAACATTTCCCTTATTTCACCCAGGGACAGCAGTGAGAGGATCCTGTGGATATTTGGGTTTTAGAGACCATGACCAAGCTGGTTCTGGCACATAAAGGGGTTCACAGGGAGGCTGGAGAGGGATTCTTCACAAGGAAAATTCACAATTTTTCAGCTACACCTACATATGACCCTGGTTAAATCCAGCATATCCTGAGCCAGGCTAATCCTATATCCCCAAAATATGTGGATTCTCATTCTTTTAAAAACCTCTATTGAATGATTTATTTTAAAAAGTCCTGCAAGATTGGGAGTGTGTTAAGACAATTTTCACAAAACAGTTGCCTAGGCTGAAAATAAGTGACCAGATTCCTCAGTTTAAGGATGTGCTAAATACCCTGGAAACTCCAACTTTTCAATGGAAATAATCTTTGCAATGAAAATCAACAGAAAGAAACTGGAATCTTGTATTTCATTGTTTTTAAATAAAAACAAACAGCCAAAACCAGCTTTATTTTCTGCTGTAGGTAATGCAGAGTGACATAAGTGCTGTGGATTTAGAGTTCCTCCTCAGTCATGGGAGTTCCTGCACTCAGAGAATTCAGTATTCAATGAGCCATCCCTTAATCAAACACATCTCAGATTTATTTTGTGCATTCATACCCACAGGACAATTCAACCACAAAGAGCAGCCTCCAAAATTTCCACTTAGGTTTCTAAACCTGCTCCTTCTCACAGTGACATTCCCCAGGAGCCCTGGAGAATTGCTGTGTCACCAAAAATATTGGCAAGAAGTGGATGCTGGACAAACCATCCCTGTGGCTTTGCAGGGATTATCACAAGCAGGAATCTCTCTCTGCTGTGCTGCCAAAACCTGAGCTGGGATCACACTCAGGAGCCAAACCAAAGCACTGAAACCCTGAGATAACATTCAGGGAGAGCTTGCCCCAAATGGGATTTGTTTTGGAGAAGATAAAGGTGTCCTGGTTGGAAAGACAGGTGTAAACCTCTTCCTTCCAAATTATTATAATTTTGAAATTAAGGAGTTCAAGACTTATTTAACAAAATCTTTAACCAAAATAAACAACATCCAGGTCCAAACCTGTAGGTGCATTACACTCACAGTCCATATGAGGTTTTTCACAGCTTATTTTCAAGTCTTCAGGCTTTTTATGCCAATTCTGGAGCAGAGCTGAGCTCGATGGAAACTTTGATTCATTCAAACTTTGATTCATTCTTCCTTTTCCATATATTCCCCATTTTTCCTGTCAGTCAGAACCAAAACCAGGTAAGAACAGCACATCAGTTGCAGTAATACAGAACAAGAACTTCCCAGCTTTAAAGCCTGTTCAGCCATAAAGAGATGTTTCTTCACCCTAAAAGCAAGATTAAACTCAGGAGGCTCAGAAATGGAATTTGAAGGTACCCTATTAATTTCCCAAAGAGTTTTCTGGCTGTTTTTTCTCCTCCAAAACAAATCCAAGGTGTCTGAGGCTGCACTGAAGGGATTGCTCATCACATAACAAAGCCTGTTTCCCATCAGCTGGGCCCTGATTACTGCAAACCACATCCATCCCAGGGGCTGCAGCACAGACAGGCACTTCCCCAGGACAGAATCAGTGATCAAAAGCCGGAAATAGAATCCAGGACTATCAGAGGCAGCCTGGAAAGAAAGCTGAGCACAGTGGACATTGTAATCACCTGAAATGGAGAGGGAGCCAGGCTGAAAGGCTTTTCCACTTTTTGGCTCAGAATGAAAAGCACAGAGAGAGACTTTTACAGCCTGTGAGGAATGAGGAGACAAGAAATGAGGAGCAATTTTGGCAGGCAAGGGAACAATGACAAGACTCCCCTGTGATTTTTAAGGTGCCAGCTTGGGAGTCACGAGAGTCCTCTCAGTGTACTCTAATTTATTTGCTGCTTATTAATCTCTAATAATCACATTCACACTTCCTCCATCCCCTTATCTGTGAACAGAAATCCTCCTCAACCTGGATGCTTTGGGACACTAATGGATGGATGTCACCAGAGCAGGCAGACTGCTGGCACTGAGCTAAGAAGCAGCCAGAAATCTGAAATATGAAATCAAAGGTCTCTTTATACAGCTTTCTTTGGAAAAAAAAAAAAAAAAAAAAAAAGGAGGAAATACTGAGATACCCCCAGACAGCCCCATCTCTGCTCACACAATTTCTGTGAGGGGAAGAAAAAAAGAAAAATCCCCTGTTGTGCCAGGTTATTCAGATGATCCCAGGGGATTCTCCTCAGTGGAGGCTCAAAAAGGACCTGAATCACAGAAACTGGGCAGTGACTCCAGATGTCTGAACTTTGTGTGATAAACAACAGGGTTTCAGACTTGAATTTATTTACTGTGGCCTTCCAGAGTGTGACTGCACAGCATTAAATAAAAATTAATATTAATGCTCTATTAGCATAAAAACCATCAATGCCCTATAATTAGTAGAATTCTAATAATTAGCCATCTAATTCTATCATTAGTGGTGGGCACAGACAGCACAAGCAGGTCAGAGCTCAGCTCTGTTCTGCCTGCAGGAGCTGGCACAGGTTAAAGCAGAGTTTTTGAGTCTCCTGGTTCCAAGTAATGCCTTAATCACTCTTCCAGCAGTTCTACAAGAGGGAAGGGCACAATGCTGGAAATACAGAAATCCCCTTCTCTAATTTTCAGGTTTAATAAACACCTGCAGCTCCTGTTGATTTAGGTCCTTCTCAAGTCAAAACACTCCCAGATCATCCCCCTCCTCACCCCACTCCCCTCCTTCCCTCCTTTATTTCCAACTCCCGTAAATAACTAAACTTTCTCCCGTTTAAAAAGGATTTTAATTCTTTTTCCCCCTCTCCCAAAGCTCTCTGGGATATTTCTCCTGGCAGGCCTGCAGTGATGCATGGCTTCCATACATCACCCAAACAACAGCCCATAAATGACGGATCTCAGCCATGGATTATCCACTGACAGTCCCACTGGAGGGATGCTGGCAGGAAAATTGCAAGGGTGCCACCAGAGCTGCACTCTGGTCACAGCCAGGATTAATTTGGGGATGTGGGAACAAGCACAGAGGGGAAATGGGACGTGTTTGCAGTGCCCTGAACAATGACACTGCTTGGCATGGTAATGGAATTACAATGCCTGGGTTTCCTTGGAAAATCCATCACCTGTTCTGTGCCTGTGCTGGGAGATAAATAACTCACTCACCACTGGCAGCCACTTGGAGTTTAATGGCTTGCATTTCCCAGGCTGATTTTGACAATATATCTGGAATAAACTAATAGCCAGAGCTGCAGAAGGCTCCAAGATTGCACTTGCATACACAGAGATAAAATGATAGCCTGATTCTTATCTCACTCATTTAGTAGCTGCTACATTTGTTTAATGCTTTCAGCTCCTTTCTCAGAGTTACACCACTTGTGAGGCTGCAATTAGTGCTCTCATTTATAGGGATTATGCCACTGCAGGGGTGAAAAATCTCTGATTTCCTCCAACCCATCTTCCACCTGCACCTAACTGTGCCATATTTTCAGCTTAGGGCCTCAGAATTAGAAATAAGTGCATTGTAGAAATCAATCCAGAAACATTGAAGGGGATTGTGGGTTTTCCAGGGACATGCACACCACAGGTCCCAAGGTTTTCCTGCTCAATTCCTTTGCTCCCCTTCAACAGCAGGAAAATCCCCTTGGTGTCACCAGAGTTCTGCACTCCCATTTTCTGCTTGTGTCAGCACCAATTCTGCTCCTGACCAACCTGGTTTTATTGGGGGTTTTCTTTATGGCAGCCTCCAATACCTCACTGCCCCTGAAAACTGCAATTTTCCAGGCTGTGCTGCCAGCTTTTGGAAAGCACAAGGAGCACAGGTCACCTGCATGTCCTGCCAGGAGTGTTCCAGGGTGACAAACACTCAGGATGGTCTCAGCTCAGCCTGTGAGCAACAGGAAGAGAAAACAAAATGTCCAAGGCCACTGACAGTCAGAGCACAAAATGATGGATGGAAGCAAAAATGATCTTCTGGCTTCTGATCACAGTTTTTGGGGAGGAAAATATACAGATGAAAATAAATTCAAACGGAAATGAAGAAGTTTGGGTCTCCACTCCAGCCCCTCTGAGGGGCATTGGTGACACAGAACAGGGAGCAGGCTGTGGGATTCTGTTGATCTCTACCACACATCAGGAGTTTGTCATTAAAGTCATTAACAATGGATGACGTTGTAATAATAATCAGCTGGGACTCAGTTTCTCCAAGCAGGGAAAAGCCCATTCTTTATTCACATAACTCATATTTTTACAGCTTTTACAGACCTTTTGTTGAACTCTATTGGTGAGAAGTTTTCTTGCTGTTCAGTTCATTGCTTAGAAGTGTTTTGTGTATGTGCTAACACTCAGGTGTTTACATTGTTCCTTTGTGCATTCTCATGGGACAGATCTCAGTTTCTCCAGGTGTTTTCTCTAACAAGAATATTTTGTTGTGTTAATAGACTTTGCACTCCCCTGATTTTTTCTTATGAAACTCACAAGCTACTACTAGCTTATCTAGGGTAGCAGGGCCTAAACCATATTTTATAATATCTCTATTTCTTCTATAATATCTCTATCTGTCTGCACCATGGTGTTAAACTGATCCTCTCCTGCTTCCTTCATGCCTGACTTTTTATTTATGCACAGCAATGAGTGGCATTGCCTCCTCTCAGAGAATAAAACCAGGGCTAAACCTCTCTGTGAGCTTGGCTCAACTCTTCCACTGCCTTCAGTCATCTCCCTTTGAACTCCTGGATTTTCCTGATAAGTTGCTCAGATAAAAACAAATTCTTGACTTTTAAGCAGCTGAGAGGAAAAGCCCATCACTGTATGTTGGTTTCAGATTTTGAAAGTGAAGATGGGATTTAATTCCATTATTCAGTGATAGGTTTCACTTCCAGTTCCATCCCTCAAGTAATCCCCAATCACTTTACAAGCACAATATAAAGGCACAGTGCTAAAGGGATTTGGTCTATTCTAATTATTTTAATATCCACTTTTATACAAAACACTTCCAATTTTGTAACCTAGTTTTTCTCTTCCTTTCCCACTCCTTTTTGAACTTCCATCATAAGCTATTATTCAATTTGCTCCCTTTTAAATGTCTTGTCATTTGGGGGGATTATTTCTCCAAAGGAAAATGGTGAAACTACTCACAGATAAAAATTTTGTTCAATTCAGACACTAAATAAAAATTTACCAGCAATTTTATATTAGATCTCAAAATTTGATTAAAACATCAGGCAAAAATCTTAATGAGAGCAGCTGAGTATTGAGCACCTGAGCCCTACGTCCATTTTTTATATCCTCAGCTAAAATGGTGAAGGAAATACTTTATTTCTTCCAGATAGAGCCCAAATCTGCAGTCTCAGAAAAAAGGCCCTGTACAGCTCTGTACAATTCCTGGCATTGTAGATCTCTGATTTATTTTGGATATTTGGACATTTTTTAGTTTGAATTTCCCCCATTTCAGGCTTCTATCTGTTCACTCCCTCCTGGGATCCCAAATTCTTTGCAGCTGCTGCCATTGACTCAAAAACTAACACTTTATCTTCATTAATTAAGAAAAGCCTCCAGAAGCATTCCAGAGATTTGGACAGTGCTGGATTTTTAATTGCATGTTAATTTTTTCCAAGAAAAGGCAGCAGAATACAAAATTTTACCATTTTTAATGAACAAGTACATTATTAAGCTTGCACAGAAACCAGGGGATGATCTTTTGGCTAAGGTACTATGGAAACAACAGTAACTGGATTTATTCTGGTTTTCCTGGCAGGAAAGCCAGTGAAATCCATATTTGCAACTCAATTGGTCAATACCTGGCTCTACTGCCCCAATTATTTAAAGTCCAGAAGGAATCTTTGCTCTTCTCTAAGAAAGATTTATATTTGGCCCTTTCCATTTTTTAAATTTTCCTTTTTTAAGCTTTAAAAGCATTTTCTTAGCCCTCTCTTCTCCAGAAGCACCTCCATGAAGTGATTGTTCCCTCAGTCTTTCCTGCTGGGCACAACCCATCCCACCTGTGTTAACCACACTGTGCTGGAAGGGCTTGAGCACCTCAGTGTCCCTTTGTGACAACAATGTGTCCTGGTTTGGAGGACAGGTATCTGCCAATAAAGGCAGAAGCTTCTCTTTGAAATGGAAAATGTAAACCCCCTTCCTCCAAATTATTATAAATTTGAAATTAAGGGGCTCTCAGGCAAAGATATGGGAATTAGGAATAACAGTTCTTTACTAGGAAAATTAAAATAGAAATACAGTATTACACAGAACAATCCCAAACCCTGCCAGAGTCAGAATCCAAGCTGACACCCGTCAGTCAGTCAGGGTGTTGGCACAGTCCTATTCAATGGTGGCTGCATCCTCCTGCAGTGGCAGATGTGGTTCAGCTGGAGCAGTGCTCCTGGAGATGGTGCAGTTTCCTCTGAAGCTCCAGGGATGATGTGGAAGGGTCTGGTTTTCCTCTGGAATCCAGTGGAAAAGGCTGCTCTGCTGTTCCAAATCTCAGATTTTATCTGGGTAGGAAATGTTTGGCTCCTCCCCTGGGTGGAGCATCTCCCAGTGGGATGATGTAATTTTATCAGTCATGCACTGGGACTCACTGGCCATTAACAGGAGATATCTCCTGGAGGGAGGATGGGCTGTGGGAAAGATAAAGAACACTGCCCCAGCTGGTTTAACAGCTGGTGATAGAATCCAGACTTTTGGTCACATCCTGTATTGAAACATAGGACAAAATGTGTGTGACACACATTAGTCACAGCCTGGTGGGGCCACATCCTCCCTGCCTCCTCCAGCCCAGCCCAAGAAAACAAAAGACATCAGCAAGATGAAGCCTTGACACAGGAGGTAATAACTGTGCCCAGGATGGTTGCTGCAGTCAGCTGCAAAGAATTGCTTGACCTGACAGCTCAATCAGGTTGTCACACGTGGTGCTGGAAACAGGGCTGGGATTCAGCAGCTTCTGTTCATCACTTTCAAACGTGAGTGACCCGACAGCTTCAGGGCAGAGAAATGAGAGACAAAGTGGTTCAGTTGCAGAAAAACAAGTTCAGGAGGGCAGGGAAACAACACAGCTCAGCTTCACACTCAAGTCATGTGTCCTCTGAGGGTGCCAGTTAAACTGGGGGCAGAAATTGTCATTGCCTCAGGTATCCTGGTCTCTGGGCTGTTGGCACCCTCACCTGCTCCATGGTTTCCATGGCACAACAGATCCAGTGAACACCTGGATTCCCCTGGCTGCCAACGTGAACTGAATATGAATTTATCAAACCCTCCCACCAGTCCACCAGCACTGCTGCAGAGAATAATTGACATTGCTTAACACTAACAGAAAAAACCCCAATCAAATTACTGTTTAACACTGCCTAATTCCATGGGGGAATTACATAAAGATGGCTACATCTGACATCCATTTTATTAATCAGACTATTTTTAGTAGATAAACCAGTCAAGAAAACAGCAGGAGTTTAATAAAGGGTACATTAGCAGAACAATTATGGAGTGGTGGCAGAAGCCTGTTCCCTCTGATAGGGAACAGGAGGAAACACTGTTCAGCTGGAACACAATCTTGCAATGCAATATTTAAGTAAATAATGCATTTAATGGTGAGTTAAGCTGTAGGTTATATTCTGCAAAGAGGTTTTTGAAAAAATCAGGGAATGTCTGATGTATTTCCATTTTCCATCCAGCCTTTCAATATCACATTTACCAGTCAAGGACCTTAAAATCATAAAGGGTTTTATCATCTTCCTCCTGTGTAGGGAATTATTAATATACATACTTGGCAGGCAGAGGTACAGCTTAGATTTTATGATTTATCTAAGTATAGCCAGGATCAGAGCCTAGATGGCCAAAGCTCCCCTCATTTTGTGGGAACAACTCCTGCTCTACACACACAGCCTGAAATGCCCAAGATGATGTTTTCCAAGAGAATAAAAATAAAAAAACACATCAGGTATTTCCTCAGTGGCAAAGCAGAGCATTACACAGCCCTGCCAGAGAGTCCATTTCAATATCAGGCCCCTTTTAACTACTAAAGGACTGACAGAATGGAAATACTGAGCATATATGACAGCCAGCCTGGATAATTTATATTTCAGACACTCATGGAAACAAGTGTCAACTTCCAGCAGCCAACAATACCCTGGTGGAAGTTTCAGTAATTCTGGTGTTATTCCAGCAGCCCCTAAAGATAATGGGTATCCTCTCATTGCCACCAGCTCGTCCTGGATCAGTCCCTACAAACTCAAGGGTTTGCAGATGTCTGGAAGTGATGGGGGAAAAGGAGCTTCTCTGGCTGTGACACTGTTCCCTTTGGTCTGTACATTTTGGGAACCACTCCCTGTAATTATTGAGCTAGAAAAAATAGGAATTTTATGAAGTAATGTGTTGGCTGCTGAGTTTTTCCAAATAACTCAGAGGCACTGCACTTCCCCTGGATACTGGGCAGTGACAGAGCTGTCACACAGGATGGGACAGAGCACTGGTGTCCTGCTTTGAAGGACAGGTGTCTGCTAAGAGAAGCAGGAGCCTCTCTTTGAAATGGAGAATGTAAACCCCCTCCCTCTGAATTATTATAATTCCATAATTCCATCAACTGTTTACAGCCCACAGGCAGTTTGACCAGCAGGCCAGGCTTTGGGGAGAGAAAATATTTCCTTTCTAAAACAAGCAGTGAAATTGAATCTGAAATACATTTCTGGTTAGGTTAATCCACACAGCTGCTTATGCAAAACTTGCATTTCCACACATTTCTGTGTAACACACCTGTGTATTTATTTTTTTTAATGGCACTGTTCACATGGAGGGTTTGAGATAAGAACAGCTGTGAAAGGCACTTCACAGTACCAAAATGAGGCACATTTCACCCATCTATCCCCCTTAATTTACAGAAATTAAACTCAGTTAGCAGCTGTGGATCTTTATGAGTCCAGAAGATCTGCAGAGGTGATCAAATCACCCCAGAAAAACGGCTCTGACAGGAGCAGCTTCTTTTAAAATGTCAAAATGAAGTCCAAGGGAGCTGTGGCAAGAGGGGCAGTGGAGCAGTGACAGGGTGATGGATGAGGGAAAAGCCCTCTACAGTGATCACTTTGATAATGGGGGATCTCAGAGTGCTGGGCACCAGCAGAAAATGATGTTAATTCAAAGCAGAGCACAACCTTGTGGGGAGCAGGGTGACAGCTCTGCCCTGAGTGATAACTCTGCAATTCCTGCCTGTCACCAAAAATACAGATAAAGGCTCAGCCTTGGTCTGTGCTGGGGCTCTTCAGCAGAGCTTACACCCTGGTGAGGGGGAAAAAAATCCCCTCAAAAGAGAGAAAGTGATCATTGCTGTTTCTAAAATGCAATAATTGGGTTCATGCTACCCAAACATGTATCAATCTTAAATACAGGCTGCATGAAGAAAAGGCAAACCACAAGATGATTTGATTTAATTAAGATTCCAGGCATAGTCCCACACTTATTTTTATTCATGCTGAAGACACTTTACTGAAGACCTTCCCTTGCCAGGATTTCCAGGGCTGCATCTTCTGTTCAAGGCAAAGCCCAAGTTTTGTATGCAGGCTGCTGCCAAGGAGGGGGGAGGATATTTGTTAATCAAATGCAATCACTATTATCAGAGTAATTTGAAAACATGGGGAAAATACAAGATACTTCAACTGGATTTGCAGCTTATCTGCTCTGGAAAAATAGAATCAACTTAATTTTAGAGCAAGGGATGCAATGTAAGAAGTGGCTTTTCCAAGCTCATACAGTGATTCTCTCACAGTCAAAAAAATTGAATTCAAAACTTCTTTGCAGAGCCTGGCTCAGGGTGCTCTTCCCAATTTCCACTCACTTTTGACAAGTCAGTTTTGCTGAGCTCCACTCCCAGGCAGGCAATGGAAAAAAAAAAAAATCTCTTATTTGGGCAGTAAGAATAAGAAACATCATAATAATGTGGCTTTTAATCTTTACCTATCAATTAATCAATTTAATAGCCAATATTGCTGCTTTGGAGTCATTGCCAGCCCAGGGGAGCCTGTGCCCAGTGGTCCCTGTCACTGGACTTGGTCAGGGGTTTTCTTTATGAGAACTTTTTTATGAGTTGCTTGGACTAATGAGTTTAACATGGCCCACAAACACAGCTTTAAAAACTGTGAAAATAAAGAGTTTCATGATTTGCAAATTTTCTCAGGCGAATGCAAATCATGGAAGTGAAGACACAAGGAAATTTTATTTTTCTCTTATCAAAATCCCTGTAGCCAAAACAAGAAAAAACTCCTTTCTCTAAAGTGAACTAAAATAATTATTTAAGTAAAAATTGACCAAAGTGTCTCTGTGTGTTGTTGTTAAGAAATATAAAAGATGGGGGGGGAGGAAAGAGTAATCTGAAAATCTTATTTCAAATTTCTTATTTTCTCTGTGTTGTGAATAAATTTCTTCTTTATACTCTTTTAACTTTTAGGCCTACCTTGTTTTTACTCCTAACCCATCTCACAACAGAAATTAAATATATTAAAATTGAGAAACCTAAATTAAAGCAAGCCAGCAGGTTTTCATCATTCCATGAAGGGATGGATCAGTTTGGATCCAACCCTCTGGAGCAGCAGCAGGAGTGATTGCAGAGGAAGGGAAATCAATATATTGAAAGGCAATTAAGAGCATCATTAGAGCCACAACTGCCTGCAGAGAGGGGGTCAGGAGCTCTTTTAAATGTCATGAAAAGCAAGATCTGAGCATTCCAAATTCTTCAAAGCAGCTGCTTGTCCCAAACCTTCCCTCAGCACTTGGAGGGGACTCAAGATGCAGATTTTATAAATATTTCTGATTTGTAGCTCATTCTAGTGATGAGCTAAGGGAAAATTAACTAATTGACCCAAAATAAAAGAGAGAAAGAGCATTTTCTGATCAGTTGTGACCAGGTTTCGTGGAAGGGAAGATGTGAGAGCTTCCAAGGGAAAAACTGGGAGGGAGCAGAGGATATGGGAAAATGAAAATGTAAATTTTGGTCACAGGGATTGTAAAGAGAAATTCTGGAGAATTTCAGTGCTGAGAGAGGCACAGAAACCAAAGGGATTGGGAATCAAGAGTGTAGGAGAGCTGAAGAAATTAAAAAACTAAATTAAAAATTAATAAACAAACAATAAACATCCCAACCTTTCAGGGTGCTGGACGAGATAACATTGATTTTATTGCCACTACCAACCCTGGTATCCAGGAACCCAACACTGCCATGGCTTGAATGAAACTGAATACTAAGAAGAGATTGGATTATTAAAAGCACAAATTGATTTGTAGAAATTAAAATTTTTGGGCTGAAAAGCCACTAACACAAATCTAAATTAATCAACTGTTTCTTTTCCTTCTGCAATTTTTGGCCCATTCACTGTACATGTTTGGTTCTTGAAGGAATCTGTTCTTCAACGTAATTAAATCAATCTTAAACCCACTAATGATTGAAAGCAAATCAGCAGTGATATTTAAATTGCTTTAACTTGTTGAATATTTTCCTTTGAATTAGGGATATGTCACCCAACATCTTATTTGTTTTTCCTTCCCAGGAAAGAGGACATTACATTTGAGCCATGGTGATTGTGAAGACAAAAAAGATTATTTTTTAATAATCATAATAAAAAGGACTATAAACATGTAAGCAATATGTGAGTAATCAGAAATCTATAATTTAGCAGAAAAAAAATTGTCATTTAAGAGAGACAATGGCAGAGAAAGAAAGCCAAGGTGGGAATGTGCCTCCCACTGGTTTATATGGATTACAACTTATATAAAGAAATTAAAACTCTGGAGGAATTTTTGATGTAACAAAAGCTTTGATGACATTTTAAAAAACAGGCTATTTACCTTGAAACATTTGTATTAAATCACATTTAGTTATTACATGCATTTGTGTTTGGAAATATCCTCTGAGGAAATAAATGGAGTTTCTCCAAGATGGAGCTGCTTTTAATAAACAAAATCCTGCTGTGCAATGAACAGGACCACAAATATCTATAATTAGGCCATACACTGAAATAATTAAACACTTGAATTTTCAATTCACAGAGTTTAAAAGTGCCTCCCTATTTTATTACAGATGCACCTCAGAAATGGAGCTGCTGGGAAAACAGCTCTGCCTTGTGAAAAAAAAGTAAATGTTGGAAGAGAGTTTATTTCTCCCCAAAGTGGTAAAAGAATACAGTTTGTTTTTATTTTTTTTTTAATAAGGGCTTAATGGGCTAAGAGAGACAAATGCTGCTATAAAATAAATATATTTCTAGGATATAGATATACAGGATAAATATATCCTTGGTAATGTTTGAAGTCTCCACTGCCCTGCATATCCTGGGTACAAGCAGTTGTCACTGAGGCACTCGGGAAAAATTGGAAATGTTGGAAAATTCCATGTGAATTCCAGTCTCTGTGAACACAGGGTGGAGTTAGAAATGGAGTTTGATGTGGGATTTAATGAATGAGGTGGCCTTTCTACAAGCTTGGGGAGAGGCAATTACCATTTAGAAATTGTTTTACTTTTTTTCCACCAGCTCCAGCCATAATGAGAGCACATTAAAAACTCAGTAAAAGCAGGTTTGAGCAGTGCTTCTGTCCGAGTCTGGCTGTTTCAGAACCACCTTTTCTGCTCCCTTTAGTGTAAAGCAGCAGGGACAAGTCTCTCCCAGTCCTTGCTTTCAGTGAGGCTCTGAATGAGGATCAGAGTCTCTGGAGAAGGAAAAAAGATTTTCAGTCCAACAGTGCCATGGGCAGGGACCTTTGATCCCAGCGTGCTCCAGCCTGGCCTTGGGCACTTCCAGGGATGGAGCAGCCACAGCTGCTCTGGCCCTCTCCTTCCTTGCAAAAACCAAAAGGATTCTCACTGAACAGCAGATTGTGGTTATAAAACTGCCTTTCCCAACCAGCAGCTTTATAAAAGCAATCCCAACACACCTCACTATCCAGTGATTGCACTGGTGTTGGGAATCTGGGCTGGAAATGTGGGATAACAGAATGGAATATTTGTTTTGGTGTCATGGTCTCCCAGGTATGTCAGATGTGGGCCCATGAGGAGCTCCTAAAGCCAGGGCATCTTTTCATTTCCCTGTCATGGCTCTCAGCAGGCAGGTTTTTAATTTAATTTCATCCCCAGCTCTCACCTTTGGATGGAAGGAAACATGTATTTATGGCAGAGCTTTGAATGAGCCCATGGGAAGGGATGGCAGAACAACTCAGCAACTTCCCAGCCCAGTAAAATACTCTGAGCAGTGACACCTCTGTGGCAGAATAACCTGAACCCTCCTCCCCTTCCTGCCCACAATGGAGCTACAAAAAGGCCATTGTGCATGACTGCCTTTGAGAAGGGCATGGCTTGAGGGGACTAAAAGGTATAGAGCCTCTCTGTATTCACAGGGTGAACCAATTATTTGGAGATAAAAAGGAAAATCTGCAGTTATTCACCCACATCTCCTCTGTGCTACAGAAATAACAGCACTGATGCTCTTCCCAGTTCAGTATTCAAAGGATAAACATGTGGAAAACCTCTGGAGGATCAGGCAGTGAGCTGGGAGCTGGACAGGCAGCAGGGGCAGTCACTGATGGATTTTATGTGCAGGAAGGTGCTGGAAAAAGGGAGCCCCTTGTCCTGCTCCAGAGTGGCAAATCTTACTAATAATAATCTGATTTACCTCCTACTGTCTGTGCTTCTGAAAGGTGAATTAACAAATATCCTTCTCAAGGCTTCATTTTAGCATCAGTTCACAGGTGTCTCTACAGAAAAACCGAAATCCCAGAACAATTTGGGTTGGAAGAGACTTTAAATCCCATCCATTGGCAGCCCATGGGCAGGGACAGTTTCCACTATCCCAGGTGGCTCCAAATCCCAGCCAGCCCAGCCTTGGACACTTCCAGGGATCCAGGGGCAGCCACAGAATTCCATCCCAGCCCCTCCCCACCCTCACAAGGATAAATTTGCCCCGAATTTCCCATTCAACCCTTCCCCTCTGGCAGCAGGAATCCATATATTGGGAGGAATAACCCACAGGAGTGGCTGCTTTTCTCATTTAATAGACCCAGTTTGGATTTTAGAGCCAATTTTTTAATCATTTTTTTCCCAAGTTGAGAGCTGGCACTGCAGCATTTTAAGCTGGTTCCACGACTAACTCTGGCAGATTTAGAGTGGAGATATCAACGAGGCCTTAGTTATAGAATTGTTAATGCACTGCTACAGTAGCCCCAGAAACACACAATGATTTTTATTGAAACACACATATTTCTTCCAGACAGTTCATGACATTTTATCAGATTTGTTTCTGTATAGAAAATTTTCATATTGTAACCAAGCCATTTTACCGTTGCTGTGGTAACTAGAAACCAGATAAAAAGGTAACCACAGAAAAAATGCAATTGCTGTGTAGAACCCAGAGCCAAGCTTTCTTTACCAGCTGAACAAAGAAAGCGTGAGGCTAGAAATATAAAGGAATTAAAATTCCACAGCAGAAACAATTGGACACCAAAATTAAAACTCAGCCTTTCAATACACTGTCCAGCACCAGCTGCCTTTCTTCCACTTGATTTTCACTGCAATGCTCTTACCAAGCTGTTTTCATTTTTGGAGTCATCACCTGTTTTTTCTTGCTCAGAGACCTCAACTCCTCTCAGCCTCAGAGTTTCACAGCCACAATGGTTGGTGATGCACATGAGATGGATTATTTGGATACTGCTGTGCCTGAAGGAAATTCTTTCCACTGCAGAATGATTTTCTGTGGCTCAGTTGCATTTAAAAAGTTCCTGGCACTCATTCTGTATTTTCATTCCCAAATCTTGAAACACTGCAGGATATGGGATGGGATGGGATGGGATGGGATGGGATGGGATGGGATGGGATGGGATGGGATGGGATGGGATGGGATGGGATGGGATGGGATGGGATGGGATGGGATGGGATGGGATGGGATGGGAGTTTAGTTGGAGGCAATATTTTCCCAGACTTGCAAATTCAAATAGCAAGAAACTCCCAGTTTATCCTGAATCAGTGAAGGGCAGTGGTTCAGTTCACCACCTGCTGGAATTTTCAAATGTGTCCAGTCATAAAAAGCTCAGTCCTTCATAAAAAGACTGGCTCCAAACAAGTCTGGAGTGGCAGGATGAGGGTGACTATTGGAATAACAGCTCCAGGATGAGCTGGGGCACCAGAACTGCCCTGAACCATGCCCTGCATGAAGAGAGTCCTGAACTCAAACCTGCCAGCCTTGAGCTCTCAACCCAGGGTCTGAAAGGACAACTGGGACAGACCAGGGTGGGGAAGGGCAGAGTCAAAACACACAAGGTCTTTCTCCAAGGGTTGGTGGATCTCAGCATGAGGAATGGGCCAGGGGTGAGTTTTCAGGAGCACTGGGATTCTAACAAGCCCAGCTGCTCACTCAAAAATGCTCCAATCAGACTGAGAAGCCAGTCCAGAATCATCTCATGATCACACCTGCCCTCAACTTAGCAAAATTTATTCCATGGCATTAAGCTTGAGGAGGGAAAGGGAATCAAGAGAAATAACATTCATAACTCACTCAGTGTTTTAATTGATTCAATAATGGTGATTCCATGCAGAGGATTGTTTCTCAGAGTGTGTGACAATAAATATTGCATAAAAAATCTGAGATTGCTCCCCCATCCTCAAAATGAGATGGTGCCTATGATTATACACCAATCTCTGCACAACAAAGCCCTCAAGACAAATAATGTTACATGAGCAAAATTCAGCTACATCTTTCTCCAAAGTTGTCACTTGTCCCCTCGTTTCTGCCAGGTCTCCTTGGCAAGGTTTGCCCACAGTAATTAACAGGAGCTAATTGCACAGGGACTGAAATAATGCTGGGGGTGAGACCTCGGAAAGGTCATGGACTCGCTCATTATCTCTTTGCTCCCTCTGTGCTCGTGCTCTGCCCTTTCCCACGCTGAGTAAAAGGCTCTGGTGTCATCCCCAGCCCTTATCCTGTCGGGATCATTAGTGAAGGTGCAGAACAAACACCCCACATAGGCCAGGGAAATCAAAGGAAAGGGGGACACAGCAGAACGATGCCAAAACAGATTCCCAGAAAATGATAAACTGTGGAATAGCTGGAAGCAGAGGGATGTAGCAGATGAAGGCAGAGTGCCTCTTGCTGGGAGTGGTTCTATTGTGGAGTCTCCTCCTGGGAAAGATGCTGGAAACCAGAGGGTTGAAGGTCTGAGGCTCGCCACAGGCAGTGAGACTTTGCCTTAGGGCACAACATGTAAGAAATCATTTATGGCTTGTTCTCACTTTGCCTTCTGCCTTGCTCACCATCAACAGGATTGACACTGGAGTATTTTCAGGTCTGATTTCTCCTGGACTTTACCAGTGCCTGCAAACCCTTTCCAGGACTCAGCTATCTAGACCAGAAGTATTAATTAGTTTGTCTTGATCCTTTTAGCCAAAGACACAAACTCAGACTGCAAAATAAAAATAATAGAACCTTTAACATGATAGAATTTTTCTTTTTTCATCTCCAGTGATGCAGTCGTGCTTCTCGAGCAGAACCTCACCCAGCACCTCTGTGATTAATGACATGCCTTGGTGGGAGAAAATCTCACTGGTTCTGACAAACAGAAGCAAAATGCTATCACTGGTAAAATGATGTTTGTCCTTCTGAGATGGCAGCATCCCTCCTGGCTCACACAGGCACTTCAGGAGCTGGTGCTGCTGCATTTGGGGCTTATAAATAGGAGGAGAAACTCCCCTGAGTCTGAAGCAACCCTGCAATCAGAGAGGTCCCTGATGGGAGGATCCAAAGCAATATGCTGGCAGAAAAAACTTTCCCCAGTGATTAATCTCTTGGAGGGAATTTAGAAAAGGACACAAAGTGACAGACAAGGAGCCAGTTTCAAACTGAGAGCACAGTCTGGGTATAAGGAAGGAATTCTTCCATGTGAGGGTGAGGGCTGGGATGGAATTCCCAAAGGAGCTGTGGCTGCCCTGATCCCTGGAAATTTCCAAGGCCAGGCTGGAGAAGGCTGGAATACCTGTGGGAGGTGTCCCTGGCACTGGATGGGCTTTGAGGTCCTTTCCAGCCCAAACTATTCCAGGATTTTGTGATTTTATCCAGCCACACCATCACCTTCTCCTTTCTGCATGATTAGGGTTAATTAAAGCAGATCTTCCCCAGGTCTCACTCAGTCATGGGGTCACACAGGTGATCCACGAGGGAAACAGTTAATGAGGAAAAGTGCCTTGACCTTTTCCTTCTGATATTCCTCCCCATCTATTAAGTCATTACATCTGAGCACAATATAAAATGCTTTTAATTTGGCAGCAGTTCAGTTGCTCTTTTTCACAATCTGTTAATCCAAACCACATATATACCACACTGTGTAAATAAAACTATACACACATATATGTTTATTAGCCCAAACCACATATAAACCTTATAATGTCAAAAATACAAAAAAATAATTTGAATGGAGGGTTTTGAGCACCAGACTTTTCCCCAAGCATTGCTGCAGTAGGAGTGTGCACAGTTTTATATCATGAGCTGAGGGCCAAAACCACCTCAACATGGAAATTATTTTGCTTTCTATTCATCTCTCTGCAGAGAGAAGGAAAAAACTGCCTCAGTGTGAGAGAAAAAAGAAGCCACCAATAAGAATTTCATGTTTTAAAGCTCTCGTAAGGTAAGATGATGTTTGGGGAAGCTATGCTAATTTCTGGTTCTCATGTCCCCCGATCATATCTGTATTTTTAAATAGAAACTGTAAAGGAAAGAATGTCAGATGTTTGCTTTGTGGTGTCACTGTATTGATTCTCACATCCTCTGACACAGAAAAAACACAGTGCTGTTGATGGAGTGGAAAATGGCATATTTGATTCCTTTAAATGTCAATATGGTCAAAATGCTGCATCTGCTCTTACATCAAGGAGAGCCAAGAAATTCCCTTCTGGTGCCTCAGAAACTGTCCCTACCAGGGGAGGGGAACACCTGCTCTGGAGGCAAAATGATTGAGGAAAAATCAGAAAACCTGAAGAGACAACTCTGAATTTTGCTGTCTCTCAGCCTGGAACAGGCTGGCTGGAGTTGGAGCAGGGAGAAAGAAATTGAGACTGAGGCAGAGAATGGACAAAGTTGGAGCTAAATTATACAAACCAGTGGGACAGCCTGAGAGAAGGGAGGAGTTAGTCCTTGAAAAGAGACAGGATTGCTAGGAAGGAAAGAGATCCAAGCCTTTATTGCCTTTGGATACAGGGATAGACCAAGGACAGGCAGCAATATCTGCTCCAAGTGGTTTTTTAGGTACCAAACTCCACCACAGCTACTGACAAAACACTTTTTTTTTTTTTTTTTTTTAATTGAGAGATTAATTTTTGTTTGCAGGGTCAGTATTAAAAACAAATTTTAGTTCTCCCTTGTAGCTCCATTAGGGAGCTTTGAATGTAGAGGACTTGCAAAGCCTGAATTATGTAAATTTTAGTGCAGGATTTTGTTGTGCTGTGGAAATGTGGCTAATTCCATTTAAAATAGTTTTTCCTGTCATTTCTAATGCTGTTACTGCAGTTCCACATCTCTATTTTCCACAGCCAGAGAAGCTCTAGCCCAGTTTCTCAATAAGCTGAGCTCCTTCCTTGCAGGAATTTATTCCTTCCCCTCAGAAAGATGCTTTTCAGTTTCAAACAAAAATGGGTTTGTCAACTGGATGGACTTGACTGTTAGATAAATGTGTTTTATCAGTGGAATGGATTGGGCTGTTTGCATTTTGTCACCACCATCTCAATCTGTCCTGCCAATAAAACATTCCATCAGTGCTTTGGGCCACCATGCTCACAGTGTGTGTTTTGTCAACAGCCTAAATCCATCCTGTCAACAGAATCCATTCAGAAGGAAAAGAACTCAATCTCTCCTGTCAACATCACGAGGAAAATCTCGGTGTTTGGAGTGTGAAAAAACAAAACCAAACCCCACAGTCAAAGTATTTTCAGGATTAAATAAGAAAATGACAAAATATCCATTAGATTGACATAGGTAAATTATAACAGTGAGAGAATTAAACAAGATTTTAATATTTCCTGATGGGATTGGGATGTGATCCTGGAAATTTCTACATTTCTTAAGTTTCCACCACCCAGAACTGAATTGAACCCCTGGTTCTCACAGATGCTGGATACTGAGTTTTGTATTTCTTAAGCAAACTCAAAGGCTCAGTAGGCAAATTACAAAATTTCATGGAAGATGAAGAGAGAGTCTCTTGCTGACAGAAACATCACAGCAGTAGAAACATGAACAAAACCTATTGTGGCCTCCTGGAACTTGAAAATTAAAAGGATTGATCAACTGTTCCCCTCAGCTATGGCTATTCCCTCTCTGGGTTGGTTTTCTGCAACTTCCTGCAGATCCTTTGTACTAAAGGCCTTTCCCCTTCTCCCTCTCCATAATAGAAATTAATTGCCAAAATGAATTAAAATATCCTCAAACAAGGTTGCAGAGGGTAAAGTTTGATCCCTCTGCGTCCTTTATTCACCCCAAAGGGTCACTCTGACACATGAGGTGTGACTATTGACAGAAGTTTTTATTTCAAGTCCTTCAAACAATAAAGGTTGGCTGTTCTCATGTAAGAAAAGCCAGGCAGGATTCGAAAGAAGACTTAGAATTTTCATATGTTCACCCTGAGATACTCAAGGTTTTCCTGAAGTCTAAACCACTTTTAAAAAGATGGACTTTTTTCAGATTGGGCATAAAAAATCAAGCACCTTTTAAAAAGTTATATTTCCATTTTTTTCTCAGAAACTTAGTGTAAATCCCTTGTGCTCCATATACATGAAGGATTTACAGGAGTGCTTGAGGGATTTCTGTAAAACATTGATTTTGGGCAGGACAGTTTGGATTCAAATACATTAAAAGATGTATCCTGGATGCAAAACAGCTAATTAATGTATTTTTATGACTCTCTTAACATGTGATTTTATTTTTTCTTTCCAACCTCCAGCTCACAAAGCAATTTTAAGAGACAATGAAAATCTGAAATTTATTTTTAAATGGGATGTTTGCTTCTCTTGTGTGTAGGAGAATATGAACCAATGTGGACCTCAAAGCCTTAATCATCAAAAAGCAAAATAATTGTTGAAAATGTTGCTTGACTAGAGAGTCCTGTGACTGAAATCCACTGCTTGGTTCTGTAATTCCTGGAGTAGATAACATTGGAATATCCTTAAGCAAGGGAAGGTGAGAGAGGAGAAGGGAGACATGTAATAACCAGAAGTAGATAAAAATCAAACAAACCATTTACTTTTCAGTATCTAAACAGAACATGCAAATCCAGAATCCTGGGGCCATTGCAAGGCAAATTCCATTCTGTCCCAGCCTGTCCCTCTCCTGCTGCAAGAATAAATCAAGAGATAAAGACTCAGCTCGTGGAAATGCTTTTCGGTTGTGCAGTGTCAATTAGGAATTCATCTGGAGCACCAAGATGTCACAGGGATCCCTCCCAGTTAAGGGAAGACTTGATTATCAATTTTTTCCAATTTCTTTATATTTCTCCACTTCAGAACTGACAGAACCAGAGAACACAGCCTTAAGCTGTGCCAAGGGAAATTTAGGTCGGATATTAATAAAAAGTTTTTTTATGGAAAAAATGATAAAGTACTGGAATTGTCTGCCTGGGGAGGTGGTGAAGTCACCATTCCTGGATGTGTTTGGAACCAAAAAAAGAGATTCCCGGTGTTTTTAATCTTTACATGTGTGTTTCACCAAGGCACATCAGCTTTTTCATTGGTGTAATAATGTGTCAATACTAAAAATCAGTGTTGGTCCTTGTCAGGTCCAAAGGAGGATGCTCAGGTCCTGACAGGGAACAGTTTCAGGAAATTAATACAAACCACCACAGAATTCAACAATGGGCTTTTTGCACCTACAGAATAGTCTTGAGTGTTTCATGATTTATTGATTTGGCTTTCCAAGCTTTTTCATTTTGTTCAATATCCAGACTTGATTTCTACTCACCTTGATCATTTAAAACATCATCTCAGCAGCCCCTTCCCCACACTTGGCCAAGGAATATAAACAGCAGCAGGGATTTATTTTTTCTGTTAATAGAAGGCCTGGACCTTGCATTGTGACCCTTGGAAATCAGATGCAATACCCTCATCCATAACAGACTATGTTATTCAGGACAGGGATCATCTATTAATTACCTGTGCAGAAATTCCTACCTCTGCAGAAATGTTGTCTTCATCTGATCAAAATAAATGGTTTTTCTTCCTGCCAAATTCTCCTCTGGGTCACACAGGCACTAATGTGTTGGCAGTTTTGCAGAGTGATTTCTACTGTTCAATTCTTCTCTAGGTAGATTCTCTCCTCCTCTGTAACTTGTTAAATAGGATTTTGTTCTGATCAAACAGCTCCAGGAATACCAGAGCTGGCCTGGCCAGGAATCCAGAGCTTTACTGGGGGCAGTCAAGTGTGTCAGTCATACTGACAACATGGAATAAAAGGGAAAAATCCAAAATCAAGGGTACCTCAAGGGACAGTGGCGAGCTGTGACTGTTAAACTGCAGCATCAGGAACAAAGGAGAAACGCAAAGGAGAAAGATGCATCTATGTGGATTTATATACCTTCATCTAATATATATAAAATCTACATCCAGCATTATTCCTAAAACCAAATCATTGCAGGGGCACCGTGGAAAGAACAATTCTTGTGGCAGCACAAAACCTTGTCATGCTTTGAGGGGCAGTGAGGGAGGGCAGGGACAGTTGAGCATTGAACACTTTATTAATCAAACGAGGTGCTAATTGAAACCTTGATGAGCTGGATAATTCCAACAGCCCAGCTGATGCTTGTCCTGTGCCAGAACAAAGGGATTGTCTCCTTCCCTGATCCTGGATCTCACCCCACCCAATTCCAAAGCAGTCAAGCTTCATTTCCACAGGCTGCATTTCCAACAGGATTTGTGGCACAGGGAGTTGGAAACTCTGAATTCTTCATCCCTTCCATCCAGAGCAAGGAAACAAACTCATCATCCTTGCCCAGCATAAATCACATCTTCTTCCCTGGCTGAGGACAACCCGTGTGTACCCTCAGCTTCTGGAACTTTTGCACAACATTTTTTGGCTTGGTACCTCTGAGGGACTTTAGGAATCAGGGTCAGCCCTATGCTCATGGCCATGGATTTATTTTATAAGGATCTGAGTCTCAGCTGAGGAATGGGGAATTTTTATTTTGCCAGTGAGCAGAAGGTTGTCACTCAGTGTCTGCCCTACAGTCAGGCCCTGGTGGATGTGATAGCTCTGGAATCACTGCTGAACTGCTGGGACTCACAGGACATTAGAGGTGGTTTGTCACAGTGAGGGTGGCAGTGCCACATCTTTTGAGTTCCCTGATTTCAGGGCAAATGTGACCCAGAGAAAAGAGCAGATAAGTGGAGTGCCCAAAAAAAGAAAATTCACTTTAATGAGAAATAAAATTAGGAGCAGTGCCCTGAAACTACACGGTGTATGAGGACAAAACTCTAAAGACAAGAAAAAAGAGAGGAGTGACAATATATAGACTTGGGGGTGGATGGTTCTGGAAACATTACCAAATATGGAACACAGGCAGCCAATAGGGGACCAGAACTTGGGTTCATTAGCATAGTAGCAGCAAAGGCTCCTGGGAGGAGATCTCTGACTCACCCTGACCTTAAAAAATGCCTCCCAGGGCTTGAAGCCAAGGTAAGAAGGAGTGTCTCTTCCATGCTTTATTCCATGTTATTTATTTATTATTAAATATCTGGACTAAATTTTTGTAGGTCAGAAAAGGGAGTCTTCATTTCATTTGGTTCCATTCAGGACTGAACAATCTTCAAAGGTCCAATTGCAATTTCCCTACAACCAAATTTCCACAATATTTGGGGGAAAAAAAAAGCCCCCAAAATAACATATGCATATTCATCATCATCCTGGCCAGAACAAGTAGGTTATTTTATTTTTAAGAACTAGCTGCTAGCATTTCTAGTACAGGATTTCTGTATTTGCATTTTTATTAAAACCTTATCAGGTCTAATGCTTCGATTTGTCATGGTACAATTACATAAAACTGGAGATGAGGCAGAGTCTCCCACATGCCAGGTTTTAGGTGTTTTATCATGCCCTTGTAGTGATGGCATTTATCAAGTCAACACAAACACTCTTCTCTACCATCACATGTACTAATGGCTCCTTTGCTCCTTTGGCTTTTCCATGGATGCTTCCTTGACAAAATGCCTCTCATTAATGGTCAGAGGGACCATTAGAAAATCAGCCATGTACTTTGCAGAAGGTTTGGGTGGAAGTGAACTCAAACAGAAAACATCCAGATAAGACACCAGAGGAATCCCTCTCAGCCTTTAATCCCAGCAATTTCAAGTATAGAAGCAGAGGTAGATAATTCATGGAGGTTCTCACCACAAGGGCACAGGGTATCGTGTGCCCCTGTAAAATCCAGAGCACTCATTCAGCATCCTGAATCATCTCAGCTTAGTCAAACATCCTTTTTTTGGGGGAGGGAGGGGGAATAAAAAAAGATCTTTGCTTTGTGGAAACAAAAGGCTGTGTCTGTAATGCTCTTTTGGAGGAGGGAATTGGCAGCTTAAATTCATCCATTAGCTAGGATCCCAAGCCAGAGCTTTGAAATTGTCGCTGCTTTCTGTTAAATGCATTTCAGCCTTGCTTGTCAGGTGCTAAATTAAAAGCCCTGTAATTTAAACACGACACAGGCTGTACCTGAGCTGAGTTCCCTCCAAAGCCTCAGTACATTTGAAGGGTTATTTCAGCCTTCACAGAACCCCCCATCACTTCTGTCCTCTCTCAAGGCACCATTGGTGAAGAAATGCAGGAAAAGCAGGCTCAGCACTGCAGTGTCAGGGTTTTATTTTAAATTCTAATGTAATTTCTAATCCTCTGCTGCCTTTGGGCCAGCACAGAGCATGACTGGGAGCTGCACACTGGAAAGGGAGAGAGGAGATGGATTTCAATCCTTGCTCTCATCTACCCTCAGAGTCCCATCATTACACACATGGAAAAAATCAGAGGTAAAAATGAATATTAACAGGTGGTCTTGATGGTTTTAAAGGTGTTTTCAAGGCTAAATGGTTCTATGATAAAAATGTTCCAGTCTGATTGAGAAGCTGTGGCTGCCCCTGGATCCCTGGAAATGCCCAAGGCCAGGTTGGACAGGGCTTGGAGCTCCCTGGGATAGTAGAAGGTGTCTTTACCCATGGCAGGGGGTGGTGCTGGATGGGTTTAAGATCCCTTCCCACCCAAACCACTCTAAGATTCTCTGGCTCACACATCAATATTTTTACAATATAAAATTATCCTCATTTTCAAGGCACATGACTGTGGTTTTCAGCAATAAATGGAAAGAAATTCCTTGCTGGCCATCCCACGCCATCAGTTCTGGGGAAGAGGTGTCTGGGTGTTCCAAACACATTTGAAAATCTATTTATCAAAGCAGAAGAGGAGGCAGTGGCCAGGTATCCTCCAAAGGGAAACTTAGGGCCACATGAGGTCCTTTCTTCAGGGTTCACATTATTAAACTCAGAACAATCCCAAACCAAGTAAAATACTCAGAAGTCTCAACTCCCTGTGAAGTCAGTGGGAAAGTTTGAACTGAAATGGTTCAGGGCTGAGCTGAGTGAGCCCAATTTCCCTTTCAGCCTAATGTGACTCCATTGAAGTGAGATGAGCAATTCCCTGGTGGGTGAGGAGCTTTCTGTGTCTGAGGCTTGCTGCCCTCATGGAGTGTGATCAGGAGGAGATAAAATAAGGATGGCATCATCTTTTTTTGTACTGGAGCTTTCCTGGCTTGCTCCTGGTTCAGAGAGCAAAGATCCACATTTCCAGCAGATGGAAATTGCTTAAAAGGCTAAATATTTTAAAATGGGGTTGAGCATCTTCATTCCTGAGTTCTCTGGGGAAGGAGCCACCTCTCACCTGAGCTATTATCTGAGCTTAATGAAAGGATGAAGTGGAGGGGAAAAAAGCAGGAATGTGCCTGTAAATTTTTAAGTATTGTTTTCTTCTTTCACTGAAGTGCATTACAGGTCTGGAGCAGAGTCACAGAGCAGCAGCAAAATGACAAAGGAGCACCTCCTCTCCTTCCTCAGTTCCAGCTCAGAAAGCTCCTGCATTAATTCCATGTAAAGAATTTTTTGGATGCAGAAAAGATGCAAATTGGTCCAAAGAGCTGCCAGCTGATGGCATTTGGAACAGTGGCAGGGTAACATCTCTTCTGTCTCCCTTCAGCTCCAAGCTCACTGCTGTTGTACTTTATTAACTCAGGATTAATCCACATTCCCCTGAACTTCATTAGAAACTTCCCCAAATTCCTCCAACTAACCCAGCCCTCTGCAAAGTTACTCAAACACCTGCAAATGCTGTTGCACCCCAAAAAAAATCACAAAAACAATGAGGCAGAGGCAAGCTGGTGGTGTTTGGGAATAAACAGTTGGGAAAAAGCTCTCTTGGAATAAAAATATGCTAAGCAGCAAAGGCAGTTTCCAGCAGCACGGGACAAAAGAGGCTTAGCAGGCCAAGCATTACCCTCCAAGCCCCAGAAGAGCTGGTCAAATAATGGAAAAATTTAAGTCTGAAGTCATTTGGTGCTAGATGGGGGAGGATTAAGCCCTGCTGAATAAGTTATCCTCTGCAGAATGGATTTCAGCCTGGCCACACTGCCTGACAAATAATGGGTGGATTAATTGGCTAAAGCTGCAGATTGTATTGTTCCCCAGGTTGTTAAACACCCCTGGAGCACACACAAAAAAAGTCTTTGTTGCTGTTTCTGAAATAAACTTTGCTGAAAATTCCTCCCCCCACACTCAGGAACCTTTATCTTTACAATTAAGACAATAAAACTAATCTGAATCAGGGCCTAAAATGGATTTATTAAACTGTATTAAATCCCCAGAAAAACTATTTATTCAGTGCACTTTAATATCCTTCACAAGTGGAAGGTGACAAGTTGACCTAAGGCTACTCTGAAACTGGATGAGAATTAAAAATGTGCTTTAATTAAAAGTTCCAAAGTAAAGATTTCTGCTTTTCCACATTTTTTAAAGTCCAGGGAAGTTTGTCTGCAGTGTGACAGTCATGAAACTCAGGGGAGCTGCTCTTAAATTCCTCCCATGTTTGAGAACATCAACCTTAAGACTAAATTCATTCTTCATTATCATGGGATAACCAATTTCCTTGGAAGTTGCTCAGGATTTGGTGCAAAAATGGGCCCTCAAATTTTAGATACAGTCTTGTGCTGCCTCTAGAAACTGATGTTGTTACATAGATGTGAAGTTATCAATCAAATATAATTTAAATTTCTAAGCATCAAATTGAGAAGCCAAGTGATTTATTTCCTTTCATAAAGATACATAAGCGAAATTTTTGTTTCAGACCACACCTACATTTATTTAATTTATTTAAAAAACACCTTCATAACTGTAATGTCCTTAAAACTTGGTTTTAGTGATGTGTCTCACAGGGCTGCATTAATACATTTTTAACTTTAGATGGTTTTACTGTAAGGCAACTTGCACAGGTTTTATTCCAATTCCTCTTGCACCATGGAATATATTCACATTAAAATCTTGGTTATACCAGAATGGAACTGCTGCAGTAAATGATTTCACACATCTCACTTGAGTCCTCTGCTGAAAGGGAGCTCCAGCAGCATTGCTGAAATTTCCATACAGGGAGCAAAGCTATTTTTCTTCCCTACCTGTCTGCATTCTCCTCCCAAATCAAACACGTTTGAGGTATTTCAGTGAATTAAAAAGTGATAAATCCTCACCTGAGGAATGGCAGAAATGCAGAGCAAACACTGTGCTTAAATAATTTAGAGAAATGTCCTTCAGTGGTGTTTTGCCCTCTGAAGTTTAAGGATTTATTGGATCCTTTCCTTTGGGCTCTGGTTCTTCAATGAATTACATCAGCAAAGACATCTCACATTGGGACTAAAGATTCAATGATTTAATGAATATTTAAAAATTCCTCATGTGCCTTTCTAGAAATGGGAATTAGAACATGGCAGGAGGTCTAAGAAGCACAGAGGCAAAATTTCTGCAGTGCAGAATTGGGAATCTTCTCCAAATGATCCCCCAAAGCTCAGCTGAACCCCAGGGTGACACAACCCCAGCAGAACTCCAGCATGGACAATTTTCATCCAAAGCAAACCATTCCAAGCCTGGGCTGGCTGAGCAATGTCCACTCTGTGGCTCATTACTACTGATTTTATTTGTGGGAGGTCCTGAATCCCAACATAGTCCCAGATTTGCATGGGGAGGGTGGGATCTGCTGGGGGCACCACCTTGATCCTCACCCAAGGGATGTGATCATCTCCAAAGCCAGGACAAAGCTGAGTAAGAGGATATTAAACCAGATTTCAAAGATGGGAAGGAGGAAATTTTGTGGAAGGAAAAGGAAAAGGAAAAGGAAAAGGAAAAGGAAAAGGAAAAGGAAAAGGAAAAGGAAAAGGAAAAGGAAAAGGAAAAGGAAAAGGAAAAGGAAAAGGAAAAGGAAATTTGCTCCCTGAAGCTCTCCCAGATTTCCTAACTGGTTCTAACAAACCACTTGATGCCTGTCCCCAGCCAAGGGGGTAGAAAAAAAAGAGTCAATAACATTTTCTTTTCAACACCCTTGAGTGTTTTGGGACCAATCTGCTTTTTCACCTGCCTCTGGATCCAGAGATGCAGAGACATCCCTTGTCCCTGGATCTGCACCTGAATCCCACCAGAAACAAGCAACCAGAGTTTTTCTGAGTTCATTCACCCATTTTTTCCCAATCTGACCAGATTTTTGTCACTGCCAACATGTTCAGACTACCCAAAGTGAATTTCCATAGCAGGGGCTGAGGAGGAAACAATTTGCTTTGAGTGAAAAAAAGCAAACTCAAACTCTGAAGCCAGCATAGGAAATGGGAAAAAGCTGAAGAATGATTGATCCTCTCATCACATGGAGCTGCCATAAGGAGCTGTCAAGATTTTTATATCACTTTCCTCAGAAAGCTGGTATTTAAATGAACAAGAAGGTAAAAGCAGAGAGAACAGAAGGCAAATTCCCTTAATTTTACAGAAGGGGCCACAGCTGAGATCCTCATCTAACCCTGATCTCATCTCCTGCCCCAGCCTTTATAGCCAGGGAGACACAGCTGCTGGGATGCTTCATGGCGGAATAAATAAAAAATAAAATAAAACCCCTTTCTTGTCACAACAATTATTTTTAACCTTCATCAGTAACCTTATAATTCCATCTATCAGCCAAACCAGCTCTTGAACTTGATAAAGCAGAATTTCAGCCTTCCCTGATGCTCCCAAACCAGAGATTTCCTACACATTTTGTAAGGAATGTTCACTGCCTGACAGTGAGCCCTCATTGGAAGGTAATTTAATCAATAGTCAGGTCTCCAGCAGCCTCTATAGCAAGCTATAGTTGGCATTTAATAGAAATGCAAGGCAGAAATAGCTTTAACACCAGTTGGTATTTTAAATCACATAATAAATTCACTACTACTCTGTTCCATATCAATTAATAGCACTAAACATCTTTAATGTATTAACAAAGCTGTCTTTCAGATATTAAAATTCACTTCAATTAAAATAGCAATGAGGTTTTAAACATCCACTATTTTAAAATTCACCTGATCTTTTCAGTCATTTCAAAAGGCCCTTTAGCTAACACATAACTGCCTCATAAAATTTAAATTGGAGGTGAAATTAAGCCAGGCACTTAACGAGTATTGCTGCAGCATGTTTGACTCCAGGTGAGCACAGAACACAACAGGCAGAACCAGCAGCAGCCCCAGCCTGACTGAATTAACCCAAAAGCCACTTGTGGAGCTCGATTATTTTTTGACACAAGATGCACTTGAAGCACAAATGGAGATGGAGACAACCACTCAGTTTTTAACCTCTCAAGGAGCTCTGCTCATCTGCTGCTGGGCTGAAGGGGATCTGAGCAGGCAGGAAAGGCAAGAGGAGCACAGAGCCCTCTCCTCAGTGGCACTTGTTGACCTGGGAATAGCAAAGGAAAAAAAAGGCAAGAAAAATGGGCCAGGCTTGTCCTGCCTCCAGCTGTCAGCACTGAGTCACCCCAAGCTGATCGTGGCCCACTCAGAGTTGTTGTTTTTTCCCTCTGACTTTCACACTCTTGTCTATTTGATGACTTCAGTCTGTTTGACTAAGACCAAACCAAACTGTTTACAGAGGCACCAGCAGTTATTTTGCTCGAGAGCTTCACTTTCAGCACATCAAAGGAGATGTATTTACCACATATTTGCCTTTTCTACTGGGATTCTTCACAAGGATTCACACCTGAAGTGTGTGTAGAAGACCTTCCTGGGCTCCAGGATTAAGGATTTTGCTGGCAAATTCAATATCATTTTCACTTTCCTGCCTTGCCAGTGAGGATCCCAAGCCCAGCCTCCCCATCCATCTCCACTGTGATGCTCCTGCCCTCACCTTTGCTGCAGAAGCTGCTCATGCCCAGAAATATTTGCCTGTGTTGAGAGAAGATTTCAGCCTCTCTGCTGCCAACATCACAGTGCTCAGTGCTGTTATAATGCAGAAAATCAGAGGAAAGGCTGATTAGAATAAAGGATAAGAGGGCAGGAGTTCCTTCCCCTCGTTTTGTTATCACATCCTAAAGCCTTGCTGTGCCACTGAGTGCAGAGCCAGCAGCTCCTGGCTCCCCAGGAGCAGAAAACCAGAGCCACACAGCAGCTCTTCCATAAAACCAGGGGGGAATGAGTGATTCTTGGGGTCACTCTGTCAAATTGGCCTCTGCAGCTGCTCCTGATGCTGTGTCCTGCCTGTCCCTGCTGTGCCTGCACTCACACCCACAGCTAAAAGCCAGCTGAATTCATCTCTAACTTCTGCTTTATGTTAAATTCAAATGCTGAGAAGGCTAAATCCCAAAATCTCCAATGATTTACAGGGCTTTTCAACACTAAAGCTTTACCTCACTGCCTCCAGGAGGGCTCCATGGCTGAGGCTTGTCACTTCAAGCAGAGAGTGTGCAGTCAATTCAAATTAAACAATGATTGATATTTTGCAGAGCCTGCAATTATGCTTTTGAAAATATGGTGTGTTTTTTTTGATGGGAAATCATGTGGGATTTCAAAAGATAAAACTCAATTCGTTTTTTTTGGAGCAGGGTGATGTCAGGAGAATCCACAAACACCAGAGGTTTAAGTCCTAAAAGGAGACAGAGGAGTCCTTTTACTTCATGTGAATAAAGGGAGAGGCCATGGGGCATTCCCTGGTATCTCTGAAATTTTTGGAGGACTCAGCCTCCTTTTTATCCTAATTTCCCTCTCTCTTTCCCCATTTACTTGAGTACTTGAGGTACTGCTATCTATGGCTCTCATTCTCTTCCCTTCTCACCTTCCAGAGAAAAAACACCTTAATCTAGAGGCTTATCTGCTCTTGAAAGTAAATTCAAGTTACAATCAAGCTTGAATTTGAGGAGAGATAGATGTTCTCTAATAACCACACAGAAAGTGCAATTCCAGAATAAAAGAGCTTTATTTAGTTTTATACACTTTCTTTAATCACTTGTGCTAAACAGGTGATTAGCTCTTCATTAAAGGCTGAAACCAGAGCTGAACCCTTCAAGAGCCATTTCTCAGAACTCCCTGGATAATGAGTGCAGAGGCAGCCCCCAGTTAAGCTGAGAGAAGAGTGGAGATTTGCTTTGCAAAGCCAGGCTGAGGAGGGACAGGGGTGGACCTGAAACCACACTCTGAGTCCCAGGGTCAAATCATGTTTTGCTACTGTAATGGTTTTGTAAGCAAAACCAGTGAGAGACTCCAAGTCAGAAATACAATTTAATAAGTAAAATAGAGGAAAATAAAATGCATGCAATAGTACAAAAGAAAAACCACTGCCAGAGTCAGAATAGAACCTGACACCTGCTAGTGAGGGTGGTGGTAGCAGTGCAGATGAAGTGGCTTTGTTGAAGCAGTGATCCTGTAGAAAGCTCTGGTAGTTCTTGTTCTCTGGAATCCAGTGGAAAAGGCTGCTCTGGTGTTCCAAATCTCAGTTTTTATCTGGGTAGGAAATGTTTGGCTCCTCCCCTGGGTGGAGCATCTCCCAGTGGGATGATGGAATTTTATCAGTCATGCACTGGGACTCAATGGCCATTAACAGGTGATATCTCCTGGAGGGAGGATGGGCTGTGGGAAAGATAAAGAACACTGCCCCAGCTGGTTTAACAGCTGGCCCATTAGCAGAGGATATCTCCCACAGAGGTAAAGATCACTGCCTCACCCAATTTCAGCAGATGGTGATAGAATCCAGACTTTTGGGCACATCTTTACATTGTAACTAGGACATGTAGTTAATAATTGCTCTCTGGATTTGGGCAGACTCCTCAGAAATGTTGGCTGAACTGCCTCCTGCTTTATTTACACCTTCAGGAGAGCTTTGGAAAGGAGGTTTTATGATGTATTACAACAACCCTCCAGTGAGGAGCCTTTGCAACCAAAATTTCAATTTATTTGCATTAACATTTAAGAACGAGTTGTCCACACCAGACACCTTTAGAGCATCATAAATAACACACTGCTGAGAGAGGAGCTTTGTAAGAAATGCCTCAGCAGAGGACTGGAAGAAATACACAGAAAATCAAAAAAGGCAGGAATTGCACAGGAGAAAAAACAGAGATGGGTGATATCCCTAAACTTTAACAAGGAACTAACAGCACTTTATTCCTGGGGGATTTATTCATTTTATTTAAAATAGAAATCTGTCTGCAGCAAGTAGAAGGAGCCTTGCAGGAGGAATAATCCCATCTCAGAGGTCTGGATCTTGGCCCTGCCCTTCCCTAAGGAATCAGGACCCCTCTTCCAAGGTCTCCCAAAAATGCCCTGAAGTGTCATTGAGGAAACCATAAGAGGAGAAATTTGCAAAAGCGCTTGGATCCAGCATCAGCTTCCCAAGGATTTAAGGGCACTTTTGGAAAGAAAAGCACAAAATGTCACCCACTTGGTTTCTCCACTTCCCAGCGGTTTTGAGAAGGAAAACACCTCAATGTTGGAAATATATTCAGGTGCTTTCAATGGTAGGAGAAAGATTTAGTGAGGGAATTTTAGGCCTTCCCAGAAATCATGGAGATTTAACTCATCATATAGATTTCTTTAACTAAAACACAGTAATCTGTTCTTCACCCTCTCCACATTAAATCATGGAAGAAATTAAATTAGGTTCAACAAGGCTTTTAATTCAGGCTGTAAAAAGTCCACCAAATTCCAATAAGAGATTACTGAAATGAATGCTTAAAGCTCGGGGGCATTTGAAAATTGAATCCATATCTAAAATAATCTGTATTACCTTTGTAAAGCAAATTATTGGAGCTGTGGTTTAGAAGCAGTAGGTGCCAGGAGAACCTCTATTTTTTTCTGTATTTCCTGGTGAAAAGCCCTCCTGTTGATCTGTGTTGCAGGGATGGATATTTGGATTAATTCTGTGCACTTCAAAGGTGCTCACTCAGAGAAGGTCTCTGGGATCACACAGCAGGATAGGAGCTCTCTCTGTCTCATCCCCATCACTTAATCCTCCACTTAGAGAGCATTAGTGGTTTTAAGAGCATTCAAACCCAGTCAGGTCCTCTCTGTGAAGTCTGGTGTCATATCAGGTTCAATGTGTTGAGTACGAGGCTTTCAGAGGTCTGAGGTTGCTTTTGAGGCTCAGATGCAATTCTGGAAATGTAAAACAATTAGAGCAGTATTTATGTCCACATCCATCTCTAAAATCAATAAACAATGAAGTTCTTTATTGCAAATTCATTTGGCACAGCGAGAGAATTGAACAGTGTGATCTGAGGTCAGGCTGAAGCAGCTCATCTTCATTTGGATTTCCCAGATGTCCCTGTTAGACAATTCCAGGAATGCCACAAAAACCTGGAACGAAGAGGAAGTGCTCAGTTTAACCCCTCACGTGAAAATTCAACACTTTTTGTCAGCTGGATGAGACAAAGTTTTTTTTCAGAGAGTGGAGAATGCCATCAGTGTCTCATTGTGCTCAGCAGTTTCAGGACAGCAGCAGCACCATCCTCACTCTCCAGGAGATTTGTATTTTCTATATGTTCTCATCCTTTCACAAAAAAAATAGGAAATATGGAAGCTCAGGTCGTATTTTGGACACTTGGGCTACAAAATGTGTGTTCAAGTGTTGCAGACAGGTAAAAGATATTATAAAATATATTACAAGATAAAACCTTGCTCTGCTGAATTACCAGCCAACCTGTCACTTTTCTAAGTGCAGCTAGCTGGGATCCCATGCAAAACAATCTTGGGAATGACAATCTGCTTGCATAACAACCTATTCTCTTGGAGAGAAAAATAAGTTTGCACCTGCATAAACAATAGATCTGTCCCTTGAGGATCAGTGAACAAAATATTTAACCATACCTGGAGAGAGAAAATTTGATAGACACGTACAGCAGCCCTTACTGAGCAATGAACTGAGTTTCACTGTATTGCTGACAGGTTTCACAGTGCCTTCTGAAAATCCTATCAAATATGGTTTGTGCAATGAAGATTCATTTTTCTGCATGAGGAAACTGAGGCCTGTCTGCTTATTATTGCAACATTCAATACCTACTCTGGTATGTGACAGGGACAACTGGGTTCCTCTGAATACACAGAGAATATTTTGTTCAATTAAATGATATTTTGGGACAGTGGCCAAAATGTGAATATATGATGCCATTACGTCCTTAATACTGGTGAAGCAGAAGACAATCACTTATGCATTTTGTATTTCTCATTATTTTGGGAGATCCTAGATTGTGATTTTTGAATATTTGGGGCTGACAATGAATATTCAGGTGCTCAAGATACAAATCTAGGAGTTTGACTTGAAGCTGAAGATTTGCAGACCTCAGTTTTTTCTAATTTTTTTTTCTTACTGCATCATATGGCCAGAAATAGAATAACACAAATAAATATAAATTTCTTGCCTGGAGCAGCTGAAATTAGTCTGGAGCAAGAGGAGTCAGGCAGGCTCAGGGTGTTCTCACCATCCCCAGAATCAAAATGAAGGTGAGGTTCAGACACCTGATTCATCTTTATTTTAAAAGCCCCATGAGGACTGCAAAAAAAAATCCTCTTTGGGCTTGTAAAATTTCTTGAGCCAGTCTGTAAAAAAGAAGGGAAGGAAGGAAGGAAGGAAGGAAGGAAGGAAGGAAGGAAGGAAGGAAGGAAGGAAGGAAGGAAGGAAGGAAGGAAGGAAGGAAGGAAGGAAGGAAGGAAGGAAGGAAGGAAGGAAGGAAGGAAGGAAGGAAGGAAGGAAAGAAAGAAGGAAAGAAGGAAAGAAGGAAAGAAGGAAAGAAAAGAAAGATCTGCTCTGATTTTCCTTTCATTTTCCCAGTAGGAATAAATCTGATTTGGCACGACACATCTGCTTGTAGGATCACAAGAAAACTTCAGTGCAAGGAGGTAGATTGGCACAAATATAATGTAAAAGTAATAATTCATTAAAAGCCTGGTCAAGCAGTTTGAACTTGACAAATTTTAAAAGTTAATAACATAAGCTGCTCCACTGCTGTCACTCAAGCAGTTCTAACGAGTTCACAAAGCACAAATTGCAAAATGAATCTTGACACAGCCAAGGCAAATTTGTGGCAGGAAGAGCTGTGAGGTGTTTGCACAACATGGAGCAGGTCAGGAGCTGCAGAGGAAACACAGCAGCAGCTCCCAGCACAGCAAGAGACCAATTTTCTCCATTATTCTGAGATATTCTCCCACTAAACAAGGTATTGAGTCCAGGGGGAGATGTTCAAAAGTTTACAACTGCAATTAGCACCTTCACAGTGTGCTTAGCACCCCGTAGTTCAATTAAAAATAAATAGGTCAGGTGGATTGAATGAAAAGGCACTAATTAAGGCATTTTTTATTTTAAATTTTGCCTGTAAGAACTGAATACTGAACTAGTGTTTTTATTGAAGGCACCTGATTTATACAATGCTGGATTAATTAATTTTGAATCACTATTTGATTTTTTACGATATTGCTTTTCTTTCTTCCCTCTGCTTGCAAAGAATGATGAAGCTGTGTCACTAATGAGAAACATTAATTTAATAGTTTTTAAATACATCATTAAACTCATTTCTCAAACACATTAATGTTTCTGATTTATTTGAATTCAAATCAGAGTTTTCTCTCTTTAAGCCGTGAAAACTTCACTCTTCATTTTTATTGTGATCAGTTGAAGGTGTGGGGGGTAATTGGTCTGCCTGGCCCTTCTTCACTTTATTGAAGCACAGAAACAGCTAAATTCAGTCACAGATCTGTTTCTTCTTTATGCTGCCTTGAATAAAAAAATATTGTAAAATGTAGCAGAAATTCTAATGTGTCCCAAACACCTAAATGTTCCTGGACAAAAAGAATATTGTCTGCACTGGAGATCAGTGTAGTCCCTCTGGATGAGGAAACTCATCAGTCCCTGGGAGAAGCAATGCTGTCACAATTTGCAGCAGCCCAGGAGCTTGTCCTGGGTTTGACATGGTGCCAAGAAAAAGGTACCAGGTCCTTGAAGGGCATGATGTGTCCAATGAGAAATTTCTTCAGTTTTTAAGCATTAAAATAGAAACATGAAACCAGTTCACTTCCAGCTTTTCTTTCTGCTCAACCACCATGATTTTATCACAGAATGGGCTGGAAAGGGCATTTCAAAACCATCCAGTCCAACTCCTCTGCCATGAGCAGAGACATCTCCAATTAAACCAGGTTGTTCCAAGCCCTGTCCTAGAACACTTCCAGGAGTGGGGCAGCCACAGCTTCCCTGGACAGCCTGTGTCAGGGCCTCCCCACCTTTCTGTTACTACATATCTATATTAAAAATTACTGTCTCTCTGGATTATAAATTATAGTGCTTGGTACAATGTCCTGCTCTGTCTCAATGCACGGCAAAGAACTTGAAGGTGAGAAACCAGAAAAAAAAACAAACCCTCTTTCTTCCCAGGTTTGGTTGTCTGCTCCTCTCTGCTTTATTTGATGGGGGAACAAACACAGTCATGAGTAGAATTCCCCCAGATCTTAAACAATTTTGAGTTTCACAAAGAAGAAGGGGTGTTTTTGTCTGACTTGTTCTCCCTTTCCATGAATGAATAATGCAGGAGCAGGAATGGGAGATCTTGAGACTGGGATCAGAGCAGGTGAGAAGGGAAGGATGAGCTCAACCCCAAGTGGGATCAAGGTGGGAGCAGGGTGTCAGCAGTGCTGCAATCCCCAGCAGGAGCATTCCTGAGCCACCCTCCCAGGCAGGTTTGGGGTTTGGGGTTGTTTCAGGGGTTTCACAGCTCGTTGCCTCCCATGCCTTGCTTTAGGGCTGTCTGACTGCACCCGGGGTGTGTTTGGTGATGGATAGCCTGGGGAAATGTAAGGAGGAATTTAATCCCCACTGTTGGGAGAAATAAGCATTTGACAAGAAGGTCTCACAGATGTGTATGTATAACAAAAAGATGTTTGAATGTAAAATCTGAAGAAGGAATAGAAATGATAACTTGTCCCACCCTGCTGCCTCAGTGTCCTTGCTGTGATCAATTATCAGGAGCAAAACTTCTTCACAAGATCAAGCCCAGGTAGGGTGCGATTTTTAATGCAGATTTTTAATTTATTGCTGAACAATAAGGGCTATAAACCCAGGCACTTCAAGGTTAACATGCTACTCATTCAAGCTGAGGGAATAATCCATAACTAATTGCTTATTTAATTGTACATCCTTTGGACAGGAAGAAGTTGAAATATTCCTGACAGCTTTGGGCTTTTCCTGCTTTGAAGTAACCTGTAAAATTTCTGTATCTGTTCTGCCACGTGTACTTTTGTTGCTTCACTATTTCAAGCAAATGATTCCCCAATTGATTGTTTCTATAGCCATTAATTAATGGTAGTAACTCATATATTCCCAGTTATTCCGAACTAAAGCTGGCACAAGCTGAATTCCAAGCCTGCCTTCAATCATTCCATTGTTCATTGCTTTATTTTATTTTATTTTTTATAATTTAATCAGAACATTTTCCTTCATGGCATTCCAAGCATGTTAGACTAGTGAAACTTAACAGCTTAATTAATTTAATAATTTAACATGTAGGAACATCCACATTTCATAGGATTTTTTTTTTCCCTAAAAAATTACAATGGAATATCTAATCAACAGGTGTGACTTTTGTTAGTGATTCAAATCCTTCTTGCATGCCAGAATTTTCTTAGCCTGGTTATGCCATTATTCTGAAAATATTCCTCAGGAATACAGAATATGGTCCTAAATATAATTTGTGCAGGAACTGCCTCAAAAAGAAGGAAATTGTATTAGTTGACAATGTGATCTCATATAATTATTTATTGATTTTTATCTGTGCTTTGGAAAAGGAAAGGCTCAGTTGAGGGTAAAAAAGAGTGTTGTAGCCTTTCAGATTACCTCCTGCCATAATTTCTTTTTATACCAACATGTGGAATAAAATTTTCCTTATCAGACTATCCCAATTAAGACCAAGGGACCCTCAGCCTGCTGCTGACATCCTTCAAGTGTTCATGGGAAATTCAATTTAAACTTTATTCACTTGGTAAAACTCTGCTGCATTCTGATGCAATCACCCAAAATTGAACAGTTCACAACAAAAACTAGCCGAGATTCATTTATTCAGCTCACATTTTTATGCAAAAAATCACCTGCAGGTTAAACTGCACATTAAATCCCTGACATAGATTCCAACCTCTTGGAGAAAAAGCAGGAATGATGTGGATGGACATCTACTTTGGAAAGCACTATTGCCAGATCCTTGGTGGAGGAAGGGGAAAAAAAAGAGATACAGGAACCTTTAATAGTCATCAATGTTTGCAAGGAGGATTTGAGTATTAATAACCAGGTCAATTGATTGGATATTCTGTAATAGTTCTTTAGAAAATAATAAAATGCTCTTATTAAATGTTGATGTTCCTACGTGTTAATAATAAATTAATTATCACATTTCCATATTTCTTCTCTCTTAAACCCCAATGCCACAGAAGATCACCCATCAAAATAAAACAGTCACGCACTTAAGGAAGTTCTTAGTGTGAGTGGAAGATTTAATTAGCAGATGCAGTGTTGTCCTTATCAGTATGAGTTTTGAGGACAAGGAGGGGATGGTTTAACCTCACCATCAGCTCAGGCAGCAGCCCCAGCTCCTCATCCTAATGCCAGCACTTCACCCTCTGGCTTTAAGTCAGTCTCAGCTCCTCTGTCCTTGTATCTTAGGTTGCAATGCAGGATGTGACCAAAAGTCTGGTTTCCATCACCATCTGTCAAACCAGCTGGGGCAGTGACCCTTATCTCCATGGGAGATATCTCCTGCTAATGGGCCATCTTTAAACCAGCTGGGCAATCATCTTTATCTTTCCACATCCCATCCTCCCTCCAGGAGATATCTCCTGTTCATGGCCATTGAGTCCTAGTGCATGACCCTGGGAGCAGAACCTGACCCCTCTCTCCTCCTGGCTGCACCCTCCTGTCAGGCAGACAGGGCTCATTTCAAACCCAGAACTGGCTCACCATTACTCAGAGTTTGTGCCATCATTGTCCTTTCAGTGGTTCTGCTCTGCCACATGAACCTTTATTAACCTTTAGCTGTAAAAACAGAGCTTTGACAAACTTGGCGTGCAAGTAATGAAGAATCTCCAACTGAGACAGCAGCTCCTGCTCCCACAGGGCCACTCCATCTGTGTAAAAAGCATTTCTATTCCAATTCATTTAATTATTAAGCAGAAACTCACTGTTCAATTCCACCAACACCTCCCAAACAGCAGCTTTCGAGTGCAGACAGAATTTCTACCATCATTTCCAGCTCACAGAACACCTTTTTCCTTCCCTCCTTTCTCCATGGATTTTTCCAAAGTGACCTCTAGCAGAGGAAATATCACCCCACACCTGGGTCATGCCCACAAGGGCTCATGACAGAGCAATGACATTTTCCCATCAGCCAGCATATGCATTTTGCTGCCTACCTGCAGAAGAAGAGAGGGGGATGATATATAAAAATTCTAATTCTCTTCATACTGACATTTACTGTGGAATTCCAGCAATCAAGAAAATTCCTCATTTTCAAGCCTTGCACACAGGCAGACCTCCCTGAAATTGGAGTAGTAGTTTTTCAAGCCCTACAAGGGATTTGCAAAACCAACTTCATTCCACAGTGGAATGTGTTCATGATGAAAATTGAATATTTAAGAAGCTGCACAATGATGGGGTTTAGAAGGCAAAAGTGATAATTTCCTACTAAAGCTTATTGTGTAGGAATTTGGAATGGGGCAAGACAGGGGTTTATTATCTTTTTTAACTAAAATGAAACACATTTCTTACAGGACACTGTGCTGGTTTTTATTAATTTTTTTTTTTTTTTTTTGTTTCGGTAAAGAATGAAAGGATCCAGTTTTGGAAAGAATTCCCTGTAAGGACCTTGGCAGGCAGCTTCCTTTAGACCTGAGAAAAAAAAACAGTGGTCAATTTTTAATATTGATTGATTTTAATTTATTGATTTTAATATTCCCAAGAGGAAAAGTCGACCCAGACATTTATTGACAGCTTCAATGAGAGCCCATGAGCCAACCTGTCCTTCCAAATGTCTGCACACCTGAGCATCTCAAACCCAGAGATCTGATAAGAGGGAGTTCAGGGGATAGACCAGAACCAGGAGCCACTTTTGGATTCTCTGTCAAAATGAATGTAATTGTGGCATCATTTTCCAGCAGGGAAGTATTCTGCAAAAAATACTATTTTGCTAATGTTTTTGGATTTGTGTGTCGGTTTATTTTTTGGTTATTTGTTTAAATTAATGACTTATACAGTTACACAAAATTCCTTATCAATTGCAACATTTTAATTCTCAGGAGGAAGAATTCCCCTCTGAGTTTATCAGCAGCAGCCTGGAAATGCCCAATTTATTCTCTGAGTCACAGATTACCTTCACAACCAAAGTCTGAAATAACCAATATCCAATTTTTAGGCTTTCTGGAGTCATTTAGCTGGTGGCTACAATAATGTGAAGAGATTGAATAATTTGTTTTTGACAGTTAAATAAATAGTACCTAGAAATGATAAAATCCTGGAATGTTTTAGGTTGGGAGGGACATTAAATATCATCCAGTGCCACCCCCTGCCGTGGGCAAGGACACCTCCCACCGTCCCAGGCTGCTCCAACCTGGCCTGGGACACTTCCAGAGATCCAGGGACAGCAAGATTTTATTTGGGAATCCCATCCCAGCCCCTCCCCACCCTCCCAGGGAACAATTCCTCCCCAATATCCCATCCAGCCCTGCCCTCTGGCAGTTTGAAGCCATTCCCTATCACTCCATGCCCTTGTAAATCCATATTCCCATGGAATTCAGAGGGATTCAGGGATGTTCTGAACCTGGTGCTGGTCCCTTTGCTGCAGCCCTGCTCCCTCACCTGTCGCCTTGGCTGATCCCAGCACATTTCCCAGGAAATCTGGCAAGAACAGCCAGAATGGAACAAAATCCCTACTGCAGAGCGTGGCAGCTGGAGGGAGGTATAGAAATGCTTGTACACATTTGCACTGAGGTTTCTGTGCACAAATTCCAAGTTAATTAAAAATAACACAGAAAAAATAGTTAAGAGACCTTACCCTGGGATGTGGGAGCCAGTTAGAGCTGATAGCAATTGCCCTTCTTCCAAATGAAGTGATTGTGCAATTCATTGCAGAAAGTTTCTGCAGTTCAGGAGAGATGGTGCCACACTCAACTTCCACTCATTGCCATGGATTTAGCACCGTGATTTTCATGCTAGTGCAGAAAAGAGAAATTCATGGACAGCAATTCACCTCCAGGATTCCAGGAGTCACATAAAGCAATTGTTTTCTTTTGTTTTTAAATTGCTTTTTTTAATGCATTCTGTTGTCCAGAATAATTCAGAAATTCAGGACAAGAATGGAGCCCCACCACCATATTTTTGCATATTTTGCACAAATGGCATTTCTTAGGTTAAACATTTCCAAGGTGTGGCAGAGGGACAATGCCTAAGCAGACAAATTATTTGCAGACCTTCACAGGTTTATTTAAACATATAAAATGAATCTAACATTTACCTTGATCTAAATAGATCACAATAAGTGAGTGAACACTGTGATATTATTACTTGAATGTTTTTCATTTCCTTTCACCTTTAAATTCTCTTCTGTACTCTTTCTACCAGTAGTAATTTCAATAATTTTTAGTTGAAGCCCTCTAGATTTCCTCTGCAGCATTCCTGCACAGCTCCCAGCTCCCACTGCACCCCATATATCAACCCACTCTTTCAACTCCTGCACTTCCAAACATTTAAAACACCTTAATGGCTTTTCTCACTGAACCATAAAAATTATTTATAAATTCATTTTAAGACATTCATACAACAGGAAACTCATAACACGTCATGAACTACAAATTATGTTTACTGGAGTATAAAAAATTCTTTGGGTCTATGTATATATAATGAAGGAAAAAACCAACTGCTTTTCCAAGTGGACTCTTATTATAAGCAATTACCAAATAGAAGGTGAGAGGATAATGAATTATTTGCTCCAAAGTACTTTTTAAAATAAACACCTTGACAGGAAAAAAGCAGTTCCTCCCAAGACTTAATTTGAATTAAGTACATTTGGTGCAGTTTCAAGGAGTAATCTCACTATTTTTCCCAGGATTTTGCACAACAAAGCAGCTGCAGTATCTCCTTCCCTCTAAGGTTAAACCAACCACAGGGGCTGTTAATCTAAGTTACTTCTGCAGCTCAGCAAGGAAAATCACCCCAAGAGTTCAGTAATATTTCAGGTGAAATGCTGTTCATCAAAATTCATACATTATTTGGGCTCCAGGAGGAGAGGTTCCTCTCTAAAAAACTGATGGAAATATGAAGAGTGGCAATCACTTTGGAGTCTTTCCACTTTTATACCACTGGAGGTATAACCACACTTAGTGTATCAAACTCAAGATGTGAAACTAAAAAGTTAATTTAAAATATTTAAGAAATAAAGTGAAAGACAAACTTTCAAACACAGCCTGCAATTCCGACCTGAGGATCCTGTGCCACACTTGCCCTGTAGAATAATATACAGATGGAATAAAAATGAAACTGCAAGTCAAAGCAGGGGGTTTTTTTCAGTTCTCTCTGGTTCCAGCCACTCCTAAATCCTTTCTCAGGAGGTTTGGGCTCATCCCAGATGCTGAGACTCTCTCAAAAAATTCCAGTTGTGCTTTCATGCCCACTTGGGCACCTTCAGGGCATCACCTCAGCCCATTTGGTCATTCCTGTGTCTCTGAGCTCTGTACAGGACACAGTGCCCTGTACCACACATTTTCTTTTCTTTTTGAGTGAGAGCTCATCATTATCCCCATTAAAGCAGGACTGCTGGGAGAGAGGGACCTGTGCTTGGAGCATTGATGGACTGGGGTTCTCCTCTCCATGGCAAACAGGTTGCAACATCTCTTTTCTACTTTATATTAAAGTATTCCAAAGCAAAGCCTAATCTGCCAGGCACACAATGTAGATTTTTAGTAAGACCCTTTGTGTGAGGGAAAGGCCATAAAGCAGCTGCCTCTGAATTCAGATGGAAACACTGATGGATCTAAATCATCCAAGCCTGGTTTATAAACAAAAAGCAACCACGAGAGTAGGGGCTGGTCCCAGGAGAACTCACTGATGATTCACTGTGGAAGATGAAAAGCTGTCTTTGTAAACAAATTGTTTATGGTCTGTTCCACAAAAGTAAAACCAATGCAGTGCAGCAGATGCAATGGATGCTGAGGATCCAGTCTTGGCAAAGTGCATGGGTCTGACCCTGCAGCCCTTTTCCATGAGACCTGGAAGGAGAAGGGACTGCAGAATTTGCCATCTGTGCCCGGTCCTTACGTGCTGGAAGGAGTCAGAGGCTGGCAGTGCTCTGTGCTGCCATCTCAGGGAGCTGCTGCAGCCAGAGGCCAGAGCAGGGTCTGCACCAGCAGAGCTCAGTTTGTGACTGGTGCTCATCCAGGCAGACCTTGAGCAGCTCCATCCTGCAAGGCTCAGCCTTGGCAGGTCTTGAACAGCTCTGTCCTTTTGGTTTCAAATTTGACAGACCTTGAGCAGCTCCATCATTTTGGGTTCCAGCCTTAAGCAGCTCCAAGGTGGATATTGGAGTAGCATCACAAGGGATCAGTGGAGAAAATGGGGATTTAGGCTGCAGAAGTAACTTAAAATCCCTCTTCCCTCCCAGCTTCACCCCACTCACACCACCTCCATTCCCAGGAAGGACATGGGACATGCTGGATCAAAGAAGCACAGGTTTGGGATGCTGTCACAGCAACAGGAGCATTTAAACACTAGCAGAGATCATTCTGCTCTTTTTAATCAGCCCTGCCTAATTTCCACCAGGCTGTTTGGAGTTTATTTTCAGACATCATTGCCTTCAACCTTGGATTTCCCTGTTAATCCAAGGAGCTGAGGCTGGAGCAGCAGCTGTGCTGCACTGAGAGAAGGCAGTAAAACATCTGCTCCTGGAGAGGCTGTCTGGCCAGATGGGAGTCCTGGGGATTCTGCTAACAACCCCTGATGGGCCTCCACGCTCACCTGGCCACTCCTGCTGGCAGCTTTTACACCCCCAACCACGTCTGCACTGGGGTTTTAAAATTAACAAAGCTTTGGCACTTCTTGTTTGCAGGTTAATGATGGTGACGCTGCTAGACACCAAGAAAGGATAAATACCCTGCCTGGGACAGCCTTTAGGGAAGGAATGTGTGATTGCACAGCATCAGTTCACAGGAAAAATAAGATTTTAAGTCTGTTCTCCCACTCAAGATGCAGCTGAGGTTCACAATTTGTAACCACCCCACGAGTGCTAATTAAACTGAGCTCTGCAGTCTTGCACCACAAGAAATATCAGCTCTCCTAAGTGAAGAGGTTTAAGGAGGAGTTTAGCCCTGGAAAATATTCCAATAAAAATCCAATCAAGTGTGATAAAGAAGACATTGGAAATAGAAACACGTGACTGATGTTAAGCAGTAAATAATAAATAAAACCAGGTGCTGTTTGGAGGTCTGGCCTCCCTGGTCTTTCACAGGGAGAGTTTTCTTAACCCAGTTAATTGTCTTCAGAAAAAATGGCAAACATTATGAAATCTGTAGCATTTCATACTTGTCTGGGATGCACACACACATAATACAGTCATCCTAATTACTTCTGAAGGGGATAAAATTTATCTCATTAATAAATTAATGCCAACAGCAGATAGGGAAGATGCTCTGACAAACCAGCTCTTAATAATTCTCAAATGCATCTTTAAGAGTGTTGTGTGAGCATCCACATCTCCAGAAGGCAAAAGAGACTGATAATCACAGGACAAATCTAATCCTAATAAGCAGGAAATCATGGGAGCTTCCCACATCTGTTTTCCTCTGATTAGATTAGCAGTGGTGTCATATCCGATGTCATGCCAATGTACACTGACCTTCAGCAACTCAGCAGAGCTTGTTTTTTTGTTTTTAAACAGCAATAAAAGCTTTTTGAAACAGCCTTTCTTGGTGAAGAACATCAATATGTGCATCATGCAAGGATGGATTGCTCTGGGAAGTGATGGAATTGTGTGACTGGGGATTTGGGGGACCCAGCCGCCAGCACCTGATGTGGAAGGGTCTGGTTTTCCTCTGGAATCTAGTGGAAAGAAGGTTCCTTGGTGTCCAAAATCTCAGTTTTCATATAGGTAGGAAATGTTTGGCTCCTCCCCTGGGTGGAGCATCTCCCAGTGGGATGATTTTATCAGTCATGCACTGGGACTCAATGGCCATTAACAGGAGATATCTCCTGGAGGGAGGATGGGCTGTGGGAAAGATAAAGATGATTGCCCAGCTGGTTTAAAGGTGGCCCATTAGCAGATCCATTGGTCAAGTCACCAGAAATTCTTGGAAATATTTTTTACAATTATTTTTGGTGTTGGCATTTCCAGGATCCAGGGTTTCATTTCTGCAAGGTGTGTGACTGGGTTAGGAAAAAACACTGACAGCTGACATGACTTACTCTGCCAGGTGGAATTCTCTGAGCCAGGCTGATGCCCTGGGATGGCATCTGGAATACAGGCAAGACGGATTCAGGTGGGCAATACTGAAGTTGCCAAACTCAAGCTAAGTTGTGGGAGATCAGGGGTTTCACCCTGGAGATCTGCAGGAGCACACCTGGCCTTCAGTGACTTCTTCAAGTCAGACATGTAAATGCCAATTTTCTTGCTGCTCATTGCAATCACATTTCAGGTTTTGGCTGATTTCTCCTACCACAGCTACTGAGAGGTTTAGCAAGTGTCTGGACTCAACACTGTTTTATACTGGAAGAAAGTCAAGTCCTCAAAACTTTCATTTTAACTAATATTATGATGGACTCATCTTTCTGTTTACCACATCATAAAACATCATCTCCAGCAGTTTTTGAAAGCTGCACAAATCCAGTCAAGGTTTTCCCTTGCTCTGCCTTTAAAAACAGAGGTTTTGCTGATTGACAAAAACGTGAACAGCACCAGCATTTATTTCTTCTTCTCTTTCAAGGGTGGAGCACAGAGGTAATGAACGAGCAAACTTCAAGGAAAGGATGTTTTTTGTTTGTTTTAAAAACAGAAGTTTCCCCTGGGCCAAAACCATCCCGACTTCAAAACATCCCCTATTAGCAAGAACAAAGTGAACAAACCCTCTGCAAAACAACCAAAACAAACAGTTCTGAAGTGCTTCAGGCACATCAAATCAACCTGGGATCTTCCCTGTTAATTTAGACTACAAAAGTCTCAATTACATTTTCTGGCCTTATCAAAACATCTAATTTAATCTGGCAAATCACCACAGGGAGGTTTTCATTAGGTTTGTATTTTCCAGGGTAAAATTGGTGTCATACTCAGCCACAGCCCTTTCCCATTAGCATAAGTATAAAATAATGACAAATATTCTTGAAATGTTTACAGCCAAAGAGGCTGGTGCTTGAGCAGGTCACTGCTAATGCCATCTGGAATTTCATTTTCAAGGCATTCTTATTTCCTAGCTTTTCCTACTAAGGTTCACAAACAACAGATTTGTTTCATTGCCTCCTACAAGATGTGGCGTGCAAACATTATTTGTGGTGATATCAGCTCTCATCACACCAGAAACTTCTTAATTCCTGTGGATCTCAGATGAGATTGGAGCACATTTATCAGGGACGAGTCTCTCAATGAGATAAAGAGCATCCACCAGCCCCCAAAGTTCCTTGGATCCTTAACGAGTGTTTTTCAAAACATCATTTTTTGTGTTTAATTAATCACAAAGGGAGAAGAGGAGGAAGGGGGAAACACTCCAGAATCCAGCAGGAATGATTCTGCAGTTTTACAACTAAATTATTAACTTCAGGAAAGCTGCTGTGGAGCACAACCAGAGAAATGTCCAAGTTTTGCAGATATCCTAGAAAGCTGGAAGGTCAGGGATAGCCAAGTCATGACTTTGCCATTTTAAGCTGGCCTAGAAAAGCTTGTTTGTTAACAGGGACAGCCCAGTTTGGGGCAAGACACTCCGTGGTGACTCAGTGGATTAAATTTCACATCATTTTTTAATGGAAAAAAATTTTTTTTGGCTTTTTGGACAGCCCTGGTTGATGCTGCAGCAGCCGAGCTCTCATCACTGCAGGGAGGAACTGTGCAAGCCCAGGTAAATCCTTAGAAATTCAACATCTTTTCATGCTGGGGAGCACCAGGCTGGATTTGTGCACAGGTGTCCTGGTTTGAAGGACAGGTGTCTGGTAATAAAGGCAGAAGCTTTTATTTGAAATGGAGAATGTAAATTCCCTTCCTCCAAATTATTATTATAATTTTGAAATTAAGGGGCTCTCAGGCAAAGATATGGGAATTAGGAATAACAGTTCTTTACTAGGAAAATTAAAATAGAAATACAGTATTACACAGAACAATCCCAAACCCTGCCAGAGTCAGAATCCAAGCTGACACCCGTCAGTCAGTCAGGGTGTTGGCACAGTCCCATTCAATGGTGGCTGCACCCTCCTGCAGGGGCAGATGTGGTTCAGCTGGAGCAGTGCTCCTGGAGAAGGTGCAGTTTCCTCTGAAGCTCCAGGGATGATGTGGAAGGGTCTGGTTTTCCTCTGGAATCCAGTGGCAAAGGCTGCTCTGGTGTTCCAAATCTCAGTTTTTATCTGGGTAGGAAATGTTTGGCTCCTCCCCTGGGTGGAGCATCTCCCATGGGATGATGGAATTTTATCAGTCATGCCCTGGGACTCACTGGCCATTAACAGGAGATATCTCCTGGAGGGAGGATGGGCTGTGGGAAGATAAAGATGATTGTCCCAGCTGGTTTAAAGATGGCCCATGAGCAGATAATGTGTGCCAGGAGATCAGGGTCACTGCCCCACCCGGCTGCAGCAGATGGGGACAGAATTCACATTTCTGGTCACATCAACCCAACACACCTGCAAACAGCAAAATGTTTGTGATCAGACAGGAACATTGAGGCACAGATGGGCTCCTCCCTTTTGGGTTCCTCACCAGGAGTTTCCCCTGAAACTGTGGCTCACCCCAGAGGAGTGAGGCTTTGTTTAGAGCCTCATCCCTAATCCCAGCTCCTGGGAGCTCTGATCTGGCAGAGGTGACACTCCTGTCCTCTGACACTCCCACATTTCAGGGTTTAGAAGCAAAATTCATCCCAACCAGTAAATTATTCTCATTCACAGGAGCCTGAACCAAAGGGCATGGAGTTGGCAGAACAGGAAACAGACAGGAAAAAGCCACTTCAGGCTCCAACTTCCTCACAAAACTCCTTTTCCAGTTAACCCCTTTTAATCTACCCTGGAACAGAAGAGGTGCAGGAGGAGCCCACTCATGGCTTTTGAACAGGAGTCTTTGGCACAGTTTTAAAACTCATCAATCCTCTCTCTGTTTATCTGTGCTGATGAGCATTATGTTCTGCTTCAGAAATATCTATTTTCTGCACTTGGGTTATTTTATTTCCCTATTGTTAAAATGAAAGATCGGCTAAACAATTTCAGCAGTGCCTGTCAAGTATTTCCTTTCTTCTGCAAATCCTCAAGCTCTGATTCTCATCATTAAGTCAGTGACAATATAAAACAGACTTCTTCAAATAAACCATCATCAACAAAGATAAATGCACAGAAATGATACAGAAATTGGCCTGAAGCATCATTGCAGTATAAATAGAATTTTCTGAAGAGGAAATGCATCCCAATTCAATAACTGAGCTCAACACAGACAATAATGACCTGCATTTTAAAAGGCCTCTTGTACCAAATGCTGTGCAAGGATTTAAAAGGTTTTCAAACTTTGCAGACCATGTGAAAAAACTCTCCATTCCATGGTGGCAGATTGAGCCATCAGCTGCACCAGACAACAGGAACAATACAGTTATCAAGCAGTTCTCCCCACGAAAATGCAAATCCAGCTGGAGGTCACCTAACCCTGTCTGTCTGGTGTTGGATGCTCCCATAGCAATGTAATCAAGGACAAGTGTGCAGTGATTTGTCACCAGCCTCCAAACAGCCAGAGGGTTGCATTTTGTCAGAGCTGGAAATGCAAGAGGAACACTGGAATATGTCCTCCAGGAAATCCCTTAACCTTGTCTGGAATTAATCTGGATCTTCAATTGCTGCAGCATCAACTGCAAAGGCCCCACAGTTTAATCTCTGGTTTTCTTAAGCATTATTTCCATTTTATTTTGAAGCCCATTTGCCTTCTGATTCCTAGTGCTCCTTGTAGTGTGAAAACAGCATCCATTGGTAATCATTCCCTTGTTGTCCTCTCCTCATCCATCTTGATTTTAATTTCTATCATTTAATCTAAAGCTTTACCTCCAGTTTCCCCTCTCATCCTGCACTTGTTTTCCTGGTGGGCTGGGCTCAGGAATACCAAGCACAGCATGGAACAAGCTGACCACAGCTCCAAGAACCCACCTTTGCTCTTCCCCAGGCACAGGACATGGAGTTTAGCGCTTGTCCAAGCCACATCCTGGGCTAAACCATTGGAAATCAACTGGGAAATTAATAATTAATCAATTAATCAAGTGTAAAAAGATTAACAGCAGTTTATCCAGCTTTTGTGCTCCTGTGGATGACTACAGTGGATTCACCTCACACCTTCAGCCACACAGAGCCCAGGCCCAAGAGCAGATTAATTTCTCTTGCACCTTCTCCATTCTTTCCTCCATCTGGAGTGGAGCTTGGATGCCACAGAGCTGCCAGGATATTATAATCAGAAAAAAAAAGTCAGGAATAGAAGCACAGCGTTAGACAGATGGTTTAGGTCCTTCCTTCATTTGCTTTTCAAATTAACTAAATGTGTCCAAATGAGACACTTGATGACTGAATATCAGCTCTCCCTTTCCCACACAGCCCCAACAGCCACACTCTGGAGGAACCTGGGATTTTGCCTTCCCATGGATGAATGTGAGCCACAAACTCTCAGTTTGTGTTTGGGAAAGGAAAGGCAAAGGATGCCTCTGAACCTGACTTTATGGGGCCACGTTTTATGGGACATCAAGGCTTTTTCAAGCGTTCCCATGCAATAAATGCCTTTTCTTTGGAACTGTGTCTGAAATTACAGCAGGCAGATGATGCTGGGGGGGTGTTCCACAGGAGCAGTCAGCTTTTCAAACAGCACAGGTGGACCTCGAAAAATGCAGTTAATCACACCTGGAGTGTGGATTGAGGTATTAAAGAGAGCATTGGAGGAGCTGGGAGCCAAGTGTGATGTGGTGGCACATCAGGGTGACATAAACAGCAGTGACAGAACTAAAAATGCAGCACAGAGCCTGTGAGTGTCAGAGCTGATCTTCCCTTATCCTCCAAACAGCTCCCAAGGTAAGAAAACAACACACCAGGGGAGCGACACGAGAGGGAAAAACCATCCCCTCTCATTTGGAGGGTTCACTCAACCTATTTGTGGAATATCTCCTCTGTCCTTTCCCTGAATGTACGTGCAGAACAAAATTCTTGGAGCACAAAGGGCTTGGTAAACAAAGAGCTCCGAGCCAGCAGTCAGGGCTGCAGACATTTGGCACGGTGCAGGTACATCACAACAGTGTGTTAAATGCATTATTCAGCACACTGCAACACCTTCGAGTGACAATTCAGACTGCAGTTACCTCCCCATCAGCAGAGGTCTTAGAGCAGAATGGGGTGCACTGGAGGAACTGAAATAAGGAAATGGAAGAGAAATCCAGGCTGGAGCAGCAAAGAAAAGATTTTACCAAATTCAGATGTCTTGATCCCAAAGGGGAATTTAAAGCAGTGCAGGGAGTCAGAACATTTTAGTGAGTAAACCCTTTGTGTTCAGTATTCAGACATGGTTTCCCATGAAAAAAATTCTGCAATCACATTTCTTAAATCCCCAGGGATTCCTATAGAAGTGGGTTCCCAAATTATATCTACCACTTCCCTTGTATTCCTAATGATCCAAGGAACCCAAGGGGATTGTCTGCATTTGAGTCTGCCCAGATACAAATGTAGAAGATCCTGAGTTCCTTTTGCTGTGAATGCAGATGGATAAACTGGGCATAAATAAACCTGGGATATCTGCCCAGCTTTACCTGTAGGCTGTCCTGGAAGAGACCAGGTCCCCATCAACCCCTGCATTTGGGAATTGAGGATGATGCTGAAAATCCACAGCAGAACTCTTGGAAACAAGTGAAAATGAAATATAAATGAGGAATGGAATGGAATGGAATGGAATGGAATGGAATGGAATGGAATGGAATGGAATGGAATGGAATGGAATGGAATGGAATGGAATGGAATTCCCAGAGGAGCTGGGGCTGTCCCTGGATCCCTGGGAGTGCCCAAGGCCAGGTTGGAGCACCCTGGGAGGTGTCCCTGCCATGGCAGGGGTGGCACTGTGTGGGATTTAAGTTCCCTTCCAACCCAAACCATTCTGGGATTTTCTACTAGAGCTGGCACCACTCTCACAGTGCTGCAATTAAGCACAATTAAAACATTTTAATTTCCCCTTTGGAAAAAAAAAAATAAAATTCTGTCAGCCACAAGCAAACAAAATGTTATGAAAAACTTCTTTAAGCTTCCAGTGTGAAGTTGATAAAGAAGAAATATCACTTGCTTGATTCAGGCACAGGAGCACAAAGGTGATGAGATGTTGAGAGTTGAGGTAACTCACCCCAGCAGCAGGAGCACAGGGCTCGTGGTTTGTGTAAGTCACTCACTGCAATGGATGTTATGTGGCATTAAAAGTGTGTTGGGTGCTCGGGTGCAATAAAAAAATTAATTTACCATTCACCAAGCTTCTCATTTAGTGAAATCAGCTGTGTTTCAGCTCCATTATCTGTATGTTTCTTTGGTATTTATTCCCTATGTTATCAAAGCCAGCTCGAACCAAGCTTTATTTTGTATTATTGGCTTTATGTAATTTGTGTGTATTCCTGAGAGAAACCCACAGTGTGACAATGACACTGCCACATTGCCATCTCCAGGTGAGACATAGAACTGAACAAAACCTTCTTTCAGAAATGCATAATCATAGATGGGTCTTTTTTAGAATACAAATTTTTTAAATTCCTGTTCTTTTGGAATACTCTCCTGTTTCAGGGGAATGCAGGACAAGGTGGTTTCACTTCTGGAAATATTCCACAGCTGCACTAAGGCAGAGGTGGATCCAGAGCAGCAGCTCAATCCTGACCTTCTGTACCCACAAAAAATTGCAATTTGCTTCTCAGGTGGATTTTGAGCCTACAGAAGAACGATAATGGTCTCTATCATCCCTAAGCTGACAAACCCTGAGACATCAAGCCCACACCCTCCCCTTGAAGCTCCTTCCAGCAGCTGTGAGTGACAAGGACACAGAGTCAGTCATTTGGGATGCTCAAGTTTGATTTTAACGTTTCCTGTCACATCAGGACTCGCAGCACATTTAAAAGGTGAAAAAAACCAAGCCCAGCTCTAACTCCTGGCCAAAGCTGCCCTGAGGCTTCCCCAGCCTCTCCCAGCTCTGGCTGAGATGTGAAGGCACAAAAGGGCTGCACTGCCTCGTTTGCAGGGTAGTTAAGCTGTTCTAACTAATTACTGTCCTCCTCAACATCATGATGAGGAATGACATATGTAAAACTTCTGTGTGTTGTTCACTCAGCGACCTCCCCGCTGGAAAATGAAAGGATCAAAAGCAGTTGTTAAACCTCTGTCAGTGAAACACAGATTGGGGATGTATTTACAGCAGGTTTTTTTCAGGAATTATCTTGGTTTATGGTGGAATGAAAGCCAGGTTTGCAAAGATAAAGGGTGATAACAGAGCCTGGGGGGGATGCAAAGGGGGCTGATCTTCACTGGAAGCAATAAATATTCCCTGATTTTGCCTCCAAGCGTGGTTGGTAACTCAGCACTGACTCCAACTTGTAACAGATCTCAGGATCAGCTTCTGGAATTGAAATATGACCTTGGGAAAAAAAAAAAAACTGGCAGAGAAATGTCTTTCCTTGACAGCAACATCTCTCTGCAGGGGCTGGGGAAGAAGCACAAGCTGCTGACTAATGATACATCCAGAAAAACAGGCAGTGCTTCTGAAAAGCAAATGTCTGGTGTTTTAAAACAGAATGAAGACAAGAAGGAAAAAATCCTGTACCCAGAGCAGACACAGGCACACCAGTAGATTCACTCTTAGCTGCTTCAGCTTTCATTGGAAATGGAAACTGTCAGGAAAATGAACCCACAAACAGCAGAGGTTTGTGTGCAAAAGGAGACAGAGGAGTCCTGGAACTTTATCCAAATAAAGGCAGAGGCCATGGGGCATTGCCCTGGGGTCTCTCAGATTTTTGGAGGACTCAGCCTCCTTCTTATCCCAATTTCCCTCTCTCCTTACCATGGGCTGAGGTACTCGAGAGGCACAGACTGCCCAAACACCTGATACCTGAGATTCCCCTCTGATGTACAACCCTCCCTTTTAATTTTTAGTTCTTATGGAATTCATGGTTTTCCCCCATTGCTTCTTTCATCTTCCAGTATCCAATTTCATTTATCAGCAAACCTACAGTTTGTTTGTAAAGGCAAATACATTTTTTTCCCCCTTTCATCTATCAGTGGAATCCTTCCCATTGTTCTTTTCATCTCTTAGTGCTGGTTTTATCCACCAGCAAACCCACAGCTGTTTGTAAAGACAAATCTGACATTCCTCTCAAAACAAACCTGACAAAACCATGGGGGAAGTGGGAGTTTAGTCCAAAGGGGAAAGAGCAGAGCTCAGGCTGTCTCCTCTCTGCAATTCCTCATGAAGGATACACAGGTGCCATCAAAGGCTGGCAGGAGAATCCCCCAAATTTGTCAGATTTTTGGGTTCTTTTTTGGGTTACATGTTGTCACAAAGGTAAAAGTTTCATCCTGATGTACATCAGCCAAGGGTAAAAGATTAATTTAGTCCCAACACTCACAGAGCACGAAACTGGAAAGGAAATTGATTCATTCTAGGGGGAAAACAAATAAACAACAAAAAAAAAACCAAACAAATAAATAAAAACCCCTTGTACTTTAGAAGTGAAAAGCTTCATTGCCCAAAAATGAATTTAAAACTTGTTTTATGAGATCAGGAATCATTTCAAGCAGTTGCAGCAGATTTTTCTGCTCTTTAAAAGATTTCTGTCCCTGCCCTGTGACCCACAAGCAGACATTAATTGCAGGACATTAATTGAAGTTATTCACAAGGTGTTAATTGTTAACCTGTGCTCATTTAAGCAGATTTACCATTCCCCTGCTGTTGAGCTTCCAAAGGAACCATGGAGTTGCCTTGTTCTTCCCACTGGAACAAGCATTTTACTTTAAGCAAGGAAATTAACTGGTTAAAAAGGCTGAATAAAGAACAAAAACCAGCCAAATAAAACAAATCTGTAGATCTGCAGATTAATATCACACTGTGGCCACAGTGAGGAAGTTCCAACCCCTAACAGCAATGAAACCTCTCTGAGTTGTTTTCTGGACTCCTGGATTTACAAAAGTGAGAGGCTCCAAGTCCTTAAAACATTTTTCTTCTAAAGCAGCATTTCAAAAATTAAAACTGATCCATTGATCTTTAAGTTCTGGCTGTGGTTTTAAATGTTCCAAATCAAGCAAATCTGAATGCAGAGCACAGAGAGGTAGCAGTGCCAGTGATGCCATTCCAGAGCCATCCCCTCCTCCAGAGCCTAAATTATGCAGAAATTGGAATAAATGGAGTAAAGGAATTTGATTTTTGGATGCAAACCTCAGATATAATAGCAGTTTTTACACCCAGTGAATACAGGACACTGAAGGCAGGCAGACAAAGCCCACATCTGGTGCACCCCAAATCACTGAGTGATTATTATCATTTATAATCCAACTGACACATGAGTGAGGGAACTGCATTTGGTTACAGCAGCTCGCTCTGAATAAGGGTTCAACACTGGCTGCTCAATCTTGGATTCTATTTTCAGTATGAATTTCTCCACCTTTCCCTTTTGAGCTGTTTAACCACATTGTACATTTGTTTTTAAGATGAAGAGCAGAGCTCTTTCTGTGCTGATTGCTGCCACTGAACCCACACATGCACAGTAAGAGTATTTTTCTTCCCCCAAAGAATGCAAACTGAAATCTTTCAAAACAATACATTTGTCAGCAGCTAAAATACATTGGCTTGAACAGCAGCTAAAGAAATCCCTTAGTCATGGTGTTCCAAATATGAAACCCCTTCCACCCCCAAAATTCCAGTGAGGAGCAGAGTTCCTGTGGAAGGGAGGTGGGATGGCTCTTCTCTCTGCACTGTGCATTTGGATCATTGCTGAATTTCCAACACAGTATTGGGTTTCTGTTCCCCCAAAATGAGTCTGCTTTTGGCAGAGGGATTCAGATTTTCACTGAGGGGTGAAATCAGACTGAGAAGTTGAGAGAGACACAGGCAAACACACACAGAAACATCACTGCAGTTATCTCCAGACTCCCATTCCCTAAGGCAGGGCTAAATTAAATTTCTAAATTAAGTCTCTCTCAATTCTCTCTGGCAGAATCCAGCAGCATCCCAGCCCAGCACAGGACAGGGGGATCCACCAGGAGCTGCAGAGCTCAGCCAGAGCAAGAAGGAAACACCCAAAAAACAGCAGAGGTAGGAACCAGACAACAAAGTTTCAAGTGTTTGTTTTCAGTCTGAAAAGCCTTTTTTTTTTCTCTTAGTGCTGTGTCAAACTCTTCCACCAAAGCAAACAGCTGAAAATATTATCAAACATTTCCAACCAGGGAATTCATAACTATAAAATATGAATACAAAGTTAGGACAAAGGGATGGCAAACACGATGAAGGTCAAAAGAGTGCAGGATTTATCCATGCCAGGCTTTCATTTCCTTAATCAAATTTTGGACAGCCAGCCCTTGATAGTGACTCTACAAATGACAGACTTGTGTCATTTGCTGGTTTGTTAAATCTTCACCCCACAAACCATGCAGTGAATCCTGAGGGCAGAGCAGAGCAGCAGTGGGATGTGTTTTGCTTCCCCAACCCCATTTCCACAGGAACCCAGGGCTGGAGAATGCTGCAGATTAATTCAGGTGCAATTTTCAAGCTCATTCCTCATCTTGTGGGAAAATGCACGTGGCAGAGAAACAAACAGTTGGATGATTTGAGCATTTCCAATGAGCCCCTGTGACACTTGGGTGATGCCAAGGCCATCCAGGCCCATTTATCCCAAATAATTTCCATAATCTCTTGTGCTGCATCTACAGGCATTTGACTTCTCAACTTCCAGAGGCAGCTCGGTTTTCCACACCTCTTCTTTTCCATTCTGCTTCAATAAATGCCTTTTCCTGCACCACCCCCATTTTCACTCAGTTTTTTACAACTTCATGTGAAGAATTCCCTTTGGATCACTTGGGAAATAATATAACAGTCTAGAGGGAACATTAAGCAGCAATTTCCATGGGGATCCTTCTCATGCAGGCAGCTGACCTATCCATAAATATTCATCTTTACAATATATAAGGAATAAAACAAGGTAAGAAAAGTCTTCCTAAAGGATTATAAAAATCTGGCAGTTGGCACATACACTGGAACAACACACTTTCCTTTATTTATTTTTTTTTTCCAGAAATATAAAAATGCTGCTGCTTCAGGGCTCTGGCAGTTCTGGGCCAACAATTCAGTATTTATAGTGATGAAAATAAAGTGCAGTTTAATAACAATGTATTGTTTAACCCCTCTGGTGTTCATCTACAGAATCCCAAAGGTTCCTGGAGACATTCCCAATGCCCTGAGGAGTGTACAGTTATTTTCCAGCTATTGAATTGTGCTGAAGGAAACCCCTCATGTTTCAACCTCTGACTCTGCTTCCTGTAGAGTTATTTTAATTTTTATTACTTGCTCTTCTGTGAGGGACAATTCCTAAAACAATTCTACCATCTTGAAATAATTAAAAAAAAAAAAATCCAATAAAATTAAGACAGAAAATCCAATTCCTCTGAAGATGTAGCGCGAGCAGATACAGGTCATTATTGTGAGAGGAACAATCTCAACGAGGTGTAAATTATCCAGGTGTTTGATTTCCCAAACTGTGTTGTCTCAGGATTCAGCTCCCAAGATTTTGGAGGAAGGCAAAGGTGAGTGGAATCACTGTTGTTGGGATTATCTTCCCATTTTCTGGGCTGCACCTAAACCAGGGGGCAGAAATTCCATGAGGGATCAGCATCCTGGAGCAGCATAGTGCTGGAAGAAGAAGCACACGAGCCAGATTAGTGCCAGTGACAGAGGAGCCACCTTTTCATGACTTTGCAGAAAATCAGTCACCATTCACCTCCCCACAAACCTGACAAGGCTGAAAATGCCCTGAGTTCTGCCAGGGAAAAATGTTAAGTACATTATTATTATTATTCAGAACCATCAATCAGCCACCTTTCAGCAGCACTAAGAATTCAGTGAAAGCAAAACTCTCAGCAGAAGTGCTCCAGAACAAGTCAGGTTTAATGAATATTCTCAGTTCATGGAGTGCTTGGCTGCTGCCAGCCCCTGCTCACCTAATTCTGCCCCCTTTATCCAATTACACTTTTTCTTTTCTTTTCTTTTCTTTTCTTTTCTTTTCTTTTCTTTTCTTTTCTTTTCTTTTCTTTTCTTTTCTTTTCTTTTCTTTTCTTTTCTTTTCTTTTCTTTTCTTTTCTTTTCTTTTCTTTTCTTTTCTTTTCTTTTCTTTTTTCTTTTCTTTTCTTTTTGCTATATGAGAAATCCTTGCTAGGATCCCAGCCAACCCATTGAACCCTAAATGCAGATGTGTCACTGGCCAGGGAAATGGGTTTGGTAAGACCCCAAACCAACCCTGTGTGCACATCCAGGAGATTCAAACCATCTCTTTAAGAAGAATCTGGAACAATAAAAGGATCTTTTGTCTTCTCTGAGGATTTTTGAGGTCTCTGTCTCCAGCCCACAACCCACTAATGTAATATCTACAATTACAGTAAATCACATCCTGTGAATCTTGCAGCTCTAAATTTTGTTAATGAACATTCATTACAGCAAAGAAAATATCTCAAACAAAACCATGAGGGAAAAAAATGCAGTTTTATGATACATGAAATTCTGGCCTTCAGTGTCTGTTTAGTACAATTTGTTTGTGAGTTCAGCTCAGGGTGCAGCTCTGGAATGAGTAAACAGAACAAACAGTCAGGTTTAGGCTCCATCACATCCACTGGGAAGAGGGAAACCAAACAGCATCTCTGACATCCTGGGTTCATTATACATCCCAAAATATTTTGTTGTGCTTTACACATTCTAATCCTTATCTTCAGGAATGTTCTAGGAAATATTGGCATTATTTTTCAGCTTAAAAAAAGCCTAAAAAAGCCTAAAGAGCAGAGTAATACCCAGCAGTGGTAGGAGGAAGAGTAACAGCCAGGCTGTGCTGCACACATAAATAAGTGAGGGAGCATCCCTGCAGATAGAGGTGGATTAGTGATAATTCATTAGTCCTTATCAAACATATCTCCAGGTATCAAAAAATGGAGAAACAAAGAAGAGGGTCAGGAGTAAAGCACTTGGAATGAATGAATGGTGGGGAACAGGAAGACAAAACCCAAGTCTCCAGGCCATAAAATGAAAAAAGTCTTGGTAAAAGAGCTTTTATCACAGATCTGTTCCCCACCGTGCATCAAAAGAAGCTCATACAGCAGAGGAGAGTGTGGGAGTTAAATCATGCTAAAAAATTGGGATGGGCTCTGGCTGCAAAAATCAGATTTAAGCAGCAATTTTTTTGGTCTGATGTGTTTTTAAATAAAAACCCCTGCAGGGCTGTGCCTCAAGCCCTTCAAGGTGGTTTTGAAATCTGAACCAGCCTGGAGCCAGCCTGGAAACAGAAGAAGGGCACCAAGAGTTTGTTTATGCCCCAAATCCATGCAAATTGTTATTTATTCCACAGACACTCTGCAGAGCCTCAGGTGCCAGCCCCGTGCAGTGGGAGCCTGAGTGAACTCTGCTCCTCAGCATCCACACAAAAGCAGCTGCTGGGAGGAGAATGGGCAAAATAATCCTCTTACCTGTAAATGGGACTGAATTCCAGCTCAAGTGTGCTGGTGTGGGTGACACAGAATCATTGCATCACTTCACTGGAGTTCTGAAGAAAGCTGGCTTAGAAATCTCATGTTTGGGGGGAATTCTCTGTAATAATTTCTCCTTTCTAATTTTCAGCTGGCTTTTCCATCCAGAGCACTCCTCCTTCCCAGGCTGCAGAAATGTGGGATTGCTGCTTCAGAGGAAATGGAGAAAATTGGGAAAATTAAAAATCGGAAAATTAGGTGGAATATGAATTGGAAAATTTGGAGGTTTTTCAGTCATCTTGTAGAGTCTGAAAAGGATTTTCTGACCCTCTCTTAGACCCAAGTGCTCTTCAGCCAAAATTTAGAGCACACAAAAATCTTCAAAACAATCTCAACATAGATTTTGTTCTCAGGCATTTCAGGAGTTTGGAGGTGACTGGACACAGTCAGATTTTAAGGGGTGAGGGGAGAGAGACTTGAAGATGGCTCTAGTTTTTAACAAGGAACAGAGTCTGATGGTTTGTTAGTTTAATTATCTTCCTAACTGTGATAAAGCATCCAGCATGAAGAGAGGCCAAAATTCTCCATTGTCATTCTGCTGAGCTCAGAAGAGGAAGAGAATCAACCACCCTGTTTTTCCATGAGTGGCAGAGCCTGTGGATCCACAGAGGGAGAAGGGAAAAGCTGGCTCCAAATGATCATGCAAATTTCTTTGGAGGCCTTGGGGGAAGGAGAGACGTGACATTCAGGTCATTTTGTAAGACCTTGAATGTTTTTAATTCAAAATATGTATCACATTTTAATCAAAGCAGCTCAGTGCTATTTCTATCCAAGAAATTTGCATTCTGGTTCTGTCATGGGGGCAGTTATGAGTCAGCTAAGCTCTCTAATATAATAACTATCAGAAAATTGTCTTGCATTAGTCATGTTAATTATGCTGAACCAAACACTGAAGACAGGAAAATGTTTTTTCCATTGCAATATTTTTTTTTTTTTTTTGCCTTGTAGAGATTTTAGGAATTGATTGGAGCAAATTTCTTTCTCAGGATTAAACCTGCAGACAAAAAGACAAAAGTCAAACATGCCCGAGCCTTGGCAAACAACAGGAGCTCTGTCTCTGATTTTTGTTACCTTGCAATCTACAGAGAATAGATTTTGTTTCCCTATAAACAGGCAAAATAAAAATAAAAGCCAGTGCCCTGAGTGAGAAGCACACTCATCATTTATGGATGCCTGAATCATTCAAGGAAAGCATCTGTTAAGAGAGATGGTAATTTTCCTGGCTTGCCTCTGCTCCAGCCAGCCTGGTAGTTTGATTTTTGATGGAAAATGTTAAAAAGCAACTTGCTTTCTCCTGAGTACCTTGTTAGAGATCCCATCTCAGGCTGTAACACGAATACAGTTTCTATTGCTCTGCCTCTGCAATTCAAACAGACACAAACCTGGCATGGGGCAAGTTCTGGGCACCTGCACCAAGAACATTTTACTGGGAAACTCTGTCTGGAAAAGATCCCTATGATAAAATCACTGAGCATTTAGGGTTGGAAAGGATCCCAAAGATCTTTTTCCACCTCTGCCATGGGCAGGGACACCTTCCACTATCCCAGGCTGCTCCAATCCCCATCCAACCAGGCCAATACCAAACCCAAAACTTTCTAAAATGCTACAAACCACCCCAGGGTAGTCTGTGTTAAAACCATCAGCTCATGAAACACAATTTCCTGCATGCCATCAACCAAACTCATTAATTCTTCTGTTCAGGTTTTGGGTTTGGTTTTCTACCAAAGAAACTCTGCATTTTGTTGATTTTGTTCCATTTAACAGATCAGTTATCTAAACTGCTTTGTTTTCCTGCACTTCCAGAAATTCTTCTTCAAATTGCTAAAGAAGGGATTTATTAAATATCTGGTGACACTTGTAGCTTTGTTAACAAAGTGTCTTTGGTGTGGAGAGGGAATTCAGAGGCCAGGGAAGATGTGGGAGGAGATCCAGGGGCAGATTTGTTGTGCTGCAAATACCAGTGAGTCTGGGATCACTGGAACAGGTTAATGGGCTGGACACAACCCTAAAGGGCAGGGGAGCAGAGCTCAGGTGTTATCACAGCAATTCAAAGGTGTGGGAATGATAATTGGAAGTTTTACCTCATTGTGATTTAGGTTGGGCAGATGTGTGTGGATCCAGCAAGGCACCCTGCAGAATTTCTACAGAACATGGGCTAATTGTAAAATTTGGGTTGGAAGGAGCCCTAAAGACCAAGACCTTCAGAGAACTCAAAGTTTTTCTGGAAAGGACGAAGCAATGAAACCCTCCCACTCTTTGTAGCCCAATGTAAAGGAGATCTTATAAGAAATAGAAGAGATTTGTGGTTTAGACCTTGATTAAAGAGTCCTTTCAAACACCTTCCTATGGTTTTCTCCAAGGAAACTTGCAAAAAACCCAGCTCAACCTATGAACTCCTCTGAATCAAGTTTTAGTGAATGCCTGTTATTCCCATTTTTCAGAACAGGCTCTGCCAGGCTTGGGGGATAGATGGCAATTCCGAGTGCAGCAAGCACCAGGGTTTGTTTTATTATCTGCAGTTTGCACCTCTTAAAAAGAACAAAGCTGGCATGTAAGGATGAATACACCTGATTAAACAGGTACAGAGACACCATTGCCTGCCACTATCTCAGCTCACTTCTGCAAGGGCTGTTGTTTTTATCTCTACAGTTGTGCACAATGTGACATCCATCTCTGAACACTCAGCCTTGCTGGTGTTTTTCATTAATCACTGCAATTGCCTAGCCAGGCATCAGCAGAAGGAACCCCAAATATTCACTAGACTGCACCTGAATTGTGTTCAGAAGAAAAACACAGACATTTGCTGGGAAAGTTTCAGAGGAGGAGCTGATCTCCCTCAGGAGCACCCACCAGCCATTAAGTGGTTCTTTTTTTAATTATTACTATTTCCTTTCTCTGTGCCTTGACCTTTGCTGAAGAACAGCACTAATTTATGCCCACACACCTGTACCACACGTGCACAGCCTTCCCCAGCACAAATATGAGCCTAATTAGCCCCTGCAACAACACACCAATTACCAGGTCGACTGGAGTTGTAGTAATTCTTCTTAAGGACTTAAATAACCTTTTTACCAGCTAAATAAAAAAGGTCAGCCAATGCTAATTAAATATAAGGCTGCTTTGGAAAGCGAAGGAAGAAGATGAAGGAAGCCCATTAATGAGCTAACAAAATCAAAATTAATGGGTTTAACACCAGGTCCTAGCAATTATTTTGCAGTGAGCATCTCAGGAGCACACAGCAAGGGGCACGGGGTGGAGGTTACCATGCTGGTGTCACTTGGACCCAAGAGGGGGCAGAAAATGGGGGAGATAACAAGGAAAAAAAGTGCCACATGTGACTCTGAATGGGGCAGTCAGAGGACAAGAGCATCTGTGGCTGCTGGGTCACCTCTCACTCCAGTTTCTCACTCCTCAGCACCATCCTCAGCCTCTGCTGGGTTTATAGCTCTGGTGGCTGTCCTGGTTTGGAGGACAGGTGTCTGCCAATAAAGGCAGAAGCTTCTCTTTGAAATGGAGAATGTAAACCCCCTCCCACCAAATTATTATTATAATTGTGAAATTAAGAGGTTCTCAGGCAAAGATATGGGAATTAGGAATAACAGTTCTTTACTAGGAAAATTAAAATAGAAATACAGTATTACACAGAACAATCCCAAACCCTGCCAGAGTCAGAATCCAAGCTGACACCCGTCAGTCAGTCAGGGTGTTGGCACAGTCCCATTCAATGGTGGCTGCATCCTCCTGCAGTGGCAGATGTGGTTCAGCTGGAGCAGTGCTCCTGGAGAAGGTGCAGTTTCCTCTGAAGCTCCAGGGATGATGTGGAAGGGTCTGGTTTTCCTCTGGAATCCAGTGGAAAAGGCTGCTCTGGTGTTCCAAATCTCAGTTTTTATCTGGGTAGGAAATGTTTGGCTCCTCCCCCTGGGTGGAGCATCTCCCAGTGGGATGATGGAATTTTATCAGTCATGCCCTGGGACTCACTGGCCATTAACAGGAGATATCTCCTGGAGGGAGGATGGGCTGTGGGAAGATAAAGATGATTGCCCAGCTGGTTTAAAGATGGCCCATGAGCAGATAATGTGTGCCAGGAGATCAGGGTCACTGCCCCACCCGGCTGCAGCAGATGGGGACAGAATTCACATTTCTGGCCACATCCTGTATTGCAACCCAAGACAGTGCCAGACAACATCCACAAAGGAGTTTGTTTATAGGAACATCTGGAATTCCTGGGACATCAGAACAATGCCAGGAGGAGGAGAATGACCGTGCCCTACAGCAGGAATTCACAGAAGCTCCTGATGATCCTTCAGGTGTTTGGTTTTTATGGCAGAATGAACCCAGGCCTGGCAGTGTCTGATTCATGTGAGCTGGGACAGAGGGTAAAAGAGAGTTCAGATCTCTGTGCCAATGCAGAGCTCCAGTTACAAGGATGGATTTAATGGATTTCCCTCTCACTGCCTGGAGAGCAGCAAAGCGCTCACTGAGGGTGGCAAAGGGTTTAATCATCAGCCCACCTCCCGTGCAGCACAATATTGTATTAGCAGCAACTCCCCGTGATATTCCTATTTATACTCACCAATAAAACTGTAAAAAATCGGGGTTTTTTTCCTGTAACTTTCCTCATTAAATTAAGAAAACCAACTTCCCCCCTGATTTTCAAGGCTAATCTGTGATACAACATCCCTTTGCATCAAAGTCCTTATGCTTGAACTTAACCCCAAAGTCAAACATACAAACTCTGGACCATGATCAGCATGGATTTAGATTTCCAGTCTTATCAGAGGTCAATTCTTTACCAGACCTTTACCTTCCCACTCTAGAACAAACTTTCCAGCACTCTTGTTACAGGAATGCATAAAGAAAAGTTCTTTGACATTCTCCTTGTGGATCCAAGTCAGTCAATCAGCATTTTGTGGTGTAAATCTATAAATAAATTTGGAAGCTGCTTTACAAGGACCAAAATAAGTGTTAAAGATGATTATCCAAACTGCTCAGGAGCAGTGTGAAATATCAGATTCCTGAGGAAATTCTCTTTTTTCTCCCACCACAGAGGTTGAACTCCATCATGTCTGGGAATTACAGGTCAGTGGGGCAGTGCTGAGGATGCTGAGCTGGGACAGGGAGCCCCCATTCCAGAGGGGATCATCTGGGACCTCTGGCACAGCCTCAAGCAGAAACACTCCTCTAGAAAGGGATCCACAGGTCACCCCTGCTGGCAAACTCATGGAAATGGGGTTTCTTTATCTGCTTTGATTATTTAAAGGGGAAAAAATCTAAGTCACAATATGAGCTTGATCTCTCCCTCTGCAAAACAGAAAAAAAAACCCTGTCTACATGGTGATGAATTTACTTAAGAATATAAATCCATCTTTAGGTACTGATGGTAGCACAAACTGCAGAAACAAAACTTATAAATCAGTCTTAGCTCCCAAAAACTGAGTTCACTGCATCCACCTCCACTCACTGCTCTCTCTATAAACTTCCTTTGCCAAGAGCAATACCTGGAGTCCCAGGGGCACAATTTACTCTCACAAGCTCCAATCTTCAGCTGATTTTGAGGCCATAAATATTCCAATTTAGGAATTAATTTATTTAGAAGTTTGCAGGTCCATTTTTTCAAATAACTCCACCAAACCTTGAAATAAATTAGGCCTGGAGATCTAGCCCCAGCATCCATTTATGTCTCTGTAAAATCTGATTTCCTTTCCCTCCTCTGATTTCCTTTTATTTACCAAGTGAAGAGTCACACTTCACCTAAATGATATTTTAAAACACATCTCTTCCAGATTATAACCATGGTTATGTACATGCCAACATGAGATGGGGAAGCAGCACAGAGCTCCCAGCCAAATCCCAAGCTCACAGGTGTTCAAAGCCAATTTTGATTTTATTTCTTTATTTTCAGGGCTCACACAGCTGCAAACTATTTAAAGACCTCATTAAAGTCCTCCAAAAATTACATTTTAAGTGGTAAACTGGGATTCAACATGAGCCAAGGAGAATCCTAGGGAATTTAATTCAAATCACACTTAATATTTTCTCCATGCCATGAGCTCCCAGCTAGAAATGGGCTGATTTTGGGACCCAGCTTGCCCAGGTGTCTCTGCATCACTGTTCCTTGGCCAGTGCTCATTTACTCACATCATCCTTCATGCTGTGAACTATTTATTTAGGCCATAAACTGCAAAGCAAAAGCCATCCCACATTTTATAATCACTCATCCAGCTGTGCCCAGATGTGGCCAACGTGTGGTTTCTACCAGCGTAAAATGGTTTAACAGTAGAATAGAAACAAAGTAATAGAAACAAATTTTACATTTCATCCTGGGTGTCTCATCACAGCCAACTTCTCAGCACAGCTGCAATGCAAAGTTTGCTTCCCATTCCTAGCAAAGTGTAAATGTTTGATTTTCCTCTTGGGCTGGAGCTGCATAAACTGTTAAATCACTGCTGACAGCAGCTCAAACACTCCCTCCCCTCCCCACATTGCACTGCTGGCTCTGTAAAATCACAAAATCACAGAACCATGGAGTGGTTGGGGTTGGAAGGACCTTAAATCCCATCCAGTGCCACCCCCAGCCATGGGCAGGGACACTTCCCACTGTCTCAGGTTGCTCCATGCCCTGTCCAATCTGGCTTTGGACACTTCCAGGGATGGCACAGCCACAAATTCTCTCTAACATCACTTCCCTGCGCCTTTGCTTGGGTGAAAAATAAAAAATTTAGACAAGGTAGCTGCTTGGAAATCATTGCAATTTGGAAAGCCCAGCAGCATTTTGGGAAAGGGAGCTCTGACAGCAGACAAAGATGAGAAGTGACAATTTCTGCAGAGCCATTCACAGCGAGCAACGCTCCACAACCCAAACCCGTCAGCTCCTGTCATGCTCCTGACACTGCTGTGATTTTAATTGCCTTTCGTCCTTCTCAAGTGAATGATAGAAAGGACAGGTGGGATATTAGATTTTAAGCCTCTGGAAGTTTAGTTCAACACATGTAAAACAAATGTGAAATCCTCTCCGTGTCCTCTGCAGCACAGTGAGCGTGTCAAGGAGCGACTTCAACAAGGCAGAGCCAAGAGAGAAACTTGGAATGGGACAGATCTGTCCAAACCCCACTGAAATTATAGCACAAAATATTCCCAAAACTCAGCCACCACTTCTGCAAAACTTATCCTTTTGCTCTAGTGTTTGCACAAGCAGATTTTGGAAGGAGGGTGTGAGAGAAAACGAAGACAGGGCTATGAAGAGTGTGCCCAAGGCTGATGTAAAACAGCCAGATAAACTGCTCTGAAAAACTTACTTGTGCAGCTCAACACACAAATCAGAAAATGCCACATGGGAGAGAACATGGGAAAGGAAAAAACAGTGATTATTACTGGGGGAGAGCAATATTCCCTGCCAAGACCCAAAGGGAAGCAGGACTTGGAGATGGAAGGAAGGAACAAACTGCATTAGAAACCTTGTTGAGTCATTAAGGAAAATGTGCCACAGCATTCAATCAACATCACTCTGCCACAATCAGGTCCTGGCCTTTAAGCCCTGGAAAATCTCTTTTGGCCAAGGAGAAAAGTGATGTTTCCCTCACCCAGCCTCCACAGAGAAAAGGAAAGAGTTTTTCCCCTGGAGGCTCTTCCTACTTCAGTTCCCTCCTTTCCTGACACTCATGGGTCATTTCTGTATTTTAAATAACAGTATCTCCTGAACTTCACCAAACTGGGGCAGTTTGAAGCACTCCTGACCTGCTCTAGGAGGGGTTATATCAACTTTCAGATATCAGGCTTGGTTTCCTTTCCTTTTGAAATCCAGACATTAGCTTTCCTTTTATATCTTTCCATAATTCCTTTGTGTAAAAGCACAAGAGCACTCAGCACTGAAGATTTCTCTGTCCACTCACTCAGACCTTGGATAGCTGTGAACAAATTAATTTTCACAGAATTTTTATCTATAAAATAAGTCCATGTTCACCTATTTAATAAGTAGAGCAGAAAGCACTTGCATTTCCCAGCAAAACTAATAAAACAAATCCAGCCTCTGGTGCTGAGCCAAGCTTTGCTTTAAAAGAACACACTTATCCCTTGGGCTGGGCTAGAACCCAGAATTTGACAAATCTTAGCTTTTTTTAAGAGAATTGAAATATTAAAAGCTTTGAATTGAGTCTTACCTGCAGCACACACTCTGGTTGTGTGTTGGCTGAGCTGAGACACAACTTATTCCAGCAGTGGATATGCAAATTCCATGCTGAGAGATGATTTCTGTGCTCTGGAGAACACAGTGGGACACCTGACAGTGGCTGCCCAGTGGGTCACCACACCCTTGCCATCATTCTCTTGATGTTTATTATTAAAAACTGTAGCAACAACTCAAATTTTTTTTTTCCCTGTTTCTCTCCTCCACACATGCTGAGAACTTCTCCAAAGTTACTCATGCAATGTATTTGTGGAGGTTAATCCAGGACAAAAATCCCAGGAAGCAAATAGCACAGAAACTACCAACCTATTCTCTTTTTTATTGTTTCTGACAATCAGTAGTAAAACGTGTTGCTGCTACCAAGGGAGCAAGTTGTAGCATTACTCATTTCACATTAGGGCCCAGAAGAATAAATCTTTCCAGAGCTCTTGCTGGCATTAGGCTAAAACATAAGTCTAGGTTTGTAAAAGAAATGTATTAAACAGATGAGACAGCAGAGGAATACAGATTTAAGGAGAGGAAAGCCATTGCAGATTCCTTCTCTATTAAAGAACAAACTTAAGGCAATGACGTGGAAACAGCTGAGCTGCAAATAATTCATCAGCTAATACAGAGATGGACAATTCCAAAGCAGAAATAACCCACTGTGTTCTAGTCACACTCTGAAGGTTTCTGCAAGAACAAGAAGAATCTGTAAGAGACTGACCACACAGTTGGGTGGAAACTGCTAAAATTGAGTTTCTTACAGAAAAGTAGAGCTCACACTGAATGTGAGAGAATTTTTCTCTATCAGCTATAAAAGCAATGTAAAATCAGGAGTTTGTTCTCCTGGACAGGGTAGTGAAGGAGCAGAGAGAAAATGAAGGCAAACAATCTGAGGTTCATGTGAACAGGTTTAGTGCAGCTTCTGAGCCTGGAAAAAAAATAACTGATGAGAGAACAGACCACAAATGTCTTTTTTTTCTAAATTCATAGGTCCCCATTTAGCAGTGGGAAGCGAGTGCAGAGGGGAAGGTGTCAGTTAGGTTTCCATGGATGTTCTTTTAAAGGTCACCTGGATTCACAGTGATGGAAAAATCTCCTCTGCTGGGGCACATGGAACAAGCAAGGAGCAATGAGGCAATCTGCAGATCACACAGACATCCTAATCTTTATGTGTGACAATATCATTTAGGCCTGCCAAGTAAGGCTGCCCACTGCTGAAAATTGATCTGCAAACTTTCAGTGCATCAAATTAATTGTTCTTTTCAAGGCCTTTATCCAGTCTCTTGAATATTTGATTATTTTCTGCTGTTAAAAGAGACAACATTATCTGCAGAGGAAGATCTGGCTCCTCTTGGATGGCTGCCCAGAGAGCCCTTCCCAAAGCCAAGTGAGCATATGGGAAGCAGTGGCTGGAGCAGAGTTCTAGGGAGCTCAGGACCAACAAACCAACCACAAAAAGAAGCTTGCAGAGCACAAACAGCGTGTGTGAAAAAAGCCAGCCCCGATCTGGCCACAAAGCTGCTCTAATAATTGACATAAATCATCAGCAGGGGATCCATCCAAACTTCCTCACCCATTCCCTCCCCCTGGCAACCCAGAGCACTTCAGCAGCACTGGGAGGTGGCAGAGCTGCCTGTCCAGCCCACAGCTCTCAGAGCAGCTCTTCCCTGCTGGGAACATTCAATGACAAAGTGCTGTGACATCTCAGGTGCTGGGAGGGATCCCTGTCTTGGGTTGCAATGCAGGATGTGACCAAAAGTCTGGATTCCATCACCAACTGCTGAAACCAGCTGGGACAATCATCTTTATCTTTCCCACAGCCCATCCTCCCTCCAGGAGATATCTCCTGTTAATGGCCAGTGAGTCCCAGGGCATGACTGATAAAATTCCATCATCCCACTGGGAGATGCTCCACCCAGGGGGAGGAGCCAAACATTTCCTACCCAGATAAAAACTGAGATTTGGAACGCCAGAGCAGCCTTTTCCACTGGATTCCAGAGGAAAACCAGAGCCTTCCACATCATCCCTGGAGCTTCAGAGGAAACTGCACCTTCTCCAGGAGCACTGCTCCAGCTGAGCCACATCTGCCCCTGCAGGAGGATGCAGCCACCATTGAATGGGACTGTGCCAACACCCTGACTGACTGACGGGTGTCAGCTTGGATTCTGACTCTGGCAGGGTTTGGGATTGTTCTGTGTAATACTACATTTCTATTTTAATTTTCCTAGTAAAGAACTGTTATTCCTAATTCCCATATCTTTGCCTGAGAGCCCCTTAATTTCAAATTTATAATAAATTGGAGAGAGGGAGTTTACATTTTCCATTTCAAAGGGAGACTCCTGCCTTTCTTAGCAGACACCTGTCTTTCCAACTAAACTCCCCAGCTGGGATGTTCAGAAAGCCCCCAGCACCCACAGGAAGGGTAAGCACCCAGTCCCACTGACCTCAGAGCCACACCAGGAGCTCAGCATTCAGCCCAGACCCTGAAGGAGAGCTGCTTTCCACATGTGCTCTGAAATCCTTACACCTTCATCAGAAAAGGCAAAGCTTTTAAAGGACCTGGTGTCAGGTGTCAACATCCCTTGGTGAAAGGTTTAAAGGACTTGATGTCAGTGAGGGTGAGAAAGCCACTGTCACTGCCACCACCTGCTCCTGCAGATCTGAGTGGCAGCAAATCCCAATATCTCAAGGTCTTTAATGTGATTTTTTTGGCAAATCTCACCATCTGTCCATCAGCTGTGTCACACAGGTAACGCTGAGCTCACCTCTGTGCTGTGCAGAAGGGCACTGATGCCTTGGGTTTTGGCTTTTATGTTTTTCAGAATCTCTGCTGCTTAGTGTGTAACTCTGAAACCTCATGTTAGGTGTTAGTTAGGTGTTAGTAAGTTCTCTTCACAGGAGAGTTAAACTAAACAATCCCTACCCAGCCAGAGAATCAAGGACAACTGGTACCCAAAAAGCAGAAACAACAGTGAGGGAAAGGAGGCTGAGACTTCACAGCCTGGGGCTGTGGTTGGATAATTGACTGCAAGATGTAAATGAACCAAAACTTATAAAAGTGTAAAACTCGTGACCAGGATCCATCTGGGATTTGATTTGGGTGCAGCCCCAGCCAGGCTCTTGCACTGCCCAAGGTGAATCCTTTCAATAAATTCCTATTTTGTTCCTTTTGCTTTGTCCAGTCTCTGTTCCAGCTCAGCCTTTCCAGGCAACAGCATGATACTTCCCCAGGGAGTATTTTTAAAAACACAAACCCTCTTCAACAATGAATTAAATTTCAGGTCTCATTCAATCTGGAGGAAAATGTCTGTACAACAGGGGTTTACACTCTGTACCTGAGCAGGAGGTTATATTCATCAGCTGCTCCAACAGTTGGTATCACCAGCTGCATTCTCTTTATGTTCTACTCTTTCATCAAAGAGCTGAATTTTAAATTTTGCAATATTTGAGCCTGTATTATAAGAGCCAACACAGGTACATTAATACAGAAAGGAGAAATGTTGTATTGAATTTAATTAAAATTACATGAGTTTGAATAGGGGACACTTTGAATATGCTGCAGAAGGTAGGCAAACAAAAAAAGACTAATAAAACCTAAACACGACCACTTAAGTGTTTCAGAAAAAAATAAAGACTGCTCAAGAGGGAAATTACAAGCCCAAGTATTACAGTGTTAGCAGAAACAACCATATTTTTTCAGAACTTAGTTTATTTCCAGCTACTGAACTGTGTAATGTGTAATTACAGGGCAGGGATTCAAATACAGTGTATTTGCTTCACCTAATACTGTAGAACATTAATGTGGCCCAACACACAAAACAGTTTCTTGGGGAGAACAGGGATTAGGAATCCCCTGCTACAGCTTTATTCCAAACAACAGTGGGGTTTTGCCATAATTCTCCATGGGTGCAGCTCCTGAAGGAGATTTCCAGGTAGGAATGGGCAGCCACTCCACCTGCACCCAGAAGGGCAGGGCTGAGGGCTGAAGGCATCAAAGCTGTAGATAAAAATCAATTTTTATCTGTCCTACTCAGAATAATAATTTGCAGCCTAATGGAAAGCTTTATTCATGCCAAAATAGTTAGAGGAGGTTTAATTTGTTGCTAAAGCAAAGCTTTGAGATAGTTCATTTTAATTAAAATACTTATAAAAACTGTTAACACTAGCAGAACTGAAGCTGTGCCCTGGAGCTCACACAAGGCAAGGTTTTACCTAAACCCTGTTGCTGGACAACAGTGAGACCAAAAAAAAACCTGCCAGGAGAGCACAGAAGGGCACATCAGCCCTTTGAACCCCAAAATCCAGGCTGCTCTCCTTCCCTGCTCTCAATAAAAGCTCAAGGGTGCTGAGCCTGCTGGGTTTGTCCAGTGTTTAACACCACGAGCCTGGGGACTGCCAGAGAGCAGAGAAATTATCTTTGCAGCAAAAGACAAGCAGTGTGTGACTAAGCCCTGCTTAGCCTTAGGAGGAGTCACTGCTGCAACTCTAAATACAGGGCCACATTTCCAAAATCACTCATTAAATGCATTTAAATAAATACTACTTCTGCACCACTCAGATGTCAGCATTTACACCTCAACTGCTTTTTTTAATCAAGCCTTCTTCCAAGCCTTGACACAACAGATAAGAAAATTAAGGTCTGCACAGGCTTCAGCAGCATCCCAGTAAATGGCTGGGTTTGCTGTTTGAGGCACATTTGTAAATTGGTACATTTTAGAATTGATACAGTCACACAGCTGGAGGACTCAGAAATGTTCTCCTTAATAGCACAGCAGCATTTCTTTGAACCTGCTTGGTTCTGGGTATTTATGAGCCTTTGACTCACCGACTGTGCCTCCCTGACAGTCTTTTAACACAAATTGCTGCTCTGGATGAAGAGGGCACAGCTGTGGCTACAGCCCCAACACACCAGGAGCTTGTTTTGCCTTTGACTTCGTTTATTGGTGATTGAAGGCACTGCCATCCTGCTGGTGACAGACACCTGTGACAGACACAGCTCCAGCAGACCTTGGAAACAGCTTCTGCTGAGGCTCCAGAGAGCTGCCTGTGCCCTCTGCTCTCCCCTGGAAGAGAAAATGTCGTGTGCAGCATCACCCAAATCACTGATGGGGAGCTTCCAGCCATCCCCTTAACTGGATTTTATCTGCAGCTATCATTGTTTGCATTCAAATATCCACAATTTGAGTGTCTGGCCAAAGCTTTACAACAGGCAGAATAAACATTGTGCAGGTGCTTTCTCTCCTGCCCTCTCTCCAGCCAGCTGACAGAATTGCCAGGGGTAAAAGGATTAATGCACAACCACCTCTGACAAAGAGATGGGGAGGAAAAACCCCCAAACAACACCCACCTGCAGCCAGCTGAAGGAATCAGATTTTTCCTCCTGAGCTCACAGGGTTTCTCCCAAGTCCCTGGACAAGATAAAAATCAAGATATTAACAGCTGAATGAGATTTTAAACCATCCCCATGCCCTGATCAGTGTTCACAACCCCACTCCAGCAACCACCCAGTCTGAGCCACCCGAAGACACCAGATTTTTCCTCCTAAACTCCTGAACTTTCTCCCAGTTATCTGTAAAAGGTAAAGATCAAGCCATTATCAGCTGGACAAGGTGTTAAACCATCCCCATGCCCTCCTAACTACCCACACACCTACCCCAGCAGGGCAGCCAGATCCAGCCATGCTGCATTTGCTGGAGAGGGGGAATCCCAACTCCAGGATTTTGTGGCTGTGCCCAAAACAATCTGCACTGCAAAAATCTCAGGGCAGGCAGATCTTTATCTGTGCAGCACCACGAGAGCTGGTGGAGCATTTCCAGCCTCCTAATAGATTCTAGAAACTGGCAGAGCTTAGCAGAAGTCTCTTGCCTCGCTCTGCTAAGAATTAATAAAATTTAATGAAGCCAGTGATGTGCTGTAGCAGATGGTTCAATGTATTTAAAGTTCAGCCTTGGATCAGCCTTGTCCATGAGAACATGGAAACACAAAGCAGACTAAGAGGGCAGCAAGTCCCTGCTGTGCCTTCCCAATTCCCCTCGATGAAAAAAGCCCTGAGTGCATCCCCAGCCCTGACAAGATGTGAGAAATGTTAATGGAAGGAGCTGTGCTTCCTACAATGGTTTCATTATTAGCATCAAACAATGCATTAACATTTGTTTTATTAATGGAAAAAAATATAGTTTAATAGCCTAATCCATTGCTAGCAGTGCAAGGCAGAGCTTAATCGAAATTTTGTTCTTTGGGATTTTTTTTTAACCTGCAAAGCAGACCATGCAATGCTTGGGCTAAACAATTGTATCTGTAATCACCAAAATTTACTGTATCCCCTTCATTACTTGTTTCCTCTCCAAAGCAATATTCCTGCAATGTTTAATTAAGCAGTGCATTACAGATTCATCAAGTTTACAGCAGAAACAAGTATATATGGAGAAATCTCTCCATTGTGAGCAAGAATATTTTTTATTGCTTACAACCTAAATAATGGAAGGTGTTATTTGTGTTAGTTACCCAGCAAGACTTAGATTTCAAGACTCATTTCTTTCAGGAAGTCTCTGTCTTTTAAAACTGGTCTTGCATTAAAGACACACAAATAGATTTACCCTGCTTTGACAGCCACACTTCCAGCTGCTGCCATTCCCACAACAGGAGCTGACACTGGGAACAAACAATCCTAATGGCATCCAGGTGGCTGGGCCAGTCAATTACCCAGAAATGTTTGGGATTTCTTTTTGTTTTCAGAGCAAAACAACCAGGTCTGATGGCAGGGAGGTTGGAACTTGGGGTTTGGTCTTGAGGATCCCTCTCAACCCAAACCACTCCATAATTCTCTAAAAAATATTTTCATTTATTGGAATTCCATCTCAAGCAGTATTTAGTTCACTCTTTGCCCCAGAATTTTGTTGCTTTGAGCATCTCTAAGCCCAGAGTTCAATTTTTAAACAAACAAAAAAAGTCACAAATTTAAGACAAAAATTCAAATTTAAAGGAAAATATAAGAATCCCTTAATGGGGGGTTATCAAAGGACACACTCAAAACACTTCATTCAATCAATCTTGGATTGAGGGTGGTGCTGGCAGAGTCAATCAACTGCTGGCATTTCAATCCTACCACAGAGTTTGGCTTCAACCGTGGAATGTTTTATAAGGCTTAGGAAAAAAAAAAATAGGAATAAGTTAATAGGGACTGCTAGACTATTTTCAGCTTTCCAGATTCCATTTCCAAGCTGATGTCACTGCCCACATTATCTCTTGACATCCCGTGGGCTCATGCAGTGACTTGACAGGAGAGAACCGAAGGGCGAAGGCAAATTTCACATCTGAAAAAGACAGAAAATTCATTCTGGCACATTTTTTCCATACCAATGCCTCAAGAGCAAGCAAGGCTCTGTACAGCAATATCCAGGTGAAGGATTACAAAGTCTCACCCTTTGCTTGTTCAAATTATAACTTTCCACCTATGCCAAAAGCCCCAGCTGAAAATTCCCTTTACATCAGCAGTAAGTAACATACTGTCTCCCAAACATAACTTTTCCCAGTACAAGGAAATCAATTAGAGCTGTCACTTGGCAAAAAAAACATAAAGTTCATTGCTTGAACTGAGCTGCCTCCCATCTGCTTTCCCCAGAAACCAGGAAAAACCCGAGGAACACCACGGATGAGATTGCAATTTGGCTTCACTTCCCTGCCCCGCTGCGAGGCTCAGCTTCATTCTGACTCTCTACCCAGAATGACTCCTCTGAAATGCATTTGGGTTTCAACATCCTGCTCCACACATCGTCCTTGGGAGCCAGTTTTAGTCATGGAAAAGCTGTGTGAGCGTGGAGCTCAGTGGCACGGCTCAGCCAAGTGCAGAGCTAAAATTAAAACTTGCATGGGAGGGACGTAGGTGACATCAGACTTTCTGCTGCTCTCTTTAATGGATTGCTCCTGACTGTCTGATGCCAAAGCCAGTGTGATATCCCAACAGCAGCTCTTTTCCTTCCCAGCCCTCCTTTTTCAGAGCAGTGTCACCCTAATTGGTGATTAACCACCTTGCTCGGCGCTGGACACACCAAGACATGAACTGATCGTGGCTCCAGTGATCTCAGGGATGTCACTGGTGCTGGAAATCTGACAGCTCTGCTTGACACAGCCTCAGGGGCTGGCTTGTGGTGCCACATCTTCCACTTGCAGGCAAGCAGAGTTTAGGATTCCATAAGGTACTGCCAGCTTTTCCAGCTACATCCTGATTTTCCTCTCTTTTTTTGCCAAGACTCTCCTTGCTACCCATTTGTAAAGGTTTCAAGCCCTTGATATCAGCAAATAAAAGGGTGAATCACAGAATTACAGAGTGTTGGGTGGAAAAGGACCTTAAAGCCCATCCAGCCCCACCCCTGTCATGGGCAGGGACGCCTCCCACTGTCCTTGGACACATCCAGGGATGGAGCAGCCACAGCTCCTCTGGGATGTCACAGATCAGAGTTCTTTGCACAGCCACAAGACAAAGGCAGTCCCTGCCCACACAAACATCTCTATACCCCTTATAACTCGAAATAAACAAAGGAAGGTAAATTCACATGACAAAAATGAATCCAGAACATCCAAGCTGGAGCTGGCTCAGCACCATCCTGAGAGAAATGAGAATTGTGCACTAAAAAACTCCTTGCCCCATGGAGTGACAAAAAAACTCCTTCCCCCTTCCTTGCTGCCCACAGCTCTGGTTGTTGCCCATGTCCCAGAACTCTGTCTTTCCTCTCAGAGCTTGTTCCAACATCTCAAATGATCCTTATGGGTCTCTTCCAACTCAGGATATTTTATTCTTCTACAATAAAACTGTAGGTTTACAAGGAGTCTGGATTTCTTTGGTGCTTCCCTTCAAAAATGCCCATCCCCTCACCCCTGTGCTATTCCTTGGCACTGAAGAATTTGTGCAATAAAACACTGAACAACAAACAGGAACCCCCACTGTGAAAGGAAAGATGGAAGCAGAACAGATAATCTGTCCCCAGGTACATTAGGCATTTAATTTAAATTGTTTGGGTTTGTTTTCTCATGTTTACATCCTCAAGCAATTTAAGATTGGCCCAGGTCTGACAGAAGGGAAATATTGTTTATGTCATACAAATCACTAAACCATAAGCAATTTCATTAAATGTTTCTACACTCATGGAGCAAATGAGAAAACAGCTTGTTGAGTTTTACTGAAATCTTTGTTTGCACACAGAAATTCTCAGGTTAATATAGGCAAAATCTGGTGCAGCAGCAGATCTTTGCCATGGCATTGATAAGGATATCTTACAGTAGGATTGATAATTATTTGCAAGAGTATTGATAAATATTTGATTAAAAATTATAGTGAAATTTGATAAAAATCACAGTAGGATGGATAAGGAGAGCTAAAATTCTTAACTGTAAAAACCCAGGGATATTGTGCTTGAAAATAAAGTGTTATTTCCTTGTTTTATCTGATTACCAATAGGCTTTTTTACCTGTATGGAACAGGAGGGGAAATTCCAATGTGTAACAATCTAAACAGGAAGTTTCTTGAAATGATAAATAAAAAGCCACTCAGTAAACCACTAAACCCAGTAATGTAAAAATGAGTTTATAAACACAAAAATTGGGTCTTTTCGCTGCAGTGGGGTCCATTAGGGTTATTTCTGGGTGCTGCAGGTGGTCAGCTGAGGAGATGCTGTTTTTTAAGGCCCTTTAACATGTAGGGAAAGACTCTGCTCAAGGATTTCTCAGAAACTGGGATCCACCTGCTGATGCTGCTGCCCAGTGTATCCTGCTGTCTTGGGTTGCAATGCAGGATGTGACCAGAAATGTGAATTCTGTCCCCATCTGCTGCAGCCGGGTGGGGCAGTGACCCTGATCTCCTGGCACATATTATCTGCTAATGGGCCATCTTTAAACCAGCTGGGCAACCATCTTTATCTTCCCACAGCCCATCCTCCCTCCAGGAGATATCTCCTGTTCATGGCCAGTGAGTCCCAGGGCATGACTGATAAAATTCCATCATCCCACTGGGAGATGCTCCACCCAGGGGAGGAGCCAAGCCTTTCCTACCCAGATAAAAACTGAGATTTTGGACAGCAAGGTACCTTCTTTCCACTGGATTCCAGAGGAAAACCAGACCCTTCCACATCATCCCTGGAGCTTCAGAGGAAACTGCACCTTCTCCAGGAGCACTGCTCCAGCTGAACCACATCTGCCCCTGCAGGAGGATGCAGCCACCATTGAATGGGACTGTGCCAACACCCTGACTGACTGACGGGTGTCAGCTTGGATTCTGACTCTGGCAGGGTTTGGGATTGTTCTGTGTAATACTGTATTTCTATTTTAATTTTCCTAGTAAAGAACTGTTATTCCTAATTCCCATATCTTTGCCTGAGAGCCCCTTAATTTTTCTTCTTAGTCCTTTAGCCCCATCTAGTGCTAAAGCCAAATAAAAAGCTTGGTTCTTTAAATAAGCTGAATAAAAAAACCTTTTCCCCATCCCTGGAAGTGCCCACGGCCAGGCTGGACAGGGTTTGGAGCACCCTGGGGTAGTGGAAGGGGTCCTGGCCCATGGCAGGGGTGGCTTTAAGGTCACTTCCAACCCAAATCAGTCTGGGATTCCTTCACCAGCCCAAACTGGTCTTCAAAGTCCAAACCAGAGCATGGCTTCTTTGCTTTGTAGGGAATCCTCCATCTCCTGGGTTTCTGCAGGGGAATTTGGTGAAAGCAATGTCCAGGACAAAAGGGTTTTGCAGCCTGTGGGAATTGAAAAGTATCAGGCAAAACCCAAAATCCTCTGGTTTAGTAAGCAGCAGGGTCTGGCAACCCTGCACAAATCTGTTCTGCATTCTGCCTCCTCCAAAATTCACAACATACGAAATGTTCTTACACCCCTAAATACAAATTGCTTGGAAATACTGCATTTTTCAGCTCTCTGGTGCTAATTATGGTGTAGGAAAACCTTTTCTTCCCTCCAGGATAAATGTCTTTTGGTAGAAGCATTATTTAGAAATGGGAAATTTGAAAACCAGTACATTTACAAGTCAGAGCTTCTGTTCTCCTTCCCATCACTTTGCCCTGGATGCAAACAGAGATGAAGGGGGTGGACACATCACCCTGATATTGGCATCAAAATCTACATTTATTTCCTAACATTTGCTGAAACCTTACAGAGCAGTGACAAGCACAAGAGCAGAAATGCTCTGCCTGTTACAACATGAGTCTTGGTTTTTATTTTCCTGCCTTGAACACGAGATTTGATCATCCATTATCAACCCCTGGGGCTGCACAGGTTTGTCAAATCTCCCAGAGCAAACACCCACTGCAGCAAAGCAGGAAATTTGGGAAGAAGCCTTCTGTGGTTTGCACTCCCAACATATGAATTTGGTCATTTCACTTGGGAGAGTTGGGGTAGTCCTTACCTATAAATAAACTTTATTTGAAGTCCTGCAGATTTCTGGGCTGAGTATTCTGTTCTATCTCAGATTTCCTGTATCCACACTGACACTCAACTGCTCACTGTGGAAACAAATGTAGCGTGCTCTGGGTAATTCCCTGCATAATTTAAGCACTAATTAAACAAAATGGATTTTTATCATGGTTCTTAAATATTTACCCAGTGCAAGGAGCATCCCTGAACAGCAGACACCTCAACAAACATGCAGGAACATGGCAGTGATGCAATATTGTGCACTGAATTATTTAACACAAGAGAAGGGACAGCAGCAGCCCAGGGAGCAAGAGCATGCAAACCGACTCCAATTTTATCAAAGTTATTAAATCTTGTTCTAATTTTTTCTTTCTTCAGATAAATGTGGGAAGGAAGGGCAGATCTTTGGTAGAGTGCTGCCCACAGTGTCATCAGCACAACCCTGAGCTCAGAGGGAAAGGCTCAGAGAGGGGGATTGAGCACTGCTGGAAAGTCAAATTGGACCAAACCTAAATTGCATGATGAGTATCTTCTAATTATTAATTATTAAATTATTAAATATTAAAATTATTATTCCTACTCACAACAAAACCTTTGGCTCTCACCAACAGATGAATCCTCCTCTCCACCATGGAGAAAATTCTCCAGCAGTTCAGAGGACCAGCTGACATTTCTAACTCTGCTCACAGAAAATCAGCCTTGGTTTCCCTTTGGGAACTGGCCTGCAGGAAAACCATGCACAACAAAAACAAGCTGAAGCTGCAGGTTTTTGCTCCTTCCCATCTTACATTTGCCACATGTTTCAGGGTGTGATCAAGCCTCGTGCCCTGATCTGCTTCACTCCAAAACAGGACTTGAGTTCAGCACTGGACACACACAGATTGGAGGATTAATATGAAACCAGCCAGTCCCACATTGTTGTGTTTGCCAAAACCTTCCCCACAGCAGCATCCAGACAGGATTAGGTACCTACACAGATTTATTTTTTTTTTTTTTTCTAAAAGCCAAGCATATTTTGGCAGCTGAGCTGTGCCAGGGCTGGCAGCATCCCTTCTGCATTCTCACTGCCCAGCTGAGGCAGGGCTGGTGCCCATCAGAGGGCTCTGGCTTTGTTTCAGCACAAAATCACTCAAAACATCTGCAGGGCTGCTTGAAGGAACTTGTTTGACAGGCTCTAAGACACACCAAGGGTGTTTCAGCCACCAAAAGCATCAGTGTTAGAGGGAGCCCAAAGAAAGGCCATGGAATCCTGCTTAGGAAAAGCAGACAGCAGTTAAGGAATATTTCAGTGCTGGGTATAGCTGCAGGCTGACATTGCTGTGTAAACATTAATATTTAATAGCATTTAATTCAAAATCAACTTCTCTGGCCTCTGTTACAGCGAGCTAATATGTTAAATCTGACAGTGAAGTTTTCCCAGATCCTTTTGAACAGGGAGAATTTCCACAGCAAAGCTTTTAAATGGTGAGAGCTGTTAGCAGGAGAGAAGTGTGTGAGTGCCAGAGTGTGTCAGGGAAAAGGATATCAGGTAAACAAACTTCTTAAGGGTAATGAAAATGCAATTTTAAACGGTTGTTGAACCCAATATCAAGAACAGCAGGGAAAACCTCCATCTAAGACATTTTATTTTGCAGGATGTCAGACAAGCCCTGCACCTGTTGCAGGTTTTGCATAATTTCCATGTCTCCTTATTTGTCCTTCCCTGGGAGCTCTTGGGTGGAAACACATTGGATTCTCAGGCAGGTTCCTGAAGAGCTTTATTCATGTCAGAGTCAGGTTTGTGCCCTATTTCTCCCTGTGGCTCCTATGGGCACCTCCAGGAGCATTTTGGTGTTTCCTGGGGAGCAGGGAATTCCCTGGGAGCATCCTCAGACTACTCTGAGGGAGCCACGTGTGTATTTTGGGGGAAATTCACACCTGGCACTTGCCAAAGATTCCTCCCAGGCATCTGCAGCCACTTCTTGGTCTCTTCTGGAGGCAGAGGAGTTCCCAGATCCCTGCTCCCAAGCAGGTCCATCTCTTCCCTTTTTTCCCACTGCAAATTGGGTGATTGCTCTTCTCCTTTTTTTTTTTTTTTTTTTTTTTTTTTTTTTTTTCTTTAACTTTGCTGCTTTCCTGTATTCTGAGGATCAGCTGTGTTGAGGATCTCCCATCTCCTTCCCTAGTGGGAGCTGTCCCTGCCCAAGGCAGGGGTTTGGAACCAGCTGGTTTTTATGGTCCCTTCCAACCCAAACCATTCTGGGATCCTGCCATTCTAACCCTTGACAGAAACATCAGTCTGATCCCCATTTTTTTTTTTCCACCAAACAGCTAAAAATCACGAGTTTGGAGAGCCTCCTTGTGCTGTGGGGTTTGCTCTGGAGCCAGGTGAAGTCCCAGGTGAGCTGTGCAGAGTTTCCTAGAGCAGAGAGCTGGGATGGGGCAGCTCCTGCACTGTCCCAGCACATTTGGGGCTCCCCTGGAGACAGTGGAATGTTGGGGGTAGAAGCCTCCCATGAGGTCACACAGCCCCTGAGGAGCCCCAAAGTTCCCTGAGGAGTCCCACAGCCCCCTGAGGAGTCCCACAGCCCCCCAGGGGTCACACAGCCAGGCTGTGGTGGGCAGTGCAGGCACCTGCAGCCTCACCATGGCATGGACACGAACAGCCCTGAAAATCCTGCTGCCCCTGGCCATCCTGGTAGCCCTGGGAGCCCTGCTGGCCCCCGGGGACGAGTGTTCCCCTGATGAGTCAGAGCCATCAGACCAAGGTAGGTGGGCAGGGAGGGGCAGTGGGGCAGGACACAGCTCCCTTCGAGGGGCATTTAGCTTTCAATATCTTGTTGACAGGAAATTTTAACACTTTTTTTGGCTGATGCTCAGCTGTGCAGCAGGGCAGAGACTCAATGGGTGGGGCTGAGGGATGGTCCCAGAGAATTCCCAGAGCCCTGAGCTGCTTCCAAGAGCGATGCCAGCAGGATTGCTGGGGCTGGGTTCAGCTCCTGGCAGCTCCTGCACACTTTGTTTTGGGTCAGACACCTGGCACATGATTGCTCCAGAGGGAAGAGACAAACACATCCACAGAGCCATTCCATGTTCCAGCAGTTCCTGCCATGAAAAGTACATGGAAATATTTCACTTGAGCTCCTCTGTCCTGTTCACAGGCATGGATGGAGGCAGTGGAGATCCAGAGGCTGGATCTGACTCTCCTGGATTCTACACGAGTTTTGATTTGTTTTGGGAGCTGCCAGCTCAAGGCCCAAATGTGAGTGAGGCATCTCCTGCAGGTAAGAGAGTCCATCCTTGCCTGGGTGTGCCAGGTCACTCTGTGACCCCCTCCCCGTGCTGCTGGCACAGGGGATGTCACAGAGTGTGGTGGCAGCTCCTCGTGGGGTCTGGTGTCCCTGAGCTTCCCCAGCTCCCCAGCCAGAGCAGCACGAGGGTCCCTGGTCAGCCCTGGCCACAGCCCAAGAGCTGATTCCAGGGATTTCTCTGGTGGAAGTTTTTCCTTCTTTCCCTTCAGGTCAGAAGAACGAAACTGGATTGGGAAACATTTCCTGGCCATTAATAGAACAGCCTGAATTCCTGACTTTGCTGAAGGAAAGGCTTTCAGGTACAAGTGACTCTTAACCAGAGGAGCTGGGGAGCTGTGCTCTGATTGCCATGAGGAAGGGAGGTTTGGAATTCAGCTGGGACTCACACTTTCTCTCTGAAGTGCTGGAGCCTGAGCCTGTGGACCAGGAGGTACCTGAGGCAGTGCCAGTCCCTGAGGGAAACAGTGAAGCCCTTGAGCCAACAGGTGAGTCCTTTAACCATCCCTCAGGTGGAGCTGTGGCCATTCCTGTGCCAGGGACACAAATTCAAACCCCCTGTGTGTGCCCACACACCCTCTCCCACCCCACTCCCAGAGCTTTGGGCATTTCCTCCAGGTGTGGATGAGAGATTCAGCAGGGCTGAGGACGCCAGGACAGACCCAAGCCCTGACCCCAAGTTTAGCATAGCTGATGCTAAACTCACCTTGTGTGCCTTTGTGAGAGCCTTCTTCGTGTTCTCTATGATCTGCACCCTGGTTACCCTGCTGCTCTTCAAAATAACCCCTGCATGGGCAAAGTGCATAAAAAAGTGAGTGAAAGTGCATTAAAAAGTGTGGGGTGGGAAGGGGTGGCCAAAAATGGCTGAAAATATGAGACGTTTCTGGGATTACCAAATTTTGGTGCTGGGTGCTGAAAATGCCATGAAGCGTTTCTGGGATTGCCAAATTTTGGTACAGAGTGGGTGAATCTGGCATGAGACATTTCTGGGATTGCCAAATTTTGGTACAGGGTGGGTGAATCTGGCATGAGACACTTCTGGGATTGCAAAATTTTGGTGCTGGGGGGGGCTGAACCTGGCAAGAAGCATTTCTGGGAATGCCAAATTTTGGTTCTGGGTGGCTGAAAATGCCATGAGACATTTCTGGGATTGCCAAATTTTGGTGCTGGGTGGCTGAACCTGCCAAGAGGCATTTCCAGGGTTGCCAAATTTTGGTGCTGGGTGGGTGAAAATGCTGTGAGATGTTTCTGGGATTGCCAAATTTTGATGCTGGGGGCCTGAAACTGGCAAGAGGCATTTCTGAGAATGCCAAATTTTGGTGCTGGGTGGTTGAACCTCCCATGAGATTTTTCCAGGACTGCCCAATTTTGGTACAGGGTAGCTGGACCTGCCATGTGGCCTTTCAGTGGAGCTCTGGATGCCCAGCTGGTCACTGGCCAAACTTAGCAGAGATTTGTGCTGGGAGCTGGTTCCCTGGGCTCTGCCCAGAGCTCTGTGTGCCCACAGCTCCTGGGTGTTCACAAAACCTTATGGGATGCCCAGCACAGCTCCACATCCTCACACCAGCCCAGACCCAGCCATGGCAGGGCTCCAGCAGCTTCTCTCTCTCCACAGGTGCCTCATGTATTCCAGACCCAGTTCTGAGCTCCCAGCAGACAAGGAATTAGTAGTAGAAGTCTAAATAAAGATAAAGAGCACAGTGGTCTGTGGAAAAGTTTTGGATTGGAAGGAATTCCATTCTCTGGAGGCTCCACATCCAGCTCCCCCCATCACAAGCAAGACCCAGCCCTGTTAGGGCTCAAAAATGATCCCAGGGCTGCAACAGCTTCCTGGAACAGAAACCCTTTGAAATTTGGGGATTTTCTCCCCCTCATCCTGGAGGGGAAAAGGCTCCAGGAGACCTTGTTGTGACCTGTCAGTGGATGAAGGGGGTCATGGGAAAGGCACAGAGATATTTCTTTAGCAGGGTCTGCAGTGCCAGGGGTGAGGGTTTTACCCTGCCAGGGGATGAGGTCAGATGGGATATTGGGCAGGGAATGTTCCCTGTGAGAATGGAATTCCAGAGCAGCTGTGGCTGCCCCTAGATCCCTGGAAGTGCCCAAAATCAGTTTGCAGCACCCTGGGACAGTGGGAGGGTGGCAGGGGTGGCACTGGAAGGAATTTAAAATCCCTTCCAACCCAAACCATTCCATGGCCCTAAGCAATGTCAGATAGGCAATGTAGGAAATTTCCACAATTAAAGCAAATTTTCAAAGCATTGAGCAGCTTTGATGTCTTTTACCAGCATTTAATAATTGATTAACATGGGACATTAACACCTTAAGTATATGTGGCCATATCCCATATTTTAACTGAATTCAAAACATGAAATGAGACAAAACCAGTCCTGAGTAAAAGAACAGGGTGATCACCTTACCTGAAAATACACAATGCTATAAAAGCCAAATGGAAACTCACTAGAATTCTCATAAAACACAGTGCAATTTTGAATACTGCATAAAAGCATTTACAGGTGCCTCTTTCTGTAAAAATATCCCCTATTTACAGAGACTCTTAAAGTGAACTCTGTGCTGGAGGTTTTTTAGGGAAAATTGAGATAATAAAATACAGTGGGAAAGGTAAATTGTTTACTTTGAAGGCATTTGTTGAAACTACCAGCTTCAGGACAAATGGATGTTGCAGGTGTGCAAAGCATGGGTTGTGCAATAGAATAAATTAAATAAATAAACAATTAATTCTGTTTAATTTGCTAGTCTGGGATTTTTCTTCTGATAAAATCAGTGTGGTAGTGGTGGGCACTGCTGGGAGAAGGATGCATGGAGTCAGGAGCAGCACTTGGAATGGGGTCTCAGTCAGGAATCCCACACTGTGTGGGGCTCCCTGCTCAGGGGACAGACCTGGCAGTGGCCTCCAGCCTCTCCTGGAGGTCAGGACACTGCCACAAGGACACAATGGACACAAGGACACAGTGGACACAAGGACAAAATGGACACAAGGACAAAATGGACACAAGGACACAGTGGACACAAGGACAAAATGGACACAAGGACAGCTCTTGCTCTCTGCAGCAGCACTTTGTTCTCAGCCTTTGCCAGACCCTCCCAGAGGGGCTTTGTTTTCCCAGTGGGGATGCAAAGAGAAGCCTTGTGCTGAGTCAGGCTTTCTCCAACCCCAGAGATGCTGTGTTCTGAGGCTCCTTGCTGTTGGAAAAGGAGGTGGATCATCTCAGCCCTGGAGATGGATCAGTGGTGGAACCTTGGCCATGGCGCCCAGCAGAACTGGAGGATTTTTGAAGATTTCCTCTCTAACTCTGCACTCCCAGGAGGAAGCACAGAATGGCAGCTGCTGTTCCAGCCATGTCCCTGCTTTGCCTCCTCAGGTGCTGCTCACTCCACCCAGGGCCAGGGGCCCCTGGAGACCTTTTCTCTCTTCTTCAGCACGGGCGGGGCGCCCTGCAGGGACAGGGGGGGCAGCAGGCGGGAGGACTCGAACCTGTACCCTGCCAAAATGCTCCTCTGGGGCTCTTTGAGCACGGACCAGAAGGCCTCAGGCCTGGCTCTCAGGCCCTGTGCTGCCTCAGCCCCTCGCTGCTGCACGATGAACACCTTGTGCTCCGGGGCTTTCCTGCCCTGGCCACCCCACAGCACTGCTGTGCCCTCAGCAGGCACTGCCCTTTCTCCTCCTCTGCCACAAAGAAGTCTCTTTTCTCTTTCTCTCTCAAGGAGATATTTCACTTCTTCTCTTTTGAGACAAAACTTTGCTCCTTCTCTTCCAAGGGGAACTTTCTTTTGTCCTTTTCTTCTGGGAGAAACTTTATTTTCTCCTGTTTTGGGGCGAGCTTTCTTTTCTCCTTCACTTCCAGCAGCATCTTTTGCTTCTTTTTCTCTTACTCGTAGAACTTTTTTTTCTCCTTCTCTTCTAGAAGAATCTGTGTTTTGTTCTTCTCTTCTGTGAGAATCTTTGCTTTTTCCTTCTCTTCCAAGACGAGCTTTTTCTCCTTTTCTTCCAAGAGATTCCCTTCTTTCTCCTCCTTTTCCAAGTTGAACTTTCTTTTCTACATCTCTCCCAAGAGGAGCTTTTTCTCCTTCTCTTCCAAGTGATTCCCTTCTTTCTCCTTTTCCAAGTTTAACTTTGTTTTCTCCATCTCTCCCAAGATGAGATTTTTCTCCTACGAGAGATTCCCTTCTTTCTTTTCCAAGTTGAACTTTCTTTTCTCCATCTGTCCCAAGACGAGCTTTTTCTCCTTTTCTTCCAAGAGATTCCCTTCTTTCTCCTCCTTTTCCAAGTTTAACTTTGTTTTCTCCATCTCTCCCAAGAGGAGTTTTTTCTCCTCCTCTTCCAAGAGATTCCCTTCTTTCTCCTCCTTTTCCAACTTGAACTTTTTCTCTGTCTCTCCCAAGACGAGCTTTTTCTCCTTCAAGAGATTCCCTTCTTTCTTTTCCAAGTTGAACTTTCTTTTCTCTGTCTCTCCCAAGAGGAGTTTTTTCTCCTTCTCCTCCAGTAGATTCCCTTCTTTCTCCATCTTTTCCAAGTGGAACTTTCTTTTTTCCATCTCTCCCAAGATGAGCTTTTTCTCCTCCAAGAGATTCCCTTCTTTCTCCTTCTTTTCCAAGTGGAACTTTCTTTTCTCCATCTCGAGAGAGAGAATCTTTTCTTTCTCCTCTTCCTCCTCTGCCCCTCTCTGTTGCTGCTGCCTCTTGGTCACTCTGCTTCAGCTCTTGGCCCTTGGGCACAGGTTTGCCCTTGGCTGGGTCAGTCACTGGCTCCTTTTTTCCAGCAGCAGCCCCTGGCATCACTGACAGCTTCCTGGAAGGACAGAACAGGAGGGGTCTGGGTGGGGCTGGGAGGGGTCTGGGGCCACGTTCTGCCCACAGGAATCCCACAGGAATTCTACTTTCCCCTCAGCTGAGGGCTGTGCCCAGCTCAGGAAAGGAAGCCCCTGGCTGGAACCCTTGTCTGTCCCCATGCACAGCTCCAGCTGTCATGAGGGGCTCTTCTGGAGGGATGGAGAGGAACCAGCCCTGTGACATGGGGGGTCCCAGCAGCCCCAGTCTGTCTGGTGGATGTACTGGGGAGCAGCTCTGGATGAGGAAAAGTCCCCGTGCCCTGAGCTCCAGGCTCACCTGACCCCAGAGCTCTGCCTCATCTCCATCACCTCCTCATCCCCAGGCTGCTCTCCTGCCTTGGCAGTGGAGCCCTGGCGAGCAGGCACGGGCAGGCCAGGATGTGTCCCTGGAATCAGGAAGGACAGAGCTGGTGAGAACAGCACAGCTGTGATGCTGCTGGCCACAAGTGACACGTGGTGATGCTCAGGCCTCTTCCCAACACATCCAAGAGGGAATTCCCACTCCCCTCCCATGGCACCCTCCCATCCATAGTGCCAGGTTTGGGACAGAGTCTCTTCTGGAAGCAGAGGTAATTTCCAGGAGCAAGTAGGGGCCCTCAGATCTCCAACCTCCTGCTGAACCAGGGATGAGCATCTTTGGCACCTCCCAGCCCAGGGCTCAGCTCTTGTGGGTCCAACCTTAGGAGAAAAAGCTGGCACCAAGCTTTGGTACAATCAGATGCTTGTGACAATCTCCCATCAGATCACAGCCACCAGTTGCCTGTGCTATGGAAACGAGCAGGGAGCTGCTTTACCTTCCATGCTTCGCCTGATGGGTGGCAAACCTGTAATGTCCCTCTTGTCCTCCCCAGGAACAAATCCAAAGTCCTTGAGCTGATCCCTGGACAGTAATGTGTGCAGAAGCGTCTGTTCAAAGCTGGAGACAAAGAGACAACGTGGTCCTGACCCACATCCCCACCAGCCCTGGCCCCTTGCCACCATCACCTGCTCACAGGTGAGTTGGGCAGTCAGGTAAAGGCCATTGTTCTCCCAAGTGAACTGTCCCCAACCCCAAGGACTGTCCTGGGAAATAGGGTCACCCAGGGAGGGATTCCTGGCCATGATGGGGAAGCAAGGGTTGCCTAAAACACTCCCTCTGTCCCCTCAGGTCTGCCCACAGGGATGATGAGCAGGCAGACAAAAACAAGAGTCAGTGCTCTGCAGGACTGTTGTGGTCATGAGGAGAAACTGCTCGCAGACCTCTCCAGAGACCTGCCAGGGTGTTTGACTCACTTGGGGAAGACGATGACACGGCCAGAGAAGCTCAGGGAGGTGATGGGCACGTCCCGGGACACCACCATGTCCAGCTGCTGGAGAGCCTGCAGCACAGAGATGTGAAGGTGTCAGCACATCCTCAGTGTGGCTGAGGAACTCAGGAGAGGAGGAGTTCAGGAAGGCAGAGCAGCTGGAACCACACTCCTGCCTGGCCAGAGCCCCTGGCCCCGTCCCAATGTCCATATGCCAGCAATGCTGGTTGTGTTGGGTTGATGTGGCCAGAAATGTGAATTCTGTCCCCATCTGCTGCAGCCGGGTGGGGCAGTGACCCTGATCTCCTGGCACATATTATCTGCTAATGGGCCATCTTTAAAACAGCTGGGGCAGTGTTCTTTATCTTCCCACAGCCCATCCTCCCTCCAGGAGATATCTCCTGTTAATGGCCAGTGAGTCCCAGTGCATGACTGATAAAATTCCATCATCCCACTGGGAGATGCTCCACCCAGGGGGAGGAGCCAAACATTTCCCACCCAGATAAAAACTGAGATTTGGAACAGCAGAGCAGCCTTTTCCACTGGATTCCAGAGGAAAACCAGAGCCTTCCACATCATCCCTGGAGCTTCAGAGGAAACTGCACCTTCTCCAGGAGCACTGCTCCAGCTGAACCACATCTGCCACTGCAGGAGGATGCAGCCACCATTGAATGGGACTGTGCCAACACCCTGACTGACTGACGGGTGTCAGCTTGGATTCTGACTCTGGCAGGGTTTGGGATTGTTCTTTGTAATACTGCATTTCTATTTTAATTTTCCTAGTACAGAACTGTTGTTCCTTTTCCCATATCTTTGCCTGAGAGCCCCTTAATTTCAAAATTAATTATAATAATTTGGAGGGAGGGGGTTTACATTCTCCATTTCAAAGAGAAGCTTCTGCCTTTATTGGCAGACACCTGTCCTCCAAACCAGGACACTGAGGAACTGCTGTGGGTGTGCCCAAGCAGGGGGGAAACAAAAGGCTGACCTTGAGCGTAGCCTTGTCCTTGATGCTCTTCCCAATCACTTTCTTCAGGAAGTCCAGGTAGAATCTCGTTTGCACCGTGCTGCCTTCGATGAGGAGCACACCCACGTCCTTCAGGACAAAGGCAACGCTCACGCCCTTCTCCAGGCAGTGGTGCAGCAGGGATGTGGTGCCAAGGATGCAGGACTCCACTTTCCCCCGGGACACAGAGGCCTCCATGGCCACCTTGGCATATTTCAGAGGCTCCAGCTCCTTATCCCCTGCAAAACCACAGGAGGGGATGGGTGCACTTCCCCAGGGCTTGGCCAAAGCTGTTTCCCAGGAGATGCTTTCAGAAATGTGGTGATGCCCTACTCCAGCCTGGGCCTGCAGGGTTAAATCCTCTGTCTTACCAGCCAGGTCATCCTTATTTTCCAGGTTCTGGACATCTCCAAGGTTCCTGGCCAGGTGGAACACTGGCCTCTGCAGGCTCACAGTCTTGTTCCCCACCAGAGTCTCTGTGTGGGCCACATCAAAGGACCCAAGGGTGGGAATTCGGATGCCCTGGAGCAGAAGGGAAAGGCCCAAAGAGTGAGAATTGGACAGAGGAAAGAGCTGAGGGTGGTTCCATCAAGGGATGGTGTCTTTGACCAACTCCCACTGCAAACTCCCTCTGTTCAGAGGTCAGGACAGTGGGGAGGAGATCCTGGGGCTCTCTTTTCCCTTCTCCCAGCACAAAAGCCATGCTGGAGTCAGGCAGACAGAGGCAGCTCAAAGGCAGCCCTGTCTCCAGTGACCCTGTGGTACAATCACCTCCCAGAGGTGACACCACCCTTGCACAAACTCTTTTTGTCCCTCAGCTGGGGATTTTGGGGTGAGTTTCCTGCATCCAAGACCATGGAAACTCCTCGTTGCTCTGGGTGGGCAAAGAAGAGCGTTGGTGCTATCCTAGGATATTGTCCCAGGGTTTTGTCCCAGGGTTTTGTCTCAGGGCTTTGTCCAAGGGTTTTGTCCCAGGGTGCTGTCCCAGAATTTTGTCCCAGGGTGTTGTCCCAGGGTGTTGTCCCAGGGTTTTGTCCCAGGGTCTTGTCCCAGTGTTTTATCCCAGGGTTTTGTCCCAGGGTGCTGTCCCAGGGTGCTGTCCCAGGCTCTTGTCCACCTTGTGCAGCATCAGCTGTTGTTGGATGTAGCCAGCCACTGCATCCCAGACAATTTTTCTCTCTGGAAAACAAGGAAATCCCAGTTTGTGCTGTGCTTCTGCTCCCTCAGCCTTCCAGCAGCCCTGGGCTGGGTGCCAGGTGGGTCAGTGCTGGTTTTTGTCCCCGCAGCCCTGGAGCAGCTCCAGCGATGCTCCTGCCTGTACCTGTAGGGGTGACGCTGTTCCTCATGAACATCATCCCACCCCAGAAATCCATCTGCTCTCTGCTCACAGCACTGTTGGCAGCCATGGCCCCACTGGTGGAGGCTCAGGCTCTCTCCAGAATGTAGAACCCACCTCCCTGCAGCCCCTCCCATCCCTCTGTGTGTGACATCACAGTCTCACCCGCATTCCAGATCAGGCTTTTCAAAAATGATCCTCAGGGCCTTTTAAATGAGGCTTTCAGCTTTAAAATCATAAACCTTGGAGCTTTTATGTGTGGGTTTGTAGCCCCAGAGAGTGGGTTTAGGCCTTAAATCAACTCTTTGGTCTCCCAAAGATAAACTTTGAGGATTTAAAAGTGATGTTCTTCTCCCCACTTTTGAGGCTTGCATATATAAATAAGTATTTGGGCTTGGAAAGTTCAGTGTTGAGTCTGAGAAATAATCAACAATAATCTTTTGGATCTTGAAACTGTGTTCTGGGCTCTACATTTTTCTTTTTTTTTCATTTTTTTTTTTAAATAAATTTCAATGGAGGGATTTCACCACCCAAGGATTTCTTTCTTCAGGATCCCGTTGTGAGGCACCAGCTCTTAAAGCAGAGCTCAGTGTTGTGCTGGAGGTTTGTAAGTCAGGGAAAACAGAGACAATAAAATACAGTGAAAAAGATAAATGGCTTGACTTTGGAGACATTTAACAAATCACTCAGTGCTCAAACCCCAGTGTGCAAAGGGGCTGAAGGATGAGGAATCTGAATGCTGTGGACTCCTCTGAAGCAACTGGAACACAAAAATAGCAGATGACAGGATGAAATGGGCTTATAAAGTGAGCAATGTTGTGATTTGGAGTGACCTCCAGCCTCCCTAATCTTTAGTAGCAAAACCTTTCTGACATCAGGGAAAGAATGATGGATCTTTTATGGCATTCACCTGCCTCTGGACAGACATCAAAGGCTACCTGGGAGAGTTTATCTAACTCCAGTCTTCAGTGATCAGAGGGGATTGAGGACGGAATTTGATGCAGCCAGGGTGTTACATTTTGGGAAGATAAACTTGACATCAAACCCAGTGATTTAAAGTGGTTAGAGAGAATGAGGGCAACCTTAGAGCAATCTGAGAGGGACACAAAAGCAAAGGTTTGTTCCAGGGTCAGAGCACACAGAGGAGTCTGGGGGAGATGGATAAAAATCCCCATGGCTGAGGTGACAGCTGAGGACTCTGCTGCACCTCCTGCAGACACACTGTCCTTGCATGGTGCAGCAGGATGGAACCTCAGTCCTGTTTGTAAACTGTCATTTATCAAAACTTCTTATTACATAAAAATTCCCAGATGTGCATCTCGATCAGTGAAGGCTCCCAGTTAAAACCGTGAAGTTTTGTCTGTGCAGGCTCTGCCCTGTTTGCCTCATTAACCTTCTCATGTCCTCCTCAATTCCTTCTCACATCCACCTTCAATTCCCCAGATATCATGCACAAATCTGATGCTTTTCCAATAATGGCTGGTTCAACCACAATACACCTCAACTCCAAAAGAAACTGTGACTCCCTCTGACCACACATCAGGCCAAGGGGATTCAAAAATGCCAGAAAAAAACAAGTGTGCTGGTTTGATTTGGGTTTTTATAACAAAAATAAACAGTCAAAATTCTTCGTCTCTAATGTTATTATAGATAGGGGACAGAACACAACCTACACTCAACCTGTGGTTATTTCCATAGCTGAATATTTGCAACTCCAATATTTCCTGGGCATGGACTTGTCAGAATACTGAATTTTGGGGTGTAATATTGAATTTGGAACAGAAATTCCCTGAAGCTACAAAGCCACAGGGGAAAACCCTCACATTCTCCAACTTGGGCACCAGAGAGCAGGAAAGGAAAACAAACAGAAAGCAGGAGGAGGAATTAATGATGCATTTAATGAAGAGAAATCAAAACTCATTTGTTGTTTTGGGAGGAGAAGGCAGCTCTGAGCACCATGGCAATAGAAGCTGAACAACATCAAATTGATGTCTTGCCTGTCAGAGCGAGAGCAATAAATTATTATTTTCCATGATTTAATTTTCTCTTTTAAAGCAAATACTTCATTCTGCTCAGCTTTAAAGGGAGAACCACATCATTTAAAACGATTTAAAAATATAGCCTAATGAGCTATAACACAGATATTTATAGAATGCAACATGGGGCTGTGATTCAGCTTCTTTTAAATAGCAAGAAGCAACATTTGTTACTAGGAGGTGTTTTCCCGAGCAATTAGGCACAGGAGCCTAATTAAAATTAAATCAGTGTTCAAATAAGCAGAAGAGAATAATATCTGTAATCTGCAGACACACAGGAACAGCTGGAATGTTGCTTTGTTTTGCACCTTCCTTGAAGAATGATGGAAATTTCAGGAGCACATCCCAGAGACTCCATTTCCAAGGTCACCTTTGGAAAGTCTAAATGCATAAAATGGATTGGCTGAATGTTAATTGCTGTTACAGGAGGAATTTTTTAGATTTAATAATTCTGGGTGATGATCTCATTGTGATGAGCGCGAAACTAAAATTGTTAATTAATTAATTTAATTAATTAAAGCTACAAAGTGTATATTTTTCAACATGACACTGACATTTATGATATTTTTGGCAGGTTAACTGTGAGCCAATTAACAAAAAGTTAATTACTAGAAGTGTTGTGTTTCCTCTCAATGCAATTCATTTGCATTCAGAAAAACCCTGACAAACAATTCAAAAAAAGATTTTTTTTTTTTTTGTCTTAAACAGAACAAAATACACTGAGAATTTTGTGTGCAATCAGGGTGTCTTTGTGAAAATGACAAAAACCACGAGGCAATGGTTTATACTGGGAAAAGGGAGGGATATCCCAGTTATGGATCTCTGGGAGTAAGTGCTGTGCAGTTTAATAGAGGGTGTAGAGAGTGAGTAAGGCAGTTACATTTATATTTCTATAATAAATATTTATATCATTAATTTATATAATATATATATATTTTATAGTTTTTATAGTATATAATTTATATAATAAATATTTATATAATAAATTTATAAAATGCATCTATATAATATTTTATGTATAATTGATATAATTTTATAATTTTATACTATATAATTTATATAATTAACATTTACATAACATAATTTGTAATCTCCCCAGTTCTTTAGTGGTGGGGGATTAAACTGCTCAGGGAGAAGTTTGGGAAAAGCTGCAAAGCAGGGAGAGCCAGGAGAGGGAGCCAGGTACCACCAAGTGCTGCCATCCTTTCAAACTTCATATTTCCTCTGGTAAAGGTGCCTCATTTTCCACCAGAAAAGGGGAAAACAGCCAGAAAAGCCAGGTCTGAGTGCAATAATAAATTTGTTTTACACCCACAGAGCTCTGTGGGAGATGCTTCCCTTCCTGTGGGAATTAATACAAAAGTTTTGGTTTATCTACTCTACTTTGGGTTTAGGTGTGTGTGGGATCAAAAGGCACAAAATGCTTCATTTTCAGTTTGGCACCAAATTTCCTTTGGTCACTTTTAGATTCTCAGTTATCCCTGGGCCAGCTGAATGTTTGCCTCACCAGGATTTCATTTTAGACTTGGGTTTGAGGATTTTTTATTTCTTTTTTAAAGGTTTCAATAGAAAATCATTCTTACCTCCAAAATATCAGCAATTTCCATGGTGTTCTTCCTGACCCAGACATCTGCAGTTCAAATAAGAATCCAATTGATCCTTAAGCTTAATCCCTTTAATTTAATCTGATTGTCTGCAACTTGTATTTTATGTGCTTTAGGGAAAAAGGTTTTTTTTAAAAATCTAATTCTTACCATTTGTGAGGTAATATGAGCAAGGAATTCTCGAAGCACTTCAAAGTTCTCCTGAATTTTGATGTTATTAAAATAAAAAACACCAGATGTCTGTTTTGTTGCTGTCACTGTTGCAGCAACAGCATCCCCAGGCTTTGATTTGTCCCCATCCAGCTCTCAGGAGAGTAATTGCTGGTGCTTTCAGAATAATTAATGGTATTTTCAAATCAAATCAGATGAGAAGCTCCTCAGTTTTGCTTCAGACTTGTAACAACCAGAGTTTATCCAGTTAAAAACAGGAATAGAAAGTCCTGGAATGATGACTGAGCAGATTTCTTCTCCACTAATGTTTCATAGTGGGCATCTCTGCAGCTTGAGCAGGAGAAATTAGTTTTCAACACAAGAATCTTTAAATTTCGCAGTTAGATCTGTCTAGAAACCATCTTGTGAGCTGGGTTGGAGAGAGGAAATTTGGATCAGCAGTGTCTGAGGAGAAACCCAAGCTCTGAGCTGGGCAGGCAGGAAAGGTTTCCCATCCTCAGCTGCACAGATCCATGAACACAAAACCAGAACCAGCCCAGTTCACAGACTCTCAAACCCTACCTAAAATACCCACTGACAAAAATCCACAGATTTTTATACAAGTCATGTTTTTTAAAGCAACTCACCAGGGCCTGACGAATTTCACAGAAATGAGATTAGTTTTCATTTGTTTTCTGTCCCAGTTACATAGTTCGTTTCTTGTAACTCTTCATCTGATGTGGCTGCAGTAAATTAGCTTTTCTCCTGTTAATTTAAAGCCAATTAAACCACATTATTCTTTCAGGGGAAGCCTTTATGCATAGGGAGATCAGAATGTAATGGCTGATTCCACTCCTGGGAAGTCATTAAAGGAGCCCAGGGAATCTCCTTCCATGGGAGCAGGGATTTGGGATGGATTTATCCACTGTAAAATAAACAGGGAATATCCCTGCATTAAATATAGCTTAAATCCAAACCTTTTTCCCCTAATTATTTGATTACAAACCCTCCCACCCATTGGCACATTCAAGTCAAGGACTCATGGACAAGCCTGAACTTTGATTAATCCAGAAATCTCAGTTTAGCTCTGTGTTGTCCCAGATCTCAGACAATCTGATTTTACTTCCAACTGCCATAGAAATTTCAGTTTCTTCAGCAAAAATGTAAATTGTCAGATGTCAAGAGTTGAATTATTGAGGTAACTCAGTGGAACAAACTTTCTCTAACAGAAGACCATGAGATGTGAGATGTCTTAAAAATCAAGAACTCCCTTACACCTAAAATAAAGTTGTATCAGAGCAAAGTACAAGTGGCAAACCTGAGCCAAATTTGTCAAAGAAATTTTTAGTAGAAAAAAAAAAAAAATAAAAAAATAAAAGACAACAAAAATTGTTCAAAATATGGTATAAAAATGTCTTCTCTACATGGGAAACAAAAATAGGGGGAGAAAATATAAATTCCCATATTTTGGCCAGAGTGAACTGGTGAGAAGGGAGATGGGAAGAGGTGAACACAGCCCAGGGCTGCATCATGCACAGGATGCTAAAATAAATCAGAAAATCAGAAAATAAATCAGAAAATAAATCAGAAAATATCTCTGTCCCCACTTCAGTCTCTCCAGCTTGACCCCAAACTCAAGGAGTCGAGTCAGTCCCCAAGAACTTCCAGCAATAACATCAAAGCTTGCACAGTGAATTTGCTGGGCATGTAGACAAGCACAGAGCACAGGACATCACCACGAGTCCCAAAATGATTTTTCCATTTAATTTAAGCAGCACATAAAGCCTTGGTCTGGCTGGAGGTTGAATTCCAAGACATAAAGAAATTATCCAGGGGAAATTCAGCTCAGCAGGGGCCACATAACCAGTCTGGGACAGAATGTGCTGTTTCTTTATGTGAGCCAGAGCAACATTTTTCCCTCTTGCATCGATTCTGGCCATTTCTGTAGGTCACAGAGCTGTGCTGAAGTTGCTGGAATTGCCCCTTTTTGCAGCAGGACAGATCTGCTTGGCTGGGCAGAAGTTGTTTTTCTTCTGGAGAACTTTCCCTGTTCAGCTTCTCAAAAATCCTTGTGGGAAAATAAGAGCTCAATGCAAACTGCTTGATTTTATTACCATTATTATTTATATTAGAACACACTTAGTTGGAAAGCAGAGATTTTCCCCAAAAAGTCACTATAATACATTAAGAGAGAAATTCACATTAAAAAATCCAGGGATTCCTATGAGCTATATTAATTTTATTCCTTTTCCCCCTTTCTCTTGGCTGGATCCAGAGCAGTGCTCAGGCACTCAAAGAAAAGAACTCTCAGCTTGTTCACCAATGTGGGTTTGCAACATTTCTCCAGAAATGTGCCTGTGCTTTGAAAACTTCTGGTTTGTGCTTTCCCTTAGACATTAAATAACATGGCATTAAAACCACATCAAATATTGGGTGACTCATCCAGCTCCCACCCAATGTATACAGAATTTTACATTGTGAAAACAGAATGATGTCCAACAATCTTCCATTGCAGCAGGAGCTTTCTTCACAATAACATGGCAAAACAATGAATTTATTTAGAAGTATTTTGTTTGGTGCTTGGAGTTTTAAAAGAAGAAAACTTCATCTTCCATCTGTGTGATCTTAAAAATTATTTTTAACCCGTTTATTTGGGGTCATGCCTGTCTTTAGACAGAGTATGTGATGTTCAGCTTTCATTTCTCCTGCTTATCAAACTTTTACATTTACAGAGAAATCCTCTCTGGTGGATGCACAGAAATGTCCTCAAAGGAAGGAAAGGATGGAAAAGGGCAAGCAGGAGAAGGGCCTGGCTATAATTTGAGCTGCCGTGACCTGTAGGGGTGATTGGGCTCGCAAAAATAGGGGGAGAAAATATAAATTCCCATATTTTGGCCAGAGTGAACTGGTGAGAAGGGAGATGGGAAGAGGTGAACACAGCCCAGGACTGCATCATGGACAGGATGCTAAAATAAATCAGAAAATCAGAAAATAAATCAGAAAATAAATCAGAAAATAAATCAGAAAATATCTCTGTCCCCACTTCAGTCTCTCCAGCTTGACCTCAAACTCAAGGAGTCGAGTCAGCCCCCAAGAACTTCCAGCAATAACATCAAAGCTTGCACAGTGAATTTGCTGGGCATGTAGACAAGCACAGAGCACAGGACATCACCACGAGTCCCAAAATGATTTTTCCATTTCATTTAAGCTGCCTGGGTGAGCTCAGCCCAGATCTGTGACAGTTCTGCTGCTCACACTCCAGCCAGCACAGGGGAACTGACAGGCTGTTCTCCCCCCTCCCTGAGCTCACCCTGCTGAAGATTTTTTGGACTGGGAGGGTTTTTGCCATGTTCTTGCTCATTGGTGGGGTTCCAGCTCTTCCTGGAAGTGCCACCACACACAGGGCAGAGATTCTTGGGTGCTGCTCTCTCTAAAATGGAGAAATCAATTTTATTTCTTGTCTGCAGAATCCCTATAATCCCATTGGGGTAGGAAGGACCCTAAAGCCCATCCAGTCCCACCCCTGCCCCACCCCACCTGGGCACTTCCAGGGATGGGGCATCTCATCCTGAATTATTCTTGATGAATCCCAAGGACCAAGGCAGGTAAAACGAGGCCAGATATTCCCATTTTTATCCCATGTTTTCATTCCCACACTAAAGAAAGCTCAGCCTATTTCCCTGTGCACTTTCTGCTTCTTCTCAGTGTGGCTGAGAATTAAAATCTCTTCACCCCACCACAGGAATGTGATCTGGCTCATGTTTACTTTAGCAGGCAAATCACAGCCACTCTCTAAACCTTCAGTGCTTCCACCAGCATTTCTCATGTCAGGGGGAAAAAAATAAATGAATCTACAGTTTTTGAAATGGGCAAATATAAATATATAGTGCACAACATGTCCTGTTCCAGGGTGGGAGCCCTAGGGCTGATTGATAACACAGCTCCTTCCCTGCTCCACTTCTGCACCAGGAAAACTAAATAAAGGTTTGAAGAAGGATTTCTGGTTTTAGCACAGGAGTGTGCAGTCACCCCAGTCTTTGCTAAAATTCTGCCTGTACCTAAGCTGGCTTTGTCTGGCAAAGTCCTTGTGCCTCTTTTTGTCTGAGAATTTCAAATTATTGCAGTCTACTTCACACCTGAGTGTCAGATGGAGAGGACTGCAGTGACCACCAGGTTGATCAGAAGGAGACAGCTCTCCTTTGGATTTCCTGATGACAGCTTGGCATGGAGGATTTATTTTCCCAACAAACAATATTGAGCATTACGGAAAGAACTCAGGTCTAAATCAGAAAAAAATGTGATGTGAATAGGGAAATAGAGAGAAATAGGGAGATACAATACACATCAATCAAACCATATTTACCTTTTCAATGTATTTAACTCCTTTTACAATACAACTCTAAAAGAAATACCACTGTGATAATCGTTTTTCATTTCCTAATAAAATAGCAAGGCAATTTGGACAAGTTTTTCTCCCTGACAAAAGAAATTTAACAAGAGCTGCTGTCATTTTGGCAGACTTTTCTATGCATAATACATAATTTTTCATTCTCAGAACCTCGTGCTGAAAATTTACAGACAATGCTTTTGTGTTGCAGATACATTTGCTCAGGACTGATGGAATTTCTGCTTTCTTTTCCCATTTTCTCCCTGCAATGGGGATGTCTGCTGGGGAAAAGCAAACTGCAGAGTGGTTTTGTTAAGAGCACACTGACAATGAGAAAACAAAGAATGTTTCAGGACACTCCAGAATCAATGTAAGCTACAAAACAAACTGCTTCCAATAAAATCAGTAGTTTTGCCACAAGAACCCATTTGAAATTCATCCCACTTATTTTAAATATTTCCTTCATAAAGAATTTTTACTGCCAAGCATTCTCTTCTTTCTGTCCTTTTTGTCATTTGGAAAATGAGGCAAATGACACCTACAGTCCTCAAATCCTTGTCTTTTATCAAAACCATCAAATGAGCTTAAACCTGGCACCAGGGGGAAAAAGTTTTCAGGAGCTGTCAGTAAAAAAAAACCTTTTCCATGTTGAGTTTGCAGAGAGGTTTCTTTATACCTGCATCCATTGGAAAAGCGCTTTATAATAAATGTATTTTTAGATTAAATTTGAAATTTTATGTGAAATCGAATTTTAAGTTTCATTTTAAATCAAATTTTAAATCAAATTTTAAATTTAATTGTAAATCAAATTTTAGATTTAAATCGATCAGGCAGCCATTGGCAACCACGGATGGACAGCACTGTAGCACTCCAAAAAAAGGTAGAAATGTCTCTCTATATTAAATTTTAAATAAACCATGGCTACAGGAGTGGGCTGGGCTGGAGGAGCTCGTGGAGTTTTGTTGATATTTGTTTGATTGCTGCTGGATCTGGGCCCATGGGAGGCAAACTGGTTGTAGTTAGAGAAACGACTGGCTTGGAGATTTTCTCATGGAATGGGTTTCTGTTGGAAAATGTCAGATTCCCAGAACCCAAACTCTTTGTGGGAACAAACACAGCACATCAAAGAGAAATGGTTTTCCTGGGAGAAAGGGGAAACAGAGAAAACAAAGGGAAGAGGGGGGAAAATATCCCTCAGTGTCCCAAAAAAAAGAATGAGTGTTAATGATATTTATGTGAGATGCTGAAGTCCTGTTCTGGAAGTTATTTCAATGGAAAAAGGAATAACTGTGGCACATTTTGAGTATATAAAAAATTGATATGTTCTGAGCATTTCCCAGAAGTCTCTAGTTCTTGATCAAAGTAGAACAATAAGTTTTCTCTTGGTTGGATTTATGTTTCTGTATCATCTCCTCCCCACTGCACATTTATTTCACAAGATATCAAATCTCTCTCTTTGCTTTTCTCTCCATAGGTTTAGCCAGGCATGAAGAGGTAATGAATGCTGGTAAGTGCTTTTCAAGCTTAATTAATGGTCAGAAGAAACATCAAAATTCTTGACAAGGTATTTTTTTTTAGTGTGAGTAAATGTAATTGTCTTGCTCAGAGTAGAGGTGTAGCCCTGGGGGAGTTTGCTAGAGGAAATCATGACACTGCCTATTAATAATAAAGTCATTGCAGATGTTTTAGCAGATAATGTTGTCATGGAGGTGGAACATAAGAAAATTGAGCACTTGGGCAGTGATTCTGAAGACTAAAGAATTTTTATTTCACAGTAGAAAACCATCCACTCACCCTTCCAGCTCATCCACTCTTAATGGAAATTGCCTCCTCTATTCATTTAGGAGCAGGAAGAAAAATTAACAATTTAGAGACAGAGGAAGAAAAATTTTTAACTTCCTTCTAACATCCTAACTTTTGAGTCTGCATATTTTTTGGTCAAGTTTAAATTAAAATGACAAAACCCCACTTAGCAGTTTTCAAATAACCTCAAGCTGTGAAATTTCTACACTTCTCTGTGAGGTTTCTTTACTTCCAGAATGAACTGGAGGTTAAAAATCCAGGCTCACCAAGGGATGTAGAAACTGCATTCATACTTTAACTCCCCAGATCAGTGAGTTTGTGCCTTTAAATACTTGGAATCATGGAGTGGTTTGGGTTAGGAGGGAGCTGGAGGATCATCCCATTATCCCAGGTTTGCTCCAAGCCCCCTCCAGCCTGGCCTTGGACACTTCCAGGGCTGGGACATCTCATTCTGAGCTATTCCTAATGTACCCCAAGGGTCAGGACAGGAAAAACAAATCCAAATATCCTCATCAGGCCCAAGCTCCATCCAGCCTGCCCAACTTACAGGATTTGCCTTAACTTTGTTACTATTGACTGATCCCTACCTAAAAAATGAGCACTTGTAGAAGGGAATTCACAAAATGACTGAACCAAACTGCTCTGAGTGTCAGGAAAATTAATTTACAAATACTAGAGGTTTATGTCGAAAAAGGAGACAAAAGAGTCTCCTTTGCTTTATTCAAATAAAGGGAGAGGCCATGAAGTATTCTGCTGAGATCTTTCAAATTTTTAGAAGATGCAGCTTCCTTTTATTTAAATTCTCAGCCATTTTTCCTTCTCTCTATCCTCATTGGCTGAGTTACTTGACAGGCACTTGACACCAGAGATTATTCTCTAATATATAACCTTCCCTTTTAATTTTTAATTTTTACAGAATTCATGGTTTTTCCCCACTGCATCTTTCATCTTCCAATATCCAATTTCATTCATCAGCAAACCTACAGGCAAATATCTTTTTCCATTCATCAATCAGTAGAATCCATCCCATTGTTCCTTTTATCTCTCAGTGCTGGTTTTATCTACCAGCAGACCTGCAGCTTATTTGTAAAGACAAATCCAACACTCCTCTCATGAGGAATACTCATAGCTCAAAAAAAAAAAAAAAAAAACCCATCTGGTGGCAGAGCTCCCCAGGGGTTTAAAAATAGCAGTTGCTGGTGTGCAGACATGGCTCCCCATGCATTCACATGCTGATTAACCACCTGATTTGTCCTGCATTTAACTCTGCCAGTTGCTCTGCAGAACCCCAGAGGGTGCATTAAGCCCTCATAAAAACACTCAGGGCCCGTGGTTGTCAGTGGCACACTGGATGTGCCTAGCAAAAAAAAATTAACATAGCTGGGCTGTTATTATCTCCAAGCAAAAAGTATTAGTGTGACTGGAAGAGCTCCAGTTCTCTCCCAGCCATGCTCAGGGCCCTGCTAAAAGGATCTTGCTCGTTTTAGACTCCATGGATGTGTCACCATGACGAGCACATACACACCAAGGTAAATACTGAGACAGGGCTCAGCTGGAGAAATGACAAATATCACATCCCCACCATCCCAGCAGGATTTGCTGGGAAGTCTCCATTATCCTGGGCAGAGAGAACAGAATTAATGAGGTATCCAAGATTATCTTGATGAAGTTCTCCTCTTCAATATGCATTTTTGTGAAGTCTCAGAGCACTGTTATCAAGATTTAATCAATTAATCAACATCATTTATCCCAGTGGGTACTGGGTGCTCACTCCCAGTGAGGATGTGCTGGTGCATGAAGCACTCAGAGAGTTTTGCCCCTAAAAGCCTTTCCTCTTCAGAGACAGCAAGAGTTTATTGCAATCTTCTCCATAACAGAGGACAAAAATTAATACTGGGGGTAATTAACACCCTGGCTTGCCTTGCAGTCACAAGAGGTTGGTTTGTTCTAAGGCCTGGGGCCACACCACACTGCTCATGGCTCTCACTGCCTTGAACTGTCACAAGAAAAGGCTCCAGGCAGGTGCATTAATGGGACAAACATCTGCAGAGGGAGCCTGAGCAAGAAATGTGTAGGAATTCAGAGGGAGAGGATCAATACCACTTCTAACAAATAGCTTTTTTTATAGTATCACTCTGCTTCCCTTTCTGTTCTTCTCTGCTGCCTGTCTCAGCATGTTTGGGTAGAATTTGTGCTGTGAGCTGTGCTGAAGCATGAGATGGAGTTTTTATGACATGGCACAGCAACAAGACCACAAGCAAGGTATCACTGTCTCAAAATGCAGACAGAAAATGATTTCAATAATCTCACCAATGTCCTGCCTTGGTTTACAGCTCTTTACTGCCTCCAAAGAGCCTCCAGGACTTTCTTCATTAGCAGCCTCTAAATTTCTTTGATTTCTTACCCCCTTGTTTTTTGCTTTGCCCCCTGAGGGAATGAGAAATTTCCTCCTGCCACAAGATCCTCTTCCTTACTTTGTCATGATGCCAAGTCATGGCATCAAATGTTTCAAACTCTTTAGGCAAAATGTTAATTACTATTGCATTGTTCCTGAAAGTCAGTTAAAATATCAGTCAGGATATTTGTGGTTACCTTAAAGGAATGCCAGGAGCATTCTGAAGGTGTCAACCTTGGATATTTTGGGCTCTCTGATTTTTCCCTGATCTAATCCCACAGTAGAAAATCAGATGTCAATCATCAGAGCTGGCAGCTCCCTGCTGGTGCAGTTACAGCACACTGAAAGGGCATCAAAACATGTTCAATAAAATATAATTCAGACACGAGCTTAAATTCAATTCAAAAGGCAAAATTCTCCACTCTTGCTGGTGTTCACAAAGAGCCAAACTCCAGGACTGTGTTCCAATTATCCCTCAGAGCCAATGAGATGGGAAATAAATGGGGTTTTATCTGAGCAATGTAACAGCATTATCCATCCCAAATTCCTGCTGCAAAAACGGGCCAGACACTGAATGGAGCTGGCAGGGAAGGAAACCTGGTTTTGGGGAAACAGGAATTCCTGGCCATTCCTCTATTTTTTTATTCCTCACTATTATGTCCAGGATGGTTTGGATCTCATTCTCTCAGGAGGAGCTGGGTTGGGGTGAGGCACAAGAGATGCTCTGATTTATCCAGGATAGAAGGGTCAGTGAAATAACCTTATTATTATTATTATTATTATTATTATTATTATTATTATTATTATTATTATTATTATTATTATTAAATAATAACATTGTTATAATTAAATGTGTTGTTATATTATAAAATGTTCATTTTAGGGAGCACAGACCACGAAATACACACTTAATCAGCTATTCCTAAATAGACTTCCAAGCCTAGGAATGGTTTATATTATTAAAAATCTAACCACTAATAATTTATGTAATAAAGTTAATAATTCCTGTTTTCCACCTGTAGTTAGTAGTGCCAGTGACTAACTCTTAGCCCTTCCTTAAAACAGCCAGAAGTTTTCCCCTCTTCCATCACTTCAATTCCATTACTCAGGTTTGTTTTCCCTTTTGGTTTTGTTGTTTCTCCGAGCTGCAAGTTGAGGCACTCCCAGAATTTCAATCAGAATCCGAGGCAGGAGGGATTTGTGAATTCAGCTCACAAGGCAGCAGGTGCTTCCAGTAAAGGTCTGCACAAGCTGGAACAGATGTGTTTCCTGATCAGCTGCTGGCACAAAAAAACAACCAAAAAATGACAGAATTTTGTCCTACAGCAATGGATGGAATTCTGCCATGGATTTCTGTGAAGTCACATTCTTTATCCACAGGACTCTGGTACTTAATCATGAGCCCTCTTCTCCATAAAGGGCTCCCCCAATCCATTAGCTCTCTACAGCCTTTTTATTTAATAGAGCAAATGCAGCCACATCTTTATGAGGATTTTGAAGTGGTAATTGCATGGACTGCTCCTCTGGGGCCTTGGAGGAGTCTGCCAAAACATCATTATTGTTAATGAATCAGCTCCACTCCAGGCCAGCTCCTGCTCCCACTGAAATCAGTTGCATACATTTCAATCAATCCAGGTTCATTAGAATCTGGCTCTTTTTTTTCCTTGTATTTCATTTATTTCCTTAAGCAAGGTTGCTTTTAGCACTTCTGAAGATCCCTGATTTATTTTAGCAAGTTTCATGAGATCCCCTCAGTCTGAGGCTCAGCCCAGTAAGAACCAGGTTTGTGTGCTCAAAGAAAAGAGTTTTTTTCACTCATTTTGTACTTGAGACATTAAATAGTGGGATATATCACACACTCAGACACTCTGTAAAAGAACTAAAAATAAAGAAAAAAGAATCCCTTCCTGATTGAATAGATTTGGAGGTGTCAATACTAATGTTTGTCTCCCTGGAGGTCTCTGAGCTGTGACTGACCCGTTTGGTGAAATGCTCTCAGTGTCACCATCTCAGGGTTTCATTTAAGACCTGTGAATTCCACACTCTGCCTTGTTCCCAGGCACTCAGAGCCTTTGCAGCCTCCAAACTCTGCCAGCACTTCCTCACACCTACTAGAACAGCACAAACAGAAAGAGAAAATTGAGGATTTATTTATCCTAACCCCCAGTTTAGGACACAGTTTTTAAGAGGATCCTAGAAAATATATTTTCTGGCATGAAGTGGCACCTGGGCAGGCAATGAACAAGTTCTCACAGCTCTTGATGGAAAATCAGGGTGTTTTCTTTCAAAACCAAGAATTTGAACCCTCTCTGGTCAAAGCAGGAGATTTAAGGACTAAAATATATCAATAAATGCAAAGGATGTTGATAGAAAAACTTACTTCATGATGATGGAAGAAAGGGGCTGTGGTTTAGGGTACTGGCACTGATTTATCCTTTCTCCCATTTAATTGATTTGTGCATAATTACCCTAATTGCCCTTGGAGGCAGAGATTTCTCACAGCCAGGGCTGAACAGATTGGCTCAATCCTGTCACTGGAATTGCTCTGTTGATATAAAGATGTGAACATTTCCCACTAATGCTAAGTCAGGTTAGGAGCAGGAGCAGGTCAGGTAGTCTGTGGCTCCCTTACATGATTCTGTTACCCTCCAGTGACTGAAATCCTTGAGATGCTGTAAAATGTCTTTACTGCAGACATAAAACCTTGTTCTTCATATGAAGAAGTCCAACATTAAATCCCTGCTACAAAAAACCTGCTGCACAGGGACAAGGAAATTTGTACACCCACTAAAGGAATAGCAGAACTCTTCTATTGTAAGTAAATAAATTAATTGTCAGGTTCCCTGTATTCACAGTTCCCAAGGGATTCAAGATTTTGCTCAAATTACCTGGAAATGAACAGGGAAATCAATCACAGAGAAAAAAATTCTGCCTAGGGAGAGGGACATGCTGATTTAACTTATTCTTGGTGTGTTTCTCTCAGTCCTCTGCTGACAAAACACAGAGAAATCCTTCAGTCTTCATCTTCTTCCTTTGTACAGCTGCATGATGTGGGAATGGCTGCACTCCTGGTGAGCTCCTCCTGGGTCTGTGCAGCTCCCCCAGCTCTTCTTAAATTATTCAGCATGGCCTTGGATTTTTAGGAATGCACCTACTTTGAATTTCTGCATGCAGAGCCCATCCTTGAGTAAGTCATCCCTGGCCATCAGCTGTTCACAACCTGTTCGCTGAGCCATTCCTTTCAAGATTTGCTATTCCTGTGCCAAATTTCAGCTCTGAGATCTGCCTGGGCTGTTCCTGTTGCCTGGATGACCCAAGTCCTCAAGGATATCAGCACAATGCAGAAATACATTCTATATTGACACTCTCTTGTCTTCCTTTTTGCTGTCTTCCCTGGCCAAAACACTTTTGTGCAAAGATGTTTGGAGAGCAAATTAAAGCTGCTCCCAGTGCTATCCAGCATTTTGCTCTGTCAGTTTTTTGTAGTGGATTCATATTAATGGATTCATTTTCTTCAGCACTCATGGGGCACACACTGCAAAACTTTTAAAAGCATCACACAGCCGCAGTATGAGACAGAGGTGGGAGCACACAGGGGGGGAAATTCATTAAAATCATTAAAATTAAACATTCAAACAAAGACACAGGGGAATCTGAAAATAAATTTGCCACAGAAGGAAGAGAAATGTGCAGCTAGGGCCCTCCAGCCTGAGAGGTGCCTTGCACTCATCACATGGAGATCTTTGGGAATAAATGTCCTCTTGTATTTACAAAGCATCTCTCATCCATAGAACAGAAAGTGCAAGGAATTACTATTAAATTTTACACTGCAATGCCAAGGCATTCTGAGATTACAGCAAATAAATTTCACGTTTCAATAAATTATTGAAGGAGGTAATTCTTGAGGACTTTACTGTCAGGAGGGCTGATAATTAATCATGGTTCCCTCCATGCCAGGACAGCCATGGGACATGTGCTTTCCCTCTTGTTTTATGGTGAATAGTGAAGCTCACAGTGTAAGCACTTGGATCTGCCTGAGCCATGTCAGGTTCCAGAAAACTGACAAGGAAAATCTGACTCCAAAAAAACCAAAGCTATACTCCATCAGGAAAAAAAAAAAAAAAAAAAAAAAAAAAAAAAAAAAAAAAAAAAAAAAGCATGAAATCATTTTCTAAAAAGCCCCCAAAAGCTGCAGATCACAGAAATAGAAACTGTGAGGTTTGCCCATGGTCTCTTGGCTCCAGAGAGTGTCCCAGGATGCCAAGGACTTGTCATCAGAGTCACCAGTGGAACGTGGGAAGAGCACGCTGCCCCCCTGCTCCTGCTGCTGCCCAGCTCCCGCTGTTTGTGTCACTAACTCCTCCTGGGAATTCCTCTGCACCACAAATGCCTTCGTGCTGCTGACAGGGGGCTCATGGAAGCAAAATAAAATACCTGCTGGTGACACAAAGAGTGGATTTTTCTCTCCATGAGAAATGACATGCCAGCGTGTTCTCCTCATCACTAAATACTCCACAACAAGATTAGAAATCTTTTCAGCTCTCTGTCGTTCAGGGAATCACAGAGCCCAGTGCCTGAAAATGCTGGGACACTGCTGGAGTTTATTTTCCTTGTTCCCTTCATGCTTTGCTTTTCATGAGAATGTTTGCACAACCCCTGGCTGAAGGGGACTTTGACGCCAAAGTTTATTTTTTCAGGTTCATCGCTGATGCCTTGATTCGGTTCTTATTCTACAGCAGCATCATCATCCCAACTCCAGTCAATGAATTTCCATCAGGGCAGAGCTGGGAGCAGGGCTGGGTCTGGAGGATCTCATGGAGCAGATACTGGAGTCAAAGGGAAAAGATTTGAACTTGGGTTTGTTTTGGGTCAGACTGCAAAAAATCAAATTAGGCCTCCCTAGAAGGGGCTGGATGTGGCCAGGAAAGGAGCTCAAGTCAAAGAGAGAAGATTTTAACTTGGGCCTGTCTCAGGTCAGACTCAAAAACCAAAATTAACCCTCCCTAGGTGGGGTTGGGGGCCAGAGGAGGAACATGCTGAGGTCTAAGAGCAAAATGGGAAACTGGATCAGAATGTGTGAGTGACCTTTGTTTGGTGGAGTTGGAAGAAAAAAAATGGTCTCATTTTTCTCCCTGTTTGAGCACATTCAATTGAATAATCACATTCAATCTCTCCCTGCAGCTCTTTCATATTTTATATTAAAATCTTTGAGACCCCGTGCAACACTGACACTGACAGCATTAAAGAATCACAAAGTGCATTTGTGTTTACTCAAACCTCTTCCCACCCTAAAGACACCAGTGTGCCACAAATCCTGCTGAGAGCTCTTTCTCTGCCCTCTCTGGTGAGGTCCAGCCCATCCTTTGGTGGTTTTTTTAGCCTCACACCAAAGTGCAGAGGTAAAACTGAGATAACAAACCAGTTTTGAACCCTTTAATGGATTTTTTTTGTATTCAGCCCATCGACAATTTGCTCTGAATAACAAGAAAATCTCCCTGACAATTTTCTGTATGAGGCACTGGATTTTCCAGACACTGCAGTTCCCAAAGATCATCAAGAATAAACTGCAAATTAATTGGTTCTATTACTGTTCTCCCTCCACCTCTCTGGGATAGGACAAGCTCTAGGATGCCTCAGAGAAGATAATTAAAACATCTTTGTATGTTATTTCAGACTCACCAAATTATTTGTAAAGGGAGGAACGTTGCACCATCCCTGGGAGAGATGGAAACCTAAATTCCAAATCCTTGAGGAGCTGTACAGGGATACAGATGGAAGTGACTTAGTTAAATCTGTGGGTTTTTCTCAGTTTTACAAATAATATGAACAAAATGTAGAAAAAAGAGGGTGCAGCTCCTCCTATTGCAAAGTGTCCGGAGACTGGGATGAGAATAATACAAAATAATGATAATAACACAACAATTAAATAAAGATAATGGGAATCTGCCTTAACATCTGGGTTCTCCTTCAGGTTTCAATCCTGCCAGAACAAGGAGCCCTTATCACATATTGCTAAAATATCTATTGCACAAGCAGTCCATCTCAAATAAAGGTAAATTCTGAATTTCTGGCTCCCTGCAGAGTCACTCTGGGCTTCACCTCTGCAGGACACTCATTGCCAGGGTGAGCCCTGCTTATTCCAGAACTTTGGGCTTGTGGGACTCTTTTATCTGCTTTGGGCAGACCATGACACCCGAGAAATTAAAAAAGAAAACGAGGCCAAGGAACATCCTGGAGAAGCTGCAAAGCACCTCCACAGAGTTTTAGCAGAACAAACCAGACCCAGCTTTCTTTCCCAACCATCCTGGTGTTACTGGAACTCTTTGCTGGCCCAGTAAACAGGGAGAGTTGTTTTCTTTCTGCCTCAGATAATGGACACAAATTCCAAAAAATCATTTCACGCTGGATGAACAGGCAGCTTGTTTGTGGCTGGGAGCTGAAACGGGGAGAGGAACCAGTGAAACCCTGGGCAGCTTCTGCTGCTTCCAGATCTTCTGCAGGAATGTGGGAGCCCCTGGGCAGGTTGGCCAATCAATATTTGCCCCAATAAATGGCAGAGTTAGTGCTCTGTGTTCCAGGCTGCATTCTGACAGGTTCAACCTTTCAGGGGTGTAATTCTGCCAGCACAGCTCTCCATCCATCTGTCCTGGAAACCCACTGAGAGTAATTGAGCTAAGAGTGGGATTCAAAAATTCCCTGCCCCTAGCCACAGCCACAGCAGACACAATTCTAATCAAAGCTCACCTTACAGTGGAATTAAATAGAAAATTCTGCCTCCTGCATCCCTTTTATTTTTTAACACAAAGTTTTATCCACAGGTAGGAGAATTAGGCACTCAAATCCTGCTTAACAAGACACTCTGAGACAGCTGTTGGCTTCTGATTGCTGCCAGGGGGACATAAAATCAGCATGAAATATTGTGGGTTTGAAATCACCTGGTCTTAGCACTGCTGTTCTTCCTCTTTTGTTTTGTTCTGAATGACTGTGGCTGCAACTCAGCATCATTAACTCAAAAACAAGTGTTGTTTTGGAGAAACACAAAATCAAACCCACTGTGGCAATAGTGGGATTGTCTTCCAAAGAGTTCCTTGCTGAAATAAAGAACATCTTCAGAAAGGGTTAAAGCAGCCACTGTTAGACTTTATCAGGCCCAGAATGGATCACTTGCAATAAATAACATTTTTTCCTGTTTCCAACACAAAAACCCCATCATCCTTTGTCATGTCCGATCATCACTGCTGCCTCACCACTAAATATCAGCTCTGATCATCCCTGCTAAATAAAATGCTGCTTTCTGCCTTTTTTTGTTGAATCCTGAAAGAGATTTTTTTTTTTTCTTTCTGCAAAAAGAAAATCCCTCAGCAGAGCTCCCCTCTGCAGCTGACTCATCTGCAGTGGCATTTATCCAGAATATCAGAATATTTCTCTCTTTTTTCTACCCACATGGTGATAAAAACAAGAAAGCCAACACTTCAGCTGTGTCAGAGCAGATTTTGTGGTGGACAGGTGATTCAAACACTCTCAGTTTTTTGAGACAGAGAGAGAATTCCAATCACCACAAGAGCACAGCAGGAAATCTGCAGCCTCTTAACAAACCCAGCAAGATTTAGAGGTGCTACTCAAAATGCTCAAATTAAATCGAATTTTTTTAGCCTTGAGATTTTCTTTTAACTGACTGTACAATATGTAAAGTGAGCCAGGAGTGTGTTTGGCATTTAATACACAATTTTCCACTTCTTCCATCAGGTTACTGCTTCTCATTTCATTTCCTTTTTGTACTTTATGGGGTTTTAGTATTCATGATGTTGATAAAATATCCAATCCAAGGCTCTGCCAAGGGAAATTTTAATCAAAGGCCTTTCACAGCTGAAAGGTTGGCTTGGTTAAGTGATCAATATCTACTAGAGTTTGGAAGAAAAATTGTTCCCTTTGCTTACAAAAAATAAATTATTAGAAACTTTGGCCAATTTTTAAGGGTCCACCTTAAATAAGTTGGTTGAAATTATCACACAGCCTTTTTAGGAGCTGAGCTGTGCTATTCATTAAAATCTGAATATGAAAAATTTGTAGATATCTCACATGCACATTAAACACTTTCTATCTCTTTTTTCCCAGGTATTTTTATAATCTCTTATAATTTTATAATTTACACATACAATTAAACACTTTCTCTCTTTTTTCCCAGGTATTTTTATAATTCCTTATAATTTTATAATTTGCACCTACAATTAAACACTTCCTTTTTTCCCAGATATTTTTATAATTTCTTATAATTTTATCATTTAGACATACAATTAAACACTTTCTCTTTTTTCCCCAGGTATTTTTATAATCTCTTATAATTTTATCATTTACACATGCAATTAAACACTTTCTCTCTCTTTTTCCCAGATATTTTTATAATTTATTAAAATTTTATCATTTACACCTACAATTAAACACTTTATTTTTTTCAGGTATTTTTATAATTTCTTCCTGAAATAGATAATTCTTTTCCACCTTCCTCTTAAAAATACCTAAAAAAAGGTTTGGAGCTGGTTGTTGGACCCAACTCTAAAAAGCACAGACCAGCATCCTTTAATTTCAAATATTTTGTGGGATGGCAGGAACACTTACAGTCAAAGGCTGATCCAGCAGCCAAGTAATTTCACTGAGAACAAAAGTCCAACGTTGCTGAAGCTGCATTTGCTTTGCCAACAAATTATCTGAAGGAAAGAACCCTGGATATAATGTACCCTCTGGATGCAAAAAAAGCTTTTCACAGCTCACTTTCCCTTCTCAGCAGCTCTTAAACCTGTGGATTTGAACAAGAGAAATCAGCAGTGTCGCTGTAGAAATCCATATAAATTGTTTTCTTTTCAATGCAGCCTGATCCTCTCCTCCCCTGGATTTTCAAGGTTGTATTTTCAGATTTTCCCCCAAAACAAGGCTCTCAGTTCACTTTGGTCCAGGTCTAAATTTTAAGTCAGGTCTAAAGATCCATAACTGCAAACAACATTTTGTTTTGCCCATCCCCTCTCACTTTGCCAACCAGCAGGATCCATGTTGGCTCCACGAGGTGAGAGAAAGTAGAAATAATCCCAGGAGAGACAGAAATTATTTGAAGAAAATAATACTACTAATACTAATACTAATACTAATACTAATACTAATACTAATACTAATACTAATACTTATTATTATTATTATTATTATTATTGAAATTATTGAAATTATTGAAATTATTATAGGAATTTTTCTAGAAATTATTATAGGAATTATTCTAGAAATTATTATGAGATCTTAGTGCTTTATCCAGGCGTTCCTGGCCAAATCTAGCTCAGGCAGGAGGTCTTTATGAGCATCTCCAGCATCTGCTTTCCTCACCCTGATGTTTGGATTCCTGGACATCTTCCCAGTCTATGAGTTGGTGTCAGGAAATATCTGTGAATGAAGAATGAAAATTTGGGATAATCAGAAAAGTTTGCCTCCCTGGTCAGCCAGGCTGATCCCAGTTCACTGCTGTGCCTGGCTGCCAACCAGAAAACCCACAAATCTCCACCACACCAGGGCCTGAGAGCATCTTTAACTGGCAATAAATCCATGAAAAGGGCTACATGACTTTTCTCTCCTCTGTGCCTCGTGGATATCGTTTTACCTGTTTCCTGCATTCCCAAACCAGAGCAATCCCAGGTAAATGAGTGCATCCAGTCCCTGCTTGACTGCAGAGAGGGAAGAATCTTGCTTGGATTGTTTTCTACCCACAGAGATATTTACTGTAATATCCAAATGTGTTTCCAGAACTCCTGCAGATGAAATGCAGTTTTCTGGAGCACCAGGAAAGGAGGCAGCTTTCCTGAGAAGGGGATTTGCAGGCTGCATTCCCAGGATGTTGGGAATATTCCTAGCTGGAAATAAAGAGACATATCCTATTTCAGATGGGAGTTGTTGAACTCTTGCCTCTCACAATGCTTTACAAACATCAGCAAAATCAAGATTAAACCAAAGGCAATAATGCTGGGAGATGTTCTCCATCTGGGGTTTTTATGAACAAAACAGCAGCTGTCCTGTTTTTGATGATGCAGCCATCAGGATTGTTGTTTGGACAAAAAAAAAACTGATTTTCCTGTGCTGCTGCTGCTTTTCATGGGTTTTGGATGGTTTGCAGGCAGTGGAGAGCACCTGAGGGGTCAGAGCTCTTTGTCCCACACAAGCACTGCACAAGGGAAATTCAGGGATCACCAGGATCTCTAATGAGGCTTCTCATTTCCACCAAATAACAAAGTTAATCTGAAACCTGGAAGAGCTTGCACTGATATTCCACTCGCCCCTTTAACACATTAGGAGGGTTTTAATTATTTCTCATTCTGTGCTTTTTTTTTTTCTTTTCCTAATGGAGTTACAGTGACATTTAAGCTGACCACAAATGAGCAGCTGGTTTTAAAGACTTGGAATGGAGCTGAATGCAAGGCAGCCACTTTGTTTGGAGCAAAGACAAATTTGGTAAATTCCCAAAATTCCACATTACATGGAATAAGTCTCAGCCTGAGAGGGTGAGCACTGACAGAAACTGCCCCTTCCAGAGCCTAAAGGGGCTCCAGGAGAGCTGGAGAAGGATTGGGGACAAGGTATGGAGGGGCAGGACACAGGGAATGGCTTCAAACTGGGAAAGGGGAGATTTAAATGGGATTTGGGATGGAATGAGGGTGAGGAGGGGCTGGGATGGATATTTGCCCCTGGATATTTGGAAGTGTCCAAGGAAGGGCTGGAGCAGCCTGGGATAGAGGGAGGTGTCCCTGCCATGGCAGGGGGTTGGAATAGCTCATCCTGAAGGTCATTCCCTACCCAAACCACTCCATCCTTCATTTTATGATTCATCCTTTCCTTCCCATAACTGTTTGTTACCTCAAACTCACATAAATGTCATATTTGTGAAATATGCTGTAGCATATGGGGGGAAATAAATACAGGAATATATCCAAGGAGTGATTCCAGCAGCAAGTGTCCCCTGTACCCTGCCAGAGGTCTCCAGCCCTGAATTGAAAGGCACCACCTTGGACTGTGACAGGGTCATTTTTCTGCACAGACCAGCTCTGAGTCTTGATGAGAACCCAAATTTTTACAGCTGGCTCAGACATGTGGCACCAACAAGAAGGGAAAAGCCAAGAGAGCAGAGCAGGAGGTTATTTGGGATGTCTGGGGTCAATTCTGTGCTCACGGAAGACATTATTTAATCTCTGTGTCTCAGGGTCCCTTTGATCCCCAGGAAAATTTTATTTCATAGGTGCTGTTTAGTTTAATACTGAGGAGCCTCTGATATTCCAAAGCTGGAGCTGCCTCCAGCATTTTATGACATTTGTTATTTTCCTGCAAGGCACAAGAGAGGTGAGTGATGGGTGGGATTTTTACAGTTTCAAAAAACAAGCTAAAATTAAGGCAACTGTGCATTTCAGCATCAGTTCCCTGAATTTTAACCCCCAAAATTGGACATCTGCTTACAAATCAGAGGCTTCTGAGACTTCATTCCACAAACTGCAATTCCTGCAATGAATCAAGAGTGTTTGAGTGTAAACAAGTGAGCAGTGAAAGCCCAGCAGGTTTGGGGTGGTGTTCACTCTGTGCTGATGCTGGATTTCCACAAATGGAAAATTATAGCCCAAAAAACAGGATACATTTCCTGGGCTAAAGGAGCTGCTACAACCTCTGTGTGCTTGCACCACACTCAGAAACTCGAAGGAATCCAAACCATGACACAGCAGAGGTGTCCCCAACACAGACACCTCAAAAAGGGAAAAGAAAAGGATGAAAATCAAGGGTGCAGTGCTGTGGGGGCAGCTGTCCCCCCTCCTGCCCCCAGTGCAGGCACTAGGAGGTGTTTGCTCTTCCTCAGTGGGTGGAACTTGCACATCACAAACCCCAGAGCTAAGTAGCCAAAAAAACCCCAAAATCAATTAGTTTTATGGAATCAAACGTAGAAGAAAATAAGCAGTATAAGCTGAAACATTTCCTTTCATTGCACTAAAAAGTTTCCTTTTTGTTTCAGCCTAACTTTTCTGCAACTTGAAATAGCCTTGTTCTTCTCCACTTTGTGTTCTATTGATTTTGCTGGCATTATTATTATTGTTTTAATGTGCCCAACCTGGCAATTTCCCTGGAGAACCTCCTTTCCAACACAAATGTTTGGACCCAGGCTGCTGTCTGTGCTTTGACCTCTCAGCCCAGTGTAGCAGGAACTTCCCAGACTTGTCTGCCCTTAAGAGCTTAATCCTACAGAAAGCACTGAGTGCCAGGAAACCTTTTTGCAGCATGGAAATAGGAATCCACTGTTTGCTCAATGAGAGACAGCAGAAAAGCTTGGGAACCAGTTTAACACTGACCTAAAGTGAAGCTGTGCTGCTGGTTGAAAGCATCCATTTAATTGACATGGGCCAAAAAAGAAATGCCCCAGCAGAAATGCTTTGGTTTACCTTGTATAGAAGTGAAAGGAGAATGTTTCCCAGTGTGGCTGGCTTTCTTGCCAGAATAAAAATAAAATAAAATTAAAAAAAAAAAAAAAAAAAAAAGGCAATGAAATCAGGTCCATCTGCTTAGAATTAGTCCTGAGTTCATGCAGTGCACTGTGTGGCAGTGATGATCCAAAGAGGAATGGAAGCAGGGAATGAATTACAGCTCTCAGAGCGTTTTCAGCTCAATGAAATTTGAAAAGTGAATTCCTGTGCAGTGATGTGCTTGTTTGAAGAGATTTTGTCAAGCAGAAGCTTTTGGCCAGAGCTTTTTGGGTCTGTATTTCTGCACCCAGAGTAAAGGAGAGGAGCAGGGCTTGTGTAGGAACACGGGTGCAATCCCAAAGTTGGAGGATTGCTGTGTTTCTCTCTTGGAGAAAGGTTTTCCTTCTGCTCTGATGTGGGGTGAAGGTGAAATCTGGAGGTTCAGTGGTTGTACCAAAGGGGATTTACCCTCCCTCAGCAGGAAAGGGATCTTGGCAGGGGCTGCCCAGGGAGGTTTGGAGTTCCCATCCCTGGGGGTGTCCAAGGAAGGGCTGGAGGTGGCACTGGGAGCTCTGGGCTGGGGACAAGGTGGGGATTGGGCACAGCTTGGACTCGATGGTCCCAGAGATCTTTTCAACCCTAAGTGATTTTGATAAGAATGTTTTTTACCAGGTGTCAGGAAGTGTTGTTGGATACTGCTGGGAACCAGGGAAAAGCAGCCTGGGACCCTTGGGCTTCTCAGGCTGCACAAGGACAAGAAATTACACCAATGATTAAACCCCTGCTGGAGATGTGCTGTTTGGCACAAAGCATGATTTCAAAGAGGTGTTGCCTTCTTGGCCCAATGAGTCTTTTCTATTCTGTTGTGCACATATTATCCTATATAAATGTAGATTTTCTTTAAATAAAGCTCTTTTGCTTCTCCATTACATGAGGAACTACGTTGCATTTTCCTTTTCACCACTCCTATATCCTCAAATGCACCAATCTGAGGTCTCCAAAGAGAGAATTCCTGCTTCCCTACTCCTTAGCAATGGCCAGCTGCCAACACAAAGCTTCCAATAATCCAGAATATTCCCTCAGGACAAAAGAAGCTGCTGGAAGTGGTGGGTAACTTCTCTCCTGTGAGAGATGGCCCTGCACTGATGGAAACAGGGAGGTTTCTCTGCCTCTGATGCACTGAGGTGTGGATTTTGTTTCAGTGAGAGCTTTCCTAGCTGAATTTCCCTGCATGGGACATAAGGATGTTTCCAGTTCAATGACTGATTCCTTTCTTAAGGGCTTCCTGCTTCTCTTGCTTATCTGAAGTGTATTACATTACACTTTGTGTAGGCTTGGAATTGCAAAAAAAAAATTGTATTTGCTGCCTGGTGTTCCATTTTCTGATTTTTTTGTTTTTTAAATTTCTTTTGCAGACCGTGCATCACTGCAGACACCCAATTTCTGAGAGGATTGCTGCACTTCTGGCCAGCTTTGATGACTTGTGACTTTTCTGTCCTGGCATGCTCAGTGGGAAGGAAAAATGCACTGAACAACAATTAATTTCTGGTTCCTCCATCACCAAGACATCACTTCACTGAGACAGTCTCCCTTATCATGCTGAACAAAAGGAGGAAAATACAGTTATGCAGTTCTTTTCATTTGAAATCAGATTATTTAACATGAGTTTTTATGTTTCCCAGGTCATCACTACTTGGTCAGTGCTCACACTGGGAAATCAGAATGGCCTTTCTTATTATCCTGAGTATTGGTTTTGTAAAGAAATTCAGATGCAGAAAAGCACATGGTGAGATATCACTGGTTCTTTATCTGATTGAATGAATTAATGAACAGGCTTATTAAATCATTCATTCATTCATTCATTGACTCATTCATTCATTTATTTAACTGAATCTCTTTTCTCCCCTGCAGCTCTTTGCTAAAATAAGTCAGTGTTTGAGCCCCAGCTTTATATAGATATAAAGATATAGATGTAGATATATTGATATAGATGATAGATATAGATATAGATATAGATATAGATATAGATATAGATATAGATATAGATGATATAGATATAGATATAGATATAGATATAGATATAGATAGATATAGATGTATAAGGGCTATGAAAAATACCACAGGCCATGGGGAGAGGGTAAAAGGGAATTGCTGAATCTTACAGCTCTGAAATAAGGAGGCATTTATTGAACAATAACAACCATGCAATGCTAAGAAATAGTGTTTTCATTGACAATAAATTCTGATTATCTTAAAACACAGGTGACATAAATGTCAGCTGGGGAACTGGAACAGAACCCAGGAGAGAACTCCTGAGGCTGACTCTCCATTGCCAGGAAATCAGAACCTGAATTCTGGTCCAGCCACAAACCCCTCTGCTCCTCCAGACAAAACCCCATCCATTCACATGGAACAGCCTGCAATGCCTTTCCCATTTTCAATCAGGATTTATAATCATCCTCACAGAGAAGAATTCCTTCCCAATATCCCACCATCCCTGCCCTCTGGCAGTGAAGCCATTCCCTGTGTCCTGTCCCTCCCTCCTGTCCCCAGTCCCTCTCCAGCTCTCCTGGAGGGGGCTCTGAGCTCTTCCTGGATCCTTCCCTTCTCCAGGTGAGCATTCCCAGCTCTCCCAGCCCTTGAAGCATCTCCATGGCCTCCTCTGGACTCTGCAGCAGCTCCACACCCTCCTGATGTTGGACCCCAGACCTGGAGGCAGTTCTGCAGGTGAGGTCTCACCTGAGCAGGGCAGAGCAGGAGAATCCTTCCCCTGGTGGGGTTCAGTTAAAGTTTTTTCACATGTAAAACCATTTTGCTTTGCAAATCTCATTACCACCCTTGTCTGCTGAGTGTTTAAGTAGAGTTTTAAATGCCAGGCAGTTGGGAGGGTTTGTTTAGGTTTTTTGAGCTTTTTGCTGTCTCTTTGTTTTTTCCGTGAGACGCTAATTTGTGGTAATTGCATTCTGCAGCCATGAGAGCCTGGCTCAGAGGAAGGGAATTATTGGTGTGTGTATTTTAGTAATAACCATCAGAGAGCCAGGAAAAAAAAAAACTAAAAAAAAAGAAAGAGACAGAAGAAAACAGAAAATATATTATTAAAATGCTCACGTCCTCAGAAGAAAGCTCCAGCTTGTTCCTTTAAGGGAATAAAAATCTGTCTGGTGTCTCTCAAGCACCTATGTCTGCTGGCATCCCATCAAATATACAAACTGCACAGATTTCTACAGACAGCCTTGATTCAGGGCAATTAGTGCAAATTAAAGAAGAAATGGGAAATGGTTTTGGTTGCTGTGCAAGGTGCATGGAAGCTCTTAACTCCTTTCATGATTTGAGGTTTTTAGGGGAAAGACCCATCAGGAGAGAAAGAATAAAACCCAGCTCTTCATGGGTGTTATGGCAATAGCTTAATATCTGAATTAGGGACAAAGAGAGCTCTGTTCCGTGCAGGGCTGGGCTGAGAGGGGCTGTGCTTCAGACACAACAGAGCAGCAAAGGCTGCAGCAGGGCACAGGGAGGATGTGGCTCATCCTCTGTCTGCCCAAACCCATCAGCTGAGCAGGAGGCTGCCAGAGCAGCAGGTTGGCCTGGGAAAGGTTACAGCAGCAGCTCCAGAGGTCATGTGCAGGTATGATGTCAATTCTCTGCTCTTCTGTAGATTTGTGGGCTGGTTCTCCAAATGTCTCTTCATCCGGAACATCCTGTGCTGCCCGCTGTGTGACAGCTCCTAAATCAGCCCGGGCTGTCCTGGCATGGCAGTGCCTATCCATGAGAGGGCCCAGGGAGCTCAGACACGTTCCTGACTGCTGGCTCTGCCTTTGGGGGCTCTGGATCTGCTCCCTGCCCAGGCCAGAGCTGTCCCTGGACACACAGCCAAGAGGACTCTGCTCACATTCCTTCCCGAGCTGCTGACTCCTGCTGTCATCAGCTCCCTCTCCCTCCAAAGGGACAAGATGTGGTGATAAGCAAGTCATGGGGAAATATGTGCCTATGGAAAGACTGATACATCACTAAAAGCACTTCCCCTAAACAATTTTTTTTGTTGCTGCCCAGGGCTGGCAGTGGGTGGCACAAACTCTGCATTTGCAGTGCCCAAGTACCACAGCTCCTGGGAGATGAGAGGCTCCATCTATCAAACCCAGCATCACTGTGGGCTGAGCTGATTGCAGGATTGTTTAAACACAAGCTGCAGCTGGAGCACAGGAGGGAGGTGGAGGCTCAGCAGAGATAACAGAATTATTCACAAAGTTGTGTGGCCAGAGAGGTCTGAGCCTGGACAATCAGCCAAAACAGGGGACAACACATTGACAGCAGCTTCCAGCCCCTCTGGAAAAAGAATAAAGACAGAATTTCATCCCTGGGGTTTTTCAGAGCCATGTTTCCCTAAGGGATTTATGCACTGTGTGCCCTGGATGGCAAGGAAATCTTACAGTGGTGAGTGCTGAGGCACAGGACCAGACCTAAATCTAGCTCAGATCCAGAAAAGATAAAGCAGAGCTCTGGGTTTATTTCTGCTGTATGGATTGTGATCTCCACTGCACAAAGAGCTGCATGTGCCACAAAGAGCTCTGGCCTTGAGGGGCGTTTTGCCTCACAAATGTTGGAATGGGCAAGGGAGATGAAGGGAGATGCTTTGGTTAATAAATCAGTGGGATGAAGGAGATGTCCCAGCATCTCACAGATGGGCAGGCAGCAGGAAAAAGAGTGAAGGAAGGATTGAAATGAGTCCAAGAAAGGCACATCTTCAATTTTCCCCAACAATTTTACATGTTAAAGATGAATGTCAAGCTAAAGCTCAGAAAAGTGGTGTGAGCTCTCAGCTGAGGGAAGCAGCAGTGCCAGGGTGGGAAAGGATGCAGCAAGACACAGGAGGGATGAAAACAGAGGCAAGCACTCACCTCTGGGTAGATTTATTTCAGCACCAGGTAAAATCTGTCTTTCTGAGGCTACAAAAGAGCCCTGTCCTCCATATGTGGTCAGATTTTATCAGGTTATCCAGGTAATAAATCAAACCAGGAAATTTGTTGTGGGTTACAGAGAAATAAACATTTAACAGCTCTCAGTAATTAGGCAGCTTTCAGACCTGCAGCTATACACAAAATTCAGTGGCCCAAATCTTCATCTGTGGAGAATTAAGAAGGTATCCTGAGTTTTAATGAGGCTGCCTTGATTTGTGCAAGAGCATTGGTGTGTTTAGCCAGCCTGTGCTTCAGTGATTTGGGAACATGGTGAAAAAGTCTCTATGAATCCCAAGATGAAGAAACTTCCAATACTTGGACATCTTATAATTAAGTATGAGATCACAAACAGATCTACCTGTATCAAAAATTCCAGCCTTTTTTTACGCCCAGCACTTTTTAAAATCCACATTTTGAATGCTCACTCTGAGTCCCTATGCTGGGTTGGGTTTTTTCCTTTCTAAACACTCAGAATTTTCCAGTTTATCTTCAACTCAGCTGTGCTAAAAGCTTCAGGCTGTCCCAGTCCTGAGAGTGGAATGAGTCCAGCTTTGAGTTTAATAGACAACATTTAACATCTCTTGCCTTTGGGTGGGTCTTATTTCTTATCCGAGCAGAAGTCGAACTTTTGCTAAAATCTGAGAGATGATTCATCAAAACAACCCTTTTCACTTCTTTCCAGGCAAGTCAACAATAATTTCAAAGCCTGGAGCACCTCAGAGAAGTTCCTCCACTCCTGCATGGTCTGGCACCGAGCTGAGCAGATTACCAAATTATCAAATTCCATCCACACACAGACAATTGGATCCGGGCCTTCTGATGAGATATTTGTGATGAAAACACAATTGCTGCCCAAAAGTCGGGATTTAAGGCTCTGATTTTGCCACTTTTTAGCTCAGAAACAGCTGTGGGTTGCTGGAGCTCTCCCTAGGGACTCTCTGGTGTTAATGAGTGCAATTAACAGCACAGGAAGCACGGGGTGTGGTTTGTGGATGCTACCTGGGCAGAGTCAGAAGGATTAAAATTGAAATTAACACAACAAAAGAGACAAAATACATTATTTCCTCCATGTCAAAGACAAAGATACACCCAGAAATGCACCTGCCAAAGATCGAAGATGGAAAAGGAGCTCACCCAGGACTTTGTTCCTTCCTTACAAGACTCACAGCCCTGCCTCTGTCTAGAAAAACACTGTGGGTGGGACAAAACTTTGGGCTGGAATTGGATGGTTTTAAATGTCCCTTCCAACCCAAACCAGGGGACAATTCATCCTTTCTCAGCAGAGGATGAAAGCTGAGTAAAGATATTCTTAAAAAATTCCAGTGGTGGATTCTCAGAACCTCCATGGCTTTAATCTGACTTTAGAGGTGCAAACTTTGAGGTTAAAAACCTCATTTTGTTTCCTAGACTTGCATCCCTCTCTCTGCTCTCTCCCAAATTTTGATTAATCCAAAACTTTTAAAGTGGGCACAGACAATCCCAGCCTGTCTTGCACAAGGATTTCCTCACCAAGGCTGATGTGACACTGCCCCAGCCCTGCCTGGGGACACTCTGGGTTTAATCACCCTCCTGATCTCAGGCTCTTGGTGATCTCAACCATAAATTCAAAATAAATTCATTTTTCTTTGAGGATTTTAGGACAAAATCTGCTGTCACTTCCTTCTGCTTCCCTCCACTCTGGAGAGATGTCCCCTAACCAGGTTATTACTCACTGAGCTGATATATTGAGTATATTAATGAGTAAAACCATGAATATAAATGTATTTATTTCTATGGTGCATTTAAGAGCCTGGAACAAGCCAGCAGTGTGGAAAGGTCTGTGGATCAGTACAAACAAAACCCAGAGTGGGGTTCAGCTCCTTTCCCTCCCCCAGTCATTTAAACTCATTTCCCAATGGATCGATGGGAACAGAGCTGCCTCCTCTGAAGATCTAAAATAAACCTGCTGACTCACAGCCTGTAAGGGGCTCTAGCAACTCAAGATTCCCTCCATCCACGCAGGGTTTGCTCTCTCCCAGCACCCTCTGTTACTCAGGGAAGGATGGGACCTCAAAACAGCCTCCAAAAACCAGGGTAACACCTTCTGTAGAACAGGGACCACACGTGCCAAGAAAACTGTGGAGAAACAGCAGCTGAGCATTTAAAAATCACCTCATTTTTACAGCTTGCAGGTTCCTCAAAATTAGTTTTTTTCCCTTCACTTTGCCATTTCTTCTCATGGATTTTCTTTTTACTCTCAGACAGCAAATGAGCTGCCACAGGGGTCTCTGCACTGTCCCAAACTCTTTGCCCAACCTGCACAAATTGCACATTCCTGGGAGCTGCTTTTATAATTTTTATGATTTTTCCTGCAGTAGCAGTGGCTATCCCAGAAGCAAGCAGGCAGTCTGAATTTGTTGGGCCAGTGGTCAGGGCTGCTGACAAGCCCAGATCTGCTTTCAGCACTCCCCTGGGGGGATCTGAGCGTCACTCACATTTGCCTCTGCCTGTGAAAATCTCGAACCCAAAACCCCAAATTTCCCTCTCAAAGTCACTGCCAGGAGGAGGTGGAGAGTCAAGAACAGGCACAAGGTTTATCCATTTCCTTGTGGCAACAGGGTTTGCTGGCTTTGGCTCTGAAATCCCACTCTGTGTCCCCTCCACTTCAGCACATCACTTTTGTATCTGTTCTTCATCAGGGACTTCTGACATTTTTTTAATTAACTGCAATTAAGAGCCACCTGAAAAACCAACCTCCCTTCAACAGCACATTCTGCTGGAGGAATTTCCTCCTTAAACCCCACCTCGAGTCAGCTGTGCTCTGCCCCACCATGCAGAATCCCCGGGCAGTGTGTCCTGCCTGCATCAACTTGTTCTGTTTGTCCTGCAGGAAATTCTCTTTTTAGATCCCCAAAATTTCGTGTTGCCTTATAAACAGCAGTTTGTTATCTGCTTTGCACTCTCTGGGCTCTGCAGGAACGGGGAGGAAGGGAAAGGAAAAAGGAAAGGAAAAAGGAAAGGAAAAAGGAAAGGAAAGGAAAGGAAAGGAAAGGAAAGGAAAGGAAAGGAAAGGAAAGGAAAGGAAAGGAAAGGAAAGGTTTGGTTTAGAAGCACACTGGAGAGTGCTCCCTCTCCCTGGGCAATACGGCAGTGTCGGTGAATTACGGTAGTGCCGCTCCTGCTCCGCTCCATCAGCAGAGCAGCAAAGTTCCTGCTGCTCCTTCCCCGAGCGCAGCTGAGCCCTGAGCGGGCACGGATCCCTCCGGGCAGCCCGGAGCCAGCCCCCCACAGCCCCGGACCCGGGGAACCGGCCCCGCTGCTGGAACAAGGGGAGCGGAGCGGAGCGCTCCCAGGCGCGGACCCCATCCCTGCCGCGCTGGATCTCCGCGGATGCTCAGAGGAGCGGTGCTGCCTTCCTGGGGCTGCAGAGGTGAGTGTGGGGCAGGCACAGAGCCTGGGGTCTGCCCTTCCCAGCACCAGCCTCTCCACAGGCTGGGCATTGTCTGGTTCTGGGCATGGAAATCGCTGTCAGTCCTTTCTGCTGCATCTCCGTGACTTGCTGGGAAGTTTTCCTTAAAAATCAAATTAATAATTTCTTAATTTTCTCCCAGCCCTGTAATGACCTCATTTTATACCCTGTAATGCTAAGAGATGCTCGATGCAACACTCACTATTCATGCATGTGCTTAGATAATCTGTCCTTTTCTTCCCTGGGGTTATTCCTCAACTTGTTCCCTGTGGCGGGAAAGAAAATAAAAGATCCAATTTCATTTTAATGCCTTGAAATAAAATTCCCACAGTGTGATACCTATCCATGTCCCCCTTCCCCCTCCTCCCTGCCTGTGAACTGGGAATTTCGGGCTCCAGAGCTGGAAATGCTTTTGCTGCAGTGGAGTTCAGGGTGGAGGTTTGGAAACGGGACAGTTGTTGCTGCTTAAAGTGCTGAGGGACTCATCCCAAAGGACACTGAGAGAGTCCTTCCTCATCTGGGGTCTCAGCGGTGGTTTTTCACCCCTGACTGATATTTGGGATGGGAATTCTGTATCCACATGGAGGTGCTGGGGAAGGTTTTGCAGCTCCCACTTGCAGCTCTGCTCTCCACGCCCCCAGGTCTCAGTTCCCAGGCTAATCCTCACTTTTCCATCGGAGATACCTTTTCTCCATATTTAGTCAGCAAAGGCTGAGCTTGGCTTCCAGACACTCTGAAACGTTGTGTCACTCACTGGGAGGCTTGCTCCTTGCTACGTCCTCTGCTTGGCTCTGGAGCTGCTTTTCCCTATAGATTTTCAAAATGGGCAGCTCAGCTGGACTAACAATTCAGTGGGGAAAGGCCTCACTTCATAAAGAAACCTGAAATTAAATTCTGGGCTTCTAAATCTGTGTAGTCCTGAATTGTGTCCTGCAGGCTTCTGTCTCTCCTAGAACTGGTCTCTGCAGGTGAGCTGATAATTAGGATTGATGCCTATCCCCATAAAGAAGGGAAATTCAGGCAGGAAAACCCACCTGGATCTCTCGGTTGCTGTTAAACAATGCTGGGCTGGAAAAGGTTGGTCCCACTGGCTGGAGCCAGCCTGAGGAAAGCACCCTAAAATAGCATCTTGCTCTATTCTTATATGGGAACCCTAGCAGGGAGTGTGGCTGCTGGGAATCACACTGCTCGTGTTTTTGTCTTCTGCAGGGGGTGAGGATCTGCAGAGAGCACGCAGCAAACTCCTCTCTTCCCCTCAGAGCAAGCCAGGAGCTGATGTAAATGAGATTTAATTCACAGCCCAGGACCTCGACTGATGGGTGCTCCACGTGTGGAGAGCTCTGAGTGACAGGATGGGCAGGGATGGGTACCTCAGACAGAACTGCTGAGCACACACAGCAACCTCCACCCTGCCAGGTTTCCAAGCCAGTTTTAAGGCAGAATCAGGACTGACACCAGGCAATTAAAAGCATCAGTGATTTCCTCTCAGGAGAAGCTAAATTGGAGACCTTGTGGAATATTTACTTTCCTTGAACACAGAACCTTCCCCAAAAGACAGAAATGACTTTAACCTGCAGCTCCAGTATTTCTCACCACATAACCCTGGCAAGTGGGATAAACAGCCTCAGGTTTGTGTATCCCACTCGTGCACTCCAAGGAAAATGCAGAAGGAGTTAAACTTGACTTGGAACTGGTGAGTATCAACTGTGCTGCTCTGGTGAGAGCTCAGGAGCAAAGGTAGGTTTTCTAATTTGTTTCTGGATCATTCTTATTGGTTTTCTAGTTTGTTTCTGGATCTTTCTCGTTGGTTTTCTAGTTTGTTTCTGGATCTTTCTCGTTGGTTTTCTAGTTTGTTTCTGGATCTTTCTCGTTGGTTTTCTAGTTTGTTTCTGGATCTTTCTCATTGGTTTTCTAATTTGTTTTTGGATCTTTCTCATTGCATTCTTCAAAACTTTTTTCCCCAGCAAGGCCAGGCAGATGTTGCCAATCAGACCTTCCAAGAACTGATCTTGTCACTGCTCCTGCCTGGGAAGGGAGTGAAGCTCAGCCTCACATGGACATTACCAGCCATGGCTTTCCTCCCTGGAAACTCCTCCGAGTGCTCCAACTGCACCCACTTCGTGGAGCCCGTGAACATTTCCAAGGCCATCTTACTGGGTATCATTCTAGGGGGGCTGATTGTTTTTGGGGTTTTGGGCAATATCCTGGTTATCCTGTCCGTAGCCTGCCACAGACACCTCCAGAGCGTCACCCACTATTACATCATCAACCTGGCCGTAGCTGACCTCCTCCTGACTTCTACCGTCCTGCCCTTCTCAGCCACCATGGAGATTCTGGGCTACTGGGTGTTCGGGAGGATCTTCTGCAACATCTGGGCAGCTGTGGACGTGCTGTGCTGCACCGCTTCCATCATGAGCCTGTGCATCATCTCCATCGACCGCTACATCGGGGTGAGCTACCCCCTGAGGTACCCCAGCATCGTGACGGAGAGGAGGGGGCTGCTGGCCCTGCTGTGCGTCTGGGCACTGTCCCTGGTCATCTCCATCGGGCCCCTCTTTGGCTGGAAGGAGCCGGCCCCGGAGGACGAGACAATCTGCCAGATCACCGAGGAGCCCGGCTACGTCCTGTTCTCAGCGCTGGGCTCCTTCTACCTGCCCCTGGCCATCATCCTGGTGATGTACTGCCGGGTCTACGTGGTGGCCAAGAGGGAGAACCAAGGGCTGAGCTCGGGGCTGAAGACAGAGAGGTCGCACTCGGAGGAGGTGACGCTGCGCATCCACCGCCGGAGCGCCGCCGGCGCCAGCCCCAAGAGCAAGCACCACTTCTCCGTGCGCCTGCTCAAGTTCTCCAGGGAGAAGAAAGCTGCCAAGACCCTGGGCATCGTTGTGGGGTGCTTTGTTCTCTGCTGGCTCCCGTTTTTTGTGGTGATGCCTCTTGGTGAGTAGGGCCAAGCCCGGTGTGTCTCCGCTTTCCGGGCAGGGAGGGCGGTGATGGTGGTGGGTGTGGAAATGCTGAGCAGAAAAGCTCTGAGGGAGACATTTCTTCCTGCAAAGATGTCAAAAAACAGAACAGTCATCACTGCAAGGCAGGGAGCGTGAAAAAACCGCCAGTCTCAAATGAGACCAAGTGTCTCTGGTGATGAGAAACACAATTCTGAAAGCCAGGGAAGCAATCTTGTATTTTTTCCACACGGAAAATCCTCTTTGTGACCTAGAGCAGGTATTTATGGCCATCTCTGCTATAGGAACAGGATCTTAGGGGTTTGTGGGTTTATGTTTGCAGCCAGGTGACTTAAACCTAGGATATAAATACATTCACGGATCTGTGCTCAGCACTGATGATTCCCACTCTAAGGAAAAAAATATCATCTTCCTATCAGAAAATTCATCCTGTGAGATACCATAACTGCAAACAGAGTTAATCTTTTAATCCAATTTTTCATTTGATCAGTCAGGAGGGTCCTTCCAACTAATTTTACACTGCTCTGGTTTGAATCTTTTCTGGGAACCCACTGAGCCCAGTGGCCAAACACTGGCTCAGCCACCACGCTGGAGATGAATATTTATTCTCCAGTTGTCATTCCAAAGAGGAGCAAAGCTGGGGATTTGTTCTGCTTTGCTGGAATGTAAAGAAGTAATTAGAATTTTAATTAAACCTTGCTCAGTTTCCTTTGATGCAGTTGCAGGAGGTAAAAGCAGAATACTAATTCCATACCTAGAGCTGAGGGTGAGTGACATGGCTCATCACCCTGAGCTGGGCTCTGCCATTAAATATTGGGTTTTTCAAACATGGAAACAAAAATCTGTGACTTGTTCAATTTCAGGGTTCTTCTTATGGAAAGTACAGCTAATGCTGTACAGGAAAAATAAAGATTTTTATGGAAGCTTTAGTGAGTGAGACAACAACATGGGCAATTAAGAAAAGGAAAAACAACCTTACCTAAACATGAAAAGAAAGATTTGGAGGTTTTCTTTTCTTTTTTTTTTTTTTTTTTAATTCTGTTTTTTCAAACTTACTGTTCTTTTTTCAATTAACCCCCACTGGTTTAACCAAAATTTATCAAGACACACAAAAACTGTTGCTAAGGTGAAAAAACCAAAAATTCCGAATTTTTTCCTCTTGGTCAATGGTGGGAAGTGCTGGATTGGATCTGTTTCCTAAGGAGGAGCCCCCGAGGTCCTGGCTGGTGCTGGCTGGGATGTCAGCCCATTGGAATGCTGCTTGCCAAGATGACTGAACCATGCTCAAAAAGGGTTTGGGAGAAGGCATTAAACACACTTTTCATCTGCAAATGTGGCTGCCACACAGAGCTGTTGTTAATTAATTTGCTTTGGATTTAAGAAATCTTCTGGGCACCAGAATGGCTTTGCATCTTCCTTTGATCCCTTGTAAGGAAACTCTGGAGGTTTTTTTTCTCTGTTTTTGGGGGTAACTGGGTTATTTTTAAAGCACATATTATAGGGCTTTCAAAACATATTTGCTGCTTTTGTTTAAGGACAAAGGACCTGATTAAACAGACAAGTGGCACTAAAAACCTCCTCAAAAAAGCCAATGACTCACATCTTGATGCAGAGCACTTTCCAAAAAACAACCACCACTTCCAGGTCTGTCATGCAGCCAGGTCCAGTTGGGCTAGGGAAGGGAAATGATCCTGACAGGATCTGACTTTCCAGATGTATAAAATCTCCTTCTGAAACCCTGCTGGAGCTCACAACGTGCATGGCTGGGCAACCACAGCTTTGTCCAGCTCTGCAGCTCTGTGGCCATGGAACAGACCAAAAAATCATCCCATCAACCAGTTCTGGGGGGATTTGACAGATGTGGAGGTGCCATGCAGGGACATCATTTATGGCTTGGACTCAATGATCCAAGAGATCTTTCCCAGTCTAAATGTCAGTAATTCCACAGTTCCATCAGCCAGAGCTCTCCCAGTGCAGATCTCCCACGAGACAGACACTCTTAAACTGCTGCTCAAACCTCTCCAGGCAGCTGTGCTCATCATTCCATGCAGCACAATTTCCCCAAGCCTAGGTTGACTTCACTGGGATCTACAGCACCTTCAAGATTTGCACATAGAATTCACAGAACTCACAGAGTCACTGGGTTGGAAGAAACCATCAAGATCATTGAGTCCAACCCAGCCTGAACTCCTCAATTAACCCACAGCACCCAGTGCCACATCCAGGCTTTGTTTAAACACACCCAGGGATGGTGACTCCACCACCTCCCTGGGCAGACCATTCCAGTATTTTATTATTCTTTCCATTATTTTTTTTTCCTAATATCCAAGCTAATTTTCCCTTGGCACAGCTTGAGGCTGTGTCCTGTGTTTCTGTCAGTGCTGCCTGGAGAAGGAGACCAACCCCACTGAGCACAGACACCTTTCAGGAGCTGGGGGAGTGATCAGGTCACTCCTGAGTCTCCTTTTCTCCAGGATAAACACCCCCAGCTCCCTCAGCTGCTCCTCACATCCACTAACATCCAATACCAGCCCAGAACTGCATCCAAGCAAGAAACACAGGGTAAAAGCAGAGCAGAAACCTCTGAGGTATGGGAAGGGCAAGAGGGATAGAAGGATGTTGAGAATAACTGGAAAACACCTGGAGAATGCCTGGTATAAGGAATGAACTGAATTGAAGTACCAGTTGCAGTCTGTGTAAGGAATTGGGTTTTTTTCTTATTGTCTTGGATTAAGCTTCATTCCAAAGGTTCTGTGCAAAATCCTTCAGCCCAATAATCCAACTCACCTTCTTCTCACTTGGCTTGATGTTTGTGGGAAAAAAAAAAACCCAAAAAAACCCAGGAAAATGAGTGAGGCTAATATTTGCTTTTCCTCTGTGTGCTGCAATGTGAACCTCTGCAGCACACAAGGCTGTCAGAACTTTGGTTTCCCCTGGAAGAAGTCAGGTTCTGATTCCTGTGAGCACAACTGGCATCGATGACAGCTTGCACTGACAGCTCAGTGACCTCCAGGCAAACACAAAAAAAACAAAACAGAGCCAGGGAAGAGCAGCTCTGAGCCTGCCTGCATCTCTCAGAGAGGCTCAGATGTGACAGTCAGGGCTTGTTGGGCTCTGCCAATCCCCACCACAACCTGCAGTTCTGGCTTTTTGTTCTCCTAGAGAGGGAGGTAGGAGATAGACAGAGATAGATGGACAGATACAGAAAGAGTCAGAGCTGGAAGAGCCCAGAAATCATTGAAAAACCCCAGTGATTAAAATTTCCATGTTACAAGTGACAGGACAGACCTTGTCCTGTGACTGGAAGACATTTTTGTGTTGTTCTGAGAAATCTGCAAGAGATTTCATTTCTGCAACATAAAAGACAGCGTGTGGAGGTTGTTTTGAGGTGAAACATGCTCAGAACTGATGGGAAAAAGGGTTGGGGGTGTTTCAAAAATGGTCCTGGCCTGGGACTGGTGATTTATCTTAAACCCTCAGAAGGGAACAAGCTCCCAGAGCTTTGCTTGTGGTCTGTTTTCTGTGGCTGTAGGTGTTGCTTTCTGAAGCTGAAAGAAATAAAAAGGGAAAGTCTGAGCTTAGGAGGCCACAGGGGAAAAAAAATCCTAAACTGGGCAAGGGAGAGGAAGGGTTTTAACATTTGTCAATCATTCTTGTGATTGAGAAAGCAAGAAAAGAGCATCTGCTGGAGGGTGTTGGTGTTTGTGGTCGAGGAATAAATTAGTTTTGTGAACTGACACAAATCCTGTCAAGGGAATCCTCTAATCCTGTCTGCAGCTGGTTTCTGTTTGCTAATTTGTGGTATTTTTTTTTTTTTTAACTGGATTCAAAGAGAACCACTCTACTTTCATTAGACATAAACGAGGAAAATAATTTTTTCCATATCTGCTGTTGGCACATGACCTCTCAGAGGGTCACAAGGCTCAGAGCAGCAGCACACACCAACACAGGCTCCCACATCAATATTCCAGTGTTCTCTCAGTGAGAAAGAAAGGAAAAAAGATATTAAAAAAAAAAAAAAAAAACAGAATAAAGGCCCAGCTCTTTCTCTGGAGCCAGCTCAGGGAGAGGAAAGAGTCACAGAGCAGAAGTGTGTGTGAGTTAAATCACTGAATGGGGATAACCTCAGCCATGGAGATAAACAGCCAAGACATCTCCATGGCAAGGGGAGTTTTTTTTAGGTTTTTGTGATCACAAGGGGCATTTTTCATAATCCCAGACTGGAAAGGCACTGCTGGACTGAGCTGATAACTCAGCTAAGGACAAAGATCCATGGCCAACATTTCTCCTCCATCCCCAAAGCCTGAAATGTGTCCCAGTGACTCAAAGCACAGCAAAGGAGGGGAGGAATCAGTGCTAGAAACCATTTATGTTCTATATATAATATAAACCATATATAATATGGTTTAGATATTTATATATATAAACCATATATAATATGGTTTTTATATATACACATATATTATTTATATATTTTCATATTTATATTTATATTTATATTTATATTTATATTTATATTTATATTTATATTTATATTTATATTTATATTTATATTTATATTGTAGAATATATAATATATATCATATAAACCATATATAATATAGAATATATTATATATAATTATATAATTTTTATATAATATAAACCATACATAATTTATATTAAATAGTTTATATTAAATAGTTTATATTAAATAGTTTATATTATGTTTTAATAATTTATATTGAAAACAAGGGAGTGTGTCACCTGCCTCATCCTTGGCTCTCAATTTCCCTCCTGATGCAGCTTTCAGGTCCCCACAGTACAGGGAGCAGAGTTGTCACTTTTCACTCTCTCTGAAATGCCACAGCACAGTTCAGTGATGGAAAGGCTGTGCTGAGGGTTCTCCCACCCCAGTGTGCAAATGTCAGGATTTGTCTGCAGTTTGGATAACGGGACAGACACTTGGCTCCTGCTGAAGGAGATAATTCCTTGTCTCCAACTCCAAGGATTCCAAAATCATGACAGACAAAATCTCATGAGGCAGTGTGAGACAGCCCCAGCTTCTCAATCTGTTCTCTTTTGTTTGGTTTTTTTAATTTTTAAAAGAAAATTATTATTTTATTGTAAGTGAATGACTTCAAGAGGGAGGGCTTCAGGGCAAATATCAAATATCTCCAAAATGGGATCCAGACCCATCCCCCTGCAGCAACAGCTTGGGAACTGGAACTGGGCTGACAATCACATTGATTTGTGAAACAATGTGGTTTTTTGGGTTTACAAGGGTAACAAAACCTCAGTTTACCTTCCCATGGTTTTTTATCAGCTTTCTAAATCTGCAGCTGCCCGCAGCGAAGCTGGAAATAGTTGCTTGCTGAGACATTTGCCAGAAATATCATCCATCCTAAGTGGGTACAATATGAAACAGAGCATAAATTAGGTCTGAAATAATCCAAATGATCAGAGCAGCGTTCCCAGACCGACCCATTCCTGCTGCCTGACCTCCTCACCTCTCACCTGTGCCCAGACTCGCTCCTGGTGCTGAATTCAGGGAGGGAAAACAAACTCTCTCCTTCTGTGCTGTTTATTATGGACCAGGGAGAGCCAAGCACAAAATCCATCTCACTTTCCCTCTGGAATGGCCACAATACTCCAGGCACAGCTGGGCAGTGCAAGATTGCCTCACATCACCTCTTTTTCTGCCCTGGTTGTGTTAATTGAGTCCAGGAGCATTTCCTGCTGCCCAAGAGTTCCTTGGTGCCATTTTTTATTCCATAAAAAATGCTTCCCATAAGGGAGCAGTGAGAGCATATGGGAGAGGTCATGTGTGTACAGGGGGCATCTGCTGCATGTCTGCACACTTATAAATACAAGTGTATATATATATACACACTTATATTTATAAATGCACTTTCCAGAGGGTGGATTGTGTCACGACCTGAGCTGCAGGACAGAACACTTGTCTTGGGGAATGAAGTTGAGAGGGCTTGGGAACACAAAGTGAAGCATATTTATCAATGTTTGACATATTTATCAATGTTTGACATATTTATCAATGTTTGGGCATATTTATCAATGTTTGATATGTTTATCAATGTTTGAGCATATTTATCAATGTCTGCAGAGCCATGGGAGGTGCAGGCACATTAATTCCCTTTGGGATGTCACTGCTCCTCTAGAAGAGCTCCAGGCTGAGCACTCCAAGGCAGATCCCAGGACCTGAGTTTTGGGTTTTGCTTCCCTGGAACCAGAGCATCCTTCCTGTTCCCAGCCTGAGGAGCTGGAGAGGGACTTGGGACAAGGGAATCCCAGGACAAAGGGGAGGGATGGATGGGATATTGGGATGGAATTGTTCCCTGGGAGGGTGGGAGGGGCTGGGATGGAATTCCCAGAGCAGCTGTGGCTGCTCCAATCCCTGGCAGTGCCCAAGGCCAGGCTGGAGCACCTGGGACAGTGGGAGGTGTCCCTGCCCATGTCTGGGATGGCACTGGGTGGGATTTAAGGTTCTTTTCAACCCAAACCAGTCTGGAATTCTGTATGGACACAACCCTGAAGCAGCATCACCCCCACCTCACCTCAGTGCTCTGCCCCAGCCACCACATTTAAGCTACAAAAAATAAAAAGACGAAAAAAAAAAAAAGCAGCTAAACTAAACAGAGCTGCAGATTTAGTAGCTGGGATGGATTTGTAGTAGAGATGGATTTATAGCTGGGATGGATTTGTAGCAGAGATGGGTTTGTAGCTGGGATGGTTTTTACCACCACAAAGGGTTCATGGGTCACACAAATCCACAGGATCTGATTCCCATGGTGCTGGCAGCAGTGATGCAGAGTAAACAACCCAAGTTTTTACAGCCTGGCAGGTTCCAAAACCCTCTCTGCTGTCCATCAGTGAAACGATGCTGGTTTCTAAACAACCCATAATCAGGCAGCTCTTGTGACAAATGACAAAGTCAAATTACACCTTGGAGAGTGAATTGGCACTTACTCACCAGGAGGGACGTGGCAAACTTATCTCTCAGAGCTGGAGAAACTTCCAGCTGACAAACAGGAACATAAATGATGAGGGAAGAAAATGCAATCCTGACATTTCCAGGGATGAGCGATGAAACACTTAATGGCAAAAGATCTCGGGAGGCTCATGGTACATTTTACTTGATTTAATTTTACAAGAAGCAATTGTATTGTGCTACTGACACTTGAGTGTCCTCAACCTTTTGAAAACAAAGCAGGAATTTCAGCATCATTTACTCAATCCATGATTCAAAGTGTATTAAAAGAAAACCTTTTGAGGTTTCTTTACTGTTCCTGCAGCACAGACTGTGTGAGGTGAAGACTTTAAACTTTAATCAGCTTTGCCACTATTTACCACTATTATTATTTAATTCCTGACACTCTGCAAAGGGAGATATTAAGGCCAATGAATAGCACAGAGAATTAATTTCAAGGGTGAAAACTTAATATCTTTAGCTGCTGTTCATGCTCCTGACACCTGGGTGGTGCCTGTGATTCCACCTGGTCTGGAGTGAGAGGGCTGGAAAAATTTCCTCTGGGAATCAGTGCAATGATTCTGTTTTCTCAGCCCTGGGTGGTTGTGTGTCCAAAGGTGAAGTGACACAAACTGGCAGTCACCAATGGCCAAGGATTGCAGGGAATGCACATCCCAGCTCCCACCTGCACCATACCTCCTAAAAAAGAGATAATTCACCATTCTTCTTTAATCTCATGATTAATTATGGTCATTGTTAAAAAAAAAAAAAAAAAAAAAAAAAGAAAAAAAAGAAAAAACACAAAATCTTTGTTTTATTTCTCCTTTGAGTCCATTGGACCTGAGCTGTCCATTCTGAGGGCTCAGCACTGAACAAACCATTTTGTCACCAGGTTTGAAAATGCCTCCTGCTCACTACCAGATCCATCAGCCACTGAGATTGATCACAACAACACCCTGAATATTAAAGGTTTGGAAGAAAGGGACAAGTTCTTAGGATTCCTCAAGGATTTGGAAAATAAGATATTTTTCCCTTTTTCCTAGATACTCAGGTATCCAACAGGAAAGATTAAGGGATTTTTCTGAACTGTGTGGCTGCAATAGGAGGATAGAGATTTCTGTGGCCCCTGAGTGTCAAACCCACCCTGCAGGGAGGCTGGAGAGGGAATGTTTACCAGGGGAATGGCTTTGAGGTGAAGGAGGGTACACTTGGGTTGGATATTGGGGAGAAATTCCTCCCTGTGAGGGTGGGGAGGGGCTGGGATGGAATTCCCAGAGGAGCTGTGGCTGCTCCATCCCTGGAAATGCTCGAGGCCAACTTGGAGCACACTGGGATGGTGGAAGGTGTCCCTGCTCACGGCAGGCTTGGAATGAGATGATCCTTCCACCTCCCAAGCCAAACCATCCCTTGGTTCTCTGACACCAAGTGTGAAGTGGGGTCTGCAGACAGCAAAGTCTCTGTGCTGTTAAAGCTCCTTCATTTTCTTCCACTGTGAGTTATTCCAAGGCACTGATGAACCAAAAAAGGCTGCATTAATAAATTAACATGCAGATCCCACCCCAAAAAAAGAGCAAGGGACAGACTCTGACACTGGCTGTTTTCTATTTTTATCAGGCTTTGGCACAGCCCTTGCATTCCATCTGGGGAGAGCCCGGAGTTGCAGCAAACAGGAATTGTTATTGTTTACCCATTTTTACACTTGGCCTCACACAGCTGATTCCCTAAAGCAGGATTTGGTTCACCTTTTGTCTCACCACAAAACGGGAGAGCAGCAGATACGCTGCATTTAAATGAGGAAACGAACCAAAAAAAAATGGAGCGTTATTTGGGCATTTAGAAGCCTTTCATTATTTTTCATCTGCCAATGACTTCAGCCAGAAAGTTCTTTGAGAATGTTATTTAGTTGTTTTTCACTAAAGGAGAGAAGCATTAATTTGCTGAGAAAAATTTGAGGTTGTGGATACCCGTGTTTGCTTGTGCTTCACTGCAAAGCAGTTTGTTTCCTTTAGCCAAACCTTCCTGGTCTTAAAATCTGGTTCATAATGAAAGTAATAATGAAACTGCTCTGCCTGGGGCAGCTTGGGGCAACCAGGAGCTGCCACAGAGGCAGTGAGACCCAGCAGCTCATTCATTAATTACCCTGCCACCATCAGATCAGCCCCATTCCCAGCACCATGAGCAGTTCATTCATTAATTGCCCTGTCACCCCCAGATCAGCCCCATTCCCAGCACCATGAGCAGTTCATTCATTAATTATCCTGCCACCATCAGATCAGCCCCATTCCCAGCACCATGAGCAGTTCATTCATTAATTGCCCTGTCACCCCCAGATCAGCCCCATTCCCAGCACCATGAGCAGTTCATTCATTAATTGCCCTGCCACCATCACCAGATCAGCCCCATTCCCAGCAGGATGAGCAGCTAATTAATTAATCACCCACACCAGGAGCTTCTCTGGCCCTGGCAGGATTTTGATGCATTCCCACACAGACAACACCACCCTGAGAATTGCTTTGGCCACTCAAAAGCATTTGCTGCAAGTGCTGCAGGTTTTGTTTGGTAAGGATTGAGGAAAAAGGTTCAGACAGTCGAAGTTTTCAGCTTTTCCTTGGCCAGGAGAGCTCCAGGGAACAAATCAATCCCTGTAAAGCTTAAAGCTGCTCCCAGACTGGTTAAACTGCAGAGGATGCATCAATGCCTGAACCTTCCACACTATTTCTTCCCACACTTTTTCCAGGGGAAGCAGGAAAACAAGCATTTTTCAGTGCTAAAAGTCTTGCTTATTACTAATTTGAAGAAAAATTCCAAAACAAGTCAGTTTTGTTTTGGGGATTTTTTTTTAATAAAACCAAAAGTTTGACATCAGGAAAAACATTTCAAAGATTTTAAATCAGCAGATAACTCATAATTGTATAGAAAAAAAAATGCCACAGTACTTTCCTTACTAAGGAACCATTGAAGTTCTTGCTCTTTGAATCATCTTTGGAAGGTAACATTGCAAGTATATAACAGAATTTTTAGAAATAGAAATAGAAAGAAATAGAAATGGAAATGGAAATGGAAATAGAAATAGAAATAATAGAAATATTTACACATCTCATGGCTGCCTATGGGACCCTCCCCAGTGTTCCTTGACATGAGAAGAAGCCTTTCCTTTAACTTCTCTCAATTTATTCCATGAGGCAGAATGTGGACAGTTGGATTTTCTGCAGGTTTCAGGGAATGTCAGTACCCAACACTTCATCATTTCACAGACTTTGAGCTGTAGCACAGGCAGCTCTAATCCCTCCTTAACCCTTCTGGTGTGATTTTCTTGCCATCTGTAGCCCCTGGTGATGACCTCCAAGATATTGCTGTCATTTGGGTAATTAATCTTGAATTAGGAGTCCCTGAGGAAGGAATTTTTGTCTGTCAGTGGAATCAGCCCTCTGGCTGCCTCTCTGTAAATGGGAATATAATGCCTGTAATTAAAAAACAGCTCTCTTGAACTGATTTCTGATGGAACACCCATGCAATTGTATGACACCATAGATCCTGAAGTTGTTCCTGCAGGATTTGTGTTTCCAGTCATCATTTTTTCAAGACGGAACAGAATCCTATTTATTTTTTCCCAGTGTTTTAGTTTCTTTGGTTACCTGCAATTCCTCACCGCCTCTGCCCTAACACTCTGCGTATTTTCCATTTTAGGTTCTTTCTTTCCTGCAATCAAACCCCCGGACACACTTTTTAAAATAACATTCTGGCTGGGATATTTAAACAGCTGCATCAACCCCATCATCTATCCATGCTCAAGTCAAGAGTTCAAGAGGGCGTTCCAGAACGTCCTGAGAGCTCAGTGCCTCCTGAGGAAGCAGCCAGCAAAGAAGCAAACCCCCAGCTTCAACCTCAACCACGCTGCTGCCATGGGGAGGGGCAGGGGGGTGCTCAGGATCCCTGTGGGATCGGGAGAAACCTTCTACAGGATCTCCAAGGCGGACGGGGTGTGCGAGTGGAAGATCTTCGCCGCCCAAGGCGCCGCTCCCAAGGAGTGCACGGCTGCCAAGGCCAAGAGCAAGGGCTTGCTGCAGGAGTGCTGCTGTGCAGGAGCTGCAGGCAGCCTGGTGCAGCAGAGCTGCAGAGGGCCAAGCATCAAAATCCACTCCATCTCCCTGGGCGAGGGCGGCGAGGATGTGTGAGCGCGGGGACCTCGCTGGTTTCGTGGGGAGGTGTGGCTGGGAGGGTGAAGGGTATGAACGGGTGAAACAGGGTCAGATCTTTCCAGCAGGGATGTCTGTGAGGGCCAGGAGCAGGAGTGGAGCTCCTCAAAGCCAGTGCATGGCTGCAGTGGGTGGGATTCTGAGGGTCCAGCACCTGCCAGGCGCTGTCCTGGCGTTTAAGGAGAATTTATCCCTCTGTTCTCCTCTTCCAAAGTTCCCACTGCCTCATTTAGGGGCAGAGGAGCTGAAAGAGAGAACCACAAAGACCCCGTGCTGGTTTCAGCCCCAACATTCTCTGGCAGCTCCACCTTCAGAGCCATTCTGTGATTCCACCCCTCCCCATAAAACCAAACCTCAGCTGTGGATTTCACTCAACTCCATTGCCAAGGAAAACTTGATCCAAGTGACTGCACTCCACTGAGCTTCAGAGACCAAGGAGAACTTTTCCTTTTTGTACAATCAGCCTCCCCAGTCTCCCCACCAAACCAATCAAAAATGTGCATGTGCCCCTGGTTTGTTCAGACGATCCCTGCGCCTTGAGACGGGTCTAATAAAACTCAGAACTGGGTAAGTCCTCATCAAACAAGGCTCAAAGAGCTCACTTGCATTCATCCTTTTGGTTTTTAACTTCTGAGTCCATCAGGAACCTGCTGGAAGGCTCAGTAATTCCTTGCTCAGGTGCTCGATAGCCAGATCAGTGCCACAGTCACTGGAAAAGCTGCAGATTTTTCCTGTCTCCCTGCCCAGTGTTTTGCTACATTCCTTTCCCTGACTCCCTCAATACCAAGACTCAAAGCTTTCTGTGAGATCCTGGGTACTCTGGAGTCAGGAACTTTCCCCTTGTTCTGAGCAGGGGGAGTTAAGCATGTTAAAAGGCTTAAGGACATCCATCCCCATGAGAAAGGGCCATCCCCTGGGAATTTGGGAGCCAAGCATTTGGAAGCATGTTATATTTTAATACAGCTAATCCAAATAAAAAAATAAATGAAATGGCCAGCATCTGGAAGAAATAGTGGGAGGAATTCTCTGTACAATATTAGAAATGAGCAGCTCTTGACATAACTCCTCCTGAGCCTGCCAAGTCAGAGTTCAGCTCCTTGAAACAACACACGAGCCCCTGCCCTGGTCTGTGGCAGCTCCTGGGCTGAAGATCCACTGCCTAGAAAAGGGAAAGGGCTGGAGATAAAGGTCATCATCACCAGCCAGGACCTTGAAACACCACCTTGGTGATGCTGATGAGAAATCATTGTTTATTTATCTCTCACTTAGCATTAAGTCCCCAGAGTCAAGAGGATTTGTCTCCTGTGTCTGTTATTTGTGCACTCACAGAACTCAAATCTGTAGCACGATCCCGGTTTTAGCTGAAGTAAGAAATCCACCTCACCCTTAAGGTTCTTCAGGCCTGGAATTTGAAGTTGAAAGTGTGTAAGAAAATGTTCTCATGGTGCTTCAAGCCAAGAGCAGAAGGAGAAAAGCTGGAAATCTCATAAAAAGTCACGTGAGACTCGTGGCTGAGGTTCCAGTCTCACAGGGTTCAGATACGCGGGATGTGCGTTTCAACAAAACCCAAACTTGAAACATTTTGAAAAAACCCCTTAAACTGAGCAAGAATAGCAAGATTTAAAGTCTTTACTGCACACTCTTGGTGCCCAACCCTGTCTTATTCTACAACCAATCCCTGTTTTATTACCAATAATGTTGTTTTTTTTTTTGCCATCTCTCCTTTGGAGCTGTTTTACACGGGGTGGCTGCAGTAATTTCAGATTTATTGAGGTTTCATGGTGTCAGGCAAGGAGCTGTGGTGGAGCTACACATGGAGGCTGCCACAACTGGATTAATTTAAATCCTGATGCAGCAATATAACCTGACCCTGTGAGGCAAAGATAAATGAGTCAAGTGCTGCTGGCAGTGGCAGGATGGACGTGGATGGAGCACAGCTCTGCAAGGCAGAGAGGTGGAATAATGAAATCTTGGTTTCACCTTCACCCTTTTTTTTAGGATGAAGGACCTCTCAGTGTCCAGTGACTCTGAAAATTCCCAGCCCTCAGCATCAGGTGAGCCTGGTCCCAGCCACACTCTGCTGCTGCCAGGTTTGCCAGCAAAAACAAATATATCATTTGTTTTTTGGCTCCCTCAGAGAATTTCTGCAGGAAAACTGCCCTGGTTGCAACAAGGGTCATTGGCACTTGTCATCTCAGTGGATATTTGGACTGAAAAGTCTCAAAAACCATAGAAGGAGCTCTAGGAAACAGAAAAAAAAATAAAAAGAGTGCAGTTTTAAGCAGCCCATTTTTTTCTGTTATTTAAAGTGAACTTGGCAGTGGTGAAAGAGCTGCAGCCACAGAGGCTGAATGGATCTGTCTGTCTAAAATACAAACAGGACAAGAGCTTTTCCCAGAGGCTGGACATCAATCAACACTTGTAGAAGCTCCCCAGCACCAGGATGCTGTGGTGTGAGACCTGGAAATGGAGCAGAGATCAGAGAGTGGCCAGAGGGGAGGAGAGAGCAGGGGAGCAGCAGCAGCTCCTCTCAAAGCCTGAAACCTCATGGCTCTGCCATCTCCCACATCAGGGTCTTCCCCTGGGAGTGGCAGCCAAGATTTCCACCTGGGTGGAGTCTCTGCTGCAGAACTGAGAGCTGGAGCACCACAGAGATTCTTTAATTTGCACAGCCTGAGGTGAAGCAGATCCCTGACCCCTCTCCATCCCAGGCCAGGGAAAATTCCCTAGTCCAGTTTCCACAGTCAGTTCAGATCTGCCAGCTGATGTTTTGGAGGCTTTGTGTACTTTGCAAGAATATTCAAATCCCAAATATTTAAGTTCTGCCCACTCTCCAAATAAATGTCTTCACATTTTTACATTCTTTATTTCGCTCTGCCAGCTCCAAGGATGAATTGTGCATTGTGTAAAAGAAAATTCTCCTTTGCCAGCCCTTAATGTCCTGAAATCCATAGCACTGAAAAGAAGGACTAAGCCAGGAATATTTCTTGCTTCTCTGCTTGGAGTAAGCAAATGGACTTCACAAAATTTTACAAAATTTCCCTGCTTTGCTTTCTCAATAAATTAACACTGACAGGCTGCAGCACCTTACACTGATTGAAATCAATTAAAAAAAAAAAAAAAAAGGATCTGATTGCTTTGCTGAAGTGGAAGTGCCCAGTTCTAGGTGTGCCTGCTGGCCTTGGGCTACTGCTGCTCGTGGTTTTATTGGGAACTTCATTTTAAAATAAAATCCTGAGGCACAGAACAACTCAGTGATTCATCCAGGGCTGAATCTGGGTAATTAACTCACATCCTACCCAGACATACCTTGATCCTCTTCCCTGTCTTAAGCAAGACAAAGCTGAAACTCGAGGGGACAGGCTGCTGACACCAATTATTCCTGGGTGATCTTCCAACAGCAGAGCCAGAGAAAAAAGCCAGTTGGTTTTCAAAGTGTTGAACTCAGCTCCAGGCAAATTTGGGATCATCACCAGTGTTATCCTTTACCAGAAGGAAAAAAATCCAGCAGGTTATGGGAGAGCATCTGCTCTCTGCCTGCACCCCTCACAAATATTTGTGAATATTTTGTTTATCACAGTGTTACAAAAATCTCGAGACTCTACAGAGGCAGCTTGTGGTGCATTAAAAGAGATCTCCCCCCAGCTTGGGAGATGCAATTGGATCTCTGATTTCCTGGGAGGAGATGCAGCATTTGTCTCAGGGATGGGAATGGTCAAAAACCTCCAGTTAACAGTGAAAATAAATGTGGTTTTACAGTGTCTCCTCCAAAGAATTCAACTTTCTCACATTAATCCAATTTTCTTTTATCAGCTGCCAGAAGTCAGCCCTTGTAAACCATTTTCTGAAGTAGGGAAACACAAACCTGCCCAGCATTTCAGCAGATTTCCACTTTCAAAGCAAAAAAACCTCCCTGAATTCCACTGAACATTCAATTCTTCCTGACAGAACAACTTTGGGAATTGTACACAGGCTGGTTTGGGCTTTTTTTTTTTTTTTTGCTTTGGCAGTGTTTGGTTGCAAAAAAAAAAAATTTGTTTTTTTGTTTTTTTTTGTTTTTTTGGGTTTTTTTTTTTTGTTTGTTTTTTGTTTTTTGTTTTTTTTTTTGTTTTTTTTTTTGTTTTTTTTTGTTCTTCTGACTGCAGCAGCTTTTTGCCTGCATGTTATAGGAGTTTGGCTGGTTTTAAAAGATTTCTCCTGAAACAGGAACTGCATTTTCTGAAAGTGTCATTGAATTTTCTGTGTTCTGTTTTCCAGCTGTGTCATGTTTGAACAGTCCATGCTGGTCATTTCCCTGAACAAAATACTGAATGTGTATGAAATCTTGCTAAAGTGAACAAATAAATTATTGGGGGGTGATGTGTACTTTGGGATATGTGAGCTGCAATTCTGCTTGCTTGGTTTTTTCCTCCAAATTATTCATACAAATTTTGTTTTCTCCCTTTCAACCAACATTTCAGGCAGAGCATCAGGGAAAAATTCTTCCCAATATTTCTGATCTTAGTGAGGTTTAGTAGGAACAAGGTGCAAAGTGAATAAAGGGATTATATTTCTACTGTAAAAAGTTTAAATTATTTTTTTAAAAAAACTTGGAATTATTTAATTTGAGTCCTTACTCTGCTCCTTCAGTTTGCTTACAGTAAAACATCAGGTCCCAGATGAAATCCAGCCCATTTTGCTTTATTCCTTATAAACAAACACCAGCAGAACAATCCTCATCCACCCAAGAATGTAAATGGGAGAGACAAGTGCTGAGTTATTATTTCCTGATTTATGAAGGGAGAGCTGAGCCACAGGGAAGGAAAAGACAGATTTCAAATCCAGCTGATGCACCAGGAACCTGGAGAGCTTTGGCTGTGGCTGCCTCTAGTGAAACCCTGGGAAATTTCATCCAGGGAAAGTCTGGAGAAAAAAATAAATTAAAAAAATTAAATTAAAATTTTTAAAAAAAAATCAAACCTCAGTTGCCCCCCTGCTTCTTCCACAGGTCTGTTCCCCCTCTGGATTAAAATGTGCATTTTTCCTGAATAATTTTGTGCTGCAGTAGAGTCTGGGAGCTTCAGCAAAATTTTAGGATTTGGTCTTTAATGGGCACAGAACTTGCTCTAAAAAATTCCCTCCTGAACTTACAGCTGGCCACAAAACCCAAGTGATAACTTGAAGTGTCAGAATGCCCTTGTGACCACCTGATTTGCTGTCAGATGAAAGAAGAATTTTTAATTAAAAATGTGCATTTTTGCTTGGTTTTATAATTTAAATCCAATTTGGCTGAGATTACATTGATCATCATCATCATCATCATCATCATCATCCCAGGGATGCTGAGTCCCACAGAACACCAGCAAGGATTTTGAAAAACTGGCATGTGACAGGGAAAAAAAATAAAACATGTTGGTGGACATTATTTAATTATTTGAATAATTCAATAATTTAAATAATTTAATAATTTAAATTATTTAATTTCACTACAAGGACATGAATTCATCAAATTCTGATGGGGTTTTTTTGGCATTAATTTACCTCTTTGTGGGGTAAGATTAATTTTCCCCTTGCTGGCTCCTCAGATTTTGGTGTTTTATCCACCCATGACCGTGGCACTGCTTCATTCCCAGGACACATTCTGCTCTCAAGACTACTGAGAGTTTTTCCATCAATATTCAGACCTCAAGAGAAATTCTTTGGCAGTTTTAATGGTGGCCCCTGCTGGATAAAAATCCTGTTTTTTGTTTTGTTAATCAAAATGCAGCAAAAGTCAAAGCAGTGAAAGTTTATTGAGGCTCAGACATTTCTGACAGCACAGGGGATGTTGTGCTGCTGATTTCAGGAGAGGAAATCATCCAGTTTTTCATTCAGCTGCTCCTGAGGTTCTTGCAGTAAATTTCTGTTCAAACTGAGTTTGTTTAATCCCACCAGCTCATAAAATGAATTACCAGACCTTGATTTTGATCAGGATCTGTAGAATTCTCAGACTAATTGTAGAAAAATGTTTTATTTCTCCCTGATATCAACACTGACACCACATTAACACCAAGATTCCCCAGTTTTGGCCTGGGAATGCAGCTGAGATTTTGTAGAAATAAATGGATTTGGAGCAGCTTCATGGTTTCTCACTGGCATGATCAGCTCCCAGATATAATCAGAAATTCTCCTTTAATCCAAGAATCCAATTCCCAAAGAAGGAGAACCTGCACAATTTGCATCAGGGAGTAAGAAGGGGTAAGAAATTTTGCATAAACATTTCTAAGAGTTTAATTGAAACTGTGAAAATGGAAGTAAAAACCAAGGAGTGGGATTGGATTTCAGCTGAGGGTTGTTCCCAAACCCACTTCCACCCCACATCTTCCAGCTCTTACAGTTTGTTATCACTGAAGTGCTCTGTTATGTTTTCAGGAGAACACAGTGCATGATGGATAGAAGCTTTCTGAGTGTGTTTTCTTTTTCTTTTGCACTTTATTCCTGACATATTTTGGTAAAAAAAAAGAGAGAGGAAAAAAAAAAAAAAAAAAGGATTAATGCCTCCCATAACCAAGAGAATGAAGGGCTGATTCTGCTTCCCCCCCACCCAATTAAAAATACACATTGAAGCAGAACCAGCATTGTTTATCCATGTTGAGCAGTCACAGGGAATTCATTTTGCCACAGAAGGTGAAGCTGCAAAATTCCTGATTAATGTCAAACAAACCTCAAAAAAAAAAAAAAAAAAAAAAAAAAAAATTAGCAGCAATTAGGAAACCATTTCAGTGATAAACTCAGCATCACATCATCCTTTGTGTGCACACCCAGAGCCCCTGCTCAGTGTCTGAAGGGATTTGCAAAGCTGAGACTGGGAAAAAATACAGCTGTAAAAAGTGGGAAACTCTCAGCTGATCCAAATGTTATTATAGAAAATGGGAGTTGTGTATGAGATTAATTTTCAAACAGAAAAACCTGCCCTGAACTTGGTGACATCCTGGACATTCCTGGTGTGTTTTTCACTCCCTCAAAGCAGAGAGAAGAGAGTGTTGGAGGTTTCATTAAATAAAAATCTCATTTCTTGGTTGTTTCCTCCCCATGGACAGCCCTGCTCTTAGGTTTGCCTGTGGTTCTGCATTTTTCCCTCCTTCCCAAAACCTGATTTTCCTTTTTTCTTCCTGGTGGAGCTGGACAAGGCTGTGGAAAATGTTTATTTTTCTGCAGCTACATCCCTTCTGAGGGACAATTTCTCCATCAGGTGACACCAGGAGACAGCACTGTCACATCTCAGTGCTCTTCTCAGAAATCTGGGATTCCCAGGCAGGTTTCATTCTGCAGAACACAGCTGATGTTAGTCCTGAGCAAAAACACTCTGAGCCCACCTCCCCTCCAGATTTCCTGCCAAACCTTCCCAGGAGCAATAATTCAGAGGATTTTGGGGCACAATTCCAGACTGTGGCTAGTGCAGTGTTTCCCTCCCATCAAACACCCTGAAATACTCCTGAGCTTTTCACCAGCAGTGAGAACTGGTGCAATGTGGAGTTTGCAATTCCACAAAACCCACGGGAATATTTCAGCCCAGTCTGGGTTTGCTGGGAGTTTTGTGCCACTAAAAACCCTTTTTTTATCCCAATTGCACTGTGATGTTTGGTCTAGATCTGCTGCCTGCTCCTTCCTTGGCCTGTTTTTCCAGAGATGGAGGCAGCTGGAAGCCAGCAGAGCCCTCCTGACAAGTGAATTCTTTGCTAGAACTCCAGTTGTGATGCTTTTTATCACCAACCCATGCTGGAAATCCCTCTGAGCTCCTTGGGGGTGAAACATTCAGTATTTATTAGTGACTCAAGCAGCAGCATCAGTGTTTATTTTCCTCTCAAATATCCCCTCTGCTGGCAGCTCCCATGATTTATCCTTGAAAGAGGCTGAGCTCCAGCTCAGGGACTCCAAAATGCTCCTTCAGTTTTAGGAATGTTCTGAGTTTCCCCTGAGAGCCATAAAAATCTCCAGCTCATGGTGCTGTATCCAGAGCTGTGGTGCAGGAAGGGGCAGGAGGGAGGAGCCCTGACAGGGTTTAAAATAATTTCTTCCCTTCAGCACTTGGAAAATGGAGGATAAACTTAATTATTGTTAATTAACCCCCCCACAAAAGCAAAAGGCACCAAACCCCCTGCTAATATTTTTTTTTTTAATTTAGTTTTAATTCTAAAAATTAGAGAAAAACAGGGAAAAGAGAATTTCTTGCACTGGGTTTTTATAGTTTGAGGATGCCCAGTCCAGATCCCTGAACTGCAATGGGATTGTGTAACAGGAATCTCAGTTTCCCTTTTGGGAACAGATGTTTCTGAGAGAGGGAGCCCAGCCAGTCAGTCCCTAAAACACTCACAGACCCCCAAGGTGTTGTTTGCATTCAAACTTGGAAGTTCTCACACTCATCCTGGACTTTTTACCATCTGGTGGATTTTTAATAAAAACCTGTTTTTTCTTTATTTTCTATTTATTTTATCTTATTATGCAGTGTGACAGCTGACCTGCAAGAAAAAATGGTTTTCTCAAAAATCCTGACAGACATCCATTTCAGAGATGGATGGGATCTATTATTATTATTATTATTATTATTATTATTATTATTATTATTATTATTATTATTATTACAACACCAGTGACCCCTCCCAACATGAACCATTCTGTGATTCCATGATCTCTATTATTGTTCTTCTTCTTCTTCCTATTCCCTCATCCTTACATTTCTCTGCACTCCTACAAAACTTTTTTCTGCTCTGTGTTTTTCTGTCAGAGCCCCATCACAGAATAATCACAGAGAAAAAAGATTTTTTCAGCCTGGTTTTTTTTAGTAGTTAGTTTAGTTAGTTTAGTTAGTTTAGTTAGTTCAGGCACTGCTGCCTAGTGGCCTGCACTGAGGTAGTTCAATTTAACCACCAAACTCAAAATGTTTCTACTGTTTTTCTAATTTTTTCTCCACTCCAGACTATTTATCTACTTAAATTACTCCATTATTTATCTACTTCAAAAAAGCCTTTTGCTGCTACCAGATATCACAAAATATAATGGAGAGAAGCTAAAATTTTTTGTTTGCTGCTGTTTCCTTTACTAAAAAACCCCAATATTTCAAGCAGGTTCTTCTCCCTGTTCCATACAACCCAGGTTCTGCAATTCCACTGGGATTAATTTTGTTTATCCCAACAGAGGAATTTCTTTTCTGCAGGGGGAAGATTGGATTGGGAGAGATTTTTCAGTGGGGCCCAGGCTCAGTTGCTGTAATGGGGGAATCCAGGAAAACAAACTGGAGCTGGGCTTGTTCTGCTGCTCTTCCTTCTTCTGCCATGAACCCCAGGATCTTCTCATGTTCATCCATCTAAGTGGAATTGGATAATCCTAATTTGTGTTGAGGTTAATTTTTTTTTGGCTGGCTAGAACTCCTTGGCCTTGTAAAGACAAGGCTGATTTTTCCCAGTGTTATCCACCAGGATTTCAACCCTCAGGCTCCATCCTGTCCCCCTCCCATGCCCAAAACCCAGCACAGGCCAACACATTCCACTAAATTATTCCCTAAAACTGTCTTGGCTTTGGGAGCATTAATGAGCTCTGCCAGCCCCACCACAGCACCAGGCTGACACAGCTCTTCACAAAAGATTTAAAATAAAAATTGCAGGATTATGTCTCCCCTGTTGCCCTGGTTGGTTCATAACAGGGGTATTCAGGAAATAAACTTTATTATAAATAAAAAGGCCCATTTAATTGCCAAGTGACAGGTTACAGCAGAACCCAAAGTGTATAAATGCCAGGGGCTTTTTGCAGTTTATAAAACCTGGTTGCTAAGTTTATATAAAACATCTTGCTGGCTTTGCTTTGTGGTTTTGAAAGAGCTCTAGGAGCCAGTCCAAGGAGTGCTGGAGTGGATGGGAATCCTCTCATTGATTTCAGGAGGTGAGTGTGTTCCCAGCCCAGGATGGATGCCCAGGGAGGTTCCTCAGCCCGGGATGAAGGACTCTTGCCCTCTGGTGGCTCTTGTGAAATCTGTTTCAGGAAATTTAGAGCTGGATTGGGGAAAAAACCCAGCAGCAGCCTCAGTGTGCTGGGAAGGTGAGCCTGAGTGACTGAGGGTGTGTCTGGTAGCACTGGAGGAGCTCCCCTGCTGCAAAAAGGACAAAAATTTAATTATTTTTCTTTTTTTTTTTTTTTTTCCTATTTCCCCTCTGTTGTTCCCAGATTCTGACCTGCTCAGCTGCACAAACAGGAGGATTTTCCAGGGCTGCACTGATGAATTCTCTGTTGTTCACCAGCTCAGAGGGCCCTGCCCAACACAACTCTGCAGCACCCCACACAAATATTTAATAATGGCTGATTTCCCAGGGATCCCAAAAACCTCAAAAGCTCTGTGAGGAGCTGGGCTCTCCTGGGTTTGCTGGCCAGGGTGAAGGCAGATTCTCCATTCCTTGATTTTTAAACTCTGGTGAAAGCCAGAGCAGTTTGGCCATGAAATTCACAGTCTGGGTTGTTGAAATCACCACTGGGCTGGGAGAAGGGAGGTGAAAAAGGATCTTTTCATTTTCAGTTTCCTTTAAGCCTGTGATTTTTTAAAATTTCACATTATTCATATTAAACTTATTTCTAATATTTATTTTATGTACTATATATGAACATATTTATGTTATGTACTATACAAAGTATTTAACATATTTAGATATATATTTAAATGTAATATATTTGAGTGTATCAAGCTATAATATATTTAACTATTATATACTTAAATACAATATATATTCCCTATTATACTTAATGTGGGGGAGTTGAGGGAGGGGGGTGAAAGAAGTAATTTCAGATGTGCATGAACCAGCATTTATCTAATCCAGGATAATATGAAATTATTTTTTATTATTATTTGGCGGGTTTTGGCTTTGAAAAGCACCATAGAAAAATGCCAAGACCTGTGTGCTTTGGGGAGGAAGTGATGGGAACAGGAGGGAAAACGGGAGCCTCGGGAAAGGAATAAAATCTGGATTTAAACACGGGGATGTGGTGCCCTCCTGTGGAAATGAGAGCAGCGAATCCCACCCTCTGCTCTGGAGCCGGGCTGGGAGAGCTGGGGGAGAAGATCCAGGGAGAGATTCCAGCAATTCCAGAGCCTGAAGAGAGAGGAGAGCTGGGGAGGGACTGGGGATGAGGGACAGGACACAGGGAATGGATTCCAGGTTATGGAGACTGGGATTGGATGGGATTTGGAAGGAATTCCTGGCTGGGAGCGTGGGGAGGTGCTGGAGTCAGTGAATTCTTCAGAGAAAATCAGAGTGCAGGGGTTGAATTAAAGCCTTTGGATAAACCACTCAGACATGAGGTAGAGGTGTAAATTTAAGTTTTAGGATAAATAAGTAAGTCAGTAAGTTTTAGCATGAGCTCTAGTGCTTTTAGTAAATAAAAGGTTTAGATACCAGTGTGAGTTCTAGTGAAGGTTGAAAACATGCTGATGTTTTAGGCCCACAGTTTTAGACAGTTTTAGACATAACAGAGTTCTAGTAAGAATATTGCTGACATTTCTCAGACAGAACAAGACAGGATGTATGCATGGTTTATACATAACCTGGTGTGTTAAAAACTGGAATTCTGACAGGTTAAGGAGTGGTGGCCTGAGTTTGTGTCTCAGCTTTTTGGGAAGATTCTATAGAAATAGAATAGTTTCAATAGAAACTCTTGGGGAGAGTTGCTGCTTTTTGCTTTTTGCTTTTTGCCATGGCTTTTCTGCTCTTCCTGCCATTGCTTTTCTTTTTGCTTTGGAGACGGATGTGCTTTGGAATAAATCACCTTTTAGCAGCCATCAGCTGCTTTGCTCCTTCAAGATAAGCTGATGGAGTTGGTGCCTAGAGCACCAGAGGCTCTTAACCTCACAAAGAGGGGCTGGGATGGAATTCCCAGAGGGGCTGTGGCTGCCCCTGGATCCCTGGGAGTGCCCCAGGCCAGGCTGGATCACTGGGACAGTGGGAGGGGATTCTGAGGTTCTGAGGTTCCTTCCAACCCAAACCATCCCGTGGTTCCCTGGTATCAGTTCCAGATCTGCTGTTACCATTCCATGGGACTCAGCCCCGGGGGTGAGGGAGGGATGGCTCCAGAGATGAACCCCAGGCTCCAACAGCCCCCACATCCCAGGGGATCCTCCTGTTGTTGTGGGGATGCAGAAGGAGAGCTGATGGTGAGAGGTGCAAGCAGGCCAGCTCAGATCAGCAGCAGGGAGAAAAACGAGCCATGAAGATGGTGAATCTGTGGAATAAATTACCAAGGGATTTCCCACCATCTGAGGCTTTTCAAGTCAACCCTGGAAGGCACTTGCCAAGTTTTAGTGGTTAATGGTAGGAAAAAAAAGTTTGTGGAAAGAACAACACATTCAAGCAGAGTGGTAAATCCAGAGCTGGAGTGCCAGAGCTGGAAGTCAGTCAGAGTTTCCAGGAATTAGCAGAGGGCACCTCCTCTGGCCTGGGGTATGGAAGAGAAAAAATAATTTCCTCTAATTGCTCATTTTATCTCTGTAATGAAGGGAACTTCATCCCACCCCCTGTCATGAGCAGGGACACCTGCCCTTACCCCAGGCTGCTCCCAGCCCTGTCCAGCCTGGCCTTGGACACTTCCAGGGCTGGGGCAACCACAGAATTCCTCTGGGAATTCCTTCCCAATATCCCATCCCTGCCCTCTGCAGTGGAAGCCATTCCCTGTGTCCTGGCACTCCAGGCACTTGTCAGAAGTCTGAGTGAACTTTTGGGTGAAGTTTGTAACTTGCTCTGTATCTGAGACAAGTCTTGTCAGGCTTCAACAAGAGAACAAACTCAGGTGACTGATATCTCTGCAACACTGAAATACCCTCCATGTGTCAATGTCACCCACAGGAGGGGTGTGTGTCACATCACAGGGACCACAAGCCCTGTGCATTTCCTCATTTATTGCATCCTAAACCTCCCACGAGCCTCGAGGGAGCTGGGCTTTGACATTTCCCCAGGTCCTGCTGCCACCTGATGGCACTCAGCAAAAACGGCAAATTTGGGGATAAAAAAGGGAGGAAAAGGGATTCTGAACTTCTGCAGAAGAGTGACATTCCTTGCTCTGCCACCAAGGGATCAGTCAGGCTGCACTGTCCCCATCTCTGGTAACCCCCATCCTCAGAGCTGGCAGCTCCTGCTCCAGGTCACAGCCACATCCATCACCTATTCTAGTTCTCCTTTCAGCCACAGAATATTCCACATGGTAAAGTCAGATTAAATCTAATTCGGGTTTTACACAATGGGCCGGCAGAGAACCAAATTAGCCCCTCTTAACGAGATGTGGGCTGCCAGATCAGGAATCGCTGGATTAAGGGGCTGCCCAAACAAAACCAGCACCAAAGCAGAGCTGCCCAAACAAAACCAGCACCAAAGCAGGGCTGCCCAAATAAAACCAGCACCAAAGCAGAGCTGCCCAAATAAAACCAGCACCAAAGCAGAGCTGCCCAAATAAAACCAGCACCAAAGCAGGGCTGCCCAAACAAAACCAGCACCAAAGCAGGGCTGCCCAAATCAAACCAGCACCAAAGCAGGGCTGCCCAAATCAAACCAGCACCAAAGCAGGGCTGCCCAAACAAAACCAGCATCAAAGCAGAGCTGCCCAAATAAAACCCGCACCAAAGCAGAGCTGCCCAAATAAAACCAGCACCAAAGCAGGGCTGCCCAAATAAAACCAGCACCAAAGCAGGGCTGCCCAAATAAAACCAGCACCAAAGCAGAGCTGCCCAAACAAAACCAGCACCAAAGCAGGGCTGCCCAAATAAAACCAGCACCAAAGCAGAGCTGCCCAAACAAAACCAGCACCAAAGCAGGGCTGCCCAAATAAAACCAGCACCAAAGCAGGGCTGCCCAAACAAAACCAGCATCAAAGCAGAGCTGCCCAAATAAAACCAGCACCAAAGCAGGGCTGCCCAAACAAAACCAGCATCAAAGCAGAGCTGCCCAAATAAAACCAGCACCAAAGCAGAGCTGCCCAAATAAAACCAGCACCAAAGCAGGGCTGCCCAAATAAAACCAGCACCAAAGCAGAGCTGCCCAAACAAAACCAGCACCAAAGCAGGGCTGCCCAAATAAAACCAGCACCAAAGCAGAGCTGCCCAAATAAAACCAGCACCAAAGCAGGGCTGCCCAAATAAAACCAGCACCAAAGCAGGGCTGCCCAAACAAAACCAGCACCAAAGCAGAGCTGCCCAAATAAAACCAGCACTAAAGCAGGGCTGTCCAAATAAAACCAGCACCAAAGCAGGGCTGCCCAAATAAAACCAGCACCAAAGCAGGGCTGCCCAAATCAAACCAGCACCAAAGCAGGGCTGCCCAAATAAAACCAGCACTAAAGCAGGGCTGCCCAAATAAAACCAGCACCAAAGCAGAGCTGCCCAAATAAAACCAGCACCAAAGCAGAGCTGCCCAAATAAAACCAGCACCAAAGCAGGGCTGCCCAAACAAAACCAGCACCAAAGCAGGGCTGCCCAAATCAAACCAGCACCAAAGCAGGGCTGCCCAAATCAAACCAGCACCAAAGCAGGGCTGCCCAAACAAAACCAGCATCAAAGCAGAGCTGCCCAAATAAAACCCGCACCAAAGCAGAGCTGCCCAAATAAAACCAGCACCAAAGCAGGGCTGCCCAAATAAAACCAGCACCAAAGCAGAGCTGCCCAAACAAAACCAGCACCAAAGCAGGGCTGCCCAAATAAAACCAGCACCAAAGCAGAGCTGCCCAAACAAAACCAGCACCAAAGCAGGGCTGCCCAAATAAAACCAGCACCAAAGCAGGGCTGCCCAAACAAAACCAGCATCAAAGCAGAGCTGCCCAAATAAAACCAGCACCAAAGCAGGGCTGCCCAAACAAAACCAGCATCAAAGCAGAGCTGCCCAAATAAAACCAGCACCAAAGCAGAGCTGCCCAAATAAAACCAGCACCAAAGCAGGGCTGCCCAAATAAAACCAGCACCAAAGCAGAGCTGCCCAAACAAAACCAGCACCAAAGCAGGGCTGCCCAAATAAAACCAGCACCAAAGCAGAGCTGCCCAAATAAAACCAGCACCAAAGCAGGGCTGCCCAAATAAAACCAGCACCAAAGCAGGGCTGCCCAAACAAAACCAGCACCAAAGCAGAGCTGCCCAAATAAAACCAGCACTAAAGCAGGGCTGTCCAAATAAAACCAGCACCAAAGCAGGGCTGCCCAAATAAAACCAGCACCAAAGCAGGGCTGCCCAAATCAAACCAGCACCAAAGCAGGGCTGCCCAAATAAAACCAGCACCAAAGCAGGGCTGCCCAAATAAAACCTGCACCAAAGCAGGGCTGCCCAAATAAAACCAGCACCAAAGCAGGGCTGCCCAAATCAAACCAGCACCAAAGCAGAGCTGCCCAAATAAAACCAGCACTAAAGCAGGGCTGCCCAAATAAAACCAACACCAAAGCAGGGCTGTCCAAACAAAACCAGCACCAAAGCAGAGGTACCCAAATAAAACCAGCATCAAAGCAGGGCTGCCCAAATCAAACCAGCACCAAAGCAGGGCTGCCCAAATAAAACCAGCACCAAAGCAGAGGTACCCAAATAAAACCTGCATCAAAGCAGGGCTGCCCAAATCAAACCAGCACCAAAGCAGAGCTGCCCAAATCAAACCAGCACCAAAGCAGGGCTGCCCCACTGACCCCAAAACCCTCCTGAGCCTTCTCCAGTCCCTCAGCACAACCCAGGTTTAGATCTGGCTGCTGGCAATTCTTCCTGACCTCAAAACCTTCTCCACTCTGCCAGTTCTGCTTCCCAGAGTCCCTGACATTCATTCCCTCAGGAAGAGGTTTCTTTCATTCTAATTCAGGTGCTTGAGGATAAAAATAGTGATAAAATAAAAGCAATTGGAGGCTGTGTGTTAACTGAGTACCTGTGCTTCAGGCTGAATGCATCTTTCACTGGGATATAATTGTTGGGATTAGTTGATAAATCTTATATAGAGCCACCCACCAACGGGACCTGATTGCACAGATGGCAATATTTAATTTCAGCTGCCAGTAGCCAAGTAAGGGCATGTCTCTGGTGCCAGAGCCAGGATCCTCATGTTAACCAGGGTGTCTTTACCAGGGGATGACCATTGACCCCTTCTCAGCAGATAATAAGGAAAAATCCTCTTAAAACTGTGGGGTGCCAGGTTTGAAGCTGTGTAAGGGAAACTCAATGTATTTCACAGAGAACTCCAATATTTGGGTTTGTTCAGATGAACAAGAGCTAAAACTCCTCACAAAGTCAGTCACAAACTTCAGCTGTGCCCAGATTTGGGGGGATCCCCCAGAGGGCTGAGCTGGTGGGTGCAGGGGTGCAGCAGCCAACACCCCAAGCAGCTGCCAGGGATGTTTGTCCCTGTGACAGTGAAACCCAAACACCAGCACCCCAAAATCCACTCTGCTTGTCCTGTAAATCCCAACCACCACCCCAAATTGGTGTTTTCATGTAAAACTCAACCACCACCCCAAATTCCACTGGTGTTTTCCATGTAAATCCCAAATATCATCATCACCCCAAATTCCACTGGTGTTTTCCATCTAAATCCCAAACATCATCACCCCAAATTCCACTGGTGTTTTTCCTGTAAATCCAACCACCACCCCAAATTCCATTGGTGTTTTCCATGTAAAATCCAACCACCACCCCAAATTCTAATAGTGTTTTTCATGTAAAATCCAACCACTACCATCCCAAGATCCACTGGTGTTCTTCATGTAGAATCCAAACACCACCCCAAATTCCACTGGTGATTTTCATGCAAAATCCAAACATCACCACCCCATTTCCACTGGTGTTCTTCATGTAGAATCCAAACACCACCCCAAATTCCACTGGTGATTTTCATGCAAAATCCAAACATCACCACCCCATTTCCACTGGTGTTTTTCCTGTAGAATCCCAAGCACCACCCCAAATTCCACTGGTGTTTTTCATGTAAATCCCAACCACTACCACTTCAAATTCCACAGGTTTGTTTTTTTTTTTCTGTAAATCTCAACCACCACCACCCCAAATTCCACTGGTGTTTTTCCTGTAAATCCAACCACCACCCCAAACTCCTCTTTATCAGCACCACAGGATTTCAGCCCCAGCTGTGCCCTGCACATCTCACCCACCCCAGGCTGGATTTCAGGATTTATTTCAGATTTATTTCAGGATTTATTTCAGGATTTCAGGCTGGATTTTTGTTTGTCCCAAACACACCAGGCAGCGCCTCCAGATACAGGTGCACCAAACACTGAAACAACAACATCTTGTCTTTATTAGGAGTTCCCATGGTAATATAACACAGAGTTCTTCAGGAATAAAACACAAGACTTGGGGCATGGGGGTGTTTTTGCCATTGAGACAATGGTCAAATATCAGTACTCCTCTTTGTCTACACACATGATCAGCTTTAGCACTTACAGCTCCTCCACTCATGGGTCACAATCACAAATCCAAGGGTTAAATCCAGCTAGTATTAAATCCTACTTTTTCTTTTATTATTTTTTAGAGCTTCAAGTCACTGCGGTTAATTAATTAATTAAGTCATCAAGTCTTTTTTTTCTTTAAGCATTTACATATGACATTCATTAAACAGACACAAAGCGGACGAGCTCTCACAGAAAAAACATGCTTACATAGCCTGCAAAAATCCTTTTTTTTTTGTGATTTTTTTTTTCTTTCCTTTTAAAGAACAAATTAAAACTCAACAAGTTATCATGAGTCAGTGAAGGAAAAAAAAAGGAAGACTTAAGTGAATACTGAAGAGCTGCAAGTGTTTCGTAGAATTGAAACAGATCCACAATTCTTTTTTTTTTTTTCTCCCCAACTCGTTCAAATTGATTTTAACATACAGGTGACAAAGAAAAAAAAATTAAAAAATGAAAATAGCTGCAATATATATATTAAGTTCACGGATTACTTAACAAACAAAGTGCAAACTCTTTATGCAAAACTAAAAATCCCAGGAGTTGAACCTAAATGCAAAATGTGTGGAGGAATATGGCAAAGTTTCTGTTAATTTTTGTGTTCAAAGGGGCCTGGAGGATTTGGGTGCTGCAGCTGGCAGGGTTTGGGTTGCTAAGCAGATTCCAGACACTTTGCAAATACCAGTGTTGATACTTCATAACAACAAATTTGGTACTTGTTTCTTGAAAGCCTTCATATATATATATATATATATATATATATATATATGTATCTGTTTTTTTCCTAAAAGAACCTGTAAACACCTTTTAAGAAAACACAGCTATGGAAAAACAAGGTTGATGGAGGTGGCAAAGCACAAAGAGAAGAGGGAGCAGGAGATGCAGCAGCTGCCAGGGCAGGCAGTGGAGGCAATGCCACATTAATAAAAACTCTCTGTGCCAAATCCTTGGGACTGCTGAGCCCAGCCACAGCTGGGTGGGCTCTGAGGGGCAGCTTTACCCCAAAAACAAGAAGCCTCCAGTCCCAGAGCCAGCAGACCTTCAATCCCAGACCCCCCTGGCTGCCCCAAGGTGGCTCCCCAGCCCCTCTGAGGGGCACTGAGGGTGTCTCAGTGGCAGAGAGCCTGGGAGCTCTTCCCATGGCTGTGTGCAGCATTCCTGCAGGGCTGGGCAGCTGGGACATTCTGCACAAGAGATTCTCAGCTGCTGGGGACCCAGCCCAGCTCCCAGTTACAGCAGCTGGGGCTGGACTGGAATTGCCACAGGTGCTCAGCACACACTCCCTGGCTGCCCTTTGAGAGCTGAAGCCCTCAAAGCTTTAAATAACCTCTCCTTGATGGCCAGAGAGGGGGTTCAAGCAATGTGCTGCCCTTTGCCCACAGCTCCCTCCCCATCCATACCCACCTTCAGGGACAGAAGGAAAACTAACTGTACAAACTCTTCCAGATACTCCATCCCAGCAGCTCAGATGGTGTCCAGCTCCTCTGCTTGCACCTGATGGACTGAGGATCCTATGGACCTGCTCCATGCCCTTACTGCAGCTACATGAGAAGAAATGGCTGGGAAATGCAGGGAAATGCTGGGAAATAAAGAAATGCTGGGAAATGCAGGGAAATGCAGGGTGGCAGTGGCAGTGACACTGGTGGGAGGCTGTGACTTGGATGAGGAAAGAACAGGGAGATTCCCAGTTCTCAGATAAGGCTTTGTAAACACAATGATACAAACATATTAAAAACACACACACAAACATTAAAAAAAAAAAAAAAAAAAAAAAAAAAAAAAAACCCCAAGTTTCCTCAAGGACCTAATTTGCAGCAAAATACAGATGGAAAAAGAAACCAAGGAAAAACCAACTCAAGAGAATGGAAGTCCCCAGGGAGTCTGGCTGTTCTCTGTCATTCCTACTGCTGGGTCCTGATTCTCTCTCCTGGCAGCATCTGGTGATCAGACCTAAGAGCTGGTGCTGGAGAATGGCCATGCACAGCCTGGGATTCCTGTCCCTCTGTGCCTGCCCAGCTAATTCTGCTGGAACACAGAACCCTACAGAATATCCAGTTTAAAACCCTTGAACTACTCTTCTGCTTGACACTAAAAAAAAAAAAAAAGCTTTTTTTATACTTTTATTTTTATTTCTTTCTTTTTGTGTGAGTGTGTGTGTGTGTGTGTCTTAAAGGCAGCTCCCGGGAAATTCACTTTATCCTTCCTTTATTAAAAGAAAGATGCTGAATAGGACAGAGACAGCATATCTCAACCACCCTCTTTACATTTACTCTTCCATGTCAGAGGTGTCAAAACAGGGTTTATTTCTTTAAATGTGTAAAGGGCTGAGGGGGGGGGAGTGTGAGGGGTTGTGAAGATGAGGAGGGAACCTGAGGGGACTGAAAGAGGCGCTTTGACTTCAGCCCCCCCCCCGACAATGGGTGCCCGCAGTAACTGTCACAGGCTCTAAAAGAATCAGAAAAGGGTCTCCAGGTGCCCCAGTCCCCCCAGGTGTACCCGGTGGGCACAGCAGGGCTGTCCTTAGCCCAGGCTGGTGATGTTGGCACGGCCGCCCGGCGGGGCCACGATGCGCTGGGTCGTGCGGCGCGGGATGTTGTCATCGATCTGTGCCCCTGCAGAGAGAGCAGCAGTCACCAGCTCTGCCAGTCACCAACAGTCCCTGGGCTGTGTCTTGGCTTGTAACACAGGATGTGATCAAAAGTATGGATTCTGTTCAACCAGCTGGGGCAGTGACCCTGATCTCCCTGGGAGATATCTCCTGCTCATGGGCCATCTTTAAACCAGCTGGGCAATCATCTTTATCTTCCCACAGCCCATCCTCCCTCCAGGAGATATCTCCTGTTAATGGCCAGTGAGTCCCAGGGCATGACTGATAAAATTCCATCATCCCACTGGGAGATGCTCCAGCCAGGGGAGGAGCCAAACATTTCCTACCCAGATAAAAACTGAGATTTGGAACAGCAGAGCAGCCTTTTCCACTGGATTCCAGAGGAAAACCAGACCCTTCCACATCATCCCTGGAGCTTCAGAGGAAACTGCACCTTCTCCAGGAGCACTGCTCCAGCTGAACCACATCTGCCCCTGCAGGAGGATGCAGCCACCATTGAATGGGACTGTGCCAACACCCTGACTGACTGACGGGTGTCAGCTTGGATTCTGACTCTGGCAGGGTTTGGGATTGTTCTGTGTAATACTGCATTTCTATTTTAATTTTCCTAGTAAAGAACTGTTATTCCTAATTCCCATATCTTTGTCTGAGAGGCCCTTAATTTCAAATTTATAATAATTTGGAGGGAGGGGGTTTACATTCTCCATTTCAAAGAGAAGCTTCTGCCTTTATTGGCAGACACCTGTCCTCCAAACCAGGACACTGGGGCACTTTGGTGCTGCCTTGATGGTTGGATTTGCTCTTAGAGGGCTTTTCCAGCCTAAACCATTCTGTGATCCTGTATTTGGAGGAAAAGCCTTTGCTGGCCCCCACTGCCTTATTAATTCTGCTGAAATATGTTCTGCATTAACAATATCTCTGCCCTGAGCACCTGAAGCACCCAGTCCTGCACAGGTAAGAGTTGGATGAATGATTATCCCTTAGCCGGCCTTCCCATGCTTTTTTATATTCTGCCCTTCTTGCACTGGAACACCAGCTGAGAAATCAAATCTTCCACCTCCCACACCCACAGCTGGTCTCAGCTGGCAAAGTTCTCCTGAAGTTTGTGCCATCTTAAAAAAGGTTTTTTTGCTACAGCCTCTAAAAAGCAGAAAATTCCCATTTCTAAACACATTTGGAATGGTCTCAAGCTGAAGGGGGGCAGGGTTAGATGAGATACTGGGAGGAAATTCCTCCCTGTGAGGGTGGGGAGGGGCTGGGATGGAATTCCCAGAGAAGCAGCAAGAATTCAGGACAGCTCCTGTACTACTCTTCTTCCTCCCTAAAGGTAAAACCTCCCAGCTAAACCCCCCCAGAGCCTCTCATTCCACGCCCACCCCAGGAGAATGAACTCAGAGCACGGCAGCACAAACCAGCTGATTTCAGTGCAATAAATCACCCAGCAGTAAATCATTCCCAAAATCACCTACCAGACAAGCTGAAGCCAGACTGGTGCAGGTTCCTGACGGGGGGTGCCTGCTGTTTGGCAGGAGAGGTCTTGGCTGAGGATGCTGGTGTGACAGTTTTGGGTGTCACCGACACCTCGCACACGGGGCCGTCGTAGAGACCGCGGGGCACCCCCCGCAGCTCAGCCAGCTGCAGGGAGAGAGGGGACACAGCCTTGAAACACAGCCTGAAAGCAGCACAACAGCCTGAAAACACAGCACAACAGCCTGAAAACACAGCCTGAAAGCAGCACAACAGCCTGAAAACACAGCACAACAGCCTGAAAACACAGCCTGAAAACACAGCACAACAGCCTGAAAACACACCACAACAGCCTGAAAACACAGCCAGAACAGCCTGAAAACACAGCCTTAAAACAGAGCCACAACAGCCTGAAAACACAGCACAACAGCCTGAAAACACAGCCAGAACAGCCTGAAAACACAGCACAACAGCCTGAAAACACAGCCTGAAAAAACAGCACAACAGCCTGAAAACACAGCACAACAGCCTGAAAACAGCAGAACAGCCTGAAAACACAGCACAACAGCCTGAAAACACAGCCTTAAAACAGCACAACAGCCTGAAAACACAGCCTGAAAACACAGCCTGAAAACACAGCCAGAACAGCCTGAAAACAGCCTTAAAACAGAGCCACAACAGCCTGAAAACACAGCCAGAACAGCCCGAAAACACAGCCTTACAACAGTACAACAGCCTGAAAACACAGCCAGAACAGCCTAAAAATACAGCACAACAGCCTGAAAACACAGCCTGAAAACACAGCCAGAACAGCCTGAAAACACAGCACAACAGCCTGAAAACACAGCCTGAAAACACAGCCAGAACAGCCTGAAAACACAGCCTTAAAACACAGCCTGAAAACACAGCCATGCTGCATTAAAACACAGCACAACAGCCTGAAAACACAGCCTGAAAACAGCACAACAGCCTGAAAACACAGCCTGGAAACACAGCCACAACAGCCTGAAAACACAGCCTGAAAACAGCACAACAGCCTGAAAACAGCACAACAGCCTGAAAACACAGCACAACAGCCTGAAAACACAGCCTTAAAACAGCACAACAGCCTGAAAACACAGCCAGAACAGCCTGAAAACACAGCCTTAAAACACAGCCAGAACAGCTTGAAAACACAGCCTGAAAACACAGCCACAACAGCCTGAAAACACAGCACAACAGCCTGAAAACACAGCCACAACAGCCTGAAAACACAGCCTGAAAACAGCAGAACAGCCTTAAAACGCAGCCTTACAACACAGCCACACTGCCTTAAAACACAGTCACAACACTGCCCTAAAACAGTCACAACACTGCCTTAAACCACAGGCAGACTGCCTTAAAAACCAGCCACAACACAGCCCAACAGCTGCCCAGATGTGGCTCAGCCAGTGACACACATTTTGGGATTGGTTGTTGGTAAGAGGATTTGGAAGCACACAGCATCTCCTCTGTGCTTGTCCCTGGGGAGTTGCTCTCTATCTCTATTTATTTTCTATCTATATCTAGATTTTATCTATATCTATTTTACATCTATATTATATCTATATCTATATATCTTTATATCTGTAACATATTTTTATCTGCATTATACCTTAATCTATATCATGTATATTTCTATTTAATACCTAGCTCTGTATCTATATTTGTATTATATCTGTATCTATTTTACATCTATATCTACATCTACATCTATATCTATCTATCTATATCTATATCTATATCTGTATCTATATATCTATATCTATATCATATATATCTATACCTATATCTATATTATATATCTATATCTATATTGCATCTATTTCTATTATTATTTCTATTCCTATTATTTCTATCTATCCATATCTATATAAAACATGTCTGTGTCTCTGTCCAACCCAACCACTTTTGCAGCAAACAAGGTAAATTTGCACTATTTTCCTGCAAGTTAAAACCAGTTTTTGTGCAGCTCAGCAGTTTCCACCCTGCAGAGCTGAGGGGCTCTGAGTCCATGGGCACCCCAAGGCTCCTTGGCCATATGGACTTGGCTGCTCTGCACTCCCCAAAACCCCACTGTTGGAATCTCTGCTGTGGGGTTCTGAGCTGGGAACAGGGTACATTCCTATTTTGGCTCCAGATTTTTGTGCAGGACCAGATGCTCGCTAATTATTAGTGTGACATGGAATGTGCTGTGGCTCCAGCCAGTCTGTCCCCTGCCCCAAAGGTGCTGTCCTTTAATGATCCCAACCTGCCTGTCAGATTAAAGGCTCCTGACAGGTCTCAAATTCATCTTGTTACTCATCCCCAAAAAGCCAAGCAGTGCTGAGAGCAGCAGGGCAGCCCTGGAGCTGCAGATTGGGATAAATGAAATTATTCCAGTTGAGATGCTGCCCAATTGGATTTATAGGTCAGACATGTAGTTCTGTGGGAAGACACAACAGAAAGCAGGGATCTGTTCTCCATGGGGCTAAATTATGCCAGGTTGTAATTTTGATAACTTGCAATTTCTTCAAAAACAAACAATCAAAGGAAGGTGATTTGAAGGGAGTGGGAGGATCCCTTGTGGCCACAGAACCAACACAGCTCAGGAGTTGTCCAGGAGAGGGCAACTTCAAACAGCAAAAGAGTTTCTCCTCAGAAATTATTTAATCTATAAATAAACTTCTTCAATTCTCAGCAACTGAGTTCAGTGTCATCTCTCCTGTCAGGCAAATTCAGGCATATCAAAAGACAAGCTTGGTTTTGAATGGGTGCATTTTACAGAATCACTTTCCAACTATTTTAGCATCTTAAAAATAGAACATTGTCCCTTTTAAGCAGTCTGTAGGCTGTGCCTGTGACTCACCAGTCACCAGACAAGAGCACCTGATCAGATCTGGCAGAAGGGAAAGCAGCATAACATATCTGTGACAATAAATTACAATTCTAAATTGCTGCTGAGAACTTTGATATAGAAATGCTAATGAAAACTTCTCCTGGGACCTCTGTGACAGGAGAAACCTGGTGGGGTCTGGGGAGACTCATGGCCAAATTGGAAGGTTCCTGAACACATTTTCTGTTTAGTTGTCCTCAGACAGAGAAAAATAAAATAAAAAAAAAAAAAAAAAAAAAAAACAGAAACAGATTTCTTGCAAAAAACCCAAGCTCAACCCAAAGCATGATCCTGTAACAACCTGAGTGAACAGCAAAAGTGAAAGAGGAACAAGACAAACGTGGCTCCCATGCAGGGAACAGCAGCGTGGCCTGAGCCAGGGGACAGCAGCTGCTTTCAAACTCAAACTCAGGGATGTGAGAGGGAGAGAAGAAATGCCCCAAGCACTGCCACTCACCCTGCTCCTGGCCTTGATGCGCTTGTAGACGAAGTCAGGGAAGGGTTTCCTGGGGATGTACCTCCCTGAGCCCTCTGTGACGTGCAGGTTCCCATCCTCCAGCACGATCTTCCCCTGGCTGATCACCACCAGGGGAGAGCCACGGCACTCCATGCCCTCGAAGATATTGTACTCCAGAGACTGCAGGGAGCAGGAACAGCACAGAGGTAAACACACTCACATATTCATATATCCACATATCCACATACTCACATATCCACATATTCACATATTCACATATTCACATATTGTGTTTGGGTTGATGTGGCCAAAAATGTGAATTCTGTCCCCATCTGTTGCAGCCGGGTGGGGCAGTGACCCTGATCTCCTGCACACATTATCTGCTAATGGGCCATCTTTAAACCAGCTGGGCAATCATCTTTATCTTCCCACAGCCCATCCTCCCTCCAGGAGATATCTCCTGTTAATGGCCAGTGAGTCCCAGTGCATGACTGATAAAATTCCATCATCCCACTGGGAGATGCTCCACCCAGGGGGAGGAGCCAAACATTTCCTACCCAGATAAAAACTGAGATTTGGAACACCAGAGCAGCCTTTGCCACTGGATTCCAGAGGAAAACCAGACCCTTCCACATCATCCCTGGAGCTTCAGAGGAAACTGCACCTTCTCCAGGAGCACTGCTCCAGCTGAACCACATCTGCCCCTGCAGGAGGATGCAGCCACCATTGAATGGGACTGTGCCAACACCCTGACTGACTGACGGGTGTCAGCTTGGATTCTGACTCTGGCAGGGTTTGGGATTGTTCTGTGTAATACTGTATTTCTATTTTAATTTTCCTAGTAAAGAACTGTTATTCCTAATTCCCACATCTTTGCCTGAGAGCCCCTTAATTTCAAATTATAATAATTTGGAGGGAGGGGGTTCACATTCTCCATTTCAAAGGCAGAAGCTTCTGCCTTTATTGGCAGACACCTGTCCTCCAAACCAGGACACATATTCACCCAGCAGAGTCTGCTGGGCTTTAATCAGCAATCACAGACCATGCTAATTGCCAAAATTGTAAGGACAGATGGAAGCAAACTCAACAGTGTTTACCTGAGCTGTGTTTGCTGTGATTTAATAAAGGTTGGTTTTAATTATCAGTCTAAGTTTAGGGGTTTATTAATGCAAAATTTCCATTGAAATAAGGTTCATAAAGAATCTCAGAGCCTTAAAGTTTATCCCATTCCACCCCCTGCCATGGGTTGGGACCTTCACTAGATCAAATTGCTCCAAGCCTATTCCAACCTGTCCTTGGACATTTCCAGGGATGGAGCAGCCACAGTTCCTCTGAGCAGAAGAAAAAACAGCTTCAGATGAGAATATCTCAGAGCCTCCTGTTTAAATATATTTAGCACCTATCCCTGCTGAGCTGGGGGCAGATTCAGGAGCCACAGGAAGCTTTATGTGAGTTTCCTACTAAAAACATTAATTCTGAATAATCTGTATTTCAAATCAGTGTTGATGGGTCAGAGACCAGGACATTCTCATTTTATTCTAATGGGATTGCTCATCCTCAATTAACAGGACTGGAAACATCACACCATGGGAAAAAAAAAAAGGCACGTTTGAAAGAAATCACTGCAAAAATGTGAAACATCCTGGAATGAGATGCACTGCAACCATGTTATTTGGGGACTGTTACTCTAGTGACCATCTCTGAGACAAATGCAGGTTTTTTACTGAGTTAATGATGGAGTTTGCCCTTGAAGTGTGTTATAAGTATGGGCAGGCCTGGGAGCAGCTTTGCAATTAGCCAGAGCAGTGGTTAAACCAAGCCTGAACTGGGTCCAGCCTGAAAAACTGTGGTGGCAAAGGAGGAGGCTGGGTCAGGAGCTTATGGATTAGGCTGCCTCCAAGAACAACACCACCTCCCTCTGCAGCTCCTGGTGTTTCCTTGCCAGAGAGCAGCAAGAGCAGTGTGAATTCTTGGAAAATATCTGTAATTTGCTTGAACATTTCAAACAGTAACAATCATCCAAGGCCACATAATCAGAGGGTGTCCCTGTGCCTGACTCTCAAGGGGCCCTTTGTGCTCTGCTTGGCCAAACCAGGATGCCTCGACTCCAAAAGCACCACTTGGACCAGTTTCTCCTCTAACAGAAGGCACAGTGCAGGGTGAGACCCACAAAAATACAGAATTTCAGGATCATTTGAGGTTCCAAGGTCACTGAGTCCAAGCTGTGCCTGATTCCCACCTTGTCACTGACCCAGAGCACTGAATGCCATGTCCAGGCCACCTTCCTTGGACACCTCCAGGGATGGGGACTCCAAATCTCCCTGGGTAGCCCCTTCCCATGTCTCATCACTCTTTCCATGGAGAAATCCTTCCTGATGTAGCTCCAGGTGTGACACCAGGTACAGCAGGTGAAGCAGTGACAGGGAGGGGCTCAGAGATGTGTTTGTAAGCAAACAGAAACTGGGATTGCTCAGCTTTTCATCTCTTGGGATGGAGAACCCTTCATCCTCCGTGCTCCTGGCACAGCTGAAGGCCACAGCTGAGAGCTGAGGGCTCTTGCACATTGTCACGGTTTTGGGGGCTCTGCAGTTCTCAGAAAATACTTCTGAATGGAGCTGGTTCTGCTTTGCCTTGCCCAGATCCATGGAGCCAATCCTGACTGCACTGGGGCATATCCACAAAGGAGAGAGTCTGTGAGTTCTGTCAGGAAACTGGAAGAGCCCAGCTCATTTCCCCAAGACAACAGCCACTAAACAGCAATGACTTTCAGCACCCCACCCAAACTACTTCCAGCTCCCTGAGCTATTCATAAGCACAAGCCACAGCTCAGATCATGAAATCAGTGAGTCCCTGGGTTCCCTCATTCCCCTCCAGACTGGAAGAAGTCTGGAAGCACCTCCAAGGTGACTGAAGTGAGCAGACTCCTGGAATTCCTCTGTCAGGAGCCTGAGCAGAGGCAGGATGAAGCCAGGCCATCTGTGACCAATTCTGACAAAGAGTTAAGTCACAGGGAAGTGAACCAAACCTTTTAAAAAAAAGGAAGTTTCTTTGTGAGTGTGCCCACAGATCCAAGTGTGGAACAAAATTTTGCTCCTTCAGCTCCAGAGTGAATGAAAGCATTCACAGGAAAAAAGGAACAAGCAGTTTTTTTCCAGGGAAAGATTCCATAGGTTCATGGCCAGCAGCGAAACAAGTCATCAACAAATGCAAACAGTGGCTGCTTTCTCTGAGCCAGGGCTCAAATGTCACAGGGAGACTCCAGTCAGGCCCCTGCACTGGAACCACCCTGCAGATTGCCACAGGCTGGGACAGCTGGGTCGCTGCAGGGGCTCAGTGGGACTCGCAGAAGTGTCCCCAAGAGTGCAGTGCCACCACTGAGCTGCACAAGAGCCAAGGGCAAGCGCTGCCTGGTTTGGTGCTGCCCTTTGCCAATTGATGTGGGGATGGCCAGCAGGAAAATCCTGGCTCCACACACGTGTGACAGATCAGCAGGTGGTGTAAATCCACTCAGAGCCTGGATCTGGGCCAGATTTCCTGAAAAAGTGTCCATGAGCTGCTAACACTGCAGTGAGAAGGGGCAGCTCCCATTCCCACCACGGGCAAGCCTGCATGTCATAAACAACACACTGTCCTAGAGGCCTTGGGATGTTTCAGAGGATTTAAAGAGCTTTCTGTGTGCTCCAGCACAGCACCCAACACTCAGGAAGAGAAGAACTCCCTGCCCTGGGGGGAATCCACATGATTTCAGATGGATTTATCCTGCTTACACAGAGAGACCAGAGAGGGCTTCAGACATGGGCAAAACGAGCTCTGAGCTGTGACAGCAGCACAGCACAGGCTGGCACTGAGGAACAAAGGGAAGCAGGGAATGCAGGTAACATCCTTACAATGTTGTGAGTCTTGGCAGAGATTGTCTTGACGCTGTCAGGATCCCAGATCACCAGGTCAGCGTCGGAGCCCACGGCGATGCGGCCCTTCCGCGGGTACAGGTTGAAGATTTTGGCTGCATTTGTGCTGGTCACAGCCACAAACTGGTTCTCATCCATCTTGCCAGTCACCTGGGGGACACCACAGGAGTCACTGCAAAGAGCTGGCAGCACAGCAGATTGCCAAGGATCTCCACAGGGGTAAAGTCCATGTGGAAGGACCATGACAAGAAAACAACATTCCTGCATTTCCCTCCCCTGAATTCCCAGCTGAAATGCAAAGCCAGGACAGGTGTGACCTACCACAGCCTTGTCCCAGATGATGGACATCCTCTCCTCAGTGCCATTGGTTCCTTCAGGGATCAGGGTGAAGTTGTCCTTCCCCACAGCTTTCTGAGCAGTGTTGAAGGTGCAGTGGGCACTGCCAGTCACTTGGAGGTCTCCACTGGGAGAAAAACAAAAGGGATTTAAGGTATTTTATTGTCACCTCCTGAAGGTGAAACAGCTTTTTGCTTGCTGGCAGCAACATCCCTCATTTTATCACCCATTTTCTGAACACAGAGAGCTCTACTCACCAGGACAGTAGTGAGTTGAGAAAATCAGGAGTGGTTGGGTCAGGACTCAGAGGTGGGGATGTAACAAAAGCTGCTGCCTTTGCCCAGTTCTTGCTCCAGTAATGGGATCCATCAGTGCCCAGGCTGGCTGTAATGGGCTCTCCATACACCACAGTGCCTGTGGGACAGGGACACACACACACCCTCTGTGAACAAAGGAATGTGCATTTCCAGCCTGGCCTCCTGACAGAAAATCACCTGGGAAAGGACACAGGCTGCAGGGCTGCCTGCTGCTTCCTCTGAAGCATTAAACAAAGATATTGCTGCTGAGCAGAGCTGGGAGCAGCAAAATGTGCACAATCCTTCACACAACTGCAGAGGTTGACACTCATTAATTGTCCTTGAAAAGGTTCCTGTAAAGATTTTATTGCTTATATTCATTTTAATGGTTATTTATCCTGGGCCAAGAACTTCGTGGAAGAGGCTGAGGGCAACTGTAAGGGCATGAGGAGATTCAGTCTGATCTAGAAGAGATGTACAAGAAAAAAAAAATTTAAAAAGAGTTTTTATAATTAGTATGAATTAAAGACCTCCTTACAAGGCCAGGTTTCTTGGGTCTGTGCATAGACCAGGTGGGACAAAGCTCCTACCAGGGAAGTTTCTCTGCACATGACAGGGGAAATATCCGAGTTCCTGGCGCACAAATGCAGCTCAGGGGAGCTCTGGATCCCCCAAGGCACACAGCAGATCTGGGGCAGAGCTGGGAAATGGAACTGCATCTCCTGACTCTGCCCAGTGTGCTCACCACCAGTGCATCCTTCCTCCTCATTAACATTTTTGGAAGCACATGAAGGAAGAGCAGACCCTCAAGGCCAGGATCCTCTGTGAGCTGGAATGCACCAGCACCATCTGCACACCAAGCAGAGGCTGCAACTTCAAAAGCAGCACGAGCTGGGCAGCCCCAGGGATCTGCTCACCAAATGCAACCTCTCCAAAATCTGTCTGTGCCACCCAGCTGCCCCCAGGCACTGCAGGGGCTGGATCTGCCTGCCACAGATGTGGGTGGGAGAGATGCCAACCCCAAACACTCCTGCCAGGAGAGATGGCAGAGGGACTGGTCAGCAAAGGATAGAATATTTATTCCACTGCAATGCCAGAGCTGCTCTGTCTCTGGGGTCCCAGGACAGCTGGGGAAGAGGCACTGGCTGAGGCAGGACAGTGGTGAAGTGGCTCCATGCTGCCCCAGGACCCTGCTGACACAGGAGCTGCAGAACAGCCTTTGCCAGAGTTTCCAGCAGCAGAGGAAAAGGCTCCCTGACATCACTGGCCATAAAGAGGGCTCTGAAATCAAACCAAGGCTGTTAATGGGAGGCTCTTGTGGTCCAGCACACTGGGGGATTGCTCTGCAGGGAGAGATGTTTCCAGTCCCAGATCTGCAGGGAATCTCCTCCATGCATAAGGCACTGGGAACATCTGCCCTTAAATAACCATTTAAATAGTCTGTTCTTTTCCATTCAGCAAATCAATCCTGGCTTGTTTTTGCCTTGGATAGTCTTCAGTTCTGCTTCCTCTCTTTGGGAGGGCAAGACCAGTGTGTGTGGCCCTCCTTGGTTAGCATTTAACTTGAGTTATTTGAACACAGGAACAGAGGATGGGGCACCATCTATACCCCAAATTCTCCTTATAAGGAGAAAAAGCATTTTGAATGAAAACTGCATGTTCTGGCTGGCTCAGTGAGCCCTGTGGATCATTCATCTGGGACCATCCCTGCACCTTTCCCAGGCAGGGTAACATCCATCCAAGCCAAGCTGTGTTTTATGGCTTTCTGTGATCCCAGTGTGTGGTCCCTCATCCCAAGCTGCAGCTGGTGGTCTCAGGACACTGGGTGGAGCAAGAAGGTGTTTCTGTTGATGCTCCACCTTTGTGGGGCACATGCCTTCAATATTTTATCTGGGAAAGGGAAGAGAGGCTTCCCTGCCTCTCACAGCATCAAGTTCTTTTCTGGCCACAGTGCTAGGTCATTGCATCTTCCTTCAGGATGATCCCCTCTGCTGGAGCTGGGAGAGAAAGATTTATTCCAAACAGCTTGAGCTGCTTCCACAAACAGCCTTGAAAATCAGTCCTCCTCACCAACTCCTTCAACAGGAATCATGAGACCAAAATACTCCTGAGCTGCTGCACCAACACCAAGCTGTTTGCTGGAAATCAGCTCTTCTTGCATCAAACACCCAGATGGAAAGTGATGTCATCTGTAAACCCATACAGGCTTATTTAGGCTGCAGAAAATTAAATTCAAGCCTTCTGAGGAAAGAAGGGGGAAATGATCCCTCCTGGTTACTCACCCAACCTGAGCAGCCTTAAATAGAAGTGAAGGGTTTAGTCACAGGATAAAGCAGCAGACAGCAGCCACCCTGTGGGCAATCCTGACTGCCTGGAGGGCCAGGCAGCAGGGGCAGGGCTTGGGGGCAGCTCCTGCATCCCCCAGAGCAGCTCAGCTTCCTCACAAACCTCAGTCAGAGAGGAGACACAGGCAGCAACACCCACAGCAGCTCTGAGCCTTGCTCTGAGCAGTTACCAGAGGCACTCACAGTTCCCAAATCCAAGCCAGGCTGCTGATTCCAGCCCCTGCATGGATGCCAGGCTGAGTTACACCTCATGGAGAGCAGCTACTGCACAGCAGGCAGCTGCAGCTGGTGGGCCTCTGGCTACTCCAGCTAAATACAACAGGGCCTGTGAGTCAAGAACTCTGCCAGGAATCTGTGCTGACCCCAGGAAGCTCAGCAGAAAGCAGCAAGGGAAAACCACAGCAGCTGGGAGGAGGAGCCAGCTGCAGGGTCCAGGGACTGATGGAGAGCACAGAATGACTCTGTGGTACCATGAAGGCACATGGATGGTGGGGGAGGATGAGGGTGAACAGACAAACTCAGGACTGAACAGAACAAGCAGCTCCAGGCTCTGACACAACCACTGACTCCTTGTCTGTGGGAGATGGGGCACAAGGAGCTGCTTGGGACCTTTTTAAAAAATAAACCTTTTGTGCAGGGATGAAGCTGCTGTTGGCAGGAGCTGAAGTGCATTAAGGAGGAAATCACTTACCCTTTTTCCTGGCTTGAGCAATGACATCAGCAGCACTTTTGCTCATCACCTTGGTGATGTAGAGGGGGCAGTTGGTCTGGTTGGCAATGGTGATTGCACGGTTCACAGCCTCTGCCTCCACCTGGGGAACACAGGCAGGTCAGGGACAGCCCAGAGCTCACAGACCCTGCTCTCCCAGGAATCAGGGAGTGCTGGGGCATTTCCCACCTCTGAGCTGAAAGGGCACACAGTTAGCACAGCAATTAAATGACATCAGGCTGCAGTCCCCTCTCATTACACCTCTCCTCCCAGGCTGCTCCAGAGCCTCTCTGCCTGAACTACAACACTCCAGGTGCTCAGGGTCAGAATGATTAAGCCCCTTCTTTAATCTGGACAAAAATAAGCAGCTAAATGTTGACTCAACAGAACTGCTCCTGCTCCAGCCCACGCAGAAGGGAGATGCTGCAGCACAGACTCTGGTAAGCCACGTTTGCAAACAAGCTTCCCAAATTGTACCCTCCACTACAATCTCTGGCTTGGGATCTGACAGAGTGTGAAGCACTCCATAAATCAACTGCTTCTCCTTGCATGTGTGCAGAGAATTAACCTCAGCCAAACCAAGGTCAGGCTGTAACTGCAGCCTCAGGATGATGGGCATCACTCTGATTTTATGGGTCACACATCCTGATGAAAGGATGCAGACACAGACTGAACTCTGCTGATCTCACAGTCCCTGCTGCCACAGACATCCTCCAAGCAAACAACAGAGGAAACAAACCCAGAGCAACCCCCACCAGATCCCCCAGTGCAAGAGGCTCCCAGAACCTCCCCCATGGACTCTGCTGGGGCTGGCACACACTCAGCAATGGGAAAAAGTGAAAATCTGCTCTGCAGTCACTGCTCACAGCCCAAGTGTCCCAAACCATCAGAACACACTGCCCACACAGCTGTGTCTCATCCCCAGAATGCCCAGAGCCAGCTGGATGGGGTTTGGAGCATCCTGTCCCTGCCCATGGCAGGATGGGACTGGGGGGCTCTGAGGTCCCTTCCAAGCCCAGCCAAGCTGGGATTCTGTGACTGCTGCTCTCTGCACTGGGCTTGCAGGAAAAGGACCTGCAGCTCAGGAACAGTGGCCAGGCTGATGTCCCAGTGTCCTGGACAGCTCTGCTGATGACAGAAGCCATCCCTTGCAGCCAGGCCCTGTCTGTAGCCAGAACACTCAGGAAAACAGCAGCCAGGGGTTCCTACAGCAAACCAGCCCCTGCAGGGCCAGCAGGGGCTCTCTGGGGCCCAAAGGGTCACAGCCCCAGCCAGGGAGGCTCACAAGGGGGGATTTGCTGGCCCAGCTGCCCCAGGCCAATGGGAAAGGCTGTGAGGGAGGGTTTTGTTCAGGATGTCACAGCCAGCAGCACTCAGGAGGGTGAAAGGAGCCAAGAAAAGCCCAGTTGTCCCTTCTGAGACACAAGGGGAGCCCTCAGCAGCCCAGAGCTGCCAGGCCATGGCCTCCCTTGGCAAATTCCCACCAGAGCAGCTCTGTGCAAGGCTCTGCAGCACCAGGAACCACATCCCCACTCTGAGCCTCAGCTTCCCTGCAGGAAAAGCAGGGATAAAACAACACAACCCCCGAGTTTTGGGCAGAAGGCATCTGTGCAACTGTGAAGCAGCAGGAGAATCTTTTCTGAACAAGGCTGGTGAATTCCTGCCTTGTGCCCAGATGCTATGGTGACAGGCACATAACAATAACCCAACCACTAGTCCAAAGGGGAATGTTTGCAATTACCAGGATGCATCAGAAGCCCTAGCACAGCAGTTCTCTTGGAAAAAAAACAAAACAAAACAAAAAAAAAAAGAAGACAGACATTTCCTGGAGCACTTGGACAGCTTGTGCTTGCAGCGTTTTTGTGGCTGGAATAAAAACAAAAAATGATGGAGCATTCTGAAAAGTCATCACAGAATGAACTGAGCTGGGAGGGGAGAGTTTTCCAGAAAGTGATGGGTGAGGCTGACTTGGATGGTGCTGTCTGAAGTCAGGCCCTGTTTTCTGGCTGGAATAACATGACACTGTCACCTTGGCTCAGCCCAGGTGACAGAGGTGGGCACAGCTAAACCCCTGAGTCAGCAGTGAAACCTGAGCCTCAACTCCAGCCTCCTGCCAGCCTGGGAATTCAGATGTGTGCACTCCAAGACACAAGTGCACGTGGCCAGCCCCTGAATGCTTCACTCTGATGTAATTCTCCCTGAAATGAGTAGGAGTTTTGAGTTAATAAATGTTTTAGACTTGCTCAGCAACTCAGCTGGTTTGCTGTGGATTAAGGAGCTCTCCTGTCAGATGCCAGCCATCCTCAGGATGGGCTCTGCATTCCCCACGAGACAATTCTAGTGCCAACAGCACCCAGAGGGACACAACAAACAGCCACTCCTGCTGAAGTGAACAGGAACTGGGAGCTGCTGCCACCCTGCAGCAGCCCATGGGGAGGGGCTGGTTTAGAAGCACAGTCAGTCCCACACTGCAGGGATGGCAGGGGAGGCAGGCATGCCATCATTTCCTGCTCTGCTTCCTAGGACTTTCAAGCAGGAGAATGTTGGAGCAAACACTTCCCAAGGCTGGGCAGAGCACAGCTGGGCTCAGCTGCACAGTCTGTCCCTGTGACACTGAGCCCCACGTGTCCTCAGGCTGCTTTTCCTCCCCACACTGATCCAGAGCACAGCCCTGCACAGATGAACACCCCAGCCATGCCTGGGAACCACACAGCTCCATGAAGGATGAGCTCTTCAACAGCCAGACACAACTTGGCTGGCTGGATGTTCAGATCCTGAAGGTAAGAGCAGCTTTCCTTTGAAAACAACCCAAACTGAACTCCCTCAAGTGTCACATCAGCATCTGTTCTCACTCTCCTGATGCAGGCCAAAAAATATGTTGAAAAAACACAAATTGGATGGGTGACTGGAAAGCTCAGTGAGAAGTGTTTGCTCACAATTTCAGGAAGTAAAAGATCCCAGCCCCAGGAGCCACACACAGATTCTGTGAGGATTCACTCACTGTCCAAGTGGAGCTTTTTTTTTTTTTTTCCTGGGCAACAGAATGATTTATGTTGCTGTGGATGCTGCCTGTCTGAAGCAAGGGGAGGAAATGGAGACTGAGCATGAGGGGCACGTGTGGATGATCTCACAGCCCCAGCTCCCAGCTGCCACATCTGGCAGGCAGCAAAGCCCTGGGATCTGAGGAACTGAAAGAGCAGCTTGTACAGAACAGATGAGCCCCCCAAACCTGGAATGCCAAGTGAGGTGTCTGGCTTAGAGTCAGGGAAGAGCTGTGAGTGAAGAATGCAATGGGAACCCACCTCAAAGGCAAAGTTTCAAGGCTCTTTCATACTCCTGGGATTTATTTCAAAGGCTTAGAGGGATTGGGGTGCTCATCCCTGGAGAAATCCATGGGGAAATATGAAGGGTAACTATATTAAAGTGCTGGGCTAAGCCTGAGCATGACTCTGTGCCTTCAGCAAACCACTTAATCCACTGCTGTACAAACCCCACTGGTAAAATTTCATCCAAATATCAAATATCACAGTAATGGAAGTACCTAAAACAATGTCAGGATTTAGGCATATATTTAAAAACCCTGCTAATTCACTGGAAGTCTGATAAAATAACAAGCAAGAGAGAAGCCCAAGACACTGATCTAGAAAGGACAGCAGCAGAATCCCACCTACAAAACCCCAAATGCAGAAATTCCTGTTTCCAGCCACATTCATCCCAACATCAAGCACTTTATGGCAATGCAGAGATGCTGTAGATGGGGGAGGGGGAAATGCAAAGGGGAGTTCTCACCTCTTCAGGTCTGCTCAACACATGCCCTTCAGGGCCTGTGATCCCCAGCTCCAGGATCCTCTGCTGCTCCTAAGGCAGAGAAGAAAAAAGAGCAGGGATGAGATTGAAAGCAGCAGGGAATTTTCCTTGCAGCACACCCACTATTGGGAAGGGGCAGGAGTGAGATCCTGGCTAAAAACCACATGGGGCTTTGCACAAGGGCCCTGCCTGACTCCCCTTGCTGAGAATAACCAGAGCAAACAAAACCTTGCTGATTTGTTCACAGGAGGTCAAGGAAATCTTTTATTTGGATTTGTTTCACACTGGGTTCACAGCCCCTCGACTTTCAGCACTCATTTGTGTCTATCAAATCATCTCTAAGATGTGGCAAAATGATAACAGGTGGAAAAAATCACCCTGCAACTGGGCTGAAGGACTGGGGTGGGCTTTGCCCAGCCAGAGAACACAGAAATCCTCTGAGTGCTTGAGACACAGTGTCCAACATGAGCTGGAGATAAGATTAAATTGGCCACATTATTAACATTTTTACATTATTTACATTATTACATTTAATATTTAACATATTTACATTATTAACATTTTTCCCTTGCTGCTGTTTGATGGATAAACACACCCCAAATATCAGCACCTCACTCTATGAAGCCACATCCCCTTCCAGTCCCCCTCTGATTTCCTGCAGGACATTCTGTTGCACTCAGTGACAGCCACACCCAGCTTTTCATTTACCCCAAACTGAAAGCTGCCACCAAAACCTGTTTTATCAGTGTCAAAAGGGATCAAATCTGCTGCAGAGCCCTGCTCACACCCTCCATGCAGCCATGCCCTGCTCTCCAAAGCCTGAGTGGCTCTCACTCTGCAAAGGAGGAAGAATTTCAAGCCCTCCCAGCATCTGCAGGCAGAGCACAAACAGCCCATACCTCGGCAATGATGTCACCGTTCTCAGCGTGCACTTGGGCGGTGGCACCGATGTCCCGGATCACACTCAGCACCTCGTAAATCTGGGGACAGAGAAAAACACATCACAGCAAAGCCAGACCCCAGGGGAAACACAGCTGTGCACAAGGGAGAGGAGAAACAGAGCATTAAGCTGTGAGATGTGGTTTGATGCATCCTGTCACTGAATTTCCCAATTTTACAGCTGGGGTGGCAAAGGAATTTCCAGTGGCAGGTTTGGAATAAGGGAGGAAGAAACAGCAACAACTCAAGGCTCACAGCTGGGTGATTTTAAAGGACTTGCAGAGTTTTACCTGTCTGATGTCTGATGGTGCCTGGCATGAAAAACATCCCTTCTATCTGAGTGCTGGGGCAGGATCTCCATGGAAATCCAAATTTCTCCATGGAAATCCAAACTCTGGAGGTAGGAGGGGTGATTTCCCACTCCAGCAGCCACCCTGAGAGGGCTCAGGTCAGTAACCCCATCAATGCCCCCTGAGAATGTTCCAGAGCCCTCAGAGATAAACACCAACACTGCCAGGCATTCCTCTCCTCCCACACCTCAGAAACACAAACTGCCCCTCTGAAGAGTTAAATGTGCCACCAGAACAGCAAGCAGGAGGACAATTAACTCCTCTCTAAGCAATTCTATCACCAAGAATCATCTCTGGACCTGCATCAGTTTTAGCTTCTAATCAGAATAATGATAATTAGCCCAGAGATCTCCCTGTCCTGCCCTGTGCAAAGGCATAAAGCAGAAATTCATAGAACTGCCACTGCTTCTACCCCAAAGGAGCTGGAATAAAATTTCCTACCTCCTAAAATGAGTTTTACCATTGCTTCCCTCAACCAAGCCTTTCAGGGTTTGCTGGTTTCTTGACTGGGTTTTATTTTTAATTAAAAATCTAATCTTCAAACCAGAGCTGTGGGTGCTGCTGCCAATCTTAGGTACTGTTACACTCATAAAGACTGGAACCAGGAGAGAGTGTCAGATCCCAGGAGATTGAATTTAAACCCTTATTTGTGACAAACTGAGCACAAAACATTCCTTCCTACCTGAGAATCACTGAGCTGGAAACGATCTTTGAAAGCCATGTACACCAAGAAGGAATTCACACCTGGGGGGAAGAGAGCACACTGCAGGTACAGCCATGGGTACAAACCCCAGCAGTAATTCCATGGAATACAACCCCTAAACCAGCCCCCAGCAATAATTCCATGGGTACAACCCCTAAACCAGCCCCCAGCAATAATTCCATGGGTACAACCCCTAAATCAAATCCCAGCAATAATTCCATGGATGCAGCACTGTAGGAGGTTGAGTAAAAAAAAAGCAAAAATGCATCTCACACCAAAGCAGAGACTGGGCCTGCCTGGCTGATCCCCCTCACCCTGCAGGGAGAACAATGGGAAATCTGTGTCTGTGATGTGTCCAAACTGACCCACTGTCCTGAGCTGGTTTTCCCTCTCCAGTAAAAATTCTCACCCAGCATGTGTGGGAAGCTCCCATTAGGGCATAAAATACTGGGTTTTGAAACTACAAACAGGATGGAAAATTACTCCAGTCTGAGGATGAAATGAAAGGAATTTCAAGGGGGAAAAGGAATTAAAGAGGGGGAAAACCCATGAGGTCATTTACCCAGCTCTTCACTTTTAGCAGAGCTGGATTAGTCCCCTTGGGGCTCCATTTCCCTCATTTACAGCACTTCAGGTGTCACCAAGGGCACTGATGAACCCAAAGGAACTTCACTGGACACAGGAGCTGCTGTGCATGGGAAAAGCAGGAGGTTCACCTCTGGAAAATCAGTGTGCTCCAAGCTCTGAGCCCTCTGCCATCCCAAGTGCCCAAACCTCCTCAGAGAGCCAGAACGGGCCCAAAATGTCAAACATGAGACAGCCCCAAACAACAACTGACAAACAAGGAGAGGCAAAGCTTACCGTGATCTTTCACCAGAGCTTCCATCTCCTCCTGCACCCCCTTGTGCCACTCAGTGATGTCCACGTGCAGGGAGTAGTCACAGCAGGACTTGCTGTCTGCCCACTCTCGCCACTGGTCGAACGCCGTCAGCAAACTGGTGCCAGGCTCAGGAACCACGTGGTCAACTGGGAATGACAACCAAAGCACTGGTAAATGTGGGGCAGAAGCTTTTCTGGGTGCCCAGGACAGTCAGCACAGCTGTGCAGAGGCTGCTGCAAAATCCAGGCATCCTCTTTCCCCTTAAAACGTTTCCAAGTTTGAAATCTCTCGGTGGTTTTTAGGGAAGTCGGTGATGGAGCAGCAGCTACATCCCAACTACATCCCAGCCCTCCAGAGCACTGGAGGAAGCAGGACCAGCAAATTGTGGCTGGAGAGATCTCTCTGATCTCTCTGAGAAGGTCCTGCTGCCTCTGGCACCTGCTCACTTTGATCCTCACACCAATTCCAGCAGCAACTGCACTCACAGGCAGCTGCAGCTGCAGGGCAGCCTCAAAGGGTGACACAGGGACCTGGAGCTGGAGGTTCAGTGCTCCTGGCTTTTATTTGAGCACATGGAGTCTCTGAGATCTTCAAAAGACACAGTGGGATAAAAGAAGCAAGTCAGCATCTCCAGTACTGAACTGAGAGAGCAGGAAAAGCCTGGGGGATTTTGGGGGTCAGAAATTGGGCAGGCACTGCTGGGGAGGAGGGGAGGGCCTGGCTTGATTCTACATTAAAACACACAGAGAAAAAAAAAAGAAAGTTGCTTCTGTTACCAGCAGAGAAATCCCAGCAGTTTATTTTTAACTTCATGGAGGATCAGGGCTGCCCTAAGTCACAGCTGGGATGAGACAGAGCCCATGGTCCCACTCACCCTCAGGCCAGAACAAAGCTCTGCTTCACCCCCACACAGCCACAGCAGCCAAGATTTGCTAGTTTTGCACTGCCTGAAGAAGCAGAAGCACACTGGGAAAGGCAGCCCAGCTCTCCTGGAGCCAGCAGGGCCATCCCAGCTCTCCTGGAGCCAGCAGGGCCATCCCAGCTCTCCTGGAGCCAGCAGGGCCATCCCAGCTCTCCTGGAATCAGCAGAACCATCCCAGCTCTCCTGGAGCCAGCAGAACCATCCCAGCTCTCCTGGAGCCAGCAGGGCCATCCCAGCTCTCCTGGAGCCAGCAGGGCCATCCCAGCTCTCCTGGAACCAGCAGGGCCATCCCAGCTCACCTGGAGCCAGCAGGGCCATCCCAGCTCTCCTGGACTCAGCAGGGCCATCCCAGCTCTCCTGGAGCCAGCAGGACCATCCCAGCTCTCCTGGAGCCAGCAGGACCATCCCAACTCTCCTGGACTCAGCAGGACCATCCCAGCTCTCCTGGACTCAGCAGAACCATCCCAGCTCTCCTGGACTCAGCAGAACCATCCCAGCTCTCCTGGAGCCAGCAGGACCATCCCAGCTCTCCTGGACTCAGCAGGGCCATCCCAGCTCTCCTGGACTCAGCAGGACCATCCCAGCTCACCTGGAGCCAGCAGGGCCATCCCAGCTCTCCTGGAGCCAGCAGAACCATCCCAGCTCTCCTGGAATCAGCAGAACCATCCCAGCTCTCCTGGAGCCAGCAGGGCCATCCCAGCTCTCCTGGAGCCAGCAGGGCCATCCCAGCTCTCCTGGACTCAGCAGGACCATCCCAGCTCTCCTGGAGCCAGCAGGACCATCCCAGCTCTCCTGGACTCAGCAGGACCATCCCAGCTCTCCTGGAGCCAGCAGGGCCATCCCAGCTCTCCTGGAGCCAGCAGGACCATCCCAGCCTGAGCTGTGCACCCACTGCACAAAGAGCTCACCCAAACCCTCCCTCCCTGCTCACCTCTGCCCTGTGCAAAGGGACACAGCCTGGAGTGTCTCTGCTTTTCCAAAAGCTTCCCCTGGAAGCAGCAGAGCAAGGCAAGATGTGATATGCACACCCTGGCTGCCCCAGCTGCAGCTCTGATCAGCTCAGCAGTGCCTGCTGCTCTGTGTCTGCTCCCTCCCCCCAGCACAGAAATCCATGCCAGGAGGGAAAACTTGGAAATCTGTCTGGCACCACACCAAGGATGTGCTTTTCACTGGGAAAAGCAAACCAAATATAACCAGACAATAAACTGACCTGTTTTTTAAAAAATCATCCCATTTCTGTTCCATGATCTGCTCCTCCCCAGTGGTCAGAAACCCTCTGCTACCCTCCAGCCTGAATTGTTTCTTGGCTAGAACAGAGCCCCTTCAGCTTAAATGGAATGAACAACAAGAAAAAAAAACAACATTCCCTTTGCTTTTCCAATGGGACATGGAGAATGCCCAGGTTTACACAGATGTCTAATTAATAAACCAAAAAAAAAAAAAAAGCCCATTTAATCTCTAACACATCCCAGGAATAAATCCATCTCCTCTTGAGACTAAAGGTGCCCTCAAAGCTCTGCCAGCCCCAAGGTGATGGATGGCTTGTGGGCAACCAGCACTGAGAGATGAAAGGAACAATGGGATGGATTCCACTGACTGATAAATGGGAAAATATATTTGCCTTTACAAACAAACTGTAGGTTTGCTGAGAAATGAAATGGGATATTGGAAGATGAAAGAAACAATGGGGGAAAACTATGAATTCTGTAAGAATTAAAAATTAAAAGGAGGGCTGTACATGAGAGGGGAATCTCAGGTATCAGGTGTTTGGGCAGTCTGTGCCCCTCAGGTACCTCAGCCCATGGGGAGAGAGAGGGAAATTGGGATAAAAAGGAGGCGGAGTCCTCCAAAAATTGGAAACACCCCTGGCCTCTGTCTTCATTCAAATAAAGTTCTGGGACTCCTCCGTCTCCTCTGTTGTTTGTGGATTCATTTTCCTGGCAGTTTTACAAAATCCTGTGGGTCTGCAGATAAATAAAACTGGATACTGAGAGATGAAAGAAACAATGGGAGGAACCAAAAATCTGAGAGACCCCAGGTCAATGCCCCATGGCCTCTGCCTTTATTCAAATAAAGCAAAAATGACTCCTCTGTCTCCTGTTTGGACAAACCTCTGCTGTTTGTGGGTTCATTTTCTTGACACATGGAAGAGCTCAGCAGGAAAGCAGCCTGAGAATGCAAGGTAACAACAGCCCTGGCACCCTGGGACTGAACTGCTCTGAAGGGACTTGGGATGATCCAGCAGAGCACCCCAAAACACAGCAGGTGACAGGGCCACCCCTGTCCCTCACCCTGCACTTAAGGCATGCAGAAGGTGGATGCAATCCCAAATCCTGCTCTGCAGGTAATTCAGACACAAGTGGCAGCTCCTCAATTCCTCCAGCCTTGCACTGGAGGGGCCAAACCAGATCAAGCCCACACCTCTCCATGGGAGGGGTTTGGGAGCACCCAATAAATAAATAAAATCCAGCCCAGATCCAGGAAAGGATCTGACTCTTCCTCTGCTCCTGGAAGCTCTCAAGCTGCTTCTGCCTGCTGAGGTGCTCAGGAATTGCCCACATGCAGCTCCCAGAAGCTTCTTGCAGCCCCCAGGCACAGCTCAAGAGCTCAGAGCAGAACAAAAAGTTTTTTCTTGCAGCTGCCTGTGCTCCAGAGCAGCACCAGCAGCTGCCAGAGGCTCCATCCAGCGTTCCCACAGCCCCAGGGATGAGCACAGACCCAGCCCAGCCCCCAGCAAATCCCTCCTGGAACATTCCCAGGGGAAGAGCAGCACTGTCCTGACCCCAGAGATCCCCTTCTCCCTGGGAATCCCACCCCAGAATCAGCAATGTTCAGTCCCTGGGGGCCCCAGGACAAGCTGAGGTGACACAGGCACTGTCACCCCTTTATTCCCTGATCTGTCCCCAGCCCAGATGTTCTCATCCTGTTGTAGAATTTTTATTTTTTTTTTTTTTTTGCAGTGCAGATGACTTCAGCTTGAGGTCTTGAGGTCTGAGAAGGAAGTTGCCAGCTCATTTTTAAACTCAAAGCTTGTTCCAAAAACAGAAACAAAACGGAGAGGAAATTTAAAAAAAAGGAAAAGATAATTTAAGGATCACTTCATCAGTGCTGAAATCTTCAAAGGAGGAATTAAATAACTTTGTGGGCCTTGTAGTGACTCCCTGAATCTGAGTGGAATTCAGGCCTAGTCCTGATGTTTCTGTTTGTTTAACACACTCTCAGCAAGGCACAGGGCAAAGCCAAGCTCAGGGTTACTTTGCTTTCTCAGCTATGAGCAGAAAACTTTCTATAAATTATCTTTTAACCTTCTGAGCTGCAGAACCCAAAATGCAGCAGCTCAGGGCTGGGGGCAAACAAGGCTGTTACACCAGCAAAGGAACTTCATTAAAAAATACAAGAAAAACTCCTTTATACATTACAAATAATCTAATTTTTCCCTTGTTAAACACTGACAGGATTCCAGAGCACCCAGATAAGTCCCAGCCAAGCTCTCTCCTCCCTCTGAGGCTGGATTTGAGCACCCACATGGTGCAGCACTAATCACCCAGACCCTGAATTTCCCTTCCCATGGCTGCTTTGGCTCTGCTGCCAGCACACTCAGCCTTGCAAGGTGAACCTGCTGCTGCTGCCACCCCAGCCTGGGCTCAGGATTCTCTGCCCCTCCTTGGGCACATTAATCAGCTCAGGATTAGAGGCAGACAGTGAGCTGCAGTGAGACAACAACACTGGCTGATCCATGGGGCTCTTCTGCACCACAGCTGGCCCCCAGCCATGCTGGAATGTTCTCTGCCAACTGCTTGGATGCTGGTGGGGAAATATTTGGGTGTGAAATGGAAGGGGAAGGCAAAAAATTAAATGCTCCATTATGATATTTTAACATAACATGGAAAAATCTACACAGGGCAGCAGTTTATAGAGCACCACCATCACCAATTAACACATTCTCATCATATAGTAACACAAAACCTGAACTAAAATCAGATCCCAGCACAATCCCACACACACACAAGTAATTTCAAAGTTCAGACCATTCCTACTGCTTTTTTAGACAATTCACTGAATTATGGAATCCCCTGAGCTGGAGGGACCCACACAGACCAAATCCACACCTGATTCCAGAGAGGGCAGCCTAAAAGCTGAGCCTGAAACATCTCCTTGTCTCCATCCAGACTAAAACCACTTCCACAGCCACTGAAATTGGTGCCAGCCTCAGCTTTAAACTGTGGCTTTAGGAAAGGCTGCATCATATCTTGGCTCCTTTTTCCCAGCTCTCTGCTCCTGAGGAGTTTTCCTGGAGCAGGGGGAACCTGCACACAAAGCTGCAGGATGCTCTAAGACCAGAGCCAGAAAATCCCACATCATTTTCTGGCACTTGGGACCTCTCACAAATTCAAAAAAAATAAATAAATAAAAAAAAGCAGATGAAGAGCAATGCCTTTATGGTTTTGACCCCTTGCTTAGCTCCAGAGGAATTATTGCTACACAGGCAGAGCTGGATCCAGCTCTCTGCCTTGCCTTGAAAACAAAACTCTGGTTTTTGGGATGGATGTGCTCATGGGTGGGGATTAATGGCTTTTATAGCTTCCTGGCATTGTGGCATGTGCATTTTTGTTTTTTTTTTTTTTGCATCCTGCCTCAGTTGAGCAGGCCTTGGCTTGCAAGCAACCCCTTCCTGAAGCTTCTATTAATAGCCCTTGCTTCCAGCTTTCCCCTGGAAAGGATTTTTTTTCAACTGGTTTAATTAAGTGTCATCCAAAGCATGCATGAAATTTTTCTGAGGCTTCAGCTCGTGAATGCCATTACCAGGAAGGAGAAAAACTGTTTGAAATGGACAAAATAAACATGAATTAGGGTCAGATGTTACCAAAATTGTGTATGTAATAAAACCCATGTATTCAGGGTTCCAGTTGCTATTCCAGACTGCAGTTTTACACATTATTTCCTGCTCCTACCAGCATCACATGTGCCTATTGTTTAAGAGGAGTTTATAAGGTGAAAATCCTCAACATTTAACTGTTAGCAGGCAGATCTCCCCTACCCCAAACTTTTAACAGCAGCTTCACTATAAACACATCTGCCTGTTTAATGCTGCTTAATCCCCACAGCAACTGTGTGTGATGAAATCTGCTGGATTTATTGAGCTGTACATTCTGTCACAAGCCATTTTATTGAGAGGTTGTAATTAAATTCAGCCCTGGTAATTGCACAGGTCCCTGCCTGGAAGTCTGGAGTGTCAGGCTGTGGCTGCAGGAATGTTCTCCTGGCTCTGGTGTGAAGTGGGAATAATTCTTTGAGAGCCAGAGGAATAAAATCAGTCTCTGAACTGAAAGTCAGGCCCTTGACTGACCCATAGAAGATTATCCCATAATCACAGACCTTATTTCACCCAGAGGCTTCAAATTCTCAGCTGGTAAAATATCACAATCCCTTCCACCTTTATGGATCATGATCCTTTTATGTGTCAAGGAACTGAGCTACCAAAAGCTGCCTCACCCAGGAACAAAGCTGTTTTCAGCAGCAAAAATTCTGATTTAAATATTAAACCCCAATTTCCAGCTCAGCAGCCCTGCACCCATCCGGAGATGTCAGCCCTTCTCTGAGCTCAAAAATCCCAAATCAAGAGATCCAGAAGAGCCTCCCACCTCCTTTTTTTTCTGATTTCATCCCTGTTCTTCCTTCAAACCATGCTCTGGGCCATGGGTTTGATCTGGGAAAAGGAAGGACAAAATCACTTTGAAGGAAACTGCTCATGGACCTGATGCACCTCAGCAGCTGAGAAATCCAACAGAAGATTTTCTTCACATCCTGGCTCCAGCAGCCAGATTTCAGCTCTGGGTATTTGTGGGGATTTATTCCCACAGTATTTTATTCTTGTTCCCTCCCCCTGCCCCCCCTAAGGAAAGATACCAGAATAAAGAGATTATTCTGAGGAGTGACAGCCTGCACAGAGCAGCACTTCTGGTGCTAACACAGCTACCCAAGCTCTCCTGTACTGCTGCCAAACTCACAGCAAAGGCAGCCCAAATGACATCACATCTTGTTTTCTGTCAGTTCAGATCCAGTTTATAGGACCTGATGCAGAGAAATCAGAATCTGGACCAGGCTCAGAAGGCTCAGACACATCCTGCTCCACTGATTACATTTCCAGACTGCAATGCTCCCTTATTCCCTCACTGATGTCATTCTGATATTTCACTTGCCCTTTTGGCTGATTATATCCAAAATACAATTAGCAATCTGAGCTGCCTGGACACAAACATAAAGAATTCAAACAATAATTAATAACCCTCCCCAGCAGCTGGAATGGCAGCAGATTAAAAAAAAAAAAAAAGTCTCCATCTCTTCCCAGTTATTGTGCAGTTATTGTATCTCAGGAGGTCACCATGGCACAGAGGGAGGGGAACCAAGTTCAAAAGAGACATTTAAGTGGTTCCAAGATTTATTCTTTTTTTTTAAGCATTCCTCCATTTGAAGCCATGAAAAGAGCACACAGGACTTCAAAGGCTTCCATATGAACTGCTCTGGAAACCTTGAGGGACTGGGATGGAGAAAAACCTCAGTTTGCAGCCATGGCTTTCAAGTCATGACAAAAAACAAGAATTAACACCACAAGGGGCAAGAGCTGATCAGGCCCAGGACACAGATCACACACAGATGTGCTGAGGCACTCTGTCCCTCCCAGGTCACTGGAGATGTGTCCTGCCCCTCAGGCTTTTTCCACTCCAGCTCTGGATTTGCATTGTTGTCACCAAGGTTTGGATTCTCACTTTCATTTCGTGGCCTGGGGAACATGACTGCAGGATGCCAGTTTTTCTACAGTGGAAATTTGTGGTGGTTCTGAGAGGGTTTTGTGTGTTTGGGATTAGAACTAAAATAAACTAAATGTGAAGAGCTCAGATTCTATACAAACATTTTTTATTAATACAGCTTGTGAGAGAAATGGGGAAAAGAAAAACCTGTATTTGTCAAACAAACATCCCCCTGGCTGGGTGAGGAGCAGCCACTTCCTCTGCTCATGACTGTGACAAGGTGACATCATGCTCCAAGGAGGAAGTTGTCACCCATCACCACCAAACCACTTCTGCTCCAGCACTGAGCCCCCATCCTGCTCCCACCCAAACCCCTGAGAGCTCTCACACACCTGCAGGGCTCAATCCACCTAAATATTCACCTGGCTCTGGAGAACACACGGTGGGATGTGCAGCAGCAGCTGTGTCCTGCCCAAGGACCAGGAGCAAGCAGCACATCTGCCCCTCACAGCCATTTCTGAGCACAGCTGTCCTGTGCTGCTGTTCTCTCACCCTGTGGCACTGACACTGCTGCACTCACTAACCTGCAGCAGTTCCTAACTCGATTATCCCCAGTTTAAACAGGGATTCCTGTGGCACATTCTCCAGCTGAACTCCCTGCTCCAGCCTGGCCTCACAAGCTGCCTGGTGTCCTCCCAGATCTGTGCAGCACCCAAGGTTTGGGGACAAAGCAGCACTCCTGGCCACCACCTGTGTGGTGGGTTGATGTGGCCAGAAATGTGAATTCTGTCCCCATCTGCTGCAGCCGGGTGGGGCAGTGCCCCTGATCTCCTGGCACACATTATCTGCTAATGGGCCATCTTTAAACCAGCTGGGCAATCATCTTTATCTTCCCACAGCCCATCCTCCCTCCAGGAGATATCTCCTGTTCATGGCCAGTGAGTCCCAGTGCATGACTGATAAAATTCCATCATCCCACTGGGAGATGCTCCACCCAGGGGAAGAGCCAAACATTTCCTACCCAGATAAAAACTGAGATTTGGAACACCAGAGCAGCCTTTGCCACTGGATTCCAGAGGAAAACCAGACCCTTCCACATCATCCCTGGAGCTTCAGAGGAAACTGCACCTTCTCCAGGAGCACTGCTCCAGCTGAACCACATCTGCCACTGCAGGAGGATGCAGCCACCATTGAATGGGACTGTGCCAACACCTCAGCTTCACTCCCTGTCTCAAACATGGTATTAGAAGGAAATTCTTTACTGTAAGGGTGGCCCAGAGCAGCTGTGGCTGCCCCATCCCTGTGCAAGGCCAGGCTGGACAGGGCTTGGAGCACCCTGGGACAGTGGGAGGTGGTGGCAGGGGTGGCACTGGATGGGATTTAAGGTCCCTTCCCACCCAAACCATTCAGGGGTTCCACGAACAGCCCCCCTGGGTCTGGGCTCAGTGGGAGTTGTTCCATCCAGCTCTACTCCCTTTATTACAGTGTTTGCATCACAGAAGGACTGACTGGTCCAGAGTCCTGAACTCTGCTCCTGCCTCCACAGCCTAATTCTACTTGTAAGAACACCCTGCACATCTGCATTTTTCTCAGCTCTGCTACAAAGAAACTTCCCAAAACTTTTTCCATTCACAGTGGAAAAACAGCCTCTGCCCATCAAATCCTCTGTAGCCCATCAGTAGCCAAACTCTTCTCTTGGGACACTGACACTGATCCTGAGAAATCTCATCTGAAGTAAAGAAAAGCCTGCAGGAAGTGTCATTAGCTGACACCCTCTCTGCAATGGGATTTTTTGAAGCAATACTGGACTATTTGAACAGAGAATCCTGTGACACAGCCCCTGGCAGCTGAACTGGCCCTGCCTGGCTTTTCAAGGAGTCTGGAATCTTGCCAGGCCTGTGAAGAACCCAAATTCAGAGGCACAAACCCCTCAGTGTGCTGTAGCTTGGGAGCTTCCCCCTTTCCTGACACCAACTGAGCACTGTGCAGTAATTTGGGAGGGTTCTCCAGGAACTCCTTCCCTGCTGCCTGGAGGCTTCCAGGGAATCTCATTCATATGGAAAACACCACCATCAGTCCCCCAGATTCTAAAAATATCCAGCTACACATATGTAGCTGCTTCTAGGAACAAAAGCAATGTGGTGGGAACACACCAGGACAAGTGGCCAAAAGGGAAGCTTCCAAAAAAAAAAATAAAAGCTGAGCACTTTTTGGTGGGCTCTGCAAACCAACCAAAGCCTTTCCCAGTTAATATTTGCATGTGAAATCTTCAAGTTCCTTCTTTTAGTTAAAGTAGGAAGCCAAAAGCACTTTCCTCTGGATCTGCAGGTGCCAAGTGGGAGGGACAGGGATTATGGATAATCTCCTTGTGTCTAGTGCTGCCCACATCAGCTTCTCAGGTAGCTCTTCATAAAAATAATCCCTTTTTACTTATGACATACAGCTCTAGGTGAGCTTAATTAATTTGAATTAAAGAAAGCAACAAAGCCACCTACTATTATAGATAGTGGAGAGCAACCAGCATAGAGAAATGGAATGATCCCCATTGTCACAGAGGGGTCCCAACTCCAAGTGCAGTGTCCCAAGGGAAGGAAAGAGTTCTCCCAGAAGCCACAAGTCCTGCATGTCCATCCCTGCATTCCTTGCCAAGGCACTGTGCTTCCATGGCAGTGAGGGCCCTGCAAGCACTGCAGGCACAGCCCCAAGCTGCCATCAACTGGCAGCTCCTGAGTGGGATCAAAGTGTGCCAGACAGGAGGAGCTCATTGGTATTCCTCAAACATCTCTCCCTCTCACCAGAAAGATTAAAAAAAGACAAAAAAATCCAGTTTCTAAGAAACAGATGGGATCTGTGAACTCTGAAGGCACAGGGGCTGAAGGAAGGAGGGAAAAGAGGCTTTGCTGATGGGAGAGATGAAATCCCACTGCACAGGCAGCACTCCAACCCCATCCCAGTGGGGAGTCCTGCAGCCTTTGCTGCTTCCAGCCTCCACCTGCTGGTCCCCCATGGCACCCAGAGCTCATTCCCAGTCTGACCAGGGCATTTTCTGCTGAGTCAAACTCACAGCAGGGCCAGAGCAGCCAAGGGGGTGAACAGTGCCCAGAAAAACAAGCCAAGAGAAGAGCTGGAGCAGCACCTCCTGCTGCTGTGGAGGCTTTGTCAAGACTTGAAGGTGATGAAGACACTTCATCTGGCCAGGCTTAACACACATGCCCTGAAAGCCCAGCACAGGCAGCTGATGATGTTACATGAAGAGAGGTGGATAATTTCATTTTATTTTTTAAGATTTTTGGGTTTTTTCACCCACAGCAGACCTGGAGGAGACAACTTTTACACCTGCCCCTAGGAAAACATCATGGATATTTTCCATTGGTGTAAGCAGCATATCAGATCCACTGGCTCTTCACTTCTGTGTCATCCCCAAGGCCTGGAACTCGGGGATGAGAGCACTGGATACAGAAAGGAAGAATTTGGGGATTTTTGGGACTTTTAACAAGGGCATGTATTAACAAGACAACAAGGGTGGGAGGACAAGTTTAAATGAGATATTAGGAAGAAATTCTTTATTATAAGGGTGGTGAGGCCCTGGCTCAGGTTCCCCATCCCTGGAAGTGTTTAGGGACAGGCTGGACAGGGCTTGGAACAACCTGGGACAGTGGAAGGTGCCCTGCCCATGGCAGGGGTGGAAAAAGATGATCTTTAAGGTCCCTTCCAACCCAAACCATTGTGTGATTCTGTAAAAAAAAAAATCACTTCAAAGCAGCTCCTCAAACAAAAGAACTGCTCCCCACACAGTGGGAAAGCAGCACTGCTGATCCCCAGCATTAAATGGAATAAGAGGCATTAATGCTACTGCATCAACAGACAGCATGGGCTAATTTCTCCTGAAATCCCTTTTTGGATGCACAGAGGAATCTAGGTCAGTCACATCTGCACTGTCAGAGCTGCTGCCACTCCAGTGTGCTCAGAACTAACCCAAGCTCCAGCATGTGTGCAATTGCTTCCATCCCCTCCTTCCTGCACAATGAAAGGGGCAAAACAGAGAAACAGACCCCTCAGCTGCTCCTTAAAAACATCAGGGCTGGCAGGAGGCAGGAGGAGGGGAGAGGAGGAGGAAGAAGAGGAGAGGAGCAAGGGGCAGGATCCCCAGCAGCTCTGGGGAAAGAAAAGATGGGAAAATAGGGAAAAATCTCCTGATGGACTCAAAAACAAGCCAGGCTGGACTGCAGAGGTTTCACAGCTCCAGCCCAACACCAGGGCCAGTGATTTCACCTTTCAGCACTCAGCCCAGCTGAGTTAAACATTTCCCCACCCCAGACACAGCTCCCAGTCCTTGTGTGCTCCTCTCAGGAGCCTCTTCCCAGCACAGAGAGCTGGCAAACAACAGCTGCAGCCCAAAGGGTTAAAAAAACCCAAACCCTAAGCACACACAGAAACACAGAGCACATCTGAGCTCTGCACAGGTGCTTCCTCCAGTCACATCAAGGGCTTGGCAGACCCCCTGGAACCCCCCCAGAACAATGGGGGATCCCTGGGAGCAGAGCAAGCCCTGCAGAGAGGCTGCAGCACCTGCTGCAGGCAGAGCCTAATGGACTTAGAGGGGTTTAACAGCTCCTCACACCAGGGAATGCCCAGCCCCACTTTCTCAGGAAGGGTTTAAAGCCTGCCCTGAATGAAAGGGACAAACACAGCAGCAGGAAGCTGGGAGATTTAGGGTGACTCAGGGCCAAGACTGGTTTTAGGGGTGTAAAAAGGACCAAAGGGGCTGGAGAGAGAAGGGACAGGGCAGGAGGGACTCTGTACCCCTGATGCCATTATCCCAGTCACAGAGAGCAGAGATTCCTGCTCACAGAAACCCCCCACTAATGTGTGGACATTCTGCTCACAGAAACCCCCACTAACGTGTGGACATTCTGCTCACAGAAATCCCCACTAATGTGTGGACGTTTTCACTACATTTCCAAAGAATTAAACATTTCTCTGGGGCAGAAGAGCCACTGCCAGCAAGAGAAATGAACTGCAGAGCCAGGGCAGCCTGTCTGCAGGGCTGGTCCCAGTGCACAGCTCCTCTTTCATGTCTGGGTGCAAAGAGAAACACAAGTGGGCTGGTGCCTGTGGAACAATGCAGTGCTGTGTACACACAGCCAGGAGCTGGGACACTCTGCAGCTCTGTGTCTGCTGCTCTTGGATGCAAAACACTTGGTTTTATAATTCCAGCTCAGCCACAAGTCCCTGCCTGAGCACTGTGTCACCTCCTTCTGGCTCTGCTTCCCTCCTCTCACTGTTCAGACTCCAGAGCAGCACAGGACTAACCCTGATAATATAAAATAAATGCACCCAGTCAGGTAGAATAGGATGTAATCTCTGCTGGGTTTAAATACCACCCCACACCCTCATCCTGTCTAAACCCTACTTGAAGCAGAGACTATCAGACAGTCTGATCTCCTTTGGGGCAGCTCCATTGTGTGTCACACTCAGAGCAAAACCCCCCAGGTGAGGAATCATTCCTGATGCAAGGTGGGGATCTTCAGGATGACCTGGGAGCCCTGGTGTCACCTCACTTGGAGTTTGACTGGCAGCTCCAACCCTGCCCTGCTGCCCCTGGGAGCTCTTTAATAGCAGGGTCAGGAATTAGGGAGCCAAGAGCAGCTGATGTCAGGCTCCCCTTCATCTCCTGCACTTCCAAGATACACAGGCTCCCCTCCCCAGCCTCCCTCCCCATGCCATTAGGATAACTGCTGCTCAAGTTCAAAAGGCTGCTGGCTTCCAAGCCACCAGGCCAGAAAAAGCTATCATTTCTCTCACTGTAATTTCCCTCCATGATTATAACAGTGGTTGACTGAGTCAAGAGAGGCAATGCCAGCAGGAGATTTCACCCAAGGACAGCAGATAGCAGAGGAGGAGCAGAGGCTGGGAGGAGGGGCTCAGATGTGTGTGGGAGCTGCCCTGGGTGGATGGAGTTCTCCCTGGGACATTAAACAGGCCTAGGGATCACAGAGCCAGGAAATACACAGAGCTTAACTTCTCCATCCCTTCTGCAGGGCTGGCAGCAGAGAGAGGCAATCCTGCCCCTGCTCAGAGCAGGGGGAGTTTTTCCACTGATTTTGATGGGGATTTCACCCATCACAGTTAATCAGCAACCAAACCATCAGCAGACTCTGGGAGGCCACCCTGCTCCTAGCAGGGATTCCTCCTCCTCTAGCAGCTCCAGGGACTGGGTTATACCCTGGGGCACCCACCTGGCTCAGGCTGGGAAAACAGGGGCTGAAACCAGCTGGGTCTTGTGCAGAGCCAGGGCTGGGCTTGGACAGTCCCTGGGGGTCCCTCCCAGCTCAGCAAGGTTTGTCAGTCTGTGAAAAATGCCATTTCTAGCTCACCAAAATTTCAGCCTCTTGTAAGTGACAACTTCAGAGTCCTTTTCCAAAACTCTAGGAGGACTGTTCTCCTTCCATGGAATACAGGGGAGTTTAGGGAAGCAGCTAGAACAGGTTGGAACATATCTAATAGTTCTCTCTCCTTCAAAATTCTCTCTGGAGCTTTCTGGAATTCTCCTTTCAACTTAATGCCCAAACACTGCATTCTGACATTTCAAAAGGGCGAGAATCCAAGTTTTTTTTCCTGGAGCAATGTTATCCTAAAACCCACAGGGAGGGCTGCTCAGCTGACATACCCACACCAGTATTATTTTAAGGTGGGGACTGAGAGAAGGACTGTGCAAATTGTCACTGCAGAAAAACAAAGATATCACAACACGTCATTTCAGGCAAAAGCAACTCTGTTTGTTCCTTCCTTAGCAAAGTCAGCTGGAGCTTTGCCTTTGGCACTGCAGAGGGGAGAGACAGAAGGATCATAGCTGGAATTCCTGCTCAGATGGCCTCAGGGGAGCCAGCAGAAAAAGAAATCAGCCCAAACTCCTGAGTGGACCAGCCTAGGGAGGGCTCAGGAAAGCACAGACACAAGGGCAGCTTTGAATCCTCACCCCCAGCCCCTTTTCCCTGCTGGGCAAAGCCCTGGATTGGAGCTGGATCTGCTCCCCAGCAGGATAAATCTCTCCTGGTGCCACAAAAACCCCACAGTTGTTCCATCTGACACCAGGACCCATCTGATTCCCCCTCCCTGAGGCTGCAGGGATGAATTTAGAGGGACAAGCAAATGAGGACAGGGCTGGAAACAACAGGTTACACTCCTGTGCTTCCCTTGGATGTGTCTGCCAGGAGAATTAATTAATGAGAATTAAAATTTGATCTGAGCTGAACATGAGGTTCACCAAAGCAGAACCTCCAGGTAAGTCCCTGGCACTGCAGATTGATGCCAAAACACACCTAAGTCAGAATTTTACCCAGAATTTTTATAAACCAACCATCAGTGGAAACCTACCCAAGGTTCTTTTCCTGGAAAACTGCATGCAAAAATATTTCCCTAAAATGATTGTGAAGCAAACAGCTTTAAAGTGCCCTTCTGCACAAAAATGTGAAACAAATTGCAGCCTGAAGCTGAGGAAGTTCTGTGTGCCCAAAGTGAGGGCTGTGCAGAGAAACAGATGGAGTAAAGGTATTTGCTAACTAATCATACAGAGTTTGCTTAAAGCACTAATGAGGAAATTGGGTGGTTTTTTTCCATAAATCTACATCCAAAAAAGAGGTTTTATTTCCTAAAAAGACTGAAGAACACACACAGCTGGATACAAGCCTGTGGAAGGAGCAGATTCCCTTTGGAAAATCCCAGCATTTCAAACACACAATGAGATAAGAGTGGCACTTTCAGGCTGCAATTTGTGATATCATGAATCCAGTTCACTAAATATTGTCCTGTTTATCACAAGAGAAAAAATAGTGAGATCCACCACAACTCTGGGGAAGCCCAAGGGCCACCCACCAAGTGCTCTCCAGGGCTTCACTGAGGAAAAATCTTTGCAAATGCTGCAATTTTGCTCAGAGAAAGGTTTCAAGTCTACTCTGGATCATTCATCCTGAATGCTGATTTCCCATCAGAAATGTCTCCATCATCCTATTTAATCCAACTAGTCCTCACTGCAGCCTTAGCAAGATTTTTTTTGTTGTTCAGAGATGATTTTGTATTTTGGTGTTTTCATCTGAGATACTCAGGATGGTCAAGTTTAATCACCAGCCTCCTCTAAATGGTTTGTCCATGGTCATAATCCAAATTGTGCTCATTTTCACAGCTGTGAAAGGAGAAATTGTAAAATGGGATATTCTCCTCCCACCTCCCTAACTCAGCAAAGGGTTATCTTACCATTAGTGAGATATTCAGGTACCACAGCCATAAAGACCATAAATATTTAACACATAAAAAATTTCTGAAGCAGGAGGCTCTGCAGAGGCAACTAAAGTAATGGGCTACTAAAAAAAACATTTGCCAAACCAATTTCTACTTTCAAAAAGTGCCACTGAGGGGAGCAGTGCTGCTGAAGGGTCACATGCAGATGACAGAGAATGTTATCTTGATTTAATTCAACTTAACAAGGAAGAACAAAGCAATAATTCAACTGTGAACCAGGTGTATTCCTAAAAAAGGAACAACCAACTGAGCCAATGAACTGAGGCTGAAAATAAAAAACTATTTCAGTGCTGTTGATTTCAATTGACAGCAAAGAATTGAAGGAGAGCTGGGTGTTAGTGCACAGAGACATCCACAGCTGGGTGAGGTTATCCTCTGACACAAACCCCACATTCTGAAGTGATAATGTTATGAAAAATTATTTCCCAGGTTATTTTAAGATTGTTTCTTTGAAGCATCAGGCCAAGAGCTACTTCCAGGCTCCTGCCAATGAATCCTTGTCCACCCACCAGGCCAGGGATCAAGGGCTGCTCCCAGCCCAGCTCTGGGAGGTGAGGATGTCCCAGTCCCTGCAGAGCTGGTTTGATCTGAGGAGAGTTCAGCTGGTTCCTGGCTGTGCCTAAGATCTCTTTCCACTCATGGGCTGGACAACAGGCACCAACACCTGTTCTGAACCAGCTTCTTTTATTCCTCTGTACCTGAACTCTCCTCCTGTGGAATGGCAGCACCTGAGAGTACATCAAAGACTGGGAGATGCTCAGATTTTGGATCACTTCACACTTTATCCCTCATTCCCACATGCAGCAACAGAGCCTGGGACACTGTGGCAGATTTTTACACCTGATCAGCAGAGGGGCTTGGTTTTGTTTTTTCTTCCTCTGGCTCAAACCAGGTGATAAGGTGATGATTTGCTTGTGGAGTTTTAAGATCCCTGGCCAACACAAGCAGGGACAGCCAGCCTGCAATTCATTCCTGAGGCATTTCAGAGGCAGAAGGGAACACCAAGAGTGTCTAATCCTGCTGCCAGCACAGCAGCCAGTCAGTCTGCCTGTTTTATTTTGAGGTATTTTCACTTTGCAGTTCCTCTCTTTCTCCAAAGGAGGAGATGAGCACAAACAGAGCTATGTTCACACAAATCCTGGTGCCTACAGCAGATCCTGAAGGAACTGGCCCAGTTTCCAGACACACCAGCATCAGGCTTCTGGGTGTGAGAATACAACAGAAATCTCTGCACAGACAAGGGACCAAGGCACAGGAATGGGGGGATCTGCTCCTCTCTCTGCAGCCAGAGGCCACAGTGACACAGCTCCAGCAGGAGCAAACCCAAAACCTGCTGAAGTCACACCACCAGCAAGGGAAGACAAATTAAATGAGTGATAAATGCAAGATGGGGAAATCCTGAGGTTCTGCTTTTCCACCCCTGTTCCCTGTTTTCCCAGCAACCTGGCCAGACATCACTGCCTGCTGCAGAACAAGGTGACTCCCACAGCTGCTGCTCTCATCTGGGGAGGAGAAAAGCCCAGCTGTGCTGGGAGAGGAAATCAGGCACTTACTGATCATGGTGGTGCCCCCAGCCAGAGCAGCCTTGGTCCCTTGGAAGAAATCATCAGCAGATGTCATTCCCTGCTCTGGCATCTGGAAGCGGGTGTGGACGTCGATGCCGCCGGGAATCACCATCCTGCCGTGGGCCTCGATGGTTTTCACTCCCCCTGGCACGATCAGGTTCTCCCCTATTTGCCTGGGGAAAGAGGTTGGAGGAGCAGGTCAGGCACAGCCTGTAAACAAACACCCTGTGCTGCTCAGCCCAGCTGCTGCTGCCCTGTTCCATGGAAAGCAGGGCACAGGCTGAGGGGTTTTATTCTCCCTGGGGAAGCAGCTGCAATTCCTTCAGGATTTTGGGGCAGCTTTAAAGAAAGGAAAAGAAGGAGCCCCTCTGGTAGAAGCTGTGCAGCTCATGGATGATCCAGCTTTACTGGGGCTGGACTTTTCTAAGCAGCAGCTCAACACATGATTCCAGCTCTCTACCAGCAATTTTGATGTTACCATTGGTTTGGGAGCACTGGAAGAATTTTTGCTTCTACATTTTCTACCTTCCTCTCATGTGTAAGTATTACAGAGTCCCTACATAAACATCAATTCAAGCAGATATTTGTTACCACATTCCTGGTGAGACCCTCAGAGGTGTCTCCAGCCCAGCTCTTCACAGAGCTATTTTTGAGCAGTGCAGTAGTGGATGCAATTAATTAGCTGTCTCTGGCTGGCTCCTTTAACTTTTAACCTTGATTAAAAAAGCACATGTGCTGGCTGTTCAGCCAGAACTGGAAAATTCCTTGTTTGTAACCTCTGGCTTGTCCATTTTTTTCCTAGGAGTAATTTTCCAAAGAAATCTGTAACACATTTCATGTGCCAGGAACACATGTTTCAGGCCTGAAAACACAGAAAGAGGTCAGAACCTCTTCCACTACAGGCTCCTTTTTTTACTTGAGGGGGGGTTGGAGTGATCCTTGCATCACAGACCCAGAGAAGTCAGCACTGCAAGAGACTTCCAGAGGTCACCTAAGTCCAGCCTCCAAGCCTAAAAGAGAATTAACTGTGTTAGGGTGCTGAACTCTGGATTCAAAATATCTGAAGTCATAACTCAGTGAAACTTTACAGCACAGATAACTTCAAACACATGTGTCATCTCAGCATGGGGCTGCTCACATGGCTAAAATTAAGCACATGTAAGTACCTCCTCAGAGCCAGCAGGGTTTGGGCCCAGTTGTTTATTTATTCAACACCCAGCTTTTAAAGCTCCTTCATTAAGCATCAGGACAGACGTGGAAATATTCATTTTTCACTGCAATTTAACAGAGCTGTCTGAGATTCAGCTGTTCCAGCCAATGTGCATTTCTGTACATCCCCAACCCCAGCATGAGGCTTCACTTACTTTATCAACCCATCCTCCATGTAAATGTCTGCATAGAAGGACTGGTCGTCATTAACTATTTTACCACCTTTGATCAAAAGACGGTCGCTCTACAACAAAAGAAGCACAACACAAGACACAATTATTGAGAGGGAGAGCTGACAGTCTGCAGTGTCACTCCAGAGATGAAAGAGAGAGCAGGGAAAGCAACAACCTCTGCATTATTCACCAGCACACATCAAAACACCAGTCACCTGCTGCACTTTCAACTGCAAAGATAAAATTCTTTATTTCGTCAGCGTGGCCTTTCATCATTGATGATCAAAAAAAAAAAAAAAAAAATCAGAATGAGGAAAGAGGTGTGTTCCAGTTCTGGCAGTTCACTCCTACCTGGAGCTGCCACCATCCCCTGCAGCAGCAGCACTAAATAACACTTAGAGGGGTGTGCTGGAACCACATCTCTGATTTTTTTTCCTGCCTTGGTTGTACACAAAATTTCCTATGTGCACCCACACAGTGGAGTCACTGCTTGGCTCAACGTGAGTCAACTGCTGTCAGGGAAATGGCCCAAAAGTCTGTTGCCAGGGGTTACACAACACAAACAAACTCCTCTGGTCCAATTCAGTGATGTTTTGATGCTGTGGATGAAGAGCACCACTGCAGAAGCAGATGGAAACATGCATGTATTTAGCAAATGAGGGTTAAGAGAAGGATATCCAAAATGTTATTAAAATTTCCTCCAGTTAGAAGACACTTTGGCAGGAACAGGCAGGTAATTATAAAAAGGCAGTGTGATTTTATCCTAGCCCAGGTTACAGCTTGCTTCTGCAAGATTTTAAGTCAAAAACAAATGCTGATTTTTGGTTGTTTTTTTTATTTTTGCAGTATTCATAAACAAGAGTGAAACCCACTGCAGAGCTCCTGATGGGGAGGACAGTTAGAAGTGGCTGCCACATCCACCTGGTTCCTTCAATCCCCACATCACAGATGCATTTTTACAGCAGGTGAACATTTAAACAAAGCACATACAAGCTGTGAGTCTTTGGTTTAAACCACACCTTTGGCATCCAGATCTGTGCTTGTACTTACTCTGATTCCTTTTTCCCTCCTCACACAAACATCTTGGGAAGAGAACAAAGCAACACCAGCACAGCCAAAGGCTGGGAAATCAAAAGCTGGACTTTTAACTCAGAGGTGCCATGGACTTAGAGAAAAATATATTTAAGAACTTATAGAAAAATACATATAAAGCAGTGACAGGGGTGCTCAGGGCCCTGATTTTGAGGTGCCAACTCCCCTGGTTGAACAGAAGGAACAATCAGGCATTTTCCCAAATCCCTCATGACAAAGCTGAAGAGCTGGAGCACCCAATTCTCAGTGACACAGCTCTTTTAGCACCAAAAGAGCTCCATGAATTACATCAGGCACTGATTTATACCATTATATCCACCTTTTATATCACTGCTTAACCTCTAGGAGATGTTAAGTCCATCTCCCTCCTTTTCTCCTTCTCCTTCATCCCCCTGCTGCAATGGAGAGTTCCCCTGGATAATGCCACCGACTTCAAATACAAAGAAACCCCCAAAATTTAAATTTAGGAGCTGCTGCAAATGCCAATAAGCTTGAGTGAATTAATGTGGGGTGAGAAAAACTCATTTGTCTTTCAATACCAGCCTCTCCAACAAACTGTCCTACATGTTTATCATTTCCAGAACCACTGCAGTGTTGATGCCCACCTCCAGTGCAGGCTCCTTGTGCCATTAAAATGAAAAAACCTGGCCATGGATGTCACCAACAACCCAAGTCCTCACACACTGGGCATCAATTAGGGAAGAAGAAGGGAAAAAATCTATGTAAAGTGGCCACAAAAATGCATTTTAATGATGCTTCTGGCAGTAACCAGGGCTGCTGCTGGGCTCTTGAGAGGGCTCTGAGATGAGGATAAATCCTCTGCTCATCTCAACCACCTTGGAGACAAAAGCACACGCAGCTCACATCCCTGCCAGGACCTGCCACCAAATCTGTGTCTGCTCAGCAGCAGAATCAGGGCAGACACACATCCATTATCCTCCTTTTGCCAGCCTTGATAATCCCAGGTTTGCACAAGGAAATGGGAGCAGAATCTGATTTTTCCTGCCCCTCTGCAGGAGGACTGGGTGCACAGACCATAAATCAGAGCGTTCAGCCAGAAGAAAAATGCGTCATGCTGCTCCTGGCCCGTGACAGGGATTCAGCAGAACCTTTAAACAGAGGCATCTTGTTAAACTCTTTACCATTGGACTCTCAGAGGGAAACTGGCTCAATTTTAATTTCAGAAAAGAAGGATGCTCCATTTATCAATACCCATTTTGCACAACCCCTGCCTTCCTTAAGCACTGCAACTGTGCAATCCAGACTCCTGCCCAAGCCCATCAAAGCCCCGTCTCAAGCTGCTTTTCCTGCCCCCGAGGATGAGGAAGGAGGACTGGGAAGGGTGTGTCTGTCCATGGGGAAGGTGAGGAACCGCTGCCAAGGATTAAAAACTCCCGTGCCCAAAAAAATAAGCGGCTGCAAGAGCCCGTTAGGCGAAGATCTCTTACGTAACCCAAAGTTGGTACCCTTGGATCGGCAGTACCTGCCCTAAATCGGCTCCCACAACCAGGAGACCGAGCGAGGGCTTTACATAACGGCTCCTTCCCTGCTCCCCCAGGATCGCGCCCAAACCTGCGCCTTGCCAGAAGCCTCCTGGCGAAAAAAAATAAAAATTAAAAAAAAAAAAAAAAAATCCCCAGCGCCAGCCCGGCGGGGATCGGGGTCTGGAGCTGATGCCCCCAAACGGAGCCGTCCTTGGCTGGGCTGGGGAGGGCGGGGATGGAGCCCCCGGGAAGGCGGCGAGCCCCTCCCAGGCACGGGGGAGGGCTGGGGAGACCCTCCGAGGGCTGGAGAGACCCTCCGAGGGATGGGAGAGAGACAGGGAGAGACCCTCCGAGGGCTGGAGAGACCCTCCGAGGGCTGGAGAGACACCCTCCGAGGGATGGGAGAGGGACAGGGACAGACCCTCCGAGGGATGGGAGAGGGACAGGGACCCCTCTGAGGGAAGGGAGAGACCCCCCCGAGGAGCATGGACCCCTCCCTGGGCACAGCCCCAGGTAAGGGACCCCTCCGAGGGCTGGAGAGCCCCTCCGAGGGGAAAGGAGAGACCCCCCGAGGGAAGGGAGAGACCCTCCCCGGGCACAGCCGGAGGGCAGGGAGAGCCCTCGGAGGGACAAGAACCCCTCCCTGGGCACAGCGAGCCCCTCGGAGGGGCAGGAACCCCTCCCCGGGCTCAGCCCCAGGGCAGGCACCGCTCCCCGGGCTCAGCCCGGCTGCCGAGCCCCCTCGCGGCGCTCCCCGCCGCTCTCCCCGTGAGGGGCGATGCCGCCCCCGGCCCCGCCGGGTCTCCGGGCTCCGGCGGCCGCGGCCCCCCCGCGCTGCAGCGCAGGAAGCGCCGCATTACCGCTGATCCCATTATCCTGCCCCAGCCCGCATCGCTCCGCCACACAAAGGGCTCCATCCCCGCACCCCTCCCCCTTCCCGCTGCTCCCCTGCGCTCCACTCACCGTGATCCGCGGAATGTTTTTCTTCCCCTGATAAGACATCTTGGGAAATCAACCCCCGATGTATTTATTCGATAATGTTGGGGTTTTTTTTGTTAAAGAGAAGCGCGGCGGCTGCTGCACCGCTATTGTCTCCCGCGCAGCAACTGCTCCGCAACCTCCCCTTCACCAGTGTGTAGATAAAAAAGAAAATTAAAACCCACTAAAAAAAAAAAAAAAAAATCAAAAATAAATCCCCCGAGGCCAAATCACTGCGATCCCAGGGAAGGGGAGCGGGGAGGGTACGGGAGGCGATCGCTGCTCTCCGCAATGGCAGGAACGGGAGAGGCGCCCAGCTCTGCGCGTCTCCCTTTCTTCCCTGCGCCCGGAGCCCGGCCCAGCCCGGCCCAGCCCCGCCAAGCCCGGCCCAGCCCAGCCCAGCCAAGCCCGGCCCAGCGCTGAGGGCCGGCGGGGCGGGAGCTGCGCATGCGGGCCGGGCGCGCCGCGCCATTGGCTGAGCGCCCGAGGGGATGCAAATGAGCGGCGGCTGCGGCCAATGGGAGAGCGGGGAACGCGCCGTATGCAAATGAGCGGTGGGCGGGGCGCGGTCCCGGCATATATCGGGATAGACCGGGATCTATCGGGATATATCGGGATATATCGGGATACTCCAGGCACCGCCCGCCCGGCCTCCCCGCTCCCACCGAAACGCTTCCCCGGGGCCCCGCGTTAGTGAAGCTGCAGCGCTGGGCGGGGCTCTGCGAAATGAGCCCTGGGGGATGCGGACACCCCGATTCATTCCCCGCCGCGGCTGCGAGATCCCCCGGGAGATGAGGGAGTGATCCCTCCGTCCCTGGGGGTGCGGACACCCCCTGCATCCCCTGGTGTGCCCAGATGTGAGGACACCTCTATGCATCCCCTGCTATGCCCAGATGTGAGGACACCCCCTGTGTCCTGCTGTGCCCAGATGTGCAGACACCTCCATGCATTCCCTGCTATGCCCAGATGTGCAGACACCCCGATGCATTCCCTGCTGTGCCCAGATGTGCAGACACCTCCATGCATTCCCTGCTATGCCCAGATGTGCAAAAACCTCCTGCATTCCCTGCTATATCCAGATGTGCAGACACTCCCATGCATTCCCTGCTATGCCCAGATGTGCGGACACCCCTCTGCATTCCCTGCTGAGCCTGCACCCCATCTCAGGAGCAGCTGGAACCCCCATTGCTGGGGCTGCGGACACCCCCTCGCAAGAGCAGAGGATGCTCGGTGGGGAACTCGCTGCTTTCGCTCTTCTTTGTCCTACCCCGCCCTTCCTGACGCTCCCAATTAACAAATTTTAGAGGGGAATGAAGATTTAAAGCCGCTCCTTTGGTTTTTTTTCCCATTCTGCCTTCTCCCACAGCTCCTCCAGACATCGCAGCCCGGCTCCCACCCCCCGAGAGCTGCGGTCACTGACCTGGAGCTTTAGTGCCAGGGAAATGCGGGCTCAGAGCTACGCACCCGGGCGTGGGATCCTCTCCGCTCCCTCGGGCCATTCCTGACTTACTGCAGTGCTGCCAACTCCGTGCTCCATCTTTCAGTCACACTCAGAGTCACATTTCTCACTGCCTGCACTCCATAAGCTGGTACTTCAAGGAAAGAAATGCATTAAATGGCAGAAAGATCTCCTCGTTGTTTGCAGGTGGCATCCGAGGCCAGGCAGGTTCCTCTGACATCTGAGCTGGGGTGAGGCACAACACACTTTTTGGAGAGCTCAGCGCCACAAATTCACTTCTGCTGGAAGGTTATAACTGATAATTAACGATCAAAGACTTACCTTCTTCCCTCATGGTGAATTTCACATCACACAAGCTGTATCTTGGCCTGCTACTGAATCTCTAAATACTCAAACACAACATGCACAGCCAGTAAGAAATGAAACCTTTGGTCTAAGAGAGCAGTAAATCATTATAAAGACAACATCTGTTCAAACATTCTCCTGTCAGGACCTTTTATGTTCATTTTTTCACAGGAAACAGGAAAATAGTGAAGTTTTCCTGGGTATAGGTGGGATATCACACAAAGAGCTGATATGTCAATCAGTTAATATCCAATTACCAACAAAAGAAAAAGTGGATCATGATGACAGTGACAAAAATATTAATTTGCCTGCCTGTAGGGTTTATTTTGATTTAATGATTAGAATAGATAACCCTGGATGAGTTATCCTGAGCCTCTGATGTGTGCTGGAAGAAGTTTTGAAACCTTAGCATATTTTTGCTCAGAACATGGCAGCAAGAATCTACATCAGCTCTCTAAATTTAGACAGTGCAACTGTTCCTTTTTTGTTTTCTCTTTGATGCTTGTTTTCCTCCTCAGTTTCTTATCTGAATGTTTTGTTTTTTTTGCAGGTTGGAAAATAGCAGAGAGGAACCACACAGTGCCCAAGGTTGGGCAGTGGGTCACCAACACACCCAGAACCCATCTCAGCTGCCCAAACATCCTATTCCAATTTATTTTTATTAATTTAAAAAAGCTTCCTACTGCACATGGGCTTAATTCAGAGCAGGAGTTCTTGAACACTGAGTATTCCATAGTCATATATTCCATAAGCTGGATCCAGCAGTGACCAGGGTCAGAAAGCAGTAACCCATCTTCACTTAGCTTGTCTCTCTCATCACCTTGTTGCAAGAATCTAAGCAGCACAGAATGAAAATAAATTCAGATATTAAAGCACTGGAAAAGCACAGTTGTTGAAGATGCAACACCTTTGCAGCACCAAATTTTAAAAAATTCCATGATTTAGGACCAGAATTGAGCTCCCAAGAATGTTCCATAGCTCCATTACACCACACCAATATTCCCCAATTTTCTTTGCTTTTAGCAATGAGCTAAAAGGTTGTCAAAAATTCTGTAATTTTTAAATTACTGCAGTTACAAACTGGCTTATTTAGCCTTGCTAATCAAAGGTGAGGAGTGGAAATTGCCTGGTGTATAATCTCTCAGGAGGGGAGGAGAAGAGCTAATGGGCAATGTTGGGATTTCCTGGAATTCCTGAGGTGCATCTTTGGGGTTGGTTCTGATAGAGCTTGGAGCAATCTGGTCCAGTGGAAGATGTCCCTGCTTGTGGCAGGGGGTTGGAACTGGGTGAGCTTTAAAGTTCTTTCCAACCCAAAACCATTCCATGATTCTCTGATTAATTCCCCTGGTAAATCTCTAATTTCTGCATCAATTCCTCCACAAGTTAAATGAAGAAAAGTAACTCTTTATGAAACATCAGGGGCAGGAGTTGGGTCCTTTGTTGAAAGAAGAGAATTGAATTTCCTCCTTAAATCCTGGCAGGGCTGCCCCAGCAGTGCTGGGATATTGTGGGAAGTGATGGGATTTCTGGATAATGCTGATGCACTTTATATTAAACAGATCTATTAATGCACACAGGGGGCTGAACAGGCTAAAATTAATTCTTGAGTACTGCCTAATCAATGCTGATAAAGGGAAGGACAGGAAAGTCCCTGACCAATCCTCAGGTTTCAGTTTTTTGGGGAAATATTGTCCAGGATCATCATCAGCCCTTCCTGCAGCACTTCTTGGGAGGCTCTTGGCAGCAAAAGCTTATTTCACTTAAAGGAACATATACATGCCTAAATTTATATCCTGCAAAGGTCCAGAGGGAAAATGGCACAGGAATATGAGAATCTCTGTGCAGTGATAATCCATGCTAAAATCATCAAAATAAATCTATGCTGAAATAAGTCAGGCAACAGTGGAAATCAATTTACATCAACTCTGAATCTTAACTCACAGATTCTGTGAAATTCCATAAAGGGCTTGGAAAGGAATTTTATTCCCGTTGTGAAGTCACTGGATGGTTGGGAAAAGAAGTATTAAAAAAAAAGAGTTTCTTCTTCTGTGGAATTTTTGTGTAATGGCAACAAAGCCCACAGAATTTCAGCAACACCCAAATTGCTCCTGCTCCTACTGAGCACTTCAAGGTGTGTCCACAATGGCATTTTGCCATCAAATTAAAAACCTGCAAATGGAAATATCCATTTTAAAGCTTGATGAAAAGAGGGATCAGAGATGGATTTAAATAAGCTGGGCCAAAAGAGCTTTCAGGAGTTCACCCAGCAGGCTCTAGTATTCTGTCATGATCCTGCCAATGCCAATTGTTGCACCAGCTCCAGCTCTCAATGATTTTAAAGGAGTTTTCCTCTCTGGAGGAGTTTTCTGCTCCCAAGATCATCCTAGAAAAGGCAGGGAGGATTAATTCCAGGCTGATACATGGCAGGAGTCCTTCCCAAAAGATGAAGAAAGAACTGTCCTTTATTAATCACTGTAAATTAAATTACTGAGGGAAGTTGTATTTGACAATGGCATCTCTTGTTTTACTATCTTACAGGAAAAAACTAAAATTAAGATTAAAATTCATGGCTGAGAAATGACCATGGGGGTTAAACATGTTATTATGAGGAGGTAAAAATCACACAGCTTCTCAGAGAAACAGCCTGATTTGGGTTTGTTTGTTTTTGTTTTTTTTTTTGTTTTTGTTTTTGTTTTGTTTTGTTTTTTTGTTTTTTGGTTTTTTTTGTTTTGTTTTGTTTTTTTTTTTTGCAAATTTTATGAGGGTAAGATTCACTTTCTAGCCACACAAACAGGTCAATTAAAATGTGCATTCGATCTGCAAATTAAAATTAACCTTCCAATTGATTTTCTTTCTTTTAATATCCAGAGAACCCTTTAGGAAGCTCACAAATAGCATTTTAAGGAGGTTGTTAGTGTTGGGGTATGTTTCTTAGAGGAAATGTCCTGAGCACCAGGGTGTGAATTGTCCTTAAACAATCCCAGCAGAGTTAATTCCCCTTCATGTACCCAGGAAAGAGCCAGGCTCTCTTCAGGGCTCTAGACAGGGATTGTTCTGTCAGAAAAAAAAAAAAAAAAAAAAAAAAAAAAAGTGCTGTTCTCTCCAACCCACTCACAGCCACATCCTGCCTGACCTGCACTCCAGCTAAATGCAGAATTTCTGGAACAAAGGCATGGGACATTCAGGCCTCTCCCTTTCACCTCCTGGCACCTCCAGGGCTGTGGGCAGGGGCTGTTTTCAGTCACTGGAGAGATTTTTACCAGAATAATCCCTCCTCCTTCCCCAGAAACCTACAGGGCAAAGCAGCAGGCTCTGAGCCCCTGCTGTCCCTGCTCTGCCAGCTTTGCCTCCTCCTGAGCTGCAGGATGACCATGACTCAGGGGAAAATGGGATTTTGCCCTCTGTTCTCCCACCCTGAGATTCACTCTCTGGGAGGGATCACAGAGCAGGACACTGACAGTCACACAAGTGAAAGGAGGTTGGGTTTTGGTGGTTTTCTGCTCCCAAATGCTGTTTTATCAGAGAACACACACCCCCAACCTCTCCTGAACTTTGTTGACAAGGTCATTTCTCAATTTTACAACAACATCCCAGGAGATACACCAAGATTTGATGTGCCACAAGACAGGGGGTGACACAGGGTAAAAAACATCAGCAGACACTAAATGGCTGCTCAGCACCTACTGAAACCTGTTGGACTCTGCTCCAGGATGTCCAGGGTGGCACAAGGGTGGCACAAGGGTGGCACAAGGGTGGCACACCACACTGCCACTCCCATGTGCCACTGATTGCATTTATCCCTAGGGATAAATCCTGGATCAGCTCCAAGCTGAGCAGGGAGATCTGGCTCCAAGTGTTTCAATTTTCCCATCAAATCTTTAGCCCAAATTATACATTGGCCCTGTACCAAAACCTCCTGCTCATTCCTGCATGCAAGAGTGGTATCAGTAAATTCTGCATATGAAACCACTCCACAAGACACCCAATGGGAATATGGAACAGCAGCAGTGCAGAATTATGGCTTTGAGAAGAAGTTCAGAGGACTTTGGCATTTTTAGTTTTAAAATATTAAGTTTTTTTTTCCCCAAACCATCCTAACCTATTGGAAGGACATGCAAGTCATCCTCTCTTATGATTATTTTGCAAGCAATGATTGTCAAAACAAGGCTGCAAGACTGCAGGCATTGCAACAAATTAAACTCAGGGCTGCATTTCCAGCTGTCTGGAACAGCTCCTTTGTTTTAGACAACAGTTCCATTAATGTTCCAGAGTCTGTGATTATTTGAGCTCTCAACAACATCCTGTTATTCATTATTTCTCTCCAGGAATGAACCATGATCCTGAGAGCTTTGAGGTTTTAGGAAAAAGTCCAGTCATGTTGTAAGCTTCATGACAGTGTTTTGCCAGCAACTTTTCTCCTATCAATTCTAAAATAAAAACATTTTCCTACTGCCTGTTTATTCATTGTTGTTATTTGTTACTATAGGCTTTGTTGGTTTAGACCAGAAGTTTACACACAGCTCTCTGTGCTTCCCAAAGGGTCAGGAACTGTTTTAAGGGAGGCAAAAAAGGAGTGGAAAGGTGCACAAGGGGAACTGGAGTAACAACAAGATGATAAATGAAGAGAAATCCTGGATCCCAGGTCCTGTTGTGGTGTTGAAGGGCCTGAGCAGCTACTCAAGCTCTCCCTGCAAACCAGATTAAAGCCCTTGTGATCTCCCTTGCAATTAAACCTTGCTTGTCTCTACAGATGTTCCCTAAAATACTCTCTCTGTCCCAAAAATACCAACAGGTGAGAAAGACAGAAGGAATTGCAATTGCAGATATGGGAAATCTGAGAAATACACTCAGAGAAATGACCCAGCTCAAGCAGTCAATGGCCAAAGTTTTTCAATTCCCAGATGAGTGCTCCTCTCTCAAGACTGGTCATGTAAGGAAAAGGAGAATATTGCCCTGGGATGCCATTCCAGCAGTCCCTGCTCTGGGACCAGGAACCTTCCAGCTCCTGCACTGATGGAAGGGGCTGGAGCCCCAGGAGGGGCTGGGGGAGCTGGGAAGGGGCTCAGCCTGGAGAAAAGGAGGCTCAGGGGGAATTTCTGGCTCTGCACAAGTCCCTGCCAGGAGGGGACAGCCGGGGGGATTTGGGATTTCTGCCAGGAACAGGGACAGGAGGAGAGGGAACGGCCTCAGGGTGGAAGCAGCAGGAATTTCCCCATGGAAAGGGTGGGCAGGGATTGGAACTGCCCAGGGGGGTGGAGTGCCCATCCCTGGGGGTGTCCAAGGAGCTCCTGGGGGTGACACTGGGCTGGGGACAAGGTGAGGATTGGGCACAGGCCAGACCTGATGGCTTTTCCAAACTGGACTGTGCTGCAGAAATGACCCTGCAGGGGCACAGCAGCCCCCGAGAGCCAGGCCAAGCACTCCTGCCTCATTTCAGCAATCCCACATCTGAGCATGGTGCTCCTGGCACAGCCCAGATTTGGGGTCAGGGCCCAGACACTGAAGCAGCAGCTCCAGCAGCAGGAGGATGAGAAGTCCAGCTGGGAACCAGAAGCACAGGCAGCTCTGCAAGGGCTGGCAGGGTGAGAGCAGGGCTGGGCTCCCAGCTGAGCTGCAGACCTGTTGGACTGGCCACCAGAGATGGAGCTGAAAAAGCTGCTGGAGCTGAGGCTGAGCCTTCCTGGTGCCTCCAGATGATCTTAACCCTGAGTTATGAGGCAGCACAGCCCAGGGGCAGCTCATAATAAATGGCTACAGAATGTCCCAGGCAGCACAGACACACTGAGATTTGATTGCCCTTATCTTGCCCCACAGAACAATATATTGTAATTTAATGTGGAATAATTACATCCCCTTTTTTATCCTCTTGACAGCTGAGACCTCAGAGAAAAATATAAAAAATAGATTTGTCCATGTTGCTTCGTTAACTGTTTCAAGAGGGATTAAGACAAGATCTTTCTGTAAGTGACAGAAAGGATGAGTGAGTTTTAAACCCATAAAGCCAATTTTACTTGCTGAGGATTTAACCATTGATTCAAGCTATGGGTGCAGTCAGTTGGAAAACCAAAGCTAAAACATTCCTGCAATAAATTCCCAATCCATAGCATGACATTTATCCCAAGAGACTGCACTCACCCAGTGCTCACCACCCCCACAACACCATCCATGGACACCAGGGTGAGTAAAGCTAACGAGAAACAACTCAAATGTTTTGTACCATGCCATTATTTCATCCCTTCAGTTAACATTTAGGCAATAATCTTTAAAAATAGAATTTAAAAACACACTTAAAATTATTAATATTCTCAGTGGATTCTGATTTTGTACAATATTGTACTTACATTTTTATTATACTGTTACCATTTAATCAGAAAATAATTGATCTTTTCAGAGTTAATGTATATCCTGCTTATACTCATGTCCCACAGGACATCAAATTGCCCAAAATTAGCTTTTAAAATGTCCTAAATTGCAGAACCTTTGACTCCCCAAGATGAAAAAGCCCTTTATTCACCTTGATTCATTCAACAAGACTAATTAATCCTGGGAAGTTACTCCATTAATAGAGACTCCAGCATGACCAGAGCAAACCTCAGGCATCTGTAGTGGCAAATTTTTGTTTGGGTTTGGAAAACCAGGTTTGGAGCAGCGTGGGGCACATGCTCCTCCTCACTGGGGCTGGGGTGTGGGAATTCTGAAAACCTGTGCCTGCCTTTGTGAGCAGTGCTCACATGTGGGAGCAGGGGCTGATCTGGGGAGGATGAGTCTCTAGTTTATATTTTATAACTAATACAATTTATTAATTTGTATTTTTATATTACCTCCAGTAATACTTCATGTTTCTGAAAGAAGGAGAAAGTGGTGAACAAGGCCATACTCTGAATTCCAGGCCCAGCACACACAACCCATACCAGAATTAAAAACCAGAAGGGACATCCTAGGAACAGCTCCCAGAAGAAAAGGCTCTGTGCCCACTGGGACTCTACTCAGAGAAGCTCCTGCCCTGTGCCAGGAGTTCAGCACTGCTCTGGGTGCTTCATTCATTCATTTCTGCTCTTCCAGCCTCTGCCAGCATTGTCACAAGTCTGCACTGTGCATTTCCTGGCTCACAGCTGAGTGAAGCTGCTTTAAATCGATTTATTGAGGAAGGCAGATGGGCATGGTCAGGCAGATCTGTGGGTTCAGTGGGTTTTGCCTCTGGGAGAGGATGGGCTTTATCACACCCTGACAAATCCAGAGAATGAGAACTATCTGCAGCAGTCTTAAAACCCTGGGAGGAGTTCTGGGCTGCTGCGAGGATGCCACATTCCTGTGAAAGTCCCAGATCTTCCCGAGTCAAAAATTCCCACTGGAGCCAGCAGCCCTGCTGCAAACTGGCAGTGAAATGAGGGGCAGGGGTCTGTGCCAGGGCAGGAGCCCCCCTGGAAGGAGCCCGCAGGGATTTATTCGATCCCGGTAGGTGCAGCCTCAGCGATGCTCTCGGCTCACAATCGCGTTTCTGTTCCGTGAGCTGCATTCCCTGCCTGGGTGGGGCATTTCCCTCCCCTCGTGCCGGGGGAATGGATGAAGGAACAAAAAAGTGGCTGTTCCTCCCCGGGCAGGAGGGCAGGGCGGGGTGGCTGTGGGTGAGGGGGGGTCTCTTCTTTCTTCTGGCGCAGAGAGCTCAGGGCCAGCGAGGGGAGGGGAGGCTGTGCCGGGGATGCTGAGCCCGGGGAAGGCTCGGGCTGCCGTAGGGATGCAGGGAGATAAAAGCCAGCGGCTGCAGGTGGGGAGGATCCGTGCTCTCCGCAGCCCACCGCGTGCTCCGGCTGGCCACACGCACTAAAGATATATTTATATAAATATATCGCTGTATACGTGCACCCACCTTGTCATTCAGGTTCTGCAGCGCCTCCTTCCCCGTGGCACTCCTGATCTCCACCTTTCTCCCGAATTCAACAGATGGTTCCCCTCCCTTCCCGCTCTGCTTGGAATAGACGGACGGAGCATCCGGACCCAGGTGGGCAACATCCTTCTGCTTGGCCACCACTTTGTTACACCCGCGGCCCACCGACAGCGAGTCGAAGTCGATGGTCTTGTTCTCCAGGGAGCCTTCAACAGGGCAGAACATGCCACAGAATTTCTGCCGGGGCTTGGGGCTGCCCGAGCCCAGGTTTTTGAAGAAGGCTGGCACTTCTTCTTCCTCGCCCTGCCGCCCGTTCTGCTTCCTCTCAGCCATGGCTGGGGTCTGCCTGCTCGGGGATAACAACAGCGGTGAGCAGGAGGATCCTGCACACGCACACACACACACACACACACACGGAGAGAAGAGGTGGGGGCAGAGGAAAGCGGTGGGGAAGAGGCGGATCTGGGTCCTAGAGATACGGCAGCATCAACTGCAAAGGGCTGTGCCCGGCAGGTGCCCTGTCCCCATCCCCAGCCTGCAGCTCCCTCTCTTTGATGCAGCGCAAAGTTGAGGCGAGGATGGGGCAGATCCTGCTGCAATAAAGGGAGGAGGCTTCAAGTTCCCAGCATCCAGATGGGGAGGGAGGGAAACGGAGAGAGAGGAGGGAAAAAAAAAAAAAAAAAAAAAAAAAAAGCTCACTCTGCAGCAGAAACTGAGGACTGCTCCGGAAGTGATGCGAGTGGTGAAGTGGCAAATGGACTCGATCAGGTTGGAGCAGCAGCCCCCATCACACATCACACATCACAATCACACCCACCCGCTCCCCCTCCCCTCCCCTTCCCCGGCGTGCGGATCTCGCTGCTCCGGGAGCTGACGGGGACCCGGCACCTCCTCCCGAGCCCGGGCAGGGGGCGAGGGGCTCTGCCCTGCCTCTGTCCCTCCCTGCTCCCCCAGCCCAGCAATGGTGCCGAGCTCCGGAAATCCCATTGTTCTGACTCTCCCGGCGCCGCCGTGGGGCTGGGGCGGCAGAACGCTGACTCAGCTCCGGGCAAACCCTCCTCAGGGGGAAGGGGCTGATGGATGGCACCGGGGACACGAGGAGGAAGGGAGAAACGGGAGAGGGTGTGGGAACCGGGGAGAGAGGAAAAGGGGCTGGCAGGCGGGACTTACCTCCAGGAGCAGAAATTAGTGACCTTGCGAGGCAATTAAACCTCTGCAGTGCCAGGAGACCCCGGTTCCTCCCTGCGGGAGATGAGGGGAGGCAGCCGGAGGCGGCTGCGGCTGAGGGCAGGTTCCTAGAGGAGGAGACAGAGCCACGGAGCGCGACAGTGACCCTGCGATGGGGCCAGGGGAGGGGGGACACGGGGCAACGGGGGGGACACGGGGGCAGAGGGGAGATGGGGGCAAAGGGGAGATGGGAAGGAAAGGAGAGATGGAGAAGACAGAAGATGGGGGCAGGAGGTGATGGGCAAAGGGGAGGTGGGGGCAGAGAGGAGACGGAGGGCAAAGGGGAAATGGGGGATGGAGAGAAAACGGGGCAGAGCGAGGGTGGGGAGCAGAGCGGAGATAGAGGGAGAGGAGAGACGCGGAGCAGAGGAGATGGGGCAGAGGGAAGATGGGGCAAGGGAGAGGGGATGAGGTCAGAGGAGGGACAGGGGCTGGTCCCAGCTCGGGGCCTCGGCTGGTCCAGACTCGGCTGGTCCCGGCTCAGCCGGTCCCGGCTCGGTTAGTCCCGGCTCGGTTAGTCCCGGCTCAGCCGGTCCAGGCTCTGTCAGTCCCGGCTCTGTTAGTCCCGGCTCTGTCAATCCCGGCTCAGCCGATCCCGGCTCTGTCAGTCCCGGCTCAGCCGGTCCCGGCTCTGTCAGTCCCGGCTCGGTTAGTCCCGGCTCAGTCAGTCCAGGCTCAGCCGGTCCCGGCTCTGTCAGTCCCGGCTCAGCCGGTCCAGGCTCTGTCAGTCCCGGCTCTGTCAGTCCCAGCTCGGTTAGTCCCGGCTCAGCCGGTCCCGGCTCTGTCAGTCCCGGCTCTGTCAATCCCAGCTCAGCCGGTCCCGGCTCAGCCCCGGCGCTGTCCCTTCAGCACCACCCGCTCCCGGCCCCTCTCGCTGCCCCTCCAGCCCAGCTCCTGCTAAACTCGCTGCCATCTCTGGGATTTATTCCCGGATTTTGTCCCCGAACGAGCCGCCCCGGGCCCGCCGGGTCATTCCCGAGGGGATGGTTCGGGCAGAGCCTGGGGACGAGGGGCTGCTCACGCAGGTAAGAACTGCAGCACACAATGGGTGGAACTGGCTGTCTCCACCTGACAACACGTTTCTCGTGTGTGATTTGGGGCCCTCAGGATAATTCATGTGCAATGTTTGTGTGGGCCAAGCCAGTGGCCAGGCTGCTTGTTCCCATGCATTATTCATTGATGGCATCTCTGCACATGCATACATTAATTGTTAATTGAGAAGCATCTGTGTCCAAATGGCTACCAAGCACCTTTTCAAGATTCAAAAGAAAAAAAAAAAAAATCCCCCCCAAAAAACCCAAAAAGCACTAAAAGAAAGAAACTGAGGTGCATTTAAAAAATAATAATCCCAGAGCCATCTCTCCCTGCAAACCACACCCAAATCAAGGCATTTGTATCCAAAAGGGGGAAAACCACCAAAGCCAAGGTCACAACTGAGCAAAGCCTGGTAATAAATGCACAGTACAGTGATAAAAGACTCCAGACTAAAAAGAAAAAAAAAAAAAAAAAAAGGAAGCCTGCAGCTTGGCCCTGAAGGATGGGCATGATGTGCTCTGGTAGCTAATGAAGGAGGGAGGGACCCAAAGGCTCTCCAGGGAAACAGCCCCAGCTCCTTCCCCTCCTGGGATCATCCCAGCAGGTTCCAGCCATCTGATCTCGGGTGCAGGGCTGGCACTGCAGCCCCAGATGGTCTCTCAGGTACACACAAGTGCTGTTCCATGGAAGGTTTATAAATATTAATTGGCACAGCGCTGCTGGTGGGGCAGCAGCAGAGCTGTGAGGAGTGCTGGGGAGGCTGCAGCAGGAGCAAACCTCGCAGTGATTGTGCTGACACCTTCTGCAGCTTGCTGGCAAGTCCAGGATCCAGCTCTTCCATCCCTTGGCACAGCCCTGGAGGTGCTCAGATGGCCACAGGCTGTGGGAGGATCCAGACAGGAATGAAATCCTGCAGACAGACTGAACCTCTGGTGTCTGGGCTGGAAAGGTCACCCCCAGAGGCTGAGATTCCTGCTGTACAGATCTGACTCTTTTACAGCAACCCCACAAATCCAGACAGCCTCACACTGAGCACCCATCTCCACGGGATTCCCATCTCCACAGGCACTCAAGGACACACTCAGCAATATTTCAGTTTTTTGGGTTTGTGCTTCCAGCTGGGCTCATGGGAATTCTCTCAAAGACCTCACCTGTGTCTGCTGAGACTCTGGCTGATCTCTCATAGCAAACCAAAGATCATTTCAAACACCCAGAGGAAATTCAGACATTCCAAAAAATGACTGAACTGCTAAAAGACATCCCCTGTCCGTATTCTCCTTTTTGGGTATTTCACAGTGTCTGTCTACTAATTCTGTTTTTATGGTCCTTTCATGGACACTGAAAAAAAAAAAAAAAAAAAAAAAAAAAAAAAAAAAGAGGAGGCAATTTAAAGATTCCATATGCAATTAGTGCAATTTAAAGATTCTTATTTCCACCTATGAAACCCAAGTACCAGATCTTGCAAAACTCCCAGCTGCAGCAAATTCTATTTATTCTGTTACACTTGAACTGAAGCACTTGCCTACATGATTCCACAGCTTTATTCCTCAAATATTTCTTCCTCCAGGAAGAATCTTAGCATGAGTGAAGATGCACCAGTGAGAACTCAGACCCCCAAAATCACTCTGAGTTTGGGACCAGACACAGAAATTTATTCCCTGCATGAGTCCCATTAAACCTCTCTAACACCTGACACCCAAACCTTGTTTGAGATTCTAGAATTCCCAGTCAGGTATATCAGATCTCCATCAACTTTGTTATCATAGAGAGAATATGGGATGATGGAATTCATATTTCAGTTTGAGTTCACAGCTACATAACAGAACAATTCCTGAGGTGAGATATTAAACCAGCAACTGGATATGCCCATGCTCTAAGCACAGAAATAACAAAATTTTACTGAAAAATCACCAGGAGCTGATAATCCATGGGTTTAATAACCCCACAGGGTTTCTATTTTCACTGAGAACCACATAAATTACTTTGAGAATGACACTGACCCTCATCTGAATTTCACAGACCCAGCACCAACAAGAAAATTCCTCAGAAAACCACTCACACTTGGCCCTCCAAAGGTGGAGGAACACTGGAGAAACCCACAGAAAAACTTGGAAATTAATGAGGGCAGCTGGAATCACACTGGCAGCTTCAGTCTCCATGCAGCAGCTTTATTCTCTGCTCCTGTAATTAGTATTAATTAGTTCCTGCTGTATCAGTTCTAGGGGTGTGCAGAGCAGAATAAGCTGAATGCCTATTTGCAGATAAACCATTTAGCAACACATGAAAATGGGTTAATTGTTAATATATGTGTGGATAACATGAATTAGTAAAAGAAACAAAAGAGGGAAAATAAGTAGAAATTAATCTTCAGATTTTTATAAAATCATAAAAGTCTGGACAACTTGGATCAGGAATAACACCCCAGAAAAGTGATGAGTAGGGAGTTTACCTGGAACTGCAGAAGAGAGTGGCAGAATTTAGTTTAATTTAATTTAATTTAATTTAATTTAATTTAATTTGATTTAAGATCTTTTTATGCTCCTGCACAAAGTCCTGGGTGCCATAAGTGCTCCCTGCCCTCACTCAGCACCCCATGAGAGAAGAAATCCCTTCTGGGGATTGGCCTTGGCACAGACAAGGATGGCATGAAGAGCCTGGCTTGCACAATTTTTCTTTTGCAAAAATAACTTTACACCACAGAAAGGAAATGTGAGCACAAAGATAGGCAGTGGGCTGGCTCCTTGTCAAACAAGAAGAAAATTTGGTTTTTTACTCCCATACTGAGACTCCCTTTGTGTACAGAGCCCTGGAATTGGAATTTTCCCTGACTGGAAATCAGGAGCACAGGATGGATCCCTGTCACCAATGGTGACCAGATTTCTGATCTCCTGTTCCATCTGGCCAAGAAATCCCAGATTTTACCAGAGCCTGGAGTGACAGGACAGGGGGGGATGGATTTAAACTGACAGAGAGCAGTTTTAAATTGGATATTGGGAAAAAATCCCTTTCTGTGAGGGTGTGGATGGAATTCCAGAGCAGCCCTGGAAGTGTCCAAGGCCAGGCTGGACACTGGGGCTTGGAACAACCTGGGATAATGGAAGTTGTTCTGGCCATGGATGGGATTTAAGGTCCCTTCCTTAAATCTTCAGGTCCCTTCCCTGTTCTGGGATTCTCTGGTTCCACTCCTCTAATGGTGATTTCTTCCTTTTCATTCTCACAGTCACTGCTGAACAATCAAACTTGATTGGAATTTGAAACATGTCAATATAACCTCTATGTTGCTTTATTTGCCTTCCATCCTTAGGTGAGGTAATTGCTGCAAATCCTGAATTTTCTTAATTGTTTAACAATTAAGAACCCAGGCAGAAATCACAGCAGTATATTCCATCATTAAATTGCCATTATTAAACTAAATGCCAGCGACTGCTTCCCAATCTGGGGCTCTTCCTATTGCAAATAATGAATTATTAATTCTTCCAGGGGGTGCAAGATTTATCATGCAGGGCAGGATCCCAGTGAAATTTGGGTGTTTGCAGAGGCAGAACTCCACTGAGTCAATCCTCCAGTGAAAATGAGCAGAGAAACCTGCACAAGTCAGGGTTAATTGAAGGGATGGCTCAGAGAGCTCCAGCCTGGCTCTCTGCTTGGATCCCAAACCACTCTGATTGTCAAAGAGAAGCTGGAGTAGAAATCAGCATTTTAGGGATGTTCAGAGCAAGGATCAGTTTGAGGCTGTGCTGGACTCTCAGCACTGCTCACAGAATCGTGCAGCCCCTAAAACATCAACTTGTTGCACTTGCCACTGCAATAATCTCAATTTCCCTGCCTGGCCAGAAGTGGGGAAGGCACCTTCCCTCTTTCTGGGTCTCCCCACATCCCACCCTGGCATTTGCATTTCCTCAGGCTCAGGACCAAGAGCAGCCACTGAACAACTTCCAGAATATTCCTTGGGCATTTCGAATCCAACCAAACCCTAAAATGCTTCATTGGGTTGGAAATTGTTCTGGCAGAGCACAAAAACTGAAAGACCAAGTTGTCCAGAGAGAAATCATTAAGCACTTTCCCTCTGGGGTATGGTAATTGCTGGAGTGGCTGACAGCTTTTCTTGGCGGTGAGCACTCAGAGACCAGACACATTATTTCAGGAACATTAAAGACCAGCAGAAAGTCTTTTGATAAATGAATACAGTCCATTCAAATGCTGAGACAAAGATCATTTTTTTTTTCCATGCTCCTTTTGATTTCTGTTTATCCTATGCCTCACTTTTCCTTTAGGGTTTTTTCCTCAGTGACCTCAGCTAACATAAAGCAACCCCAGCAAATTTCTGGCACTCAAATTTTGTTAGCAGTGGGTTTCAGCCCATGCAAACAGTTTATTCTGTGCAAACACAATAATACAAATATTGAGTCAATTACCAGAATATTTTCCACATGGAAATGAGGCCCCCAATTCCCAGTGGCTTTGAGGGAGTGGAGACCCTCATAATCCAGAGTGTGACAGGCACCAGCCCACCATAAAATCAGATTTTTCTCAGCTGTTCCCAAGATGATCATGGACAGTAGCAACTGGAATCTCTCCAAAGTGTTCAGTATTTAAAACAGAATTTCCAAAATTGTTGATTTCCTTGAGACCCATAAGTGTGCTGGGACATTTGGAAGCTCTGGGTTGCAGCTGATGACTGAGATTTGCTTCTTCCAGACAGTGTCATTAGGAGAACTCACCCATCTAACCACAAAAAGGCAGCATTAAATATTAACATTTCCTCTGAACTCCTCTCTCAGAATGTGACAGCTCCTGGCTCACCACCACTGACATTCATGCTGCATGAAAAAAACATTGATTTGGGGACTGGAAATGATCTAAAGTTTTGCCAGCATTGCCTGAAAAGGACCCAAAATGGATAATGGCAACCTTAATATTGGAACATGGCTTAAAATGTGACCTTCCAAGGCAGGGAGCTCTGGCCAAAAAAGCCAAAAAGCAAAGAGGGGTGAGTGAATATCAGTTTATATCCTGTCACTGGGGTCTCCTGGCTGCTCCCCACCTCCCCAGATAAAATCTTCCCATTCAGTCACACAGAGCTGTGATCCATGTGGCTTCACACCTTCCAAGGGCTGTGTTAATAAATAATGGTGTCAAAAATAATAGCAAGGGTCATAAAGCACAGCTCAGCCTGTGAGGGGTTCACCTGCCTGGCTTGGAGTGCTGCAGCTCCCTCAGCTCCTCTGAGACAGGGCACAGCAGCACTGAAAACAAAAATCAGCTGTAAAATCAGCACGAGGAGGAGCCCAGGCTTATGAAAAACAATTTATTGTTGCATTAATATCCCAGATTTTGCTCCTTCCAGCTGCTCTGGAATTGCTCTCTCCTGTCCCTGCTCCTCCCCAGCAGCTCTTCCAGCACTCCCCCTCACTGAAACCTCCTCTGCTCTGAAAACACTGAAATGTAACACAATGTCATATAAAAACATCCCAGCCCTCACCTCCAGGTGACACTGAGCACAGGGTGCTGGGCTCAGGGGAGGCTCCCCTGGCACTGGAGCCACTTCTGAGCACCCAGAGGGAGGGACAGGATTGGAGCTGGGGATACTCACATGGACAGAAACCTGCCCTCTCCCTCGGCAGGAATTCACTGTGGACATCTGAAGGAGAAGAGGGGGAGGGCCCCTCAGGCCCAGGGGTGCTGGGAAGTGCCCAGGTGAGCTCAGGTGTGGTTTGTGCTGCTGGTTCTGTTTCCCAGCTCCACTGGCTGCAATCTCCACCAGTGCACAGCACAAAAGCACCTTACCCTTAAGCTGCACTAAGCAGCTTCAGCTCCAGTTTGGGGCTGGCTTTAGAGCCTATTTTAGAGCCAGGGCACCTGTCTGCACAGGTAGGATCTGAGAAACAGCCCAGAGTGCCCTGCTGGTTTACAGGCACACAAGCACTGACCTGGTGAACCCTGCTGAGGGAGAGGGAAAATGCCTTGGGTGCATTGACAGAGGTAAACAGGCTGTCCTGCTTTGTTCTGCAATAAAAATAAAAATAAAAATAAAAATAAAAATAAAAATAAAAATAAAAATAAAAATAAAAATAAAAATAAAAATAAAAATAAAAATAAAAATGCCAAGCAGAGACAGGAACAGAGAGGAGGGAACTGCTACACTGGAAATCCAGTGGCTGTGGCTAATCTGGTACCATTTCCAACAGGGAAAAATGAGAAATAAATATACAAAGCAGTGCAACACTTTCAAGTGAAACAGAAAAAAGCTGAAGGTTCATATATGCTTCACATACAGCAGGTCATGAGCTGTATAATACAATAAATATACTTTATATTGTGTAAGATTACAAACATACACAGGAGCAGCAGCCTTTTCCAGAGGTCTCAAGCAAAGGTTCTCTTGATGATCAGTGTTCCCAGGGAACTGGGATTTGGTTCAGAATCAGAAAGAAGAACAGGGAGGACAAACAGTTAAGCAAAAACTTCATGCTGAAAATTTCAAAGCAAAAATCAAGTCATTGAACCCCATGGAAGGGGAAATTTCCCTTTTCTCTCTTGTTTTCACAAAGGTTCCTCTCTCCTCTCCTCTCCACGTGTGATTTCTGGGAGAGGCAGTGCTGACACCTTGGTGTGGCTGAATTTTAATGTGAAGCCAAGAAGAAGCTCCAAGCTCCAGTTTCAGGCAGTGCTTGCCCTGCTCTGTCTCTGCACTGCTCAGGTTCTGCCTTTGGCTGACACAGCTTGAAAAGCCAGTCAGGCCCAGCAGGACAGCCCAGGGCTCTCAGCCCAGCACATGGCCCTGCAAACCATTTGTCATTTCTGAAAATCTCATCTCATTACATTTTAAACAGCCCCACAGACAAAGGCAGCATTATTGGCCTCACTGTACACATGGGAAATGAGGCATAGAAATTCAAATCCACCTCCAAGCACAGCAGCAGCCTGGGACAGAGCAGGGCTGGGCAGGCTCCTGCTGTGTGCAGCCAGCTCTCTTTGGGGATCCTCCTCCACCACTGCTCTGCCCTCACAGCTCCCAGCCCCATTTCCAGCAGCAGCACTGGTAGGAAAAGGGAATAAACAGAGCAGGAGCCCTGAAAGCTCAGATCTCTTTGTGCTGCTCTGCACAAAGTCTGGGGTGTTGCTGCTGCTGCTGCCATGAACCAATGTCCTCATTGCACTTATTAAATAAATCTAATCTTATTAAAGTGCATTACAAGCTTTTATTTCATAAATCTGTTTGCCTCACAGATCACTCAGAGAGTTAACTCCTGCCTGGACTCTGCTTTTCCTCCCCATAGCCTTGCCCTCCTGACAAAGCAGACACCCCTGTGATCCCAGTGCTGCCAGTGGAGCCCCTGGGATGGGCCACAGGAGGGATGGGAGCATCCAGGATGCTGCTTCAGCATCCCATAAACTTGGTACCACTGATTCAAAAAGAGTACAAGTTGCATTCTCTTCAATATGTGATTTATATGTGGAAATATTTGTTTAAAATCACCCCAAACCCCTGTTGGAATGCAAACACAGGGTCACTAACTCTTGGAGGGGAGCAGTACAGGAGGTGCAGAATTTCCAAAACTGCCTTTCCTGACCTGCTGTGCTGGGATTTTGTTTTAAAGATCAGAGGCCAGCACTAAACAATTTGTTGAATCAAACTGAGTGAATCAAAACTCGCTCACTAATGTTCAGGTTTCCATCTGAGAGGGAACATCCCCTCTGGAGGCCAAGCAGGCTGAGTTACACTTTTGTAGGATCAAAGGAAATGTTTGCAGAGAAAGTTCTGACTTCAAAATTAAGAGCTGCAGTTTAAGAGTCACTTAAATAGCTGCAAAAATAATTTGAATAAATATTTTATAAATATTTTGATAACTTGAGCAAATTGATACATTGATCATTTAATTCATTGATTATTTAGTGGTTAGAAAATCAGATGTGGGGATTAAAGACAAAAAAACATAGTAACAAAATTAATTACTTAAGATGTCTGCTGCATTAGACAATAATTAATCAGCATCTCAAAAATCAGGTGTAACAAATATTAGTGTTAAGACAAGCAGTTATTTACAATAAGAACATGTACAGAACTCAGCACCAACAGAGCTGAAACCAGAAAATCCATCCAAGTCCAGCCAATTTGGTGGAGCAGGATTTTAAAGCACATCATTCTCCTGTTCAACCCAAGGCAGGACACATTCCCTGAGTACAAAATAAATTCCCCCTCTCACTTTAACAAACAGCAGCAGAAACGAAGTTATTCAAATATTGAAGAATGTTTCACCAGCTCCTGGGGGGGATAAATGATCAGGTCTGGCAGGAAAGATGCTCTGAGTGAGGATAAACTGCAGGGTGCTGGAGGAAACAGGAATAATGAAGGGATAATTAAGTTGGGAATCTGGGTTTGATTCCTTATGAGGACACAAGAAACGCTGGCACTGTCCCCTCCTTGGAGCTGATTCAGCCCCTCTCACCTGTGACTTTCTGTCCCACCCTGGTTTTTTGGGAGTCCCTGTGACTGGGGACTGGCACTGGGTCATTTTCGAGGTTATTTGAGTTCTGTCCTAAACAAAGACCATTAATGTCTCAATTCCTGAGCTCCTTGCCCAGTTCTGGGGGAGTTTCTCCTCCTTTAACCTGAACCAGCCTCTTCCCTTCTGTGGCACGGATAACATCGGATAAAAAAAAACAAAAACCACGGATAACACGGACCTTCTGCTCCCAGGACAGAGCCAGCCCTGCTCTGGGGTGTTTTTATGGCAGCAGCAGCTCAGAGAGGGAACAGATCTGCCCCGTGTCCGGAGAGGTGACAAAGCAGCACAAAGTCAGCGCTGAGAGCGCTGCAGCTGCTGGACCTGCAAAAAAACACCGCTGGGAGCTGCTGCCTCCCCAGAACGCCCACCAGCATCCCCCCCTGCCAAAATCCAAGCGGGAAAAGCTCCCGAATTCCCCTCTTTGTGTGCCACGGCCATATGGTCCATTGTGGAGTGCGCCGAGACAAAGGGAGAAAGCGCCGGCTCACAAAGGAACCCCCGGCTAAAAAGCGCCGCGCACGCAGGGGTTAACGAGGAGAGCGGGGATGTTTGGAGCAGCAGGGCATCAGCTGGAGCCGAGCGAGGCTGTCAGAACAAAACCGGCAGGCGCAAAGTTACTATAGCAATGGCAGCAGAATGCGGCTCCGCGGAGCTCCGGGGCTGCGGCGGACGCGGGGCCGCGTCCCCGTCCTGGGGCTGCTCCCACCAGCACCAGCATCCCCCTGTCCATGGAATTCCCACTGAACAGCATCCCTCCTGTCCATGGAATTCCCACTGAACAGCTCCAAAATCCCTCCTGTGTCCATGGAATTCCCACTGAACAGCTCCAGCATCCCCCCCTGTCCATGGAATTCCCACTGAACAGCATCCCTCCTGTCCATGGAATTCCCACTGAACAGCATCCCCCTGTCCATGGAATCCCCACTGAACAGCACCCACATCCCTCCTGTGCATGGAATTCCCACTGAACAGCTCCAAAATCCCCCCTGTCCATGGAATTCCCACTGAACAGAACCCACATCCCTCCTGTCCATGGAATTCCCACTGAACATCATCCCTCCTGTCCATGGAATTCCCACTGAACAGCTCCAAAATCCCTTCTGTCCATGGAATTCCCACTGAACAGCTCCAAAATCCCTCCTGTGTCCATGGAATTCCCACTGAACAGCATCCCTCCTGTCCATGGAATTCCCACTGAACAGCTCCAAAATCCCTCCTGTCCATGGAATTCCCACTGAACAGCACCCACATCCCCCCTGTCCATGGAATTCCCACTGAACAGCCCCAGCATCTCTCCTGTCCATGGAATTCCCACTGAACAGCTCCAGCATCCTCCTGTCCATGGAATTCCCACTGAACAGCACCCACATCCCCCTGTCCATGGAATTCCCACTGAACAGCTCCAGCATCCCTCCTGTGCATGGAATTCCCACTGAACAGCATCCCTCCTGTCCATGGAATTCCCACTGAACAGCTCCAAAATCCCTCCTGTGTCCATGGAATTCCCACTGAACAGCTCCAGCATCCCCCTGTCCATGGAATTCCCACTGAACAGCTCCAGCATCTCTCCTGTCCATGGAATTCTCACTGAATTTTAACTCAAACCCCACTGAAACCAGGCCCAGCTGAAGGCCAAAGAACACCACAGTGAATGTCAATTAAAGCAGCCACAATACCTGCTCAGCCCCGGGGCTTTTAGCAGATGATGGGAACACAAAACTGCCTTAAAACATTCCTGTGTCTCCCTCCTGGTTATCCCCATGTCCAATCAAGTGATTAAAGTCAGACCCAGAGGAATTTTCCCATTCAGGAACAGCTTTGGGCTGCATTTCCCCCCCTCTATTAATAAACAGTTGCTGTCTGAGTTCTGGCAGAGATTCAGACTGTAAAAACGGAGCAGACTGGGACCACTTCTGCCAAAAATCTTGCAATCTCTATTTTCATTTCTGGATTAGCAGAACCAGCCTCCTGCACCACTTGTGAGGCCATGACCCCACCCATGATCATCCACCCCCAGCTGCTCCAGCTTCCACCCAGCACCACTGACCCCCTGCCTGAAGATTTTGTCTGCCTCAGGTACCTCACCTTGTGAATTCTGTGAGAGAATGCAATTATAAAGAACCTTGTCTTCCCTAATTTTTAATGCTGACCATTCTGCACACAAAATGGGGAGGCTGCTGCAAGCACTGATCTCAGGATTGCCTTGGTTACCCATTGCCAAGCCTCTCCCAAAATCTGCCTTTGCCTTGGATTTGTCCTGTTTTCTGTGTTACTGAGGAATTTCCTCTCTTAGCTTAAACAAATCAATTAAATAAATAAAAAATACTGAGGGAAATGCCCTTGGATGTGTAGCACTTGTGAAGTCTTGTACAAATCCCTGTCAGAAACCCCAAAACCAGCAGCAGAGGATGCACTGCTGGATCAGTGTGGCCACAGGAAGGTTTCAGAGAGGAACTGGAGCTGACACAACTCTGTGTCCACTGGTGGTGAGACAGAAACTGAAACTGGGGCATCACTGGGGCTTCCTGTGCCCAAAGCCCAAATCTCCACAGTCCAGAGAATGCAAGGGAGGAAAGAAATCCAAAAGGCAAGGGAGGAAAGAAATCTCTTTGTGCTGATTCTGCAGGATTTTCAGGATTGTCAGATTTGGGGGTTACAAACAGTAACTGGCACAGGGACTCACAGCAGGGTGGGTTCAGGGTGCTGAAACTCCTCAACACAGCACAGACCAAAATTCCTCACAGACATTGATCAGGAGCTGCTTTTGATAAACAGACACATTGAGAAAACCTCACATCCAAAGAAGAAGATGAAGCCAAATCCAACTAAAGCACTGCTCACAGTTTCTCTTCACTATCCTCCTGTTCCTAGAAATCAGTTATTTCCCACAGCCACAGTTAAAAATAACACCTGATTAAAATTTTCAACACTGTCTGGGAGAATTGAATCAGAGCCCACTAAAATGTTAATTCTTACTGAGAAAGGTCTCAGCATTCTTCTGCACAGAGAGAAAGTTAGATCTGGTTAATCCCATTTTTGGAAAGTATAGACAGCATTTTCAGCACTGCAAACCAGAGTTATTCCTATGTATGTTTATGTTATTTCTAATTATCATATCAAGTGAAAATTATTGAAGAATGGGAAATAAATAAAATATCCTGCAGCACTCCTGCTCCACCTATGTTGAGTTGTAAAGACTTTCAGTGTTGAATCTTAATTGGATCTTCCAGACAGAAACAATCCATTTCTCACATGGGAGTGCCAGTAAGGAGAAAGAAAAAGGACAAGGAATTTTAATTGCACTGCAATCCTTCCTCCTTGCAAACATTGCCACATTGCAGGGACCTAACAGACTAGAACCAAAAGGAAAATTCACTGGGAACCTCTCAAAAAAACCACAATAAAATGCACCCATAGATGGATCTCCAGGCAGTTGGCCATGCTGTTGTTTAATGTAGGAAGTAATGTAAATTAAACCATTTGTCACTCCTAACTGGGAGGAAAAAAGGGAACCAGCCAATTTGTCAGCAGATTTTGCCTTCATCATAATTGCTGCCTCTCCATGCCCAGCACAGCCCTGCTCCAATCTGTCAGCAGTTCTCACACTCAGCTTTGCTGCTGGGAAAACCTTCCATCCCACAGTTCAGATATCTTGTGAGAGGCCTATAAATAGACCCCATTTTCTACCCTTGTTCCTGGGCTGCACCCATCACCCAGAGCACTAAAATCACCTTTCAGCACTGCACTAGAGTCCTGTACCATCACCCTGAGCACCAAAATCACCTTTCAGCACTGCATTGAAGTGAGTCCTGCACCATCACCCTGAGCACCAAAATCAAATTCAGCACTGCACTAAAGTGAGTCCTGCACCATCACCCTGAGCACCAAAATCAAATTCAGCACTGCATTGAAGTGAGTCCTGCACCATCACCCTGAGCACCAAAATCAAATTCAGCACTGCATTAATATCAGTCCTGCACCATCACCCTGAGCACCAAAATCAAATTCAGCACTGCACTGAAGTCAGTCCTGCACTGCAGAGCCCAGGTGTGATGGGGAAGAGCCCCCTGAGCCATCTCACCCTGCAGTTCATTGTTTCTGCAGCTCATCAGTTCCACCAGGTGTGCTCCCAATCACCACAAAATGTTCGAGGCTGCCAGCCCTAACTCTGACAATCCAGGCTGGTTTGTGCCCCAGGCACTGCTCTGCTGGGTGTGAGGATGGGGATTGGGTGTGGCTTTTTTTGGGAATTGTTGGACTCTGGGTTTGCCCAGTGCCTGTTGCTGGATGCTGCTGGGAACCAGGGGAAAAGCAGCCTTGAAGCCTTGGGTTTCTCAGCCTTCACAAGGACAAGAAATTATAACAAAAAGAAATTATAGCAAAAGAAATTATAGCAAAAGAAATTATAGCAAAAGAAATTATAACCTTCAGGGTGCATGAGAGTTCTGTGAGTGTCTGGTGCTGTTTGGCACAAAGCATGATTTCAGAGAGGTGTTGCCTTCTTGGCCCAATGATCTTTTCTATTCTGTTTTGCACAAACTACCCTATATAAGTGTGGTGTTTCTTTAAATAAAACTCTCTTTTGCTTCTCCATTACACAAAGAATTATGTTCCATTATCCTTTTTGCTGCTCTCCTATAGCATGAAACACAAGTGCCCAGACCCTGCCAGAGCCTCCTGCCCAAATGGAGCCTGGGCTATGGACTGGTATCCACTGGCATCATGGAATCCTGGAATGGTTTGGGCTGGAAAGGACATTAAAGATCATCCCCTGCCATGGCAGGGACACCTCCCATTGTCCCAGATTATCCCAACCCGCCCTTGGACATTCCAGGGATCCAGGGGCAGCCACAGCTCCTCTGGGAATTATTTCCCAATATCCCATCCATCCCTGCCCTCTGGCAGTGGGAAGCCATTCCCTGTGTCCTGGCACTCCTTGGAAAGGAAAAAAAGGAAAGGAAAGGAAAACCTTGGAAAGTCTCTCCCCATTTTTCTTCTGGCCAGGGCAGGTGCTGCCAGCCCTCTGCAGGGCAGCCAGGCCTGGGGCAGCAGCTCAGCTGTGCTGCTGCTGCAGGGTGCAGGATGGGATGTTCTGGGGCTTCAGAGGGGTTTTGTGCTCATGTCAGGGAGTTCTGCAGCCCTTGTGAAAACCCAATTGCATGTGCTGCTTGTGCTTGTCCCTGGCTGCCCCAGTTAATGAGTTGTTAATGCACTGAACCCTACTTAATACATTGCCTAATAAAATGAGAGTAATTAATCAATTATCCAGAAGGGCCCAGTTTGCTGTTCTTAGGCAGCCAGGGTCCTTTCCCCTCCCTCCTCAGCGTCACCAACTCCCCTTTTGGAAGTCCTGGCACAAAGAGGGGCCTGTCTGCTGGGGTAGCACAGCTCTGTGCTCTGGCCCTGCTCTTGGACAAACTCTTGGCCTTGCTGCTCCCCTTGGCCCTTGCCAAGCTGCTCTCAAGCCTCCAGGCAGGACCGTGCTGGAGGATGCAGAAATTGTGGGATCACAGATTTGTCTGGGTGGGAAAGGACCTTAAAATCACCATTGTGAAGTTCAGACCTCGGTGCTCTGAGGCACCAACTTTGTGGGGTTATTTTCTTAAATGAGCAAAGCTGATAGTTGCTAACAGGTTAATTATTGCAGAAGCACTTCAGTCTCCAAGGCACAGGGACAGACATGGGATGGTTTGGACTGGGAGGGACTCAAATCCCTCCAGTGCCACCCCTGCCATGGCAGGGACACTCCCACTGTCCCAATTATCCCAGCCTGGCCTGGGACACTGCCAGGGCAGCCTCAGCTCCTCTGGGTGACTTTTGCCAGGGCCTGCCCATGATTATTCACCTGCATTGAGTGAGGACATTTCTTCCTCACCAGAACCAAGCCCTGCTGAGCTCCCTGTGCTGCCACCAGCCTGATATTCTCATTTTCACTGCTCTGTTTGTACTCTCTGTGGGGAGTGCAAACCCACAGCCTGCTCCAAACACATCCTAAAACATCATTTGCTCCAGTTCCTGGAGAATCCACTGCTGGCAGAGCTCTGGGAGCCTCTGCTGTCCCTCTTGGCTCTTTGCTCACTGTCTCCTGCTGCTGTGCTGACCTCTCCTGTTCCAGTCCACTGAAGCTTCTGAATTTCCTTTATGCTCCCTCTTTAACTTGGGCTGCCCCTCAGTGATGGCAGCACAGCAGTGGGAGTCACCCCAAAAGAGGAACTACTGCAAACAGCCACACTTTGCTTTTTACTCCTCACAGCTGAGGAGAAAAGCATCTTCCTTCATCATAAAAAAATAAATAATGCTCCTACAGGAACCCATCTGTGATGAAAAAGGATTTCTTAAACCTCAGTGACAAATGTTGTTTCATTTCTAGTGGGGAAAGGAAAGGAGAAATCCTAAGCAACCTCCAAAATCATCTTGCCAAGGCTCCTGCACACCTCACAAAATATTTCCAAAGCACTCTGGGGGTTGATGTTCTCCACAGTGAACAGCTGCAGGTCCAGGTGCTTTGCCTGGGTGCTGAAAAACATGCAGGTTCCTTCTAAGGTTTTGTTGTTTGTGTTTTCTTTTTGTTTTGGGGGTTTTGTTGGTTTTTTTGTGGGTTTTTTAATGTGTTTTTTTTTTTTGGTTTTTTTTTGGGGTTTTTTTTTGGGATTTTTTGTTGGGTTTTTTGCTGTGGTTTTTTATGTGTTTGTTTGTTTGTTTGGGTTTTTTTTGGTTTGTTTTGTTATTTGTTGTTGTTTTGCTTGTTTTTTGGTTTGGTTTGTGTTTATTTTTTTGTTTTTTCTTTTTTGTGGAAAGATAAATCAGCACCAGCATGGCCCTCCAACCTTAAAACTTGGGAGGAAGGAAGGGAGTGATGGATAAAGAAATAGAAGGCACTTAAATATCAGACTTCCACTGAAAGAAACCTCACTGTAACTTAGACAAAGGTGATCACAGCACTCCAGACCATTCCATTTCACTCAGCTGTGCCTGGATAAACCCGAATGCATCAGGGTCAGGCCCTGCCAGAACGATTCCTGCAGGCTCTGGGTCACTGCAGTGCCCTCCCTCCCCTTCCCACAGACACACAGAGGCTCTGGCTGGAGCTGGGGAGGCTCTGAAACCTCCAGCCTGGATAATTCCACTGGGCTGTGAGCAGAGCAATCCTTCACCCCTGGATGAGCAGCTGAGATGAAGGCAGAGGAGCCCAGCCCCAGACACAGGTCTGGTCAAGTGCTGCAAGCAGCCCCACATTCCAGCACGGAGAAAAACCTGCAGGAGGCTGAAATTTTCCTGTCCAGCCCATGTTCTGATGGCTCTGCCTGACCTGCAGAGATCATGCCTGGCTCTCTGGCTCACTGCCCTGCTGCATGTGAGAATCACCAGCAGGGTTTTCATCACTCTCCAGGGAGGTCTGGGAAGGCCAAGGGGCTGTGCCAGGAAAACAATGTGCATTTCCTTTTTGATATGAATTTTGTACCAGGGACAGGTTTTCTAGCAGGCACGCAGGCAATGGATTTTCAGATCCTGACCCTCATGGCACAGCTCATGCAGGATTCCCCTGATCCCCTGAACAAACAGTGTTGTACCAGAGATAAATGTGAAATACTCATTTTATCAAAAACAGAGATCAAAAATACTCTCACTGACTCAGCATGCTGACACATCCAGCTCAGTAATTTAAGACTAGAGACCATCAACTCATTATCTCCCTAAGATACCCAGAAAACCAGCCCAGCAGAAATCACAGAGCTCCACACAAATCTGAGTCTCACAGTAATATTCTTCTATGGGAATATAAATTCACTAATTGCTTCATGGGTCATTAAATCTGGTTTTATAAGCTAAGACAGACACAGCATATAATCCAAAATGAATCACACCAGAGCAGGTCTGAGGGCACACATTAACATGCTATTGGCTGACACTAGAATTATCTGCACTGGCTGAAAATTTGGAAAAAACATCCTTGGTATTTGGGATCATTACATGAAAATACTATAGAAATCCTTTGCCTTTAACTGAGGCTATTAACACCTTTCCACAGCACGTTAATATCTCCATTTTACAGATGAGGACTGAGTCACAAAGACTTTCCTACAGCCAGTAACAAGTCAGTGGCATAAAGGCACCTGTTGCTTTAACTACTCATCCTGGAAAACAAACACACAATTCCTATTTCTAGCCCAATTAAAAAATAAAATCCTGAACACTTGGAGAAGATGATATTCAGCAGAAAGGGATGGAGAACAAAATAAACTGGTAAGAGGAAGGGGAAGTTGTGCAGCCTGTGTGGTTTTGGCTGGCAGTGGCTGTGCCAATTATACAAATTATTCAAATGTGATGCTCAGGTGTGTAGAGCAGCAAACACATCCAAGTGCTTTGGGGCAAAAAGTACATATTGCCATGTTTGGAGCATTCAGCATCACAAATTCCAGTCCAGAGAGTTCTGAGAGACACGGGCTGGGAGGAAAATCTTCCCTGTTCTGCCTTTTCTCCTCCTTTTCTTACATTTATCCTGAGAGGAATGTCAGATTTGTCTTTACAAACAAGCTGTGGGTCTGCTGGTGGATAAAATCAGCACTGAGAGATGAAAGGAACAATGGGATGGATTCTACTGATGGATGAATGGAAAAAAGGTATTTGCCTTTACAAACAAACTGTAGGTTTGCTGAGAAATGAAATTGGATATTGGAAGATGAAAGAAGCAATGGGGGAAAACCATGAATTCCATAAGAATTAAAAATTAAAAGGGAGGGTTGTACATGAGAGGGGAATCTCAGGTATCAGCTGTTTGGGCAGTCTGTGCCTCTCAAGTACCTCAGCCCATGGTAAGGAGAGAGGGAAACTGGGATAAAAAGGAGGCTGAGTCCTCCAAAAATCTGAGCGATCCCAGGGGAAAGCCCCATGGTCTCTGCCTTTATTGGAATAAACCAAAAATGATTCCTCCGTCTCCTTTTGAGCATAAACCTCTGGTGTTTGTGGATTAATTCTCCTGGCAATCCTGTTATCTGTTCCCAAATGACCCGATCCTTCCCGTGCTGAGTGCCCATCCCGGGAGTGCCCAAGGAGTTCCTGGAGGTGGCACTGGGAGCTCTGGGCTGGGGACAAGGTGGGGCTCAGGCTCGGACTGGATGCTGCTCACAAACCCAAACCCGGTTCCCTCCCCGCAGTAATTCCGAATTAACTCCATATTAACGGCGCGCTGCTGGGAGGAGCGCCGGGCGCGCACACCAGGATGGATGGATGGGAGGCAGCGCTCCGAGCATCGCTCTTTTCTCTTTTCTCTCTCTCAGACGGTTGTGCCGGGAAAGAAAAGCCCCCGAAGAGGCGGGTGTGGAGCCGCCAGGGTGACATCACGGATGGTGCCACCGCAGGAGCAGCCAATTGGGGAGGGCTGAGGCGCCGCCGGCCCCCTCACCTAGCGCAGGAGCCTATGACAGAGTGCTCCACACGCTGCTGCTCTGGCCCTGCTCATCTTGCCACTCCTCCTCCTCTCCCTTCCCACTCCATCCATCCATCCATCCGCACACACAGAGCACAGCCGGTACAACCGCCCCGCACAGCAAAATCCCGCCGAGCATCACTCTGCTGGCAGATTCACACCCCAGCTTCCCGCACTGCTGCGAGTTGTGTTTGCGTTCGGGGCTTTCGGTGGGAGGAAGGAGCTTCCTCCTGCTATTCACTGATGAATTGAACTCGTTGTTGTAACGGTGCAGCCAACAGGCTTCGGGTTTCTATCCCAAATGTAGGAAAAGCAATTCCACTCCAGCCAGAGAGCCCGATCGGGCCGGCAAGGCTGGGAAAACAGAGCAGAGAATTTAAAGGTGGGGCTCGACAGCCTCGAGATGCCAGTGGAGGCTCAGGCTGGACATCAGCAGCAATTTCTACATGGAAGAGGCTGCCCAGGGGCGTTTGGAGTGCCCATCCCTGGAGGTGGCACTGGGAACTCTGGGCTGGGGACAAGGTGGGGATTGACACAGCTTGGACTCTCGGAGGGCTTTTCAGCCTCCGTGATTCTGGGATTCTGTGCTCTGCCTTTCCCTGGATATCTGTGAATTTGGACAAGATCTAATTTGCAGCACACAGAAACAAAGCCCGGATCAGACCGGGGCAAACTGCAGAGCTTGCAAGGGCACCCTGTTTACAGCAGAGCTCCTCGGAGCAGCTGCTCTCCAGGAGGAAACATCCAGCTGTGTGTGAGCCGAAGCTGTTACAGCAATTTGTAGGAACCCCGGGGATCTCTTCTACCTGTCAGTGCTCTTAAAGCAGCAGCTGTAATTGTCTGCTGCTTCTCACTCCGAAACGAAATGACAATTGGCACATTGTGGCAGCAAGTCTGGCAGTGCTGCAGCTTTTTCATGTGAGAGGAGAGAGCCAGGCTCTGGGAGAGTCCTAAAGGAGACTGCTGTACTCCAGCACACAGCTTCAAACCCAGCTAACTGGCAGCACCGAGAGTCTCGTGAGAACAAAGAGATTTTTATGTCCCATTCTTTGCAAAAAATACCTGAGCTCTGCTTCAGCTCTGGCCCTCACACACTACAAGGCTTTAATTCTGACTCTGCAAAGATGAAGCTGAAAAATTCACCTGTGTGTATCCATTTCAGACTCTGACAGGAACTTTGTTCCCACCTTATCAGTATTTATAAAGTATCCATATTTTGACAAAGAATCCTGTAACTGGAGCTGGCTCGATAAGGAGCAGAAATGTTCTGTCCTTGCCAGGCCTGGGCAGCACAGACAGACCCTGCCCAGCCCAGCAGGGCAGCCTGCAGCTCCTTCTCACCTCCCAGCTGTAGAAAACTCTGCTTAAGACAAGGACAAATGGGTCCAGACTGAAAGAGGAGAATTTATGTGAGACACACAGAGGAAATTCTTCCCTGTGAGGGTGGGAGGCCCTGGCACAGGGTGCCCAGGGAAACTGTGGCTGCCCCATCCCATCTTACCCAGCAGCCCTGGGAGCACACACTGCTCTCAGAGCATCCTCCAGGCCTTCAGGAGGAGCTCTGACAGAAATCCAGATGGTTCCAAATTTGGAGCTGAGTACTGATTTAGTGTGCATGCCCCTCTTACCTATAAACATGACAGACACTTTGTGGAATCCTGCAATGGTTTGGGTTGGAAGGGACCTCAAGGACCACCCCTGCTCCATGGGCAGGGACACACTCACTCTCCCAGGGTGCTCCAAGCACATCCAAGCTGCCCTTGGACACTCCCAGGGATGGGGCAGCCACAGCTTCTCTGTGCCAGGGGCTCCCCACCATCACAGGGAAGAATTTCCTCTGTGTATCTCACATAAATATCCTCTCTTTCAGTCTGGACCCATTAGTCCAGAACTGAAGCTCCTGATGAGAGTGTAATATCCTCCCTCCGTGGAGGTGAAAGCAGAGCAGTGGCCCCTGAAACTCCCCCAGCTGGGCTGTGCCAGCTCCAGCTGCACACATCAACCATTAAACAACAGGCAGCAGGACCTGCAGCTCTCCCCACACTCCCCCTGGACCTGCAGGGCTCATGGAACCAGCAGATACACAAAGCAGGGCAATCTCCTGGCTGCCAAAACTCCTCATGGCAGAGACAGAGGCTCAAGGTGTTGGAGGAGAATGGAGCAGCAGTGTGAAAACAGGAGATGAATGAGCAGAGCTAGGAATGCACTGAAGCAGGGTGAGAACATCCCAGCAGGGACCTGCTCCCTGAGTAATGGGAATAATGCAAAAGCAGAAGAGATTTCACCAGCAAGGTGCAGAGCAGGTTTTTGTGAGGATGGTCCCACAAAGCTCCTCCCAGCAGCTGAGGGACAAGGGCCCTGCCTGCTCTGCCCACAGAAGATCCAGGGGTGGTTTGTGTCTGAAATTCCACATGCACTGTTCACATCTTGTTAGGTCACAAGCTCATGTAGCACTGTTGAAATAAATGAGGAATTATTATTTTTTTAATATGGAAAAGAAGAGCAAGGAATATTTTTCACCCAAAATTCTGCATATAAAGTTTTTTTTATATTGATAAATGAGTCTCCCAGCCTGTAGTTAGATACAGGTTACATGCCAAAAGTAAAAGGCTGTGAGAAGATTGGTCTTAAAAGTTTTTACTTAGAAGACACAGAAAAATGCACCTGAGAGTCAGAGGCTGCTTGACCTTCCACAGAAAGGCATTCAGGATCCAGGGGCTGGAATTTAAACTCCAAAGTAAGGTGGAAGTTAAAGGCTGGCACAACTCCACACACTGAGACTTTTGCAAGGATATTTCTTTTTGTGACCTAAATTATACATCTAAACAACTTCAGCAGCTGTAGGACCATTCTCTTTTTTATACACACTCCAGAATAAGGCATTTTCTGCCCTTAAAATTCACTGATTTCTCTTCAGACAATGAACAGCAAGTTACACAAACTGCACCACGAAAAAAAAAATCTCTAAACAAACTTCCCAGTCTTATCAGAGAAGTGTTAGGAAACAGTTTAAAATAGAAAAATGCCTGTTTCCATACTCTCAGCTCTCTGGCAGCAGCTCAGAAAGTGAAGTCATGTTTCCTTTCCCCCCAATGTCAGCCCTGCCTGACCCAGCTCTCACCCAGGGCCCCAATGAAGGGCAAATTCATTCAGCTTTCTCTTTTTCATGGGGTTGCTGTATCCAGCACGAGGTTTTCAGGAGTATCTCCAGGTTTTTGTTTTGTTTTCAAAGTGCTGGTTGAACTGCAGGGCACAGTTCAGGAATCCTGGTGATTTATTTGGGTTTCCAAGGCCCAAGCCACAAAGGAACCTTCACAAACTGCAAGCACAAGGCAAAGATCCCACAAACACCTGCAGGGAGTCAGGGCTTCACTTTCAGATTCAATTGTTATGGTATGCACACACATAAATGTGTAAATAATAGTGAGCTTTCCCATTAAACAATTACATTTCTAAGCTTTTCATACATGTACAGTGAAGCCTGAATCCAGAGTAAGAACTCAATATCCCAGCACTGAACTCAGGTCAAGGCAGAAGAGAACTTTCCCAGAATCTGATATACTTGGACAAGAAACTTGAAGACAGTCCTCAACTCCATCCAAATGTGATTTACACCAGAATAATCCCAGAGCAAAGGAAGTGCTGCCTTATGCAAAATGATCTTGTATTTATTTCTTTGCATTATAACTGAAAAGGTTTTGAAGCAAGACCCAAGTTTCACTGTGAGTCTCAGAAACTTTCTGCAAGTAGGGTTTATAATTTTCTCTTATTCCTCTGGAAAAGAAAATCCCATTTACACAAAGTTCTGGATGCACAGATTAAAAATCTAGATAAGAGTAAGTGAAATGGGTGGTACCAGTAATAAATGGTGCCAATCCCACCTAGAATGAACAACTCTCCTCGTGATAAATAGAAATAAAAAATAAACAGTGCTCTTGAACCAAGAACATGGAGGCAGATTAACAATCAGGGTTTATGGCCCTTACTCTTTAATCTGCAAATTAAACACAATTAGGAAACAGAAGAGAAATACAAGGAATACAACAGAGTTGACCAACCATACAAAATCTCAGCAATTCTACTTCACATTTCATATGCCACCACATTATTTTCCTTTCAGAGTTTTCCTGGACAAGGTGCTGGAGAACCTGGAGAAGGTACACAAGGCCAACCAGGGGGAATATTTTTATTAAGTGCTTCAGGAAATGAAGCAGATGATCCCAGGTCACTAAAAAAACAAAACAAAAACAAAAACCCAAGCAATCTTCCAAAAAAAAAATCCAGTTTATAAACAGCAGCTTCAGTGTTTGTGTCACCCAGAAGAAAAGTTCCATGAAACATCTGAAAGAGCAGAGCTGTAAAAAAGGGAGGAAGGACAAAGGAGGCGCAGCAGGAAGTCATTCCAGACAAGCAGTTTTGGGAGAGCTTTAATGGCACAAAATGTTTATCAGCTACAACTTATACATGTAAACTGGAGATAATGTTACAAAGTGCTAACTAATTGATGAAGAATGCATAATCACTTTGGCTCAGTTAACTCCAATATTTCAACAAATGTCAATTAAAAAAATTGGAATTTCTAACAATCTTCAGCTTTCACTTTTGAAAAGAGTAGTAAATGTGCATTTGCTGCAGTTAGGTCAGCCTGCATCTTTAATGTGCGAGTTTATGCATTTTTTCTTGATCCTATTTACAAATAGTCCAGGCCAGTTTTCACTGAATGTAAGAAAAATGAAGCCTACTTATTTATTTATTTATTTTTTCCAAAACTGTAAACAGGTATAAAGCTTTTTAAACAACATTTATCTTAACAAAACTTCAACTCTCAATAATTGAAACCCCTTTTTTGAATGCTACAACACTCTGATGCTGTTCATTGTAAAACTGGAAGTTGCAGATTTTCCTCCAAAGCTTAGACCAGGGTCTCAATAAATACTGCATTTATCCCAGCCAGTGTTACAGTGACCACAGACATTCCTCAGCTCTGGGTTTCATAGATTTACTCCAAACATCATTATCCAGCCACAAGCTTGCACTGTTATTTATCAGATATTCTGACATTAATTTAGAAAGGGGTAATTTATTGGGTTTTTCTCTTTAAAAATATTCCCTACTTAGTAAAAAAATCTCTTTTTCCACTACTCCAATTCCATACAAAACAAGGTGCTGTGCTAGAACTGAAAGTGGTCCAGCCTTTCACTGTGCCCTCAGGTCTGAGGGCTGGAAAATGAAATATTTGATGCTCTCTGAAGCTCCCTCCACCACGTTCCCCTGCCCACCCCTCCTCTGGTGAAACCCAATATCCACACCCAAAACAAACCTGCACTTGTGGGCAGCTCAAGTGCCACTAAGTATTCACAAGTAACAGGGAAAAAAAAAAGCAGATTACTCAGTAAGATTTGCTGTTCACCCTGAAAACATTCTCTGACAGCATTCAGAAGTAGAGAATGAAAATAAATACACTTCAGCAGTGGATTCATACTTAATTTTTCACTTCCTGGGAGCTAACTAAAGTTTTTTAACCCAAATCTCAGCTGGGATTTAGCTTCTATGCATCAACTGGTTCAAGCAATCACTGCTCTATCAAATAATCAACTTTATAAAGTCTGATGCAAGCAAGCAATTATAGGTAGCTGTTTTCTCCAAATGGCTGACTAGATTTTCTTATTTTCTACAAGTCAGCCTACTAAAGTTCTTATTTAAATGAGATTTTTGCTAGTCTTAAAATTAGCATTGGTTCCCTAAATACTTAGTATTAAAGTCTATATCATATTTTTATATATATATTCATATATATTTATATATATATATATATATAAAAACAGTATTCTATCCTTCAGAGTTCATGCTACATGTTCTGAAATCCAATAAAATCTATTTAAGGACATGACTGTCCTGATGCTTTGTAACAATTTGGTACTAAAGCTTCACATTTTGAAAAGAAGTGTCACTGAAGGAGGACAAGGCTTAATGTTCCCTAAGATAAAAGTTCAACAACATCAGTGAGAAATCTACCCTAACATGAGACATCACAAGTGACTTTCAGCTTCCAAGTATCCCCAAAAAGGAGATTGTACAGTAAACAATGAGAGAGAGGAATATTGAAAATTCATTTGCAGAAGACATTTCAGAGCTTTTCCAACTTCTGAACCTTTATGCACCTGCAAGATTGTCCCCCTTAAGGATGAGTCCAAACTTTTCCTGCTGAAACTCGGATCCTCAGAGCTGTAAATGGTTCCACAACAAACAGAAGAATTTCCTTTTACACACAGCCTACCTACACTACAGCTGTTGGGTTTTTCCTTAATTTAGAACTACTTTGAAAAGGAAAGTTCCACATTGAAAATTTTCCCTAAAGAAAAACAGGTAAAGAAAAAAAAAAAGCTTCTTCACATGCAAACAATGCAATTTTTCTAATAGTTCCTAGGTATCAGACAGGTTTTCCTACAAGGAATAAGGAGCTGACTTCATAGAAAAGACAAGATTACAACAATTACCTAGTATTAAAATATGCTGATGGATTTAGTTATCCTACTTTAAAATTTCTGCAGTCTTTGCCTCCTGCAATTCAAATGGTGTTTGTTAGCCAATACAAGGGGCAGAGTAAATTCCCCCCAAAAAGCTGATAATTAAACTGGATCTTTATTGCCAGTGATTTCTTACTTTATTCCATACCCAGCTTCTTTTTTACAAAAGAAAAACTCTTTTCCACTCCAACCAGTAATTTTCTTCTTTCATCACCACCATGCAGTCAACATTAGACCATGCACAACTGCAACTGAAGTCAGGTTGCACTAAGGAGGCAACAGCATCACTGATAAAATTAAACTTGCTGGTGGCATTTTGCATTGAGAGAAGCCCTTGCAACATAGAGACAGTTGTAAACTCCATCCAGCAACTCTGACGTGTCTTGCAGGCCAAGAGGCAGGGGAATGGGAGAGAGGGAAAATGTGGATAGCCAAAAACACCTCAACAGAGTTCCAACACAATACTGAATTCCAGAGTTAGCAAAAACCTGGATATGGAAGGAAAGGGTGAAGTCAGGGTCATGCTTAGAATGGTCTCAAGTCAAATGTACTAAATGAGACAGAAACACCTTCACAGGCCATGGGGTCCAGGTTTGCACTCTGTGCTCAGTAGGTGCTGGCTGAAGGTGTGGTCAGGCGTTTCCCAATGTAGATGCTGCAATAAAAACACAAGGATTTGCTATTGCACAGGAATGTTCCTGCTGTCCCACAGCCCCCTCTCAGCTCTGAGAAAATTCCACATGGAAAATTTTCCCTAAAGAAAATTACAACTTCTCTTCTCTTCCAGAAAATTACTTACAGTGAGGTTTTGCTGAGTCTGGAAGGATCAGTACTCACCCAAAGTGGGTTTTCCTCATCTGAAAACCCCAATCCAAAAGCTTTTGTTTTGAGTACCTGACACAGCAACACTCCCAGACAACTGGGGGAAAACAAATCAAGTGCTGCCTACAGAGAGGGGGGTGAACTTTAAAACTCTGAGCATTGAGGATCTGTGCAAGATTTAAATGACTGCAGAACTTTGCACAACTCTGCTGCAGCACAAGTATCTCACAGTGCATCCTCACATATTCCATCCTAATTTATTTGACAGTTTACAAGAATTTAAAGAGACACTTGAACTACATCCACAAAAACAAATATAAAGCTAAATAAAGCCAAGTTTTGAGTCCATTTGCACCATCCCAGAAGAACATAAGGTGGATAAACAGAACATAGGGATTTAGGCAAAGTCAGAGATTAAGTGGGATTACCCAGGTAATGAAAACACTGCTGAGCAGACACAGCTGATCTTGCAGGACACATCCAATATTTCATTTCTCTAAGTTCTCAAACCTTGACTTTCAGCAATATCACAATGCAGCATTAAACTGGAAATTACAGTTTGTGCCACACACACCACCTCAGCATCATTATTTGTACAGTGTCCCTTCATACTGGTCAGTAAAAGTTATTTTTCATCTATTCTAATTTTTCCTTTATAACCTAAAGCATTTAAATAGAAGGCACATAATCAAATTGCACATGTAACAATTGCAAAGGTTATTTGCAAACTCATCCATGCATACTCAACATAATTTGATTTATTCTAGAAATAAAGCACATTAAAGGCTGCAAAGTTTTAATTGCTGCAAAGTTTTCCTGCTTTTGTAAAAAAAGTTTGAGTGAGGGACAAAAATCATTATTCTAGAAAAAGCCCTTTTCAGCAGGTCCTGACATTCAAGCAAAGTGGAAAAGCAAAAGCTGAAGTGAGAATTAGGTTAATACTTACCCTAGTCCCAGAGCCAAAACATGAGATATGAACAGAGATGGAATGAAAACCTTAAGAAATTCTGCAGAGAAAATGCCACCTTTTTTCATTGCTCCACTTTTTCTCATACTTAGAGACACTGAACGTTTGGGATGTCTGAAATGGAATTCCCTGGAAGAAGAGGGGGAGGGGGGAAAAATTCAACAAGACTTTTTTGTTTCTTTCCCTTCTATTCTTTTTTTTTTTTTTTTTTTTTTTTTTTTGCACACAAATGCACAGATCTCTGTAGGAACATTTTTGTTTTTATAAAGTACAAAGAGCTAGAGATCAAAGCCCAAGATCCCTTACACAGAGTAAGGAATCCAAGATAATAAGAGGAGGGATTGTGGAGAGACCACTTACACAGACAGTACAGACACAAAGGGAGCAGGAGCTGCAGAGAGAGGTAGGTCCAAGAGAGGGATTTGTTAGCAAGAGGCCTCATTTTTTGCTCCAAACACAGATACAGAAGTCTGCCAGATTTAGACAGCATCCTCTATTTTAATAAAAATGCTTTGCATTCAAGGATCTCAAGGTTTCCCCTTCCGTGGATGAACATTACATATTTTACATAGAAAGAAAAAAAGGGACAGAGAATTTAGGAGACTTGCTCAACACTCTTCCATCCCAAAAGCCAAGACTAAATCCCATGAATCCCAGCTGCAGGTACCCAGCTCTCCCACTAATTGCCATGTTGTCCAGAAACCTTGCAAGCAGCTTGGATCAGCTTCAAGTCACTCTGCTGCAATTTTAATTTTCATACTTCATTGTTTTGACCTTTTTTAGCCTCCCCACAGAGAAATCAATCTCTTCCTAAGATGAATTTATTTTGATTGTGAGATGGTGACAATCCTTCATCTATTCATTGAAATCAATTAACATTCATTAAAAACCCAGAGCTGAACTCACTTGGGAGGAATGTTTTCAGGCCTACTTGACCAGTCTGACACCCAGTCTGCACTTTTCTTCAAAACTTCCAATTCTTTCTCTCCTTCTACTGCTTCTTCTTCAGACTGAAACACACAGGGACAAACCTTGTAACACTCAATGAGCTCCTCCTCAGGGTGTAAAATGGAGAGTGACAACAGTGGTGACATGATAAGCAGCAAATGGTGGCACCTGATAAACCAGTAAGTTGTTCTTGGACTCCTGATTATTTCAGAGATTTGATTTTGCCAGCAGAAGTCAGGAAACCACAAATTCTATTACTATACCCAGGATTTCCACATCATTGCAAGCTGTTTGTTTTTTTTAAACTAACAAAAACAAAGGATTATTTTAATCCTAAATGTAATGAACCAGTGCAAAAAATATTTACAAATGGAAGAAAACATTAGGCTGATGGCATTCCATTTAAAGCCCACAGAACATGATTAAAAGCAGGGGAAGTCAAATAAAAAGGTTTCAAAACCAGTATTTTGACTTTTTAAAAGTGTTACTAGTCATTTAAAATTTATATTACTTGCAACTAGTAGCTTCTACTGAGTGAATCCCAGAAGGACTCACTCTAATTATATATAAAGATTTAGCTTCACATCAATAAATGCAAATGCTACCATGTAAGAAAAGAAATAAATTAGGAAGAGTAGAGAACACCACTGATTTTAGTATTAAAACTTAGCATTAAAACAATACTAAGTATTAAATAACCTACTTAGTATTAAAGCAATGTCCTGAGTGACTCTTATTAGAATATGATAAACACTTACAACATCAAATGAGAAGCACAGCAAACCCAGAGGAAATCAAAAATTGCCACAAGTGAGATGCAGAGCTCACCAACACCTTCACTCAGACCCTTCTGGCTCTCAGGGCAGAACTGCAACAGTCCCAAGTCTTTGACAAAATTAAATGCAAGGTTTCATCCTTCCAGGAATGCTTTTTATTTATGCTGCTGAAGACAGCAAATGCAATGAAATGATGGAACTAAGAGTTCAGCATTAGTCTCCTCTCAGTTTGTTATGGAGATTACTCACAGTCATGTGAGTGTCTGCACAGCAATCACTGAGCACCCTGAAATCTTGTGCAGAAATATCAACATTTCAAAGCCAGCTCTGGCACCAGGGCCAGGGGTTACACAGTAATGACTGCCAGGAAAGCTGAGACACAGACTTGGCTTTCCCTCACTCTAAAACTATTCATCTCTAAGTCAAATTTCAATTAATACAGAATTTAAGTCTTTTGGCATCACAAAGAGCTTGTTCTACCCTTCAAGCCTAGATCAGATACCCACAACTTACAAATGTATATTTTAAAAGTTAAGGAAGAAAATACCTGAGAACTACTGTCTTTACTTGTGTGCATTTCCACATCAAAAGTTATCTGTCCATCATCTTGAGGTGACGGGCTAAAGAAAAATTGATTCCATTATGTCATTTTGTAAACTAAAGAATCATTAGTGTAGATAAATCTCAGCTGAATCATTTCCTCGTGCACTCTGGGACATTATTCAGCTGAGTTACAGACAGCACCACCCTTCAGATCCCAAATACCAGCATTAAAAAGTCTTCCCAACCTCCCCATCTTTTCAAACTTTTTTTATTTATAATCCTACCTTTCTCAACAAGCAAAGAAAGCAGTGCCCAAAAGTTCAGCTGCTACAGCAAAGATGCAAATCCCTTTGTTATGCAGGGAACACTGCCAGCATTGTGAATTACACGTGTTTTTGTATCATTACACCTGGAAGCATCACACAGTTACCACGAGCCAGCAACTATTCCAAATTCTGGAGCACAACCTTCCCCTGAGAAAAAACATCATCCAGGCACTGCTTTACCTGTCACAGTGGGAACTACCTCTTGAGCTGCTCTGTCCTGACTCGTGCTGGGCGTCCAGCAGGATTTTCTCCATGTCCCCATTGTGGATGGAGGAGGAGGAGGGCACGTGCTCCAGGCCCCCGTTCTTGCCGCTGCCGCTCTCGGTGCTGTTGCCGTTGCCATTCATCTGCAGCTCCACCCAGGAACCTGTGGGGCAGCCACAGTCACCCCAGGGACACCCCAGGGACAGCCCAGCACTGAACACACCTCCAGCTATCAGCTGCAGCCAGAGGGAGAGCCCAGCGTGCTGGGCTCAGATAACAGCACCGAGCTGAGCCTCATAAACAGGCAGAGACAACAGTGCTCCCCTCTCAGAACACAAACACCCCAAAAGCTGCTTGCTGCTCCCCAGCTCTGGAGATGCTCAATAAAATGTCCCCTTTCTCCCCAGTTATTAATTCTTTAATCAGCCACATCTCTCTCTGCAGTTTGGAGCTTCAATTAACTACGGATCACTCCATTACAGGTCACCCTGTTCTACATTCCTTCCTCAAGCAGAATTTCCATGTCCCTTAGTACAAAACTCCCTCTGTGCACCTTTCCCTTTCCCTTTCCTTTCCCAGGTCCCATTCACTTTGCTTTGCCCTGGCACAAACATCTCCCATCAAGCTCTGATTTACAGTTTCTTCCCCATTTTTTACCTGGGACATCTACCTGTACACTAAGATTCAACAAAAACAAGAGTGTACCATGGATGACAAGAGCAGCTGCTAAAAAGTTCACACAGTGTGTAGTTAAAGTGAGGATTTTTATTTCTAAATGCATTTCACTGATATTTTATGTGCAGATTAATTATATATGAGGGTGGATGTACTGATACATTCTTTAGTGGTATGTTTCAACTGGAAACAAACAGCTTTTAGAGATATATGCCACCACAACTCCTGTGTGATTTAGTTTATTCCATCTGAAGACAGGAGCTTTCAGGGGTTTTTTGTACTTGGTTGATGTTTTCTAAAGTTTGGACACATGCAGAAAAAATATCCAAGTAAGAAAAGCAAGACTAAAGCCACAAATAAAACATCTGAAACTACTTTTTGAGCATTATTTGTACATTTTAACACAGATTTTTGATTTCTGAAATGCACCTGCAAATGCCTGCACTTATTTTTTGCAGCATGCTTTTGTCTATGGGAGCTCCATCAGTGACACAGGAAGAGATGTTTAATAATAAGCCTGTTTTCAATTTAATTTTTGGTGAAGAATTCACCTTTAGTACCAATTATTCATGATGCCATCACAGTGCTGTCCATGGAAGCATCATGCTGAGGTGGTTCCCAGGCTGGATTCCCAACCAGGGAAATTTGGGAGTGCACAGGCACCAGCTCAGCACTGCACATGAGGCTTTTCAGATAATCAAGGGTTAAGTGGGAAGAGGCAGCTTTGCCCAGTCAGCATCAGACAGAGGCTGTGTTATCCAGATTGGTGATGACTGCTGGTGGCTGAATTCCTAAATAAAACAGCCAAACTCTAAGAACTTAATCAGGAAAGTTGTTCTGCCTTGCAGCAGCAAGAGGTCACAGGTGGCAAATGCAGCTAGCAGGTGGCCAGAAGTTAGTTAGGTAAAAAAGCTTTGTATTCCCCAACAAACACTTTTGGCTATTGGAAAATCAGGATTTGCAAATGATTATGATTAAAAAAATCAGCAGAGGGCAAAGGTGTGAGGGGATGTGTTCCTCTGACAGCAGAGCACCCAGAGGATGCTGCTCAGATCTCCTCACTCTGACACACAGCCCTAAACCCAGAGCCACAAATCACATTTTTATTGATTTACCTGGGGCTGACAAACTCTGTGTTGACCTAAATCACACTGTAGTAGGAAGAAATGCCAAAGAGTGCTGTGAGTAAAGATCCCTGGGAGCTGAGGAGCTGACATGAGGAGCAGCACGTTCCCAGCTGACCTCACTGGGAATGACTCAAACTCTCAGGGAAGCTCCGGGTGCCAGCGAGCCCCAGCACGCTGCACTGGCACCCACGGGAGCACAGCTGGCTCAAAATCTGCTCCCAGGGACAGAAAGATCTGCTGCTTTAAAGGGATGGATGGATGGGAATGTCCATGGGCAGGAGAACAAACTGCCCAAAGAACAGAGAGGGGTTTGCCCCAGCTTTGTTGAGAATAAGTTACATTAATCACCTGCTAATTGTGACAGTGAAATAGGAAATGTGGCAGAATGAAGAGTGGTAGAATTAAGAGTAATAAATTTCCCTTCACAAATCACATAACACACACTCTTTGGAAAAAAAAAAAAACCCAAACAACTGTTCATATGAATGGTATTTTCTCCAAAATTGTGTGAACTTTGGCTTTGCTCTATGGCTAATTATTTCACCATGAATTTATATACACTGACTTTAATTCTATGTTTTGCCATAATTTGGTGAATTTTTGTTTATGTTTAATTTGGTTTCAACATCAAGAGCTAAACATGTTGGGAAAGACAGGTCTCATTGTGTTTATTCCCTCTAATTTCAGCTGGGTGCATGAAGCAGAGATATCAAAGGCAATATATGAATTAAATATCTGTACACATTTTATAGGTACAAAAATACTCTAAAGTAGGAGCTCACAAGTAGTCTGAGGCATGAACAACCTGGATAAATTAATAAATATCACTTTTACAATTAAGTACAACATTAACAAAAAGAAAAAGAGGGAAAGAAAAAGAAAGCAAACCAAATTCCCACAATGGTAATTATTAAGCAGATTTTCCATGACAGAGGAGATGAGCTCTTGCCTAAGGTGGGATTTCTTTTTGTCAATATGTAACAGAGCTTTATAATAATTAAAATACAGGAAGCATCCAGAATTCCCAAAGCAAGCAACCTGTGTTTTTTATCTCTCTGAACCCAACAAAGCACAGGTTACCAGTTTTATTCCAGCTCTTCTGCCCTCCAAGCTCTAAGAGATCTTTGAATAAAAGGCCCTAAACACGCACAAACGACACCCAGAACACCATGAATAGCTGTCTGAGCTCATTAGCCTGAAAAGTTCAGTGACAAGCTGAGAGAATGGCAGAAAATGGAGCTGTCCCAGCAGAGCATTGTGCGGGGCTGAAAGCAGCACTAAGCCCGTGTGGAGCTGATCGGCTGCATTTGTTTTGTTCCCAGTAAAACATTTCCTCTCCTACCTTGTGCTCAGCTCCTCCAGCACTCCCTGAGCCCCGTGCTGAGCCAGCAGCAAGATCCATGCCCGGCTCACACAGCTCTCAGCTCCCGTCCCTCCTATCCCCCAGCAGAGTTACCACATCGCCAGGAATTAAAAATAAAACATACACACATCAAATGTGGCCGTTTCTGAAGTCAGCATCGAGTCAGGCAGCCGGCATGTCGCAACTCTGACAGACTAATTAAGTATAACAGGCCTGAATAATTTGCCAGAATTATTGACTCAGGTAACATTGTTTAAGGTACACGGTTATCACACGAGGCTGTTACCACAGCACAATAGCAGCGTCATGAAATGCGCACAGTTTATTCTTCCTTTCACACAATTCCCATTGAGTTATGGAAAAGCAACCAGCGAGTTGATTTTGTGGCCGGCTAAACTTCACCGTAAACCACGGAGGTTACAGTTAATCATTAATGCAATTTATTCACCTCGTCTATCTTGAAAATTTAGAGATGAAAGGACACACCGAAGGAGCTGTTTATAAGGAAGGGAAAGCATTTGCCAAGTAAGTACCAGAGCCTACATGATGTGTCTTACTAGTGTTATCCCAGGAACAAAAGGATGCAGCAGAGCAGCTGACAGAGATGCCGGATATAGAGGGAAATAGCTCACGTCAGTGCTATTGACTCAGCCACTGAATAAACTCATTCCCACAGCCACGCTCCTCCCCCGACCCCGCTGGATCCCCACGGTCGCTGCTCGGGTAAACTCCGTGTAACCACGCAACGAGCTCGGGCCGCTCCTCGGGGGCCTCAAGCGCCCTCAGCCCCGGCGAGAGGGGGCGGCTGGGCTCCCGCACACCCGGAGCCCGTCTGATCACCCCCGGCTCCACCGGAGCGGGCCGGGCTGGGCTCTCCCGGAGCGGGGCTCTCCCCGTGCCGGGCTCTGCCGGTGCGGTGCTCTCCGGTGCCGCGGGGCTCTGGCGGTACGAGGCGCTCCCGGTGCCGCGGGGCTCTCCCGGTGTGGGGCTCTCCGGGTACGGGCCGCCCCTCCCGCCCGCCGCCGCTGCCCCTCTGGGCCCTTAGGCCGCCGCTACCGGGCCTTTTATACCCGCTCCGCCGCCGCCCATTGGCCCCCGGCGGCTCGCGCGGCGCGTCCTCCGCCAATGGCGGCCCGGGGGGGTCGCGGCCCTCAGGGCCCCTCAGCGCCCCCCGCGCCATCCCCCGCGCCCGCGCCCCCGCGGCCGCACTCACTGTTGAGGCCGGGCTCGCCGTGCGTGGCGTCCGCCGGCGGGTTGTTGTTGTTGTTGTGCTGCGGCGGCTCCTGAGGGCTGGACATGGCGGCGGCGAGGCGGCTGGAGCGACTGAGGAGCCGCTGGGGCAACAACAACAAACCCGGACTCCGTTCCGGGCCCGGCCGCCCCGCCCCGCTTCCCCCCCCCATGCAGCGCTCTGCGCAGGCGCGGCGCGCGCCGCTCCCGCCCTCCGCCTCCATGGCGCGAGCCGCGGCCGCGCACGTCCCGCGCGTGCGCAGGGCGGGAGAGGCGGGAGCGTGAGGGGCTGAGGGAGCGTGAGGGGGCTGAGGGGGCTGAGCTGAGGGAGATGAGGGAGATGAGGGGGCTGAGCTGAGGGAGATGAGGGGGCTGAGCTGAGGGAGATGAGGGGGCTGAGCTGAGGGGGCTGAGGGGGCTGAGCTGAGGGGGCTGAGGGAGATGAGATGAGGGAGATGAGGGGGCTGAGGGAGATGAGATGAGGGAGATGAGCTGAGGGGGCTGAGGGAGATGAGATGAGGGAAATGAGGGGGCTGAGATGAGGGGGCTGAGGGAGATGAGATGAGGGAAATGAGGGGGCTGAGATGAGGGGGCTGAGGGAGATGAGGGGGCTGAGCTGAGGGAGATGAGATGAGGGGGCTGAGATGAGGGAGATGAGGGGGCTTTGATGAGGGAGATGAGGGGGCTGAGATGAGGGAGATGAGCTGAGGGAGCTGAGATGAGGGAGCGTGAGGGGACGGGGATGGGGGAGAGGGAACGGGAACGGCGGGGTCTGTCCGCGTGGAAATGGGAAGGGAATGGCAGAGTCAGGGTCACTCAGGGTGGGAATGACAGGGTCAGGGTCTATCAGGATGGGAAAGACAGGGAATGGCAGGGTCAGGGTGGGAATGACAGGATCACTCCGTGGAAATGGGAAGGGAATGGCAGAGTCAGGGTCACTCAGGGTGGGAATGGCAGGTCAAGGTCAGTCATGCTGGGAAAGCCCTCCCAGAACATCGAGTCCGAGCTGTGATAATTGATAAATGATTCGTGTTAATCATAGAAGTTTTGGAGTTTGTATAAACCAGAATACTTCAAGGAAGAAAAGAACATGGACCTAGATAAAGGGAAATATATGATTGAACCCACTCTGTTTAAATCCCCCTGTTATGAATATTGTGTATACCAGTTTGTAAAAGAAAAAAAGGGTTTTCCATAGTCTGAAAGTTTTTTTTCCAGAATCAGATTTCCTGCCTTTGTGTAATCAATCACAAACTATCTGCTAAAGATCAGAATTCCCACTTCTCCTGTTTTTTATCTGCCAAGCAGATGGTTCCATGACCAGTTGTCCCAAGAGCTGTCCCACGAAGTTTGGAAGTTCCTTTGACTATCACTGCTGACCTTGCAGAATTACTACAACAAAACAATAACAATTATTGATTTCTACAAGGAAAACCAGACTATAAAAAGGGAGCTGCAAACCAAGTCCTCCTTTTAATTTTATTGCCTTCATTCTGTTTTGACAACTTTAAGGTTTATTTGGAGGCCTGGACTCTTTTTGACAGAATTTTGTGACTTCAGTCTCATCTCTCTCACAGGTATATTTATATTTATAAGCATTTTGCTTCCTAAAAGCTGTAAAGGAGCCTTTTTACACAATAAAGTTCTCCCATCAACAGCCAGGAGAGTATAAATTGTGTTTTTTCATTACTGGACTCACTGTAGGAATTCAGCAGCAGCACAATCAGAGTGAAGCCACACAGACACAACCCCAGTTTAGTTACAAATGTGAAGAAATCAATTTCTGTATCAGAACTAGAAAACTGGAGAAAAGAAAAACTAGAACTGGAGAAAAATCTTGTATCCACAAGTGTCACAATCATCCCATCCCACAATACCTGCTTTAAATATTTTTTGTCTTCTGGATGTTTGAAATCCACCTTTTGGAACACCAACAATTCTCAATTTGACTGCAGGCCTTGCATGGCTGTACCAAATTTCCAACCCTGTGGAAAATCTGGATGTCTCTGGGATAGAATTAGCTACATTAGCAGAAAAAAAGAAATTTAATTTAATTAATTTAATAATTTAATTTAATGAATTTGATAAAACATCTGTTTATAGATGGAGGGGCCGCAGAAACATTTGAGATTGGAGTTCAGAACAATGAGCTACTTGTGATTTTGAATAAAAAACCCACCTGGGTAACCCAATCCTACTTCTCAACCCTCAAATCACAGCCCAACACGAGCATTTGTCACCACCCTCATCCAGGAAGCATTTGCCACAACACTTGTGGCATGAATATTTATCAGTCAAGTGGGACTATTAAAACTTCTGAGTCAGAAATAAATTGATCAAGATTATAGAGTGAGTCAAAGCAGAGCCAGAAATAGAATTCACAAGGCCTGACTTCCAGCCCTGAGCTGGAGCCACTGCCCAGGTTCCATGAGGCACTTGAGTGATGTAATTGGTGTTTGCAATTTGGAAAATGCCGTGACAATGGCAGGGCTGGACAGACACAAAACCACACGTTAGCAGAAGAGAAACAAAGGCCATAAATTCCTGGGAAAAGCTTTTGGTGCTGGAGTGCAATACAAAGGTTTTTCTTCTAGGAAAAAAAAAAAAAAAAAAAAAAAAAAAAGCCTTTAAGTCAATTGAAATCAAACAATTAACAAGACCTAGAGCCAAGATAATGCCCCTGGTTTATCTCGTGGTTCTGAGGTGTTTTAAATGTTTGGAAGAAGTAAAGAAGGAAAGATGTGGCTGCCCCTGGATCCCTGGCAGTGTCCCAGGCCGGGCTGGAGCATCTGGGACAGAGGGAGGGGTGGCCCTGGATGGGATTTAAGGTCCTTCCAACCCAAACCATCCCATGATTCTCAAATCTACAACATGCCTCGATCACTTTTATTTTCTTTTTTTAATATTTCTGTTCGCCAAAGCTGAAAAAATCCCTTTGCTGAGCTGGCCGTGCAGCATCCCCCCAGCACACACCTGGGCTGAGCTCCTCGTCCTGCAACAATCCGCCCTGGAATTGCTGTTATAGCGTTTCATATTTAGCGACAACTGATCGCTGCAGGTTCCGGAGGTGACTTCGAGGGACAGCGGCCACACCTCGCCGTGACCCCTCGCGGTTCCGAAGCCTCCACCCCTTGGCAGTGACATTTTGCCTCCTAGTGGAGAGCCCCGGCTCAGAAAAGCATCATTAAAACCAGCCGGGGCTGTTTTCCTGTTTGCAAAGGTTGAGATGGTTAAAATTTAAGGATAAAATTCACCGTGTAGAGAAATTGAATTCACCGTTTTTTATTCTCTCAGCTGTCAAACAAACACTGGCTTTATTCCAGCGCTTATCTTTACAAGCCCAAACCAAGTTAAATGAGATGTTTGCTGCGGGCAAAGCAACAGCTGCAGACACCCACAGCCATGCCACAGCAGCCTCACTCCCTGCACGCCCCTGTGCAAGGCACTGCTCCTTCCTTTACAGCAGCCAATTCCACGGGAAATTGTATTCAATATTGGAGTGTTTGATGTCAGCCGGGATGTTTTACACCTCTGCAGCCCGGGGGGAACAGCAGAGGAGCAGGAAATTGTTTTCCAGCTTGCTGTGCCTAAGAAGGTGACAATAAAAATCTCTTTGAAAATATTGGTATTCCATCATCCAGGAGGGGAAGCCCCACAGGTTTCTGCTTGCCAGCACTACCCGAGTTTTTTCCCGTCAGGCTGATAATAAAAGGATTTGTAGTTAAGCAATAAATGCTCCTGTGCTCCCTGAGCAGAGCAGTGGCAGAAGCAGGTGCTGCTGCATGCCCAGCGTGTTCTCCAGGCAGCAGCCAGGTCCTGGCAGGGCAGCACTGGAGGCACAGGGCTCTCCTGCCCCTCAGCACCGTCAGCTGGACAAACACCCTCCCAGCTGGCAGCAGGAGGGACGCTGTGGCTGTCACTTTGCAGATAAAACCAGCCAAGTGCTGCTTGGTGGCATCTCAGTACCATCATGGTGGCTTCAACAGTGCAGGAAGAGAATGGCTTCCCCAAGATCAGCCTGGCATTCAGGGACTGGGAATTGCAGATTTGCACTGGTTTTACTGGGCAGTGACCAGGGACAGGAACACTGTTCCCCAGGCACAGGGAAGAGACCACTCATTCAGAAATACCTGCAAATGCAGAAAAGGGGAGGGGTGGGAAAGAGCATAAAAAGCATCCTGACAAAGTGTATTCTCTGTGTACTTTTATTAATAAAATAGACGATTTACAGCATGTATCAGTGGACAGTGTGCTTAGAGAATTCTCTAATGGATAGTGTGACAGCACAGGCAGGAGCTGGGTTTGGTGAGGACAAGTTAAACCTCAGATGACATCTCAAGGATCAGCATTACCAGCAAACCCCAAGCCTTTCCCAAGGCAAGCTTTCACCCATCCCAGCAGGCCCAGCTGTGCTCCAAGAGGAAGCTGAACTGGAGTATTGCTCTAGGTGACTGCACCCCTGACTGTGCTCACACCTTCAGTGCATCCCTGGGGCTCTGGGTGGCACAGGACAGCAGCCTCAATGCCCTCATCCCATCCTCCCACCCCAGCATTAAACCTACACCTTCACAAAACTGGGTTTTACCAGCTCCACAGCCAAAGCATCTCATCACCTCCGTGCCCTCATGGTAAAGAATAAACCTTGGCCCTGCAAACAGCTGTACATGTGATTAAAGTTACTCAACGAGTTGTTTCTTGAATTGTTGGAAAGTCTGGTTGCTGGAGTAAGATTAGTCACATGCTGCTAACCAGGAGTAGGGCCCACTCATTTATTCACCCACTGGAAAACAGCTGCTGTCTCTGGGGCAGTTCATTTGTTTTACAAGGCTAACAGGTGAAAAAAAAAAAAAGGTTAAATCCTTACAAAGGCTCATGGTCAGGCATGCATGGTACAAGACAAATACTGTATTTAAGAGAACTGGATTAATAAATATTAGAATTTTTACATTTTCAAACCACTGCACAGGGACTTAAAAAAACTGAAGAGTGATTGCAATAGTAGTCTTGTTAACAACCTCTAACCCAGCCAAAATTTTACAGCAGAAACAGTATCTCAGTTGATCAAATCATAATGTCATTTTAATAACTACCTCTAAGCCACAGAAATAATACAGGTAACTCAAAAGTAAAAATTCTCCCAGTCAAGGTAAATTCACCATGAATTCAAACTTCACTGAACATTTCCATGAAGGAAGAGCAAAACCTAAAAGCACATTTAGCAAAAATATCTGGAAGTAAAAACTCATGAGCCGTATAAAGCATCAATATCTAGTTCATCTTTGGATAAGCCTTATGTGCTGAAGAGTTGAAACCTCTCACATCACTATGAACACTTAATTCATGCAGCTTCTGTACTCCACATGTTTGGCTCCTTGCACCACTGAACATTTCTGTAAGTGCAGGAACTCTGCAAAGCCAAAAGCCAGAAGAAAACACTTGCATGGTTAAAACTACATTTCCAGTTAGCAATAAATACAGAAAAGAGCAGCAGAATGCAGTGCAGTCATTAGCTATGGAACCATGGTGCTGGCACTACAGAACACCACACAAGAGCTCAGACAACTTCTCAAAAAGCCACAGGGGACTTGGTGCTCTAAACAAGGCATTAAAGGTATTTTATCCTAAAACAAGGCATTGAAGAAACCAGGACAAAACTCAACAGTAAGACATCAGTCCCATGAAATGGAATTTAAAACCTGAAGATTCTATTCCCTTTCTGATTAAAGCAACAGGTTAAAAAGAGAAGCATTCAAGGACACAGGGAGTGACAGCTCAGATCAAAAGCTGACAGCAGAGCTGGAAGTGGTCACACACGAGCTGGTGCTCAGGTCACTCAGGAGTGAATGCAGGTACCTGTGAAATCCCTCCCTCTCTTCATTCCCATGAAAAATAATTAATACTGGTTAAAATCATTACAAAAACCATCATTTTATTTTCATGCATCTAAGATAAAACACAGAGTATTTGTATAAAGAGGTAGATTAAAAAAAAAAAAAGAAAACAGATTCTCCATTCTTTGTCACTTTTATTCAGTAGTTTGTTTGTTTTTTTCCTTATTTTCTTTTTTTTGTTTTTGGTGCCAGACATGGCAAGGAGTGATTACAGTCAACTGTTTATTAAAACATTTGTTGCAACACAGACCCCCTTTACCACTGACCCCAAAAGGACCCATTTTATGTGCTTTATTTTGTTTATTTTTTTTCCATACACCACCACCGAGGCGAGGTGGAGGGGGACGAGGGGGAAGGGGGAGTCCAGGAGGCCAGAAGGAGGAGGAATGCTACAAGCCACAGCAAGAATGAGCTGTATTTAATAAAAAAAGGGGGCCACGAATGATACAGTAATGAGGTTACACAATTAAATCCCATAGCATGATTGAAGGCTTTCCCTGTGTCTGACGTCATCACAATGGAAGGCATAAAAAGTGGAGTAAACCGATGTTGAGACAGTCCAGTCTAGTCCATTAGGCAAGATGGTGCAAGTAGTCATTTAAATTAAAAAGTGCCCTACCCTCACCTAAATGGCTAGCAGGCATGGAGACAACAGAGCCACAGAGCCTTCTCCATGGAGCTATAAAAGTGTGTTGTCATATGGCACATTTTAAACACTGGAAAGGGGTGCCATAATGGACCTCTCACTTGCTTTCCTTACAGGTACAAATGCTAGATTCAACTATTTCAACTATGCAGGAAGTGACTCTTCAGTTAGGAATGCCAACCCTAATTCATCTTGTCTTGAAATATATACAAGTTGTTTGTGGTGGCTACAGCGATGATGTTCTCCTTGGGGTGCCAGGCCGTGTGCAGGATCTTCTTGTTGAAGTCCAAGCTGTCGACGCTGATCTCGTCCTTCTTCCTCTTGCCGCTGGCGCAGACCTTGCGCGGCTTCAGCACCGTGCGCGGCTTGTTGTTCTCCCGCGACGCCTCCAGCGTCACGTCCCGCTTGCTGCCCCGGTCAAACATCCTGAAGAAGTTGTTGTAGGATCCTGTCATGACAATGCTGCACAGGGGGAAGAAGGAAGAGGTCAGGTGGGGATGGTTTCTCCTTTCAGAAAGGTGGAAGAGCGGCTTGGATCACACCTGTTCAGCTAAAGGGAAGCAGCTACTGCCTTGTTTTATTGGCCTTCCCTGGCCCTCTGAGCTATTGTGTTATCCAAGCACCTTGAATGTCATCATGGGAGAGCCCCACCAAACCCCAAACACATCAGATTTTCAGCCCTGTGATTCACAAGTTGTGTGGATTTAGGTACTGAGCAGCACATTCAGTTTGTGAAAACCCCTCACAGCTCCTGATTCTGCATCAGCTGCTCAGTAAGAAAAATACACTTGCAAGTTTCCCTGTCCTCCCTTTGCCTCAAAAATACTTGAACACACAGATGCCAAATTAGAAAAAAAACCCAAAAGCACCATGTTTGGCTACTGACAGGGACCCAGTGAGCTGCTTTAAATGCAGCAAATCAGCAGTTACTGACATAATTAGCACAGAAGCAAGAGCTGTCCTAAGTGGTGCTATGGGCAGGTCACTACCATGGCAAATCCCTGTAAAAAGGAACATTCCTGGAAGGTTTTCCAGGGTTCCTCTAGAGGTGTGGTGCAGGTTCTTACAGAGTTAATAATGCAGATGGCAAAGCCCACTGAAGCACTACAACATTGTCCAAAAGCAGGTTTTTGCAGCCCACTGCCCATTTTAAGAGTAACTTGGAAAGATCTGAAGCCATAGGGTGAGAACTGCACTTGCCTGTCTGATCCATTCCAACAGCATTCAAACTTGTCAAAAATGCAATCGTTCTCATACAGGGAGCAGAGTTTACTTCTGAGGTATTCATGCACCTGCAAGAGAGGGATCAGAGAAACTGAGTGAGCTTCAGACTCACACACCTGTAAAACAGGTAAAACAGCCTGCCCTACTGTTCCAAAGCAAGGAGCTGACACTGCTCACAAGAGCTTTTTCTTTTATAAAGAAAACTGCAATTTTCAGAGGCAGCTAAAAGCATTTCATGAAAAGGAAATGTTTCACCTCCTGTTTTCTTCAGGAAATAACAGAACTTAAAGATAAAGACTTGTCATGGGTCTCACAGCTGGAGATCACCTCTCCACCTCCCAAATTCCCCCTGGGTAACAGGGAGGCTTTTCAGCCCCAAACAGGGGTTTGGGCTCTGCCACCACCCTACAAATCCCAAGATCTTCCAGCAGGAATGTGGAATCCCCAAACCTCAGGGATGCTCTGGCTGAACCTACACTGTAAAAACTGTAACTGCCACATCAAGACCATCAGTGAGACTCAGCCTCTGTCCAGGTTTTTTAATTTCCAACCCACATGATTTCCACCCAGTACCTGGTATGTTTCCACAGGTCTATTTTCCATATTTAAATCCCAGATCTTCACTGACAGATAATCTCTAGTCATCATATATCGACCACTATGGCTAAATTTGACATCAGATATGGAAGAGATGATTTCAGAGAAAAATGATCTGTTGCTAGGATCTTCTGGTTCTTCAAACACTGCAGGAAAAGGAAACAGGCATTTCAGGAGGAAAGTTTGTGTGTCTGACACAAGATACACCTGAATAACTTTAACATTGTCTCAGAAATCTTTCTACCCTGTGTTACTCTGTGTTCCATAAAATAACTTCCAAGGAGAAACAATTGTAATACAGTTGCCATACTCTGTTATTGCTGTAGCAAGCCAAGGTCAGCTTCTTAATGAATGATTTATTTGCTAATATGGGAAGTCTTGATTCACACATGCAGGATTTCCAGCATCAAGCACAGACCAAATGGCCTTTAACCACCTGAAATGCAAAAAGCCATTCCTGGTGTCTGAACAGAAGCTGCTACTCATTTTATTCCCTGTTTTTACTCCAGAAAAACATACATGTAATTTTAAGAGTTATTTAGGCTTTAGGCTTCATGAATCCTACACAAACCCACAGAGACAAGTCAGGGTTTGATATAATCCAACAGCAGATGTGCTCTGAGACAGGGAGGGAGGCAAGAGCAGCACTCACACTTTGAGTGTCTGTCACACAGGGCTGAGGCTCTCATGTCACACAGGCGGATGGTGCCTTTGCTGCTGCTGTAGACAAAGGTGCTGCAGCTGTTGGGGTGGAACTCTGCAGCTGTGATCACCTCTGTCAGCTCCTCCATGTTGGCAGGCTTGATATCTACAATGTCTGCAGCAGCTTGGTAAGGAACTGCCTCCAGTGAAATGGGTTTTTCCCAAGGTGTTTCTCAGTTTTAGGCACAACCCAAATCAAAGCCCAACTTCTCTACAAAGCAAGGTGCTAACATCACATTCTGTACCAGTTTCAAGATAATTCTTATAGCTGCAAAAACCTGCTTCAGTTTTGCTCCACTCCAGCAGTAATTAATTCTATGCCACAAATTATCTCCCAAGTTTTTCATATAGAAGTTTATTTTGCTTAAATTCTAATTATACTGCTACATTATAAAATGCTATTTTGTATTGGGAACTTGACACAGGTGGGGTTGCTCCATCCCTGGAAGTGGCTTGGAGCAAGCTGGGATGGTGGAAGGTGTCCTGCCCACCTGGAATGAGCTTTAATGTCCCTCCCAAACCAAACCATTCCTTCTCCACAAGTAAAAACCCTTACAACTACTAGGAGGAAATAGCCATGATTAATGAGATTAATTCTCTGTATATGTACTACACACTCCTCATGAAAGGAAACAAAATCCAGCAGTTTTCCTGTTCCCACCCCACAGAACAATGGGAAAAGGATACTGAAACTTCTGTCTGTGATTTCTAGGTGCCACAGGTTGATCCTCAGGTCATCTGCAGACAGGTAGGTTTCATAGTCACTATTGATGGAGATGGAATTGATGTGATATGTGTGGGCATTGGCAAATATCCTTCTTGGGCTGGCTTCCACCATGAGGTCCATAGGCCTGAACACTGGCACCTGCAACAGAGAGCAGGAGTGAGACCCAAAGCCAGCACAGACACCAGCAGGCAGAGCTGCATCAAAGACCTCAGAAGGCAGGAAAGCCAGGAAAGATGAAGTTAAAGGTGTGATGGAGCAGCTCCCAGAGCCATGGGCTGGAACTGGCTGACTGGGGCTCGCTCACTCACCCGTAGTGTTGTCACTGTAGTAGGATCCCTATACCGTCCATCCTCCTCCTTTAAGTTATAACCCTCAGGTCTTTTGTCCCTTTCACTGATTTTCCATAACTTTATTGTTTTATCTGCAAGGAAACAGCCACAGTTTAAAATGAGACCTGTGGAGAGACACCAGTCATCCCTGCTGATGCCTTCACACAAGACAAGGCCGCCCACGTGCACCAAGAAAAGACAAAAATGCTGCTTGGGGAAAACAAGACAAGATCAAAAGCATTAAAAAAACCTCCTCCACAGTTTGTTCTTTTTATAAGAGTTAGAGCAAGTTTGTTAGGACAGGAATTGCTATGAATGATGAATTAAGGGACTCATACACATGAAGGTCTCTGGGTTATAAAGCAATTAAACCCCAAATAAACCACCCTGTGCTGGGGACATCACACCCTCAGATTCCTGCAGTTAAACCCTGCTTGATTCCAAACTTTTGGAGAGGATTAGACCAAATCCTAATAGCAAACCTACATAAAAACATCTTCTGGTGCAAAATAAACTTACCATTTGTAGACAATAAAAACTGAGCAGCATTTTTCTGGGGTAACCACCTAATTTTGTTGATCTTCTCTTCAATTTCTAAACTTTTCAAGTAGTCAAACTCTGGTTCATGGCTTTGAAAGGTACTGTAAACATTGTATTCTCCTCTACTGTGAGACTGGGTTTTGTTCTGCAAAGAGAATTAAATGATCAAGACATGTATACAATGTACACTGGGGTAAAACCTGCCTGATTTTCATGAGCCTGTCAACCAAGTGACATGAGCATTATCTCTGCTGCAAGAAATTCATTCAAGTTTCTACTATTTTGGCTAAAAAAAAAATCAGAGAACAGACAGTTTATGCAGCAGCTTAAGTTTCCAGAAACTCTCCTCAGAATGTGAATAACATCTACAACAACTCTTCACATTTATGCTGAGCAGCTGAACAAACTAGTACTTTGCCTAAGTATTTTATTTTTAAAAAACAAAAACCCACAATTTCTTTAATTTTTCCACCTTAGCTGTTTAAAGGGAAGATTCCTTCCCCTGCAGCACAGACACACAAATGGTAAATCTACTCTGTGAGTACATTCAGCTTTCCAGGCACACTATGGAAATCCCACATGGCACCTATAAATTTGTACCAGAAGCTCCACTATTCTGGTTTCTAATCCCCAAGTCCTCTGAGAGCCTTTGAACTGCTTAAGCAGCTTTTTCTCCCTCATTCTAGAAGGGCAAAAAGCTCATCACCTCTGCTGAGCACAGCTCTGGCATTAGAGTAAGCCTGCAGTCCCCTGTCCAGGTGGAAATGTCTGCAAAACTGAAAAAATGCACAATTCCTCTTCCCAAGAGCTGTGGCTTAGGCAACAAAATATTGCACTGCATGGATTGAGCTTTGAATTTCATCCACTGGTTGCAGAAAAGATCCATGTTTACCTGAAGTGGTTTCAAGGTGGATTTTGTGATTTATTCCTGTCCCACCCACTGCAGGATTGCACCATCAGATGCCTTTGCTGTGATAGTTCCTGGCTGGGACTTTGCTCCTTCCTGCTCCAGTGTCTCATGTCCATGGGCTCATTTCATCCTCAGCACCTCACCAAAACATCTGATCCAACCCTTGCTGGCCCACATTTGTCACATTCCTTGCATGATTTTCTTGTGCTTCATGCCCTGAGAGCTGGCAGGAATTCTTAGACTTTAAAATCAGCTCAGGGCAGGGAGGGATAAAGGGGCAAAATGTTTAGAAATCACAGAATTCTGTATCACACCTGTCCCTTACACTGCTTTTCCCACCCTGGGGAATGGAAGGGACTTTGTTCTAAGGCTCAGTCAGAACTAACAAGTGAAGCTGGCTCAGGAACAGGCTGGAAAGGAAATTTATTGTGCTGTAGGAAATCCAGGAAACTTTCCTTCAATTCCAGACTTGCCATAACAACTGAGGTTTAAATATTCTATGTGTGTATTCTAGTAAAACTTCACAGGACCAGAAAAACACACAAACCCAGTAATATGGAAAATCCATCCTTGGGATAAAAATCTAAATTTAAACTCTCAAAGTGCTCAAAGGGAAAAAAAAAAATCCCAAACAAGGAGAGGTGTTGGCCCAAGTGCACGATATTAAATTTTAATTTAGGTAATTGCTTTGTGCCCACAGAGATTCCTGCTCAGTTTCTGGGAGATGCAGTATCCAGTGAGTATCCAGTGAGTATTTACTGAGTATCCAGTGAGTATTCACTTCCTGCCTGGCACTGAGCTGATGTCACTGGCTGCCACATTCCAGCCCAGAGGAGGCAGCACCCTGGCAGGGGGTGAAGTCACACAGGTTTGCTCAGCTCCTCACACAGCCCCTGCTCCAGTGTTTTCTCTTCCTGCAGGCAAAGCTCTCCAGGGCAGTGTGGTACAAGGGGGCACAGAATTCCAAACAAAGCACTTCTATTTATACATTTTTTAATTTTTTATTTTATACATTTTCACATATAAAACCTGGGAAGTTGGTTGTTGGAACAATCAACTATCAGTGCATCTGGGAATTAAGTCCTTAAACACAAATCATTCCCTAAACACAGAGAAGCCAAAAAATGCCAAAAAAAATTCTGTGGAATTTTTTCTGAGAACCCAGGTGGTTCTTCCTGCCCCTAGACCCCAGCTCCTACAGAGTGACCCTGGATTATGCTCCAAAAACCAAGGACATTTAAACACAGCTCACCTGACAGCAGGCAAGGAACTGCTGCAACTTTAAGCTACACAAGAGGATCCTTAAAAGCATCAAGCTACAACTCAAGAATCCAAAGTAATAAAGGAATAATAAGAAAATAAAAAGCCACAAGTTAGCAGAAGAGCTGGTGCCAGGCAGCCCCACTAGATGTCCCCACTGACCGAGGGGAGCTGCTGGCACAGGGACAGGGCCCTGCCACAGCCCAGCCCTGCTCTGGGAACAGCAATTCTGCAGCTTTGGGACTTCCCAAATGGAAACTGAAGGAAGATTAAATGAAAACTAGCAGTGACATCTCCCTGAAATCCATTCTAACCACAGCCTCAGTGAAAAACATCTGCAGCTCAGCTGCTCACTGCCATGGGGGTAGAGCCTAAAGACCAAAAAACAAAGATAAAAGGAGAGAAGGTATCTCTGCTGTGAGGATTCTGTGGTTTTACCTGACTGATACTAGAGTGAAAAGGACATCTGAGGTCACAGCCACACACTTGCTTAAGGGCAACTTTTAATATCCCAGCTCCAGTGAAATCTGAAATCATCCTCACAAGAGTCATTGTCAAAGAACCAACTGCAGCTCCTCAAGGCTCTTTGGGGTCCTACCCCCTTTTGGTTTTCACTTCCAACATTGTTTAGACCACAGCCAAAGAACGTTTAAAACAATTTCTATCAGTGTCACAAAGTTCTCATTAAATTTCAGTACTGTAATCACTTATCACGCAGGCATGCACTTTGTGTAAAGGGTTTATAACAACATGCTCCTTGTCTTTAAAAAGGAATAGAAAAAACATGAAATACAGTGTAATTAGACAGCACTCACCTCCTGCTCCTGTTGAAAAATGACAACTCTGCCTCCCTTGTCTCCTGTTGCTAACAACTCTCCAGAATGGTTAAACTCTACTGTAGAAATTATATCCGCTGCAGAACAGAAACAAACCCACTGATTAATCATTCCTTTAAATACCAAATGGCCAAGAAAGCCAGGATTAAAAATAAAAACAAACCTTTAAAAAATCATACTTTAGTGAAAGGACAGCTATAAAGTGCAAGTAGAAGTTTCTTCCAAAAAATAACAGTAATTTTTTAAGCTGTACATTTGAGAAACATTTACAGATCACCATGGCAGAGCTACAAGCTCAGTGTTGTGCATTACTCTGTTCTTAAAGGATTAATATCATCTTAGAAATGATTTTTCTACTCAAAGCACCTCTCTTTTACCCATTTGATAATTTAAAGGCAAAAGGTATCAGGGGAGAAAAGTTCAGTCATCACTGTCTAAGGAATGCAAGGAATAAACAGCTGCAGAAAATCAGAAAAAAAACCTCAGTCTCCAAAAAACCTGAGTATCTCTTCTGGATGAAGAAAGTTTACATTATCACAAGTGTTTTTATAGGGAGTGCTAAAATTAACTAGTGAATATACAAGAACAAGTAATCCCTACTACCTACTATCAAACTGAGCTGTTTCTACATCACAAAGGACAAATCACAACTTAAACTCAAGCCTGCACATTTCCAAAGGTACAAATGGATTGGAATGGTCCTTGAATCAGAATCCAAACTATTTTTGAAACACCAAACTGCAACACAGTTCTATAAATCTGATTTTCTGCAGGAGAAACTCCTTTAGAGTTTTACATCCACAAGTCTCGAGGCTGTTTCACTTCCAGGCAGTCAGCTGGAGATAAACAGTATTTTCTATGGGATGGTTTTTTATTCCTCCATTGCATCCACAACATTTTAGAGCTAAAAATGATCAATACCTGCTTGAGTGAGAGCCAAACAGAGTTTTGTATTCTACAGCACAAAGCAGAAATCCCCCCAGCAACCTCCCTGGCACTGCTCAGAGTGGCTGGGATGGCTCCAAACAGAGCTAAGGACAGAAACACAGCTCAGCCTGGGCCTCACTGAACCAGGATCCAGATCACACACAGAAACCCTTTAACTCCATCATCAGTTCATCATTTTCCCCCCAGAAGGCAGCAGTTACTTCAGCCAATCATTCTTCTCTGTGTGACCAAGTGATTTATCTCACACCTGTAAGGCATAAGATGCAAACACTGAGCTGCAGATAAGGAATTTCATGGTGCCTGTGCAGGTGAACAGGGCACAGAGATAACAAATAATTCATCAATGGGCAGAAAGAGGGAGGTGCAAACCAAACAGTCCAATTTTGACTGTTCCACACAATGCAATAGGAAAAGACCTTAAAAAGTTATCAGTTAACTGGAGAAAAACACACTGACATCTCTCAGCAGTGAGAAGTACACAGAATATTTAAGTCTGTGTTTTTCACAGTAGTAACACTACAAGTTCTGACAGTCTTGCAGCTGATAACAGAGTAAATGATCAGCAGATCCAATGTGTCCATGTGGAAAGAGAAGAGCAAAGAAAAAACTGCCTTAGAAGTCTCATATATCCATCTAAGAGCAGATGGATAAATTAATCAAAGTCTTATTTGGTGTAAGTCACTGGAAAGTTTAGACCAGGTAACAACAGCAGCCAGAAAAACCTTTAATTAAGGATAAAAATATCTATTTTCCTATATATTGTACTTACTAATAATGCCAATCTCAAAGACAAGCACTTTTCTGTAGATCCCAGACATTCTTGCTTTTTGCATTTACTTTAGTTTTCAGGAGAATCCAAGCTCTCCAAGCTGATAAATCTGTTTTATCACAGACTCAGGTGCACAAACAAAGTCTCATCCCCCATCCCACACCTCCAAGGAGAGCAGCAGGCTCAGGCAGGGCTGACAAGGCACTGAAATCTCCTGTGCCTGACTGACATCCTGCAGATCATTCCAAGTTCTTGGATCAGTTCTAATTTAAAACCAAATACATTCCTCAGCAGCCATCACAATGGAAACCTATTAATTAGTTTTAAAACTCAAGATACATCAATAAACCCAATGTGCCTTCCACAGTGTGATCTTGGACTGTGCCCTCTCCAAGGGCAAAAAAATGTGATAAAATGTGACAGATAAATGTGATTTCTGCTTAAGTAATCCCAAACCAAGATACAGATCTCACAAAGAAATCTGTGCTAGAGAGCAAACAAGCAGCTGTACATGCAAGCCCAGGAACACCCTGTTTGGAATTCCACATCCCCACACCTCAGACATCAGGGCACTGCTGATCTAAAGGTGCTGGAGAAATGACAGTGGGAGCTTTTCATTCCCCCAGTGCCTGCATTCACCTGGGGACTCTCACCTTGTTAACACCTCATTGCCAAAACCATGTACCCACCCCATCCTTCCTTTTCCAGGGCTAATTGTAAGTCCCTGATGCTTTCAGCCCTTTAGCAGCACAGCAGAGCCCCCCAGCCTTGCTGGAGCCTCAAACACAGAGCTGCTCCTGCTGGGAATTTAACCCTTCCTAGTGCCAGGAGCACCTGGAGGGATGTTTGAGGGAGAGGCAGATGTGCAGGATGCATTTCAGTGCCCCCTCACCTGACACCCAACCCCCCCAGGCCATGAGCTGCTGTCACACCGTGCCCTGGAGGTCAGAGCTGTCCTCTGCTCCCCCAGCCTCTCAGCACATCTCTGACACCAAGTGCAGATGGCACTGCCAGTGCTGAGGGCTTCACACACTCCAGGGCAGCATCAATCACAAGAGATGAAGAGATGATTGTGACAAAGACACAAATCAAGGGACACCTGCACCCCTGCAGGGCACCTGCAATACCAGAACCAGGTTTTCTCATTCTTGCAGAACTTGGGACCAAGAATTCAGAGGTTATTACATCATTGACAAGTATTTCTCTGCACAGATCTATACATTTAGTTCCATCCAATATCCCTTCACAGACACTTATTGTTGTAGAAACACTTCTGAGACAGCTAAATGCTTTTAAATAATGAGTTTTAGTGATCTGAAAGCAAAGGGGTGGTGGGGTGGGAATCACCTACACCTGAAATCCATTCATGAATGAAAATGTTTTCTCAAAGGTGGAGCAAAACATTATGGAAACACAGAGCTGCTGCACAGCTGTATCCCCACCACAGAGAGAGAAAACTCTATAACCAAACCAAGGCACTGATCACAAAAATCTCAAACTGAAGAGAATTTCTGGTGCCTGACCCATCAGCACATGGAGACAGGGCAGAGTCTGATTCCCCAGAGCCTCCCTACAGCTCTCCCAGATCCAGCACCTACAACCTGGCCAAGCTTTCCTTCCCTTCTGCACATCATCATCTTTTTCACAAGCTGCTTTAAATTTATTTAGCTTCAATGAGATATCCTCACTTTTCAAGTGCTCCAACAAAAATCAAAATCTGGAGACTTGACAGGATTCAAGCAGGACTAAATTCTTCCATGGTAGACATGGAGATAGGAATCTGAGGAGCCAAAAAAAAAAAATCAAAACAAGGTGTTTGGCTTTAACAGGAAAAGGATAAAACTCATCTCAAAGCTTCAGGTAAGGCTCTGAGGCCACTGGGTCAGTGTACAGGAAAGAGAAGCAGTTCAAATCACAAAAGAATAAAGGAATCCAAGAGATCTCAAATACTTTTTCCCTGTTAAAAACAGTGTTTGGAACAAGAAAAACTCAGTGACAAATACTTAAAAACACTTTCACCCTTTGGGGGCCTTCCACATGTTGCACTGAATGCAGAGCATGTGCACTGTCATAGTTTTCTGAAATTTTAAAAAAGGATTGTGATGAAGTTTCACCACTGTTCAAATGTCTATAGAAAAAAAGGAATAAACCAGCAAAAGCAAACTGTAATCCAATGACTTCATTCCAGAAGGCCCATCACAAACCTGAAAAGCAATTCTGTATTAAATTTGCTTCCAATAATAGAATAAAGGGGATTTTATTAGTAGAGAAGAGGCTATCTATTTTAATGTTCCATGAACTTTATATAAACTCTGCTCAGAAAACATGCTTGGTAGGCAAAACATGTCACCTACTCTGCAGCAGTGAGTCAATCATGGCAGAACAAAGAGAGTCTTTATTTCACCAGACCCAAAAGGTTTCTGTGCAAATTTTTGGAATCACGTTGATCTGCTGCCTGAGCAGAGAGCAAGTAAATCAGAGTGTTTACACAAGTGGAGCAATCTCCTGATGTTTCCAAGGACTGAGCAAAAAATTGTAGCATTTAAAAAGCATTTTAAAATTATTTAGAAAGTATTGTTTAAATATCTTCCCAGTGATTCAAAACACCATTTCTGGAATTTTCCAAAGGAGTAACTCAAAAAAATATCCTATCCATAAAGCAAAGAAGATTATTTACAGGTTGGCAATTCTGTCCTGGGGAGTGAAAAGTGAATTCACTGCCCTGATGTGGAGATCACTTCCTCAGTTTATCAGCCTGGAAAAGTTATTTTCATCAGACTAAACATCAATCAATCATTTCAAGGAGATTTCAGGAACTGTCTCAAAAGAAAAACATTCAAAAACCAACTTTTAGGATTACTACTAAAATCCACAGAAGCTCAAACAGCCTCAAACTGAGGAAGCAGAGGAGGAATGGATAAACATCATGAGAAATAAGGACAGTGAAATGTTTGAATTTGATGCACAATTGCTGAACAGACTGAGCCATTCCTCCTGGAGACAGCAAGGCCCAGGAGAAGCTGCAGATGTTGAGTGTCTGGAAATCACTTGTGGGTTGTTGGATCCTTTCCAATCCAGGGTCAGGCAAAACCTCCCTGCTTCAAACTCTGCACAGGTGCAACTTCCAGAAACTCCAGCTAAAGTCACAGCTAATAACAAATTTGTGGCTTTTGATTGGAATTTCTTGTTTCCAGTAATGGTTTTGTTTTGCAGTTATGTACTTCATCATTGGGAAAAAATAAAAATAAAAATAAAAAACAAACAATGAAAGACAATGGAGAAAAAAAACAAAAGCTCTTCCAAGGCTTCAAATATTTAAAGCAGCTCCACAATGCACTGAGTCATCCCACCAACACCCCACTGTTTGTGATTTGGATTTACTATTGATGCAGAGTCCTGAGTATTGTGTATTTATCTCTTGAGGTAGACAGTGAGGTGTTAGTCCCAAACTGAACAGGAAGGCTTTTTAAACAGGATTAGAGCAGGGTGACCACACATCTGTGTGCACAGAGCTCCCAACACAGGGCACCAAACTTCACACCCCAGGAAAAGAGTGAGAGCAAAATGCCATAAAAGAAAAGACCCTCTGCATTCCAGCCTCATCCCTAATTTATGGCTGAGGAGAGGGGGAAGGGAGCACAAGGATTGTATGCTCTAAAGTTACCATGACCAGTTTTACTATTGACTGCATTTCCCTCTCCTTCATTCACTTGCAGGAGTGATTCCTGCATTCATTCCAGCTCCCTGAAGTGACTAGGCAACAAACCCAAAGGCAGCTGGGAGAAGGCATTCCTCCTGTTCAATTTACTGCTCCAGACTTGTTCCAGAAGCCCTTTAAATAGATCCCTTCTCTACTAAAGAGGGCATTAAAAATATATTAATTCCTTAAAATATGGGGACAGGAAGAAATGCAGGTAGGAATAGAGAAGCCAGAGAGGGGTTATTGCCCTTGTGGCAAAAATCCTCCCTCTGTGCCAGATTCAGCTGGTTCCTTGCTCTCTCCCAAGCAGCAGCTCAGGAATTGAGCAGCACACAAAGCTGCCCTCCTTCCCAGGGAGGGGGTTTGTCTGGTGGCCAGCTCCTGCTCGTGCTGCTGGGGCAGACAGACACACAGACAGACACACAGACAGAGAGCTCAGCACAGGCACCAGCCTGGTTTGCAACCCTGGGAGCTCTGCACAGAGCAGGATTTACAGAGTGTGTGTTCCCCAGCCTGCACCTTCACTCCAAGTGAGTGAACCCACTTCAACAGCCCTGGGAGGCTGAAAATTAAAAACACAACCATGAGGAAATTGTGATTTTCCTGCTGCTGCTGAAAGTAATCAGAGTTTGGGGAAGATGCACTTCAGGCCTGAGACTCTGAGTCCTATTTATAACCCTACCCATGTGAGGCCTACACAAGATACCAGCGGCCAAACAGGGAATACACAGAATTTCACAGCAAAAATTACTCACCTAAGTAAAATAATCAAATATCAACCTTGTCAAGCAGGCCTAAAGCACCATAACTTCACTCTAATTTCCTGGACTCCTCTATATTCCCATTTCTTCTCTATTATTCACCCTTTCTTCTCCCTTTCCTTCTGCAACTTTGCCAGTCTTTGAGAAAAGACACACTAGGGAAGTTCTAATTCAACAATGAATTCACCTTTGGATTAGAAAGCCAGAATGATTTACCCATTATTATTACTACTACACATTTAATTTTTAACTTTTTATTTAGCTCCCTAAAATAAAAGTTTGATGCTGTTTGATTAAGCTTTTCCTGTTATTTCTGAAGTCACATGAGCACACCCCAAGCCTGCCCTGCTCACTGTGGGCTCAGGTGAGCAGGGCTCTACTCCTGCATGGCAAAGCTCAGAGTGCCACATCCCTCTTTGTGCTGTCAAACCCATGTAGCAGCAATGACAGCAAGAACACTCTGTTATCACCAGCCTTCAGAAGCAGGAGCTGGAATGAAGTCTTTTTTATTTTTTTTTTAATGGGAAGAGGAACTGGAAGCAAGGGAAAGAACCAGTACTCCCAAGACTCCAGAGGATTTGTGTGCATGAGGATGGCTCAGAACTTCCAGCTGCATTTGTAACACTTAGATATTCTAGAGATAATGCAACTTAATGCTCAAGTCCAAAACTATGTTAGTTTGGTGGTTTCTTAAATTCATGCAAATAACTTTTGTTAAGCCTCATGGCTTCCTAGAAAACAAAAAGCAAACTTCCATCCCCTCCCACAGCAGCAGCAGCACCAGCCCTAATCTTGCTGCCATTAGTTTTATGTAAGGCCTCTAAAGCTCCTAAATAGCTTTACTGGGCTCAGAGCAGAACAACTCCAAATCCACCTGCCCCTTGCACCAGAAGCTGCTGCTCCCTGCAAAGCCAGAGGGAGAGGATGGCACTGGAGCTGCAGACAACAGGATTACCACAGAAATGACTCAAAAGCTCCTGCAAGTTAGGAGTTCTCTAGGAACTAATACTAGCTCCCACAGAATCCTACAAGGATAGGAACAAATACAGATGAAGTGTTTCACAAGATATCAGAATCACCATCTGCTAATCTCTCATCTGGAACAGCTGCTTCTCATACATCAGAAATCTTTATGTGATCTCAAGTTAACTGTGGCATCAAAGTAACATCCTCATTTAAACAGAATTCATAGAAAGCACAATCCATGGTCAACATTACAATCCAGATTGGAAAGGGAGCAGTACACAGTGTTTTAATTCTTGTGTCTGGCAAACAACTCCTGTGCCTCACTTGGGCAACTGCTTCAACATTCAGGGCAAGTTTCCACCACCAAATTTACCATTGTTCTTCCCCACAGTCCATTGTGGAACCAAGGCAAGAGACCAACAAGGAATTGTGCACACCCAGCAAACCTCAGGAGGAGCAGAAATCACTGCAGGGAACATCTACAATCATCTTCAACAGACACTGCCACCACCTCACACTTCTGTGAGCAATGGCAACACGTGTCATTTCTGTTCAACCATTTGTATTTTGCTCAACTAACAGAGGTCACTGAGCTGAAGGCATCAGATGAGCAAATTTGCTGTGGGGGAAAGCAAGAACCACAGTCAGGAGCAGCCACATCTGCAGCCAGCACAGCTGGATTTGCAAAGGCACTGAGGCCACACCCAAAATGCCAATTAACTGCATTTGTGTGTGCAGCATCCAGCAGCTCCATCTACAAGAGGGCCAGAACCTGCCTTTGCTGGAACAGAAAGAAAAGTGGTTTAAAGCTCAGACCACTGGCTTCCTGTCTCCATCTATAGTAGGAAGCTGGAGTCTCCAGCATGCAGGACTCCAAGACACCTGTGGTGGCAGGGGAAACAGAGATGACAAACAGCACAAGCACTGATGTGTCCCTGCTTCCCACCACTGCACATGACAAACAATTCCCTGAAATCTGATTTCATGAAAAGAAAGCATTCACTGGAAAATAATACCATGAGCTTTGGGAAGGAACTTTTACTCCTTAAACTGATTTAAAACTGACCCACTGTGCAATGCCTGTACCATGGTCACTGTAAGCACTGGGCTGCAGGTTTTATTTCTGCTCACCCAATCTGCCACTGCACTCTGTAACTCCATTCACACCAATTTCACTGCAAACACACAGAAGAAAGAAACCCTGTGGGGTTAGGAACCCTGTTTGCAGGAAACAGTCCTAAACTTGAAATTATTTCATCTGATGAGAGATATGAATAGTTTTGGGGCTTTTAATCCCAAAAAAAAGTTTTTATTAGTGTTTCAAAAACTACCGTGAAAAATCCTCTCCTGTTGAACTCTCAACAACAGCAGACAGAAGAATGTTCTCTCTATAAACAAATGCAGAGCTGTTTGGGTTCTGGACAGAAACCATTAACCCTCATAACGCTGATTAATTACTTTCTATTTTTAAACTTTAAAAATATGACTGCAGCACCCTTCGAACACATGCACAGGAGATCAAGAGGCAAACTGCCTCCTTCCACCAAGCAATAAGAGTTATCAATGAATGAATTTAGTTCCAAAGATGCTGCAAAGCAGAGTTCCCAGCACTTGCCTTGCCCCTGGGCTGGACATGATCCAGCTGGGAGAACAGAGGAAGGCACAAGCAGCCTGATCACATGCAGAGAAGCAGGAAAATAAATACATTTACAACAGACCAGACAAATAAACCCCCAAAAAGCTCCTGCTGACTGTGCTGCCCACACCCAGGCACTGCATATGTAACAGGTAAAGGATAACATGGCTGCAGCAGCAGTTGATGTGACAAATGCAACACCACAAACAGGATTTCTCTGGGAGCTGCCTCCACCCCTGAGAGTGTATTTTACAAACACCCAAGGTGATCTGATCTACCTTACAGCCCTTCCCATCCTGGAACTGAGGGGGGTGTCTGATTGCTGCTGTCCCAGCTCTCCATGTGAACACTGCTGCCAAGTGAGGACCTCACCAGCTCAAGGCAGAGCCCTTTTTCAACTCAACACGAGCCACATCAGCCTGAAAATACTCCAAACTCCATAATAAGGGATTATTCAATACCTGACAACAATTCCCTGGAGGCTCTAAAGGCACCCTCTGCCTGGAAACCACAGACAGCAGTTCCAGCACTCTGTGAAACACAGCTCAACCTCAAGATGAGCTGAGGCACCACTCCACGATTTCACTTTATCCTAAGAGTTTCTACTCTTTGCAAGAGGCCTCCAGTTTTCATTTGAGGAATAAATGTGATTAGGAAAACAACAACTAAGCCAATTCCCCATTTTAAACCTTCATTAGTTGTAGAGCTCTTCCCCCAATGAATATCCTAAATAACATATTCAAACAGGGGATCCCACCTTACATGATTAGCTCTGCAAACATATTTAGGAAGATAACAGAGATACACACAGGGAGCACTTTGCTGGGGCCAAGGAGCAAGTGATGAACATTTCGTTCACATCTCTTATAACCCATGCTTCCCAAACTCAAATATTCCCTCAAATATGACAGGAAGTGCCTATTTGCTTTTCCTATTCAGACTAATCCAGGTCTATTGTTGGCTGAAACAAAGGTCTTCCAACCTGCATCAGCCGTTCCCAGGACATTTGACACCAGTTTATTAATATCATAAACAGCAGAGGCCGTGGCAGAAATCCAGCCCCACTCCTGGTGCCAGCTGAAGTCACCTCAAAAGGGATGAGTGTCTCAGTTTGTGGAATTACAGCATTGACCCAGGACCAGGAATGAGCACTTGAAGGTCACAGGGTCTCCTTGAGCCTTTCCTTTACAGCTACTCCAATATTACAGAATAATAATTATTTTTTTTAAAGGGCTCAATCTGTCCACAAGCTTTTTTTCCTTTCAAGTAGAATTGTTCTGCTCTTAAACAAAAAGTAATCAAGAGTAAATCCAGAGTTTCAGCATTTTTAAATGCCAGGCACCTGTTTGATGGAAACCATGGGGCTCAGTTTCCTAACATCACAAAATTCAGCTGCTGAGAGCTTCCAGCTCCTGAAGCTTAAATCTATTTTCAGGCAGGGAAGAGGAAAAGAAGAGTGGGCCTCCCACTGAGGATGTGTCACACTCAGTGTTGCATCAATCCTCTTTCAATTACAGTGAGAACTCCTCTTCACTCACAGTCTAGGATTACCAAAAAAAGCCTGGGAACAGCAGTTTTCCAGAGGTTGGATAACACCACAGTCAGAGGCTATGCACTCCCAGCATTCCATGAGAAAGGATGAGTTTGATGGGAAATTAAAAAAAAAAAATCCTACCTAAGCAACATTCGTGTTAAAAACCTAAATTCATTATAATTCTTAATTTACTTTGTTTCAAAACATTATCATAAAAATCCAGGTGACAACCTGGTACCTGGCCTGGGCTTGCTGGTCCCTGCTGCCATCACATCACATCAAGTACATTTAACCTGGAGAAATTCTGTCCCTGCCCTGATGCAAAGCAGCCCAGAACCTCAAACTTCCATCAAGCCACAGAATTCCAGGAACAAACAAAGTTTTTAACAGCCCACAAATCATAGAACCAAACCTTCCTTAAATGCACTGAAAAAACCAGCACACACATGTTCTTTGGTGCTGCAGCAATAAACTCTACCTGAAAGCAAATTTCTTCTATCCCCAAGTGAAATATTTGCTGAAAGGTAAGAACATGGAATCCATGGTTTGTTTGGAAGGGACTGGCAGTGTCAGGGTACTCTGCTTCTACAGTTCTGAACACAGATAAAACATTAATTATTACAGTAACATAGAGATAATTTGGGTGAATTACACAAGAGCTTCTTGCCTTAGAACTTTCCTGTTTCAACCATTACAAAGAACTACACTAAGTGCTGCACACAATTGACCAGTTCTGGCTCTTTTAGAAATACTCTCAGCCACCAAAACCTGCACTGATTTCTGAGACAAAGATGACAGAATGGTTGAGGTCTATTTGTATTGTGTAGAATTTAGTTTGGGAGTTACTCATCATTTCTGTCCTTTGTGCAACTGCACACAGATGATACATATCTAATTATAGGGGAACAAAATTAACTACAGCAGGAACCAACTCCATGCCCACAATTGCTTCATCTGAGATCCCCTCAGGTGCCTGAATGTTCTGTCACCATCACTCACAAAACTGGGACTTGTTGAGCAATAGGAGGAGAATTGAGACAAAAAATCACTTATAAATAACAGATTTGATTATTTCTCCTCTAACACAGCATTTGCCATTTTAATGCTCTGGTACATGACTTGTTCCAACATCTTTTCTGCCTGCAGAGCTTTAACTTCCAGCCTATCATTAATAAAGCTGCAGCAAAACTGCATATCTAATTTCCAAGAGGGCAACAACTCAATTTTACCACTGCTGAAGTCAAAAATTCATGTTTCCTGATTTTCCAGAATAAACTACATGCTGAAACAAAGAAATCAAATGTCTATTTCTGACATTTGTGAGCTGTAGAAAACATCCTTGCTGACCTGGAGATGAAGTGCATCCTAGGAATCTATAAAAGATTCAGGAGACCCCAAAATCCATCTCATGCCACCACCCCCTGGAAAACCTTAGCACAGAGCTAAGTCACAGCTCATCCTCTCAAGGCTCCTCAGGGTTTATCCATAATGCTCCATAATTCTCCTAAGACACGAAACACAAGTTATACAGAGTATAAGGATTCCCCAAAATGCATTAAAAGTATTTGAGTGAGTCTTACTGAAGCTTTATTTCTTCTCTGTGATAAATATGCTGGCAATGGATCTGTTTGGAACCCCAGGCTAATCACCCCTTGGGAGCAGGAGTGCAGAGCTGCTTTATTTATACCTCCAGTTTCTTACAGAGCTGCTCTCAATGTGCCTACCAGGAATGAAAAAGAATGTTCATGACATATAAAAAAAATGTGAACCAGCTCAGAAATACCACCTAGGCCTTCCAACAGAAAGGGTGCAGCAGTTAAAGCTGCTCTTCCTACCAAGAAGGATGGAAAGGGACTGTTTACAAGGGCTTGGAGAACACAAGAGGGAATGGGGTCAAACTGAGATAGTAGGTCACAAAAGTATTTATTCACCTCTTTTCTAATTCTCAGAAAGTTTATAAGTTTCTCCTCAGAACTACAAATTACTCAAGGCAGCTTACACCAATTACAACTGAATATTCTATATATTACTGTATTACTTATTCAAGTGGATGTTTACCTACACAGCCCTGGAAAATAGAGCCCATTTCCTTGTGCAGATATCAATTCACATAACAAACACCCAATCAGTATAAATTTTGGGTGTCTGTTCATGGAAGGAATAAATAACTTTAATTTCAAGTTGCATTTATCTGAACCCTAATCTAATGCTGAGTCATTATCTAATAGCTTTTATATCAAAAAATCCAGAAAGAAAATCTACTTGCTTCCTGCTTATACTTTTTTTTTATTATTCTTTTTTTTCCCTATGCTTAAGACAGGTGATCCTTGTTCTTGGATCCAATTTGATTGCTAATTATTTACTTTTTAATTCCTGCTGACAGCCCCCACATAACCCTATAGAAAATTTCCCCACAATATCCACCCTGAAGTACACACTAATAACAGGCTAAGCAGTCCCTCAGCAGACCTTACTTCAGATCTTTTCAGGGTTTGTTTGTGTTCCCAAGTAGTACAGAGCTATTTATGGAAAAATCTCTGCTGGAATCACAGCCAGAATTTCAATAGGCTGCACAGCACAGTGCAGCCAGGGGTTGCTGTTCTGTTTGCAAATAACAATATATTTGGAAATAACATACTGGGCCATTGTTCTGCACAGAGAGAAAAGAAACCTTCAGGCAATGCCTCTCTTGTCACTGAGAGAGCTCCAGAGTTCTGCAATAGCTTCATTTTCTCTTTTTGCTGAAGACAATCCAAAACACACAGTGCAGGTTCAAATTCACTAATAGTATTATTACAGAAAAAATATAACAATTTGGCAATACCTGTCAGAATTAGAACTCTGATCTGGTGTGCATTCCTGTTGCAGGTATAAAAAAATACTCCTCAAAACTACCCTGCTGTTTCAGACTCTAACACATCCTTTGACCAAAGGATTTATTTCAGGTGCAAAGCTCAGGCCCTGAATGTTGGTGTGTAGAGTGCAGGAGGCTGTGGTGGCTCAGCCAGTGCATGAAGTGCCTCCTGCTAGTGCCCATGAGCTCAGAGCTGCTCCTGCTGCAGAGGCAGGAGAAGGGCACAGGGAGGGAGGGCTGAGCTGCAGCTCAGGCAGCCTGAAGGTCACAAACACAACTGAAGTGTCCAGCAGAGATAAACACACAGCTCTGAGTGACTGGAGAACCCAAATTCCTGAGCACTCACCTCTCAGTTCCTTTAATGCATCCCAGTGGCACTTGGCACCCCACAGAACAATCTCTGCCCAGTTGCCTTTTCTCCCCACCCCCCTGCAAGTGTTTTCCTGTGTTTCTATTCTGGCCCAAGCATACATGCCTCAGCTTCTTAAAAAAATCATTATTAAACAGAAACCAAGGCTAATTTCTGGCCTGGACTTTGAGATTCCTAACACATGGAATCTTGACAACTCCAAGGCATATTTATAACTCCTTAAAATTATATATAGTCTACTAATCTGAGCAAAATACCAACATTTATTTTTAAGTGTTTGTTTCAAATATATCTGTTTCTAGATCAGGACCTTTTCTATTGGTTTTGGAAGAGTTGCATAACAATATATAGATATCCTAATTTGTTTATACATATGTTCTATATATAAAATAGAGAGTATTTCAGTAGTGTTACTGTCCTGTAAGGATATGTCAAAGATCATTACAAAAAAAACTATCAAAGGCTTTGGAACTTCATTTTAGGGAAAATAAAGCAGAGAAGAGTTAAAATTACTCCAAAAAACAACTGCAGATAATTACTTGCAGTTATCTCCATTTCTAGTCTTCCATCAGTCTCCCCACCATCCCCTGGGATAATGACATTTAAATTTAAGCTTTTTAGTTGGCAAAAAGTAAAAGAGGAATAAGAGCTCTGTAAGAAAATGGACCAAAGACAAAAAGTGAACTGGAAGGTGCCAAACAACATCCAGCTGAATGCAAAATAAAACCCTTGGAAAAAGAATTTCAGTGTATACACAAACACAAGTTTATGGACACACAGAAAAGCTTCTCCTGACAGCTCCTCCAGGAGGACAGTGAGCAGGATAGAACCCCACCCTGGCATTTTTCTGACCCAGGCTGCTCCTGGCAGCAGCAGAGGCCTGGCCTGCTGGCACAGCTTTGTGCCAATTCACAGCCACACAGTGATCAGCACCCAGCTTGGTGCTCCCAGCCTTGGGATGAGCTTCCCCAGGTCACACCAAGCTCCAGGGAGCCAAAAGCTCATGTGCAAAATATCCAAGTGATTTTGTTTTGTTTTGTTTCAAATCTCTGCCTTCCTCCTGCCCTTTCCTCTGAGGCATCTCATTACTGAGAGCCACAAACGAGCTGGGTTCAGCACAGCACGTGTCCTGCTGCAGGAACACAGCCCTGCTGCCAGCTCCTGCTGCTTCCCACAGCAGCTTACCACTTCCAGAAGGCTCTGCAATCAAATGAAAGGTCCTGCATTCTTCTTTAACACACAAACAAACAAAAAAAAAAAACTAAAAAAACAAGTATAAGATTTAGCTTAAAATAAGCAAAACTAAATCAAACCAATGGCATGAAGCTGTGAGAAGAACTGACTGAGAAAAGGCAGAAGGATTAGACAAAGTTTTAAACTTCCAGGCAAACAGTCATTCCTGCAGTTCCACATTCCAGTAAAACAGCTTATGAATGTTTCACTATTACCTCCATAAACAGGGACATTTTGAACACTACAGGCTGCAACTTCACTGCTGCTTGTTCAGATTGATCTGTGAGAAGAAATGCCCTCAAACAAGAATCTCAGTGCACTGAAAGCAGAGTTTCCATGTGAAAGACAGACCAGGAACCAGAAGGTACCAACTGTAAACATGAGAATTCTGAATTGCTCCCAATTCCAGTTTCCCATGTTGTCTAGAACCATAATCAGCTCTCCAAGAGAAGCAATCCATCCTTTCACCTCTCCTCCTATTCCCATAGAACCACCACCTATCCCACCACAAACATCTGCTAGGAGCTGGACAAATCAAGTCTGGAGAAGTTGATGTGGAATAAAATTAATCCAAAAGGAGCCCAAGCCATGTAATTTTCATTTGGGTTGGTTTCCCCAGGATTACCTGGCTCAGTGACTGGCACAGCTCCAGGAAGGATCATTTCTCCCAGGAGCAGCCAATAACCCACAGGCAGGATGGGGTGAAATCTGAATTCTATTTCCTCTTCCCACTGCAAGGTCACACAAACAATCCAAACTGGGCAATTACTAAAAAATAATCCAAGTTTTTCTTTATTATCTCCAATATTCCTATATATTATTCCTTATACAATGTACCAAGAGCAGTACCAGGCAAGTCAGGGGTTTGTTATGCAATTCCACTGGAAAATAGCCCAGGAATTCTCCAACAAGTGCCATTATATTTTTATGAAAGCCAAAGCTCTATTTCAGTATGTAGTTCTTGTGCACTGGACCAATTCACTTCCAAGTTATTTGGAAATAAAGCAAGACATTCAGATTACACTTAGAAGCACAAACATAGCTCATGACTTATCAAATCATCATTGAACAGCAGCACAAAGGCCAGCTAAAATCACTGCTTTTAAGGATCAAAGAATGGCCACTGAAATACTATTTATAGTCATTGTAAAAAAAGGGAAAATACAGTTACTGGCATTCAACAAACAAGAATATATCAGAAATTACACTGTATTTTAAATAAGGAACTATAATATGAGGTCTCAATTACCTTAACTGTTCCTGAATATATGCAATTATCCTTTCCCAGGTTCTCAAAACCAGAGTGCCACACAACTCTGTGTGTTTGGAGCTCACATTATTCCCAGAGCATTAATTTAAAAACTGCAATTATAAATGTAAGGGGAAACATTTCCACATAAAATGCCTTCTATATATTTGGGGGGGAAAAAAAAATTAATCAATCTTTCTTACAATACAGCTCTTTCAAACCCTCTTTTTCCTGACCCTAAAATTTTCTTCCAGAATTAGATGCAAGAGGAATTTGCCTCAGGGGCTTCACATGTGACCTAAATATGCTGGTTCTCTTCATGGTGCTATCACTTGTGGATCACTGAGAGGAAAATCCATTTTGATAAAGAATGGCTGCCCAAATTAATAGCTTCTCCTCCAGTGCCTAACAAAAGAGTGATAACTTAGGAGAGGAAAGGAGAAGCTTCCAGCCACTTCTGTTTCTCTCACTGAATTACAGTCATGCAGAGAAGGCTCAAATAATTGTTTTCAGTAATATCAGCTCACAGTAGCAGAACCTGATGGTGGTGCTTAATTCCAAGGGAAAATGAACAATCCCAACCTTGCAGTCTCTGAAGAGCCAGGCAAGAGCAGCCTGATGGAGAAGACTGAGCTGTGTCCCACAGCAGCCCTGCTGGGGAGCCAGATCAGCAGCACTGTGCAAATAAGGAAATCCTGATCCATAAAATTATTAATGTTCACACACTTCACCTCTTAAGACCCCTTTTTATGGTTTCCCCATTTTCAAAAGCATGGAAGGAGGGAATGTCCCATCTATTTCCAGTTTACTGGCACACTGACCTCCCAAAAGCAGCATTTAGCTGGTGCATGTTGCAAGAGCTTAACTGAGCTGTGGTAATATAACAAAGCTGTAATTACACATGTTCCACTCAAGTTTAAAGCCTAGAAAACTGTCCTGGCATTGTTATTTTGACTGTAAGATCTACCACTGCTTCTGGAAAGGGATTACTCCAAATTGGTTTGGATCAATAAATGCTTCCTGTATTTATCTGCTTTCATTTTCATTGGAACAGGGTAACTGTGGCCTCTGTTCACATTCACAACCTAAACATCAACCTAAGCCAAGACTTTTTACTCTTTTTAATCATTTCCTTGAAAGAGCAAACCTCAGTTTCACATGATTACTGAACACTGACTTGTTCTGCTAAACTTTTCACTCCACACTAAAAATACTGTAGACACAATTATGGTGCTGCACACTACAGAGCATTGAAAACAGGGAAAAAGGCCTGAAAAACACCCTTAAGGCAGATACTGAAACACCTTATATAATGACATTATTGTGGGAACACAGAGTTTCCTGCAGATGAAAGGACAAACTGCAGCCTTAACTGGGTACCATCAGTAATCAGTTTTTGCTCAAGAGGCACACACAGAGCAGATTTAATTAACACTGTAACAGCAGCAAAACAAAGGCAGGCTAATTCCACAGCATTTAGTGCCAGCCAATACATTGGTTTGGGTGAAGATGAAACCCCAAAGAAGGGATCCATTTTTCAAATCATATTAAGACTGATAAGACACGATAAAGGAGATTATCATTTGTCAGATTATCTTTAAGTGCTTTACAGTAAAGCAAGCAGTAATAACCCACCTCCCATTCAAGTAGTATTATTTCCTACAACAACTTCAAAGAAACTGAACTGCACTGATATTAACAAGTTTGTCTTACTAACAGAGCTCCAAACAACACTGAACAAATCCCATTTCCACAGACTGCTTGTGTGCACACAGCAGACAACCCACTCCATGTGTACTATAAAAATTCCATCACAAAGTAATTCTGATACTCTAACAGTGATTTTATTGCTGGCCTGCAGATAGCACATGTTCAAAGTATGGATCTTGAACAGCAAAGGTTTAAAGTCCTTTTCAGCAGCTGATTTTACCCTTCATAGTAGCACAGCACTCAGAGATCAATTAGAGTCTTGCACTGCCTGTACATAAAGTCCTACAGAGACCAATCCTCTTCCAGAGTTCCTCCTGTTCCTCTGAGCCACTTGATCACTCTGCACACTCTGCTGGCATAAGCACATGCAGAACTCTGACAATCACATCAGGCTTCAATTCAGCCGAAAAATAATCCAGGGAAAAAACAGGATTTTACCAATTTTCAGCTGGATCAGCTCCCCCACCAAGCTCCCAGTGCACTTAGGTGAACAGCCATGCCAGCAGAGAGGGAAGGAGTGCCTCTTTAAGCAGAAATGCTGCCAAACATGCAGCTGTGGCCTAAATAGGCAAGTCAGGGAGAACAGAAAGAAGGGGAGGAGGGGGAAGCAGACAGCACAGCTTGGAACACCCAGCTTTTAACTCTTCCTTCAGCTCTGCATCCACTGAGAGCTTCACTCTTCATTGCAGCTCCTCCAAAATACATTCTGTGAAGCTACAGCTCCCACAGAACCCCATTCCTACAGCACTTAGGCAGCACCTTTGAAATGAAAAGCTAGAAAGTTTCACCAAGCTGATGCAGAGCTGTAACCCATCAGGACTGCTGCTGATAGCCTGGCTTGCACTCGATGGCTTGATCACTTCAGCAGTGCATTTCCAACACATTTTTATACTCATTTTTAATTTAAGACAGCTATTCCAAGAACAGCAAAGCCTCAGAGAAGGGACAGAAAAATCCCTGAGTGACAAGCTGAAGTGCCCCAGCTTCCAAAGCCATGCAAGAAGAGAGCTGAATTACTGCTGGGGAGCTGAACAGCCACTGCCTATTGATGTGGCTGCTAAATGCTCTTTGTGCTGGGGGACTGCACACTTTCAATGCACACTCTAGTCCATCCAGAGCAGCAGTTCCTAGAACACAGTAGCCTATTTCTCCCTCCAGATACAGACAGTCATTCTCTGAACAGCTGAAGAGCTCAAACACAGAAACACACTCAGGAATACAGAACAGGACTATTACCTTGGGTCTTTCTTCTCCCCCATCTACAGCATATTTCAAACTACCTCTTACAAACAAACCCATTACTAGGCCTTGCTCCTTGTGAATGATGTTACCTCATAAGCACAGAGAACCACAGCCCTCAAAAGCCCAAATTAGCATCCCTCCCACAACTATATCCCAATCTTTCCTCAGCAGTATTATTGCAACCTCACTGTCACTCTTTTTCTCTGAGAGTTTTTTCTCCTCTCCAATTCCAGCAATCCTCATTTAAAAAAAAAAATAAAAAATAAAGCCCAGATTGTGGGAAACTACATTTTTATAGCCATCCTTATTCCTGCCTTCACTTCTCTCTGCTCAGAAATAACACTTTTCATGCATTCAAGACAAACTACCATTGCTGAAGCAACATCAGTCCCCATTCCCCACTGCTGCTCTGCAATTCTGAAACCTGTCAAAAATAATTATCAAACTACACTTGACAGACATAAAACACCTAGAACCAAGCACAGAAAGCATTCCTGAACAAGGGAAATGTCCAATTTTATTTCAATCTTTTACCACACACAAGCTGGGGACAATTTTATAATTTTATCATTTTTCAGCCTAAAACACACACAGCCATGTTTAGCTCTAAGAGGAGACACAAAGCAAATCACAGATAATTAACAAAGCATTACAGAATGGTTAAGCATAAATAAAGTCAGTAATTAGCACCCACAGCAGATAGTCAGGTGCTTCTTTCAGAGTCAATTTGGGCATGAAACAGTTAAAACAAGATGAGCAGTAATCACTCAGGGTTAAAGCTGAGGACTTAAGTTCCTGGCTCCCAGCCTTGGACCTGGACTATCAGACTTTTACCTATCTCTGAATTATACCTGAAAGAACATTGAGATAGAGCTGCTTGACTCTTCTCCTGTTGAGCAATTAAAACACATTTGACTTAATTTGTTCTGAAGTACAAACTCACCCCATTAAGCAAGTGTGTAGTTTTCAGAGGCACTTTAAACTCACAGTTCTCAGTTGCTACAATGCCACATTCTGAAGAACAGCAAAAGAGTAAAACCAACAAAACTGCTGCTGAAAATCTTTGTAATCCTTTTCTATAATCATTCCCATAAAGGAAACTTCCACTAAAAAAACACTGGAGTGTTTCTGGACAATTAAGTCTCACTTGCACTGAAACTGTGATGGCACAAAAGAAAGAAATCTGTGCATTACAGACACTTCTGATAACCTGATCACTGAATTATCACAAACAAGCACTCTGTGTTTTTCACCCTCTCCACTGCACACTGAGCACAGATGTGTTGTAGGACTGGGCTCCAGCAAGATGAACATGAAACTAAGAAGGGAGGAAGCACAAACTACAACACCTTTGCCCTCATACAATGGACAGCTGGATCACTGGAAGGCAAACTTCTGCCATCAATTGAAAGGAAGAACCCAATTATAATGAAGCTGACAATGAAATTTCAATTTATAACCTGATTTCTGTGCTTAACTGTGATCTGACACAGCCAGGCCACAGCTTACAAGCAAGGACAAATTCCACACATGCCAAGGGAAGAGAGGCCACTTCTGCTCCTCATGTCCTCATTCTCAGCAGAAAAGCTTTGCCACAGCAGTGACCCAGACACAGGTTCAGTGCCATCCTTCCCCAGGCTTTAGTGACCATTTCCCCTCCTCCTCCTAAGGTGTCACACCCATCCATCACAGAGCTTGGAAAGCCAGAAAGTTAAAAACTGTCTCAGAGTTCATGTTTCAGCCACCAAAGCCACCAAATATTGACTTTGTACAAACCAGCCAGCCTAGTCCATGTATATGAAGAATTATAGGTTAACCAAGTGATGGGAAGACTGGAGGTCAGGTCTGACCTTAAATATTCTGCAAGCTACACCAGCATTCTTGACAGGCTTTTAGAAGTTGCTACAACTGTTACTGTTCAAAATGTTATTCTCCATTGTGCTGTTTTATAGACAAAAACCACTGCAGGGAGACAGAGTTACAAACAGTGGTTTGTATCCCACTGATTAATGCAATTAAATGATGCAGTTTTCTGGTTATCACTGCTTAAGCTTAGCTCAATTCAGCTTTCCAATGTAAATATTGCAACACTGAGTTAGCAACAGGAGGAGAACAGAAAGTGAAACTCCCAATTTTTTCATGTTTATTTTCTTCAATTTGTTTTTAATGAAGTTTCAGTATTCCACAACAAACAGCTATCTAGATTTGAGCTCAGCAGCCATTCACAAATCAGATCTCCCCAGCCTTGTACTCCTGTACACAAATGGGTACAGTGCTCACCACAGGCATGACTGGAGCCCAGACCTGTTACCACAGTGGTTAAAGAGTCATTAAAGCTTCAGACAGTGAGATTTCCTGAAGCTTTCACCATGGGCCTGTCCCAAGAAAGCAGATGGAAAGGAAGGGAATAAAAACTGTCCTCAGACTGCACTTGGAGAATTGTCCTTGGGAATTCCAAAAGGCCAGAAGCTGCTGCTCCAGTTGGTGCAAGAACCACACAAGGCTCCATGTCACTGAAGCGAACCTTAAAGCCAGAAATATTGCTAGGAAATGGAAAAATGCAACCACCCTGATATGTAACACTTCAACAGAATTACAGGGAGACACTGTGATGTAGAACAAGAAATCAATATCAACAACTGCCTTCACCAACTCCCAGTATGGATTGTGGGAGCCAAATGCACGGGAACAGGAGAGAATTTCAGCTCACCACACTAATTACAGCCAAGTGTAACATCAATAACACTCGGGATCTCTCCCCAGGCAGCTCCACCACACCTTGCAGTACAATACACTTTGTATCCCAAGACTTATCCTAAGTCAGGTATAGCTGGCAAGGAAACAAAATTTCACTCTCTGGGTCACAGAATCAGAAGGCTACACTGTCCGTAAAACAAAACATGGACATTCTTACAATGTTTTGGAAACCAAGTTGCCAGGCTAGCTGAAACTGAACCAGTTGATTCCCTCAAGGCTCCCTGAGCTCCACCCCAGGACTCCAGCAGAGCTCAGGGCAGCTCCCAGCCCGGCAAGGCCCCTTTGGTAACACCCAGTGCAACACTTGACACAGCTCAGCCTGTCCTTCCTTCCTCTTTCCTCACATAAAGGCTACTTTTCCATACCTAGATATAAGTTCATTACTACTAGAAGCAGATCAATGCCTATTTTAATGAAGAATTATATGCAAGCACCACAACTTCTTCAATACTTGCACTTAATTAAGAATTTAAATTTTATAGGTAAAAAAACCCTAACATTACATAAATAATTATTCCACATTTAAAAGCTTTAAAATCTACTTCCTGAAGAATTTAAAATTGAAATTGTTACAGTTTTTTCATTTCCAGCTTGCAAACAACAGAAGCCTCTGTGCATTATCTGCCACATGCTGCAGCTAATAAACAAAAACAACTCAGTTATGTTTATACCCAGCTTTTCTTTTGGCCTTTGGAAGCTAATCTGACCCACGTGTCAAGCAGGGAAATAATGGAAACTGTAGTTACTGCTTTTCTAAATATAACATAAACCTCACTTGTATGTCAGAGCATTCAAGATATGCAAAAAAAGAAAAAAAAAACTCAGGAATTACATAAGTGACAAGGCCAACTGCTTGCAAAAGAAAACTTTTAACTCAGGATTTTACAGGGTGCTTTGTGCACACAGGACTTTATGGCCAAAGAAATTCACAAGTCAGAGGAGCTTTCCCCAAGAATAATCCCAGAAGAGATTCTGCTCTCCAACCATTCCTCCAATGAGCCCAAACCCAAGGAAGAGAAAAAACCCAGTGCAGTTTTTGCAGTGAAATTCAGAGGCAGCCATCTTAGTGTAACATGACACTTGTCACTGCCAGCTTGGAAAAGTTTTAGACAATTTCCAGTATTATTTCAAACCCAAACCTGCTCTTTACATACTAAGTAGGCACGCACAAATATTCAGATTTCTTTCTCCTTTTGTTAGTAGGAGCTGGAAAGATTGGGATAATTACTTTATCTAGTACTTAGATCTTCAAAGAGTATGAATATTAATTCTCACAACACCTCCTTGTGGAATGCAAGTATCACATCCCCCATTTTGCAGATTAAGAAAAAACACAAATCAAAAGCTAAAAAAAAAAAAAAAAAAAAAATCAGAAAAATCTTCACAATCTAAGAAAAGAATTCCAGCAAAAATAAGTTAAGAACCTGAACTTTTTTACAAGTGCTGAATGATCCTTTCAAACCACAGCTGAAACCTGAATCTGGATATGGGAATGCACAAGAAATGTCCATTTGCACAGCAGCACTGGGATACTTCCCTGACTGCATCCACATCTCCCTACCTAAGGAATGGTTAAAAAGTCAGAAAACAGCAAAAAATACACTCTTACCTTCTGCTACATCATCATCTACAGCGCCTTTCACCTGAGAAAAACACCACTGAATGTCATTTCCTCCTCCAGCTCCTAAAAAATGAAAACAATTCAATAAGAAGGAGCCCCCCCAGAGCAGCAGGGCAAGCACACAATGGTTGAGTTGCACATTTCAGAGCCCGTGTCCGCCCACTTCCTCAGCAGCACCGAGGCACAATCACACACCACCCTCCCCACCTTTTTCCTCTGGATATTGTTTTTGTCAGCCTTCAATGCAGGGTTTGTCAAAAACAGGGAAGCACAAGCAGGGTGAAAGCTGGACTTGGTAAAAGCACCATTAACTACCAATTTAAAATTCAAGTGCACGTTTCACACGAAGCTTTTTCCTACTCGAGCAGCCAGAACCCCCTAAAAAAACACACAAACAACTTAAATATAAACTATCAGAGCTGTGCATTTTTAGAAATTTTCAATCTCACACCTAACACAAACCAAGCACACAATTCATTTCCTCCTTTCACAAACCCACTGTGCCGACCCTAAGCACTCAAGGCTAAAGAAAAAGAATTTTACCACAATTTTAGAGTCTCTTCGCAGAAGTAATGAAAGCAATTATCAGCCTAAAAAAAACCCAAAAAAAAAAAGCAGCAAATCCGAGCAGAAAAGCAAACAAGCAATGGGAGGGGAACAAGTTCTACTACCATAGAAAACGGATCGGAGAGAAAACTTCAGGAACATTACTGCCTCGGTGGAAGGCAGTGATTCATTTAAACCCTGCCACCAAAACACACACCAAAAATCACCACCCATTTCTTTTGCATTTCACCCTGAGCAAATCACTGCAGGGCTGAGGACATACAGGAAGAGACAGAAATGGGCTTGCCTCGGTTGGTTGGTTGTTTTTTTTTTTTTTTTTCTCCCGTCTCTTTTTTTTTTTTTCCTCCCAAAAGCCACTGTCAAAATGGAACTTTTCCTGCACACAACTCAAACCGGCCGAGCAACAGATGGCATTTACACATTAATCCCGAGCTCTGGTAGGGCTTTGGGGATAACAAAGAATACAGGAGGAGACTCTTCCCAAGTTCAGGAGGGCAAAAAAAAAAACTCAGAGAAGGAAATCAGAAGCCTGAAAATAATCTTTCCAGAAAAGATGAAGCGCCTCAGAATGAGAAGTCCTGGAATAGAGAACAATTTCCATTTTTCACTTGCTTTAAATTCTCCCCTGAAGGATTACAGACATCCAAGCTGCATAACCTGAGAAGGTGAAGGCAAAACACCCATCTATGCACGAGATGGCAAAATTCCCAAAAAATCCTACAACCCATTTCCTTTCCTCTCTTCAACTTCTTCATTTGTCATTTAGCAGCTAGCACTATAGAAGCACTTAAAGGGAACAGCTTGGAGAAAATCACTGCTCCTGCTACTTGGAGCTGAACTCCTCTTTTCCACACAATTCACTGGAACCAAGTTGGCACTTTTCCCCCCCCACGACTAAAACGGCGAGGGGAGGGAGGAGCATGTGCATATGGTGTAGGGGGGGAAAGGCAAAGCACAAGCCTCACAAAGCCTCCCATGCCTCGCTCCTCCACATGCAGAGCACTGAAAAGACAATTCATGTGCAGAGGAGGGGGATGAATAAATTTCCAAATGAAGAAATCGCAAGGAAAAAGTAAGAGGGAAGAGATCCGTTCTGCACACACACTGCCGAGCCCACCAGCAGCGCTTTGGGATACAAAATGGGGAGCAAGCAGTGGAAGGAATGGGAAAGAAAACACAGCGAGACCTGTGCTGTTTAATTACGCCCTGTGCCAAATTTTCCTGGCGTTTGCAGATGCTCAGAGGCTGCTCCCTACAGAAGGGTGCGACTGCAATCTGGACACCGCCTGCACCTGGAAGCTCTCCATGCACGGCAGCGCTTCTGAGAAATAACCACAAGCACCGACCCCAAAGCCTCAAGGGGGAAAGTCCTCACCAGAGCGTGTAGTGACAGGACAAGGGGGAACGCATCCAAACTGAGCGGGGAGGCTGAGCTGGGATATCGGGAAGGAATTCTGCCCTGGGAGGTGGGGAGGCCCTGGCACAGGTTGCCCACAGGGTCCCTGCAAGTGCCCAAGGCCAGGCTGGAGCACTGGGACAGGGGAAGGTGTCCCTGCCCATGGCAGGGCTGGGAATGGATCGGTTTGAAGGTCCCTTCCCACCCAAATCATTCCATGATCCTCGAAAAGGCAGCAGACCCACCCTGCCTGCAAGCTCCTCAACTCCAAAACACACCACTTCCCCCTCCACCTTGCTTCTTCCATGCTTTTTTTTTTTTTTCCCCCCCGAGAACGGAGGGAAGGAAGGGTGGGTGGAAGCAAAGCACGAATTCCCACAGGGGAGGATTAAAAAAAAAAAAAAAAAAAAACAACCCACCCCACAACCAGAAAGGCGCAAGCGAGCCGGAATAGGAGAGGCGGCCGGGAGGCAGCGGGGAAGAGCCCCCGAGCCACGCCGGGGCAGGGGGGGCAGGCTGCCCTTACCTGCCATATTGTGCTGGCGATAGCGGCCGCGGCGGGTCGGGCGGAGCGGGCGGCGCGGGCGGGGCGGGCGGCGCGGGGCGGGCGGCGGCGGCGGGCGGCGATGGCGGCGGATGGAGGCGGCGGCGGCGCGGCCGCGGCGGGGCTGGGGCGGCCCCGCTCCGGCCCCCCCGGCGGTGAGCGTCCAAAATGGCGCCGGCAGAGCTGGGGGTGACGTCAGCGCGGGGCGGGAACCTGCCGCCCTCAGGAGGGAGGGCGGCGCCGCCATGTCCCTGCCCAGCGCCTGTCCGCCCTCATGGCGGGGGTGCTGCCCCTCGGCTCGGCGTCCATCGGCCGCCCTCAGCCCAGCCCGTGTCTGCCCTCATGGCAGGGTGCTGCCCCTCAGCCCAGCCCGTGTCCGCTCCCATGGCGGGGGTGCTGCCCCTCAGCTCGGCATTGATCGGCTGCTCTCAGCCCAGCCCTACTCGCCCTCATGGCGGGGGTGCTGCCCCTCGGCTCGGCGTCCATCAGCCGCCCTCAGCCCAGCCCGTGTCCGCCCCCATGGCGGGGGTGCTGCCCCTCAGCTCGGCATTGATCGGCTGCTCTCAGCCCAGCCCTACTCGCCCTCATGGCGGGGGTGCTGCCCCTCAGCCCAGCGCCTGTCCGCCCTCATGGCGGGGGTGCTGCCCCTCGGCTCGGCGTCCATCGGCCGCCCTCAGCCCAGCCCTACCCGCCCTCATGGCGGGGATACTGCACCTCATGGGGGGCTGCTGCCCCTCAGCCCAGCTCTACCCGCTCTCATGGCGGGGGTGCTGCCCCTCAGTTTGGCATCGATCAGCCGCCCTCAGCCCAGCCCTACTCGCCCTCATGGCGGGGCTGCCGCCCCTCAGCCCAGCCCTACTCGCCCTCATGGCGGGGCTGTCGCCCCTCAGCCCAGCCCTACTCGCCCTCATGGCGGGGCTGTCGCCCCTCAGCCCAGCCCTACTCGCCCTCATGGCGGGGGTGCTGCCCCTCAGTTTGGCATTGATCGGCCGCCCTCAGCCCAGCCCTACTCGCCCTCATGGCGGGGCTGCCGCCCCTCAGCCCAGCCCTACCGGCCCTCGTGGCGGGGCTGCCGCCCCTCAGCTCGCCCTGGCCGCCCTCACGGAGGGGTTACTCGCCATCCTCACGGGCCTCATCACCCGCCCTCAGCCCCTCCGCGGCCCGGTTCCTCCACCCGCTGCCCCCGGCAGGAAGATCTTCCTCCTCTGCCCCAAGGCTCGCCCTTCATGAAATGGAATATCCTGGGTTGGAAGGGACTCGCCAGGATCACGGATCCAGCTCCCGGCCCTTCACACACAGCCCAAAATCCAAAATCCCACCCTGGGAGCACTGCTCAAATGGCAGCCCTGGGGCCGTGCCCATTGCCTGGCGAGCCTGTTCTGTGCCCATCACACTGGGGAAACATTTCCCTGATAATCCCTTCACATCTCTCAGACCATCCCTCCCTCACTTCTCCTTTAGTTTTAGATTTTTTTCCTTCCCCCTTCCCTTTGTCCCTTTCTGCCATTTCCCCGTGCAGCAGCCGCACACAACCTGTTTGCTTGCGCATTTTCCACCCCATCGGATGCTTTCCACCACGTCCAGGGCTGGCTCTCTGATTTCCCTCCCTTCTCATTGCTATTCCCTGCATACACCAGCCATGCTCCTGAGCCATTTTTAGCCTCCATCCACCTTTCACACTGACAGCCAGCAAGATCCACAAAGAAAGGCTTTCAGCTGAGCCCAGCTTGGCTCAGCTCCTGCTGGCTCGGGGAGGATGGAGGCTCCTTTTCAGCTTGCTCGGTCCCAGTTACAGTCTCAGCTGTACAGGTCTGGGATAATTGATTCAGTACAATCAATTTAAGATCTTGTGAAAGTCATCGGTTTCCCTTCACAGATGTTTGTGCAAACATTTTCTTCTTGGGCTGGGTAGATCTTGCTAATCCAGATTTCACTTGGAGATTCATGAGCTCATCCTGCAAACCCAGCACTGCCACAAACTCGCAATGTGACTTGGAACAAGCCTCCAAAAACCATCCCATACACTTTTGGATTTTTGCATTTCCAGTTCTAAACACCTAAGAGAATGCTTTTATGAACTAAAAGGCCATTGAATTGCTGGTAAAGTCCAGCACAAAACAGAGCTGTGGGAACTAAATACCACTAATGAACACGAGCAGCCAGGCTCCCACCAAAATCCCACAACTGGCCCAAATTACAGGTTATTTTGAAATTCAGATTTATGTCTGCATTCTTGATAAAAAATTGCACAGGCAAATAAATCAATCTTAGAAATAATAGTAACATTTCAAAGAACACTCAACATATATGGGGTGCTCTAAAGAATTGCAACTCACCCGAGTTTGGAAATCTCTGGGACCAAGTGTTTTGCTTGGGTTGTTTTGAGAGCAACTTAAAAACCTAAAAACAAAAATGCTGCAAGTTTGGAAACAATCACAACAAAGACAAAATCCCTGGTCCCAAACACCCTGTTCCACATTTCCCAGAGCTCAAGAACAAATACACTCAATTCTACAAATGTGTGGCCATGTTTACTTGATACCAAATTCAGCATGAAAGCTGGCATTCCTCTCTTTCCAGAATTCCTTAAACATATTTTTTCAACCTAAGCAGAATTGTCCTGCAACTGTTTAGCAGGAAAATTTACAAATCTACTCCAATCCATCCATTGCCTTGTATAATTACTGCAGAATTTGTCCTCATAGTAAAATAAGCATTGGTTCAAGAACTTTTGTTGCTCAAAAAAATTTAAATAAGGCAAAGAGACCTGCAATTAGCTCTATAATAGAAATTAATGAAGCCTTAGTACATACCTTATAATTAAAATAAAATCCCTCTTAGAAAAGATTTAATATCATGGTGCGAGGAGGATGGATTATAACTCCAACATTTCAGGTTTTTGTTGTGAACTAACTGAGCTACAGAAAATAATGGAGCCTAATAAATAAATAACATTAAATCACAGCCAGAGTAATTAGTGAGACATCTTGGGAACCACAACCTTTGCCTGGGTGTTCACTTGCTTGGTTCAGAGTGTTCACACTGGAATGGTTGGTGCAAAAGAGGCAGAGTGTGTTCTAAGCCCTGATTCAAAGTTTGTGGGTGCATACTCAGATTTCTCTGGAGCTTGGGAATTTTTTGAGGTGCTCTGGGGAGATTCTAACTGTGTGATGTTACATTTACACACAGGCACAACAGCACAAAGCTTTAATGAGCATTTATCTACCCTGATCATGCTTTAATGACTAATCCTTACTCTGCACACCAGCTCCTTCAGCTGAGGCTGAAGAACACCTCTGGGAAGTGGGAGGGACTTTCAGGAACAAGGACTCACAAAACAGCATCTCTGGATCTATTTACTGTGATATTTGTCAGAAAACTACACAAAGAGTGGTCACAGTTCACAGCAGCCTGGACCAGGAGCTGTGGGAGTCAGAACAACCCAAAAATCAAAGTGTAACACGTGACCAGCAACCAATAAAAATATCTAATCATGTCAAATGGCTGATCAAACAGCTGAGGCTCCAAAGAAGAACACTATCAGCAACTCATTTTGTATCTGCTTTCATTTTCCAGTAATTTGACCTGTTAGACAAGACTATAATGAATTACAACAATTCAGTTTAGAAATAAAGGGAGCAATTATCACCAGAATTATCACTGGAATTTAGTAATAGCTGAGCCATCTGAGGCCATGTGCAGGTTAACATCAGGGCAGTGCAATTCCCTGCTCTCTGCTTCGTTCTGTTCAGCTTGCAGTGTCTCACTGCGAGGTTTCCTTTGTGATTTGCAGAGCGTTTCAGAGAATAACAGCCTTCACTCCTAGAAAGTGTTTGCTAATGTTCACCCCCCATTTCCCCCTCCTGATTTCACACAGCAGCCATTACCAGAGCAGTGCTGAGTCACATCTTGGTGCTGCTGCAGGAAGGCTGAGCTGGAGGTCAGGCCCAGGTTCTGCAGGCAGTCTCAGGGAACATCACCTGTGGGACAGTCCCAGCCCATCCTCCCTCCTCACTCGTACACAGCCTGGCTCAGGCTGGGTCCCTGCTGCCAGCCAGGGCCTCTTCTCTGGGCACACACAATTTCATTTGCTTTTTCTGGCTTTACTCGACCTGATTTCACCTTAACCAGGTTCCAAACCCTCCACTGCCAGTGGCCACAATATTTTTGGTAAAACTGAGGTGTAAACTAAGGTTTAAGCATTTCCAGTTCCTGCCACACTGTGCCCTAAACCAGAACACTAAAGATATTTCTTGTGCTCCATATCACTTTCAAACCCACTGGGCTTTATTTTTGGAAAGGGAAATATTGAAATTAAAGTTTCTTACATGACTGAGCATCTGCAGGGTTGGGGAAATCATGGAATGCTTTGGAAGGGAGGGGACCTTAATGACCATCTACTTCCATCCCCTGGGCATAAAATATCATCTGATCAGTCACTGGGCACTTGAGTTTAAGTCTTATCAATGATAAAAATCAGAAGAGGATAATACCTTATATAATATATCTTATAATGAGTTATAATAATATCTTTCAGTTCACTTTGCAGCTACCAGGAATTTTTTTAGAGACCCAGAAAACCCAAACTCATCCAATGGTTCTGGAATTGAGTGCCCCAAACTTCTCCTCACTGAGCAAACCTCTGCCATGGAAAGTCACTAATTCTGGTAACAAGCAGTTTGTGTCATCCCAAAACTGTAAAGTTCATTGGATTAAAGCCCTGCTGTTACAAGAGGAGCCCTCAGCACTTTTTTCCCATAAATTATTAAGACTTTTATTCTTAAATTTAGCCTGATACAGGCAAACAGAAGAGCTAATTAGGCTTGGGAAAAAAAAAATCATATCTTCATTACAGTAGTAGTTTTCAAAACCAGTTTCAAATTTGATCTGTTTAGAGCAGGGCTAAGACACTGGTACTGAAATTACAATTTGAAACACATTAATTGATTATTTAAGCATATTTTGTAGACAATCCATGCACCTGAATTTTATTTTAAAACAAGTCCAAAACTACTACAAGTAGCTTTACTACAGGTGCAAAGGGAACAAAAAAAGGAAAACTAAGCTTCTGGAAAAGGAGGGAAAAGGTGTTAGAGGTAATCAGGAAGCACCAGTCTGGAGGGAAAAAAACAAGTATTTTCCAACTTGGAGGGCATGTTGGTAAGGGCAGGAGTATCCCAGTATTTTGGGATTAAAAATTAAAACAGGAGGTGTAAATTGAGATTTATAGAAAAATTTCATTCTTATTTCTGTGTCTTTTACTATGGGTTTTTTTTTGTGTGTGTGTGGTTTTTTATGGGGTTTTTTTTTTTTGGTGGTTTTGTTTGTTTGGGGTTTTTTGGTTGCTCTTTTACAAACTGTGGATAGTTCTATGGAAAGAGGAGCCAAACCAAGAAACAAGAGAACTGTCATGGGATGCTAATAATCCTATTGAAGCTAAGACTGGAGCCATTGGAGGAGATAAGAAGTTCACCAGGCATAGGTTTAACCCTCCCTAAAAAGAAGTAGCTACAATTAAATATTTGGGTGGGGATAACCTGGCACTTTGAGTCTTCCAACTTTGGACATAACTTGGAACTCTGAAAGCTACAAACAGGAGGAAAACAACAAAACAAAATGAGAACAGTCATCCCAAACTACCCACCATGAAGACAACACAAGGCCCTCACAAAGTGGCTTTATTCTGAAAAAAGTGATTAAACACTGAACTATTAGAATTGGCAGAAAATACCTGCAGCACATGCACTACCAGGCACTCTCAAGAGCAATTCCCTTCCTAGACAGGCTCAGTAGAGCTGCTCCCTGCCCAGGGGTCAGGGATGCTTTTGTCCTTTACAGCCCCAATTTCACCTCTCAACACAGAAACAGATTCCTCAGGTGGAAGCACAGGTTCTTTGTGCCAATGACAAAACCAAATTACACCAAAGCCAATAAATCCATACTCAGAGAATAGCCTTAAAGCTATTAAATTCTCCTCCTATTCAGTCTTTAGAAAGGGAATAATTAACATTTCTTGAGTATGTTTTGGTCAATGAATGGAAGATAATAGAAATAAAAACAATGAGAAGGAAAATCTACCTTTGGGGGAAAGGCCTGGCCTTGATGCACAGCCCCATCTGACAGCATGGTGCATCTCTCAGGAAACTCTGCCACACCTTTAGAAGGAACCCTGCAGGAAGGGGAGGAGCCAGAACTCCAAACTCCTCAAGGAGTTTTTATTTGGGGTTGGGTTATTTCTCCTTTTTAAGCCTTCAAACTCTCATGGCTTATACACAGAAACTTTTCTCTCTTTTTTTGGGTGAAGGATTGCAGGGTTATTGAAGGAAAAAAAAAAATACTAATTTTACCTTACTAATAAACCTGCCTAGGTGATCCAAGTAAGTGAAATAAAAACCTCAGAGACTTTCATGAAACATTTTTCTTAACAAAAGCAGGAAGCTGAAAAGCAAATGTGTTCAAAACACTGCTGTCCATAGGATTTCCCTGTTATTTTTAACAGTGGGCTTTAACATCTTCTAGTTTAGATTCTACTAAGGCAAAGTGTTTTTGTGCATTAATTGAGTTAACAAGCTATTATCCTTCAGTAGGAGCTTGAAGAATTACACCTGGGCAGGTGTGTTTCAAAATGGGAGATGTCGAAGTTTTATCTCAGGCTCTGTAGTCATCCTGTCTGTATCACTGAAGCTGTTGGTGCTAAAACACACCTAAAAAACCAACTAATCTAAAAAGAACAGAATCAGCTCCTTGGAATCATGTTTTTTTGGAAGAAACCTGTAATTTTAGTATCATTTTGCAGTCAGAAATTATTTGGTAGCTCTGAGTGGTGCTAGCAGGGAGTGTGAACTTATCACATCAAGGATCCCACTTTGCCAGAAGAAATGCTCCTTAAAAGCCATGGATTGTGGGGAATGGTGATTAAATATATAACTTGGACTAAATGTCATTTTAGGCTTTGAGCTGAGGCATTTTTGCTGTTGATCCCAGGCTCTAGACAATTTCTAATTTGGTGTTACCAAATTCCCATGGTGCTTAAAGGGTGTGAACACACTGATGTCCTAAATCCTGGAATCATAGAAAAGCATGAGAAATTTTCAGACGATATTTTATGAGAATTTTTCAGGTGTTATTTTTCCAGGAGCTTTTAGCTCTTGATTCCAGGAAATGTGGAAATGCTACCAAAAAAAAAAAAAAAAAAAAAAAAAAAAAAAGGAAAGCAAAGCTATTATCTCTTTAAAGCTCTGTTGATAGTAACTTACTCTGAGTAGTAACATTGTCACTCCAGTGTTGCTCAAGTCATGCATGCAAAAAATGACATGTGGAGGTAACTACCATTCAAGTCATTCATTAACTTACTCCTTGGTTCAGGAGTTCAGGTTCAGGTTCATTTACCTTTTGGTTTCATTTTTCATTAACAAGAGCACCATGTTTTGAGGTTATTTCACAAGTGTTTCAAACTTAATTAAGCAAACAAGTATTTAAGTCAAAATTCAAGTATTCCCAGCTAAAACATTTGTTCTGAAATGTTCTTTTCTTGCTTTGCTTTGTCCCACAGTTCTGGTACCAGGTTTGCAAGGAGCTGAAGGTAATGCCAGGAATGAACTGAGAAGGGAAGGAAGGGAGGCTGAAATTGCAGAATTAATTGTTCCATTCACATGGCTTTTCTGCTTGGGAATAAGTTCACATTGTAAACAGGAGAGAGGTGTGGTTTGCAGATAGGACAGGAAATCCTTAGTTCTAATCCTTGCTGTGTTGTTGGTTCCCTTGGAGACTTTGAGCAAATGCAGTCTGTCCCTGGATTTTTGATGGGGAATAAACTGGGGGTGATAACCTGAACTAGCTCAGAAGAGCAACCTTTCACTTCAACTTTCATAACAACTAAAACTAAAAACAGCTCGTGTGCTGCTCTGAGGGTGACTCCTTCCCTGCTCTGAGCACCTTTGGGGCTGAATTCAGCACAGCACACTGGTCTGTGTGGAAATGTGACCTCCTGCTGCCTGCTGGGATTTTCTGTCACCCTTAGTGCACTCTGCAGCTGCTGCAATCCCATTTCTCACCTTTTCCCCTTGGATTGCACATCTGTGAGTGAGGCTGTGCTGGGGGGAGGACCCCCCTGAGAAGTGCCTTGGGAGGAGAGCTCAGTGTCAGAGCCTCAGGTGGCAGTGCCCTGTCCCCGCCCCACACCCCAGAGTTCAGCAATACCTGATGGGATGGTTCTGGAAGCAGCAGAGGATGGTGCTGAGAATCCTGCAGGAGCAGAGCCTGGAGGTGTGACAGCCCTGCAGGGAGCCAGGGCAGAGATTCTGATTTTTTTAGTGCAGATTCTCTGTATTGAGGTAAATGATGGTGTAAGTGATGAATCAGACTTACAGGCTTGTCATCCTGCTTTAATTAGGGAGAGCTGCAGTGACAGGGTGTGCTAACAGCACGAAAAGGAGAAGTCCAGGCTCCTGGAAAGTGTCTGCACCTCAGGTTCCTCACTTTGCTTCTCTCTCACTGCTTACAGACACAATTTCAGAGCTACTGAGCACACACAGCTTGTGCTTGTGCTTTCCTCATTCCAGAGGAATGATGGAAATATCTCTAGAACTGAGTGACAATTTTCTTCCATCACATAATCACAGGAGGAAAACCTGCTGAAGACTTGTCTGTTACTTACCAAACCTTGTTGGCTTTTCACTTGACTGCAAACATTTTGAATTGTCAAAACTTCTGAACTGTTGCTGAAATTTAGACAACTTTTCAGTGTTTGTTTGTGACTACTGGTATTTAAGAAGGCATTTCATCCTTGCTTTGAAAAGCTTTATAAACTAGGCTAAATCTGAAAGACACTTTTGAGAGCCTAAAGAAACTTGGTTTTGATTTGTATATCATTTGTCCTGAGCTGGTATGAAATTCTGAATTAGCCATGAGGTTTTACATGTGTAGAACTCTATTCTCTTTTTTTTGCTGAGCTATAAGAATCATAGAACCAAAGATTCATAGAATAGTCTGGGTTGGAGGGGACTTTAAAATCATCCAGTGCCACCCCCTGCTATGAGCAGGGAAGATTTCAGCTATCCCAGGTTGCTCTGAGCCCATCCAACATGGCATTGGACAGGTCCAGGGATGGGGAAAGCACAGCTGCTCTGGGCAGCCTTTGCCAGGTCCTTACCACCCTCACAGGGAAGAGTTTCATCCCAGTTTCCCATCTAACCCTTCCCTCTGCAGTGGGAAGCCATTCCCTGTTCTCCTGTTACTCCAGGCTTTATAAACAGTCTCTCTCCATTTTTCTCTGCAGTTGAACACCCTGAAGCTTCTCCTCTCCAGGATGGACAATTCCAAATCTCCAAGTCTTTTCTCCCAGCAAACTGCTCCAGCCTTCTGATCATCCTGGTGCCTCCTCTGGACTCTCTCCAAAACTACCTTGCCCTCCCCATGCTGGGACCCAGGGCTGGAGGCAGCTCTGCAGGGGGTGCTCACGAGAGCAGAGCATCCACCTGAGTGTCTAAAAGCAGCTCTCAGTGTTTGCAAGATCTGTTCTTCCCATGTGTGCTGGTTTGAAAGCAAAGCAGGGGAGATCCCAAGTCAGAGGTACAGTTCAATAGGAAAATTAAAATAGAAATACAGTATTACAAAGAACAATCCCAGCCCTGCCAGAGTCAGAATCCAAGCTGACACCCGTCAGTCAGTCAGGGTGTTGGCACAGTCCCATTCAATGGTGGCTGCATCCTCCTGCAGGGGCAGATGTGGTTCAGCTGGAGCAGTGCTCCTGGAGAAGGTGCAGTTTCCTCTGAAGCTCCAGGGATGATGTGGAAGGCTCTGGTTTTCCTCTGGAATCCAGTGGAAAAGGCTGCTCTGGTGTTCCAAATCTCAGTTTCTATCTGGGTAGGAAATGTTTGGCTCCTCCCCCTGGGTGGAGCATCTCCCAGTGGGATGATGGAATTTTATCAGTCATGCACTGGGACTCACTGGCCATTAACAGGAGATATCTCCTGGAGGGAGGATGGGCTGTGGGAAGATAAAGATGATTGCCCAGCTGGTTTAACAGATGGCCCATTAACAGAAGATATCTCCCATGGAGATAAAGAACACTGCCCCAGCTGGTTTAACAGCTGGTGACAGAATCCAGAATTATGGTCACATCCTGCCACTCTTTTCCATTCCTTATCTATTTCCATTACTTATGTATATTCCCCTACTTCACTTTCTCCCCTTCCCCTTCAAAATCCAAACCTTTGCCCCTCAAAGAAGCAAAACCAGGACAAAAGTTCCAGCAGGCCCAGGCATGTTCTTTTCATTTTGGCTGCACTGTGCCAGTTCCTGTGCAAGGAAGGGCCAGTCCATGCAGAGTAACTCCCATGTGGTTTCCAAGATCAGAACCCTGATCACTGAATTATGTGCTCGTTCTTCAGACAATGTCATTCTCAACCTGGCAAAAGGGCAGCTAATTACAAGACACCAATGAAAGACACAATTATTTGTAATTAAGCCTGGCAATACATCACAGTGGTGCTGCCACAGCCAAGTGCTGCCATGAAGGAGGAGAAGGTGACTCTTTCTTCAGGGAGAACTGTGATGTATCCATGATCTGCAGGAGGAGATACAGCTCAAAGGAGCTGTGTAGGGAGGACCCCTGAGAAACAGGAAAAGGGCAAGTTGTTTAATGTGATTCTTAATTGGCCAAACCTAGAGACTGTTTAAAAATCCTAGACAAGAGTAAGACTGAATTACTTTCTTTATTGACCTTCTCTCCTTTCTCTTTCTGTGCCTGTTTCATCTTTGCACTTTACTACCTGGAACAGAATAAATGTGCATTTGAGGTTCCCTGTACATTCTGGTTTTGACATGATCCTGCTTCTTGCTTTGCCCATCAGCAGAGAGACCTGGGTACTTCTATCCCAGGGGGAAAAGCCATTTATTTTTTAAACTGGGAGTTTATAAAAGACTCCAAGAAGGGCAGAGGGATAGAAAGTAAAAACTCCTTTACTGATACTTGACTGTCAATTCATCCAAACTATTCTTAGGCAAAGACAAGTGTGCAGAATGCCAGAATTAGGCATCCAGGAAATCTCTGAAAAGAGCCATCCCTATAAACCAGGTGGAATTTAGGATGTAGTCACACAAGGACACAAGATCCAGCTGATAATGTCTAATGGGCACTGCACTGAGCTGCAGTAATTAGTCACAGAACATCTGCCCAGCACGCTGCATGCAAAGAGAAATGAGTTCATCTGAGCCACCAGTGCAAGGTTTAATTATTAAAAAGTGGTTCAGGTTGACTCCTTTCGCTTTGCTTAACAGCAGATGAGAGTTTTCATAGAGCTCCAATGTTATTCCCAGCCTTGAGCCAGACCACTGGGTGAAGCTACATTTCTGCAGTGTCATTGTTTTTATTTTGTGGTTACTGAGATTGAAAGCAAATTTCTCCTATCCCCAATCCTTCAACCAACATAAGGCTTACATGGCCATGCTCTCTGTCTCTATAGATAAATTCCTATTTCTCTATTTCCACATAGGAACTTTTGACTCAGTGATCAATTCCAATTAAGTTTTCTAGTAATGGATGTTCCAAGAATATTCAGCTGCTTACAGCTTCAAGAAAACACAATTGAATTTTTGCCTGCACAGTGAGTTCAGGCCTGGTAAACTCCAGAGAATATATGTTGTAAAAATGTCAAAATTATTTATCTGTGGAAAACACCTTAATCAAAGTTTTTATCCTTCTGGACAGCAGAGAAAGCAGCTATGAAGAATATAACAGATTTGTCAAGGGGTCTTGCTTCCCAAGCTGCTCATTTCTGCTTTTTCTGTCTCCTCTTGGTGACATTGAATCCAAGGATGAACAGCCCTGATGGACAAAACCACAGGGTTAGAATAAGTCAGTTTTCACATTCCATATTTTATCACAGTTGCAAGGAGTGATAAGAAAGTGGGTGGCAAATGAGAGCTGCTCTTTGAAAGTACAGAGCTGTTCTCCTGAGAAATCTGAGCCATGGAAGAATGCACATAAATATTCAGTGGCAGAAAATTCCCCTCTACCCAAAAAGCAAATGTATTTCTGGTTTGAGGGAAACTACATCTTTCCAAAACTGGACCAAACTAGGAATATTTCCAGAATCTGGAGGTTCCCTGGACTCTGCAGGGACTCTGGGAAACCAAGAAGTTTTTCTGTTATGTTATACAAGAAAGGCTGCAGGAATAATGAATCAGTTACAGGCAAAATGTGGATGTTTAAGGACTTGCAGTGCTTCAAATGGAGCATTTGGATCTCAGCAAAACAGTGTTTGGTTTTCAGAGTGTATTTGAGCAGCTCTTGTCAATATTGTGAGCACAATAATAAGTTTAATCAAACACATTGTCAGCAGCTGTATTGCACCATACCTGGAGACAAAGCTAATTATAACATTTTATTTAATGAAAGGCTGTGATCTCCATGAAATGATCTAAGATAAGAAGGGAAGGTTCAGTGTTTGGATTTTTTCTAGCTAGTTTCCCATACACAAGAGGGTCAATTTAAGTTCTTGTTCTGCTCAATTCTGCCCAAGTTCTTGGTCTGTCACACTGCAAACCAGTGCCCTAATTAAATTTGTTGCTGGCCAGCAAAAGCTGAGTCTCTTTCTCTGTACTTGGCCAAGCAGCTACAAAAGTTTTTTAAAAGGTCTTAGTTTTCACTACATTGCAGGAAAGAAAGTACATTTCAAAGCTTGGAAAACTTCCCTTCCCGGCATAAAAAAAAAAAAAAGGGAAAATTTACAAAATCCTCTCTGTCTGCTCTTTCCCAACTGAGGAGACAGGCAGATTCTTCAGGGACCCTCAGCAGAATAATGCCACAACAAAACAGTTGTTGCAATCAAAACTTTACCTGGACCCTCTAAAAATCAGGTAATTTTGAAAGCCAAGCATCCAACCCCTCTTCATAGCAGTTATTTGAACACATTAGCCATAACTTCAGTTTAAAGTGCACATGAACACTTCTGTCCTCAGGGAGCAGCCCCCAGTGAAGGACCAGAGCCCTGACACCCTGCCCCTGCTCTCGTGCTCAAAAAGAGCCTTTTATCCCTCAAGTCACACACATACCCACTTTCATTTTCCTCTTTCCTCATTTTTTGGCCATGTTTTTGTTCAGAGCTCCTCTCCTTGCATCAGCAGGGACAGTGCATAAGGAGGATTGTTTGAAGCACTATATTTCTATTGTTCTCTCAATAGTAAGGAGACAACTGGACTTTGGCCCTGCCATGGGAAACCAGAGCAGCAAAGTGAAGCTGCAGTGTTCATTTTGCAGCAGCCTGAAATAGCTCCTTCCTCTGCCTGCTGCTCCTCCTGGTTTCCTTCAGCAGTGCCAGCATCAGCAGGGCTGTTGCAAACAGCCTGGGTGTAGCACCAGTTTCATCCAGCCTTGCCAAATGTGCAGCTCCCAGAGCCTGCCCATTCCTCCCCTCCCAGGCTGGTGGTGTTTGCCACCCTCACAGCTCCAGGTCAAATGGGGCTCCTCTGGAATGGGCATCTTGTTTTTGCTGTCCTGGGGATGGGTGTCCTGGTTTGGAGGACAGGTGTCTGCTAAGAAAGGCAGGAGCTTCTCTTTGAAATGGAGAATGTAAACCCCCTAAATCCAAATTATTATAATTGTGAAACTAAGGGGCTCTCAGGCAAAGATATGGGAATAGGAATAACAGTTCTTTACTAGGAAAATTAAAATTAAAATACAGTATTACACAGAACAATCCCAACCCCTGCCAGAGTCAGAATCCAAGCTGACACCCGTCAGTCAGTCAGGGTGTTGGCACAGTCCCATTCAATGGTGGCTGCATCCTCCTGCAGTGGCAGATGTGGTTCAGCTGGAGCAGTGCTCCTGTAGAAGGTGCAGTTTCCTCTGAAGCTCCAGGGATGATGTGGAAGGGTCTGGTTTTCCTCTGGAATCCAGTGGAAAAGGCTGCTCTGGTGTTCCAAATCTCAGTTTTTATCTGGGTAGGAAATGTTTGGCTCCTCCCCCTGGCTGGAGCATCTCCCAGTGGGATGATGGAATTTTATCAGTCATGCCCTGGGACTCACTGGCCATTAACAGGAGATATCTCCTGGAGGGAGGATGGGCTGTGGGAAAGATAAAGATGATTGCCCAGCTGGTTTAAAGATGGCCCATTAGCAGGAGATATCTCCCATGGAGATAAAGAACACTGCCCCAGCTGGTTTAACAGCTGGTGACAGAATCCAGACTTTTGGTCACATCCTGCATTGCAGCCTAGGACAGTTGGTTTACCAGGGGAGCTCTGTGAAATCTGAAATGTGTTAAATTAAATGTGTGGGTTCCTTGCCGTGTTCCTCCAGAACTGCTGGGACATTGCATTGAGATAATGAACAGGGTATTGAAAAACACCATCCACAGGGCCCAGCCTGACATCCCTAACTCAGCATGAACCTGGAGGATGTTCATCCAGTGCCACTCCCTGCTTTTGGAAAAGTGCTTTTGGCCATGAGACAACACAAACCCAGAGCTCCATGAGGAGCATTCCACCCCACCTAGGACATCTGCTGACAGCTGTAATAAACTGCCAAACCTTTGTTTTCCCAGTCTCTGATCTTTCCAGCACTTCTGAAGAAGGTACAGCCACGTGCACTGTTAAATATTATTGTTCCCCATTTTGTTCTGATCCACATCAACAGAATAATCCAATAAATAATAATGAATAATGGGAGTGTTTTCACTTACATCATGTCAAAAATCACTCCAAAGTCGAATGTGAAGGTAAAAAAAAAGTTTACTGGTCTCAGAAACAAGCTTTATTCCCTAGAAAATGGCAATCCCAATGATTTTATCATGGTTTTAAGCTGAAACTGCTCTTTTTGCTTTACAAATTTTAGTTTGATCTATGGTAGGATCTGCTTCATGTAGCACTGAAATGCAGCCACTTCTGTTTGGTGGAAAAGATCACAGCATGGATCAAAAAGAACTGACCCTGTAGTTTTGCTTTACACAAATGAAGGATAAGTTCTTCATTAGAAGATTAACAGAGAACTTAAGTGATCTGGATTTTGTTCTTGATTCTGTTTCACATTTGTTGTGCCAGCTAAGCAAATAATCTCATTTCTTCCTTCCTTTTTTTTTTTTTAAAAGAAGGAACAATAATGGCTTCTTTAGCTGGATCCATGAATTTGGACATCTTACTGACCTGGCATTCAGGAGCCTGACTTCTTATTGCTACATAAATGACTGGAATTGTTATTTACTGAGAAAGAGCTGAAAGTCTTTTGGATCTATGTGTAAAATAAATTCTGTCTAAGATTTTTAGATGATCTCAGAAAAATTATGAAAGAAATAACATGAAAACATCATAAGATGAAGGAGGTCAGGTTTAGATTAAATATTAGGATGCAATTATTGCCTGTGAGGGTGGTGGGGGCTGGGATGGAATTCCCAGAGGGGCTGTGGCTCCCCAGCCCTGGAAGTGCCCAAAGCCAGGCTGGATGGGGCTTGGAGCAACCTGGGCCAGTGGGAGTGTCCCTGCCCATGGAATAGGGTGGCACTGGGTGGGATTTAAGGTCCATTCCATGATTCCATGCAAAACTGAAAAATTGAACTCAGGCAACAATGACCCTTGGTGGAATTCAGCTAAGAACTCTGAAAACAACTCCCTAAAAAAATAAAAATAAAAATACACAGGCAAAAAAAAAACCTCTTAAAAAAACACTAAACACGTGGAAAAAAACCAAACTCGAGGTCCCTTTAAATACATACAGAAGGCTCTCGGTTTTTTATTTCCCATCTGGGAAGGTGTCGAGTTCCCAGGGCTGTGCCAAGCTGGATGCCCCCGGGCCAGGGGACACTCGCTGGGTTATTTTTGGCCACATGAGTCCATCCCTCAATGCTGCCACTGTCCGAACCTGCGACAAAGAGAAGCCCAAAACTCGAGTGGGTGCGTGGAGGAGGGGAGGAGAAAACGAGCCAGGCGTGACCCAGACCACGTTCTGCCAACAGCCTTCATTCCTTGCTTAATTAAAGAGTTAATTAAGCTCAGTCGGAGGAGTGGACAGGACAATTAATTGCATTTTTCAATTTGTTGTGAGAAAACAAAAATCGATTCATCATCATCATCATCATTCCACTGGATTTTGCTCTCCTCCCATGGGATCGATGGAACTGGAACTGCCCTTTGTGAAATCCTGGCTCATGGCAGAAGATTCCTGTGCTGCAGGGAGATTATTAAAAAAAATTAGGAAAATGCACTAAAATAGGAATGGCAGCTTGTTTTGGATCGGTTTTTAACAGAAGGAATTTCAGTGTAATAGTTAAAACGGGGAGGAGACTGTGGAGAAGTGCTGCAATGGAAGATGTTGGAAAATAATTAAAACAAAAATTCAGATTTTTCTTCAATTTTATGAATATCTGAAAAAATGAATGCAAACTTTCCCTATTTTTAGTTTCCCTATTTTTGTGTGTTAAAATGCTGTGGAGGAGGAGGGAAACCTAGAGAAAATACAACCAACTTTCAGACCCTTATAGTAAAATTATTGCCAAAATGAGAATTTATGTGAGATTTTCAGTTAAATCTGTATTGTGGCGTTTTTTTGTTTTGTTTTGGTTTGGTTTTTTTTTTGCTTGTTTGGTTTTTGGTTTGTTGGTTTGGTTTTTTTTTGGTTTTTTTTTTTTGTTTTGGTTTGGGTTTTTTAATTTGGTTTTTTTGGGTTTTTTTGTTTTTTGTTGGTTTTTTTGGGTTTTTTTTCTGTTTTGTTTTGGTTTGGGTTTTTTTGTTTGTTTTGTTTGTTTGTTTGTTTGTTTTGGCTGTTGTTGTTGTTGTTGTTGTTGTTGTTGTTGTTGTTGTTGTTGTTGTTGTTGTTGTTTTAGGTAGGAGGCCCAGAATGCTTCAAATGAAAATTAAAATTTGTTTTGGATCTCTTCAAAAACAAACCCTGGACACACTTGGCTGGTCCCTGTCATTTGTGTGTTCACTCTGTGGAATTTGCTGTCACCCAGGAACCTTTCCAAGCTCTTCAGAGCAGCTCAGGGCATTTGAAATTTGACATTTGGAGCTCAGTGTCAGCTCTGGCAGCAGGTTTGGGGAGGGATTTCACAAATCCTGGATCATTTCTGTTCCAATCTCTGTAATCAAAGTTTGGAGCACAGGGAATGTCTGCAGCCTCTAAAAGGATTGGTTTAGAATTTTAGAATTTAGAATTTGCCTTTTCCTCCTTATTTCTGGAGGTGAAATCAGGTGACAGGCAGATTTCTCTGGGACATTTCTGTGCCAGTGTCCCCAAAAAAAGATGAGGAAGGGGAAGGAGGAATTCTGAACCACATGCAGATTATGAAACTGAGGAAAATAAATTTCTAGAGGCTTCTGCTCCTCCTGTGGGGGTGGTGGTGGGGGGACTCTGACTTTGGAAATTATCTTGTGAATCAGCCTCTGGTTTGGGGTATCCCTTTTATTCTGCTCTGAAAGTAAATCTGAGTTTATTGATAATTACAGGCCTTTTAATAACTATTAATTATCAGCCCAACTCATTATTATTATTATTATTATTATTATTATTATTATTAGTTTTAGTTTTAGTTTTAGTTTTAGTTTTAGTTTTATGTTTGGATGGAATTCCAGCTCTCCTACTGGATTTTAAAATTCATCCTTGTATGGCAGCCCGGTCTGGGTGACAACACCAAAAAAAAAATAAAAAATAAAGTCATTATTTCCTAGAAGGTTTTTCCCACGAGGTTTTCCCATTCCTGTCGATGCTGGAGCATCATTCTCATCTGGAATTCTCCCTAAAATCCTGCAGTAATGCTGCCACCTATGGAAGCTTCCCCAGCCCTTTGCAATGTTCCTGATGTGTTTGCAGCTGGGAAAACAAGATCTCAGCTCCTCTGATCTGCTGATAAAACTCCCTCTGTTCTCCTGCATGTTTAATCCTGAAATGAAGAGGCACAAATTCGCTTCCTCCCAAATAAATTAGTTTTGAAATTGAAATTGCTCCTGGAAATTGGCCCTTAAGACAACAGTTTTGCTTGACAGTGGCAGCTCAAGGTCCCAATGCAAAATATCATTTTAAGTGCTGTAAAAACAAAGAGCTGTGCAGCATTTCAGCATTTCCAGCTGCTTTTATTTTTATTTATTTTTTTTAATGATACAGCTGAGTAAGGTTTCAGGAAAAATTCCTTTTTAAGGGATGCATTTAACCTGCTGAGTGTATATCATATATTGGGGTCTGCTCCCTTAAATTTGTGTCGTTTTGGGTGTCAAAATAGAAACCTGTCAGGAAATTTGTATTTTGGGTGTGGGAAGAGGCCACATTTTTGGAGTTAGGGGAAAGGGGAATGTGCTTGAGCTCTGCTGCAGGTTCTGGGTATCAGTGCCTGTTTTCCACCCTGGCACTCATAAAGCAAAAGCCAAGATGCTTAAGATGTTCAAGAAATGTTGAAATAAATGTTTAAGAAATGCTGAAAATGTGGGTTTTTTTCTGCTTAGGGGGTGCTGTGAGACCAGCCCCAAAGGTTTGAGGTAAAGCTCTGCAAGTGCCTTTTCCTCAGAGGAAAAATTCATCAGAGAGGCTGCTGCTAATTCCCAGGACAGACAGAAATTTGTGTGTGCTTTGTTCATGTTGTTTGTTGGTTTTTGGGGGTTTTTCTAAAGCCAGCAGCTCTCCAAGTGTTCCTTTATCTTCCCAGGTGATGTCTGACTTGCAGGTGGCCTGTGACAGGGAGGAATCAGGTTAAAATATTAAAATTAAAATATTTCCAGTTTGGTGAGGATTGACTTTTGTGGTGCTGCCTCTCTGGCTCTGCTGCCACTGCTGAAGCAATTCCATAATTACAGAATCATTTTCCTATTTGTGCCTGGGCCACATGGCAGGAAATGTTCCCTCCTCCTGGAGAGCAGAGAGCACTGATCATCTGCAACCCCAGGCTGTGAAATAATGGCAGAATAACTGAACATAAAGAGCCAGCAAACATTTCTGTGGAGTGTCACTTGGGAAGCAAAATGTGTGTTTACACTGCTCAGAGTGGGGAGTGGTTTATGGGAATCAGTTTGGCCTCAAGATGCTGTAAGGAAAAAAAGAAAAGCTTAGGTGGGATCAGAGTGTGGTTTGGAAGAGAGAAAAGGAATCTCTGCTGGAATAACAGCACAAAAAAAAAAAAAGGAATTTTTGCAGTTACATCAATAGGAGGTGTTGTGCTCACTAAGAGTAACTTTGTGTTGAGAATGGTATTTATTTGTATTTATTTGTACCAACAATGGCTCAATAATCACATATCACAAAATCCCATCAGTGCCCCCCTGCTGGGCTGTTCAGCAGTGGGATTTGAGCAAAGCTCCCCCAGAAGAGAACAGCACCAGCTGTGGGTCCAGTCCCTGCTGGAAACTGAGGGACTGGAGCAGAGAATTGCTGTGCAGACCACAAGGTGGTGGCATTGCCCAGGTAAATGGTGCATGAAATATCAGCATTTTAATATTTCTGTGGGCTTGAACTGCAGGTTTGGGCTTTCCCTGTGGCAGAGGCCAAGGCTGGGGCCGTGAAGGGACCAGGGAGCCAAATGCAGATTTGCTGTTGCAAATTTGTTGTTCAACCCTTGAACTCCCTGATTCTCACCTGCTGCACCCATGAACAGGAAATGTACCCAAGATGCTGAACCCAGGAATTCAGTGCAGGTATCAAAACACCTCAGACAAGCAAATATTGAATTCCTATCCCACCAAATAATTAGGCCAGGTGAAAAACATGAGCTCTGCCAACTATTAAGGCTTTTAAATAATTTTACAGTGTGGAAGTGGAAACCTTCCAATTGTTGAGAGAACAGCTGAAGTTTTACCTGTAGTGGCAAGCTAAACTTTATAATTTGATATTAGAAATGTCCATATGTTATACCTGCATGCCATGAGCATGTGAGAGTGTGTAAGAGCAGAAAATTCAATTTTTAGATGATGCTGTTGATCCAAGAGAATGTCCTTGGCTCCTTTGGCCAGTCCTTGGTGGAAAGCAGAGGCTGTTGTGTTCCCAGCCCACAGGGATGTTCCCTGGAGCAGATGTTTGTGTTTTGGCTGTCTTTGGTACTCCAGTGCTGTTATTTTGCAGGGTATGTGGCAAATGTGCCAATAATTGAGCCCTGGGGACAGCCCTGCACGTGTCCATGGCTGGCACTGTCCCAGCATCAGGAGCTCCTGAAATCCAGCCCTGTCCCTGCCACTGACCTGCAGCAACTTTGCTTTTGCCATGTTCCCTCTTTTTATGGGACAGCAGCATTTACCTGAGCAGCAGGGCTTGGTTTTCACCAAAATGGGTTTGTCAATTTGGGTCTGAAAAATGAGGAAACAACCCATTTGACTCTTACTGCATGATATCATTTTATTGAAACTACAGTGGTCAACAAAACCAGGGAAAAAGAATCAAGAAATGAAGACCTAAGGGAAAACAGGAAGAATTTAACTGTGTCAGTTCTCTCAAAAGCAATCTCCCAAACTGGATTAGTCACCAAATAAAATTTCTTTCTTCGATGGTTTGGAGATGTGAAATTAGAAGTGTTTCTTAATATGACTTATTAGTTAATACAAAGTATTTTCCTTATTGGTAATGCTGATTATCCTGGCTGACAAAAAAAAAAAAAAAAAATGGAATTAGAGTGGAAATGGTAGAATGTGTTTTTTTGCTTTGAAATGCAGCTTGTTACCACTTGGCCAAATCTGCTGAAGCTGAATGCTATACAGGACTAATAATGCCCAGACAAAAATAAATCTGTTTTCTTACTTATTTCATCCTGTATTCTTATTTCTTTCCACACTGGAGTTCTCTTTGGAACTCTTTACAAATTCCTGTGAACAGCTCAGCGCTGGGGAACTCTGGATTCTTGTTTTGAGCCTTCACGTGCTGTTTGGACAAAGGATGATAATAAAAGTAAAGATTTTTTCATTGGCTTCCCAACCCATGTTCTTGTTTGGAGCCTTGGCAGCTGAATATGTGAATAATAACAATTTCCTTATCCATTAGAAATATATATTAAAAATGGGGGCAGGTGTGTGTGAAACACAAATTTCTTCCTTTCTGGTTTTTGGGGGATTTTTTTTTTTTTTTAATGAAAATACAATCCATTTTCTCTCTGTTTTCTCACTGGAAACCAGTAAGACCATGTAATTCCTCAATGGTCACTGGTCCTGGGCTGGAGTAGGAAGTGCTGGCTGGCTGTGGCAGCTGGCAGGGAGCCAAAGCAAAGTTTGGAGCTGTTTGATACCTGCCAAGACCTTTTATTGCCTGTAGGCTCTGTCACCATTAACATTATTCATATTCTGCTCCAGGAAAAATCAGATGCCATAAAGCATCCAGTGGGATGGATTTCCCCTCTGGGGCTGCACGTGCTGTGTGTGTCCTGCTCACCTTGGGGTCACTGCAGAAGTCTGGGGGTGTCTGTGCACAGCTCAGGGAGTTTTTATCCTGGAGTACAACCCGTGGGAATCTCAAATTTTGTAGCTTAAATATCAAATTTGGAGCATCAGGTGCTCTCTGGGCTTGGGGCAGTGCCCATGTCCTGTGTCCTGTGTCCTGCTCTGCCCAAACAGGACTGCAGTGAAGGGAAAGCCAATTATCAGCAAGGCCTTTAGCTGCTAATTAATGATCTTGTGTCATCCTGAGTGCTCTGAGCTGTGTTTTCTCCTCCTGGCTCCCCTGGCTGTGCCTCTGCTCCACCCTCATTGTTCTGGAGTTTGGATTTGAGCAGTGCAGTGAAGGAGCTTCATCTCATCTGGGTTAGACCTTGGGCATTGGGATGGTGTAAAAGCACAAAGTCTGTTGGAAGCACCAAAATTTGGTGTTCTGGCCTCCAAAGTGAGCTATCAGTGGAGGCAGGAAATAGAAAATCTTAAAAGTTTGTGACACATCTGAAAGATGTGGGACATGCACATGACCAAGCCAATTTCTTAATCCATCCATGGCAATGCTCACTGAACACTTCTGTGATGCTCACACGCCTCAAGATGATGCTGAAGACAAAAAAATAACCTTGGCTGATTCCAAGTCCACGGGACACCAGTGCCAACAAAAGAGATGAGCAAGGTCAGAGGGTCCAGAGCACCCAGAGCAGACACAGCTCTTTGGCTTTAGGGAAGGAAAACACCCTCTGCTGTTTTCAGGAGCATGTTCAGAGCTTTGGAAGGCTGGAAAATGTTGAAGATATGGCATATCATTTCCTTTCTTCCATTCACAGTCTGCAAGATCAGCCCTGGTAAGAACAAGCTCCAGCTTCTATTTGAAGAGATTTCTGGAGCCATGTCTGTCCAGCAAGCAGAGCTCCCTCTGGAAACACAGATTATTTAGTAAAAGGTGCTATTTTTACTCACTAACTGATGAAAATGTGCTGCTTTACCAGGCTGATCAAACCCTTTCAAGTATCAGAACCATTTAGGTGTGAGAAACCTTCAAAGTGTTGCTGTTGTTTGGCCTGTTAAAAGCAGTGATGAAAGAAAGAGTTCAAATGGTAAACTGTAATTAAATAGTGCAGGAGGCCTAAAACTTTGGGGAGATTCCTTCCCTCCTGTAAGATAATGTTTAAGCTAACCTAGATCCTGATGACTTAAATTTTGAGCTTTTGTTTTTGGCATTTTTAGTGGTAAACATGGAGAGATGTGAGAGGAGCTGGTGTCACATAAAATCTGCTTCTGCTACAGGTGCAAATCTGCTCAGGATCAGAATCTGGCTGTCATTTGGCAGCTTTTGAAGTGCAATGTGCTGAGGCAGAAATCCTGTTGGCTTTCTGGAGTGAGGTGTGTTAATAGTTCTGCTTCACCAAATAACCTGAAGTTTCTTTGTTTAATGTGCTTCAAACGAGAGCTGAGCTGCCTCTGCAAGATTGGAAAACTCAAATTGTAGAATATTTGGTTTTTTAAAGCCCCTTTCTTGCCTTATGGAAGGAATGTAGGAATAGTCAGATTAGATTGGGGGTTTTTTTCTGTGTATTTTATTTTAGCTTCTATTACCAGATGCTTTAAAAGAAGGCACAGGGAACTTTACAAGAGGCAGATGTTACAATTATTGTCCAACCAGGTGATTTTCCTAATCCTAATGTGCCCTGCCTTTTCTATCAATCAAAAGTGGCAAATTTGTAATTAAACACAATTTGCATATTCCTGCTACAACACCAGTTTATCAAAGTAGTTTTACATCCCTGTCACTCAAGAATATACAAGTTTAAATGTTAGCTTGTACTTCATGGAAGAACCACAGAAATCTGCAATTCTTACATTTTAAAGCACTTTTTAAAAGAAGGGATTTTGTCTAGCGAGTTGCTCAATGTTTGCTGACTTTTGAGCTGGCAAAGTGTCCCTGTGGCATCACTTGAGAGTGATATTGATGTAATTAAAGTGAGACACCTGTTTAGGGCAGAGCTGCATTCAGTGGAGTCAAGAAATAAAAAGGAGGCCCTTGCTGTGCAGATGTTTGAGCACCATGTCAAGTGTGTCTGTATTGTCAAATAATTCTTGTAAGACCACTTGAGTGCCTGGAGTAGGTTAAGTGCCAGGATAACAGTGTTTGCAGTTCTGGGGTTCTTTTATTTGGTTTATACTTTAATGAATTAATTGAATTCTGATCTCCAGCGTGTTACATTTTTCCAAGTGATTGTTTGACAGCTGGGGTTGGATCCTGAGCACCCACCTGGAACCAGAAAGGCTGTGACAAGCTGAACTCCTTCCTGGTGAATATTTCAGATGGTTTATATACAAAGACATATTGAAAAGTTGATTTTGATTGCTTTCCATAAAGTGCAAAATGAGGGAGAGGATCCCAGCACAAATATACACCCGCTTCAAGTATTTTTTCCTGAGTGTGGTTGTTGCTTCAAACCTCCATGTGGTTACAAAAACAAACTTCAGTGCTACAACTCCTCAAATCTGCATTATAAAATAAAATGGAGCACACACTCCCCACGGTAAAATATTATTTGCTAATGTGTTCCAAAAGCTATGCTAGGCAAAAGGCAGTAAAAGTATCTTTTAAAAGAAAAAAAAAAGTTGGATATAAAACGTAGCAGATGTGTTTTTCTGTTCTGCTGAAAAGAAAAACACCTACTTACTGGAATGAGCAGGAGACTCAGAGGTGGATCTGATGCATACAATGTTTTCTCTCTTTTGGGAAAGATGAGGTGGGGAAGAAGTTATTAAATGTTTACTCATGCATTTGTGAGTTTGAAAGCGTTGCTTTGTTGGCTGCTTGTAAATGTGGTGGTGGAATCTCTGGGACTGGCAGCGTGTGAGGCTCTGAGTGTGGAGGTACCTGGTAAATGGTGCCTTTATGGGGAAGGGGAGAGAAAGAGGCACAGACCAGGTAGGGCTGACAATTTCACTTACAAACCCGTGTTTCTGCTTATTCACCCACGGCTGGGATCAGGATCTATTGTTTTACACTCGGGGCTTCAACTTTTTCCAGCAGTCAGATGGAGAGTTCTCTCCTGAGCAGCTGATTGTGTAAAAGCAGGTTTCTAATAAACAGAACCGAAAGCACTGCAGCACTTCAGACCCTGATTTGCACTTCTCACAGTTAAGAACTCAAGTTGCTTTCAGGATTTAGTTGTGCCCACCTGAACTGCTTTAAACTTCCCCTGCTGAAAACGTGTTAAGAAGCTTTTTTTTTCCCTTACATATGTTTTTATTTCAGTTAAAGCGAGTCTTGTAAATGCAGAGTAGTCTTGCATCAGTCAGGGCAGTTTTCTAGTCCTGTTCTGTGCACGGTGCTCTGCCTGCCCCCCTCACCCTCCTCATCCCACAGCTCGGGACTCAGCCTGCTCCTGGTTTTTGCGGCCACGTTTCTATCACAAGCTATCCCGTGCAAGTGAACATTTTGTTTGTGCTGATGTTCGGCTCTTTAAGGTTAATTTCGGGGACTTTGTTCGTCGAACACCGTTACTATATTGCCAAAAGTGCGATTGGTGTGTGCTTGAACATGACTCAGAGCTTGAAGCTGTTACGAGCTTAAAGAAACATTTCTAAAAAGCACATTTCTTTTTCTGGTACAGGTGTACTGGAAAAATGAACCTTCCGGTGAGATTAGTGGATAAAGAGGGAAATATATTAATTGTCCTTCTCCATCCTGACACTGATAATTTTAACCTACAATTCGTTCCCTTGAGGCACCTGAAGGTTGGTGAATTCTCACAAATGAACAGGAACAAGAATTAAATGTTTTCTTCGAAGTGTCATCTTTAGTTTAACGTCATTTTTTGCTGACATTCTCCCTTGAAACGTGAGAGGAAACAATAGTAATTTGGGGTTATGCTTTTAAATGGGTTAAATATTATCTTCTATCCATCTTTCTTCCAGCTGGGAGTTGCTGAGATGTGCCGAGGAGTGAAAGTTGACTCCGGTGTATGAAACCACGCTGTTAAAAACCTGCTAACAAAGACGAGCATCACTCTTTACCACGTCAAATCTGCCTCACCTGTCATTTTGACCCCGGCATGTGGAAACGAGTGCGGCAGTCTGGAGGGGAATAACTCTTCCTCCAGAAGGAAATGATCAGCGCTCACCGAACCAGTTGCTTCCCCCCCACCCACCACGCTTTCTCTTTCAGTCGGAGGGAGAAAATCGCTGGAAGCGACTCTCAGAATGAAACCCGCGGGGTGGAAAGCTGAGGGGGCTCGGGAGGGATGCGGGGAGTGCCCGGCCCGGCTCCTTTCCCCTCCCTCCGCCCGCAGAACGCGGAGCCGGAGCCGCTTCCCAAACCTCCCAAACCTGCGGCTCCGTTTGCGCCTCTTCTCGTATTCACGGCACGGCGCTGCCGGAGGCTCCCGTGGCTTTGCCGGGCTCTGGGAGGTTGTTTTGGGGTTTTTTCCCCTCGATGTTCCGCGGTGCCGTTTGGATCCGAGTCCCCGAACTGCGGGAAGCTCTAAAGTGCAAACGCAGATTTATCGGCGGTCGCACGGGTAGAAACTGCTTTTTTTTTTCTTTTTTTTTTTTTTTTTTTTGAGTGAATTTACATCAGAAGAGTCTGAGCGATGGGCTTTTCGCTTGGTTTAAATGCAGTTTGGGTTTGAAATGGGGAATCTAATAGTCGATAATTTCAGAAGTGTTCAAGAACCCCTGTGCTTCCGCAGCGTGTGTTTAAAGGAGAGAAACTTGGTTGGGGGAGCAAATTCTGCCCCCGAAATCGCTTCCCCGAGCCCCCCGCGATGGTGGGAGGGGGAACCCACGGCCGCAGCCCCCGCGGGGCCGGGAGGGGACGATGCTCCCGCATCTGCGCCTCGAGTGCCAAATTCTGGTGGCAGCTGTTTGGGGCGAGAGGAGCGCATCTCCCCTGACCTGCGGCGCTGCCCTCTGACCCGCCACGAATCCCGAAAAGCGGGGGGTCCCCCGGGGCCACGGCACACGAGCCCCCTTTGTTCTGGGCGCTGGAGCCCCCGGCCTGCGGCTGAGACAGAGCTGGGCTGGACCGAGCTGGCGGGATAGGCTCGGCTTAATCTGCGGGACATGGGCTCGGGTTAGCGGGTTATCCTCCCGGGTTAGCGGGTTATCCTCTCGGGTTACCGGGTTATCCTCCCGGGTTAGCGGGTTATTCTCCCGGGTTATTCTCCCAGGTTATTCTCCCGGGTTATTCTCCCGGGTTATTCTCCCCGGTTATTCCCTCGGGTTAGCGGGTTATTCTCTCGGGATATTCTCCCTGGTAATTCTCCCGGGTTATTCTCTCGGGTTATTCTCCCGGGTTATTCTCCCGGGTTATTCTCTCGGGTTATTCTCCCGGGTTATTCTCCCGGGCTATTCTCCCGGGTTATTCTCTCCTTGTGGACGCATCGGCCAAGGTTGCCGAGAGAGGGAATTCCGCCCCCTCCCCTTCCGCCCCTGCCCCGGGTTTAGGAACAAACGTAGGAACGGTCGGAGTGGCATTGCCAGAAATGATCTTAGTACAAAGAGGGGCTTTTACTCGAGGAAATGTACCCACGCCTATTGCGAAATGCTAAAAAAAAAAAAAAAAAACCCAAAAAACAACCCACTGTAATATGTCTTACCATCGTATATTCATTTTATATGCTCTGGTTTCTCACTTTTTTAGTAGTATTTTTAAAATATCTTGCCCTGTTCGGGCTTTTTAATACAGAGAAATGACAGCTCAGAGATGCTAAGATCACGTCTTGAAAGATTGGCCTCCACCCCATAGCTCCATCAAACTGCTGTTGCTTTTCTCGAACGTTAAAATTACACCAGCCTCGCCTTTTGCTAACCTGGCGAAATCACTTCCTGCATATTTATCAATTTGGGGAGGTGGGTTAGCATGGCAAATTTCCTTGAACAAAGATTGGGTGAAGATGTATTAGTTCATCCAATACCATGTCTGTCACTTATGTAGACAGAATAAATCTGAGTCCCGGCTTTGCCCTTAATCGTGCCTGAATTAAGGATACATTTTTATGAAAGTTTTATGGGAAGATTTTAATTTGAGGTTCTTTTTGGAGAGAACTGTGTGAAACTCCGTGAAAATAATCTAGTATTTAATAGGTGGCTTTTTGAATCGCTGCTGGACGTGGATGGAAGGAGTTTGGATTTATTCTGAAATGGAAATTATAGTTCTGTCCCTTAAAAAAAATAAAAATCAAGCAGGTTAAAGAGAGGAGCTGCACATAATGAGTCAAGGAAATCCTTGAATCCTTGCGCTGTGCCTTTAACTACCGAACATCTGATTCCCTCATCTGGCAGATGGTCTCTGAGCACAGATTTGCATTCATTGTCTTGAAATCTGTTTTCGCGTTGGTGTTATATAGATTTCAGAGGCAGATCTATACACGGATCAGAATACAAAAGGGCCGGGAGGAAAATATCGCCAAGGCAGAGCAGTTTAAAAGAAATAAAAGCAAATAAATGCAGACGTAGGTGCGGTCCCGGGTCACGGCGGGCCGGGCTGCCGAGAGCTCCGGTTTCCTTTAATGGGAAATGTTGCCTACATGGGATGTTGTAAAAAGTTTTAAGGTGAGACCTGAGAGCTCTCAGGGTGTAACTTCGGGGTCTGCTGGGTGCCTGGCAGCCTCGGGCCGGCTCCTGCCCGGCAGGCAGCCTCTGCCCTCCCCCAGACCCATTTCTGTCCCTCCGAGCAATTTTGCATTTTAAATCTCGCGCCTGAGAGCGAAGCGGCCGCTTTGGCAGCGCGGCGGGGTCAGAGGGACAGAGATCGCTGCTTTGAGAGCAGCTTGGGTGTGCTGGGGCACGACAGGTCGGGGTGAGGCTGCCGGAATATCGCGATGGACCCGCGGGTCCCGTGCCCGGCTCCGCCTGTCCCGGGACGGGCGCGCTGCGGCCCCGCTCTTTCAGCGCACTCTGGGCTGTCTGCAACAGCATCGGTGTGAGGCTGCCGGGCCCTGGTCATAACCCATCGCGATAAACCGTCGCGATAAACCCTCTGTTCTCCTGGCCGGGTTTCGGCTGCCGCGAGGCGGGCAGCGGGCGCGCTCCTTGCAGAGCAGTCCCGCGGCTTTAGCGCAGTTTGTTCCTTCTGGGGCAGCAGCTCTTGGTGCGGAGCTACCGGGCTGTGGCCATGAACCCATCACGATAAACTGGTGGCGCTCCAGCTGTGCCAGGGCGGGCGGCGGGCGCGCTGTTTGCTTTAGCAGAGTTCGTGCGGTCTGGGACAGCACCGCTCTGTGCGGGGCTGCCTGGATAAGACCATAACTCGATCGTGACATCCCTACCGAGACACCCCTATCGCGACATCCCCATCGCTTCCCGGTCCGGGCGCTCCTTCCATCCCGGCCCCGCGCGCAGCGGGGGTGGGGGCGGAGCGCTGCCGCGCGCTTTAACCAATCACTGCGCGATATGCAAATGAGATACCCTTATATGGCGCGGGGCCCCGCCCCCCGCGCGCCGCCCGCTCCCACCGTGTAACCCATTCATGCCGGCGCGGGAAGGGCCGGCGCTGCCCGCGGCTGGGACCGGCCGCTCTCCGCTCCCTTCCTGCCTTTCTTCTCCCCTTTTCCCCAAGAGCGGTGCCTTTTTTCCGCCCCCCTTCCTTCCTCCTCCCTGGGTTAGGCAGCGATCAATCCCTCTGGCCGCTGTCTGCCTGAGGAACAGGTGATTTCTCGTGAGCGGCGCTCGGTTTTTGGATGCGGCTCGCTCGCCTGCGTGTGAAGGATGATGATACCAGGCAAGACTGAATCAGCGTAACTTTTACTTGGCAAGAGGAAAAACTTTCTTCCCCGTTTGAAGGCGTTAAAAACACGTACCGTTAAAAAGCAGAAGAAGTTGGTTTTAAAGCTGAACTTCACTTTCCTGGGATTTGTGTCAGATTCAAAGGCTGCGTCGTTTTGCTTTTCTTTTTTTTTTTTTTTTTTTTTTTTTTTTTTCCTTCTCTCTTATCTCCCAAAAGGAAACTGTTGCTAGTTGGAATAGACTTCTTAAATGTTTGGAATTCAAGATACTTTAGGAAGAGGACCGATTCTGAAAGATAAATCTCTAGGTTCTGAGATGGATTCCGTCAGGTCCTGGGTCAGAAACGTTGGGGTTGTGGATGCAAACGTAGCAGCACAAAGGTAACCGTGACTATTTCTCTCCCACTTTTCCCCTGTTTGGTATTTTTTATTTTTTTAAGCAAATCTTTTCTTTATGCCCTGTTGCTTGCATTTGATATAAAATGTATTTTTCCCTCTCTGTCCCCCTCCCGGTCTCCTCCAGTCAAGGCTGGAGCTGGAGCGAGGCAGCAGCGCTCCTAAACCGGAGAGCATCAGAGTCCTAAGAGCCAGTGCGGGGCTCGGATGACAGCGAGACGGGATAAAATAAAAGGGTGTTTTTATTTTCTGTCCCAGGAAGATGTGTGGGGCTCTGCATTGGTTATTACCAGCGATCCAGGGTTCTCCTCCCTGCTCGCTGGGCCAGACAGCCGAACAGAAGGGGACCAAGTTAGAATTAAATTAACTTAAAGGCAGATGTCAAACCCCAGCTTCCCCGGCCCATCTCGCTTTGCTCAATTCAGGGGGGGCATTGCCGAAACCTCCGCGCGTGGTTTCAGGGCAGGGGCTGGGACAGCAGGGGAGGGCAGGGCAGCCGGATCCCCGCGGGCATCCCAGAACCTGCCCGAGCACCTGCCCGAGCTGACACCGAACCTGCTGAGCCCAAACTCCTCCGAACACCCCGAAACTGGGGCCTGGCTGTTTGTTTTCTGCTTGTTTGGGCGGGTTATCTCCCTGTACTCCCCCTTTTATTTTCTCTGCCAGCCAAGTCGGCACAGGACACCCATCTCAGGTTCTTCCCGTTAGGGGTAGGATGATGAAAACTCTGTTAGCTGCTTTTTCCCCCCTCTTGCTCTCTGGATGATGAAACAAAAAAAGTTTAAAAAAAAAGTAATAGCGTCGGAGAAGGCTAAATTGGGAACCCCGGGGGTAAGGCGGATTTTATTTAGTATTAGAGACAAGGTGAAAGGAGTGAAAGAGCAGAGGGGACTTCAGATGAAGCAGGGATGTTTTAGAAACAGAACATCCGTGCTCCCACCCACGGCCTGATCTGGCAGCAAGGTTTTCCAAGCGCCATGGGAGGAGTTATCAGAGTTTTATGAATGTCGATAGAGCGTTTAATAAACACGGTTGAGGGGGAAGAGGTTTATCCTGGAGGAAAGCGAAAGTAAAAGGAAAGAGCTCCTGACAAGGCTCCGATCCGCGGGAGCGGTGGAGGTGCGGCCGCCTTGTGCTGCCCGCTGGCATCGCCAGGTTTCACTCCCAGATATTCCTAACAAACCAATAAATCCCAATTTTTACACGCAGAACGAGAGGAAGCCCCAGGCTAGGTGCAGTTGCGGCGGATGTGGTGAGTTCACGCTGTACCTCGTTGGCAAGGAAAACACAGGGAAACATCTGTAGTTCTCCGAAAGAGTCAAATACTTCTGCCAGTGCTGTGGAGCTATTCTGGGGACTAAAACCCAAAGCTGTCCAGCTCCTCACTAGTCTGGCACATAGACTTAATCTATTAAGTAATTTGGAGGTGCCCATCTGCACTTATTTTCTTCGCAGTAAATAGAAATTTGCTTTAGCGAGAGGGAACTGCAACTAATTTCACACAGAAATAAAGCTGGAGGGACATTGTGGGTAAACAGAAGCACTTGAATCTTTCCAAGCCGGGAAATGCGTGGGAAACATCACAACGTTTTCTGCAGTCAGGGACAAGATTTTCACAAGGGCTGGTTAAGCCGAGACTAAATTCTTTCCGCTTAAATCAGAGATTCAATTCGCAGGAATTGGTTCAAGTAAGTCAGTGAGTAAAGTCAAACTTGGCAGCCGAGGGAAGCGGCTGCTCTGCTCCAAAGTCGATGTCTCTGACCAGCACAGGTGACAGCCTGCCCGTAGGAAAGATTTTTAGGGCAGCTTGTTTTCTGCTCCAGGAAAAGGGACCGGGATGTGCAAAGAGCATTTCCAGACCCTCTGACACGGTACAGCCACTTCCCGCCCCGCGGCATTCCAGCCAGGAGCGGTGACAGGCGGGGAAAGAAGTGCGGGAAGGAAAACACGATCTGCCTTGAGCACTATCTCTGTAAATGAGCCTTGTCCTGGGGCTGTGCAGGGAGCGAGAAATTGGGATTCCAGGGAGCATCGCCGAAATTGGGGCTCCAGGGAGCATCGCCGAAATTGGGGTTCCAGGGAGAGTGGCTGAAATTTGGGGTTCTAGAGAGTATTGCCGAAATTTGGGTTCCAGGGAGCATCACCGAAATTCAGGTTCCAGGGAACATTGCCAAAACTGGGGTTGCAGGGAGCATCACTGAAACTGGGTTCCAGGGAGTATTGCCGAAATTGGGGTTCCAGGGAGCATGACCGAAATTCAGGTTGCAAGGGAACATGGCCAAAATTTGGGTTCCAGGGAGCATCACCGAAATTGGGATTCCAGGGAGCATCACCGAAATTCAGGTTGCAGGGAACATCACCGAAATTGGGGTTGCAGGGAATATCGCCAAAATTTGGGTTCCAGGGAGCATCGCCGAAATTGGGGTTCCAGGGAGCATCACCGAAATTCAGGTTGCAGGGAACATCACCGAAATTCAGGTTGCAGGGAATATCGCCAAAATTTGGGTTCCAGGGAGCATCACCAAAATTGGGATTCCAGGGAGCATCACCGAAATTCAGGTTGCAGGGAACATCACCGAAATTGGGGTTGCAGGGAATATCGCCAAAATTTGGGTTCCAGGGAGCATCGCCGAAATTGGGGTTGCAGGGATCGTCCCCGTCCCGCCGGGACACTCCGAGCGTGCTCTGCCTTTTCTGCTGCTGTTTTGCCTTTTCTGCTGCACAACCCGGTAATGTCTTTGTCTCTCCCCCTCACCCCATCCCGTGTGTTTCCTCCACAGCGGAGTAGCTTTGTCCAGAGCCCACTTTGAAAAGCAGCCACCCTCCAACTTGAGGAAATCCAATTTCTTTCACTTTGTTCTGGCTCTCTACGACAGACAGGGGCAGCCGGTGGAAATAGAGAGGACAGCTTTTGTGGACTTTGTAGAAAATGATAAAGTAAGGCTCCTTCCTCTTCCTCTTTCTCTTTTCCTCTCCAATTTTGATCCTCCCCCCGTGCTGAGTTGCTAATTCCCAATACCTGTTGTCCCTAATAAAACACACCCATGGTTTGGTCGAGGTTCAGGTGCTGTGGTAGAGCTACAAAGGGTTGGAAACCTCTGCTCTGTATCTGGAATTTCATTCACCCACTAAAAATAAAATAAATAAAATTCATGGAGGATAAATGCACTTAATACACTTATTTTTTTTTTTTTTTTTTACCTACCACGTCTGCCAGGTTTTATTAGTACCCAAACAGAAGTGGAATCTGACCTGTAATATGTCAGATTATCATTGAGCATGGTTAAATGTATTTCCCTGAGCTCCAAAGTCAATGGCAGGACTTGAAAAGAATTTGCTTTTGGATTTCAATTCCATGTCTTGGCCACTTTGCATTTTTTCAATTATTTTCTTAGCCATGAACAAGATTTTTGAACTGTGAATCATAAATAATTGTCTTACAGGAAATTAAAAAATGTGTAAGAAACATCCTTGTAACACAACTCAGGAAATAAATATAAATTTTGCCTCCAAGTAACACTGTTGCAAAGTAATGATCACAGTAAAATAATAAAAAAAAAAGTATGTTTTCCCTCTGTCAATCTGCTTTATATTAATTGATTTGAAATGCACAAATTCTTCTCCATGTCTTGCCTTGAAATAGTTGAGAGCATAATGGCAAATAAGAGAGGGAAAGAAGTTCTTGAACTCCTGCAGGAAAAGATGTCAGCAGTATTTTGTAGTTTGTCCTGGGTCACTCAGAAGGTTAATACATCCCAATCAGTGGATTCACCTCTTCGAATTTTAATGAACTTTGTTGTCACTTCCATCATAATTATCAGCTCTTGCATTTTAAATGTGCCAAGTGTAAGTTCTGGAAGGATTTTTTTTTTCCTCTTTTTTTTTCTTTTTTTTTTTTTTTTTTTTTTTCCCCCCAAATTCCCTTTCAGGAGCAAGGCAACGAGAAGACCAACAACGGCACCCACTACAAACTGCAGCTGCTCTACAGCAACGGTGAGTGCCCTTCCCTGGGTCCTGGGGCTGCCTGGATTTCCAAAATATTCCAAAAATTCCCTTTCTTGAGTCCCCTTCAGTGCAGGGATGGGCTTGGGGAACAGAAGGACCTGGGTGTCTAACAGGGCACTGGAGGGGTTTGTTGTGCTGCCCTAAGGGCAGGATGCCTGTGGAATGTTATTTATATTTATTTATGTGTTATTTATGTGTTATTTATGTGTTATTTGTATGATATTTATGTGTTATTTATTTGTTATTTATGTGTTATTTGTGTGTTATTTATATGTTATTTATGTGTTATTTATATGTTAATTATATGTTATTTGTGTGTTATTTATGTGTTATTTATATGTTATCTATGTGTTATCTATGTGTTATTTATGTGTTATTTATATGTTATTTATATGTTATTTATGTGTTATTTATATGTTATTTATATGTTATTTACGTGTTATTTGTGTGTTATTTATGTGTTATTTATGTGTTATTTGTGTGTTATTTATATGTTATTTATGTGTTATTTATGTGTTATTTATATGTTATTTATGTGTTATTTATGTGTTATTTATATGTTATTTGTGTGTTATTTGTGTGTTATTTATATGTTATTTATGTGTTATTTATGTGCTATTTATTGATGTGTTATTTACCCCTGCTCTCCCCCCTCCAGGTGTCAGGACAGAGCAGGATCTCTACGTGAGGCTCATCGATTCTGTCACCAAGCAGGTGAGCAGGGCTGTCCTGTCCCATCATCCTCCCTCTCTGCTCCACATTTCCCTGCCTGTTCTTCCCTCTCTGCTTCACTTTCCTCTCTTGCTCAGACCTATTTTGGAGTCTGATTAAAACTTGTGCTCTTCAGTCTCTTTTTTCCCCTCTGTGGGCTGTAGATTTTTATCCACTCTGTAGCAACATTCATGTCAAGCTGTAAAGGGGAAGGAGTTTATTTGCAGGTGATGGTGAGCAGTGCTGAAATCCCTTCCCCTCACCTCTGAATATTCTGAGGAATAAACAGCCCCTGCTGCTCCTGGCTTAGCCCTTCTCTTCATTTTTGTAGCCAATAACTTATGAAGGCCAGAACAAGAACCCTGAGATGTGCAGAGTGCTGCTCACCCACGAAGTCATGTGCAGGTAAGGTGGATTTATTATTTATTTACAATTATTAGCACATTATTATTAATTATTTGTGAGCTTTGCTTCCCCAAATTCTGGCAGAGCCTCTCCAAGGCAATTTTAGGTGGGGAGAGTTTGATTTTGTTGTTTATTTTGTTGCTGACTCAGAGAGGGTCTTGCTGTAGGAATATTTTCTCTTTATGTGGGTAAAGCTTGTTTGGGTTCAAACAGATATTTTGGGAGAGGTTTCTTTTTTTTTCTATTTGCTTTTCGTTTTTCCTGCAGGAGATTCAGCAGCCAGAGCTGCACTATTTTTGTTTAAAGTAGGCCTTTGCATGTTGTTTAAATCAAGACTTTTATACCCTTAATGCTCATAAAATTTCTGCTCACCTTAGGAGAATGAGCAATTTAACTTCTGTATTTTTACCTGAAAAGTGCAAGATGTTCTTCATGTAATTTCCTTTGTTGAAATGTTTTAATTTTCTTAATTAAAGTGGCATCATTAATATCCTTTTATTTTGGGCATTTCTACCCCAAAAGAAAAAACCTACAAACCTTTCCCTTCTATATACAATATTTAAGGGCCTTCTACTTTTTAATTAAAACAAACCAACAAAAAAAAGGACACTATTTTCAACATATAAATTTATAAATTAGAGGGGGAAATGACTTGAGGATGTTTTTAATAACTTTTGTATAAGTCTGAACTTACATGTACCTTATGCATGTCGTGCTTCCATGGTAACTTATTACTTTTCCTGTTCTTGGGCAATTAAATTTTTTTTCTCAATACATATAATAATGCAAACAGTCAATGTTCTTATATTAAAATGTGCTAAAATGTGCATAGAACGTTCATAAAACCCATTGGTGACCTTTATTAAACACAGTTTGTGATTTATTGGATCAGTGGGAGAGGGTTAAGCTGTTGGACTCAGTGTTGCTTCTTTGAATGATGCAGTTTGCTACTTGATTTTTTAAAATTTTGGTTTTTTTATTAAAGTAGCTTTTAAGTTAAAGCAGCAGTGAGAGAAACTTATTTGGACAGAATTTTTATCAGGAGAAGTCTTAGTTTCAAAACTTAATTATATCAACAATTCCATTACTTTTCAATATAACACGAATCAGGAATTCAGTATGAAACAAATGTATTGTTTCACTGTTGTTTTAGTGCTCATTAATTAAGTAGATAAGATTTTGACCAGAAATTTCCAAATTTCTGCCCAGACACAATGTACATCTCATGATGTAAAGATTGACAAGGACCTGCTGATGTAGTGGCAAAGATCAGAGGTGTTTGAGTGACTTTCTGGCACATCTAGAACTCATGGATATAATTATATATATATGTGTATATATGCATCTATGTTGTTAAAGGTTTCTCTACAACCAGGTGAAAATTAGAGAAGAAAAATCTGATTTCTTGTGCCATTGGGTTTGGTTTGTGATAAATAAGAGCAGTGTATCTCCCCTCTCTGCACTCAGTTCTGCTTTGGAACTTCAACTATTTCAGCACCTTCCCATCCAAATGGACTTGCTTGATTTAAAATTAATTTGGGCTTTCCCCCCTTCCTCTCCCTGCCTTTACTGCACCAATGCTCTGCTCAGCTTTGATATTCCTGAGCTCCAAAGCTCCTCCGTGCTTGGTCTGGGGTAGCAGTGCACAAATCTGAGCCATTATTCTGATTATTCTGATTATTCTCAGCTCTGCTGCTTGGTAGATTAACCAAGGAAGAATCACAACTCAGGGACATCCTTCCCATGTAAAACACAGATTAGTGAAGGGAATGAAAAGTGCTCTGTAACCTAATGAAGACATTTGATTTTAAATGCTGTGTTTTGCTGAGCTCTCTCTGTGTGTTCTGAAGAGGCATCACACACATCACGCTGAATAATGCCAGGGGAATGGCTCCAACTCTAGTTAAACTTGACATTTTATTTTATTTCTTTTAAGTACAATAATCAAATCTTCCTCATTGTGTGCTGCTTAAGTGGCAGCATCAATTTTTAAAGCCCCTAGTTTAGTTTGCATTAGGAACAGTATATAAAATTTTAATGCACTGTACCCACTCTGCTGTCGAAATTGATGCCTACTGCTTTTGAAAAGGAAAACAAGCAGGGTCTGTCTGTCTTTCTGCCCCTCTCCCTAGCTGAAGGGGGGATTTTGGGGTGGATTTCTCTGTACAGAACCACACATGGAGACATTTTTTGCAGCGTGCAGACGAAAGTGGCCGCGTGTCCCTGGGCCCTGGGACAGATGCCTGCTTAGCAGGAAAGTTGTCTAAATATTGATATGGCTGCAGCAATCTGTCAGAGCCATTGGAAGTTCACTCTCAATAATTGCTGCTTCCAGTGCAAGGCTTCGTTTATTCATTCCCAACCCGATTTTTTTTTTTTTTTTTCTCTCTCTGTTGGGTTTCTTGCGGCTTTATAGGAACCTCCTGTTGTAGGTGGGTTTGTGTGGAATAACACAAAGTGAGGGCTGGAAATCAAGGTAAAACACCCTCCTCTCCTGCAATAACTCCTCCTCCCCACTCCCCCCACCAACTTCTCCCTTTTCCTCCCAATTATCCGGGACCAAACTCGTTGTTATGCTGCTGCCAGCAGCCCCTCCGCCCCCGATGCTCGGAGGGTTAAAAGGTATTATAATCGCGACAGAAGCGGGCTCAGGGTCTACAGCTGGCTAATAACAGAGCTGTATTGAGAGCTGCGAGCCCCACAGCTGTGACTTTCGCCACAAGGCTCAGACTAGACGGGAGCTCTAATCAGCTGGGCCAGGCGTCTTTATCGGCCAGATGGTGTGAATTTAGACACTTTTGTTATGCAATTGCAGGGAGGAGCTGGGCAGAAGAAAACAAAACAAAGGCCACCATGCTGGGATCTTATTTGAGTTTGAAATTAGAGGCAGATTTTTTTTTTTTTCTTTTTAAGTTTTTTAATTTTTTTTTTTTAATTTATTTTTTGGTGTTGGGGTGATGGGAGGGCAGTAAAAGGATGAATTTTAGTCAGGAGAAGGGGAAGGGTGGGAGTTTGAGGTTTCTGGGGTGCTCACTTTGTAGGGCTGTTTTTTTTTTTTTTTTCCTGGACCATTCTTAACATAAACCATCATTTTCCCCAAGGACATCTAATTAGAGGGGAAAGTATAACAACAAAAGATGCAGAAAATCATCTTAAGCCTGGATATTCTTCTCTTAAATGAGCATCTCTAAAGGTGTGGCCCTAGCCCAAGGCTGTAGCAGAAATGTGAATATTGGTGAAGTCATGGCAATAATTTTCTCCAAGAGAATATTGAAGGATTCATCCTGGACCTGAAACTCCATCCTGGAGTTTGGGGGTTTGGCTTGGGCTGAAATTGGAACCCAAATTCCAATTCTGCCCCTTGTGAAACCAAGCAAGTGGAAATGTTACTGGTTGGGTGTGGGGTGAAACACTTGGAAATGAGGATTTGAAGATTTAAGAACAATTTTTGCTGAAACATCCCCAGTCCCACTCTGGTTTATGTGCAAACAAATCCTTCTCTGGAAGATGCTCTTCTCCCTCATCAAAGATTTTTTTTTTCACATATTTGGGCTCAGAAAGTGCCATGGTCCAAGGGGATAAAGTTTATCACCTCCAAAGATCTCTCCCCAGCTGGGATAGGAATGGAGATACCAGTTAAATATGTGGAGAACTTCAGCTGCAAGCCACAGTTTTAGATGAAAAATATTAGAATATTACAAATATAAAGCTCAGAACTGCCATAATTGTGGAAACAGCAATAAAACAAGATGCACTTTTTTCTGAACCCAACCAGACTGTGCTCAATCTCACAGAATTCACCCTAAAATACTCTCCAAGAAGTGGCTCCATCCCTGGAATCACAACAGAAATATTTTAAAAACTGGGTTCCTTTATTTGCTTTATTATAATAACCTGTAAAACAGCAAAGATTTTATCCCAAATATTATTTTCCATGTGTTGCTATACTGGACAAATCAAGTACATCCCAAAATTTCTTCCTTTGAGAGAATTTTCTGCTTTTTTTTGGGGAGGGGTTTATTATAATTTTCTCCTTTAAAAAGCATCTCCCGTCTTGGCTCCTGGTCTAAAAATCTCAATTCTTTCTAAACACTGATTAGGAAGTGAAATCCATAAAAGATTCACTTAAAATGAAGTGGGGAGAAGGAGGGAGGGAGATGTTCTGTGCTGGTGTGAGTTACCAGAGCTGCACTGAAGTCGATGGAGCCATGACAATTTACAGCAGCTCCAGGGGCTGCCCCAGGGATTTTGAAATATTTAGTGTATCCTTTTATTTTAAAAGGAGTAGCATCGATGAATAAGTGCAGGTTTGAGGCAAGGGGAATGCAGGAATGTTGAAACAGTTGAGCTGCTATTCAAATAAATCTGCTCCTTCAGCCCCAGAGCTGGAACTTGCTGCAAACTGGAGGAAATGTTGGGATTTTTCACAGCTGAAAGAGTTTTATTTATTTTTTTTTTTTGTCTAAATGCTCATTTTAGGGCAGGTAATTGAATATGAGGCATATCAAGAAAAAAAATCACCACTTTAGTTTTTTATTCTGCCTTCAATGAATTCAAGTATTTTATTTATTTCTGCTTTTAATATTTATTGATTTGCTTTCAAATCTTATTTATTTATTTATTTGTTTGTTTGTTTCCAAATATTTTCTTTTATTTTCTTTTTCTTTCTTTCTTTCTTTCTTTCTTTCTTTCTTTCTTTCTTTCTTTCTTTCTTTCTTTCTTTCTTTCTTTCTTTCTTTTCTTTCTTTCTTCCTTTCTTCCTTTTCTTTCTCTCTTTCTCTCTTTCCTTTCTTTCTTTTCTTCCTTTTCTTTTCTTCCTTTTTGTTCCTTTTTCTTCCTTTTTCTTTCTCTATTTATTAATTTATCTTTATTTTATTCTGCCTGGAATTGCTCCCCAGCTGGAAAAACTCTGATACTCAGAACACTTGAGAGAATTTTGCAAATGTATTCAGCACCTCTTTAATAAACCCCCCAAAATTTCCACATCTTGTGTAAATTTTTAAACTTTTGGTGCCTCCATTCTTCCCACCCATCTTGGCTTTGACTGGAACAAAAAAAAAAAAAGTGTGAAAACATCTTAAATCATCTCTGCTGCTTCAGATTATTAAAAGTGAGAATTTCAGAGAAAGGACTTTTAAAAGTTTATTAAACTCCTGATTTTTTGGTTCAGCTGCTGTGTGTGCTGGGAGCATCAGTGATTATATCAGTGGAAATAAAATCATGAACTATCTCTTGATTTCTAAATTATTATCATTATTAATTATAATTAATATTATACTGAAATGTGTATAGATTAATGCTTAATACTTAATAAAGTAATACTTTATCTTAAATATTTGATACTTTATCACTGAAACAATTGCAGAAGCCAACCTGAAAAACTTCTCTTCAGATCCTCTGCAGGATCTCATTTCATAGAGTACTGAAGTTTTCAGTCATATAAAACTTAGATATTTAATAATAAAAAATACAGTAATATAAAAAAAATATTAATGGAATATCCCAAACCATTAGGCTGCTGATATTTCTAACACTTTGGGTGGATTTTAACCCCACAGAACCCATTTGGTCCTGCCTGTAATGACATGATGACATCTGTTAATCACTTATTAGACCTTTCCAAATATCACCTGAGTCTCATTGCTGCTCATTTTTGGCTGGGAAATTCAGAGTGTGAAACCCCAGCTGGATCCAGTCAGGATTTAGGCACCAATTCCCTCAATTTTCCCTTCTGGAAACAGAATTTTTTACCCTTCCAGGCAAAGATCAAGTGCTGAAGGTTTTCTGACAGACTTGGAGCTGGTGCTTTGCTCTCAGCTGTCCCAGTGGTTCTTTAATTTGGTTTTTTTTCCCCTCTCCAGTCGGTGCTGTGAGAAGAAAAGTTGTGGCAACAGAAATGAGACCCCATCTGACCCTGTGATCATTGACAGGTAGGAGATGAATCCTCATTTTCCTGCAAAAACACCCCAAAAATTTGTTGGTTTTCACTTTGGATCATCTGAGGTTGTTTCTTGTTGGTTATTTGTTGATGTCTGACATTTGGGGTCTTGGACAAAATTGATGTTAATGAAGTTTTTAAATGAATTTCTGTTTTTTATTGTGACCAAATTTCCCAGGTGTGCACCTGGAGCATTCCCTCCTCACCAACCAGGGGTGGGTTGATAAAGCTTTGAGCAGCTTCAGTAATGTTCTTCAACAAAATAATTTTTTTTTTTTTTGGTAGAAATATGGGGAGAAAGGGTAAAAAGGCAAAAATTGGATTGATTTTAGAGCCAGTTTTAATTCCTTTCTGTCTCTGGTCTGTTCTATCTCCTTTCTAATCAGTTTTATTTGTCATAATATTTCTCATGGACTTGTTTTGGCACTCAGAACAGCAAAGCTGGTTTGAATAAAGATCTGCAATAATTTCCTTTTTAAAATTTATTTTATTTCCATCACAGAGTTAATAATTTTGGAGCTCTGATGAGGTGATGGGTTCTCCCTCTCCCTTTACCCCACGATTTTCCCTTTTGGTTCTGTGCTCACAAGTTGTGGTTGGGGCAGGGCTGGAAGTTGAAATGGGTTTTTTGGGGAGCACAAGCCCTGGATGTGCCATCCTGCCCTTTCCTATGAAATTTTGAGCTTATTTTTGGCTGTGTCAGTGCTTGGTATGAATGTGAATTTGGGAACTTTCCAGCCTGAAGTCTGAATTTTCTGGGAAGCAGCTCAGGATGGAAGGCCCTGGATTGAGAGAGGGGCAGGGCTGAATTTCTAATCCTGAGTTTGTCCCTGTGCACAGGGAGAATTCTGAGCTTCCTGGGGGGCAGAATGAAATGGAAATAAGGACAAAGAACAGAGTTTTATTTCTAACAATAGTTTAAAATGTGCATCACAAGTCACCTGCTGTGCTCAGCCAGTCCCAACTTCCCTGTTTTGCTCTAAGACCTCTCCTAACTTTGTCTAGACCTCTCCTAATTTATTCTGAGCCCAGAACTTTTTTCCCTACCTATGAAAGCATCCTGCAGGCTCAATTCCTTTTTTTGTGTGTGTGTCTCCATTCCAGGGGAACTCACTGAGGGTAGGTGAGAGAAATAAATAAGGGATGCAAGATACAGAGATAAAGCTGCTCCATTCAGTCACTAAATCAGATTTAGGCCCCAGAGAGAAGAATTGATCCCAGCTCTGCCCTGCTGTCACTTGGTGAAAGAAGCAGAACTCAAAGCTGGATATTTTCCTTTTTTCCACCACTAACTAGTGGTGCAGCACCAAGAGAGTGACTCCTCCCTCTGGAGTTATTTCTGCACAGTTATTTCTGTCCCACCTCTTCACCCAGTGAGGAGTGAGGGATAATCCTGTGTGCTGCATCCATCCACACAAATAATGCAAATAAAGTGAGGGAGTCACACCTGTGTGTGCACAGAGGAATCCTTGGCTTGTCTCTCATCCTCTCACACCCAAAATGCCCCTTGTGGGGTTAATTTTTTATTGTTTTTCAAGCCAGGAGAGCCCTGTGTGCTCTGGTTGGGCAGCAGTGCTTGGATTTATTTAGGTTTTTTTATTTTTTAAGGAAAATATCTCTGCTTAGGGACTTGGCAGCAGGTGGAATTTAATTTCTGAAGTGCACCTTGCAGCCACGTGGGTCAATAAAAATAGTGATGTTTGCAGCTCAGTGGTGCCTTCCTGGTGGGCTGCTGTGAGTTTAAAATGAACTGCAGGTTTTTAAATAGTGATTGAAATACAGGTGTTTTTCCCTGGTGTGAAATGGTTGGTAAATGTAAAAATCTACCACGTACCAACCCAGCTGTAACATTGTCTGGTGTCCCTGGAGAAGGGGAAAAGGGAAAATGGAGAGAGGAGAATTGCAGAGTGGGCAGAGTCAAGCACAATTTCCATGGGATAAAATTCCAGAATCTTTAAGATTGGAAAGGACCCCAAGGTCATTGAGTTCAGCCATAACTCCACCATCAACCTGGTGATTTCTCCTTTTTTTGTTTCTCTCCCCACTTCCTTACCTGCTGTGTGCTGCAGCAAGACACAACTCACCAGTGTTCACCAAATCCTGGGGGCATTTTTTTTTTTTTACAAATCCTGTGTAAAAAGGAAGAAACAGTTCAGTGGGAAAAAAATGTCAGCCCTGTTGTTGTTGGGCTTCTTCTTCTCCTTGAAAGAATTCCAAAAGTCCTGCTGCTGAATAAAACATTTCTGCAGTGACCTTTGCTCTGGGGACTGGATTTAGATCCAGAGGCTCTTGAAGTTATTTTTCCACTCCCTCTTGGAAATGAGAATGTTTCCATACAAAGGGAACTTCTCCCCTGAAATTCAGAGTGTGCCCTCTCAGCTGGCAGGAATTGAGGTGATTTGGTCCCAGATTTCCAGAGTAACCCTGACTGAGCAGAGCTCAGACCCTGCAGTGCCACAGGTGTCCCAAATTGGGAATTCCACTGGAGCACCTGGGGCTGGGTTTTTAACCCACAGTCACCTCTCAAACTTTGTGTGCACAAGCAGAACAGAGCTCAGCAGGTTCTGGAGGGTCCCCGTGGTGGATCCCAGCTCTGGTGGGTTCCCTTTTTTTTGGTATCTGTGGAATTGGTTGGTTGAAGAGGCATCAAAAATGTCAATATTATCTTTTTTTTCCCCTCCTCTTTTATGGCTGGTTCTTGGTGTTCCTGGTGGCTCCTGGAAACTGGAGAGTGAATTTTGTGTTTTGTGGAAATCCCAGGCAGGAGCTGGGGGATTTTGGGATGGAAACTCTTTCCTTTGAAAGTGGCACTTCCAACTGAAAACTGTATTTTGTCACACCTGTGGTAGAATTACTCAGTCTGTTTCCTACCCTGCTCATGCAAATAAAAAGAAACTTGGTGTTAGGGTTAAGAGGTGGTGAAAGATGCAAATTAATTTAATTAATCTCTTCCCTGCAGATTTTCTCTCTCATTGTAGGTGAATTGTGTAGGTTTGGATATAAATTCATCAAATGGCAACGATATTTTGGTGTTTTTGAAATATTTTCTTTGTGTTCCTTGAAGATTCAAGCTCTTTAGAGGAGGTTATTTTGTGTGCTTGTTACTCTTAATGCTTCACTGAGTTTACTGAAGCTGTGGTTTAATTGAAACCTCTGTGGTTCAGGTGTGACTTTATTAGTTGAAAAATTAACTTTTTTTTTGGTTTCTTACCTTTCCCCCCCTTTCCTAACAGAGAAAAACAGTCAAAAGAAATTTATATATAATTCAAATTAAACTTCTTGAACGGTGAAAAGAAATTTCCATGTCATTCAAACAAAACATCTTAATTCAATTAAAAATGCAGTGTCATAGGGTGGGACAGAGTTTTTGGTTCCTACAAGGGAGCAGCACAAAAACCTGGGAGCACAAACCCTGGGTTGTTGTAGCTGCTGGGTCATGGAATGAGGAATTTTAGCTCAGGCTCTTCCAGAATCTGAGACTTTGGGTCCAATTCTTTCTGCTTTTGACTAAACTAGTTTTGCTAAATTCTTCCTGGGAAGGGTCTGGTGCGTGTTGGACGTTTTATTAATTTATTTCTTGTGATTGTTTTTGGGGAGGGAATGGAGTGAATTGTTGGAAAAGCAGGATGGAGGTTTTTGGACATATTATTTAACAAAAAAAAAAAAAAAAAAAAAAAAAAAAGCCTTCCTTCCTTTTCTCTTAATCTCAGCCATCTGAAAAGAACTCTATCCCTTACACCTCCTTTTTGGGGTGATCCCAAAACCCCAAAACTGGGTAACACAAGGACATTTCCTCACGCTCAGGGGCAGAACAGCAAGAGTGGGGATGCCTGGATTAAACCCCCTGGGTTGTCACTGTAAAAGTGACAAGTGAAAGTGTTTTCAGACCCCTGGCAGGAGATTTTAGTTTTTTTTTTTTTTTTTTCCCATTCCTGCTGCCAGGAGGGTTTAATCTGCAGAGTTTGGTTGTTCCTCTTGTGCCCTGCTCTCCCTGTGGCTCTGCCAAGATAAGTTTGGGCTGTGCTGGTGGGCCCAGAGCTCTCCCAGCCCCTGTCCCCCCTTCCAAACCCCCAAACCCTCCGTGATCTCTCCCCCTGTCCTGGGGAGCAAAGCCCTTTGTTCCCTGCTAAACCCTGCTCTCCTGCAAGGAGCTGCTGCTCTGCCATCTGTCTCTTTATGAATTTTTTAGTAGACTGGATGTTTGAGGGGAGTCAGGAACTTAAAGTGCACTTAGTGCCTAATTGTTGCTTTTTTATTTCCCCCTCTCTTTTAGACAAAAAAGAAAATTCTTTACTAGTTTGCTGTCCAAAACATCTTGAAATTTTTGATGTGTGCAAACACTTAAATCTTTTAAATGGACTAAACTGGAGGGTAGCTTATGTCATTTAATCTTTTTCATTTCGTGTTGACAGACAACAGATTTTCCAGCAAGCTGGTGAGTCAGAAGAAGCTTAAATATCTTTTTGAGTGTGCTGGGAAAATGAAGAATAGGTTGGTTGGGTCTGTGGAGGTTCTGGGTTCTGCTCCTTTCTCCCCATCACAGCCACACAAAAATGTTTTTGTGCCCATTCTCAGGGTCTCTCTTTAATTATAAACCACAAATGTGATTTTCTGGTTTTCCCTGATGACACAAAGACACGTTTGCTGAGAATTGATGTGTGGAAATACTCTGGGGATGTGCAGGAGCGTTGCTGTCACAGTGGAGATGCTTTTGGGGTCATTTGTAAAGTTTCTCTCCCCCAGAACTGCTGGTTCTGGAGCAGAGCAAGAAATGAGATGGGTTTAAATCACTGCTGGTTTCATGCACAGGATTTTCAGAGCTGGAACCTTTTTTCCACCAGAGTTTTGTGCAGATTTTCTCCTGGCCTGTGCTGTCAGTGTGGGCAGAGAGATCCTTTGGGATGTGTGGGAGTGTCCCCAATATTGATCACTTCAGTTCTTTTAAATCCATAACTAGAATAATGAGCTCATGTCCTGATCTGAGAACATGGCTGAGCCTAAGCAAGGGCTTAAAGAATAAAATTAAAGAACAAAATCTGACTATTGCTACTGCTGCAATGGAATACTTGTATAATATTATATCAAATACTACTGCAAGGAAGCCTTAAGAAAATAAGTCCACTGAAGACAAGACCCAAAGGATTTCAGCAGCTCTGCATAAATCAGATAAACTTCCCTGATGCTCTAGAGCAGCTTGGACACAAGCATGGATGGATTCCAGTCTTGTGAGATTAGCTGAGATAAAAACATTGATGGTGCAAGATCCTGCAAAGCTGGGAGCAAAGTTTACACACAGGAGAATCCTGGTTTGTTTTTTCTGTAAACAGGGAGATTTTGGTTGTGCTCACAAGCAGGGAGTGAGGAGTTAAGGGCTGCTGAGCTGAGAGTGAGGAGCCTTTGGAATCAATGGTAGTAGTGGAAAGGGGAATGGAAAACAAGTTTCCCATGGACTAAAGCACCTCTGGGAATAGAAGCTGAGGATAAACTCCCAAAGCAATTCTGGCCGTGCAGAGCAGCAGTGGGATGGGATCTCCACTCCTTGGCTCTGCCTTTCCCAGCTCCAGCTGCACTCATCAATAAAAATGCCAATATTCCAGAGAATTTGCATCCTGGTGAAAGCATCCTCTGTGTATTTATGACCTGAGTTATCTTCCTTCTCACTTCTGCTCTGCTCTCAGCCTCTGTCTAGACCTGGTTTTATGGACTTGTCACTTCATCTGCCCTAAGCTTTTTAGTTACTGCTCCTGCTTTCCTTTTGAACCTTTTGTTTCTCTTCATCCCTTCCCTGCCTGTTCCTCTCACCATCTGTTTCTGGGGGGATCTCCCATATTTTCTGCCCTGTAAACATCCCAGGCTTGCAGCCTCTCTCAGCTGATTGCTTCACCTCTGAAAATGTTCTCCCAGTTGATGTGTTCCTGCTTTCCTGGGATGTGAAACAATTTATCCTCCTTGGAGCATCCCCCCAAATCCGTGTGAAGAAAAGATTGAGACTCATCATGTGCATCTGAGCCTTGAATTGGCTGGGGATATAATTTTAAAGCTATTATCTATTATATATTTTATATATTATATAACATTTTAAAGTTATTATATATAATATATTCTATATATTATATAGCATTTTAAAGCTATTAAAATTTTAAACCTATTATATATAATATATTTTTATATATTGTATAACATTTTAAAGCTATTAAAATTTTAAACCTGTTATATATTTTATATATTATATAACATTTTAAAGCTATTAAAATTTTGTTATATATTTTATATATAAACATTTTAAAACATTTATATGTATATATATATAACATTTTATATATATAACATTTTAAAACTATTAAATTTTAGAAGTTATTGTATATAATATATTTTATATATTATATAACATTTTAAAGTTATTATATATAATATATCTTATATATTATATAACATTTTAAAGCTATTAAAAACTTATATAAATAGCCCAAGATGATGTAGGAGACATCCTACATCCAAATTAATTTTCAATTACTGCAAAGAAAAAAATTACATTTCTTCAAGCACTCCACGTGGAGAGGAACCCAAATCTTGTATTCCAAGGCTGGATCATGTCCTGGAACAACTTTTCCCTCTGCAGTGATTCCCATCCCCATCTTCCCCTGGTTTGGATATTCAATCCTTCTTTTTCCTCCTTATTATTTTTCCTTTCCCTCCCATCTCCTCTGCTACTTTTCCTCACCAATAAATGCAAATATCTCCACGGGCATCCCCCTCAGAGCTCCACATTTGGTGGCTTTTCCTCCAGGTGGAGTGAATTGTGCTGGGTCAGTGAGTCCATAATGAGCCTCCAATCCAAGCAGCGCAATCTGCTGGGAATTTATTGTTCATAAAGCTCCTTCCCAGGGGAGGGATAGAGCCATGAGGTGTGTGCTGTGTTTAATATTTGGTCATGACAGGAAACAATCATTTTCTAGTTTTTACTGGGGTTCCTGAGTTGTTTTGAAGCAGTCAGCTTGTTTGGCCTCAGTGGATGTGAATCCAGCTCTGCCCTTTGTGCCTTCCTACAAGGCTGTTTCAGGAAAATAAAATAAAATAAAGTAGAATGGAATGGGAATGGAATAGAATGGGAATAGAATAGAATGGGAATAGAATAGAATGGGAATAGAATGGAATGGGAATAGAATGGAATGGGAATAGAATGGAATGGGAATAGAATGGAATGGGAATAGAATGGAATGGGAATAGAATGGGAATGGAATAGAATGGGAATGGGAATGGAATGGGAATAGAATGGAATGGAATAGAATGGAATGGAATAGAATGGAATAGAATGGAATAGAATAGAATGGACTGGAATGGAATGGAATAGAATAGAATAAAGTAAAATAAAGTAAATAAAATAAAGTAAAATAAAGTAAATAAAATAAAGTAGAATAAAATAAAATAGAATAAAATAAAATAAGTAAAGTAAAATAAAGTAAAATAAAATAATATAATATAAAATAAAGTGGTAACTGGTTGCCCTGTAGTGGCTTTTCATCCCTTGTCCTTCTCAGTGCTGTCACTGACAGGAGTTAACCTTAGGCTGGTTTCACCAGAAAATGGCATTTCTCACACTGAAGGAGATTTTTTTTTTAAAATTTATTCCAGCAGAGAGCAACCACCAAAGTTCCCATGTTCATGGTGTGATATGGGTTTGGGTATTTATCCTGTGCAAACCCATGATTTAATTTCAGTGGAAGCAGCAGGAAGGTTGTATCCAAGTGCTCCAGAAGTGGTTTTACATCTATATAAACAGAAAAAAATAAAAGAAAACAAAAGTTTTGGGTGTAGGAAGCTGCTCCTCTCACTGTCCTTCCCTCGAATTCCCAATGCTTCCCTCAAAAACCAGGCAACTTTCTTCATGGGAAGTGTGAGGAATTCTGCACATCCTGTGCTCTTATTGTAGCACTAATAATAATAATAATAATAACAACAATAATAATAATAACAACATCAATAAATTATTATTATTATTATTATTATTATTATTATTATTATTATTACTATTATTATTACTATTATTATTACTATTATTATTACTATTATTATTATTATTATTATTTATTAGGCTGCTTTTCACCTGATTATTGCAGGTGCTCTCCTGTTCTCTGTTTAAATCTCTTTCTTTGCTCTAGGGGAAAAATTTTCCACCTGATTTCCCCTCTGGGTGCTTGTCTTGGCTCTCTGCAGCTCACTGGGAGAGGTTTGGAGTAGAAAGGGAAAAAAATAATTGGTGGCTCTGCATCCCAGAGTGGGTTTGTATTCACCAGGAGCACACAGGTTCTCCCAAACCAAACCTCAGAGGAAGATCTGGAGTGTTTGGAAGAGGGAAGGAACTTCCAGAGGTGCTGAAGCAGCAGAAAACAGGACCCAGCAAAGCCATGAAAGCATCAGGAAGTTAAAGCTGAGTGCTGATATCTTACAAATAACATTTAATATTTAATTTTTAAGAGGTGTGCTTAGGTTTTCTTGCCATAAAAGGTTATTTTAAAAGGATGTATTATCTAGCATGAGCATCAAGAAGGGTGCAGGGAAGAGCTGGAATGAATAAATCCTGCAAAGATTGATATTTGGGCTCCTGCTTCCTTCCACAATCACAAACTTCCTGCAAGAAAATTCAGTTGCCTTTTTTGAAAAGATGAAACTTGGGGTTCTTGTGACTCCTTCTGACCCTTTCACCTTCAGGTTTTCCTGGGGAAACGATCTTGGCATTTCTGGCTGCTGGAAAATTCCTTGGGTCTTCAAACCCGCTGTGCTAGGTTGTAATTTGGATTAGGAGTGCTCGAATAGAAATGATAAATTGGATTAGGAGTGCTTGAGCTTGGTTTCCCAAATCTACTCTTTGGGAAGGTGGGTGCTCAGGAAAAAAAAAAAACAGCCACAACTTTTCCAGCTGAATCCCTGCCAGGTAAATCCCTCCTGATGCTGACAAAGTCTCTGCTCAGTCAGGATTCCTCTGCTGAGGAGACAAACTGCATGTGCTGTGCCACAGAACCTCAAAAAAACCTCCCATCCTCTGGCATGTTTTGGTCCAAAATGATTTTTTTCCCCTTTCCTCGTTATCTGAAACATTTCCCAGCATTCCTTCAGGGACAGCTGCTTCTCTCATTTTCCTTTGGTGCCTTCACAAAGTGTCACTGTCAGTCCTTGCTCTTCTTCACTGCTCCTGCCAGTGATTTCCCTAAAATTTAGTTCCCCCTCAGAAGCAGAGACTGAAACCATTTCTGGACTGTGTATACCCCTTTGGTTTTATTTTTATATTATTTTAATTTTTAATTATTATTTTTTTTTAAATTTATTTTATTTTTATTTTATTTTGGTTTTATTAGGGAAATAGATATATTTTATATATATTTTATATATATTATATATATATCTTATATATATCTTATATATATTTTATATATATTTATATTTTATATGTATATAAAAATAAATAAAAAATAAATAAATATCATATACCTTATATAGACACTATATACTATATATTATATAGTATAAATACAATATATACTATATTATATATATATATACTATATAGCAAGTATTTATATACTACAAATTTAAATATATATTAATATTAATATTTATGTATAAATATGACAATGGTGCAATGTAATATATTTAAAACAATATATCTTATATATTATTCATCTTTATATATTAAATTATTAGACATTACATTTTTTACCTTTGTTTTACATGAAGATAGGTGAAGTTCAGACTTTTTCTGCACTCATAAATTGATGGTTCTTTAGAATAATAAAATATAATAGAGCTAAAGGTTGCACTGGATATATCAAAGAGGTTTTAATTTAGAGTTATTTCTTTCATCCTAATTTTAGCATTCTGTAACTCCTGAATGAGTTTTTATGAGCAATATTCCTGCATTCACTTCAGATTTTTGGTGTGTGAGAGATTTCCCTTGAACATTGCTGCAGGAGGGTGTGAGGTTTGATTTTCCTGCAAGCTTTAATGAAAATGTTAATAATAATAACAATAAAAATATAATAATAATAATAATAATAATAATAATAATAATAATAATAATAATGTATCTGTATCTGCCATGTACTTGATTTCTCTCTATATAAGCCCAGAACTGTTTCAAACTCCAGGATTGTACCAAACCTCCAGGATTGCACATAATTGCATGACAACCATTTAAATATTTTTGGCAGTTTCTTAAAAGTTGCCTTCTAGGATTCTTCATAATTTTTTGGCAAAACCTTCCAGTAGGTTTTGTCACTTGTTGAAACTTTAAAAGCAAGAAGTATCTGGTTCTGTACTCAGCATGCTTGGGCAGCACTCTAATTGTTTCACTGATAGAAAGTAATCTCAGATTAAAAAAAGGGATGAAATCCATCATGGAAATGATTCTCTCATTTCCCAAATAATCCCTGCTAACCATGGGGTCTCTTGTTTCCAGACTGCTGCTTCTAATTGATGTCATTTGATCTGATCTGTTTGCTGGGCACTGAGTGGCAGCTGAAACATGAGATGGGTTTTGAAGGGTCTGGGTGAAAGAAATTTACTGTCAGGGTGGTGTCCCTGCAGGGCTCCTGGCTGTGGAGGGAATTCCTCTTGTGGGCAGACACAAAATCTGCCTTTTAGTCCATTTCTGTTTGGCCCAGGTCTCATTTCCCCAAATATTTGCTGCGAATGGCTTTAACCTCATTGCAGATGGGACACCTGGGTGTTCTCCTGCCCTCAGGATTCTGTGGGATCAGGGATTCTATAATAATAATCCACGTGGAAAACTTCCCCTTATCCCATTATATAAAAAACCTTCCTCCCTCATCCCCCTGAGCATCTCCCCTTTTCCAGAGCCCCATCCCTGTCCCCTGAGCCACGTTTTCTCCTGGAGTTCACCATTGTTTTGCCAGGCCACCCCTCACAAAGCAGAGGTCACATCAACACCACCCCTTGGCTGGTACCAGGAGCTGCTAAATAATTCACGTGGCCAACTTGATTTCGGGGTCCACATTTGTTTTTTCCACTCTCCTAATCAAGATGCTCATTTAATTCTATCCCAGCACCTGTTCAGCAATTAACACCCTACAATTTGCATCTTACCCTGACATTTGCTATCTTTCCAATTAGTTTTTATATCAGTATAATTAGGTAGGGTTATTACAGTGCATCAAGCAGGGTCGAGGATATTCCCAAGCCTTTAAGCTCTTTCCCAGATTTGTTTAGGGAAGCCACTGAGGGTAAATGGTTGATTAGGATCACTGTTTTTCTTCTTCATTCAGATCAGGCGAAAACTGTTTCCCCATGTGGCCCATGAAAGATCAGGGAAATATGTCAGTCTGTAAGAACTAATATGATGTAGTTCGTGACTTTTTGGGTGAATTTACAGGGGATTAGCAGCAAGGGTCAGCCTGTGCAGCCCCTCACTGCAGCATTCACCACTAGCCTTCTTGCTTTGTGTTAACCTGAGCAACTTGCAACAATGATTTTAATTTTTAAAATCAATTTTTTTTTTTTTTTTTTTTTTTTTTTTGAGCTGACATGTGGGTGGGTGAAAAATCCAAATTATAAGGTGACCTGACCATATTGAGCACTCTGCTTAATTGGTAAAGACTCTGGGAGTGAAATGACTACTCCTAACACCTTCTAATTTACATTTCACAGAAGGAAGGTCTTGCTGTTCAGCTGTGATTTGGGCTGTGGGCTCCTGGAGTCTAAAATGGTCCTGCAGCACAGTGAACCTCCCTAAAATTGCTGAAATCTGGCTGATCCCCCTCAAGAGCTGCTGGCAGGAGGGACAGTGATGTGTGGGGGGAGCTGGAGTGTGGATCAGAGGGGAGAGGATTCTTTTCTCACCTCTCACCACCCAGCTCTGCACCTTCTCCTTTCTTTAAGGCTCAGTTTGAGATCCTCTCCTGCAGCCCCCACGTTCCCCTGCCTGTCTCTTCACCAGGCTGGGATCACCAAGGGGCAGCATGGCCAGTGCAGGGTGGGGCTGGAGGAGGATTCTCATTGTGCTGGGGAGAGTGAAGAGCTGGATAAAACCCCCCAAAAGTGGGTGTAATTCTGAGCTTTCCTCAGTGATGCTCTGCAGGGATCTGCTGGGACCCCAAAGGAGGGATCAGCCCAAATTCCCCAGCCTGGAAAGGCTGGAGAGCAGCTGAGCTCTGCTGGGCTGTGCTGGTACAGGGAGTTCTAATGTTTGCAAGCAGGCAATAGATTCACCCTTGCCCAAGTTAATGTGAATTACTGTAATTAGCTGAATCTCTCTCCACTCTGTTGGGTTTTTTTTTAATCTCCAGTTGCCTTATATTGGTATCTGATGAGGTTTAGAGAATAGTGGGGTGAAATACCCTGAGGAATTGGGGCAGCAGGGAAGAAGTGAGAGGAGGTTTCATGGAGTGGGAGGAAGGGTTGGATGTAAAGAAGGCAGAGCAGGACACAGAGATGTTGGAATTCACTCCCTCTGCTCATCTCCCTCCTCAGTCTGTGAGAGCAGAATCTGATCTAAAATCCCAAAGTACTCCCATTTATTGCTTGGAACTTTGGATCAGACTGTACTGGTAGAAGTTATCTCCTCAAATTATCAGAGCTAAAAACGAGAGCAATTAAAAAAAGAGACAGGAATTTTTGTGAGGGTGAAAACTCCACTTGGGGGGAGCAGAATGGACAGATGCCCCTCAGTGGATGCTGTGCCCAGCAGGTTTCAGAGCTCCTGCTGGGAGCAGGCAAAGCAGCTGCTTACCTGTGCTGACAGGAGCTGTGGGTGTCCTTTCCCAAGGTGTGGTCTCAGCCAGAGCCTTGTTCTTGGGCTGAGCTGTCTGGATGAGAATGGTCTCTTTATACACCAAGTCCTAGACAGGAATCTGTAAATGTGCTCTGAGAATGGGGAGGGACAATTTGAAAAAATCTGATTTAAAAGGAGGAAGAGTCTGGGTTGAGGAGACTTTTAATGAGATGTTCCAAGCTCTTCTAAAGCAGAATTTTCCCCTGATGTTCACCCCTGTTCCTCCTGTTAAAATCTGGAGCCTCGTGGGTGGCTGGGTGGAGGAGAGATCACCAAACAATTCTGTTTAACACAACTCTGCCTGTGTTGTGCAGGGTGATGTCATTGTCTGAACAACTTGTCTGCAATCCCACACTCCATCCTTTCCCCTTGATGGATTTCACCTCGGAATGCAAATGCAAATGTGGGTAAATGGGTAACACAGAGTCTGGTTACTAGAAAAACTTTATAACATCCAGCAAAACTTTATAACATCCATCATTTAAGAATTCTAAAGGCTACAGAAACTTTTAAAGGAGTGGCAGGAATTCTTCTCATAGTTTTGATGAACAGGTTTTAATGAATTTTACCATTGCTGGTGGCAGACTGTTTCTTACCTGCAGCTGGAAACCTTCTCTGCTTATTCACCAAGGTCTTGGACTTCAAAAATTGAATCACTATTTAGACCAGATCTGCCATGCTGCCTAGGAGTTTATAACAGCAATTATAACCCAAATCTAATGGCTGGCTTGGAAAAATCAGCCTAAAGGCAGCAGCTGATGTTACAGAAATTGCTGCCTCTTAAGAACTTCTGAAAATGAAGCTCTCTCCAACCTATTGCTTTTGAATTTAGGATTCTGTTCTAGATCAGTGTATCTGATGGATATAACATGAGTGGTCTTGTTCCAGGAGGGAGAATGAGATGCACCTTTTGTCAATGTCCAAGGAGAAAATTCAACCTGCAGTGTCCAGAATGTGTTTGTGGTGTCTTCTCTGGGTCCTTCAGTTTTGGGTGGCTTTGTGAGTGGAATCAGAGTTATAAAAGTTGGGTCTTTTCCATCTGGATTAGGTCATCCCATGCACTCCCTGGCCTGGCCCTGCTCAAGAATCTCTTGCTGTATTTTATTAATTAATCTCCTGCTGTAGCTGGGAGAGTGGCTTTCCTGAAGGCAGGTTTTTAATGTTTATAGGAGTTACATCCACGGGCACAGGGATGTGTCAGACCCTTGGTGTGCTGCACCCAGGAATGGGAGAAGAACTCCATGAAGTAAAATGAATAATCACATTAATGATGTTTGCTAAGTCTCTCATCCTGTGCACCAGCCAGTGTAATTGCTTCAGAGCTTTGTGTGAAAGCCAGCAGGCTGATGGAGCAATACAAACAAAATTATTCCCTTCCCTTTACCCCAAACAAGAATATAGCCATTAATAAGGGCTCTTTGTTTCCTAAAAATCTAAAAATAGCAGCGTGATGTGTGAGCAGGCAAGGTTTGTGTGTAATCAGTACTGGCTGCACTGAATTTCCTCTGTTTTGGGGGGACCTTCCAGGGCTTTTGCAGTTGTGTTCACAGAAATGAAGTTTCTCTGCGTGAACATTTGGATATTTGTGTTTGAGAACCAGCAGTGATCAGTTTGGAGCTGTTTCTCCAACCCCAGATTTATCAACACGTTATTGAGCAGAAACGATGCAAAACTCTGCAAATCTCTTTTTAATCTTTAAAAGCCAGTTTGGGGGAAACAATAACAATAAAGGGCTTTATGTGTTCAAAGTTGAAAGCAAAGTTTAAAATAAGACAGGAATCCTAGGGGTTGGGTACCATCACGGGGTGTTTGATTTCTCAATTTTCCTCCTGTAAATTTGAGATTACAGGAGGAATCTCAATTCCTCCTTGGGTGAGCTCAGTGCAAGTGAGCTGTCAGCTACAGGAGCTGGCTGCTGTTTGGAAATAAATAAATTTGTAGGACGAAAGGTCACACAAAATATTTGGGAGCTTTGCAGTGCCCGGATTCCTCCTCAAGGTGTTCTGTGTTATTTTGGGGGATTTTAGGGGGAAAAGGGACAGGGAAGGGAGAACCTGGTGAGTGTTTTGCAGCCGGGAGCAGGTGACCAAATTTCCTTCTGTGTTTTGTGCTAGGAGGGTCAGGGAGGGGAAAACAACAACAAAAAAAAAACCCAAAAATCTGCAGGGAGGGCTGTGCATTTTAACACCTTCCCTGCCGGCTCGGGGTGCTGAATTCCTGCCTGTGAGCAGAGCCGTGGGCTGTGCGGTGCCGAGAGGGATGCTCGGAGAGCTCTGCTCGCTCCCGCAGCAGCCGCAGCCACTAGGGAGCTGTCTTTAGCTCGGATTTCAGCCACTGCCGGCTCTCCTCGGCTTTTTCTTCAAGCGTTTGTCAAGCCGGGTTGTATTTATACATTTATAACGGTAATGATGTTACACCTCTCTTTGCACCTTTCTCGCAGGGATCGGCTTTCCCGTTATCCCTGCCTGCTCCTCTCCGGGTTTGTCTCGTGTCTTAAAAGGAGCTTGAGGTTGTTGAATTCTTTGGCTCTTCTCAGATTTGGGGAGTTGGCCTTCTGTTTTGGACAACAGCCCTAAGGATTGGGATGGGAAAGTGTCTCACCATCACTCCAGCCACTAAAAAAATCCATTCTGTAGGATCTGAAGAGATGAGACAGTCCTTTCCAATACAGGAAAAGAGATGGAATTACCAGAAAAGCAGCAGCCGGGGACTTCAGTATTGATTAATACATGATACACTTCCCTTAATCAAATAATTTAGTGTCTTTGCTTCAATTTTAGCAGTCAGATCTGACTGGTTTGGGTTGGAAGTTCTCAGTTACATTCCAAAAGCAAGAGGGAGGAAACTGTGAAAGAAAAATAATGAAGAAGTTAATATTTTTTTTCATTTTCAGCTCTGGTGTGGGAAAACTGTGACTTGCAGCTTTTGAGCCTGGTCTAGGTGATCACAAACACGAGCCTGGCTTGTTACCAGTGTCACTTGGGATGGTTAAAGCAGAGCTGTGGTACCACGGCTCAAGTGGGAGTAAAGCAGGTCTGGAAATGTGCAGTGCAGTCCTGTCGGGAGCAGGTGGGAGTGCTGAGGCAGAGCAGGCAGGATGTGATGGGGAGGAAGGATGTGAGTGCACTGTGAGCTCCCAGTGTAGAATGTCATCACCAGTGCTGGGCTGGGCTGGGGAGCCAGGGATGGATTCAGGGATGTGCCTGCTCTCTCTTCCAGAGCAGAAATGACTCAACCTGCCCCTTGTTCCCAGATACCTGATGGGTTCAGGGGTGGAATATGTCGTAGCAGCTCTTTCTCTGCTGCTCAAGGACAAGAAATTATCACAATGATTAAACACCTGCTGGAGATGTGCTGTTTGGCACAAAGCATGATTTCAAAGAGGTGTTGCTTTCTTGGCCCAATGAGTTTTTCTATTCTGTTTTGCAAGAACCACCCTATATAAGTGTGGTGTTTCTTCAAATAAAACTCTCTTTTGCTTCTCCATTACACAAAAAGTTTGTTGCATTATCCTTTTTGCCACTCCTATGGCCAAAATGCAGCAGGAATAGAGAGAGGGAAGCCAGAAGCTAAGGGGAGCTTGAGGTCAATACTGCTCAGATAGAAGGTGACAGTGTTGGAAATTCAGTGGTGCCTTTCACGCCTTTTAAACAAGGAAGGAAAATCCCTGAACTGAGCTAATACAAATCTTATTTCTGCTCCATCAAAATACTCTCCCAGCTTTGGATCTCAGCCTAAAATTTGTCCAGCTGGTATATTTCTGTGTGGGAAATAATCCAAATAGGACTGACAGGCAGCTGATGTCCGAATTTCTATTACCAGAGTGACATAACCATTAATTAGTTTAAAAAAAGTAATAGAGTGTGAAGTTGGTTAGGAGAACAGGACAGTGGCAGCTCTTCCTTACCAAACAGAAGATACAGCTTCCCTTGCTGTCCCTCTGGGCTCTAACTTGCACTTGTTTTCCTGAGGGGAGGTGGGTCTGTCTCTGGTTCTGTAGCTGGAGCTATCACAGAAATGATCCATTTGTCACAGCTCCTCCTCAATTCTTGCCTTGCTCTGGAAAATCTGGGAGTTGCTCTGTGTGCACTGGAGGCACCAGTGTCCTGTTGGTCCTTATTCATTGAATTTGGGTCCATTCCCTGCAGGAGTGGATAAACAAGTCCAACACAGGCAAAAAAATCACTGGCAAACTGCATATTAATGAACCAGCTGATAAAGTTCCATTTGGTTCATTTTTTTCCTGCAAAAACCCACTGATTATGTCAGAATGGGAAGGTTTTCTGAGCACTGCAGCAGGATGGGGGTCAGATGGCAAAGCCACCCACACTCAGCTGCAGTGACGGGAAGAGAACAATTCCAGAGCCAAGGGTGAGGCTGAGGAGGAAGTGGTGGCTTCTGGTGGTCAAATCTTTCACTGAATCTCTCTGGTTTCATCACACAGCTCAGCATCTCTCTGCTCCAGCTGACAGGAGGAAACCTCCACTCAGATGGTTGATAACTTAAATGGGTTGGAAGTTTGCATAATAACTCTGAAAATTAATAGTGACAAAGTTTTCCTCTTGGAAGTTGTGATTTTATTTTCAATTATTGCAAAGGAAAAAAATTACATTTCTTTAACCAGTAAATGCCCAATAGTGGTCATGAAGAGTTGCTCTGCAATATTTGAATCCTGAAAGGAGCATAACTAATAATGGAGATAATTTATTATGACTGTATAATAATTAAAATTATTTTTGGTAGATTTTTTCCTCCAGGTCCCCAAACCCTTTTCAAAGATAAAGTTGCAGGACATGGAATAGGATTGATTAGCAGTATTCCTGAATTATTTAAACTGATATCTTCTGTAGTAATAAAAATATTTTTTGGTTAACTTTTCCATTACCAACTTCCCATTTTGGTGAATGTGTGGTAATTTCAGGACAATTTTCTTGATGAGAACTTCCTTCTTTGTAACTTTAAAATTGGGTTTATGGATTTTGCTTTTGAAAGCATAAAGTGACCAGCTCCAAGTGTCCAAATTAATCTGTGAGAGGGACTTTGAGTTTGGAATATGAATATGTGGAATATGAGATCCTATAAGGCTGATTTAAGGAAAGTCAATAATCCCACCTTGAAAGGTTAGAAAATTTTGAGAGGAATTTTGTACAATGTTGTTATCTGAGCCCAGGCTGAAGAACAAACTGATGTCCTTTCAAGGTCTTTCTCAGTGTTATTATTTAAAGATTGAGGGTGATATAACCTAATTTCCTTCAAAAACCAACAACTCTGGGTGCTCCTGCCCTGGGAAGGGCACTCCTGGAAATGAAACTTTTTGGGATCCATCTGGCAGCCTGGTTCCCAGATGTTCCCAGATGTGTGGTAGTTTCATGCACAGTTTTATTAAGCCAAACCATGTTTTTAGGCTGTGTCTCATCCTCTCTCCTCCCCCATCCTCACGTGGTTGTTTCTCCTCTGAGGTTAAGCTTCAGGGAATAAAGCAGTGAGCACAACAAGGAAAAGAAGCTGAGGTTTCTTTTCAGCATTTCAGTTTTATTCCTTTCAAATGGCACTTGAGGAGTCTGTGGGAGCTCTCCCCAAGGTGCAAGGTTTCTTTTGGGAGGGGAACCAGGGGAAATGCAGCAGCAGCAGTGGCCCAGCATCCCTCAGAGCTGGGCACTCTCCGAGGCAGGATCCACCCTCAAAGAGCTCGGGCTGTCGGAATTTCCACACCTTGCCTAATTCAGAGCACATGTCTCAGCTCCAGGAGACATCCAGTAGACATGCTGCTGTCTTCCTCACAGTGGGCCTGCTGTGAGTTTGTCAGCAGTGCTGTTAACAATGACAAACTAGTTCATCAATGTATTTCTTCTTTTTTTTTTTTGTAACACCAATATGGCAGAAGCAGAAAAAAATCTCCTGTGTTGTTCCTGTGCTGTTGCCTTAGGGGGAAACTCAGCAGTCACAGAGCTGGTGGTGGGTGCTGAAAGGATGTTCTTTAATCAAGGAATTGGCTGTTTGTCCTTTCACATCCCTGTCTGTGGGTCCTTCCTGTATCAAGGTGGGATTCCCTGAGCTGCTGGTTCTCACAAATGCTGCATTAAATGCATTCCACTTGTGCTCCTGCATCATTTCCCAGCTCTGCTGGGGTTGGAAAGGTCCAGCCCTTGGGGCTGAGCCTGTTCTGTGTCTCCTGTGTGGAGCACGACCAAGTCAGCAAAAGAAACAATGGGATGGATTCCACTGATTGATGAATGGAAAAAAAGGTATTTGCCTTTACAAACAAACTGTAGGTTTGCTGAGAAATGAAATTGGGTATTGGGAGATGAAAGAAGCAATGGGGAAAAGCTATGAATTCTGTAAGAATTAAAAATGAAAAGGAGGGTTGTACATCAGAGGGGAATCTCAGGTATCAGGTGTTTGGGCAGTCTGTGCCTCTCAAGTACCTCAGCCCATGGTAAGGAGAGAGGGAAATTGGGATAAAAAGGAGGCTGAGTCCTTCAAAAATCTGAGAGATCCCAGGGCAATGCCCCATGGCCTCTGCCTTTATTTGAATAAAACAAAAACAACTCCTCTGTTTCCTTTTTGGACACAAGCCTCTGCTGTTTGTGGATTCATTTTCCTGACATGATGGATCCAGAAAAGCTTGGAAATGTGATGTGAGAGAGGCCTGAGCTGCAGGAAACCCAGCTGGATGATTCCATTTCCTGCTGATTTTCATGCCACTGCCATACCCAGACTGGAACTTTAGAATCCAAAAATCACCACTTGGATTTACCCATGAGCTCTAATCTGCCCCAAAATGTCCTCTTGCACTTTTCCATGCTCCTTTAATATACCCCAAAATCATCACTTCTCCATGGACTTCCAAGGTGCCTGTTTGCCCTGGTGGGTCTGATGAGAATGGAAAAGAAATTTGTTGAAATTAAAGACTGATAAAACAACAACAAAATCAAATGGAACTGGTGAAAATTTCTGGAAGCTTCTGGAATTCCTTTGAGGAGCAGATTTTGGAAACAGATGCAATGGGAGAGAGGAGATAAAGAGAAAATAGGAGTGGATAAGGCAGCCCAGAGCTGGGAGCCTTGGATTTCACTTATTTCAGTATAAAAATGTCATCTAAGGTTTATCTAAGATTTATCTTCTCCTGAGGCTCCACTGAACCCAGGACTCCCCAGGTATTGAGGATTTGGCACCCACTAGAAAGTTTCTGGTCAATAAAAGAATGGACTCCACCATTTTCATGCTGATTTCATGAATTTCTTAGGAGTCCTCAGTCTCCAGCTACCTGGTGGGGATTTTTGGGGGGGGGTGTGGAATGGGCAGACTGGGAACTGACCCCCCTTAGCTGATAAAGGAACCTTCCCCCTCCCCAGTGCCCAAGGAGCTTGGTCTGACTCATGTCTGGCCTCTCCAACATGTGGTAAGAGTTAAGAGAAAGAAAAAAAAAAAAAAAAAAAAAAAGAAAACCCAAAAAACAACGTGGGGGAAGGGGAGAATGAGAAGGTTCCACTGAATTTAGTCAGAGCCCTTAGAATTTATGGTAAAACCCTACAGGAGGAGTGTGCACACAAACACACACTTGTTTCTGAATTTTAGAGCCAAGAAATGTAAAATTTGGGTGGAGGTGTTCAGCAGAGACACAAAGCTTGTGGGTAGAAAATAAATGAAGAAAGAGGTGTTAAAATGAACATGAACTTAGACCCTGGGAATAAAAAATCCTAAAGCTGTTGAGTTCCCACTCCACTGGACACCAGCTGGGGGTTTGTTCTTCTCCCAGAGAATATTTGGGAAGAGCTGGTGGAACTCAGCCTTGGATGAATGTTTGAGGAAATCCAATGGATTCTGTTCAAGCCAAAATTGCAGAATCCATGTTCCCTTAATCCCACTTGTATTTTTTTTTTTTTTTATCCCCGTGGAAGGCGGTTTGGAATAATTTCTGAGTGAAAAGATTTGTTCAAGAAAAAAAAATTGTTCAAGAAAAGATTTGTAGGGCTCAGCTGCTCGGGTTTGCTTCATGCCCAGCCTTCCCCCTGCCTCCATCCCAAATTTTGGGAATTGCTCTTGAGTCAGGCCTTAGTGCAGATCCTACAGGGAGAGTTTGTGTTTCCCTGGAATATCTTCAGCCACATTTGTTGTGTTACCTCTGTGTGGGCTTCTTGGCTGCCTGTGCACAAATTTGTTGACATAAGAATAGAACCAGATTTTCAAGCAGCATCTGCTTGTCTTTCCTTCATGAGTTCTGCATATTTTCTGCTCTGTTTTTTCCAAAAGCTGCCGGGCTTACATCCAATAACCTCTCCCCAGCTCTTCCAAAAGTTGATTCCTGCAATTGCCCAAGGGCCTGAATAAGGAGGAGAAAAAAAAAAATAGGTTATCTGCATATGATTGATTGATTGATTGGTTGGTTGGAATAAAATTGGGAAAGCTAAGCCCTCCCTCCCCAGGAAAATGTGTGATTCATGCAGTCCATTGCCATGGAGTTTTAAAAGCAAGGCCTTGGGGTGTAGTTTGAGCAGTGCCATAAAATCAGGCTGAGATCTGCTCACTTAGGGCTTTGATTTGTGTTTATTCACAGTGCAGTGGCTCAGATGGTGCCTCTGCTCCACTGCAGAGCTGGTGGAGGGAATCACAGAACCCTGGGGTGGTTTTGGAGAGGGGCCTTAAATCCCTCCCAGGGCCACCCCCTGCCAGGGACAGGGACACCTCCCCCTGTCCCAGCCTGGCCCTGGACACTTGCAGGGATTCAGGGGCAGCCACAGCCAAGAAACATTCCTGAATTTCACTGAATTATGGACAAATGCAGCTCAGACTGCAGCTGAGCTGGGTTTAACCAAGCTGGTTCCTTTTTCCTGCTTGTTTCCCTCTGCTGCTCAGCTCTGAGAGGAGTAATCCCCAAAAATCAGAATAATGAACTGCTGGGGGCAGGAACTTCTTTCAGGTTGGAGGGTGAGGACGTCTCTCAACTGCTCCTGGTGCAAATCTAGTGATGAAAACCAACTGGACAGCACAGAAAATGTTCACTAGTGATGAAAACCAACTGGACAGCACAGAAAATGTTCAGAGGATGAACTTGTGGAGCAGTGAACGTGGATCCTCAGCTGCTCTGCCAACCAGATCAGTCTTGTCATGCTCTTAATTGCCCTGCCTTAACTGCTACTCCTTTGCTAATAGTTTGAGTTATTTCTTTGTTAACCTTTACACAGCCAATAACAAATTAAACATCATTATCTGAGTTTAAAATAGGCTGTAAATCTCGGAGCTCTGCCTGGTTCTCAGGTGCTTCCAGCGAGGGAGCAATAAAAGGGCATTTAATGGCACTGCCAAACAAAACCTTGGAAGTGTTCTGAGCAAAAGGGAGGAAAACAGGGCAGCCCTGAATTGTCCACGGGAAGATTTGCATAAATGCTGCTGATCAAAGTGGGGAGATTTTCTAGCTGCAGGTAACGTGGTTCCAATGCTCTGAGTGGGTTTGTCTGAGCAAAATTAAAAGCCTGTAGGAATATTTGCCACAAAATCACTGAAATCACTGCCTGCCTCATCCCTGGGAGTGTCCAAGGCCAGCCTGGAGCAGCCTGGGCTGCTGGGAAGTGTCCCTGCCCATGGCAAGGTGTGGAATTAGGTGAGTTTTGAGTTTCCTCCCAACCCAAACCACTTTTCCTGCTGTGGAGCTGTTCCTGCTGAGCTGCAGCCAAATTATGAGTGGTGTCTGTGCAGAGCTCCAGAGGCTGAACCTTGAATCTTGAATCTTTTCTTCAATGAATTCCAGGATCAGACATCAGGAATAATCCTGCCTGGGACATTTCCAGGGACATTTCCAGGCTGTGCAGGTGCCACATTTGTGCTGCAAAGGGGATCCCCCCAGCTCTGATGGCTGGAGCTGCCTCACTTGCTGGAGGAGGGATTTCAAGCACCTTGGATCTTTCCCTCACCTTTCCAGAGGATCACAGTGCCCTCTGGACCTCTGTCAAACCCTATTTTATTTCTGTTTCATGAAGAAAATACATTGTGGTGTGGACACTGGTGAAAGCCAGGGAAAGAAGCAGTTTGGATTTTCTCAAGCTGCTCAAGGAAAACATAAGAAAAAGATTTATAACAATGATTAAGCAGCTGCTGGATGTGTGAGATGTGATGTTTTTGTTCACTAGGGGTGTCACCTTCCTTGCACCAATGGAGTTGAGTCAGGTCCATGATCTAGTCTATAAAAGTGCAGTTTGATTCTTTAATAAATGGACTTTTGGCTTCTCTTCTGCCTGAAGGAAATGTTGTTGCTGAATCCTTTTTGCCCCTCTCCTCCCTGGCAGCAGCATTGTGCCATCCCAAGCTGGTTTTGGGAGGGGAATTGTTGGTCCTGATGCTCTCAAGGCAGATCCTGGTTTAGGCTCTCTAATCCCATCTCCTGTGACTCCTGGTGAAGTTCTTCACTAACATTTGTCCTCAGTGCTGTCACCTGTACAAGGCCATAATTCCTTCTGTCATATTTTCTTTAAAACCTGTGATAGAAAGTGTTGTGTGCTGGGCTGGGCTTGGGAAGAGAATTAAAATCTGTTTTTTTTTTCTGTTTCCTGCTCTTGGTGGCTTTGGCTTGCACCAGCCTAAGCCAAAGGTGACAAAGATGTGGGGAGAGGCCAGACCTGGAGCTGCTCCTCTGACCCCCTGCAGCTCTGGGTTCTGCCTACAGACAGGACTTTTATTGATTTGATTTTTTATTTATTTCCTTGTAAAGGTGCTCATTCAGCTTTTAAACTGCTTAACACTTCTTACTGTGGTTTGAACTGGAGATGCTTTTAGAAGATTCAAAAAAAAAAAATCAAGTGTGAGTTTTTGAGCTTTATGATATCACAGAGTTTGCTTTTTTTTTGCCTGGAACAAAAGCTACACAGAGGTTGAGTGATGAGAGTTGAACATCTGAGCCCTGGTGTCCCTTTGAGGGGCCAGGAGCAGTTTTTGGGGAGGTTCCTCAGCCCTGCCCTGTTTGTTTTTGCACTTTGGGAAGTTTGTGGTGCTCGGGGAGGACCTGGGGCATCCTTGGGGGTGTCAGAGGTCCCAGAAGTGACAGCCCTGCCCCATTTCCCTGCCCCACAGAGATCCCCAAGGGTTTGGAGCTGCATCCCCAGCCCTGCCTCCCCTGGGGGGGATAATTCCTGTTTATGGCCCTTCTCTCCAACAGGGTCTATGGCACCTGGGGGACCCATTGGGGAAAGAATGCTGATTCCCTTCATGAATTTTTGATGGAGAAGGAGGAGCCAGGGAGGCCACAGGGGGAACTTGTGAAATGTTAATATTTTTTTCTTTTTTTTGGCCGTGCTGTGAACACCCCCTCTGATTATTTGCAGGGATAAACTTCCCTGAATGTCCCTTCTCTTCAATCCCTCCCTTTCCTGCCTGCAAAGCAAGAAACAGCAGCCAGGAGCTCTGATATCCATTCCAAACTCCAGTAATGACAGAATTTTCAGCTGCTGTCCTCCTCCCAAAAATCAAGATGCTCTGCAGGCAGGATATTTTCCTTGAGCGTGCTGTAAATGAGCCTCCTTTGTTCAGCTTTATTTTGGTGGTCCGTGGGGGTGGCACCCCCGGGACTGGGAGTGTCCGAGTGTGTTTCAGTGCCGAGGAGGAAATGAAAGCTTTGCTTTTATCGAGTGCATCGATGCACATTTCTCAGCCGTGATTTTCCTCCTTCCCATCATCAACACAAACAAATGTTCACCCCTTGCCTCCTTTGTGCAGGTGAAATGGTCCCTGAGGGGGTCTTGAGGGGGTTTTTTGTGAATTTTTTTTTTTTTGGGTGTGTTTCCTTTTTTTTTTTTTTTCTGATTTGTAATTTAAGCAAAGCTTTGCAGAAGTAAATCTGATTTTGTGCCTCTCTCTGCTGATTTTGGCTTTGTGTTTAATTTTAAGTTTCTTTGGCTTAGAGTGATTCATATTGTAACAAAGAGGAACCAGTGATGCTTGATTTTTGTAAGGGACCATCAGGCAGGGGTTAAACAGGGCAAATGGCCCAAAATTTCATTGATGAGAAAAGACAAAACTAGATGTGGTGAGAGAAGGAAAATGATGACACAAGTGATCAGATGGTGATTTTGGGGGGAAGAATATCTTTGATTTCTGGATGAGAAATCAGGAAGGAGGTTTGACAGGATTCTCCAGAGGTGCCTTGTGGAGGCAGGGAGTGGAAGAAATGAATTCTGCATCCCTGACTCTGTGAGCAGCTGCCTGAGTGGCCAGAACACGTTTCCCCCTCCCCTTTGGATCACACAAAACTCCTCATGGCAGAATTCAAATGTTGCATCAACTAAAAAAGGAAAAAGAAACCTTTTCCTCCCCATTGGGAGCTGGTTTAATTTGAGTTCTTCTTTCACATTCTGCCTCTTCCTACCCTGAATTAGGATTTTGAGAGCCCTGTTTCTGTCCCCAGAACCTTCATCCACTTTCTTCTGCCTTTAATGAGAATTAGAGCTGCTCTCCAGGAGCTGTGGAGCCTCTGAGATGGAAAATGATGTCACAGAGCTCTGCCAAAAGCTTTGCTTGGTGTGATGAGCTGAGCCTCCTTCCCAGAGCAAGAGATGCAAACCCTGCTCTGATCAGTCAGGAAACTCCAAATTCCAGCAGGACATTGAGATTTTGAGATCATTATTGAGATTTTGATATTATTATTGGGATTTTGAGATCGTTATTGAGATTTTGAGATTGTTATTGAGATTTTGATATTATTATTGGGATTTTGAGATCGTTATTGAGATTTTGATATTATTATTGGGATTTTGAGATCGTTATTGAGATTTTGAGATTGTTATTGAGATTTTGATATTATTTTTGAGATTTTGAGATCGTTATTGAGATTTTGAGATTGTTATTGAGATTTTGATATTATTATTGAGATTTTGATATTATTATGGGCTATTATTTTGGGTGGGGCAGGAAATAAATGAAACATCTGCCATGTTTTGTTTTTCCTATTGATTGGCTCCCAAAGCAATGTGAAGGCAGAGACAATTCCCAATGTGGACTCAATGCTGGGAGACACTGAAAATACAGATTTAGCTTTCCTGGGGGATCAGCCAGGGCCTGGATTTTGGGGATCTTGATCTGTTAAATCACAAAAATGGGAATCAGAGCTGTCAGTCCTTCCTTGCTCCAAGGGGTGGAAATTGGGATGAGGGAAAGGGGATCAGGGAATACAGAAGGTCTGCTCTGCTGGTGGCTTCAGAGGAGTCAAAAAAAAAAAAAAAAAAAAAAAAAAAAAAAAAAAAAGAGGGAATAAAAAAAGAGGTCTGGATCTCTGCCTTGGATTTCCCCATCTGCTCCATACAGATTAAGATACTTTCTCTGCCTCCCATCAGGGTGCAAAACTCAATGGGTTGGGTTGGCTGCTTTTTATTGGCACCTGTTGGGGGCTGCATTTTCAAGCCTGGTGGATGCTGTGTTCCCTTCTGGGAGATTTTTATCCTCACTGCTTTTTTGCAAAGTCAAGGAAACTGTTTTTGAGTTAATTTTCTGTTCTCAGATTGGTCCTCCACAATTTGATTTCGTTTCAATGTTTCCCTTCTCTGAACAAATCCTCAGATATTTCTCCTTTGTTGTGTTCCTCATGCTCCCTGTTTCCCTTCATGGCTATTTTGCAGCAGCCTTGAAAGGTAAATTTGACTTTTATTCTAATAATGATGTCAGATTATTTTCCAAGAAGCTTTAATGCTCCTTTATTTTCATGAATCAAAGGCTCAAGGTGAATCTTCATTTCATCATTCCTTTTTGCTGCACCAGGACCCATTTCTCACCTCTTCCCTCTTGCTGTCCATTCCAGACCTGCTCAAGAGGGTTTTTTTCCACCTGCCCCAAACTGTTAAACACCTTTGGGAACTTTTCTAAGTTCTCCCATACTCTTGTATAAAATAACCTTTAACTTTTGGTGATCCACTTGTTGGCTTTGCCTTCCTCCTTCCTCCTGGAGCGTGTTGGAGTTTCTGGAGGAAACCCACAGGAGCAGCAGTGTTTGTGCAGGACATTGCCAAGCTGGCTGCAGCTCCTGCCAGCTCTTTGCAAATATTTGTTGTGGGAGTCTTGTGAGGAGAGATTTTAGTACCAGGAGGGACAGGGACAGCAGCTCTCCCACCTCGTTAAAGCCGCAGAAAATAAAAATCCTTCGCACAGATGTGCTAAAAGGAGGCTGTTAGGACCTCTTAAATAAAGCCTCCAATATAATTAGAGTGTTCAAAACACTCTCTGCCGTCCTGATGAAAGCGGGTAATGCAAACACTGGGGCAGCCCCCGTGTCAGAGCATCCTGCAAACCCCCAAACACTTCACAGGAGCCTCGCTCGCCGCAATAAAAGCAAATTATCCGGGCAAATACCGCAGGCATCTGCCGGCAGAGTCCCCGCTCCGTCCCGAGGAGCTCGGAGCATCTTGGTTCCCAACAGGAACCTCGAGGTGTGGTTGCGCCTGGATCGCTCGGGGGAGAAGCCAGGCGTTTAGCAGCCCTAAAAGAAAAGATTTCCTGCTGCTGGGAAGGGTTTGCTGCTCCCCGCGCTCCTCTCCCGGCTCCTGCGGCAGCTTTGCCGCTTGCTGAGCTGCAGGTAAACCTGTCTGTCTGTCTGTCTGTCTGTGCGCTCAGCACAGACTCTTTGCTCTGGTTTTCAGCGGCACTTGGGATGTCCCCAGGCAGGGTTTTGCTGCCCGGGGGGTTTGTGGTGTTTCTGCTCCTCCCAAAGTGACAAGGGTCGTTTTTCTGAAGTGGCCAGGAAAGGGGCAGGTCAATGGGGACGAGAGGAGAGAGGCAGATTCACCCCTGGGTGTGTTCGGGTGGCTCCTGCTTAACCCATCGCTCCTGGAGACCAAGGGTTAGGGTTAGGGTTAGGATTAGAGTTAGGATTAGGGTTAAGGTTAGGGTTAGGGTTAGGGTTAGAGTTAGGGTTAGGGTTAGGATTAGGGTTAGGATTAGGGTTAGGATTAGGGTTAGGGTTAGGGTTAGGATTAGAGATTAGGATTAGGGCTAGAGTTAGGGTTAGGGTTAGGGTTAGGATTAGGATTATGGTTAGGATTATGGGTTAGGAATAGGGATTAGGGATTAGGATTAGGGCTAGAGTTAGGGTTAGGGTTAGGGTTAGGGTTAGGGTTAGATTTAGGTTAGGGTTAGGATTAGGATTATGGTTAGGATTATTGTTAGGGTTGGGTTAGAGTTAGGGTTAGATTTAGGGTTAGGGTTTGGGTTAGGGTTTGGGTTAGGGTTAGTATTAGAGTTAGGATTTGGGTTTGGGTTAGATTTAGGGTTAGGGTTAGAGTTAGATTAAGGGTTAGGATTAGGGTTTGGTTTTGGGTTAGATTTAGGGTTAGGATTAGATTTAAAGTTAGGGTTAGGGTTAGGGTTAGATTTAGGGTTAGGGTTAGGGTTAGGATTAGGGTAAGGGTTCGAGTTAGAGTTAGGGTTAGGATTAGGGTTAGGGTTAGAGTTAGGGTTAGAGTTAGGGTTAAGGTTAAATTTAGGGTTAGGGTTAGGATTTGGGTTAGGATTAGTATTATGGTTAGGGTTAGAGTTAGAGTTAGGGTTAGGGTTAGGGTTAGAGTTAAGATTAGGGTTAGATTTAGGGTTAGGGTAAGATTTAGGGTTAGGATTAGGGTTTGGGTTAGATTTAGGGTTAGGGTGTTGGCACCACAAGTGTTGGGACCTTGGCAACTCCCAAAGGGATTTTAAATTCATCTTCCAAACCAAGAACTAAATTTCCTCATTGTTTTCCCACCACTTAGGAAATCCTTCATAATCTTAGCAAAACTGGTAGCAAAGCACTCATCCAAATAGGGAGCAAAAAAATTCATCAAGTTTGATCCTTGGTCCAGCTCCTGTTTGGTTTGGTGGACACTGAGCAGAAGCAGACACCTGCTTTGTTTGTGTCCCTCCCACACCCTCCACCTGTCCTACAGGAATTCTAAATTATTATATCTGCATAAATAATGTGCTCCTTATTGCTAGGATTGCTGCTGGGTGCCAGGAAGGCACTGCCTGTGCTCTTACACCAGTCCCTGTGTTGGATTAGTTGATTGTTCTCCAGTGGTTATCAGAGGACAGTCCTAGTGGGATCCTTCAAAAAAAAAAGAGGCAAGAAATTAAAACTTCATGCTCAAAAGTGGGCTGCTTTCGATGGTGAATTTTGCCACAAGCTTCCTGTGTGACTTGGGGCTACTCACTTCCACCAAACCTTGGTTTTGCTGCCCAGGAAACCTTGTTGTAGCATTTTCTTACAACTCCTCCCTGTCTGGGGTTCTGGGGTTCAGCACTCACAGTGTTTCACGTAGGAAGATCCTAAACGGGCTGAAAGGTGATGATTTAGTGCAAATATTTCCCACATTTGCTTTGAAGGTGATTCAGTGGCTGGAACTCTGCTCTTGCTCTGTTGGGCAGTTATTTCAGAGGAGCTGCTGCTGCTCAGGATCTCACCTGTTTCCATTGTAACTTGTGAGTAAACAGAGAGTATGTGCTGGTTATCAGTGAGTTACTGCTCTGGCTTGTTTTGTTCAGCTCCAGCTTTGGAAATGCCTTTTTTCTCTATTCCCTAATTGGATATCAGTCAGAAAACAAGCCAGCCTTGGGAACATGAGATTTTAATGTGCAGTGAAAAAGTACCTTGAGACTGAAGCCTGTCACTAGAACTCATCTGGAACTGCTTACCATGGAGTAAATTTACTAGAAGCTGTGCTTAATACTGGAGTTTAAAAGGTGGCACCTAAAGAAAGCCCCTTAATGTCTCAACAAGCTGATGTTGACAAGTTCTTTGCATTAAGGACTTATGGCAAAGTCCAAATCCTTCCTCGGTGCTTTAGACAAATAATTATAGGGAATTTTTATCTGGATTCTTTGCTCTGAGGTATCCATTCATAAAATATTTACAGTAACTGCAGAGAAAGCAACAATCAGATTGAGTTTTCTTTTTTTCTTCCTTTCTTTTTCTTCTCTCTTCTCAGAACTGAAGGAATGAAACCTCGGCTTTAAATTTTTAGCAGAGACATTTCCTAAGAGAAATTGAATTTTTTTTTTTTTTTTCCCTGCCTGTAAACTTTAATAAATGCAAGAAAATATGGGGAATCATACCCAAGTAATCACCCTGCTCAGAGGGGTTTTTTTGTAGCTCTTTATGTCATTTTCCAGAATGTTATGAGAGATCCTAAAGGTGTCAAGTGAGCACTCAGCACCTACTGGGACCACAAACCTTGTTGGGAGTCAGCAAGTCCAGCAAGGCTGGGCTTTAACTGTGATGGGAAGTGGCCAAATTGGCCAAATTATCCTGATTTAGACTCTGAAAATGGGAAAAAACACGGAAAAAGTGCCTGTGGTTTGGAGGAGCTCTGCTCAATAGTGATTTAAGCATTTTAACCACATCCTATTATAAAAAAAATATTAATTTCTTTTTATGAAGCGCATGATGCAGAGTTTCATCTCCTGGACATCTCCATCAGTGACTCATAATTTATATTATTTATGAGTGTGTGTGCATGGTTGTCTATTTTTTAATTGGCTATTGGTTTAAATATTATTTAAGGATCTTGTAAAGATTTAAGTCAGTAGCATCAATTCATTTCCTGGCTTTACATTTTTACTTTTCATTGGTAGCTAAATAAACTCTGGCAAACATTCCTGAGAAACCATTACTATTTAAATACAATTCCATGGCTGGTTGGTGTTTTTTCAAATACACATTAATTTTGCATGGTGCCTAAATCTCTGTTTTGAAAAAATAACATTTTTTTGATGTAAACTACTTGAATGCTTGGGGTGCTTTTTAATTATTTTGGATAATATTTAGGGACAAAAGTAGCAATATAATTTGAAAACTACAATTTAGATAAATATAAAAGCATGTGCCTCCTCTCAGTTATTTTGCATTGGAAGTTTCAAGTGCAGGCAGAGCTGGAATATTTAAAACACATGATTTAATTAGGGAACATATTGAATGAACTCACAGCTACATGTGCTAGAGAATGGAAACTGAATCTGAGCTGGTTCTTACTGAGGTATGCAAACAATTCCTTGGGAAAAAAAAAAAAAAAAAAAAGGAGGAAAATTCACTCTTCTACCTATTTGCTTAAATATTATTTTTTTCCCCCCAGCAAATTATTTTGCTGCCTAATTTATGAAGGAAATGGTGTTAGTTTATAGCCAGGAATGAGGAAATCAATGTGAATAATGATAATAATAATAATAATAATGATGATGATGATGATGATGATGATGATGATGATGATGGTGATGTTGGGCTCAGTGGTTTGGATTTTTCACAGAACCAGAGGTTAATTTTGCTATTACTGGATTTCCCAGACATGAGTCTCTTTGTTCCAGGTGTTTTTTCAGAATGGCCCAAAAAAAAAATCCCCTTTCTGTCCCAGGGCACTTCCAAATTTCTAATTTCACGTGATAAAAACCATCAAAAAAGCAGAAATTCTCCCCTTGGTGCCACTTTGAGCTGGATGCAAACTTTAATTTGTATTTTTTTGGGGGGGTTCTGAGTTAGGAGGATGGGAGCAGAGGGGGAAGGGGCCACCCCCAGTGAATTCAGAGCTCTGGGTTCCCTCTGCCCCAGGGGAGGCTCAGCTGGATTGTTCTGGATGAACTCTCAGCCACCCACGGGGAATTCTGCTGCCTCGACCCCCCTGACCCTCAAAGTGCTGACTGTGGAAAATGGGAACTCTCCACGGGCCTCAATGTGCACAAGATGTCAGGAAAATGCAGTTCCTGGAAAACTGTACCTTTTTTTATTTTATTTATTTTTTTTAAGTTTTCATCATTGTGCTAAAATTACAAATTTTCCTCCTTTTTGTTTGGTTTTGTCCCCAGATGCATGTTAGATTTTGTTTTTTTTCTTTTTTGTTTTGCATCCTCACATTTTTGGGTGTTTGCTGCTGTCCCAAGAGATGAAAAAAAAAAAATGAGAGAGGATTTTTAACCAGATTTACATCACAGAATCGTGTTGTGTTCTTCTTTTAATAATCTCTTCCCCACATTCAGCCAAAAAAAAATCTCTGCTGAACTTGAGTAAACTTCCTACAGCTCCTTTTGGGCTCATTAAGGGCTGAGCTATATTTCAATTTTGATATTTGGGTGTTTCCTTGGCAACAGATTTTTTTTTTTTTTTTTTTTTGGACACAGGGCAGGTTATGGATCCTTGACTTGCTGCTCTGAATTCCCAGAGATTTTTTGGGATGGGGCTGATTGCAGAGGGGCCCAAATTCTGCAATTTCTGGGTTCATCAACACTCCCAGATCTTCCCTGCCCATACCCAGGGTTGTGCAGGGTGAGCAGAAACTTCAAGATTTCAGCTCCTGAACCAAAATTTAATATTTTTTTTTCATTTTAATTTTTTTTTTGGTTTTGTTTTTTTTTTGCCCTCCCTCTCAGTCCCACTGCAAATCTATTCTCCCCTTTTCTCCCAACATGGTTCTTGATTCTGAGCACAGATTTAAGAGTTGAGAATAAAATTCCAGCTTAGGCTGGTTTGAATAAATTAATTTCTCACTGTCTGTGCTTTGGTTTCTGGATCTTGAGGAGGAGCTGAGATTGGATTTTGGAGGAGTTTGCTCAAATCAGCTCCTGATCTGCTGAGGAGCAGCACAGGCCAGGTTTTGTTCTGGATTTATTCACCTTATTCTTGATGGGATTTCACTGCTGGGTTTTGGAACATCTTAATGGAGAAGGTGCTTTTTAATTTTAATTTTTTAATCTTGACATGGGTGATGGGGTTTGGTTTTTTTAAGGTGTTCTTGATGAGGTGGAATCATTTAGACATGCAAAAAAATTCTTAATTAAGCAAAGAAATCAGCAGACATAACTGATATAGTTAAAATATATATAATATATATATATAATAAAAAATATATAATATTTATCAAAATTCTGGTGTTTTATTCTTGAAACAGGAATAATTCTTACTTTGTCTGGTCTGCTACTTGAAAATAAAAATGCAGAAGGATGATGAAGAGTAGCAACTTTTAAGGGATGCAGGAAAAGCAAAAGGGTTTCTGTCTTTACTGTGGTCACTTTAGAGCTTTGTGAAAGTTTAAATCAAAACTTCCTCTGGTTTTCAGCCACTTCAGTATTGTCCAAGCAACGAGGCCCTAACAGAGAAAAATCAGGATTATTGTGCTCCACTAGAAAAAATTAAAAATTATAATCAGTATTTTATGAAATGGGCTTAAAAAAAAAAAAAAAAAATTGAATTCATAATTCCTGCAGACTAAACCTTTATTTACCTGAGAGCCCAAACATCTCCAGTGGTGCTTTTAAGGTAAATAATGAACCCTTCCCAGATTTGCTTATTTAACATCCTCAGGCCAGGTCCCTCCTGCTCCCTGGTGTGAATTCTGTGTTTTATGAGCCTGGTGAGAATTAAACACACAAACCAACATTTCAATAACACAGGAGAGTGTCCCTGCACTCCCATCTGTGCACGAGTGAGCCTAGAGATGAAAAGTTCTGGCAGGAATTATTTATTGCTCAGATCATTTTGTCTTTGCCTTTTCTTTTCCATGAGAGGCAGAATTTGTTACTATCAGCCTTAATTTCCAATTTCCTGGGTTGTGTCAGCTTAAGCCAGGCACTTAACCTCATTCAAAAACTCTTTTATTTATTTAACTTCTTTCAGATTGTATGAAAATTTGGAAAAAAAAAAATTACTTGTCTCAAAGAATATTAAAGAGTAAAGTTATTTTTCACTGCCCTGAAACAAAGGGAGGGTGAAAAATGATGATTTTTTTTTTTTACCCAGAGAAAAAGGGGAGGTTGAGGCAGGAATTCCAAAATCCAGATGTGTAATTAAAGTCAGAAAAGTGTAAATATTGCAGGAGACTCCAGAATTATGAGAGATATTTATCTGGGGCTCAGAGGCTGCAACAAAGACAAGATTAGGTTTTTTTTTGTTTGTTTGTTTGGGGTTTTTTTGTTTTATTTTTGGTTCAGGTGTGACACACAAACTTCTCAATTTCAGTGAGAGATTTAAAATGCCAACCACCATTTGCTGCAATAATTTTATTTTGTTTTTTCCTGGACTTTACTAAAATATCATTGAGGGTTCATAAATCAACACCCAGAGCCACCAGTGGTGTTTCCATCCTGGGATGTTCCTGGGGGTTTTCTCTCAGTAATTTTATTTTTTTTTTTTGGGGGTGTGATGTTTCCAACTCCCAGCTCTTCCTGCATCCCAAACACCTCAAGAAAATGCAACCAGTAAATTATGGAATTGTGGAATAATTTAAGATTTAGAGTCCAGAAAGATTTTTATAAAAATATATATATGTATAATTTTTAACAAAAAGAACTAAAAAAAAAAAAAACTGGGTTAGAAAAGCCAAGCCTTTGCTTTGGGCACCACAGTTCTTGGAATGAAAAAATGGAAATATTCCTGCAGAAAATGAGGAGAAATACAAATATTCCTACAGAATCTAAGGAGGAATGGACAAATGATGATTTATTTATTTTTTTTTTAGTGGATTAATGGTTTTCTGATTTTCTGTTTTTTAAACAAATTCTTCTCCAATTCTTCTGTGGGACTGAGGGAGGCTCCTGCTCCCAGAATGCCAGGGCAGGTGGGGAAATTGAGAGGAGAGAGTCAGATCTGGTTTTTATTCATCCAGATTCTTAAATTCTTTAAATATACAGAAATAAAAATAGAATTTAGGTGACTTTCATGTGGAAAATTCCCAAATAACAGCAAATTCTGTATGTGTTTAAAAAACACAGTAGCACTTCAGATTTTTCAAAATCTTGTGTTTGTTTAGTTATTCACAGCTTTTTAAAAGAGTTGTTAGACAATTATTTTTGCTTTTTGTGGTTTTTTTTAAATTTAATTTTATTTTTTTATTCTGGGATCTTTATATAGAAAATTGACAGCAAAAGGAGTTAAAATTGAATAAAGCACTGTCTTTCTTCCTCTTGCCCAATCACAGGAAAAATGTGGGAGACAGGGTACCTTCAACAACAAGTTTTGTTCATTTATACTTTAAAAAAAATAGCATTTCACCAGCTCTGATTTTAGGATAAACCATTCCTTGTACAGCCCAACCTGTATGGAATTTCATGGTGCAACACGAAAAGTGTTATAAATAAGAATTGTAAAATATTTATTTATTAGAATGAGCATAATAATAATAATTGGGGGAGTGTCTGAAGGCACCTGGTGAGACGCTGGGGAACTGCACTGGTGAGATCCTGATCCCCCAGGAAATGTTGGAATTCTGCTGGGGAGGTCAGGGAAGGGCAGTGCCAGGTCTGGGCTTGGGGCAGCAGGAAGGAAATTCTGGGTTGGTTCCACAAAGTCTGGGTGGATTCCAGAGAGGAAAGGATTGCCCAGAGAATGCCAGGGTGAGGATTTCCCAGAGAGTGCCAGGGTGAGGATTTCCAGGGGTGCCAGGGTGAGGATTTCCCAGATTGTGCCAGGGTGAGGATTTCCAGAGAGTGCCAGGGTGAGGATTTCCCAGAGAATATCAGGGTGAGGATTTCCAGAGAGTGCCAGGGTGAGGATTTCCCAGAGAATATCAGGGTGAGGATTTCCAGAGGGTGCCAGGGTGAGGATTTCCAGAGAGTGCCGTGAGGATTTTCCAGAGAGTGCCAGGGTGAGGATTTCCCAGAGAGTGCCAGGGTGAGGATTGTCCAGAGGATGTCAGGTTGAGGATTTCCCAGAGTGCCAGGGTGAGGATTTCCCAGAAAGTGCCAGGGTGAGGATATCCAGGGGTGCCAGGGTGAGGATATCCAGGGGTGCCAGGGTGAGGATATCCAGGGGTGCCAGGGTGAGGATTTCCCAGAGAATGTCAGGGTGAGGATTTCCAGAGAATGCCAGGATGAGGATTTCCAGAGGATGTCAGGTTGAGGATTTCCAGAGAATGCCAGGATGAGGATTTCCAGAGGATGCCAGGGTGAGGATTTCCAGAGGGTGCCAGGGTGAGGATTTCCCAGATTGTGCCAGGGTGAGGATTTCCCAGATTGTGCCAGGGTGAGGATATCCAGAGAGTGCCAGGGTGAGGATTTCCCAGAGCGTGCCAGGGTGAGGATTTCCCAGAAAATGCCAGGATGAGGATTTCCAGAGGATGCCAGGGTGAGGATTGCCCAGAGAGGGTCAGGACAAAGATTGCCCAGGGGATCTGAGGATGAGTATTTCCAGAGAGTGGCAGGACAAGGATTGCTCAGATTGTGCCAGGATGAGGATTTCCCAGGGGGTGCCAGGACAGGGAATTTCCAGAAAATGCCAGGGTGAGGATTTCCTAGGGGGTGCCAGGATGAGGATTGCCCAGAGGATCTGAGGACAAGGATTTCCAGAGAGTGGCAGGACAAGGATTGCTCAGATTGTGCCAGGACAAGGATTTCCCATGGGGTAACAGGACCAGGATTTCCAGAGGGTGCCAGGACAGGGAATTTCCAGAGGATCTGTGGACAAGGATTGCCCAGAAGGTGCCAGGACAGAGAATTCCCAGAGGATCTGTGGACAAGGATTGCTCAGAGAGGGTCAGGACAAGGATTGCTCAGATTGTGCCAGGATGAGGATTTCCCATGGGGTGCCAGGACAAGGATTTCCCATGGAGTAACAGGATTGCCCAGAGGATCTGAGGACAAGGATTGCCCAGGAGGTGCCAGGACAAGGATTTCCCAGATTGTGCCAGAACAGGGATTTCCCAGGGGGTGCCAGGACAGGGATTGCCCAGATTGTGCCAGGACAGGGATTTCTGAGGGTCTGTGGGTGAGGAGATGCTGCTTTGGGACCCTTGGACACGGGTCCAGCCCCTCTGGCACAATCCCTGAGGATTTCCAGGGTTGGCCACCAGCCAAACCAGCAGCCAGGGCGAGCCCTCGTTATCTGCAGCATCACCACACCCTGCAACAAACTGTTAATTGCTGGAAATTTCATTAACGTGACTAGTTCCGTGCAAAACCGGCAGGGACACCCCAAATGCTGCCCTCACCCCGAATATCAGTGTCCTGATATCAAATTGTCTCACTGGTCCCTGTTCTGTCTCTTTAACTCGAATGTTTCTCTTGACTGGGAGAGGGGTGAAAATTTGGGATGATTTATTTCTTTTCTTTTATTTTTTGTTTAATTCCTTTCCTGTCGTGCTGTGGCCTCTTTGCCTTCTCATCGGTTCAGCCTCCACAGCAGATTCCCAGGCTTCTCTTTTCCCTCCTGTTCTCAGCAGTGATTTAACAAATACATTTCAAAATCACTTTTTCCTTTCTCCTCCACCCAGCTGCCAACTCCCACCCCCAGAATGTGTGTCTGAATGTGAACTGAATTCACATCCCCAGGCACTGGTAGCTCTGATTTCACCAGAACTCAAAATTATCTGAACTCTTTTATTTTTAACTAGTTCCTCTTTTATTCCTTTTTTCCCCCCCTTTCTCCCACTGCCTGTGTATTTTGGATCTGGGGTAAAAGTCCATGTGGCAGTTAGAATGTGAATTAAATTTCACACTGTGGAGAAAGGGAAAATCAGGGTGAGCAGGTCACAGTCACCACCAGATCCTGTGCTGATCCTTTTGCCAAAACCTGCTGGCACTAAGAAGAATTCCCCAAATTCCCCAACCAAATTTGCTCAGTGGCACAGTCAATATTTTGGCTCCTGTTGTTCAACATTTAGCAGCAGGATGCTGGAGTGCAGTGGGAGTGCTGGTGTGTGTGTGCAGCTCTGCTTCCCAGTGCTTGGATATTGATGGGAATTTTCTGCTCTGAGACCCCAAATTCAATTTCCACTGGCACTGATCTGTGGCAATTCCCAGGGATTGTGGTGGCACTCACAGAATCTCTGAATATTTCAGTGGAGCACTGGAGGACAGGGATCTCTGCTTTCCTTCCACTATCCCAGGTTTCTCCAGCCTGGCTTTTTTTTTTTTTTTTTTTTTTTTCCAGGGATGGAGCAGCCACAGTTCTCTGGGAATTCCATCCCAGCCCCTCTCAGGGAGGAATTCCTTCCCAATCACTGTGCTGCACCACAAAGCTGCAATCCTCAAATTCTCCTCTCCCCAGACTGCTTTATCTGACATTATCTTATCTTTAAACTTCCTTTTGCTTCTTGTATGCCATAAATTCAGACCCAATTAATGCATGACAAGGAATTAAATAACCAAGTTCTTGTCTTCTGTTCATTCATCCCCGTGGCTGTAATGAGTGCAATAAAAATTCATCCAAAGGAAGGAGTGGTTTGCTCTGAATAAACTCAGGACAGAACTTGGCCCCAAGATTCCTGCATTTAATGTGCTTTTAAAACCTAAGCTGGTCCTGCTGCCCCATTGGTGAAAAGCAAAAGCATTAAAGACCTGAATCTAAGTGAAGTAATGCAAGACAAGGTCTGTCAGCACAGGCTTTAATGTTGCTTAACAAAATATGTTACAGTAAATCTTTATAGACTGTATAAGGACGTGGAGTTCCAACAAAGTAAACCAAAGTAAACATTTCTCTTATGGGAAATTAAATTCCATGTGGTTAGTGCAGAGCCATGATTAATTCAGAGGCAATGAGAATATAGTAAAGTTATTGACTGTGTCTGAGAAACAATTTAATGTCAAGGAGGAAAAAAGGGAGGAAAAAAAAAAAAAAATCAAAAGTTTAAATACCAGATAGTAGGAGGGGAGAAATAGAAGTGGAGTTTCTGATCTTTAATTATAAATGAAAGCAGTGATGCTGTAGGTATTAAAGGGGCATCAATTATTGATAATGAGCTGGCTGCAGTGCCAGGGAGGGGCTCTCTGCACTCTGAGGGGATGTGAGTGTGAGCTCAGAGTGTGGATCCCCCTCTGCCTGCCCCAGCAGCACCAGGCTCCTTCTGCAGGGCCCTTGGACAGCTTCACCCTGTTCCTGTGAGCTCTAAATGATTTTTAATATTCCACATATGGTTTCATGGCTTTAAGCCTCCTCAGTGGGAATGAACAAGGCTGTGGTATTATGATGAATAGTGGAGCAAGGCCAGGAACACCCACTTGCTTCCCTCATATCAAACATGTGGCTCTGCCATTCCATGTGGGAATTCCCAGGGGGTGGGGCTGTCCTATCTAATCCAGCCCCACTTGCTTCCCCCGACCCCAATTGAGTGGGATGCATTGTTCCCATACATTCTTCTTGTAATTAAATGCAGTAGATATGTCATGTCAGTGAAAGATCCCAGGTCTGTTTTTACATCTGTAGCCATTTTCTCCTCCTGTACTTCCATTTGCCTTCTTGGAAAGAACCTCTCCATTAAACACAGCCTTGGATTAGTTGATTGGCTGTGTGTGTGCTGCCAGAACAGCTCAAATAAAAACCTTAATGTTGGTTTTTATTTTTTTTTATTTTGTTTTTTTTTGCCTGTTTAAAGCCATAATGTCACAGAGACACTGCTCCTCTGAAAACTCAACCTCCAAATTACCTGGGCTGGTTTTGCCAAGAGGTTTGAGCCTTTCCCACTTTGTCCCTGCAGGAATTAACATGGACACTGAGCTGGGCTTGTTTTGTAGATTTGCTGGAATCATTTGGTAACTGATCCAGTGGACACAAAGATTATTTAAAATAAAATCCCTCTCTGACTCTCTGCCATGCAGATTATCCAGGTTTGCAAACTGATCTCCTTTTAAGAACCCAGTGTTCAATTATTATTTTTAAAATGCTGGATTACAGCTACCAATCCTCTGGAGGTTAAACCAGAGCCTTATTATAAGGGGAACTACAAGTAAACATTATTAATTATAAAAAAAAAAAAAAAATTGCTTAAATTAGGTTTTTTTTCACACCTGCTTCTTTCTTAATTAGCTGGTAGTCCACATATTTCAGTCAGTTGAACTCTTTAGTATTTATTCAAGCATACTTGACATTAACATACTGTTTGATGTTTGATATCCTGAGTTTTTAATTTACCACATGACAACAAATGGTATTTATGAAATACCAGTGAGCTGGAAAAATATCCTGTGTTGCAGTGGTGTGCTGGAGAGAGCTGAAAGCAGGGTTTAAATGCACAGGGGGAATTTCTGCCTGTGCTGGTACCCAGGTTTTCATCCCTGATTTCCAGGATCTGAGGAATCAGAGCTGATCTGGGAGGGAGGAAGAGCCACCAAAATTCTTCCAAAATGATGTCATGGCTTGGAGGTTTCTTACAAAATGAGAATTTGTTCTGACACACGAGTCACCAGTGAAGTATGTGGCATCTGTTTGTCTGGGTTTATTAATGTTGTTACATTTATTTGGATTATGCCTTCCCCACCTGAGAATTTACAGTGATATTTCAGTTATTTGCATCACAATTTATTAATTGGTGTCCCAGCAGTGCTGGAGCTGGCCTGGCTCTCTTGGTGCTGCTCACCACAGCCCCTGCCAGAGAGAAAAGTCACTTTTAAATCAGATTGTGCAGCCACAGAGCCCAGAAACCACAGCAGCCTGTGGAACAACTTCCTGAGGATTTCACAGCAGGGCAGCACCAGGATCAGAGGATATTCCCTAAATCCCAGCCTGGTACAACAGCATTTTATCATGGTTTATTATATTTTATTTTATTTTATTTTATTTTATTTTATTTTATTTTATTTTATTTTATTTTATTTTATTTTATTTTATTTTATTTTATTTTATTTTATTTTATTTTAATTTATATTTTACTTTATTTTATTTTATTTTATTTTATTTTATTTTATTTTATTTTTTGTTTATTTTATTTTATTTTATTTTATTTTATTTTATTTTATTTTATTTTATTTTATTTTATTTTATTTTATTTTATTTTATTTTATTTTATTTTATTTTATGTCGCCTTTGGGCAAAGCTGTTGGCAGTGCCAGCTGAAAAACATGAAAACAGGGCCAGAACTGTGAAAAACCACTTTACTTTTTAAATTTACTATCATTGCTTTGAACAGAGCAAAGAAATAAATAAACAAAAAATGCATTATAACAAAATTTGTAAAATGTTGGTGCCATAAAACTTCCAAGGAGGGAAAACTGAGCTTTAACAGCTCCAGCCAGGAGCAGGGAATGTGCTGGAGCACAATGAACACTCTGGGCTTGAAATTTTTATCTTCTGGGTGTGTTTTGAACCTAAATGTTGCTTGAGTTTCTCTCTCTCAGGGAGGTCAGGGAGAATTCTAAGGGGGAGAAGCAGCAGCTCCCAGCAAAGGGAAATTCATGCAGGTTTTCCTCAGGATTTGGTCCTCTCCTGTCTGAAAAGAAGAACAAATATTTGAATTATTTGAATATTAGGTTAAAAGGAAAGTCCCCAATCTGAGACAAGGGGAAGGTTTTGGAAGCTGCAGTTGAAATTCTGAATTACACCAGAGGGGAAAGAGCAGAAAGACCAAATTCTGTCACAACTCTGTGTGCAGGGGGCATTTTGGAAAGGGGATGCTGCAAATAGTGGTGCCAGGAATATTTATGTAAATTTAAAAATCCTGAATTAAATTGCTTGTGGAGTGGTCAGCTCCCACAAGAGAGGAAAAGACTTGGGGAGAGGTGGAGAAGTTTGTGAGTTTTTGAAGTGGGAGTGGAGGAAAATGTGTTGGGATTGCTGGAATGAGCTGAGCTGGAGGGAGGAGGGTTGAGGAGAAGCTGATCTGGGAGAAGATTCAGTAATTGTGGGAGAAAGGCACCAAATCAGAGTCAAAGGGAAGATCCAGCCTTTCCCAGCTTGAGGGAAACTTTCCCCTGTTAGCCTGGTGTGTTCAGGGTCCTTTTATCCCAATTTCTGCTCCTCTGTCACCTCTTGGTGCCTGGCACCTGCTCAGGGTAAGTGGCAGCACTGTTTTATTAACAGCATTTCCTTCACGTGTGAAAAGGGGAGAGACTTTTTGTAAACCCCCCCCCCCAGAGCAGTTCTGTGTAATTTAGGACCTGGGAAGTTCTTTTACTCTGGGTAGTTTTAGTGAGAGCTTCAGTTCAGTTTTGGGCTCCACCTGCATAAAACACACCCTTAAATGAGCCACAGAGAGGATGAATTTTTCTTTAAAGACCACAATCCTAATGCCAGATTATTCCCCATGTCCAGAGCCAGATCAACAGACCTGTGTAAACAAGACACCACAGACTCTCTACTTGATTTTTTTTTTTTAAATATTTTATTTTCAACCATTAAAAAAAAAAAAAACTATAAAGAGGCTACTTCAGATTCTGCAGAAGTAATAATAAAAGCAGACCTAATGGGTCACCATATGTGGAGAGGAGTTCTCTGGGGTCTTAGGATATACACTTAGAGAGTGAAGTAAAGAAAAGGAAAAAAGCAGTAATATTGGCAACTGTTGTTAGGTAGTATAAACAATAGCCAGCCATTGGCTTGGAGCAGAGGATCAAGTTCCAATAGCACTCAATAGGGAGCCTTCCTTAAAAAATTAGAAGAAGCTGGGTTGGAGCTGGTCCATGCTGGGAATGGCAGAAGAAGCAAAAACAAGAGTAAATGAATGGAAATTAAGCAGCAGGAAATGGGGATTTGGCACAAGGCTGGAATTTGAAACTGCAGAGAGGTGTCAGTGATAAAGGTTGGATAGAGTTTCTGGCCAAAAACAGAGAGAAAGAATGCAGATGTGTTCATTGAATAAAGTACAGATGTAGAAACAGGCAGAGGGGGGCTGATGGGGAGAGAGGAATAAAGAAAAAAAAAAAAGGAAAAACTGAGGGGAAATAATGCTGAGAGTAGGTGCATTCATGTTTAATGTTTTTTTGGAACAATTTTTCTCTGTGAGTCCGTGGAGGATGACAGGGCTCAGCCTGATCACTGAGTTCTACAGAGAGCAGATTTTGCATTTCACTTATTCTTGCCCCTTGTGTGCTTTGGCCCCTCGTTCCTCTGGGCTGTGCACTGCTCCACATCGAGGTGTGAGGTGGGGTTGGGAATCTGGTCATTTATCATCTGGCACAATCTCCTCCAGAAGAGGAGCTGATGTCATTGCTGGGACTGCACAGTTTATGTTCTGGACTCTCATCAAGAGCCTGGGATGTAAAGTCTCCTCTGCAGGTTTTTTATTGCTGTTATCATTTTCTCAATAGTTTTTTATTCCTTCCTACCTCTCTACAGTGAAGAATTCCTGCCCAACTCCAGGCTTAAGGCAGCACAATCACAATTTATCATGGATTATTTAAATAAGCCCACACTGTGACAAAGGACAGTGGGCATGTTCTTGCTGATTCCAAAATGGGCTGATTTGAGTGTGAGCCCATTCCCTGCACCTGGGCAGCCCCATCACAGCTTTGTTTCCCTTTCTGCACTGCAGCTGATGAGTGGTGCTGCTGTGCTCTTCCCCCAAAGCCCTTTAATGGCCCTCACTGGTTTCCAGTGGGGAGATCTGGCTTCCCCCAGCTCTGGGAGGAGGGGGGAGCCCCGTCCCTGCTGCTGAACACCCAGTGAAGCCAAAGCTGGGAGCTCTGGGGGCACTCAGCCCTCTGCCTCCTATTGATCCGAGCCCATAAAATGAGAAATAGAGTCTTAGCAACTTGCCAAACAATCCCACAGGCTGGAGCAGAGCTCGGGGTGGGATCTGGGCTTTCTAAACTCAGTCTGGGTTTCAACAATTCCTTCAGTGGAGCTCAGGGAATGACCAGTCCAGGGATCAGCAGTGCCCTCACCCTGGAGATCCTACAATATAATTCTTTTAATTGATGCCTTGAGCTCACAAATTTAAATCTGTACAAATCTCAAACCTGTTCCAAATGCTGTGGTGGGTTTCTGAAGGGCCTGATTCTCTGCTGGGCCCTGTCCTGTGTGCTTGCCCAGCAGCAGAGTTGGTGTTTGGTGTCTGCTGCACATTCAGAAATGACCTGCAGGGCTGCAGGAGGCCAGGGCTCCCTGCAAACTGCAGCCAAAATCAGTGGCAGCCTTTGGGCAGTGCTGGAGAGATCATTCTGTCCATTCTGTGGATTCCTGGTGTCAGACCCTCACCTTGCAATTCCATCTGTCCCAGGCACCGTTGGCTTTTTAACGTCTCTGTCCAGGAAAATTGTTTCCCTACCCAAGGCAGTCACAAAAAACCAGCTACTGATGTTTTAGGGCTTTCCATGTGTAAAGGGGAGTTACCTCCTACAAAGGACTGGTTATTTGACTTTTAAATTCAGTGTCAAGCTCACAAAGAGGATTTCATGTTGTGGCTCAGCACAGGTGAGGGGAAAAAAAGATACAGAGAAATTGAGTAAAAAACAAGACATGGAGAGATAAAACAAAACACAGAGAGGTTAAACAGCTGCTGTGACAACAATGACAGGAAGCTGAATGGAAAAACAGGGATTTAATAAGAGAATGACTTATATGGATTTAAATCTGTTCCCTCCTCCTAACCCTTCTTCCAGGGAAGATGCAATGCATCAAAGTTATGTTGATTGAGCAGTGGAAAGCTGTGAAGAGACATCTCAGCTCCCATTTCAGGGCTAAAGCCAACTTGAGGGACTCCCTGGGAGTCTTTGTGTCGGGGTACATGGTGGGGACAAAACTCAAATGCTCTGTTAAAGCTGAAGGTGACAGGTGCAGTTTATTAAAAAAGAGCCTGCCAGGGGCTGCCCAGCATTGTCCCAAAGCAGGATAAAAAAGATAAAAGCAGAGAGAGAAAGAGAGAAGAGAGCAAGAAGAGCAAGAGAGAGATTTCCTGTTTACAACACAATAAATCTTCTTCCATGATGAATATTCTGATTTCCAACAACCAATCTAACACAAAATACAAATTCTACAGCATTTACATGCAGCCTATAGGAATCCTTATATTAGCACAGTGTGTTACATTTTAAACTCTAAGATCTGATCTTTGGGCCCTGGCAAGTCTTTTGTGACCTTTGGAGTTGCTCTCTGGCCGAGGGCATTGTTCAATCAAGAGGGGATTACCTTCAGGGGCCATCCCATTGTTCCATGGTAATTCAGTAATTAGGGCTTGGCATCTCAAAAGTGGCTTTCATTTTAATTTTACTTATGGTTTCAGAATCTGGGCATTCATATTTGCAAGATTTCTCTGTCTCCTCTTTCCCAACACCAACTTCTTCAAGGCTTTATTTGTATTTACCTGTGACTTTCTTCTGAAATGGTGCCTGGTGCTGGCTCAGGTCAGAGGCCAAGTTTGAGGTGGAAGTGCCCAGTGTTGTTATAAAAGAACATGGGACAGGGATTTGATGTGCTGTGCCAGTCCCTGTGTTTCCTGGTTATCTCTGGTTTTATCCAACCACTGGACAATTCTCTGATTAATCCCCTGGTGCTCAGTAAAACCAGCCCAAACTTCCTGGGTTTTTTGGGCTGACCATCGAAAATCTGTGGTTGGATTGTCCCAATGAAAACTGTGGCAGGTCCTGTCAGCCCCAAAGGCTTGGATCAGGGAATTGAGGCCAAAATATGAACAACTGGAGTTCTGTCCTAGACCTTAATGCTTTGTGATATCAGTTTCTACAAAATATCTGAATATATTGTTATTTGAAACTTCATGAGAGCTTAGATCCCATGATCATGGCAATTAATGAGCCTGGTTTTACAGAAAGGAAGATCTTAAGCAATCTGAACCAACAATAATAAATAAAATCTTCCATATTACTTATAAGATATTAACTTTATCTATTAATAAACTCACTCTAGGCAGTTTGCTGTTTTTAATTTTTGCAGGTTAGGACTTGGCCATCTGACTCTGGATTTTATTTTTCACTAAACAGAAAATAAATGATATTTTGGCATCTAAGCATCATTTGGTATTTAGCTCAAGTATAAAATGTCTCCACTCCAGAAAGTCTTTATTGTCTTTTGAGCTCTAGAAGGAATTTGTAGCTTTTCCACAGCTGTTGTTTTGCTCTTAACTGTGAGTAGTGGTTGCACAACATTTTCTTTATGTTTCTGGGTATTGCTGAAAAAAATAAACCAGCAAAATGAAATGTGTTTTTAACAGACACAAAATTTAAAGGAGTGTCAGCCCAGACTTTTAAGCAGCATCTGGCCACTTTCTTCATTCTATTTCTCCTTTTCTGCTTCATATCTCATCCCCTCTCCCCCACCCTTTCTTTTAAGGAATTTTTTAGGTGGAGATGCTGCTTACATGCCTGAACAGCTGTAGAGCCACCAGTGCAAACCCCTGGAAATGCTGAGCAGATGTGCAGGGCTGGGAGGCACATCTGGGCAGCACTGGCAGCACCTGGGAGCCTGGACCCTGCACTGGTGGGACTGGGAACGTGCTCTGCCCCAGGGCTGAGCTTCTCCCTGGAAAGGCTGGGAGGGAAAAGTGTCCTTGTGGAATTATGGGATGGTTGGGATGGAAGGGACCCTAAAATCCATCAGTGCCACCCCTGCCAACTTTCCCAATTTGAATCTCTCTGTGAGGTTGCTGCCCACAGGATAAATTGGACAGGGTGGGACTCACCTCTAATTAAAGATCTGGGCAGTTTTATTTAATTAACAATGGAGGGAGGTCAAAATTCCCAACCTCTGCTTTAAGGTCCGTGTAAAATTCTTTAAATCCTGAATTTTGTGTGAGATGGGAGACTGACAGGGTGATGAGTGGGAAGTGGTGCATTTCCACACTCAAAAACAGGATTTGCAAATAAGGTTGAGAGGAACTTCCTGACCTGTGGGGGTGGCTAAAAGGGTTTTGTGTTGGAGCCATGTGAGAACTGCAGCTGGGAATGAGGATGTGTCTGAGCCACAAGCCTTGGGTTCAATTCCAGATTAAAGCCATGAGAGCTGGGATGTGAGATTGCACTCTGAGCTACTCCTTGGGTTGGATCCAGTTGAGATCCTTGTGTTTTTCTTTTTGGGGTTGTTTTGTTCCTTTCAATCCCAGCCTGAGCTGGTGGAGGGTTGCAGGAATTCCCAATGTGTTCTCAGGAAGGGCAGAATTCATCAAAGTCCTTCTGAGCTCCAGCAGAAATGCAGAGATCTCACAAATATTGGAATATTTGAAGCCTGGATGTTAAAAAATCAATGCTTTGACTGGGTATGGGGCTTCCATTAAAATTGGAATAATTGATGTCTCTGCGTGACCCTTGCACGTTTCCCAAATTTTGGATTGAAAGTGCAAATTGCAATTCCTGCTGCAGGAAAGCTCTGAGGCTGAAGTTCTGGGCAAGCCATCACTGCCCCAAGCAGCAGGGAAGTGGGATTTGCTCCTTCCCCCAAAAGCAGCTCCATCACCTCCCCCTGATTTCAGCAGTTGGGCCAAATGTTTAATTACTGCAATTACAAAAGGGCATCGTGCTGCCTGCCAATCATCCTGCTTGGCAAATATTTGCACATAACCAAGATTGAGAAGAAAACAAATATACAGGGTGTGCATATGTTCTAATTTCAATGTGAAATACTAATCTTGGAGCCTGTTAATGTGCAGCAGGATTGGAGCAACACTCCCAGTCTCCCTCTGAACTGGCTGAGAGCTCCAGGCTGGGATGAGCATCCTTTTGTCAGGAATGTTAAATATCAGTTCTGTGAGTTCTTGAAGAAAAATCTCCTTTCTCCAAGTATTTTGACACTTCTGTGAACATATCTCTAAATTTTGCATCCATGTGTTTTAATTCACCAGAGTAGTAGCTGGGAAAAAATATTTATTTTTTCCCTCTTGGAATTCTACTGAGTAAATATCCATAGGATCCTACATGCTAAATTATGATAGAACCATATGGTTTATTCCCCACTGAATATAGGACTTCTGAAAAGGAGGATGGTGGCAGAAATTTTTTTTTCAGTACAACCATCATTGTCTATTTACATCAGTTTCACAAGTATATATTAGGGAAATGAAGCTGTTAAAATATTCCACTTTCTGGTGTTGTTTTTGTTTTTGTTTTTTTTTTTTTTTTTTTTTAAGGGGCCACTGTGGGATGGTGGGAGTTGATTTTGATTCTAAGAGAGATGTTTCTGACAGTCGAGCCTGTGAACAAATATGGAGGAAAAAATCTAGAAATGTGTGACTTTTTATTTTCTTGGCTGATATTTGATTTTTTTTTTTTTTTTTTTAATCAAGATATTTCTTTCTGTGCAACTGTTGAAAAATCATCTCTGGACAGTGAAACTCCCATGACTCTTTCCTCTATTAAAAACCAGATGATGTCATGAGAGTTTCCTTCCTAATTTTCATTTCTTTCAGGTATTTATTTGGTTTTTTTTTAGATACAGCTGGATCTGTAAAATTCTACACAAGGTTAAGATATGAAGCATCTCAATGTATTTGAAGCCAGGCAGACTTTTTAACAGCCATGTAGCTAAACTGATTTATTTTTTTTTTTCTGCTTCCTTAATTTCTTTTGACTCTTGTCAAGGCAGGGGAGTAAGCAGAGAGGAAAGTGAAAAAAAAAAATAACATTAACACAAAGGAGCACTTCTTATTAAGAGTGGGTAGGTAAAGGCATTGGAAAAATAATACCTCAAGATGCATTGAAACATTTTAGGGAATTAGGGAATTCTGATCTCCTGCAAAAGAAAAAAAAAAAGGAGGGGAGGGGGGGAGAAAATTAATATTAAAGACAAGCTGTGAGTTTCCATCTGGCCTTGCCGCTTCCATGACGGAATTCATCTGTCCATCAACTGTCAGAAACTCTCCTGGCAGGAAATCCCTGGGTGCTCTCTCTGCCCACCCCACTTCAAAATATTCTGAGCCACAGAGCCCTCCCAGTTCTGAATCCCCCTCCCTTCCCTTCCCTTCCCAGCTCAGATCCTGCTGCTCCCAAACTTGGAGCGCCTGGCTGTTTATTCATTTATTCATTCGTTTATTTGTTTATTTATTTATTATTTATTTACTTATTTATTTATTTATTTATCGATATCTATATATTTATTTATCTATTTATTTATTTATCAATATCTATCTATCTATCTATCTATCTATCTATCTATTTATCTATATATATTCATCTATTTATTTATCTATTTATTTATTTATCGATATCTATCTATCTATATATCTACTTGTTTATCTATCTATCTGTCTATCTATCTATCTATCTATCTATCTATCTATCTATCTATCTATTTATTTATCTATATATATTCATCTATTTATTTATCTATTTATTTATTTATCAATATCTATCTATCTATCTATCTATCTATCTATCTATCTATCTATCTATCATCTATCTATCTATCTAGATATTTATCTATTAATCTATCTATCTATCTATCTATCTATCTATCTGTCTGTCTATCTGTCTATCTATCTATCTATCTATCTATCTATCTATCTATCTATCTATCCATCTACTTATTTATTTATTTATTTACCTATTTATTTATTTCTTGACTTTCCATCCTCCTCCTTTGGAGCCAGAGTTCTCCGGAGGGGGGAAAAAAAAAAAAAAAAAAAAACCAAAAAGAGGTGGGGAGAGGAATGAGGGAGCCCTCAATCACCTGGAGGTTGAATTCCCACCAAGCTGGTGCAGAGTCTGCCCTCGCAGGCTGCACAGCCAGCCCACATCTGGTTTGAAGCACTGAGTGCCTGTGAAGTGTGAACTCCCCACTGTTTAATGGAACTACATCCCTGGTTAATGTACACAGCAGCCCCCGGTGCCAAACTGTTGTGACATGCCTGAAGGACACGTATAAACATAATATCCAGTGGTTTATTGTGACAAAGTGCATCCCTGCCACAGCCAGGGAGGATTGCTGTGCTCCTCAGAGGAGCCAAGTGGCAGCAGAATATGATTTACCACGGCTTGGGGTTTATTTTTTATTTTTTTTTATCATTGCAGGCATAAGACTGTGAAACTCAGGTTCATCCAATTGTGTGTAGTCCATTGAAATCATCCAAAGGATTTTTTATTTTTTATTTATTTTATCATTGCAGGCATAAGACTGTGAAACTTATGTCCATTAAATTGTGTGTAGTCCATTGAAATCATCCAAAGGATTTTTTATTTTTTTTTTTTTTTTATCATTGCAGGCATAAGACAAATATATGTGAAACTTATGTTCATTAAATTGTGTGTAGTCCATTGAAATCATCCAAAGGATTTTAAATTTTTTTATTTTATTTATCATTGCAGGCATAAGACTGTGAAACTTATGTTCATTAAATTGTGTGTAGTCCATTGAAATCATCCAAAGGATTTTTTTTTTTTTTTTTTTTTTTTTTTATCATTGCAGGCATAAGACTGTGAAACTTATGTCCATTAAATTGTGTGCAGTCCATTGAAATCATCCAAAGGATTTTTTATTTTTTATTTTTTTTTCTAATCATTGCAGGCATAAGACTGTGAAACTCATGTTCATCAAATTGTGTGTAGTCCATTGAAATCATCCAAAGGATTTTTTATTTTTTATTTTTTTTTTATCATTGCAGGCATAAGACAAATATATGTGAAACTTATGTCCATTAAATTGTGTGTAGTCCATTGAAATCATCCAAAGAAATTTTTTTTATTTTTTATTTTATTTATCATTGCAGGCATAAGACTGTGAAACTTATGTCCATTAAATTGTGTGTAGTCCATTGAAATCATCCAAAAGAATTTTTATTATTTCATTTTTTTTTTTTTTTTTAGCTGAGGTTTCATCCAAATTTGTGCTGCTAGTGATGGTGGGAATAGAGGGAAGGAAGCAGGTAGGGAATTTAGGAATCTCCTGTGAGGCTCCATCAATCCCATTTCACACTCATGATTAAAGGGGTTACACCTCCCAAAAATTTGTGGCTACTCTAACCTTAACCAGAGTATTGATTTTTTTATTATATTCTTTTTTTTTTTTTTTTTTGACTTTGAAACAGCTGCCTGCTGTAGGGTGGGAAGAAAAGTGGGAGAAACATAAAATCTTTAAAACTACATTTTATTTCAGTGTTTTCCCTTGAAAAAAGTGTTGGTTACTCGTGGCTTCTGACACCTCATTAATCAAGTGATCAGAATTCTGTATTTTACAGCAGCAAACCCAATTAACCTTTGCAAGCTACATAGTAGCCAAAAATAATTTCTAATTGTCAAAAGGGAAAAAAAACCCCACCCAAGCCCTGCACCTCTGGAGCATATAAAGATTTTAAAAGTGAGAATTCTTCTGGGCAGCTTTAGATTTTGAGTGAATATTCTCTTAAAATGCCTTTTAAATTTTAATTGAGGAGAAGGATACTGTGATAAGTTTTTTGTAAAGGGGAAAAGTTATCCAAATACTTATTTTCTCATTATTTGTCAAGAGTACAGATAAAGACATTGTCCAAATTCCATTGTGGATCTTCAGATATACCAAATTAACAGATCCCCAGTACACAACCTTCTTATCTTCCACACAACCATCTCCTGCTTTCTGATTTCTCTCTCCTTATTTTTATTATTTTTATAATCCACATTTTTATTTTACATCAATTTTTAATTTTTACATTATTATTTAGTTTTCTCTCTCTCTCTCTCTCTCTCTCTCTCTCTCTCTATATATATATATATATTTTTTTTTTTTTTTTTTTTTTTTTTTTTTTTTTTTTTTTTTGTAATTTAGGCCACCAGGAGATCTGAATGCAAAGCCATGCTGAGGTTCAAATCCTCTATGAGCTTATTAATGAGAGTTTTATTGCAAGCTTTTACTTAATGTGATGAAATTTGCAGTCAAAATAGAGCTCAGTGTGTAAATATTTCCATTTATCCCTGACACTTAGTCTGGTTATTTTTTTAGAGTGGGAACTTTCATTTTTTTGTGCACTCACACAAATTTTGATTCAGCCATTTGAATCAAATTTTCAAACGTGTGGACTTACCTTCAAGAAGTATTTCCCATTCTGGGTATTTTTCTTGTGAATTCAGTTTCACTTATTTAATTTTCATTACAAGGAGGGCATCTCCATCACTTTGGCCAGAAAGTGCATCACCAAATTGAACAGAAAATGTATCACCAAATTGAACAGAAAATGTATCACCAAACTGAACACAAATTTTATCACCAAATTGAACACAAGCTGTATCACGAAATTGAACACAAAGTGCATCACTGAATGCAAAGGACACAAAAAAAAAAAATATATATATATATATAAACTGAGCACAGAGTGTATCACTGAATTGGACACAAAGTGCATCATCAAATTCAACACAAATTTTATCACCAAATTGAACACAAATTTTATCACCAAATTGAACACAAAGTGCATCACCAAATTGAACACATAATGTGTCACCAAATTGTATCTCAGGGAGAATGCAAAGTGTGTCACTGGATTGTGCACAGAGTGTGTCACCAAATTAAAAACAAAGTGCATCACCGAATTGAAGACGAACTTTATCACCGAATTCAACACAAAGTGTATCACCAAATTGAATACAGAATGTATCACCGAATTTTATCTCAGGGAGGACACAAAGTGCATCATCGAGTTGGACACAAAGTGCCTCCTCCAATTGAACACAAAATATATCACCAAATTTAACACAAAATGTATCACCAAACTGAACACAAAGTGTATCACCAAACTGAACACAAAGTGTATCACCGAATTAAATACAAAATGAATCACCAAATTTAACACAAAGCGCATCACCAATTGCACTGGACACAAAGTGCATCACCGAATTGAACACAAAAAGCATCCCCGGATTGTATTTCAGGGAGAACACAAAGTACATCACCAAATTGAACACAAAATATATCACCAAATTTAACATAAAATATATCACAAAATTTAACACAAAGTGTATCACCGAATTTAACACAAAATGTATCACCGAATTTAACACAAAAATGTATCACCAAATTTAGCACAATTGAACACAAAGCGAATTGAACACAAAGGGCATCACCAAATTGTATCTCAGGGAGGACACAAAGTGCATCCCCGAATTATATTTCAGGGAGGACACAAAGTACATCACCAAATTTGCCACAGAGTGCATCCCCGAATGGTATTTCAGGGAGCGCCTGTGATCTTGGGGGTGTCTTTCCTTTATTACACGTTATTTCTTTCCCCTCCTCTCCGCGTTCCCCTTCTCGCCCCGCCTGCCGGGCTCTGCCGATGTCCCAAACACGGGGGCAGGACCCCACAACCATCCGCGGGGTGCGGTGGCAGCGCTGTCCCCCCGAGCCGAGCGGGGCCCCGCGAAGCCGGAGCCGCCCCGGGGCTTTGTGCGGCAGCTGCCGCCGCTCATTGTCCCCCCCGGCACCCCGACAACAGCCACCGCCGCTGGCATCCCACCCCGACATCTGTTCGGCTTTATTGATGCTCTCCTGGAGGAATTCCCAGTGTAAACAGGGAATTCTCCACGGGAGCCCCGTGTTGTAAAAGGGATGAGCTGCATAATGCAAAGATTTAACCACTATTTAAAGGTGTGACACTTGATTGAGAGCGACTTGATTTTTTTTTTTTTCTCTCTCTCTCCAACCACCCTTAACTGTATTTGGCACAAAATGTCTCAGTTGACTTTATTTTTTAATTTTTTTTTTTTTTTTTAATCTTTAAAATTTTGGGTAGGACTTCTCCTCCTCTTCCATTCTCCTCCTCCTCTTCCATTCTCCTCCTCCTCTTCCATTCCCCCCACCTCCTCTTCCATTCTCCCCCTCCTCCCTTCTTTTGTTTCATTGTCAAGATGAATGAAAACTAAGAAAGGGAGAACACCAAAAATTGAAAACAAAGCAAAAAAAATTGCAAAGATAGGAGAGAAGAACCTGATTTGTGTGGAGGTGTCAAAGCTCACCTACACTCAGGACTGCCAACAAATGGCTCGAAGATCTTCGTGTCTCTACTGAGAATTCCTTCTGAGGGGCTGGAAACTGGGACAGAATGTTCAGCATCCACAGCAATAGGAAGGAAAATGTTCTGAGCCATAAAATCTCTTTATTCCTCTCCTTTCACACGATAATTTTAAAAGGGAATCCTGTGTCCTTCCATTTTCCCCACAGGCAGCAGCAGATCTGCTCCTGGGGAAAATATTCCAGTGGATTTTGGCACCCAAAGACCTGATCCAAAATCCAGCTGGTGAGGATTGGAATAAGTTCCATAGGTTGGGATTGGCTCTGGGCAGGATCTCTGATGCTGAGGTGGCCAGAGCAGCAGCAGGGGCTGAAAATTTGGAATTTCTGTGTGTTCTCATCCAGGGAGTGCCACAAGGACACCAGACCTGGCAGTGTTTGGACTGCCTGATTTGTTTAAATAAATATATGAAAATAAAGCTTGAAATGCAAACAGGAGGTTCTCTGCTAATCAGATCAAGCAAAAATGTACTGGGGGAGAAAAAAAAAAATCATGCTACAAAAGTCCTGTAGAATTCTAACAGGATTTAAACTGATATTATTCTAACAGGATATAAAATGATATTATTCTAACAGGATAAAAATTGATATTATTCTGCTGGAATTGCTTTATAAACCAGTGTGTCTCAGGCTGGAGGTGCAGCTGAGGTTCCCCAAGCCCAAACACATGGTTATTTAAATTAACTCTGGATCTGGTCAATAAATTCTCATTCTTTCTTCAATTCTGGCATCTTTTATTGTTTTAAATTGTGTTTTAGGTATAAAAAATTCTGTTATTGGATGACACACAGGTAGAAGAACAAACCCCCAAACAGTGAAGGGCAATAAGAGACACCAAACCTACACTAAAAATTACACAGAAGGAAATAAAATGTTATAAATGTTTAAGGAACAGGAAGAAGGGCTACATTAAAGAGCAATCTCTGAAGTCTGAAAATGTTATACTTAAAATCAATTCAAGGTTAGACTGTGTTAGGCAAGGAGAATTCTCTGCAGTTATTTTGGTTCTTCCTGGGATAGAGACTTCCAGGCTGGAGTTTTTATTAAGTTTATGGCATCACTGGGATGAATAAAGTAATCTCAGACTCATAGCAGAAATGCAAAGTCTGCATTGGTTTGGATTAATAAAAATTTCTGAGGTGGTTGTTATGGGGAAAAGTCTTAATGAAATGACAACGTGACTTTTATTGGATTGTCTATAGGATTTCACAGGCAGTTGTGTTTTTGTTCCATAATTCCTTTGGATTGTTTTAAAAATATTGCAAATCTACTCATAGCATCTAATTTTTAAATCAAAATAAAATCTAAATTGGAAGGATTTTATAGGAATTTCTTTTAGGGATCTCTGGCTTAATTTTATTAGTGTCTTTTGGAATTATTTCCAAGAAGAGGGGCAAGTGTTTGAGTTTGTTAAAAAGAGAAAAAATCCAGAAACATCCTTCCTCTATCAAAGCCAGTGGCCAACTGAGCATCTTTTTGTGGAGCTGATGGGTTGGAAAAGAGGATTTTCAAAGTCCTTCCAAGGAAAGCAGTTTGGGATTCTGTGAAATGAGGGGTCTCAGTGACCAGAATAAGTTCTTGGCAAAGAAAAAAAAAGTCAGAGCAGGGTCAGGTCCTGGAGATTATTTTGAAACTAAAACCAGGATTGGAGGGCAAGGAACAGGAGGCTCCAAATGAAGTTACAGAGGTGGTTTGATGGCATTTGTAGCAGTGTCTCTGATTAGAACATCCCATTTCCCCCTCAATTCTGCTTTCCCCTCCTCTGGCAGTGGGAAATCAGGAATCCAAACAGCGGGGCATTGATGGATGGCAAAGCCAAGACCAAATCCCACTTTGTGCTTCCTGAGCAGCTCCAACTCAAACACAACCAGGAGCTGCTACTGGAATTCTCCCCAGCAGTCAATCAAGACCAGTCTCACAGCTGAAAATTCAACTTCCCCTCAGAACAAACCACTGAAAGATTTAAGGGTCTAAACAATTCCCTTGTAAGATTTGTTTGGGGCATGAAGTGATTATGGTTTCATTAGAACCTGCCTTTTGCTGGAGTCCTGAAATGCAGCTTTTCTCCCCTACTAGCTGTAAATATTTGGGGAAAATATTTTTTTTTTTTTTTTTTTCTAAAAAAGAGTTAGCAAACATTCTGTGTATTTGTCTCAATGTGAGAAAAGTGACAGGAATTGTTGTTTATACACTTGATAAATGTGTGTTTAGTCCTATAGGTGTATGAATGCATATTTGCACAAATCTATTTGCATCCAGGTCAAATAACAGCTGTTATTATTAATTCAGCTTTTATTATCAATTTGTTGGTAGATTCAGGCATTATTTAAAACCAAAAAAAAAAACCTCCAAACCAGAAATCCACATCTGAGCTTTTTCCTAATCAGTTCCCTCATTTTGCTAATATTCTAACGACTGTCAATTTACTTCAGTGGTGCCATTTGCAGAATTTTCCAATTAGCAGGAAACCTGTTCCACCTTCTCCAGTAATTACAGGGGACTCGCTTCAGATCAGCTGTGGCCAGACAGCATCTGATGCACTTGCCAAAATCTGTGCACTGTGGGTTTTTTTTTTTTTTTTGGTGTGTGTGTGTGTGGTGTATGTGTGTGTATAATTTTTTTTTTTAACCTTTGCATGAGCTGGCACAGATTTTACATCTCTGTTGTAGGCAGGGAGCTGCTTCAGTAGTGGCATGTGTCAAAATCTCCCAATAATTCCTGATAAATGCAGCACAGTGAGAGCACAAATAGCAGCCTGGCCCTGCTTTGATGGGGGGTGATGGATGCTCAGTGCTGACACAGATCTGTGTACAGCTATGAAAATCAGCCAGATACTCACTCTCTGCTGTGTTCCACTCACACCAGATGATTTCATTCAAAAAACATCCATTTGGTCACTTTTTATCACCTTTATCCACTGGTGTCTGACACACAATATCCTGACACTCTCTGATATTGCCCCAGCTGATCAAAAAGCAATCAACCCCTTTTTTTCCAGAGCTGCTAAACCAGCTGATATCACTGCCCTAACAATGGAGAGGCAATAACTATTATTGTTACATGAAAAGAAAATATATTTAATAATAAGCTCATTGATTTTTAACAGCATCTCTGTGTTGCCTAATTGATGGGAAGTTGTATGTTTGTGTAGCCAAGGGGGGTTATGAATTAAATATGGTCGTCATTCCTTGAGGGATGCATGTCAATGCAAGAAGGATGGAGGATCTACATCTCCCCCAAGCTAAACAATCCCTTGTAAAAGACACAGGAAAGCCTGGAATGGGAGGAAGGGGGAGGTGGGGGGTGGAAGGGAATAAAAATCATCCATCACTGTTTATTAAGTGCTGCTACTTGAAGGTAAAAGGGGTATTGAACTGTTTTCAGATTGGGAGAAATGTAGCTAAACAAAACATTGATGGTGATATTAGGCTGGTGACAAATTTTATTCATTTGTCCACGTTTGTTACAGCAGCAGTTTGGAATGATTTATGCCTCTTGCCCCTTTGAGCCTCTCTGCATATGCCCACTCACCAAAATTCAGTGTTTGAGCAAAAAAAAACAAAACTCTTTTGGTGGCAGGAATGGAAATATTGGGTAAAAGCATCTGGAAATTTAAATCCATCTGGATTTTAAATTTAAGGCACTGAAGAGACAAGTGAGCTTGGTAAAAAATGGGCTCATTTGAAGATGTCTCAAAGTGGGAACATGAGAGAAAATCTCTGAGCACTTGTGCAGACCCAGGCCAGACTGTGCTCAGCTCAGGGGGACATGGGCAGTGCTGGGGGATTATTTTTTGGAGATTTTAAAGATGCTAAGCCCAAGTTCCCCAGGTCCTGAGCCTGAACTGTAAATTAAGGGAAGCTCTGAGCTCAGGACACTCCTGACAAGCAGTACTTGTATGAACCATCTCCAGGGTCCCACTCAGGTCTGTTCATTCTGCCACAGCCCCTAAAAACCCCAAAATGCCCCCCATGCATTACTGGTGTGCTTTAACCAGAATTCTGCAGGTGCATTTCTCCCCTGAGGTGGCAGTTCTTGGTCTGTAGTGGACATGATATTTGTCACCTGTCACTTTTAAAGATCCTCTTAAAGGCCAAGTTTTATCTCATTCTTCCCCCACTGTAGGATCATTTTCTGTCTGTTCAGAAGTTCTTGGCCAAAGAGGGCAGGGCTTGGTGGGTATCAGTGAGTGTTTGACCATGAAATGCACATGGGAAGGTAAAAACAGCACAAACTTTGCTGTCCCCAAGGAAGTTCTGGGGCCTGCTGGACCATCCAAGTCTGGGTAAAACTTTGTCAAAAAGTTCTCCAAAAATTCCTGTTGCAATCATAAATTCCATTCTATTCTGTTCTGTCTGCTGTTCTGTGGTCAGGCCTATGATTAATTAATTAGGCTGTGATTAATGGGGATAATGTGATGCAGAGCAAAGTTTGGGGTGATTGTTTGTGTGCAGGTCCAACTCTGGCTTCAGGAGAACATTAAGTCTTAATCTCCATAAAATCCCTGCTAATTTCCAGTAAGAAATGGAGATGGGGTGTTGTGTTTATCAGAGCAGGATTTGTTCTTGTCAGCTGTGGCAAAAACAAAATCACTGCTGGGATGGTGATGAAATGGGAACATTCACACCAAGGCTGTGACAGGAGGAGTTTGAAACATTTAGCCCAAAATTGAGCCTGAGCAGGGAATTCCCCACAGGAAGATGAAAATCACCCTCCCACCCAGGAAAGGAACAAAATGCTCATGGTGGGAGGGTTGGTTCTGAGAAATCAGGAGGGTTTATTAACCAGGAGAGTCACAGTTCTGAATAATTTCGTATTGTCAGCTCCAGCTCCCACCTCAGACACTCCCAGGTGGGAGCAGTGGTTGGTGAAACAAAACTTCTGCTGGATCCAAGCAAGGCTTTGAAGGCAATTTCCTCTCATTGCTGGATCCTTAGAGGCTCAGGAAAGGAGCTGCTCTGTCTCCTGCTCTTTTTATAACAGCTGGGATCCCTCTTTAAAAGTTTTGGACAGAAAAAAATAATTCCTGTCGCTGAAAGATGTTCACAAGTCCCCAAGGGTGGCCAGCCCAGGCACAGGGAGCCAAACCAAACCATGGCAGGGAATGGGAGAGGAAAAGCCCTGCAGAAAAACAATTTCACCTTTTCCCTGAGTTTTGTCCTTTTCTAAGCTCCAGCACAAGCTGTGCCAAGCATAATAACTGCCCTATTATTTTTGCTCAGGTGCTCAGGACTGGGAGCTTACTCAACATGGAAAGAAAATGAGCAGGCTTTTATTTTTACTAGAAAGAAATGTTTCTGTTGTGTGTAAAAGACACTTTTCCCCCCTAATATTTTACTTGCTAATGGATAAGTACAAAGTAATTATGTAGGACAGATTAAATGGTTTCTAATGCCTCATTTCAAGAATTGTAGTGAATGTTTTTCTAAGCTGTCCTCAAAACCAGTAGTCTAATTAAGGAGCAAAAAATTATGTTGGCATTCACTGAATGATTATAAAACCAGAATTTAGACTGAAACTATCCAATAATTTCTTTTTTTTTTGGTGAAAGGTAGGGAGAAAAAAGAGGACTGGAGAAGGGAGGGATTTGGGATCTATTATTAGAGGAACTGATTAATTGTCTAAAAATTTTTAAATGTCCTGGCAGAGATCAGAGTTTCTGCCTTGGCATCCCTTGATTTGATGATTTATGGGTGTGATCAATAGATTTAAAGCCCAAGAGCTTCAGAGCTGTGGCACATCCTTGTAGGACAAGGACTGAGATGTGCAAATCTTTTAGTTCATCTACAGTAAATGCTCATAATCTAGAAACAGATGTAAGGTTTTGGCTCTGGGTCCCCAAGAAAACACATTTTGCCAGAATTTTGTCTGTAAAGTCACTTAACCCTAAATCTCTGTGTTGAACTGAATTTTTGGCTGCAAGGTTTAACAAGGCAAATGTTGCTATAATTTTAATTGTTGTCCTACTAAAAAATGATGCACAGAGACCCTCCAGAATCATCTCCCAGCACTCCCAGTGCAAACCCAACCCAGACTGGGGTTTGGGGGCTGCCTGAGTTCACAGCTTTCACCAGAGCTGGAATTGTGCATGAAGAAACTTCTCAGAGTTAATTTTTCTCAGTAGCAAAAAACACCTTTGAAAATCTTCTGGTGTTTTATGGAGCATTTCCCCCTCTCCTGCTGGCTCCTTTCAAGATGGATTTTGGGCCCAGAGGAGCAGAATGGCTGTAAAATTGCTGTTCCACAGATATTCCAGGAGATACTTCCCAACAGCTCCAAAGGAGACTTTACAGGGATTACATCATGATGTGGAATCATTGAAATGTTTCTGCATATTGGGGGAAAACTCACTTGTGCAAAGGAGTGGAGAGGGAATAGACAGGAGTTGATTTCATAGAGAAAAGTCTTTACCTGCTCCAAATCACTATAACTTTACAATTTCTGTGTGGCTTTACACAGCTGAGAGTATTTGAGAAAATCAGGGAAAAACCTGCAAGAAATAGTAGAAAATTCAACATCACAAGGCTGACACCAACCTCAGTTACAGCAGAGGAATGTAAGAAGTGATTTTTGAAAATCAATTTATCAAAGTTACTTCACTCCTGCACATTGTGTTACTTCCTTTTATATTGACTTGACTCCAGTGAGGTTAAGGTTGATTTTTAGGAGGTTCAAACCAAAATGAAATGGGAGTTAAAAAATCGAGGTGAAAATTAGGACAGCAAATTTCCAGTGCTTTGAGTAGAGCCCCCATTCCCTCAGACTGAGAATTTCCCTGTCAGTCCTGAAACCTTAAATCAAATCAACCCTACTCAGGCTTAAGTCAAGCAACAACTGCAGCTTTTCATTTGGGAGAATGAGAAAAACCAACCTTGCTGTTTGATGAGCTTAGTGAGAGGGTCTACAAAGTGCAGAAATGGGAATATTACATTTTAAATTAAAATTTTAAACTTTAAAATTTTTATTTTAATTTTTAGATTTTAATTTTATTTTTTTTTTAAATCAAACCATAAAAAAATCCAGAAGCTTCCACAATGGCAAAGCTCAGGGTCTGTTTTCCTGTACAAGTTCTGTGCAGTTTGTGTCAAACCTTGCTCAGGATCTCTCAGAGTGTCAGGATTGCACTGATTTAATGTTTTCCAACAAGCTGCACTCCTTCCTTCCCCTAACCCATCCTGACACTGCAGGGACTGAGCCCTTATCCACTGTCTCATCCTACAAGTTCTCCCTAATGACAGCACCACTCCCATTAGCCATCCTTGATGTCTATTTACCAGAGCAGCTTCTCAATTATTTAAAATGTAAACATCTGGATTAAATAAATGAAAAAAACATCCAGCAAATGTTTCAGGCACTCAAAAACTTTTCTCTAGGAATTATGGCTGCAGTAGAACTTGGGAAGGAAAAAAAAAAAAATCCAAATTCACAGCACACATCAGGCTGTCAGTGCACCAGGGACCTGGGCAGGAAATTCTAAAGTTGGGAAGTGCCAGGAGAGGTTTTGTCAGTGCAGAGCTGGTTGGGATGATGCATCTGGAGCTGCACCTTGCTGTTTAAAGCATCCAAACAGGAGGTTTTCCAGTCAAGGAGCCAAGTCTGTGCTCTGGTGGGTGTGTGTGCTGCACATAAAGCACACAGTGCACGGGCACAGGGATGTGTTGGACATCCCAAGAGATAAAGTAGCTTGGCTTGTCTCCCTGAGAAGCCTCCCAAGCTTTGAGTGTGGCTTTGTGTCCAGTTTTGTGGCTGCTAGATCTTGTCAGAGCCTCATCTCTGAATTTTGCAGCACCTCAGTCTCTGGGATCTCCACAAACTGGGGAGGAATGTCAGGATTTAAAGTCAGTGAAGGATGTGTTTGGGAACATCTGGAGCCCTCACACGAGCTCATTAGTCTGGTCATAAAGCAGAGCCTTGCAGAAATCTTCCCTTAATGGAATTAAAACCCACCCCAAAAACTCTGTGTGGGAATGGTTGAAATGGTTAAAAAATGCCAGGGACTTGTTCATGTACCAGAGCTGTGGCTCTGCAGATACAGATTCTAATTCTGCCTCAGCCATGTGACCTAGATATCTTTGGGCCAATTCATCCATGGTTTAAGATTAAAAAAAAAAAAAAAAAACGCAGGCAGAAATGTGGAGGAAAAAATACAGATTTAATACTGATTTTTTTTTTTTTTAAACTCATTGCATCTTTTCTGTCTGCTGAGTTGGGATATTGGAAGGCAAGAAATGGAGATGGATGAGGCAGAGAGGAAAACAAATTTTCTTTGTTCCTCTTTAACTTCCTTTGTCACCTGGTGATGTGTCCAGTGGTCATTAAGAAAACAATATCTGTTGGGGCTGTCTGTAAATTTATAACTTAGAGCTGTTCCATGCTCAGCCCTTCAGTCCCATGGTGATCTCACAATATCCACTCACAATTTGGGAGTGGACAGCATTCCAAGAGTGAAATTTTTCTGTATTTTTAATTTTAAGATGATTTTTCTCCCTCCAAAGAGAGACCTTTGTTCAACACGTTCCATTCAAAGCATCTCTCTGCTCTGAGGAAATTCTGATGAGTTCAAGCACAGCAGAATAATTTCTTGTCTTCCTTGGGCCAAAAAGTTGTTTGGCTTGATTTTTAATTTAAAAAAAGAGTGATTTCCTATGGACTGTCCAGCAGGAAATACTAGAAAGAGGCTTGGTTGGCACACAGTGCCAAGAACTTGTCCTGTTTAAGCTTTTATGTTCTCTGTTATGCAGAACCCAGGTCAATTTAAGTGATGTATTTATCTGAAGAAGGGCACTTGTCCAAGTTAATAAAAAATAACAGAAACTTGAGGCAGAAGTGCCTGATGAGGATGTCACATGCATTGTTGGGAGCAGACAAGCCACATTCAAAGACTTGAAGTGGTTCAGCAATTTCCTCAGATAATAATTAATTTTTTCTTGCTTCCTTTGTTGGGAATCAGGAAGTTCTTGTCACAGATTTTGCTTACTCACAGTTGAGGCAAACACAGGGTAATGGTGGTGGTTCTGAATTTGAGGAGGATTGAAGGGAAGGAAAAACAAGAAGCAGTAGAGCTGAAATAATCCCAAAGTAGGTAAATAAATCCAGGGAGTGAGGCCCCAGACAATATTTGTAAATATTATATATTATATATTATATATTATATATTATATATTACATATTACATATTACATATTACATATTATATATTATATATTATATATTATATATTATATATTATATATTATATATTATATATTATATTATGTATTTATTATATATTATATTATATGTTATATGTTAAATATTATTATTACTATCATTTATATTATTATCATATTATGGTGGGCATCCTTGTTTGCACAATATCCTGTGATGTTTTGGATCGCCCTCTTTCCCTGCATGATTATTTCAGGAAGATATATTTCAGAAAGATGTATTTTTGAAAGAAAGATATATTTCAGAAAGATATATTTCAGAAAGATGTATTTTTGAAAGATATATTTCAGAAAGATATATTTCAGAAAGATATATTTTTGAAATATATATTTTAGATGTATTTCAGAAAGATATATTTTTGAAATATATATATTTGAAATATATATTTTATATTTTAAGACTGGGCTGTTTTAAGCACAAGGGCTCTTTGTGCCTCAGTTTGTGGCCTCTAACCCAGCCCATTTAAAGCTGCTGTGGCACGTGCCCTGCTCTGCAGCCCAGCTCTCCAACATGAAAGCACAACCCTTCATTTTAATCAGCTGAGAATGAATCCGGTGCTAATAGCACTTAATTGTTTCTCTAGAATGCTCTCGGTTGGTTTTGGCAGCCGGGATGAAAACAATTCCAAATCCCATCAAAGGAGCTGATCCACACCCGGCATGTCCAGGGTGAGGGATTGAGAGGCAGCGTGGGGGGCATCAGAGCATCCCCTGATCCTACACCAGGCTCACTCTGTGATCTTGAAAGGCCTGAGAGGTAAAAGCAAAAAAAAAAACAAAAAACAAGGAATAAAACAGACACAGAAAATCTTGGTCCATGCCCCTAAAAATAATGTGCTGACGGTCTCTTCAAGCACACACCTCTATTAATCTTGACTTTCTTGAAGCCTGCTCGCTAGTTTGAATTTGTATGCGACATCAAACATACCTTTTCACATATGTTCTTTCCAGATTTTTTTTAACAGTTACTTAGCAGTTTATAGAAGGAAGTGAATGATCTCATCAAGCTGCTTAGAAATTAAAAAAAAATCTGTGCTTATTAATTATGCAGGATTAGTCTAATTATAATTCAGCAAATTAATTAGCGACAGAAGGTGTTCTGAAACATTGGAGTACATTTGCATGTTAAATGGAGAGGCTAGTCTGTAATATATGTAAATTTATGCATGGCTTCATAGTTTAATTTAAAAATTTGCAGCTGCATATGGTATGGGAGCAGGTGAAAAGTCAGTTTTAGTTTAATGATGCTAACAAACATTGGATGCTGTCCTGTCTTAGGGAAGGAATGCTCTGAATGCACCCCTATCTGCCAAGCCATAAATCTGTCATAGGAATATAATGTTACACCAATGCTCGCATTCAAGGTCATCTGTGCCCAGACCCAGAAGTACAATAGGTGCAAATCGACCCTCTGAATGGCCCTGGAGGAGGGAGGAGGCAGAGTGTGCCTGGATCCGGAGCTGCTGCCATGCAAATCTGCCTCTTTAGCAGATGAATGCACGTTTATTCCACACCAGTTTGGGACTGATCCCTTCACAAATGAGTGGGAGCTCTGAGCTGAGCAATATCCACTCTGGCAGGTGTAAAATGGGAGCCTAACCTTGGTTCCATCCCTAATGCTCACATCAGTGCAGCTCTGTGATCTCCTGGAGTGGCTGGGAAGTTATTTCCAAGTTCTGCATTAACTGCAGGGTCGGGAGTTTTTGTGTGCCGGGCTCTGCCATCTGGCAGCAACAGTAAAAACCAGCAGAGCCAGCAGAGAGAGGCCACTGCTGTAATTGGTGCTCACTGCTCAGCCTAGCATGGCTCAGCACACTGAGGTTTAGGAGAGAGAGGGGCTGGGAAGAGTCACAAGAGGAAGGAATTGTTTCTCTTGTATGGAAAAAAAAATAGTGGGGATTGGAGTCTGGGCTCATGTAACACCTGTGTCAGCCTTTCTGGGATCTGCAGGGTTTGCAGAGTAGATCTGGAGATAAATTTGCACCTGTGCAGAGCTCAGTGAAACCAAAAATGGCAGGATTTAGGCAGGACTGCAGAGCATCCTTGGGCCTGGCTTTGGTGCCACAGCCCAGCTCCTAATCCTGTGTGTGCTGCTGAGGCTGGCAGTGTAAAGAACAAGAGTTTTCCAAACTCTGCTGGGTGTTTTGTGTGGGAGCAATGAGCTCTGTGAAATTGGTGTCACTTAAAAAGAACCAAATCTCAAGCGTGGTTGCAGGAATGGGGATGTTGTCACTGTGGGGAAAGGAAGCAGCAAAAGAACACAGCAATACAGCAATCCTGCTCTTCCAGGCAGCAAGAAGGAGCAATTTATTGAAAAGCCATGGCATTTATATAAGGGAGATCACGAAAAACAAAGTAGAAAAACTCATTGGTCAAAGAAGGCAACACCTCTTTGAAATCATGCTTTGTGCCAAACATCACCAGACACTCACAGCTCGGTGCTCAACACCAGGTGTCTGCCTGAGTTTTCTTTCTTCCTTTCCTTGTTTTGTCTCTGAGAAAGAGAAAATCAACAGCCTAGAAAAAACCAGGTTAGGTTTCTCTACCAGCTTTCAGCAGTCCACAGGATGTGGCTGTTGCCTGGAAAAGCTCAGTGCAACGGGGCAGGCTCTGAATTTCTCTGTGCCTCAACTTCCCCTGTCCCTGAGATGCACAAAATCCTTTCCTCCCTGCTGTCCTCTGTGCCTCCCTTCCCCAATAGCAATTTCACAATGTGGCCCAGCACAGTTGGAGCCCACAGACACTGTAATAAACCAGGGAATATTATCTGAAGGTCCCTTTCAACAGCCCGTCAGCCCAATCCTCTCCTCCATTACCTCCCTGCCTATTGACTTTTGATTATGCCCTGGCATTTGGGCCCGTGCCAAATGGCATGAATAATATGGATCTTACAGGATAAATAAGCTTTTACCTATTGTCTTGGAAGTTAGTGGAAAGTTTTGGTGTGGGAGGAAAGGGGAAAGCCCAAAGGATGAAGGGGAAAGTGCTCAAATTGCAAAGAGTCCTCCAAAGACTTTTTGGAGAATAATTGCAATTACAAACACTGTTAGTGTTGTGTTTCATTTTCAATTTGAGCCCATAGAGTTCAATTATTATTTTCATTAATGGTGTCAGGTTCTCATCAGAGTGCACAAACAAGGAGGTTTTCCTTGGAGATTTTGGTTTTTTTGTCCCCTTAGCAAATGTGGCCATGGGAAACAAATACATTGAGCACTGAGAAATGACTGCCTGGGTACCCAGCAAGGCACTCCCCCCCAGCCCTTCCTTCTTGAAAATGGGATCATTTTGCATTTATTTACCCCAAAGAGTGTGAATTGCAGTTCCTGCTCTGCATGAAGGGGACACAATCTGCTTCAGAGATTAAAACTGCAAAACGTATGGAGAATCCACAGAAAATAAATATCAAGTTTCCTGACATGTTTGGAGGTTGGGTGACACATTGCAGGTTTATATTCAGTTATTATTGGTTTGAAACTAAGGTTTATATTTAGTTATTATCAGTTTGAAACTAAGCTTTACTTTTTTAAAAAAAACCAAACCCACTAGATAAAGGGTGGAGAGAAATATGTTGTTCCAGGCTGCAGAGAGAGGGGATATTTGAGGAGGATTTTTTATGTGGCTGGGAGCTGGACATGGATCCATTGCTGTGGAATTGTGTGCAATGTTCCCTCTGGATCCATCTGAAATACAGGATATTTTCACCCCACATCTTGTTTAATCCATTGTAGAGAGTTTTACCTACCCAAGTGTGAGCAGGACATCTTGGCACAACAAAAATATTATAATTACAGGCAGTTTTAAGATGGGTTCTGCCATGCTGTAGTTTTAAGGATGATTTTTAAGTTGGTCAGATCTCTTGGGCTCCCTTAGCTGATTTCCTACCCCTGGTTTTATTCCTTTTTCACACCTATCTCCAACATTGGCTTTTTTGAGCTTAGGGCCAGAGGAAATCAGACACCTCTTCCTTCCCCCATTTCAGAGATTAGGCACTAAATAATGTCCCCAAGTCAAAACTTAAACTTTAAACCCAATATCTAAACTGGAGTGAGTGACTGCAAGAAAAGTCACTTAGAAAAAAAGTCCAACCAGAGTGAAGAAATCACTTTGAATCAAGGCAAGAAATGTTTCTAGTTTGTCCCATCAGGAAATGAGGATTTTGTTGGGGGTAGGAATAACAGGCATGGTGTTAATCAGCTTTTTGGTTTGTTTGTTTTGTTTGAGGTTTTTTTTTGGTTTTGTTTTTGTTTGTGTTTTTGTTGTTTGGTTTTTTTTTTTTTTTCTTTTTGGCTGTTTTTTTGTGCAAATGGAGTCTTTCTATTAAAAAAACCCCAAGTGACAAATGAGCATCCAACTGCTCTTCTCCTGTCCTGGGCTTGGGATCTCATCCTCTGACTCCTGTTCCCTTCTCTCCCAGTGAATCTCTGACAGACTCAGAAAAGTCTCCTGACCTACATATGTTGGTTTTTCACGTTTGTTAAGCTGGGTTCACACTTTATGCACAGGAGTTTTGTGAAGATTAATTAGCTGCTGTTTGTGGGGTTTCATATAAATACTCTGGCTCAGTGCAATAACCCCTCTCATTTCTCACACAGTGGAAGGTGAACGTTCATTTAAAGTGCCTTTGTGCCCTGCCTGATCCCACACTGACTGTAACTGCTGCAAAAAAATGGGAAATTTTCTCATCAGCTCCCTAATAATACACCCTGACATAATAGATCGAAATTACTCCAGAGATAAATATTCACATTACTAAGAAGTCTTCTACTGTGAGGTTCATTAAAATCAGGGTGGTGATATCAAATAAATACAATTAATTGATTTGAAACAGCGACCTTCAAATGTGGCTCTTTGAAAGGAAGGAATTTGGAGTTGTGTGGGGTTACTTGTCACATTTATCTCAGAGCTTGCCATGCCAAGACACACACGGGTGACCTGAGGGGAGGATCTGACCTGATCCACAATTCCCTTGCTCTGAGGAGTTGGAGTCAGGCCCTCACTGCAATAATAATAATAATAACACTTCTGCAGCTCACAGTATATTTAAATTTAATATTGTTTAACTGATACTCATAATAACAATTTCTGGTTTTTTTCTTTGTTTCCTTTGTGGCTTTTTTTTGGAAGCACTGAATTATTTAAGCAGAATTGCATCATATCTTTATATTTTCATTAGACTTTGGGGTCACAGGATTTTCTGGGAAGCATAGTCAGAATTATCCTAGATGATAAGTGTGTTTTCATCCAAAAAATCACTGAGGCCACAAATTCCACAGCAACCCCAAAAAGCCAGAGTTATTTGCTCTACAAGGGAGAATTTTTAGGTCCATCCAGAATTTTAGGTGTATCCAGAAGCTGTTCCAAATATTCAACAATGTTGGACCTCTGGATTCTGTACCTCTATTTTAATGAAGTATAAAAGGTGGATGGGAAAAAAATTATTAATTGATTTAAAAAATTTTATATTACACCGTCTAGTGAATGTGGGACTTAGTTTTAGGATTTCTGCCTAGTCCTGCTGCAGTCACCAGGAAGATTTTTGTGATTCCAGGATTTGATTAAGGTCAATTTGATTCTTCTCACTCATCTGTGGTGGATAAAAATCCTCAGAGATGTGGAACACAAAATTCCAGTTCCAGCCAGGTGCAGAACCTGATAATTTGGGCATAGACAAGTAGGATGGGACTGTGGGGTCAAAAACTGCTTTGGGAACAGTTTAAATGATGCAAGACCTGGTTTTAATTTGCCCTCACCCCTTTTCCACATCCATGGAGAGCCCTGTGCACCCCTCAGCTGTGTCTGGAGCCCACCAAGGACTGCTCAAGGATTTACTAAAAAACAATTGAGATAACACAACTGACTTAGTATGAAATGGAAAAGGGGAACTTAAAGGATTCATCCACTCCTGGTTGGGTGGGAACTCCCAGCAGGAGGAGCAGTAACTTTTAAAACAGCTCTAAAAGGAGCTAAAAGGAGATTTAAGGTGGCATTTTGGAGACCTCTCAAGTGCCTCAATCTGTACCCAACGAGAGAGACACAACAGGAACAGGAGTCTGGACTTGTGTCTTAATTCATTTTATGTCTGTGCATAAAGTCATTCAGCTTTTCTACAGCAATGAAAGATTTTCAGGGGGAGTTATTGAAATGTGTTCAGATTTTTCCCCAGCATCCTGGAAATGTTGAGAAGATGAGTCAAGGTCCCTTTGCTTGGCTGGAGCCAGAGTCACTTTCTAAACTCCAACCTAATTCTCCTTAGCAAGGCCAAAGATTGGCCAAGCAACATAAAAAATCAGCTGATTTTTATAATTCTGTTTAAAAAAAAGATATATTATTTTTGATTTATATCTAGGTTAAGGCCAAAAACTGGCTAAAGTGTCTCTTTTAAAGAAATTAATAAAATCTTTCTGCAATTCTCCTGTTACCCCTAAACCAGCTTCATTTAGTGCTAAACCTTCCCTCCTCTTTGCTCCCCCCAAGTCATTTTTATTCTAATTCTGCAATAAATATTAATGCCTTTCCCAGATGCAACCCCTTAAATATAGATATATATACACACACACACACATATATATATATGTGAGTATATATATATATAACAGCCTACCAAATACTTCATTCAGGTGCCCTCTTGCACCTCAAATTTGGCTGGAGGAATTCTGAAAAAGAGAAAAAGAAAGATGTGATTTTACTAGAGAAAAAAAAAAAAAGATAAAAATCTCTGTGTGCGCAGCTAAATGCAATTAAATCTAAATTTTGGGGTGAAAGGAGGGAAGTTGCCATAGTGCAATAAGTATCTCCAATATTTTAGCAAAATAATTGTGAATATTCTGAACTGAAAGCAAACCCAGCACTTTCTGAAGTGTGCGAGGGAAATTTGTGATATCTTCAAGCAGCAAAGAAATTTCAGCATTTTGAGCTGTTCAGCAATTCCAGAAAGTCGAGGCACCCCTAAAACACCTCGGTGGGATCCCCCAAATTAAACTGGGGTTGAAATCCAGGCTGGGGCTCCGTGGGTTTGGGTGTGTTTGGTGCAGAGCACTCGGGGAGGATTGGGAACGCTCAGCGCTGCGGCAGCTCAGGAACAGGGAAATTTTATTTTTCTCTGGTTTTTTTTTTAATAGCTATCACCCCCCTCAGCACAAATCAGCCAGGATTTAATTGGAATTCAGCTTCATTTTCGAGTGTGCTGTTGGTTTGTGTTTGCTGGGGGTCTGAACCCTGATTTTCTGCAAGTGTATGGCAGAAAAAAGGGGATTTTCGTTCCTTGCCACGCCGTGCTGCTCAATTTGCTCGTGGATGCAGTTAAATGTACATCTGGAATTTTTGCCTCTCTGTGTCTACATTTTCGGGGTTGTGTCACTCACAGCCCCCCAGGATGTAAAATTCCCAAAATCAGCCTGGCTGACACAGCAAGTTCTCTCCCAGCCACCTTTCCCTGCTCGTTTCCTTCATTCTTCGGTTCACGTTGAGAATTTTTCTCGTCTCAATCCAAAGCGATGCAAGCATTACAAAAATTAAAAAATTAGCTGGCATTTTTCCTGCTTAATTTGTTTTATATTTCCTTAGATGTAACAACTTGTGGATTTTTTTTTTTGCTGTGTTTTTCCTGCAGAATGATCAGCCAGCAGCTCATTGATTTTCATGTAAAAGTTCCTTGCCTTAATTTTACAGTTTAATTCCACTCTGGAGTTTTCCTTTTCACAGGCACATCTCCTATAAACTTTATAAATCTATAAATATTCTTTTTCACATTTCTAAGAAGAGGGAAAGATAAAAAGGAATGTTTGTAACATTTGCTCCTCACATTATCCGAGGGTGCCGGCGTGCAGGGGATTTTTCCTTCTGAAAAAGTTTTTTATGGATAAAATCTCACCAAATCTTTCGTATTAAAGAGGTCACAGGTTTTATCATGGACTCCACAGGACTTATTTAATAAAATATATTCAGTGCTGCTCCCAAGGCATGAAATTCTGTAGGATTTTTAGTTTGGAAGCCACGGAGGTGCAGAGGGAGAAGTTGCCCTCGCAGAGCTGAGCACTGACACCTCTTTCCTGCTGAACCTCAATGTCCTGCTCAAGGGAGATCTGAAACGAGAAGGAAACATGGAGAAAATAACACTTTCACCTCGAGAAAATAAACATAAAAAAAATATCTAATATTTGTGAGAGATTTAAGGAAATAATAGTTAAAAAAGAGGACATTTAAATTGAAAATCCGTGGCAGGGTGGATTTTGTGGCAGTGATTTCACATGGCACAATCTGGGTTTTTTTGTGGGTGAGGTTTTCAGAGCGGTTTTGTTTGTTCAAGCCACACACAAATGGATCCAACCCGTGGCTTTTTCTTTGTATTTTGGGGCAGATGGAGGAGAAATCTCGTGGTGGGAGCAGTGCAGAGAAAGTGGCGCTAACAAGGGAGAGCAGATTTCTGTGTTATTGTCTTGTGCAGGGGCTGGTTTGGAGGGTGTTGTTGGTAAACCCAGGAAATATCCATCTTTCTCCTTTAAAGTTCTAATTCAAGGCATGAATGTGTGAGTTCTGAAGGGACTTAGGGACTGCGGTAAAAAATCGTTGTCATAGTAACAGAAAGGGAAATAGGCCTGGCTCACCTGGGACTTTAACTTACTGCAAAAGCAGATTTTTTTTTTTTTTTTTTTTAAGGAAAGCACTCAGCGAGAGAAATAAATAAATAACTTGTTCTTTGTATTCGAAATCAATTCTTCAACTATTTTTTTTTTTTTTTTTGTATCTGACTCTTTTTCCTCCTAAATCTATCTCCAAGTCTTTGATTTATTTTTTTAATTACAATTGTTGCGGTTAAACCCATCTTGTCTGACAAATAGAAACGGAAAGAATCACAGAGAATATTTTCACTTGCAACAGAGGATGCCAAAAAATTTCTTGCTTATGCCTGAATTTTGAAGACTTGTTTGTTTTGTTTTTAATCCAGCAACTGTAGCTTTTCCCACAGTTTCTTTACCTCTGAAATGTCCAGATTCAATCAGAAAACAAAGGGGTGAATCCTTTCCTCTGTGGATATGAGGCAAAATTTGGTGGAATAGCTTAGGGGAAAAAAAAAATTCCTGCTTAATATTTCTAAACTCTAAAATCTCTGTGCAGAGTTGGGTGAGTCACCAACCAGGCTGGAGATTCACCTTGGGTACATGAGAAGCTAAACTTTACAGAATAATAAACCATGTGAAGAGGGGTGGATGTGGCAGGGCAAAAAATAATTGGCAGGAGAACTTGTGGGATATTAATGGGTTTATCTGCTCGGACAGCGTGAGCTGTTTCACTTGAGCTCGTGTTTTCCTTATATCCTCCCCCAAAATCTAGGTAGGAATAATCTGGGCTCTTGGCAGTTCTGCTCCTCTGCTTTAGGGACTGGAATCTTCATCAGAGAAAAAAAGAAAATCATCAGGATGAAACCTCACCAGATTCTTCTCTGAGCTGTGTTTGCTGCTGGGTTTCTCATACGTTCCAAGGTTCATCTGCCTCGGAGTTGCCCTGTTGGTTTTGTGGTTTCCACAAAAACCATTATCCTTCTGCATTGTTTCATGGAAAATCCCTCCAGACAGCCAAAGAAAGACCTGGAATGTGAGGGAGAGATAAAGGAAGAGACTGAAATTGTGTGGTCAAACCTGCAGAGAGGGAGTGGGTGTAGATCAGAGGAATTATGTTCACTCACCCCACGCTGGATTTCAGTCCCACTGGTTATACTTTACCTGTTGTTATTTGTAAATTCTGTTTATTAGAGTTTGGTTTGTTTGTGTTTTGAGAAATTCTTGCAGTCCTGTAAGATTCACCCTCCTGCAAATCATGTACATTTTAAACCAGAATACAACAACACCTTTTGCTGTGGTTAATAGAAGTGACTTGATTCTTTATCTTTCCAGATTCTTCCTAAAATTTTTTCTCAAGTGCAATCAGAATTGCTTGAAAACAGCAGGAAACCCAAGAGATATGAGACGGTTCCAGGTAAGTCTGAGCATTAACCTGTCTGCCTTTGTTCTTCTTTTCCTTTCCCATCTCCTCTCTCCCACGTTGTTCCTAATAAACATGATGACAATCTATGAAAAGCCATATCAGACAGTGTTAAAGTTTTTTTCTCCATTTGTTGTGCTTAAACCTTTTTTTTTTTTTTTGCCTTTTTTTTTTTTTTTTTTTTTTCTTTTTTCCTTCCCTCTTTTTCCACCCTGAATCCCCAGGGGGAAGTGCTGTACTGTACCAACCAGCAGTGGATATTTGATTTGACACCCTCGGGCAAAGCACTCGCACATACAGCTGCCCACAGCAGGGATCGTGCTTGTGATATTTAGATGCCTCAGAATTTTTCAAAGTAGCTCTGTACGTGCTACACAAGCAACCTCCTCATTTCCTACCTCTTTCCCTGTTATTTTTTTTTTCTTTCTAACACTCACATCCTCCCTTCAGCTTCTTTTTTAACAAGAACAGCAACAACCCAAGAAGCCAAAACAGTGATGGTCACTTTAAGATCTCACAGCAAAAGCAACAAGCCCCAAACCCCTGTGGGATCTTGACCCAGCTGCTTTGCAGTGAAATCTGCCACTGGAGAGTGAATTCCAGCTCAGAGAAAGAGCAGAGGAGAGAAAGTGTGACAGTGGGGAGAGCAGAGACAGGCACAGCTCTCATGCCCTCACTTTTAGGCAGTTGTGTGTTATAAGTAAAAGGGTTTCACCTGTAGCTGTGTATAATAAATAAGAGGGTTTCACCTGTGGTTCTGTATAATAAATAAAAGGGTTTCACCTGTAGTTCTATATAAAATGAGAAGGTTTCACCTGTAGTTCTATATGAAAAATGAGAAGGTTTTACCTATAGCTCTATATAAAATGAGAGGGTTTCACCTGTAGTTCTATATAAAAACTGAGAGAATTTCACCTGTAGTTCTATATAAAATGAGAGCGTTTCACCTGTAGTTCTATATAAAAAATGAGAGGGTTTTACCTGTAGTTCTGTATAAAATGAGAGGGTTTCACCTGTAGATCTGTATAAAATGAGAGGGTTTTACCTGTAGTTCTGTATAAAATGAGAGGGTTTCACCTGTAGCTCAGCCCCTGTCCAAGTGTCAAGGGGATGGTGCAGCTCTGACAGCCTGGGTGTGAGGTCAGGACACAGGGAAGGGGAGGAAAGTGGGGCTGGGAGTGACTCTGGGGCAAGGCTGAGCCACAATTGGGTGCTTGGGCTGCACCCAGTTGTTAGGACACTGCTGGGGGCCAGGAGAGCAGCCCTTCCTCAGGGTGCTCAAGGATAAGAAATTGTAACAATGATTATTCACCTGCAGAGCCACGTGAGTGTCTGGTGCTGTTTGGCACAAAGCATGATTTCAGAGAGGTGTTGCCTTCTTGGACCAATGAGCATTTTCTATTCTGTTTGGCACGAACCACCCTATATAAATGTGGTGTTTCCTTAAATAAAACTCTTTTGCTTCTCCATTACACAAGGAGCTATTTTGCATTATCCTTTTCACTGCTCACCTATAGCCACAAATGCAACAGCACCCCAGATTTTCTGAGCTATTTTCCTTTTTTTTTCACCTCTGATTCCAAATGGGGTTACTTCCCTTGGTGAAACTCTGTGGTCTCGGTCCAGGAGAGCCTTGGAGCAAGTCCATGAGTCCTTTGCCAGCCAGAACCTCCAAAATTTACTGGTGGAACCCAGGACCACCCTTGAAAATGCTGCTTGTTCTCCTTGTTATTGTGCCTTCACTGTCTCACATCTCTAATAAAAACTGGATTTTAGCTCACTGAGGGATGTGCGATTTTCCTGTAGGTCCATGCCATGGGAAGGTGACATCCATAGTTTTGGCACTTGATGATCCATTGCTTCATATTCCATGTTTTGTGTTCACTTGCATCAGTTTCCTCATTTATAAATGGAGTTAGAACTCCACAGGAGTTTACTGAGTTGCTTCAGACTTTCCATCAAAATATGTTCTCATAGAAAATATGATTTTTATTTTTCCTCTGCTTCTGCTAGCCATGAAACAATTTAATAATTAAAAAAGTTTCAACTTTTACGAGAAATCCTGTAAAATGAAAGCTTTTGAAAGCTCAGAAAAATTAAAGAAATACAGGCAAAAAAATAAAAAAGAGATTTATTAGCTCTTTGTTTGGAGCGTGAAGAAATTTAAAGAAAAATTCCTGACCAACCTAATTTTTTTCACCAGTAGTTTAAAGAGACTGCAGTGACTTTTTCATTCTGTGTTTTTTAGAGATGATAAGACACGAGGAAAAAAGAGGTGCTCATTGTTAGGGAATTTATACTGAGTTGTTTTTTTTTTTTCAAGTGGCAATTTCCATAAAGAAAAAAAGCAGCAATTAGTTATCATCTGCCAAGAATGCTAAAAAATCTGGAAAGCAGAAGAAAACCTCTTTTACAGCATGTAAACACATCTTGGAGGCAGTGAGGAGAGCTGATTGTGGAATGTTAGGAAATATAAATAATCTCATTTTTTGGGGGGGTTTTGTTCTGAGCTTGTAAAATGTTGTGCCCAGGGCTCTCCTGATTAACACCTGGGGACCTGAGCACTGCCACAATACACAAAATATTGGTGGCAACTGCCAAAAGAGAAATTCTGGACCCAAACACTCTGGAATGCTGGAAAAATTCAGCTCTGCTTTCAAATCCATGCTGGCCACTCCCAAAAAATCCTCAAATCCTTGATTTCCATCAGATGCTGAGTTGCAGGAAGAGTTTGGATCCAGTTTTTTTATTTTTGTTGGTTTTGTTTTTTTGGTTTTTTTTTTTTTTTTTTTTTTTTTTGTTTTTTTTTTTTTTTTTTTTTTTTTTGTAGGGCAGAAATTTCTCTGTGGTCTTAAGATTATTCTTGGTGTCACCTCATCCAGATAAGGATGTGACAGAGCCCAAGAGCCTCAGATGTCCAGGGAAATTAAACCAGGGAAACTGAGCCCAGCCCTGCAGATGGATGGGGATGGAATTCCTTCTTTCCTCAGCCCATCCTGCATGGGACAGAGCCTGGCCTTGCTTTGATCTCTGCACCAAAATCAGCATTTTGCTGAGGAGAACAAGCTGGAATTGACTCCTCAGCTGAGTTTTCTGCCTCTGGACATGCCAAGCTGGGAAACCAGAGCCAGGTGAAGCTCCAGGGTTCTGTTTCTCTGGGATAATTTCAACTCCTCCTGCACTTTCAGCCCATGGGAGTTCATCCCCTTTGAGTCTCAGAGGGAGAACTCAGTTCAGGTCCCCAAATTAATCAAGATCAGGCTTTAAAACCACTAAGTTCAGTTTATTTTTTATCAACCCCCCCAGAATATCAACCTTTTCTCACAGTTACAGAACTGAAACCTTTGAGACAAATTCTTGAGGTTTTTGAGCGAGACCATGATCTTCATTCAGGCTCCTTCAAAGCTGGACACGTGGGTGCTGAGCTTTATTCTGGGCTGCAGAGGTCAGTGTGGATAAAAAAAGATACAAATGTGGCTCAAATTGCTAAAATCTGACACCTTGGGAATAACAGAGCTCCGTGTTCCAAAGCAAATTAGCCATGATGAGCAGGAAGGACAATAGGCAAAGACAGCTTGTTTTGTGTCTGCCTCCTGTTTCTAAGGAGAGCATCATCACTTCCCTGAACAAAACCAAAGTTTGGAGAGTTCTTAAATATTCCAGTGGCTTCTGGACACTTCTTTTAGTTTTGGTTGATTTTTTTTTTTTTGGTGTTGGTTGAGTTTTCTGCTTTTAAATGTTGATAAATTCTTTTTGCCTGCTGCTCGTTGGACATGGTCTGTCAGCAACCCTGAAAGTCAAAACTGGGGGGGAAAAAATTGCTTTAAAATATTAGTGATCTGTTTGCACACTTTGGATGTGTTAATTTTCATTGTAATTTTAAATATACTCACCAGGCAGAGTAATGAATGTGCAGAGTTGTCCATTAGGTTTGAAGGGACAGTTTTGCATCCTGCCAGAGCAGGAACCTGTGAGCAGAGAAAAAGCAGGGTCAAAAAACACAGTGCAGTGGAGTGGTTTATTCATTTCATGATTAAATTCATTATGTTTCACTCTTGGGCCATATCTAAAACCTCTGCTGGTTTTTTCCCAATAAATTATTTGTACAGCTGTTGTTATTAAGTCCCTCCTTTTCCAGACATTTCCAAGCACTTCACTTCCCTTATGCAAACAGAATTCTGCAGCAATGCTCATCTAAGTGTGTTTTAATTCCTGTCTATGTTCTTCTGCAGAACCAAATATTTTCATTTTCAATGGAGTAGTGCTTGTCAAACCTCCAGGAGACATCAGAACACTCTTTTTCTTCTGTGGTTATTAAACAAAACAGCAGAGAGAATCCTTTTATCAAAATTCTCATTTAAATCACTACTGAAACCTGGCCTGAAAGGGTCTCATCCAACACCATTTTTGCTCTGATGGAGCATTAATGAAAGCCCAAACCTCAGGCTTTGTTGATGAGAAATATAAATAAATATAATATAATAAATATAAATAATATAATAAAAATATAAAAAAGAATAAATAAATAAATAAAAAAAATTACAAATATTAATAAGAAATGTGGAAATAATGCCTTGCAATGCATCCTGCTGAGTTTTCCAGCACAGAGCAATGGTTACTCACCACTGGAAAAGTGTCAAGTTAATGTTTCTGATTAGAGATGGGTGTGAAGCTGCACAGTTTGGGCTGGGTTTGGCTCCTCCCCAAAGCTCTGGGATCCAGTGTCCAAGCCTGGCCCCATCCTCACTTCCAGAGCCATTACAAAGCTCAGATATTTCATACTACACTGGTAGTATATTAAGATAAATTACATTAAATAAAAAAAAAATAAATTAGGTTTCATGTGTATCATTAAAAATAAAAGGGGGTGGGGAGAGAAAGGGGAGGAAAGGTTACATTAACACTGCATTGTAAATTTAGTACAGCTCCAGATGCCTGAAGTGTTGTGGGTTTTTTATTATAATTATTTCATTTGGAGAGCAATACCAGCTGCTTTGTGATCCCATTGACTATTGGAAATTTGCTTTGATATTAAGTAGAGCTTCAAAAATATAACAAAATTCTCTTGCTTTGCTTTTTTATTTTAACCAAATGCAATGAGTTTGTGCTGTTGAAAACCGTGTTTTACATCAGAAGTTAAGGAATGTGTGATCATTATTTTAGTGGGGTTTTTTTTCCTCTGTAGTAACATGATTTTATTGTGAATCACTACTTCAATGTCTGTCAGTGGCTAAAGCAGGGAAAGAGAATTTTTCTAGAACTAAAGAGAAGGGAATATTTCTAAAATTATGGGATGCCTTCATAGTTGCTTGATAGCTGCCCAAAACCCACAGAGATCAAGCAATATGTCCTTGTAAATTGAACTGCAGCAAATATTGGTTATTTACCAATTAAGATATTTCCAAATGAAGCTGGTGGGTGGAAAGCTGAGGCAAAAATCCTAAAATCACCTATTTAAACCCAGGGTTTGAGTTCAGCTCCTCTGCAAATTGAGATTACATAGGTATTGTTAAGCAGAGCTGTGTTCTCAGTGAGGGATTCTCCCAGGAATGGAACTTAAAATAAAAAATAAAATGAAATAAAAACGATGCCCTCCATTTAATGAGGAATTCTCCTGCAGAACTTGATTGAAGCCCAATGATATTTAATGGTAACAACCTGTGTGTAAAGGGGAACAATAATTCTGTGGAATTAAGATGAGGCTCTTCAGCTGAAATGCCTCAGCTGAGACCTGGGGCTCACACATCAGGCTCCTGTTGGCTGGGAATTGAGTTCAGGGATTGAGCAGGTCCTGCAGTGCCAGGGAGGGGTAGCAGGCAGCAGAAATTGGTACTAACAGTGGTCAGCTTTGAACCAATGTCCTTTTATCAGGAGCAAAAAGAGAAAGGTCAGTAATTGCCCTGTGTTTTCAGCAGAAAACATGACATGGAGTGTTTCCTGGCAGGTACCCCCCCTCCTCTAGATGCTCTTGGGAGGAAAAGAAAGGAAAAATAACAAGGTGCATCCCTGGGGAGGTTTTCTTCCTGACCTCGGAGTGGTTGGATCAGTTCATCATCAGGCATGTGAGCAGAGCTGGCTGGGGCTGGGATTTCACCCAGCTCCTCTAATCCACAGCTCTGTGTCACTCAGGGAAATGGAAAATGATTAAGAGGGGTGGGAGGAAGCAAAAAGGATGGCAAGGATAGAACAGAGCTGCCCTAAGTGGGAATTCTGTCCTGGCTGATGGGGAATTGTGCCAGAGACCCCCATGGTCAGGCTTGGATGTGGATAGGGATCACTGACCTGCTGGGAGAGGTGAATGCCACACGGAATAATCATCATGGGGGACTAATTTCCCAGGTATAAATTGCAAAATAATGCAGCTGGTGTCAGCAGAGCCTGGGCCTGTCACTGGAGGGGCAGATTTCTTCACTGGGTACTGACTGATCCAACAGAAGGTGATGTTATTTTAGATTCTGTGTGACTAAGGGAAGGACTGACTCAACTGCAAGAGAAAAAGTACTCAAGAAGTTCAATGTGCTCAGATCTGAAGGCCAAATATCCACGGGGATAAAAAGTTCCCAGAGTGATGTCTCATCCTTTAAAAACAAACCACAGATGAGATCCACTCTGCCCCACTCTGCCAGAAGAAGGGAGGGGATTTGTTGTGTTGGGCCCCTCTGATTTCTTGTTGGATACAATACACTGGAGGGGGATTTGTTGATTTGGGCCCCTCTGATTTATTTTTTGGGTACAATACACTGGAGGTGGATTTGTTGTGTTGGGCCCCTCCAATTTCTTTTTTTTGGGTACAATACACTGGAGGTGGATTTGTTGTGTTGGGCCCCTCTGATTTCTTTTTTGGGTACAATACACTGGATTAACTACAGTGAAAAGAGAGCAAAATAACATTGGAGCAGATGCAGGAATGGGTCATTAAGGGGACAGGAGCTGGACAAGAGCTTGGCTCAAATACTTGCAGTGAGGAGGGATGGAACTGCTCTCTGAAATCACCCTCAGGTAGGTCAGGAAGGGAAATACTCATTTTAAAGCTAATGTTAAGTATAAACTGACAAGGAATAAATTGAGGCTGCAAGCCATAAATTCCCTCATCATCAGGCTTTAAAACAAGTGTCAAAGGCAGAAGGTGGAAATGGTTGCAAGTGATTTTATGAAGGCAGCTCCGTGTTTGGCTGTGGATAAAAGCAGGAGACAAAGTCTCAGTGACTCAGGAGTGGTGCCCAACCCCTGGGTCCCAAAAACCTTTTGGTTCCCTGGGGTGAAAGTGCCCAGTTTGCCCTGTCAGCCCCCAGTTTGCAGGCTCAGGGTCCTGGAGAGCATTTCCCAAAGAATTCCATGGAAGTTTTGAGCAGAGTGAGGCTGCTGGCATTTTCCACATTGTTTATCTTAATCCTAATCCAACTCTGAAGCAAACTCACCATATCCAGGCTCTCCTCCTGTGTTACTCCCTCATCCAAAATTCTTGTTGACATCAATGGGAGCCCTGTCCAAGTCCAGGCAGCAGGATGAGGCCTGACATATTTCCTTCCACTCAGCTGGAAATTATTATTATTATTATTATTATTATTATTATTATTATTATTATTATTATTATTATTGTTTTGTTTTGTTGTTGTTGTTGTTATTGTTATCATTATTATAATATTTTTATTGCTATTTTTATTACTATTTTTATTTTTATTTATTTCAAAGGTATTTTGCATTAACATATTCTATATTAATAATTATTACAGAATATATAGTAATATAAAAATCCTCATAGCAGCTTTTTTTTTTTAAAGTTAAAACAACACAGTGCTGTGACTAGAGAGTTTAAGGGAAAGTGCATCAGGAATTCAATATTGTTTCCAGATGTACAATGTCATAAAGAATTTTTTCCACACTTGGAATGGTAACAGGAATTTTTTGAGAGAGATCATTTACACAGTGATGAGATATGTTACATGTAAGTAAATGCCTGTATGCCTGGAATGTTTGCACCATATGTCTAAATAGGTGTCTGTGACTGATACAGATTTTATATCTGGGGATGTGAATGGATTTGCATATCTGTGATTTGAAGAGCAGCACCGTTCAGAATATAAAAATACTGATATAACATAGATGGGAGAGGGAAATCTGTAGTGGCCAGGTGAAGGTTTGTAAGGAAACACAAGCCCTGAGCTGTGCAGGGAGGGAGGGAGGGGCACTGCAGCTCAGAGGAGCCGAGTTTAATGTGCTGAAGACACTTTGGCTGGATGTCACGGGAGGTGAACCCTCCCCGTGGCTCCTGAGCCAGGATTGCATTACAGGAATCCACCTGGGAAACAAAAATAACGTGGGGATCCAGCTCCAGCACCTCCCCAGGTCTGCTGGGGAATCACTGCTCTGTGGCTGTGGCCTCCCAGCTGATGAGAAGACCTTTGCAGACTGGCAGGGAGAACCTCAGGGAGTGTGAAAACAGCTCAGAATCCTGTAATTCCCCCAGAGTTCTGGGGCTGATGGATCTGTGCTGGGGAGGATGAAGGAATAACACATTGCCCTCTCTCTTTTTTTTTTGCTTGCTGCCCTCTGAAACCCAGCAGAGGTGACAGCTTAGTCCAGATTTTGAGTGGCACAAAATCTTAAATTTTTATGCTGCCTGTGCCCAAAATCTGGCCCTAATCTGTGGCCTACCTGACCTATTTTGTTGTTCTCAGATCATTCCCTTTTGGATTAAATTTTGCATTCACAAATGGTGTTAGGTAAAAGATCATCCACTGAGAGTAGGCAAAGAAGCCAAATTATCATACACAACAAGCAGTGCCATCAGGGCAGGAAAAGAAAAACCCACCAGAACCATTGCCAGCCCTGTGTGCAAAAGTCAGAATTTAAATCTCCAGGGAAGTTTGCACATCACCTTTCATCAGCACTAAATACAGGGAGTTTTAAAAAGGGCTTGGACTGTTTTATGACATTGGGAGAACAAGTGCTGTTGATAAATACATGCTCAGGAGGGGATTGGCAAAAGTGCATAGAAATGGTTAACAAGGTAATGGTAAGAAATGTTGACCTTGATTTGTTTAGCTAAGATGTAAAGATTTTTGAAGGTCAAAGGTGTTCTTGTGTAGTGTTTTGGAGTCTAACTGTGTCTGACCCTCTAACATTAAGCTGCTGTGGCCTGCAGTTTTGAAGAGTGAAGCAAACCAGGGGGAAAGAGAGAAGGGGGAGAGAACAGGAAATGGAGTGAGGTGTTTCAGGAAGTTGTCAGGAGTTGACTGATTGATTCCAGATGGAAAGGGTCACCCTTGGTGACCCAGGAAATACTCACTGGGGGAAAGCAGTTGGCTTGTGAAAGGGAAGGGCCTGGGAGTTAGAGACCATGGTGGAATGCACATTCCTCCTCCTTTTATCCATAAAACATTGGTTTTTAATCTCCAGAATAAAATAATTGTGTTGTGATCCCCATCTGGCAAGAAGCAATGGCTGGGGCAAAGTGAAGAAGTTCAGTCATTTTGGTGTCATAATTTCATGTGTCCTTTGTCCACACCATGAGTGAGGAGTTGGGTGGTGGTGTAGCAATGACAAAGGTCTCTGCTGAAATTCAGGTTACTGCAAAAAAGGCCCCAAACTTTGAGAAGATTCTGCTGAAATTCAGATTACAGCAGAAAAGGTCCCAAACTTTGAGAAGGTTCTGCTGAAATTCAGATTACAGCAGAAAAGGTCCCAAACTTTGAGAAGATTCTGCTGAAATTCAGGTTACAGCAGAAAAGGTCCCAAACTTTGAGAGGATTCTGCTGAAATTCAGATTACAGCAGAAAAGGTCCCAAACTTTGAAAAGGTTCTGCTGAAATTCAGATTACAGCAGAAAAGGTCCCAAACCTTGAGAAGATTCTGCTCCAGATCTGAACTTTGCATCTCATCCTGCCCATGAGACTGCTGTTTATTCATCCTGGGTCCCAGCCTGTGACAGGCCAAGGATGGGATGGGAGAGGTGGATAAAAATGGAGCCACACATGGAGAGAGGTCTGGAAGAGCATCTTCCATCCCTGCTGGCTCAGGGAGCAGAGGATGCTCAGCACTTGTCTCCTGGACTGGTCCTTGCCATTACTCTGCCTTTGCTGTGGCAGTTTCTTCACCTCCTACCCAAATGTGGCTCTTGTGCTGTGCACAATATCCAAAAAATGATTCCAACACTGATCTCTGCTCTGGGGCAGTGACAGGACCCAGGGAGCTGCTGGGGCTGTGCCAGGGAAGGTTAGGCTGGAGATAAGGGAAAGGCTGGGTTTTGGGAAAGGCTGGGTTTTGGGAAAGGCTGGATTTGGGAAAGGTTCTTCCCCCAGAGTGTGCTGGGCACTGCCCAGGCTCCCCAGGCAATGGGCACAGCACCAGAGCTCCAGGAGCTTTTGGACAGCACTGCCAGGGATGTCCAGGGTGGGATTTTGGGATGTCTGTGCAGGGCCAGGAGCTGGACTGGATGATCCCAGTGGGTCCCTTTTCCACTCAGGACATTCCTTGTTCTATTCAAGTGTGAACACTTGAATCCTGCCCCTGTTCTGTCCTCCTGGGTGTGCATTGATCCCACTGGTGTAAATGAGCTCAGAGATGTCTCTACTCCACAGTGTAACTCTCTATACAAGACACACTTTTCTATTTACATTTGGTTGCAATTTAAACACTTGCTGTAAATATTTCAGACACTGGAATAATTCAGGCCTATTCCCCTTTGCCACAGTGTGCTCTGGGCTGGCCAGTGAGAGACTAAAATTTATTTCCATTGTTTAAGGGAAAATAATGAAGTGCATCTGAGTGGGCTCAGCTATGTCATGCGGGAAACGTTCCCTTTGGATGGAGTCACACCCCACCCTAATGGGAATGAGGAAATCTGCTGGCACACAAAAGCAACACATTCTGTGACAAGAATGCTTGAGAAGTATAAGAGTACAGGATGACAAGAGCCTTTTGGAATGAATTAGAGCTGTCTCGAGAAAGAAAGTATTCTTTAAGCTCGCCTAAGCCTGGGGAGGGCAAGGTCTCTCCTGCTCTGTGCTGGAGAGAGTTTTATCAACAATTGGAGCTTGACATTCTCTTACTGAGGCTGTGGAAATCCATGAGCACATCCAGGGTTTGACTCTCCATGGCTGTGCATTACTGTAGGTGTGGCTCATTTACACAAAAACTGCTCAATCAGAGGGCTTCTTCTTCCAGGAGTTAAAAAGCTGTTTGTTTTTCCCAGAAGTTCGTGGTTTGAAGTCACATATCTTCCTGGACTGATGGGATTTGGATACTGTAAAAACTAAAGTGGGATTAATTAACATGTACAGTTACTTCCTCTAAGAATTGAAATTGCAGCCCAGTCATGGAGGTTGAGGTTTAAACCTGCTGCTTGCTTTGGGGTGCCCAGGCTCAGATGATTTTTCAGGAGGCACTGTGCACTCACAAGTCAAAACCAGGCATGATGTCAGGTGGTGTTTTCATGGAGATTCCATTCTGCAGGAGCTTTGTCATTATACAATGAGGCTTTATACAGCCCACAGGGTGCTGTGTTAAATGCAATTAATACCCTGAATAAAGGCTGAGAATATTTTCCCTCCTTAAACCCCTGCAAGGTGCGCTGCCATTTTACAAAACAAGAGTCTGGCTGAACTGAACAATTAATCCTCAACAAGTTGAATTCCGAATGAGCTGCTCACCTGGCTGTTTGTCCCTTCTCTTTCTCCACATCCAGGTGGTGCTATCAACGACAGTGAACGTGGATGGGCACGTGCTGGCCGTGTCTGACAACATGTTTGTGCACAACAACTCCAAGCACGGGCGGAGGGCGAGGAGGCTCGACCCCTCGGAAGGTGGGAGCTCTGTCTGGAGAGCAGAGCAGAAATTCCCCACTCCTCCATTCCTGTTTGTTTTCAGGACTGGAGGAGAGCTGAGGGGGAATTGCAGGGCCTCAGGGGGTTTGGGGAAGGCAGAGGCAGGAAAACAGTGTCTACTGCATGCAAAATGTGATCCTCCTCACATCTGAGGGACCGGCTCCCCCTCCCCCTGCAATTTATTAATTAGTATGTACTGCAAAGATGAAAAACACAGAAACACCGAGTATTATCTAAATTTCAGCCCTCTCATTCAGCTGGGATAGATTTGATTTCAGGCAAATTAGGCAAGATGACATCTTAGTTAAACAGAGCACAAGATGTGTATGAAAAAGTGTCACTGGCTCCCTTAAACAAACTGTGCACGGAGCCTAACGATGCGCAGAGGGAGCTGACACTAATTGATGTGAGTTTGTTTGGCTAAGCCAGACTCATGGCCAGCTCCAGCACGGGTTGGGGACTGTATTCAAGCAATTACAAATTCTTGTATCTGTTAAGTTTCAAAACGTTCGGCCCCTCCTCTCCCTCTTCCCAAAACATTCCTCCTCCCTCACCCAGCCAGTGCTCAAAAACGACTGGAAAGTGCTGGAGAATGCTATCAGTGCTGGAGAATGCTATCAGTGCTGGAAAATGCTATCAGTGCTTTTCCCTCTCCTGCAGCCACTGAAAGTGAGAAGAGCTGGTGATGTTAGTGGAATAGACAAGCTAGGATATTATTTCATTATAATGTTTTGCTGCCCCACTTCTTAACTGTGCCCTGTATCAACCTAAAAGAAGAATTAATGAACTGGAAGAAAATGATTGAATCAGTAAAGAATTCAGAGTGGTGTTAATTCTCCCCCAGCGGGCAGTGAAATGGTAGAAGGAAAATCCCAGGATTCCTAGCCTAGGAAGCCATCCAGTTTTTCCTTGACTGATTGGATGTGATTGACTGGCTGTTCAAAGGAGTCTCATGTTTTTGGAGCACTGCCAAAGTTCCCCTCCACCTCTGACCCTGTCAACATTGGGAATGGAGTGATGGATTGACTTTGGTTATGGCCTGGAAACCATATTGGGTTCCTGATGGGATGTATAGTCCAGAGGCCTTGAACATATGGAAGAAAGAAATTTAAAAAAAAATAAAAATTGACTTTATAAAATCAAGAAAATTATTAGAAATTATCTCCTGATAAGAATTGGAGGAGACATTTGATATTCCTGTATCTTCTCTCACCCATTGATAAACTTAATGAGTGTGACTTTACCTTTTTTCCATTGTGGGATCATATGCTAATGAGTGGGTGTTATTTTGGTTTTTTAAGCAGCCTCTGCACAACCATTTAAGCATTTCATTTTAACACCCACTACAGTTGGCCTATTAGGCTTTAATGACACCATGTTAAGTGCCAGTAATGAATAGGCAAGTAATTAACACTTGCAAGGCAGAAAACACTCCCTTATTTATTTATTTCTCAACATTCTGGGCTTTGTGGAGTGGTGAGCAGCCTTCATGGGTGAGTGGATGGAAGGGACTTGTCCCAGGCCTCTGCCAGCAGTGGGAATTGAGGAATTCCCAGCTGTGGATGGGTGGAGCTGCAGTTTTGCATCACTTGGGATGTCTGATGCTCACAGCAATTCCTCCAGGGATTTACACCCAGCAAACAGCCTCAAATCTGGTGGTGGTGGGATAAAAAAAGACACCTTAAAGTGATGTTTTGGTGGTTTTTTTTTTGCTCTGTGCAGCCACACCCTGCATCAAAGCCATCAGCCCAAGCGAGGGCTGGACCACAGGAGGAGCCATGGTGATCATCATCGGGGACAACTTCTTCGATGGGCTGCAGGTGGTGTTTGGGACCATGCTGGTGTGGAGCGAGGTGGGTACAGCTGCCCCACCCCTGAGCTGGGAGAGCTCCCTTTGCTGGGGAGGAATGGGGTAAATTCTCTTTTCTGGGGAGGAATGGGGTGAATTCTCTTTCTGGGGAGGAATGGGGTGAATTCCCTTTTCTGGGGAGGAATGGGGTGAATTCCCTTTTCTGGGGAGGAATGGGGTGAATTCCCTTTACTGAGGAGGAATGGGGTTAATTCCCTTTTCTGGGGAGGAATGGGGTTAATTCCCTTTACTGAGGAGGAATGTGGTTAATTCCCCTTTCTGAGGAGGAATGGGGTGAATCCCCTTTCTAAGGAGGAATGGGGTGAATCCCTTTTCTGGGGAGGAATGGGGTAAATCCCCTTTACTGAGGAGGAATGGGGTGAATTCCCTTTTCTGGGGAGGAATGGGGTGAATTCCCTTTACTGAGGAGGAATGGGATTAACTCCCTTTTCTAAGGAGGAATGGGGTAAATTCCCCTTTCTGTGGAGGAACTGGGTTAATTCCTGTTCCTGTCTATCGTGCTGTGTGAGGTGGGACATAGAAACCTGTGTGAAGGGAATTCATGGAATGTGTTTCTCTTCCTCTGTGATATTGTTGAGTGATACCCAGAATGGAACTGAACAATTTTAAGCATCTATAAAATCAAAGAAATTATTAGAAATTGTCTCCTGATATGAGCTGAAGGAGACATTTGATATTCCCATATCTTTTTTTAACCCATTGATGAACTTAATTAGTTACTCTACCGATTTTTCCACAGAGTTTATTATTTACACAAGTTTATTTACATAAGCAAAGGTAGAGAAATAAAAAAGGGTTTGAGTTTGGAAAGGAGAAAAGAAAAATCTCTGGGCCCAGGAATAAGCCATCAATTAACCAATGGGTTTAACAGTACAATTTCTTGATGACAATTTATTCTAAAATGTGTGATCCTCTCCTGGAGGCCAGGAAATGAATAAGTGTATTCCTCTGCTGATCTATAATGATAATAAAAATAAAGAGTTTGTGTGATGGCAGGACAAGGGGGAATGGTTTAAAGGTGAGCAAGGGAAGAGCTGGAGATGAGGATGACATTTTTTATGGTGAGGTGCTGGTTGCCCAGAGAATCTGCGGCTGCCAAATCCTGGAAGTGCCCAAGGCTGAACAGAACTTGGAGCAACCTGGGATAGAGAAAAGTGTTCACTGGGGGTGGGACTGGATCTTCAGGGCCCTTCCAACCCAAACCTCTCTGTGATTTACTCCTGGAATGAGAGGAGAGAGCAGGGGTCTGATGGTGCCTCTGTTGCATCCCCAGCTGATCACGCCTCACGCCATCCGCGTGCAGACGCCGCCCCGGCACATCCCCGGCGTGGTGGAGGTGACACTGTCCTACAAATCCAAACAGTTCTGCAAAGGAGCACCAGGCAGGTTCATTTACACAGGTGGGTGCCTGGGAGTTGGGCTGCAGGAGCTGTGCTGGTGATTTGGTTTGATTAATTAATTAATTAATCATTTTACCCTCTGGCTCTTCCATGGCCACTCTGGCAGTGGTGACATTTTGGGGTGTAAGGAGGAGGTTTTATAAGGAATTTTTGCTCCACATTATTATTTTCCCCAGCTGCTGTCACAACATGGGTCTGCCTACAGAACATGCAACCAAATATTTATGTTCAACCCAATTATATTTGAGCTTCTTTCTTTTTTTTCTTTTTTTTTTTTTTTTTTTTTTGGAAAGAGTCACACTAAGACAGATTATTTGAAGAAGAAAATGGCAAAACTGTTGGAAAGATGAATATAAAAATTAGCTATCAATTTCAAGGGTAAATCTGACTGGCACAGTGAGGCTGTTGTGGGAGCTCATCTGTGATTTTATGCTGGGCTCCTGCACAGTGGCACTGCTGCACTTTGGGGCTCTCAGCATTTCCACCCCAAGTGCTCTCACCCAGGGCGCTGCAGCCCGGCCATCAGCCTCCTCTCATCACCAAAATGGGACCTGTGGACTTCTCCAAAAGGTTCCCACGTGGAAAACTTCCTGTCAGAGTGAAGCCAGCAGGATTCTGCAGACATGTAATGATGTGCAGGAGAGTTCAGCTAAACCCAGACAAATGCTCCTTGGAGGGGAATGGCAGCTGCTGAACCAACTCCAGCAGCTGAAGTAAGAGATGAAATACTTCAAATGAGAGATAACAGCCTGGTTTTAAATCCCACACCCAAACACTCAGCCCTGTGTGTGCCTTCCCCTGGTGAGGATGCAGCTTGCACACACATCCCTGCTCTGCATCGCTCTCCTTTCATCAGCTGCTCCTGGAATAGAAAGACATTTGTTCTCTGCTGCTAATCTTGCTGCAGCCTCATATTCTGCTTTTAATAGGACACAAATTCAGGTTCTGTGCTGCTGTAAGTGGTTCCATTATAGTTCCCTTGGCTTTAATAACACACCAGTTTATGCCAGCTGAGGGCACGTCTTGGAGGCTTTCCTAGCTCAGCTTTGATCACAGCTCTGCATTTACTTTGTCACAGAGATGCTAACCTGGAGATGTGTATATCAGGGAGATTTGGAACATAATTTTCCTTGCTGAGCAGAAATCCTCCAGGGGTTACCTTGTCAGAGCAAAGCAATATAAAATCATCTGTGGGAGAGGCTGGGCTCTGGGTTGTGCTGCATCAGCCTCTCTGCCAGGATCCAGGGCTGGGAAGGTGCTGGTTTGCTAAATCTTGTAAGGAGGCTGGAGCTCTTGTTTTCTGCTTGTGAGAAGCAGCACTCACAAGGATGCAGAGAGCTCTATAAATTGGAAGAGTGAGTTGGGCAGAAAAGGCTGAGGTGACAAAGCATTTCCTGCTGTCACTGCTTTATCCTGTGAGAGACATGGGGAAAAAGAGAATTCCAGGATCTGAGGGGGCTGACAGGAAAACCAGGGAGGGACCCTTCATCAAGAACTGTAGTAACAGGAGAAGGAGTAATGGGTTTGAACTGAAAGAGAGGGAATTAAGGTGAGATTTGGAGGAGAAATTCCTCCCAGTGGGGATGGTGAGGCCCTGGCACAGGCTGCCCACAGAAGCTGTGCCTGCCCCATCCCTGGACAGGGCTTGGAGCATCCAGGATTAAGTGGAAGGTGTCCCTGCCCATGGCAGCAGGGTAGAACAAGATGATTTTTCAGGTCCCTTCCAACCCAAACCATTCCATGATTCACACTTTGACGCCACAGGTGCCTTCTCCCTGTTAGCACCTTAAAGTTGGGCAGCCCACTGCAAAAACTGCTCTCCCTCTGCTGCAGCTATTTGGGCTCAGGATGATCCTAGAGCTACCCAAACAGGATTCTCCTGTTTCCCCTGAGCTGTGCTCTGTGGGGTAAAGCCAAGGTGAGCTGCAGAGCTGTGCTGAGGCTGTTGGACACATCTCCCACATCTCCCAGGATGATCCCAGCACGAGCTGCTGCCACTCAGGGTAAATCCTCCTCCAGCAGCCTGATGTGCTTTGATGTGTGCTGATGTAATTAATACTTTCAATGTCAGCACTGTGCTGGCTGGGGTTTGCAGCTGGGCCCTGCAGAGAGGGGCTGAGCTGCCACTGCAGCTCTGGCAGAGGCAGCCAAGTGTCGTGGAAGAACCTGCTCAGCTGTGAGAATCCTTCCCCTCCTATCCCAGCAAGTCAGAATAGCTGTGTTTAAGATGAAAGCACAGGTTTGGAAGGGTAAAGAACGTCCAAGAGGAAGAACTGTCCAGACTCTGAGCCTCACATAAATAAAATCAGTTGTTGACACGTTTAGATCCCTCCCTGCTCTTATACAACAAATCTGTTCTTACATCAGGCATGCTAAGGGGAGGTTTACAGGCTCACTGATAATTTAATTTATTCCCTAGGTGGCTTCTCTTTTTGTGTATAAATTATGCCATGCCCAGTTTTTTAAACTATTTTGGGAAGTTCAAGAGACCCCTTGAGCCTGAAACTCTGGATTTGAGGGTTGCCTAAGGGATTTTGTACCTGAGTCCATTTTCTGAGGGGTTTCATTTCAAATATCTGATTTCTAGGATGACCAACCTGATTGTGTCAGACCCCTTTATGATCTCTGAATCCATGAACCCCAAAGCATTTGGATATAATTCTGGCATAATTCTATGTAACACACAGAAAAATCACTCCTGGCCCAGCAGCTCTTTCCTCAGTGGAAGTGGGATTTTGGAGAAGCTGCTTAAACTTGGTGGATTCTTCATCTTTGGCCTCCACTTGGGAAGGTGTCATTTACTCCTCCAAATACTTGGTGCTGGTTTTTCACAGAATTTCACAACAGAGATATTTTTGTTCCATTAATGAGTAAAACCAGTAGTGGGCAATTTAGTTGCAGGCTGTACAGAAAACCTTTGTGCTGAAAGACATAATGTACACATTGATTCAGGGTTTCTGAGTCCTGAGAACAATTCAGCATTGTTGGGAAATCATTTGCTGCTGTTGATCTATCAGGATGAAACTGCCCATGTCAATCCATTGGAAAAATGTTTGTTGAATAATAGCCAGCTACTGCTTCCTGAATTAGCATTTTGCATATTCCCACTGGCTATTTTTAGTAACTTTATGTATATTTAAATTCCTGTGTATTCCACATGTTTGAATTCCTGTATATCTCATATTTCTTTAGCTTTAGATGTAAAACTTAAATGAGTAGATTTGTGATGAAGAAGAGAAATGGCACAAAATGATGTTTAGGCTCTTGAGGGAACTGGCCTCTAATTCTCAGGATTATTGGCAAAATAACCCACCCCCCAAAAAAACTGCTCTTCCCAAACGGGACGTAGATTCTGTGGCAGTGAAATGTGTATTATTAAACTCCTTAAGCAAACCAGAATGGCTCCCAGTGGACAGCAAAGACATTCTAAGTATAGCCAAGACTAAATTCTCAGGTCTGGGTTTTCTCTGCTCAATTCCCACTCGATTATCTCCTGTAATATTTAAACTTCATGCCATGCCATAATTATTTAATAAAAAGTAAATATAAAATGTATCTCAGTGGGGAATGTGACCTTTTACCTTCATGTTGTTATACCAGAGGCAGACAGGGATAAACAGGGAACCTGGATCAGTGTAAAAATCTGTCTCATTTGATGGGTTCATCTCCTGGTGCAGGAGATGGTTCTCCTGTGAGGTGCTCAGGATATTTTGGATAATTCAATAAGAACCATCAGCATCTCTTGTAATCAGGGATTTCAGCTGTGCCAGTGCTAGATATTTTTAAAAATAAAGATTTTTTTTCCCCCCCTAAGGACCACAAATGGTACAAGGAGGTCTAAGGCAGCACTGACTGAAGGTAGTGCTAAAGGACTTACATATGTTACTTATTAAATGTGTCATGAAATTCTTCACAGAATCCTCAGCATGAATGTGTCGTTTGTGTTAAAATGTGCATTCTGCAGAAGAAGGGAATTGAAAGAAAAGCATCCCTGTAACTGTGCTGGTGCACAGTGGCACTGCTGAGGTGTTGGAGCACACAGAATGCTGCAAGCTGACTTTTGGGTTCTGCACCAATTGAAATTGGAGTTTGAATAATCAGAAATTCGATTATTATTGCTGCAGTTTCCTAGCAGAGAATGGGAGAGAGCTGAGCTTTCTGAAATCAGCAGCGATGCCAGTAGGGCTCTGCCAGCTATTGCTAACTGAGGATCTGGGTCAAAATATCCTGGTTTATCCACCAGAGATTCAGATCATTACAGGGAAGTGGCAGCGTATGCAGAACACACAGCTGGGGAAGGGAACGTGTCTAACGAAGAGCTGTGCCCTACTTTGGGACTGTAAACGTTGGGGGCATGTGTGGGATGTGTTTATTAGAGGAGCAAACACTGATTTCTGATTTTAGAGGAGCTGGCTGGTTTCTGGCTGTGTAACCAGCAGGACAAGACCTGTTCTGGTGTGTATTTGTCTCATGATTTGCTTTATTGCTGTCATGGTTTTGTCCAGAGTGAAACATTCATCCTTAAAGGAGTATTTTGTGACAGTGCTGCTGCATCTTGCAAATTATTCATTGATGGAGGAGAAGTCAGCCAGGGAAACTGGAGGAGTTTTAAGAGCAGAAGTTGTGATTTCTCTGTTGCCCTGTTGAGACAGAGCCATAAAAAAATATGTGTTTAGATGCTCTCATAAAATGTGGTGGGGTTTGATGTTTTCCTTCCAGCTTTAAATGAACCTACCATAGACTACGGCTTCCAAAGACTGCAGAAGGTCATCCCAAGACATCCTGGGGACCCCGAAAGATTAGCTAAGGTAAAATAATTTTAAGCATTTCACTCAGCCCACCAGATGTGTTCTTTCACTTCTAAATCAAAAAAGAGACACAATTATACCTTAAGTGACAACCACATCTGAATTCACTTATAAGCTGTAAGTGTGGCAAGAGTGGGATTGTGTAGAACCCACAGAGATTTTTGTGTGTTAGAGTTCAGTCTCTGTGTCCTTTTGTTGCTGAATTAAATCCAGTGGATGTTCCCAGTTCGCTGTCCTGGAGCTCAGCCCCATCCACGGTGGCGGATCCCTGATCCCAAATGCTGCGTCCATGCAAAGGGATTTATTGAATCCTACACGCTTCCGTGCAAAAGGATCCATTGCCATCCCCGGGGCAGCACAGGGACATCTGGGATTTGTCTCCGCGTTCGGCGCTGCGGAGGCGGAGCGGGTTCAGGACTCTGGAGAGCTCCGGGTCACGGCGGAGCCCCGGACGCGGCACGGCCGAGCCAGGACCAGCCCCTGCTGGCTCCAGAGGGACTCGTGGTTTGGGGGGGCTGCTCTGACCCGCTGGGAAGGATTAAATTCCTCAGGTACCTTTAAATAACACCTGGGGAACGCAGCCGGGCTTCAGAGTGACCACACAAACACTGGAGTTACTTGAGAGAATACTAGCTCATGGTTTTATTTTATTTATTTAACTATTCTATTCTATTCTATTCTATTCTATTCTATTCTATTCTATTCTATTCTATTCTATTCTATTCTATTCTATTCTATTCTATTCTATTCTATTCTATTCTATTCTATTCTATTCTATTCTATTCTATTCTATTCTATTCTATTCTATTCTATTCTATTTCTCCACCCCATCCCATTTGTCTATTTATTGTATTTATTTTAAAATGTTATTTAAGGCTAGTCTAGTCCATTCCCTTATTCAATTTACTATTTTACTTTATTTATTTTCTCCTATTTTATTTTATTATTGTATTGTGTTTATTGTATTTTTAAAATTTATATCTTATTAATGATATATTTACCTAATTGTATTTTTGTATTTATTTTTATTTATTATAAATTTATTCTTATTATTTATTTATTAATTTTATCTATTTCATTTTTTGTTTTTGTTTATTTATTTTATTTATTATATATTTCTTCTACTTAATTTTATTGACCAGACCTATTTTTATTTTTTGCCATTCAAACACCTATTTCCCTCTGCCCCACAGGAAATGCTGCTGAAAAGAGCTGCTGACCTGGTCGAGGCCCTGTACGGGACCCCCCACAACAACCAGGTCAGGCTGCCAGAGGTGGGATGGGAAGGTCTCCCATTCCCAAACCCCAGGAAAGTTTCCCATTCCCAAACACCCAGAAGATTTCCCATTCCCAAACCCCAGAGGGGTTTCCCATTCCCGTATCCCAGGAATTTTCCCATTCCCAAACTCCAGAAAGTTTTCCCAAACCCCAGGAAGGTTTCTTATTCCCAAACCCCAGGAAGTTTTCCCATTCCCATACCCCGGGAACATTTCACATTCCCAGACCCAGGGAAGGTTTCCCAAACCCCAGGATGGTTTCCCATTCCCAAACCCCAGGATGGTTTCCCATTCCCAAACCCCAGGACATTTTCCCATTCCCAAACCCCGGGAACGTTTCCCATTCCCAAATCCCAGGAAGGTTTCCCATTCCCAAACCCCGGGAACGTTTCCCATTCCCAAACCCCAGGACGTTTTCCCGTTCCCAAACCCCAGGACAGTTTCCCATTCCCAAATCCTTGGAAGATTTCCCATTCCCAAATCCCTGAAAGATTTCCCATTCCCAAACCCGAGGATTGTTTCCCATTCCCAAACCCCAGGAATGTTTCCCATTCCCAAACCCCAGGAAGGTTTCCCATTTCCAAACCCCAGGACGTTTTCCCATTCTCAAACCCCAGGACAGTTTCCCATTCCCAAATCCCTGGAAGATTTCCCATTCCCAAACCCAAGAAGATTTCCCATTCCCAAACCCAAGAAGATTTCCCATTCCCAAACCCCAGGAATGTTTCCCATTCCCAAACCCCAGGATGGTTTCCCATTCCCAAACCCCAGGACATTTTCCCATTCCCAAACCCCGGGAACGTTTCCCATTCCCAAACCCCAGGATGGTTTCCCATTCCCAAACCCCAGGAACATTTCCCATTCCCAAACCCCAGGAGCGTTTCCTATTCCCAAACCCTGGGAACGTTTCCCATTCCCAAACCCCAGAAAGGTTTCCCATTCCCAAACCCCGGGAACGTTTCCCATTCCCAAACCCCAGGACGTTTTCCCGTTCCCAAACCCCAGGACAGTTTCCCATTCCCAAATCCTTGGAAGATTTCCCATTCCCAAATCCCTGGAAGATTTCCCATTCCCAAACCCGAGGATTGTTTCCCATTCCCAAACCCCAGGACATTTTCCCATTCCCAAACCCCGGGAACGTTTCCCATTTCCAAACCCCAGGACGTTTTCCCATTCTCAAACCCCAGGACAGTTTCCCATTCCCAAATCCTTGGAAGATTTCCCATTCCCAAATCCCTGGAAGATTTCCCATTCCCAAACCCAAGAAGATTTCCCATTCCCAAACCCCAGGAATGTTTCCCATTCCCAAACCCCAAGATGGTTTCCCATTCCCAAACCCCAGGACGTTTTCCCATTCCCAAACCCCGGGAACGTTTCCCATTCCCAAACCCCAGGATGGTTTCCCATTCCCAAAACCCAGGAACGTTTCCCATTCCCAAACCCCGGGAACGTTTCCCATTCCCAAACCCCAGGACATTTTCCCGTTCTCAAACCGCAGGACAGTTTCCCATTCCCAAATCCCTGGAAGATTTCCCATTCCCAAACCCCAGGACAGTTTCCCATTCCCAAATCCCTGGAAGATTTCCCATTCCCAAACCCAAGAAGATTTCCCATTCCCAAACCCCAGGAATGTTTCCCATTCCCAAACCCCAGGATGGTTTCCCATTCCCAAACCCCAGGACCTTTTCCCATTCCCAAACCCCGGGAACGTTTCCCATTCCCAAACCCCAGGATGGTTTCCCATTCCCAAACCCCAGGAACATTTCCCATTCCCAAACCCCAGGAGCGTTTCCTATTCCCAAACCCTGGGAACGTTTCCCATTCCCAAACCCCAGGACGTTTTCCCATTCCCAAACCCCGGGAACGTTTCCCATTCCCAAACCCCGGGAACGTTTCCCATTCCCAAACCCCAGGAAGGTTTCCCATTCCCAAACCCCGGGAACGTTTCCCATTCCCAAACCCCAGGACGTTTTCCCGTTCCCAAACCCCAGGACAGTTTCCCATTCCCAAATCCTTGGAAGATTTCCCATTCCCAAATCCCTGGAAGATTTCCCATTCCCAAACCCGAGGATTGTTTCCCATTCCCAAACCCCAGGACATTTTCCCATTCCCAAACCCCGGGAACGTTTCCCATTCCCAAACCCCGGGAACGTTTCCCATTCCCAAACCCCAGGAAGGTTTCCCATTCCCAAACCCCGGGAACGTTTCCCATTTCCAAACCCCAGGACGTTTTCCCATTCTCAAACCCCAGGACAGTTTCCCATTCCCAAATCCTTGGAAGATTTCCCATTCCCAAATCCCTGGAAGATTTCCCATTCCCAAACCCAAGAAGATTTCCCATTCCCAAACCCCAGGAATGTTTCCCATTCCCAAACCCCAGGATGGTTTCCCATTCCCAAACCCCAGGACGTTTTCCCATTCCCAAACCCCGGGAACATTTCCCATTCCCAAACCCCAGGAGGTTTCCCATTCCCAAACCCCAGGAACGTTTCCCATTCCCAAACCCCGGGAACGTTTCCCATTCCCAAACCCCAGGACGTTTTCCCGTTCCCAAACCCCAGGACAGTTTCCCATTCCCAAATCCTTGGAAGATTTCCCATTCCCGAATCCCTGGAAGATTTCCCATTCCCAAACCCGAGGATTGTTTCCCATTCCCAAACCCCAGGACATTTTCCCATTCCCAAACCCCAAGATGGTTTCCCATTCCCAAACCCCGGGAACGTTTCCCATTCCCAAACCCCAGGAAGGTTTCCCATTCCCAAACCCCGGGAACGTTTCCCATTTCCAAACCCCAGGACGTTTTCCCATTCTCAAACCCCAGGACAGTTTCCCATTCCCAAATCCTTGGAAGATTTCCCATTCCCAAATCCCTGGAAGATTTCCCATTCCCAAATCCCTGGAAGATTTCCCATTCCCAAACCCCAGGATGGTTTCCCATTCCCAAACCCCAGGATGGTTTCCCATTCCCAAACCCCAGGAACGTTTCCCATTCCCAAACCCCGGGAATGTTTCCCATTCCCAAACCCCAGGACATTTTCCCGTTCTCAAACCCCAGGACAGTTTCCCATTCCCAAATCCCTGGAAGATTTCCCATTCCCAAACCCAAGAAGATTTCCCATTCCCAAACCCCAGGAATGTTTCCCATTCCCAAACCCCAGGATGGTTTCCCATTCCCAAACCCCAGGACATTTTCCCATTCCCAAACCCCGGGAACGTTTCCCATTCCCAAACCCCAGGATGGTTTCCCATTCCCAAACCCCAGGAACATTTCCCATTCCCAAACCCCAGGAGCGTTTCCTATTCCCAAACCCTGGGAACGTTTCCCATTCCCAAACCCCAGGACGTTTTCCCATTCCCAAACCCCGGGAACGTTTCCCATTCCCAAACCCCGGGAACGTTTCCCATTCCCAAACCCCAGGAAGGTTTCCCATTCCCAAACCCCGGGAACGTTTCCCATTCCCAAACCCCAGGACGTTTTCCCGTTCCCAAACCCCAGGTCAGTTTCCCATTCCCAAATCCTTGGAAGATTTCCCATTCCCAAATCCCTGGAAGATTTCCCATTCCCAAACCCCAGGAATGTTTCCCATTCCCAAACCCCAAGATGGTTTCCCATTCCCAAACCCCAGGACGTTTTCCCATTCCCAAACCCCGGGAACGTTTCCCATTCCCAAACCCCAGGATGGTTTCCCATTCCCAAACCCCAGGAACGTTTCCCATTCCCAAACCCCGGGAAGATTTCCCATTCCCAAACCCCAGGACATTTTCCCGTTCTCAAACCGCAGGACAGTTTCCCATTCCCAAATCCCTGGAAGATTTCCCATTCCCAAACCCAAGAAGATTTCCCATTCCCAAACCCCAGGAATGTTTCCCATTCCCAAACCCCAGGATGGTTTCCCATTCCCAAACCCCAGGACGTTTTCCCATTCCCAAACCCCGGGAACGTTTCCCATTCCCAAACCCCAGGATGGTTTCCCATTCCCAAACCCCAGGAACGTTTCCCATTCCCAAACCCCGGGAACGTTTCCCATTCCCAAACCCCAGGACATTTTCCCGTTTTCAAACCCCAGGACAGTTTCCCATTCCCAAGTCCCTGGAAGATTTCCCATTCCCAAATCCCTGGAAGATTTCCCATTCCCAAACCCCAGGAACGTTTCCCATTCCCAAACCCCGGGAATGTTTCCCATTCCCAAACCCCAGGAATGTTTCCCATTCCCAAACCCCAGGATGGTTTCCCATTCCCAAACCCCAGGACATTTTCCCATTCCCAAACCCCGGGAACGTTTCCCATTCCCAAACCCCAGGATGGTTTCCCATTCCCAAACCCCAGGACATTTTCCCATTCCCAAACCCCAGGAACATTTCCCATTCCCAAACCCTGGGAACGTTTCCCATTCCCAAACCCCGGGAACGTTTCCCATTCCCAAACCCTGGGAACGTTTCCCATTCCCAAACCCCGGGAACGTTTCCCATTCCCAAACCCCAGGAAGGTTTCCCATCCCCAAACCCCAGGAACGTTTCCCATTCCCAAACCCCAGGAACGTTTCTCATTCCCATACCCCAGGAACGTTTCCCAACCCTCCCTTCCCATCCCTCGTTCTCAGGACCTGATCCTGAAGCGCGCGGCCGACATCGCCGAGGCTCTGTACAGCGTTCCCCGCAACCCCGCGCAGATCCCGGCGCTGTCCAGCTCCCCTGCCCACAGCTCCATGATGGGCATCAACTCCTACGGCAGCCAGCTGGGCGTCAGCATCTCTGAGTCAGCGCAGGGCAACAACCAGGGTGAGCTGGGGGGATTCAGGATGCGACAAATCCTCGAATTTCTGTGAATCAAAGCATGGGAGATAATACGGGATTTGAATCGGGAAAAATTCAAAATAAATATAGAATGTATCTCGGTGGGGAATGTGAACTTTTGCCTTCATGTTGTCACACCAAAGGCAGACAGAGGTAAACAGGGAACTGGGGTAAACAGGTGCTAGAAGTAAGAATGTTGATGTAAAGTTTAAAGCAGAGACGTGTTAAGTAGAAAAAAACTTAAATTTTAAGATCTAGAAAGAGTAAAGTTGCAAAGGTGACAGAATGCGTTTGTGTGTCTGAACAGGATTGGCTGAGAAAGGTCACGCTGTAATTAGACGAAATTTCTTACTATTGGGTTAGAAACATAAATATCCTTGTTGGCAGTGTTTTATTGGTTAATTAGTCCTTAAAAGATCTCGTAGCCATAAATTAAAATGTATATATTATAAATACTACCCCAGGTAAACATAAGCCCACCCAATGTTATCCAGGTCCTGGAATGAATTTAAAGTTTTAAAAAATCAAATTTTATTGGCAAAATTTACATCAGGTCACTTCAAAAAGTCAGTTCAGAACTTAAACTGCAGGAAAAAACACCGATTTTATCAGCACTGCCCACATTTTTCAAACAATCTGGATTTCAATGATATTTATTTAAGCAGGGGATGTGCAGGAGGAAGGTTTAAGCCATGGAGGTGCTCTGAAATGTTCTTTTTTTGCAGGTTACATCCGGAACACCAGCAGCATCTCGCCCCGGGGGTACTCGTCCAGCTCCACCCCGCAGCAATCCAACTACAGCACGTCCAGCGGCAGCATGAACGGCTACAGCAACGTGCCCATGGGCAACCTGGGCGTGCCCGGCTCGCCCGGCTTCATCAACGGCTCCCCCACGGGGTCCCCCTACGGATGTACGGCAAATTCCGCCTGTGACACCCCATGGACACCCCATTGATACCCCATTGACACCCCATGGACACCCCATTGATACCCCATTGACACCCCATTGATACCCCACCCTGCCTCTGACACCCCATTGACAACCCACTGAGACCCCATTGGCACCCCATTGACACCTCATTGGTACCCCTTTGGCAGTCATTCTGCATGAGATACCCCACTGACACCCTATTGACCCCCATTGACACCCCATTGACACCCCAGTTACACCCCACTGACATCCCATTGACACCCCATCCTGCCTCTGATACCCCACTGACTCCCCATTGACTCCCCATTGACACCCCATTTCCACCCATCCTGCCTCAGTGATACTCCATTTACACCCCATTTACTTCCTATTTACACCCCATTTGCAGCCATCCTACCTCAGTGACCCCATTTACATCCCATGCTGGCCCTCCTGCCTCAGAATACCTCATTTCCACCCCATTTCCACCCCATCCTGCCTCCAACACCCCATTTCCACCCCATCCTGCCTACTTCTGCCTAAGTTATCCCATTTCTACCCCATCCTGCCTCAGAACACCCCATTCTCACCCCATTCCCACCCCATTTTCACCCCATCCTGCTTCTCTGCCTCAGGAACCACCACAAACCCTATTAGTGCATGTTTTGTCAAAGGCTCTCTTAGTGTTTGGGTACAAATAGAAATGACTCTCTTTTTTGGAGTGTTGAACCTTACTTCTTTATTTTCCTCCTTTTTTTTTAATCCTCATGCAGATTCCTGAGTGGCAAAGCCACTGTGGGAAATGAGGTGCAATCTGCAGCTTTGTTAAGTGAATAACCACTGCTTTTAGCAAAGAGAATTTGCAAATCGTGGGTAAAAGCCACTCTGAAATAATTTTTATGAATTTGAAGGCATTATCAATAACTGAGAATTGAAATGGGGATTGACACCATATTAACTTGAATAAATTAATAACCAAAATTATAACATATATAATATAACTAGAAATATAATATAACATAATATAATTAGAATTACAATTTCTGATTGTTTTATCATCTTCCTTCCATACAATGATTTCCCTCTGGTGAGGGAATGTGTGAAAAACAAAACAAAAAAATTGTATACACCACCAGCTATGGTGTAAATAAATAATTTAATATATTATATATATGTATATATAAAAAACCAGGACGAAGAGTTAAACTTTATTATTATTATTATTATTATTATTATTATTATTATTATTACTACTACTACTGTTATTGTTATTATTTTCTCCTCTTCTGGAGCTTTCCATAAGGAAAGGACCAGGTCTCCAGCATCGTGTTATTGTGATTTCCAACTAATACTTCCAAGAGACCTGGTAATTCACATGAAATATTGTTATTTGTTCCTCCTTTTGCTGTGGAATAGCTGATATTGTTCTGGAAGCTCAGCAAACAGTTCCTGGACAAGTTATTGGACATAAAAAGGGGCTTTTTTCTTGCAAGGCACTGCTTTTAAAAAGTGGCCAATTTAGAATAAAAATCTAAGCAGCAGCTTGAAACCAAGGAAATTAAATTTGTAAGAAACTGGGGAAGACCCAGGATTTGCCAACCTTTCCAAATTCCAAGGACACTGAGTGGACAGATCATTACTGTTCCTATTGACTCTGTTTTTCCCTTGATGACTTTTAATTTTCTGGCACCCTCACCCTTAATTTTGAACGGATTATAGACTATTTTTTCTGAACTATTCAGTTTAAGTCCCTCTCTACTTCAGATTTACTCTAATCATACTCACTGAGAGAATGAGACTCCTTTGAGAGGCAGAACAAGGAATCAGATAACGGATTCTTGAAGGAGTTTTACCAAATTCCTGACAGGAAATCCCTTTTTTTTTTCCGTTTGGCAGTGATGTCTTCAAGTCCCACAGTTGGTTCCTCCAGCACTTCTTCCATCCTCCCGTTCTCCTCCTCGGTGTTCCCTGCTGTCAAACAGAAGAGTGCCTTTGCTCCTGTCATCAGACCCCAAGGGTCCCCCTCTCCTGCCTGCTCCAGTGGCAATGGGAATGGGTTCAGAGGTGAGGAATGTGTTAATTCACATTTAATTTAGACTTGGGTAAATGCAGCCACCACCAATCATCACCTCGAGTGCCATCACACGGCCAGTGCTGGGCTCAGGAGGGAAAATCTGTCCCAGTCCAGCTGGATTAAAGGATGTCCTAGTTTGGAGGTATCTGCCAATGAAGGCAGAAGCTTCTCTTTGAAATGGAGAATGTAAACCCCCTAAATCCAAATTATTATAATTTTGAAATTTAGGGGCTTTCAGGTAAAGATATGGCAAATAGGAATAACAGTTCTTTACTAGGAACATTAAAATAGGAATGCAGTATTACACAGAACAATCCCAAACCCTGCCAGAGTCAGAATCCAAGCTGACACCCGTCAGTCAGTCAGGGTGTTGGCACAGTCCCATTCAATGGTGGCTGCATCCTCCTGCAGGGGCAGATGTGGTTCAGCTGGAGCAGTGCTCCTGGAGAAGGTGCAGTTTCCTCTGAAGCTCCAGGGATGATGTGGAAGGCTCTGGTTTTCCTCTGGAATCCAGTGGAAAAGGCTGCTCTGCTGTTCCAAATCTCAGTTTTTATCTGGGTAGGAAATGTTTGGCTCCTCCCCCTGGGTGGAGCATCTCCCAGTGGGATGATGGAATTTTATCAGTCATGCCCTGGGACTCACTGGCCATTAACAGGAGATATCTCCTGGAGGGAGGATGGGCTGTGGGAAGATAAAGATGATTGCCCAGCTGGTTTAAAGATGGCCCATTAGCAGGAGATATCTCCATTAACAGGAGCTGTCTCCAACAGATGGGGATACAATACACATTTCTGGCCACATCAACCCAAGACAAAGGATTAATCCAAGATTTTGGTTTTTAAGCAAGGGCCAGGTATTTGATTTGATGGTTTCCATAGGAAGGTTCTGACCCAGAACCTCAGAGTGGTTTGGGCTGGGACAAGACCTTAAAGATGCAGTTCCAAACTCCACCCAGGCAGGGACGCCTTTCCCTGGAATATCGTGGAACAGCAGCTCTTTTGTGGGGAATGGCTTTTCCTCAGGCTTGCAGACATGGTTAACAGAGCAGAGTTAATCTCCACCTCTGCCCAGAACACAAACCTGCTGCAGGGTTTAGGCTCAGCCTGGGAATTGAGCCCCACAACCCATTTACAGCCCTTTTAAAGGTGATCTGTGAAACAAATGTGAGCAGTGAGATAAGAATGGAAACCTGTATGGAATTCTTGCTTTTAACAGGCTGGGAGGGGGGTGTGTGCAGCACATAAATGTGCTCCAAGTCTCCATAAAAAATGCCTTTATAGGGCCTGGGAAGTCATCTGGCTCCTTCAGACTTCACTGGAGATAGCCTAGGAAACACAACTCTGGGAATTGAGCCGTGCCAAGAGCCAGTGGTAATTCCAAATGAGCCTCACAAACAGCACCTGTTGGACTGGGTGTGATATAAACCCTGAGCTGGGCCAGTGGGACCTGCAGAAAGTGTGATTATTTTATGTAATGAGGAAATTCTAAGTGTGCTGAACAAAAACAGTAACACTTTTAAAAGGCTAACTCAGAGAATTCTGAAACAGCTTCTTCCCCTGCCCCAATTACATGAAAATCCACACTTTCCTGAGATGTTTTCTTCCCATGAATGGGTAGATCCATTGATCTCACCATGTGAATGAACAGATTTAAGTCTGCTTTAAAGTTAAACTTGTCTAACTGTTTATGTAGAGAGGGCCTAAATGTTAAGACTAAATATTAAAGAGTTAGCTGAGGTGGTGCTAAACACAAATCAGAAAGAAAACCACTCAGGCTGGGAGACAGAAAAAAGACAGACTAAAAAACTACTGAAATATTTAAATTAATAAATTTCCTTAAGATAAAACTAACGGCTCTGCTTAGAGTTTATCTCTCTTTTAACCTATAAAGAAATAAAGTATTAGAGACCAGTTTGTGCCATCTGTGCCATTTGGTGTCTATAATGTATTTTATCCAGTCTATAAATCAGTAATCAATTAGAGATACTAAAAATTGAGCTTTAATATTAAATATAGCTAAATCTTAATGCTAAAACCTGACTTCCATCCATTTCTACTGACCAAAGTCCAGTCCTGAGCTGGTCAGGATTAATCTGTGAGCTAAGCCTGTGAATAATTGCTGAATTAACAAAATCAGAGATAAATTAATTCAGAATTTATCCACCACATCCCTTTCTTTGTGGGATTTCTACCTGTACATCCACACAAACATAAATATATTCATATTCTACAAGTGTTAAACTCAAGTATCCAGTAGAGCAGGACTGCTCAGTGACACAACAAGAGGAAACAAGGTTTGCTACACCAGGTCTTGGTAACTGTTGAACTCTCCCAGCCATGGATGCAAATTCCAGCTGAAATATTTAAATTGATGCAAGCTGGGGAGCACATGCTTTGGACAGGATCCAGGTACACGAGCCTGATATCCAAATCAACGTTCCCACAGTGCTGACAGACAGATGTGGCCAGAAAGTCAACAGGAGGCTCCCAAAGAGGCTCCTTGCCTGGACCCAGGCAGTGGGAGATGGATAAAACCCTCAGCCACCCCCTGGGGCTGCAAACCTGGGAGAAGTGTGCTGGGCATGGGATTCAGGGTTTATTTGCTGATTTATCAAACTTAGGCATCCAAAAATGCTGCTGGAGAGAGAATGGTAAAAACGCAGGGCAGGCAGTGAATATGTGCAGGCCCCTTTCCAAAGGCCATTAACTCTGAATTTCCCCACCCATAACATGTGGAAAACATCTCCTCAATATATAATAATAGTAATAATAATAATAACAGTAATAATAAATGTTATATAATTATATATCTACATTTAGAGGATCTTCTTCTTCTTCTTCTTCTTTCTTCTTCTTTCTCCTTTCTTCTTCTTTCTTCTTCTTTCTCCTTCTCCTTATTACAATTATTATTATTATTATTGCTATTATTGTTACTATTATTATTACTATTATTATTACTATTATTTATCAGCCCCTCAGACCATGCCACTCTCCTTACAGGCAGCAATGAAAATCCAGATTAGAGTTTCCATATAAATTATCCATAGCAGTATTTAAGCCTGGATTAAACCCCAGCCTAAACAGGAGCAGCTGTGCCATCATCATCCTCAGATTTACGTTCCCATTATTCCAGCAGTTTGCAGGGAGGGTTTTGTTTTTTTTCCCAAAAATGTGTTTTAGGAGGATTTGCTCCCTGGGAGGGTGGAAGGGGCTGGGATGGAATTCCCAGAGGAGCTGTGGCTGCCCCTGGATCCCTGGCAGTGCCCAAGGCCAGGCTGTGATAGTCTGGGACAGTGGGAGGTGTCCCTGCCATGGCAGAGGGTTGGAATTAGATGATATTTTATTTCCCATCCAACCCAACCCATTCCATGAGCCTGGAGTTCAGCAGGAATCCCCTTCCCAGTTCTCACATTTGAATTGCAATGGATCCTTTTCCACTCCAAGACAGTTTTCCAAAGGCCACTTGTACTCCCCAGGCTTATGATTGTTATTAATTGCACCCATTAAAGGTGCCTATCACCAGATCATCTGGGTGCTACCCATCTTTGATTATTTATTTATAAAAAAAAATTCTCCAACCTTGTGACAATTTTAATCAAGTGCTTCAGTTGATAATTGCAAGCTGTCAAGGTTAATACAATAAGGCTCATCTCTAATTCTTTTTCCATTTCCCTCCAAGAGGAAAAAAAAAAAAAAAAGACCCTCTGGGATAATGACTGGGGGTTGCTATATTCCCAACTCATCAGGGAGTGTCCTGCATTGAACCACCTTTATTGAAAAGTTACATCGATTCAATATATAGTAATACAGGCAAAAATAATTACAGCTTTGCTAGCAGTGTAAGACCTTAATCCAAACCTCCCAAACATTCAATAAAAAGCGATCCAGGCTGGGAATAGGCTTTTGACAGTGCAGCCCCAGCGGGGAGGGGAGGTGGGGTGGAAACAGGGTGTGTGAACAGAGAGAGAAGCCTTGAGAGGAGCTGAGGAAAGCCAGGTGAGAATTCCAGCCAATATCCCTCCCCTGACTCATCCTTTGTTGCAGGAGGAGGTGAGGCTGAGAATGAAATGCCAGCGACACAAATTAGGTTTTGTTTGTATTTTCTGTTTTATGAACTTGCTGTTATCAGATCATGGAGTCACAAAATTCCAGGATCATTTGGGTTGGAGGAACATTAAAATCCATCCAGGGCAGGGAGCTCCCACTATCCCAGATTGCTCCAACCCAACCTGGCCTTGGGCACTTCCAGGGATGGAGCAGCCACAGCTTCTCTGCAAACCTGTTCCATTCCCAGACATTTTATTATTTTTTTATTAGTACATCTAATCCTACATTAAAAAATGTACTTTCATTTAAAGTTAAGAAACTTCCCAAAATCATGCAGTTTTCTCAAAATATTTTTGAAGAGAAACGGCAAAAACTCAGGTTTAAACTTTGCTTTGCTTTGCTGGAAGTTTTCCTTGAGTAAAAAAAAGCTGAAAATATTTTTAATAAAATTAGAACAGAAACAGAGGGAACAGAGCTCAAACTCCACTGGCACCAGCAGCATCCTTGGTGCCATAGAAAATCTCTTTTCTAATGCACTCACACATACCCCAAAAACAGGCATGGAAGTATTTATCTGATTTATTTAGGGTTGAAATTACGAGGAACAACAGCAAATTCCAAAGCAATTACAAAAAGTATCTGTTTGACTTCAGGCTGTTGGGTTTCACTTTCTCTTTCAGCTATCTGCCAAAATTGGCAGGGACTGCAACCCCAGTCAGTAACAAAATATGAAAATATTTATTTTCCTATTGTATTCAATCACAGACCATATCCACAGTTGCTTAAAAACACAGCCCCAGTAAGAGACTTGTGTCAGCTCAGGAACTTGCCCAGAGCACTTTTTAAAACCCTCTCAAGGAAAGGGTGAAATGAATTCTCGGGGGGCCGGGGCTTTAAGCACACCAATAATCCCACAAATTTCAGTGACCATAAATCTTCGCAGGATTAGGACCTCGCAGTGCACCGAGGCCCCTCTGGAAACGTGACTCACTCATTTGTTGTACAAACACATCTAAACTCAGCTTAGCCCGAGCCGGTTCCAGGCAGCTCCGAACGCTCACGAGGAGCAGAGCTGCAATTAAAGGCAGGAGAGTGATAATAAATAATTTCCATAAACCCAGTGCTCCGGGGGTGCCAGGTAGGGCTGCAGTGACTCAGTGGGGGGAACCAAGTGAGGCTGTTTCCACCAGAGCCAGACTGGCAAAACTCAGCTCTGGGTCTTGGTTTGGGATTCAGGGCTTGGAATTTCTGGCTCGCAGCAATTCCCTGGTTGGTGGCACAGGGGGGAGCTGCCTTTGCTTCCTCACCTTTCCTGCTCCCAGCCCTTCAGGGGGAGAGGGAGCAGAGTTTTGGTTTTTTTTCCCTGCTCAGTTTTCAGGATGGTTTTGAGCGTTCAGCTTGAGAAGTGTGAATTTGGGGGACAGCTCTGAGCAATGCCCATCTCCAAGAGAAAAAGCTCTCAGAAATGGGAAGGTTTTTCTGCAGATGCACATGAATTTATCCATTTAATAAGCCTGGATTTTCACAGGATCAGTGGTTTGGGAAGGGACCTTAAATCCCATCAGTGCCACCATGGGCAGGGACACCTCCCACTGTCCCAGGGTGATCCAGCCTGGCCTGGGACACTGCCAGGGATCCAGGGGCAGCCACAGCCCCTCTGGGAATTCCATCCCAGCCCCTCTCCACCCTCACAGGAAGAAATTTATTCCTTTTTACCTGGAGGAGCCCTTTGCCCATTGCCTGTGTCGTGGTCAGTCCTCACAGTTCTCATTAAAACTCGGATTTAACCTCAGATCAGGCCCTCCCTGTGATTCCTGACTGCTCACAAAGGGCTCAAATTTATCTTGCTCCATAACATTTTGTCACAATTTCATCTTTTCTGCTTTTCTTTTTCAGCCATGACTGGTCTTGTCGTTCCCCCAATGTAAGGAAGGGGCAGCTTTGCTGCTCTCCCTCTTCCCTTTTTTCCTCCTTTTTTTTTTTTTTTTCATTTTTCTTTTACAGCACAAAACTACTTATTGTGATGGACCACTAAAAAGGAAAAAATAGCACTACAAGCTCTTTTTTGGGGGAAAGCCAGGCCCAGGAAAAAAAAAAAGAACATTTTTTATGGATTGGACAAGATAGAAGTCTGCATCATTTACCTGTTTCATATTTCTGACACATCCACATCAACTCCACAAACATTAGGAATGAAGAATCAGCAAGAGCCAGGATGAACAAGAGTTGGCAGAATGGAATTAGAAATGCAAAGTCTTTCCTGGAAGACAAGGAAACCTTCCTAAGATTTGTAAAATATTCAAAGGAAAAAAAAAAAAAAAGAAATTGGCAAAATGATTCAAGCTTGATATTTTGGATACAATTTGTTTTACTTTGTAGGGGTAAAAAAAGCTGAAGTTTCTATTTTCTATGGAGCCTTTCAGATATTGATTTAGTTTATGCAGAAAAACAATTCAACAAAACAGGGTACCAGCATGAAAGAATTTCTAGGACAAACTGACATGAATGATGGAACTTGGTGTATGTGTGTATTTGCTTATAGTTTAACCTCTTTAAAAAATGTAAGATGTTTTACAATTATTTAAATAAATAAACTTGTAACTTATTGTATGTAGAGGTAGAAATTAAACCCTTTTTTGGACTTTTTTCCTCCAGTTGTACAATGAAGAAAGATGATGCAAAAATGTAGTGATAAGTTTGAGATATATTATTACTGCTGCAATTGCTCCTCACTTTCCTCCCCTCTTACTGAATTCTTGTGCAAGGATGTATAGGATTCTTTCTGATTAACAAAACCCTCAGAAACTTTTACCTACATTGTGCTAAACAGGTCATGTAGGAATTTTTTCACCCTCCTCATCTTTTCCTCCCCCCTTTCCAATTTTTGCTTCAATTAAAATATTCAGGTACTAAGATTAACTGCTAAGTCTCAAAGACCCAGCTGAGGAGTGAGTGGCACTTAGGGATTTGAGCGAATCGGATTTTTCATGAGGTACTGAGTTTATTTTATAGATTCAATGTATGAATTAGGAGGGGAAGGGTTCTCTGTGGTTTTTCCATGTAGTTAGAACACCTTAAATTCAGTTATGCTTCATATTAAGGGTGCATTTATAAAGGGTGAAATGTATTTGAGTGATTTATGCACTTTTATCCTGGTAAGTATTTGCCATTTATATATTGAGGTTCATAGAGGTAATCAACTGCTTTGAATTTTTCTGCATTTTAGCCTAAAAAAAAATAAATTAGTTCTCCTTTTCATCTCCTCTCCTGAAATTGGAAGGAGAGGACAAACTAAACCACAAATTATCCAACTAAATCAGAGATCATTCAAAAGAATTTGGTTGTTGGAAAGCTGTTTTTAGTAGGGAAAAAAAAAATCAGCTACAGAGAGCCCCCCTAAAATTCACACAATTAATGGGTGCATGGACATTGTTCCTATGGAAACACCTTGGTGTTAATCAATAAACCCTAAATAAGGCCCCAGGATCTGAATTTATCTATTTGCCCAATAGTTTTATGGATGGGTAAGGAAAAATTGTGTTCTTGGTGATCTTTAGGGATGGTAGAAGCTGAGCTGTGAAATTGGGACAACTCACATGGCTGAGCTCATTTGGAGCTGGTGTGGAGATAATTTGGATTAGGAAGAGCCAAAAATCCTCTCTGCAGATCCAGAGCTGGGTGGGCATGGGAGGCTGAGAGGGATGACCTGGAGGACAAGTTTTGGGCAAAGCCCAAAGAGAGCAGGGCATGGAGCCAGAAAATCCTGGAGTGGTTGGGTTGGGACACAAAACTCATCCAGTGCCATGGCAGGGACACCTCCCACTGCCCCAGGGACACCAAGGTCCTGCAAGTTCCTTTTCCAGTTCAGTTTGTGGGATAAATCCACCCACTGCACGTGGACTTTTAAAGGATTTCTCAGAGGGACTGGAGGCACCAACTGGGCTGCTCTGGCCATTCCTAAAGGAAGTCCCAATGTTGGGAGGGGGCTTTTTACTCCTGACTGCCTGGGAGGTTTGGCAGGGTCTTCTTTTGGTGCCTTCTCAATGCCATTGATTCCCTTTTTAAAAAGTGGAGGGGGTTAATCTCTTCTAAAAGTCAAGGCCCAACTCAGATCAGCAAAATCGACAATTTCAAGAGAGATTTGGTGGGAACAATGTGGGTTTAAGAAACATGGGTATAATTAATATTTCACAGGCTACTGAAACTGAGTTCCACAAAAAAAAAAAAAAAAAAAAAAATTGAAATAAAATAAATCCCTGTTAATTATGGCTGCGGGTTGATTGTCCTTATGGGTTCTCTGTGTGCCCCTTGTGCCACCAAGGATGTGGCAGCCACAAGGGTTTCAGCACCCCTGAAACCAAGTGAGCTCTGAAATATCAAGGAATCATAGATGTTAAAAAGTCTGGAGTTGTCAGTGCACCTCTGATAACAAAACAGGAATGTCTGGACATTCCAAACAGCAAAACCCCCAAAATATTTCATAGGTACTGATATCTCAGCAGGGCTAAGTAGGAGCCCAAATTCATATTTGGAACTATGCATTGATCCAGGGATAAAAGTGGATTAAGGACTGGAAGATCTGGGATTAAAACTCCCACAAATTTCAGTGAAAACCATTGAGTCCTAAATCCAAAAATTGTCATGGTGGACCAGGCTCATTCTATCAAATCCTTTCCTCCATTCCCACCTAGTGAAAACCCCAAACAGCTCCAAAGCATGAAGATAGTGAATATTCCCCCTGCCCTTCTCTGAACAGGCTATTCCTAAAATTGATCATCAAATAAACTCAACATCCTGTCTGGTAAATATTCCAGATCAGTAGGAATTCCTAGACCATCTGCTGGAGAACAGCAGTTTGCTACCTTAGATCCTCTTCCTTTTTTTAACAAATGGGATTTTCATTACAAAATCTCAGTCAGGAAAGTTTCCAATTAAAAAAAAAAAAAAATGAGGCATTTAATGGAAAAAGCTGGGTTTTGTCCATCCTTCTGTTTTATTTTTGCTTATTCAGCACAGGCACATTAAAAAAAAACAAGGATCTATCACATCACTGAAATCTTGAGAAGATTCAGGGGGAAAATGACAGTCTGGCAATAAAAAATAGAAAAAGATGAAAGTTTCTGGAGCACTGAACATTCCTTTCACCCTTCAGTTGTTTTTATCAGTTCTGTCCAGTTGCCCAATTGCTACAAGTCCAAGTGAAAAAGAGAAACCTCCCTAAAAAAGCTGCTCCAAGCACTTGCAGAAGAGAAACTGCCTGTGCTGATGCAAATATGAAAAATCTGGTTTGCTTTGAGCCAAAATTATGAGAACCAATTAAACCCAAGAATTATTTCGGACATGGATTTTGCTCATGCAGGGAAATCATGGTACTGGAGATGAGTGTAGGATTAATTGAGGTTTACAGAGAAAAACACCTGTAAATAAACACAATCAAATCCTTGGCCATGAAAAGGACTTTGGCAGTGGCAAAACACTCAATAAAAAGGGAAAAGATGATTTCAGAATGGATGTGTGGGGATTTTTTCAGTGTAACAAGCAAACCTGTCCTCTTTGAGTGCTGCCAGTTCTCTGAGAGTTTTCCTCTTTGCCACTGGGAAGATGAAAATGTTGCAATAGGTAACGACAAATTTCGTCATGACTTTGGGAAAGTTGGTTTGATCTCCTAATTTAGAGCATCTTCCTCTCCCTCTTTCTTTGCACACTTCCAATATGCATGGTTTCTCCAAACCATTTCCTGTAAATTAAGGCCTCATTTTCTCCCTCCTGTATAGTTTTGGGGTTGGCTGGTTGTTTTTTTTGTTTTTGTTTTTGTTTGGTTTTTTTTTTTTTTTTGCTTTGTCAGTTATATACAGTATGAAGTTGCTATGCACAGAGCTTTTGTAAAGATAGCTTTTTTGGTTTTTTTGTTTACTGTTTTTAATGGTCCTACTTATGGAAGAATATCTTGTTTGTAAAATGAATATGTCTACTTCCGTTTTAAACTTTAAATTATCCTAACAAAAAAAAAAAATAAAATTTTTGTACTGTAAATAAGGGGGGATTATCTTAATTTCAGAGTGTTCATTCTCCTTCTTTATCATCTTTATGGGTCACTCAGGGTAACAATAACACTTAAAAATGGTATAAAATGTTATGTGAGAGTTTTAAAATCAAGATTTGAAGATTTGCCTGTAAAACATGCAAGCACAATTTGGGAGAGCCAGGTTGAGATAATGCTGGGCATGGAATAAGAGGATAATTAATGGTCTTTTTTGACAATTTCTTTATTACAAATGGACAACACCTCTGTGAGGGTTCAGTTCTTTTTTGGAGAGGGGAAGGACTCAAAGGGTAGGACAAGGGAATTCCTTTTTGGACCCTTCCCCTTTTTGTTATGAGTATACAATTGGTCAAAGAATAAAATCAAAACTAAAAACTGTGACTGATTGATCCTGACCTTTCCCTGGACTAAATTTGGGGTTGGTCCTGATTTGTGCAAGACTCTGAGCAAAAAACAAACTGATGCTGCAGAGGTGAATCACACTGGCTCCCCAAAATAATCTGGATTATATTTACTCCCTCTTGTACAAAATGCACATCTCAGAGTGCTGAAAGCTGCTTGGAAAATGGCAATTGGCCATTTGAACCAGGAATATTCCATTTTCTTCAATGAAAATTACTGGAAAGGTCCAAACAAATGAGAATTTTAATGATGAAGGTCACTTTTACTGACATTTTTGACAGAACGCGAGTCAGCGTTTAAATTACTGCCAGATGTCAGTGAAAGCATCTGAAAACTTGAGGCACTACCAGCCCAAAACTGAGGAGAAAACACAAGTTTTTGGTAACCTGCACCAATTCCTCCTTTCAGGAAAAGCTGCAATCAGCAGATGACCTTCATCCCAGCACTGAAACCCAGGTTTTCCACTGTCCTGATGAAATATCCTTCATCTCCTCTTGAACAGAGGCCCATTCTCCTGAAAATCTGATTCAGCTCTTTTTTCTCCCCCTAAGAAATCCCAGCAGTGTTTCAAGCGATGATTTTGGTGATAAACCCCCCAGTTCCTGTGAAAGAGATTCTCAGTCTTTAACAGGGCCCTACTGTTGTATTCCAGGGAGGAAGTGTGCTGGGCAGATGAAAGCTGGAGATCTGCTGTTCCACTCCTGCTTTTCTTACATCTCTTAAGGACTTGATGATGGACAGACACAAACACGAGCCTGGGCTGTGTCACCCTCTGAGCTGGAGCCTGAGAAACTTCAAAAAAAGAAAAAAAAAAAGGGAGGGAAGGAGGAGATGTGTGAGTTTCAGACCAAAAAAATCAAGTTCTTTGTTGCATTTGCAAAAAGGATAATGCAACGTAGTTCCTTGTAATGGAGAAACAAAAGATAGTTTTATTTAAAGAAACACAACACTTATATAGAGAACAGAAAAGATCATTGGTCCAAGAAGGCAACACCTCTCTGAAATCATGCTTTGTGCAAAACATCATGAGACACTCACAGAGCTCTAACACACCCTGCAGGTGTTTAATCATTGTTATAATTTCTTGTCCTTGTGAAGCCTGAGAAACTCAAGGCTTCAAATCTGCTTTTTTCCATGGTTCCCAGCAGCATCCAACAGTTCTTAACTCAAATAAGCACATGAACAACTTCCTCCAAGCCCAAGTAGCTGAGATTGTCAAGGATTATCTGCACAGGTTGTCCTTCCCCAAGGAGGGAAATGTCACATCTGGCCATGGCCACGGTGCTCTGCCTTGGCTCAGAAACACCTTCAGCACAGCACATCCTCTCCCACCTTATTTTTTTTTTTATTTCCAGGTATTTTCTAGATGGGAAAAGAACCAGAATTCCACTTCAATAATGGTGAAACAAAAGCCACTCCTTCAGCCACTTTGCAATTGCCAGCCCAGTTAAAATATTTATCTCTGTGACAACACCCAGCTGCTGAGGTGCAGAGATCTGAGGCTTTAATGGCACCACGTTATTTAGGCAGGAATGTCTCATTAACTCCGTGTGCAGGCCTGGCTTAACCTGCAGCTGGGGATGGAGCTGGGGGGGGACACAGAGCAGGAGAACAAACACCAGGGGAGATAAGGGAAGGGGAAACCCAACACTGCTCCATCCTGAGGGAAAAGGCCCCAAAAACGTCCCATGGAGCAGTAGAGTAACTCTGGGGAAGCACAGAGGGGAGGGTGGGGGAGGGAAATGGGATCTGTTGTCCTGTGTTGGGTCTGGGCAAAATGAAAACATAAAAACCCCACAAATCTGGCCCTTGGCACGTCCTTTTGCACACAGGGAGATGTGGATGCAAACTTCCACCTTCTGGAGGAACTGTGCCTTCTGAAGTCACCTTCTGGCCCATTCATTGGCAAAGGAAAGTCCTTAGAAATACAGAGCAGCTTTTCAGAGTTTTACAGTGGTGGTTATTCCTAATTGAAGTTGGGATTTTAAAGATATGACTCAGTTATTTCTAAGAGTAATAGACAAAAAAAAAAAAAAAAAAAAAAAATCCAACAGCAAGCAGGCTTTTGAGAACGCTTTGGATCAATTTTAAGAATGTAACTAACCTGGATGAGAAATTCTTACGTGGCAGCAGCCCCACACCATCCCAGAGTGGGATCTGTGTGGGGTTGGGATGGAGAAGGACTTTTCCCAACACCTCCCTGCCATTGCAGGGGCTTGATTGGAATTTACCAGCAGGGTCCCTCTGACACTGCAATTGCTGCAGTCATTTCTTTGTCTTTAAAATGCCATATAATTGCTAATGTAATTAGTGATGTATACAGAGGGGCCCCGTGCAATTACCAAGTCCTAAGATCGAGTAATTAATGTTCTGTCAACAAAACAGCAACTGTTTCATTAACAACTGTCTGGGTTTGAAAACAGATCAACTCAGAACATGCCCACTTGGCTGAGTTTGGCAGTGAATTCCAGCCCAAAACACACCAGGCTGGGCCAGCTGGCTGTGCAGAGGGGATGGTGCCATTCCCACTCCAGCTCCCAGTTATTCCTCCCCCAGTGGGAGGGGGATTCACCAACGCTGCCACAGGGACAGGGCTCACAGCTGGAGCTCCCAGTTTTATGGATAACCTCAGGTTTTAAAAAATTCACAGAAGGTTTCTAGGACCTGAAAAGGTTGGTTGGATTGCAGGATTTGGAATTTTGGTGGGGTGAGGCCTGTGATTTTGCTGACCTCTGCATTTACTTTGTATTCCCAAGGTTTTCTGACTACCACAACCCCAAGCTCAAAGGGACAGGACTGGGGTGCCCACCATGGTGGTTTTCACTCTCATGAAAACTCACATGAGTTTTCACTCTCCTTCCTTTAGGAATTCAAGCTTCACAAAGAGGTTTTCAACCAGGGTTTCCCCTTTTCCCCAAGGCTCTTTTTGGAGAGCTCACATCCCTCCAGGTGTTACCCAGCCCCTTTGCCTGTCTCCTTGTCTGTGCTTCCACCCAGAGCCCATTTGAAGGGTGAAACCCTGGAGGGTGGAGCCTGGAAGGAGCTGGGCTGGTCCTACCCAGCTCCAGCCTCTGCTCTGTCCCCCTCAGCCTCACCCACTGCTCCTGGTGGAATTCCAGGTCCAGCTCTCCCAGACATGACACAGACTTGGAGTCCTGATGCATCACCTCAAATGTCAAGGATGGGAATTGTCCCTGTTCCCTCAGCACCACATTTGCTGAGCCTTCAATCCAGGATGAGCTCTGTGCTTCCCTCAGAGGATGGAATTCCCAATTTTCCCTCTTCTCCCTCTCCACTTTAACTGTGCCTTCAGTCTAGGATGGGTTCTGTGCTCCACCTCATTCTCTCAGAGGATGGAATTCCCAATTTTCCCTGTTCTCCCTCTCCACTTTAACTGTGCCTTCAAAATCCAGGATGAGCTCTGTGCTTCCCTCAGAGGATGGAATTCCCAATGCTCCAGATGCCATCCCTGTTCTCCCTGCCCACTTTTCCTTTGCCTTCAGTCCAGGAAAATCTCTCTCAGAGGATGGAATTTCCAATTTTCCCTGTTGTCCGTCCCCACTTTTCCCGAGCCTTCAAACCAGGAAGAGCTCTGTGCTTCTCTCAGAGGATGGAATTCCCAATTTCCATTATTCTCCCTGCCCACTTTTTTTGTGCCTTCAATCCAGGATGGGCTCTGTGCTCCACCTCATTCCCTCAGAGGATGGAATTCCCAATATTCCCTGTTTTCCCTGCCCACTTTACCTTCAATCCAGGATGAGCTCTCTCAAAGGATAGAATTCCCAATTTTCCCTGTTCTCCCTGCCCACTTTTTTCGTGCCTTCAATCTCCAGGATGGGTTCTGTGCTTCATCTCATTCCCTCAGAGGATGGAATTCCCAATTTTCCCTGTTCTCCCTGCCCACTTTTCTTGAGCCTTCAATCCAGGATGAGCTCTGTGCTTACCTCAGAGGATGGAATTCCCAATTTTCCCTGTTCTCTCTCCCCGTTTTTCCTGTGCCTTCAATCCAGGATGAGCTCTGTGCTTACCTCAGAGGATGGAATTCCCAATTTTCCCTGTTCTCTCTCCCCGTTTTTCCTGTGCCTTCAATCCAGGAAGAGCTCTGTGCTTCTCTCAGAGGATGGAATTCCCAATTTTCCCTGTTCTCCCTGCCCACTTCTCCAGACAGCACAGGGCCCAGCTGGCACAGCACAGGAGCTGTGGCAGGGTGGAATTAAGCAGCAGGAGCAAGAGGGCTCAGTGAGGATTTCTGGGGAGATTTCAAACACACACAAGCATGAGGGACTCTAAAATACACAGTTTTCCCTCCTGCTCTGCGTGTGTTGTTTTATTACAGGGTAATTAAAGAACACTTTAAAATTGTGATTAATGGGCTTTTTAGCTTCAGAGAAATCACATCTTTGATGTCAGTGGCTTAAACATTTCGTTTACTTTGCCATTGAGGAATGGAAATAAATAAAGAATGCCGAGGATGCTTTTTCCCCCTCCTGCTTTTCCTGCTTTTTTTTTTTTGGTTTGTGACAGTCACATGGATAAAAATGGGATTCATGCAAAAAAAAAAATGCTCTTCCAGTCTGAGTGAATGAAACCCTGGTCACAGCTCTGGTCACACTCAGCGTGGCTCCAACAGCAGTTGGGGTTTGCACAGAATTTGGAAGTTCCCTCTTCTGGGAAGTTACACACTGCACCAATAATTCAAATTATTGGATTTTAAAGGATGCAACAGGTGCCTTCAGAGCCCATTCCCTGGGGAAAAGACACTTCCCTGGGTGCAGGGAACGATCTGTTCCTGGTCTCTTTAGCAACACCAGCAAATCTCAGGTGCACAAAGCCTGGTTTGCTGCTTAGTCTGAGGCACTGATTGCAGCAATACCTCTCCAGGGTGCTTGTTTTATTTCACAGCACTATTTTTAACCATGGGTGAACTTGCACAGGGTGGAGAGTTAAGGAGGAGACCAGTTCTAATTGCTCTTATTTTTCCTTCCATTTAAGATCTGGGCTCCACACCCTCAACAGCCTGAACCCCACATTCTTTATCAGAAAGGTCATGGAGATGCTCAGTCTCATAACAGTATTTTCAGCTGCCTATTTAGCCAATATTTTTTCTTAAAGTGTAATTTCACCCTTTTTCTTCCTCCATTTCTCTTTTCTTAGCCTTTCCCTTTACATCCATAATTATAGAAAAAAAAAGTAAAAAGGGCAGGTTTTGGAGTTTGAGGGGATAAATTGATCAGTTAGCCTATATTTAAGCACCAGTTTCTTAAAATAATTTTGCAGCTTTATTGGAGTTCCTTAAAATGTTGTTGAAGCTTTATTATCAGTGGGGTTTTTTTCATAAATCCTGTCACACACACACAAACACACACTTCTAAATATCCACCTCTATGCAGATTAAAATATTAAAATTATGGATGCTTTTCATTCAGCTGTTTTTGGAAGAAAAAGGGAAGAAAGAAAAGAGGGGAGGGGGGGAAGAGGCAACTTTAATACTCTACAGTAGCACAACCCCCCTGGGCATAAAGCAGTGCTCAGGTAGACACATCTGGTGAAATGCATCACATCAAATTAGTATCAAGGGTATTGAGATCCTGAGACGCCTGGCAGACAATTCCCCTTCTAATGTACTGCTTTGGAGCTTGTTGAGGAAACTTGAATCCCAAATCTCCAGTGAAATGAGTGATACTAAACATGCCTGCTCAAATACTGAAAGTGAAGATCAAAGAGCCAGTGTCCAAATTGGCTTTGCAAACAAAGCAAGCCCGGGGATCCCCAGGAGGAGCTGGTGCTAATTTTATCAGATCTCCTTGACTCCTTCCTCCCAACAGTTTGTCATTTAAGAAAAAAAAAAAAAATAAAAATAAAAAAAAAAAAAAAAAAAAAAAAATAATAATAATAATAATAATGCATTTCTGGCTGGCTGGCAGGAGGCTGGTTGTGAGACAAACAGATTCAGTGCCTCTTAGGGGTGTGCTTTTCAAGGCACCTTAATCCAGTTAAAGTGAAAAACGAGAATATTTCCCTCTGAAATCTGCCCACGCCTCGGTCCCCAAACCACACATAGACAAACACACAGGGCCATGAATATTTCAGTGCAGCTCAGCCCTTCAGATCAATACAGGCAACTCTCAAGTTCTATTGATTTTTCAGAGGTTTGGCTCACAGGGGTGATAAAATATTTCTCAAGTTATGAAACCTGAGCTCGGGAGCTTTTGCTGACGCCTCAGCATTTACCAGACACATCCCTCTCCCCTCCACCTGGATTTATGACTAAGCAATAAGTGCTGGAAAGGTGGGCACTGCCATCCCAGAGGGCCCACTTAAGGTCAAAAAGAGAAATCAGGGCGGTCCTGCAGGTCAGCAAACTTCTGTTTTCTGAGGTAATCACTTATTCTTCCCCCTCCAAGCCCTGATTCCAAGATTCATTAGGCAGTGAGTGAAATTCCCTTTCAGCGTCCCCTGAAAGCTGTCAGAGAGAAAGGGACACCAAAGCAGACACCAAATAAAGCAACTCCCTGCTGAGGCAAGGGAGTTAATCCTCTCCATATGGAAAGGAAATACACTTAATTATGTATTTATGCATGTCATTGCAGGCTTATATCTTGTTTCACTTTCATCCACAATGATCCAAACCTATTTCAATATAATGAGTAAACATCTCTGGGTTTGCAATAGCACAAGCACACGGTCACTCACCATTTCCCTGCAGTTTTTGTTTGTCCTGGAGCAGCACCCAGGGAATGCTGTGCTGAGCTGTGACTGCAAGGTGTTTATAATCACAAAACCCAGAAGAGCTGGGCCCAAAGAGCTCAAAACTGAGCTGAAAAAGCATTTTGAGAGAGAAGAGGGAATCTATGGATGCTGCTTGCAATATTCCAGTTATTCCCTGCCAAAATGGGTATCTCTGCATAACCAAAAATTGCCTTTTTAATCCACAGTCCAACACAGGCAGGTACTGAGGTCATTTGCTGGCCCCACCAAAAGATTTGATGTATGTGGATTATGGATCTTAAGCTGCTTTTTGGTAGTTCAGGAGGAGAATTCTCTCTGTTTCTTTGTTTAAACCTATTTTGGTTATTATTAATATTAATATTATTAATATTAGTTTTTGTTTTTTTTACCCAGAAGCACCAAGGAGCTTTAAGGGCCAGGGACACCCTGTGGTCCCTGCTGTCCCTCAGTGGCAGGACAGTGTCCCAAACAGCTCCTGCCAGTTACAGACAAGGTTTCAGGGGGAATAAACAGCAGAGAAAAGAGACCTGTCCAGATCCCTGAGAGACATTCCCAGAGCTGCAGCCTGCAACTAAAAAAGGCAACAGAAAGGACATTTCCCAAGTGATTCACACAAAAAGAGGATTTGTCTGCATGGGCAAAGACCCATTGGCACAGTTACACTGCCCTGCTCAGGAGAGAGCTCCTGGATTGCACTGAGACACCAAAAAATTCATTTAGAGACCCTTCCCCCAGTGCCAGAGCTTGGCATGGGGGTCCAGCTTGCCCAGTTCCCACTTTTCCCCTGTGTGAGGGCCTTCCATGACTTGCAGGAAGTCAAACACAAAATCCAAGCCCTTCATTTCACTTCTTCAAGCCAAACCTGGCTCTCCTGACGAAGAGCATCCATCACCCCCCTCATTCAAACACCTTCCAGTGGTTTCTGCAGCCCAGCCCTGTGAAACTCTGCTGCTGCATCCCAGGCTGGCACTTCAAAAATGCAAGTTCACCTCATCCCACCCCCATCCAGCCCTCCCCTGGCAGCAATACCTGGGAAGGATCCTCAGCCAGTTAAAACCCACCTCAAACCCCCACATTGGCCATCTCTAATCAAATTACACTTCTCAAGCTGTTCACTCCCCAAATGCCCTCAAATGCTTTCTAATATTTTCCCCACAACTGGTGTTAAGCTGTAATTGCTGGCTGCATCTTTTTGCCCCTCTTGAATAATTGGTGTTAGATTTGCCACTTTATAGTCCTTGGGAATGTGACCTGTCATTATAGAGCTTCTAAAAGCACTTCCCAATTTTCTCTCCTTTATTTCTTCCTGCAGCAATGGATGTGCCCTCCCTGGACCAGATACCTGATCTGCCTTTGGAGCATAAAAAAACCTTTCAGCAATAATTTTTTTTGCAGTCATTTACACAGTAACACCTCTAACATGCCTGGGAATAGAGAGTCAGGTTTTTAAAGGATGTAAACTGGCAGAGCTCCACTGATTTTAATGGTTACCTTGCTTTGCACCACTTGGAGGGTTCACTGAGAATTTTTGCACATTTACAAGCTCAGACAAGCTTATTTCTCATTATTTAAAAGGCTCAGCTTGAATACTGCATAGAAAATCAAACTCCAGTGATAAGAGCAGCTGTTATTAAAGAAGAGATTTGCAGATTAAGTGGAGACTGTATTTTGGGACATGCCTGATGGGAGGTCTATTGAATCCATCAATATTCTCAATTAACTCCCTGAACTGGACCCTCAGTTCATAAGTTCAGTGCCTCATCTTCCAATGTGCCAAAAATCCACATTTCCAGTGGCAGATTAGTGGGCTGGGACATGCAGAAGGTGGGAATTTGACAGCCAGGGGGATCTTCATTTGGATAAATTATGCACAAGGTAATTTATCCTCTTTGGAGAGGAGGGATTTGAATACAGAAAATGTTCAGGAAGGCTGATATTTCCTGGTGCAACCACAAACTTCTGTAGCCTTTTCCTTCAGCAGGTTCTTGGAGAGTCTCAGTAGTGCTCTGGTGATTCCCATCTCCCACATCCCCAAATCTCAGCTGGCATTTATGGTGCTCCAACACACACATAGAACCTGCTGCTGGGGCTGCCAGGACCTTTGCACCATCACTTTCCAAACCCCAGTGCCCAAGAAAACCCAAATATAAAATACTGAAATATTTTATGAAATACTGAAATCACTTTTCTTGACCAAGGATTGCCCAAACTCTTTATGGAATGGATGGAATTCCTCAGCAATCCCGGGCTTGTCCATTCCTCCTTCCCTGAATGTTCCAGCCCCGTTTTCCCAGCTCAGGGAAGGGGGGGCAGTGGGACCCAGCATTGCTGCTCCAGCTCCACAGCAGATTGACCCCTGGCCTCTCCCAGCAATCCCCAATTCCCGGTGTTACCTGATTCCTAATGGCACTCTTTTGGCGCTGGACAGGGCAGGGGTCAAGGTCTGGAATGTCACCAGAGCTGCTACTTAACGGGGGACAGACAATTAGGGGATTGTCTGGGCAGGGAGCTCCGGGCTGGGTGTGATAAGCAGCAATCAGCCCTGGGAGCTGATAAGAACAAGCTGCTGAGCCACTGGCCTTTCCTTTCCTTTCCTTTCCTTTCCTTTCCTTTCCTTTCCTTTCCTTTCCTTTCCTTTCCTTTCCTTTCCTTTCCTTTCCTTTCCTTTCCTTTCCTTTCCTTTCCTTTCCTTTCCTTTCCTTTCCTTTCCTTTCCTTTCCTTTCCTTTCCTTTCCTTTCCTTTCCTTTCCTTTCTTTTCCTTTCTTTTCCTTTCTTTTCCTTTCTTTTCCTTTCTTTTCCTTTCTTTTCCTTTCTTTTCCTTTCTTTTCCTTTCTTTTCCTTTCTTTTCCTTTCTTTTCCTTTCCCCTTGCAGAAAGGATCTGAAACTGCATTCCCAAAGCCCAGAAAAACACATTAACAGAGTTACTGCATTTTAAATAACAAAAATAACCCAATATAACCAGGCAAACCAAGCATTTCAGGCTATCTGCCATTTCTAAATTATATATTTAAGATGACCAAACCCCATTTATTCCTGGTTGGAGGTAGGGAATAAATATTACCTTTTTTTTTTTTTTTTTTTTACTGCAAAATACTGATAATGACATTTCAGTTGTCTAACACTCTAATTCCAGTGATCTTCCAGTATTTTATTGTGGCCCTGGTTCACCAAAAAAATGTAATCACAGAATTAAAATCCCATTCACTCCAGCAGAATGTACTCAAGCGCTTTGCTGAACTGAGGGACTAAACTATTAAAATTTACATGCCCACAAGGCAGGAATTATCTGTGTGGTTCACAGAGGAGAGGAAATGAGGCTTGCAGAGAAACTCCCTCAGACCTGCACTCCGTGATTCAAGGTATGTCCAAATCAAACATGAGGATGCACAAGGATCCAAAAACAACAGACTGGAGGCAGCCCCTGCTTTGAAGAGTTTGATGTGCTCATCCCTGAGCCACAGAGACCTGACTTGAGTGGAGAGGAAGCAAGACCAGATGGGAGGGAAGAGTCCATGGGCACTGAGTACGAATAGTCTGGAGAAATCCCATTAATTGCTCTTTTCCCTCAGAATGAACAGCCAGGTCTTGCTTTAGACCTGGCAAACTGGCACTAACTCAACATCCAAAATCCAAATCTTGCCTCTGGCTTCACAGAAGGGTTTATGGAAATTGGAGCCTGCAGGAAAAGCCTGGTGGGTGTGTGTCTTCCCCAGAGCTGTGTTACAGGACCCTCTCCACGTCCTGGGAATCCTCCCTCTGCTTGCTGAGAGGGCCTTGGGGAGAAATCCTGTCCTGAGGATGCTCCTGGTGTTTTACCTACAGGTGGAGGGAGGGATTGTTCAGTCCCTGTGCTGTGTGGGTACAACCCAAAAACCTCCCAGCTCCCTCCCTCAGCATCCCTGTCCCTGCCTTGATTACAGGAGCTCCCAAAAACCTGGGGTGTTGCATTTTGGCAGTGAAAAGGACAATGTAACATAGTTCCTTGTGTAATGGAGAAGCAAAAGAGCTTTGTTTAAAGAAACACAACACCTATATAGGGTGGTTTGTGCAAAACATAATAGAAAAACTCATTGGGCCAAGGAGGCAACACCTCTCTGAAATCATGCTTTGTGCCAAACAGCACATCTCCACTGGTGTTTAATTGTTGTGATAATTTCTTGTCCTTGAGCAGCAGAGAAAGGGCTCTCCTGGCTCCCAGCAGCGTCCTAACAACACTGGGACACAGCAGCAAACTCCACACAAATGAACATCAGGCCAGAGCAAATTCTCTCTCAAGTTCACAAAGTGAACATCAGGCAAGAGCAAATTCTCTCTCAAGTTCACAAAGTGAACACTAGGCATGTTGCATTATCCTTTTTGCCACTCTCATAGCCTTAAAATGCAACATTGGCAAGAGCAAATTCCTCTTACATAATCCAAAGTTAAGAGAATATGCAGGATGTGTTTTATTTACATTCCTCAAATAATGCACTTGGGGCTTTGTGGGTTTGGTTTTGGTTTATTTTTTTCCCTTTTTTGTTTCAAACCAACTTTTGTCGGATGAGTTTGTCTGAAAATTTCTTGTAAAGCCCTGAACAAGTTCTGCTGAGCAAATCCAGGCCTGCATTTACTATTCTCAAGCTTCCAAGGCACCTTCCTGTACCATAAATGCACCATCATGGAGCAGTGAGGGGGAAAAAAAAGGAGGGAAATGAATCAGAGCTGGTCATATCCAAACCATTAAATGTAAAACTTGTGTTTGTGAGCCTCAGAGGCTTCTTAAAGTGTGGGGAACGTCATCAGTCTGAGCCTGCTGGGGCTGGGGGCTGGTTAAAGCTTGGTGCAGCACAGTTCCTTTCAGGTTCAAACCCACTTAAGCCCCACCTCATGTGAAGTGAGAGGTTCTATAAAAACTGGGAAAGAATGGCTCACTTGGAAAACATCTGTTCAAATGGTGTTTGTCACCCAGAGCAGTGGCAGACTCGGATCCAGAGGAGTCCAGCACTAATGGAAGGGCTGCTGAGGACTGGGAGAGTGGAGATGTGGGAGTTGTCTACCAGCTACAGCTCTGCCTGGCCCAAATTCTGGGAGAATTTCTTTACAAAAAAGGTTGTTAAACATTGGAATGCCCAGGGGGGGTTGGAGTGCCCATCCCTGGAGGTGTCCAAGGAATTCCTGGAGGTGGCACTGGGGACAAGGTGGGGATTGGGCACAGATCCATGACCTTGGAGGGCTTTTCCAACCTCATTTTTTTTCCATGATTCTCTAAAATTACTCTGGGAGTCAGAAGACCAAGTCAGAGTCTGCCTTTCCTTTCCTGATGCAATAGGAACCCAGGCCATGACAATTCCATTGAATTATAAACAATAAAAGACAAGTGTTTGTGCAGCCTGGGCAGAATTTAGAGCTACACTGGGTACAAACCTCCATCTTCTGTTGCTGTTTCTGTGCTGGGTGTTAAATCAGCTGCCACTGGTACAATTCCCCTGCAGAATGAGGCCCCTGCCTCCTCCCTTCATATAATTTGACCCCCAGGGCATAAGAGCTTTCTCCTCTGCAGCTCTTGCCCATCAGTGCATCTCCTTTGCATCTCTTTTCCCCTTCAACTCATTCACACTCTCTTCTAAACTCAGCTGGAAGCATCTCTTTTCCCCTTTGCCCATGACTCTTAATTTCTCTCTCCCTTGGCAGTTATTTAACTCATTAACTGAATTAATTTTAACCCTAAAGCACTTTGGGTGAATAGATTTTATGAAAGATCTGATGCAAAATGAAGTCTTGGGGGCCTTTTTTTGGCACTGGAGGTGCACAAAGGAGCCTCAGTGTGCCTGAGCAGCAGAGCCTTATTTCCCAATTTCTACATGGAGCTGAATCCCAGATTCCAGTTAATGACAAAGTGGCTCTTTGATTGATAAAGTCCCATGCCTCTGATGCAGACTAAATAGCCAAGCATCCTGAACAGTGGAAAAATTATTCTTGGATCTGTATGAAATGAGGTTCTACATCATTTTCCCACAGTTGCTCCTTAGAAAAATCCCTTTTTTCATTTTAAAACGCTGTTTTATTAGGAAATATTAAGAGCAGAGGAGACTCCAACAGGGTGGTTTTGCCTTTTGCTCTGAGAGGTGCCTGTTTGGCAGGGAAAAAAACCCCAGAAATTCTACAGAGAAATAACATGGAAGTTGCCCTACAGATTGTTTATTTTGCTTGGGTGCACTGGTGGCTTTGAAAAGCAGTTTAGTTTCTCTTTCAGGTCAATAACACTTTTGTTCACCAAAATTGCACTGGAGACAAGAGTCTAGCAACAGGAGGTATTGATTGGAGGCTGCCAGCACCCAAAAAGGAGCATTTTCACCTGGCTGAGGGTACAAATTTCCAGATAAATTCTGGGATGGGGAGGAAGGAAAGCTGCAGGAGTGGGATGGGAAGGAAAGGGAATTATGGCTGCTCAGCATTCCATAGAAATTCCACATATTCCATGGGCAGGAACACAGCTCCTGACTGGCAGCTTCATGGCATTCACACCACCTGAAGATATATCAGATATTCAGATATATCCACAAATTTATACATTTCTGTATCACTGTTTATATTCTGAAATGATGGTCACTGTCCACCCTGCTCCTTGGAACTGAGAAACTCATTCTAGCCAGACATCCTCTCCAATTTTCCCTGCAGTTTCCACTGCTCAGCCCTGTCACAAATCTCAACTTTAAAGAGCATTTCTTCACCAATAAAACAATTAGAGAGCAACAGAACTAAGAGTGGCCCATAAAATCACCTTCTGTTTCCCACTGAATCACCTCCAGCAAATCACTTCCCAAATCCTTTTTTATTCCCAGCCCTTCCCTGCTCAGACCATCAGCTACTGGGGATGAGAGGTGAGCAGGTTTAATGTCATGATGGCTCTGCAGCTGAACAATATTTCTATAAAAATATAAATACACAAAGTGACTGGAATTTTCTGCACCCCTGTGAGTGTCCAGGGCCAGGTTGGGGGGCTTGGAGCAATATGGGATAGTGGAAGGTGTCCCTGCCTGGATTGAGATCTTTAAGGTCTCTTCCAACCCAAATAATTCCATGATTTATGATATAAATAATGGGGGAAAAAAAGTCCTGGTTGGCTGCTATCCTGTATCCTGAAAGGAAAATCTATTTGAAGACCAGCCTGGCACACAAAGCTTCAGCCTAATTTTTATTGTAACATATTTATTTCAGAGTGTTTGAAAGCTTCACCAGCTTCCGCAGCAGGACCAAACTTCCAGGAAAAGGGATAAAAGTAGCAGGAGCACACTGCTGATGGGCTTGGAAAAAGGGGGAAAAAGGGAACCTGTGTGCAACTGGCTGCTTTTCTCCCTCCCAGCCTCTCACACACTTTAATCACAGAACCTGCTCTGAACTCTCAGCACAGGTGACCTCACAGCTCTTTGCTCACCTGCAATTCCTGGATTTCAGCTCATTTCAGAGCCTGCTGCTAAACGAGTAATGGTCAGAGCTCTGAGCAAAGAGGAGCCCCTGCACCACAGACACGTCCCTCTGTCCCTGAGACACGGAGAGAGCTGACCCCAAACCCAGCCCTGAGCTGCTGGGGGCTTTCCCTGGCAGCAGAAAATCAGGAGCAGGGCTGAGGAGCTGAGGCAGAGTCATCTGGGCCGTTATTCTTTGCCTGAAAGGTGATCCTGAACGTTTATCCCCTTTTGTGGCATCACTCAGCCAGGAGGACTCAGCCTCCCAGGGAAGGGATTGCAGCCACCCAGGGAATTCCTCACCCAGCCAGGAAATGTGGGGTTTGCTAGTTCAAACAGCATCTGTGGGAGGCTGGTAAACAACAGCTGAGATGATGAAAGATCACATCAGCTCCTTGCTTTGAAGTGAAAGATATTAAAACCACGAGTGCAGGAGTTCTTATTCCAGCTCAGCCCCCCCTGCCTGCTGGTCCCTGAGAAGCTGGCACGGCTCTGGCTGCTGCATAACAAGCTGGATGATAAAAATCCATAAAAATATCAACAAGACGCTTGGAAGTGACATGAAAAAAGTGAGGGAGGCCAATTTCTGGTGATGCTGCCATTAAAGGCAATTTGTTACTCAGTGCCTGGAATGAAATCAAACATCCTCCCAGGCCCACAGTGACATTTCCAGTCTCAGAAATTTCGGCTGTGTCGTCACCTGGATGGGCACATCATGGATATTCAGAGGCAGAGCCATCAGCATCATTTGCACACAGAGTCAGCACCAAGAACAAGGACAAGGGGTCATTTGTGAGGCACTGAGCTGTGAATTCTCCCATTTGCAAAGCCAGGGAGATTTTTATTAATTATGAAGGATCAAAATCCAGTTCAGGAGCTTCTGCAGGGCTGCAGGGCAATGGACTCAATGACCCTGTGGGTCCCTTCCAGATCAGCTGGTTCTGGGGTTCCCTAAAGCTGCTGGAAAAGCCATGGACACCCCTGGAAGTTCTTTCCAGCCCCCCTTCAGCCCCTGCCACTCCAGCCCACATCTCCTCACCCACTCCCAGCCCAACTTCTGCTTTTCCCACCTCTCCTTTGGTTCTGTGCTTCCCAACCTCTCCACCTTGATTTTTCCTCTGAGCTGATTCATCCCATCATGTTTCCTACCCTGGAAAGAAATGGCATCTCCAGAATCCACTGGCCTGGGATGATGGAAACCCCTTCATTCCAGATCTCCAGTGGTGCTGCAGTCATTTCCCTCCCTCATTCCACTACAAAACAAGGAGAACAATTTACATCTTCATTTCCAAAATGCTCTGAGATCTCGACATGAGAACAGCAAGAATGAATAATAGATGAGAGCTACAGGACAAGAGACGAGTTTATTCCTGGTCCTAAGATGCCAAGTGCAATATTTTTATCTGTGTAAATATTTTTCCACAATAAATTATTGTTAGTAACTGCTTTTCTCTTTTTCTTTCCTTTTTTTTTTTTTAATTTTATTTTTTAATTTGTTGGTGGGTTTTTTTTCCCTTTTTTTTGAAGCTTTGAGCTTTCAAAATTGCCTAGTCAGGGAGACCTCTGAAAAACATAACCCTGATGATGTGGAGTCTCTTTCTAGTGCTACTGTACAGCCCCCAGAAAAGGACCCTAAATTGTTTATTTCATGCATATCCAGGCATCATTACAAAGGTGGAATAAGCACAAAAAGTCGAATTTCAAACTACTCATGTCCATATGTCAGGAGATGCCTGAAAAGTTGAAATACTCAGAGGCATTTTGCCACCTGATTTGTTTGATTAGATGCCTTTCAGCTCATTAAAATACATTTATTTAGGATGCCATGAATCTTACAGAAAAAACCAAAGGGTTTAGGGTTCATCACATACAGATTGTGCAGAAAATAAAAATAAACCCCACACCAACAGCTCTGGCTCTTCAGTAGAGCTGGGTTTGGGGCTGTAAAATATTACATTTAATGCTGTTCCCAATTGAAGGAGGGATAAAGGATGGGGATGGAGGGTTGGACAGGGCTTGGAAGGTGCCCAGCCCATGGCAGGGGTGGCACTGGCATTCCAGGATTCCATAATTCTGTGCAGATGTTATTTAAAAAAAAAAAAAAAAAAAAAAAAAAAAAATAAAAGTAAAAATAAAAATAAAAACAGGGCTCAGCTCAGGATAATCCTGCCCCAAACACAATTCTCTTTTTGAGATCTCAAATATATCTCATTTTTCCCCAGCACAGGATCTGATTCCATCAGCCTGGAGAACAAATCTGTTCAGGTTCCTTCTCTCTGTTTGCAAGACTTAGCACCTCTGCAGAACGAGCAGGGAGAGCAACACACACTTTGCAAATGAATTAATTAGACCTCAGGAAAGAATGTGTGGGCTGGAGGAGGGTCTGAGCGAGCCGTTTGCAAAGTAATAATGGGTGAAAAAAATCAAATTGCATTCCCCAGCGCCCTGAAGAGCAGAGACCAGCACAGAAGGGCCAGGAATCCCTTTGGAATGATTGTGGCTCTCAGAGTCACCCCCTTCCCCAATCCCAAGGTAGCTGCAGCATTATGGGGCTGCAAGTAATGCCATAAAAATAAAATCCCAGTTTCATTTGACTCCTGTTGCTCTGTACACCAGGGCTGCCTGCTTTACAAGTCTGCTGGAGTGAAATAAAAAGTAAGACTTCCTGCACGTCTGCTTCACTTCTCAGGTTATGAGGCAGAGGAAAAAAAAAAAAATCATTAGTAATTGCTTTACATATAAATGTGAAAACAATTTTAGAACTCCCTGGCCCTGCATCAACATTCATGTGCCTTTTACCAGCTCTGAACTGGGTATTATCCCAACTTTAGAGCCATGGTAAAGGAAGTGGTTCTGCTCCACAGCTCCAGGTTAACCTGCTCACATCCAAGCATTTGCAGAATTGCTCTTTTTCCCCTCGAGGTGTTGCTGGGGATGCTGAGGGCTCTGCAGTTTGTTCATTTGGTGAGGGGTAGCACAATGAAAACCTGGGCCATGATCCACCCCAAAGCTGGGCAGAGGGGCAGGAGGAGGAATCCAACCTGTGAGTGTGGTTATGGTTTGTATGAGTGCAGAAAGCTCAGGCAGAGGAAGATGCTCAGCTGGGTGTATTTCATTAAACCCATCCTGGAAAGCCAAATTCTGTGTGGCTCAAAGGCAGGAAAACTCAAAAGAACTGGATGGGTTCAAACCCCAACACAATTTTATTATTTCCATGCACACAAACCAGCCCCACGTCCTGCTGCATCCACGAGCAGCAGAGCACAGCTCCACCAAGGGAAAGAGAAAAATCAATACCATGCAATTAAAAATATTCCTTCTAAGTAGCAGCAACCTGTCTTTTCCTTTGGCAAAGACAGCCAAAAGCTTGTACAGTACAAACACAACAGAAGTAAAGCGAGTGGACATTCTCCTTCAGCATCCATCAGCAAACCCCAGGGAGCTGAGTGCCACTTGAGGGAGAAACAAAGCACTTACCTCACTGAGATGCAGTGCCAGAAAGCATTACAAATAAAAACCCAGCAGCTCAGGCACTGCAGCTCCTTCCCTGCCTGCTGCACCCCAGTTTCTCCCTGGGAACTCCAGCTGAAGCACTCCAGTTCAGTCAGAGCTCCTGGAAAGAATGAAATTCAGAAGTTTTAGTTAATTAATTAATGCAGGGCCAAAGGCAGGGCTGGATTCTGGCTGTGGAGGAAATCCTGGTAGCCAGACCTGGTGTTTTGTGGCCAGACTTGTGCAAACCCACTGTTACTATATTTTTATATTATAAATTGTGTTTATATTATTATTTGGGATCTGCAAAATTCCTCCCTTGGGCCCAGGAGCCTGTGGAATGATGTGCTGGATTTTTAGGGCAGCAGTGCCAGCATGTAACTCCCTCCCCTGTGCAGCACAGGCTGGAGAATTCTCCCAACACCCTGAGCTCACCAGCTCCTGCTGCTTTCCAAAAAATCATCACTGAAACACTGGAGAGGAGGAGAGGCTGAGATTCCATCACAGTCATTGTCCCAGGAGCAAAAGCTAAGTTTAAATAGGAGACAAACTAAACTTTGGCCAAAATAATTCTTCAAAAAAAAAAAAAAAAAAATTTTCCCTCTGCTCTCTATGCCCCTACAACATTCCCCCCAAAAATCCCCCTAAGCCAAATATTCTTTTTCAGGTTAAAAGAAGTGAAGAATTAGACATCAAGCATGGGATATATGTGGAACAAAACCACATGAGATATTTGCAATAAGCTGCAGTTTGATGGTCTCCTTTTTCACTTTAATTTCTAGAGGGAACAAATCCCAGATCCTGCTCCATGAGCACAGCAGGGTCCTGCTGTCTCTGGGTGTGGCTGCTGCAGGTGCTGAGAAGGAATTTTCAGTGCAATCAGTGATATTTGCACACACTCAAGTTATTTTCTTCCCCTCTCAGTCTTTAACTCTTCTACTCATCATGTCATACCTAAAACCAAAGAGAAAAGCATGGTGACAAATCCAAGGGTGTGATCCAAAGGCAAGGAAAGGCTTCCCTGAAGGTGTTTTTAGTCCTGGGGAGTCACCAGCACAGGTTTTTATGGTTTTTCAGTAAAGCTCTGGAGGGGCAGATATTAAACCCCCTCACCCTGAGGAGATCACACACCATGGGAGATGGGGAGAGTTTAATTCCTAAGGAGAACAAAAGATCAACAGGAAAACCAAGCTGGACTTGGAGCTGAGCCCTCAGGAGCCAAAGGACCCAGGCTGAACCTGCCCAGGATGTTCAAGGCTCTGATTTGGTGCCCCATGAAATCAATTATTGATTTGCACAGGAACTGGAAGACGAGAGGTTCTGGTGTGAGCTGCCCAAAGGGACAGAGGAAGTTTGTGCAGAGCAGAGAAGCAGCCCAGCTCCCCAGAGCAGTGTAGCCATATGTCCATGTGTCCTTTCACATTTCCAGAAGCCATCTCCCCCCAGCTCTGCCCCCCTGCTCTGCTGGGAGGGAGGAGGTGGCACTTTCTCTCCCTGTTTCCCTCTCCCAGCCTCGCTCTGTCAGCTCCCTCTGCCACTGGGGATGTGCTGTCGCTTCCATGGAAACAGAATCACGGATGCTTTTCCCAGGAAATGCCTCTGAACTGCCTTCATTTTGTTTTGTTGTTCTTTCCAGACAACTCTGCTGTGTGTGCACGCTGGGGCTGCAGGACTTCTGTTATTTAATGTAGAAATTTCCTTTAGGGGAGCCAAATTGGGTGCAACATTAAGTGGAAAATATTTTCGTTTTTTCCAAGGATTTCCCCTCTTCTGCCTTGGGCTCCTTTGCCAACATTGGCCTTGAAGCTTGGTTGGAGTGTGGGTATTAAAATATTCACTGATTTCCCCACATCTGTCATGGTCAAGAGGAAGGAGAATCACAGAACTATGGAACATCCTGAGGTGGGATCAGCCAGCCCTGCACAGACACCCCAAAATCCCACCCTGGGCACCCCTGGGAGTGGTGCCCAAACCCTCCTGGAGCTCTGGCAAGGTAATCCCAGAAAGAGGTTCATGGATTTAGCAGAATTTCAGAACTCAGTGTGATACAGGTGCTCAGGAGAGCAGATTCTTGGTCTGAAACCAGAGTTTCAAACCATTACACTGAATTTTCATGGAATCCTGGAATGGTTTGGGTGGGGAAGGGACCTTAAAGCTCAGATCATTCCACCCCCTCCCACTGTCCCAGGTGCTTCAGCCTGGCCTTGGACATTCCAGGGAACAGGGGCAGCCACAGCTGCTCTGGGAATTCCATCCCAGCCCCTCACACCCTCAGAGGGAAGAATTTCCTCCCAATATCCCATCCATCCCTGCTCTCTGGCAATGGGAAGCCCTTCCCCTTGTCCTGGCTCTCCAGGCCCTTGGAAAAACCCTCTCTCCATCTTCCCTGTTGGTTCCTTCACGTCCTGGAAGGTCACAGTGAGGCCACCCCAAGGCTTCTCTTCCCCAGCCTGAACAATCCCAATTCCCTGAGCCTTTCCTCCCTGCAGAGCTGCTCCATCCCTCTGACCATCCTCTGAGAAAAGAGGAACCAGGGTAAGGACAGGAGTGACCAGGATAACACAAACCCCTTTAGGAGCAGAATGTGGAGCCAACTCTGAGCTGGGCTGAGCAACTGGATTCATGGAATTGTTAAGGCTGGAAACACTTCTAGGCCCATCAAATCCAACTTTCAACCCAACACCACCACGTTCACCACTAAACCACATCTTCCACTGCCACATCCCCACATTCTTTGAACACTTCCAGGGAAAGGGAAGCTGTAGGAACAGAAGAAACTTTGCTTTCTCATGTCCTTGGACCAACTCACACTCACAACAAATGATTTTGGCTGCCAAGGAGAATTCTCCCGCTGCTCCATCGGCAGAGCCATCCACAGAAACCACAGTGCTGGTTTCATGTCTCTCAACAGCCTGGGGGAAACTTTACTCCTTTCTTTTATTCTAATTCCATTCCTCTCTCTTCCTATTTCCCCTCCATCTTGCAAACAATTAATTATAACGCTACACCTAAATTATAAATTACCAACTTTTGAGGGGCACAGGGAAAAAAAAAAAAAAAAGAAGACTTAAAAATTCTGAAAGGCTGAGATGTCAAGACTGGGGAGAAGCAGCTGTTTTGGAAATGTTGCCTTTTCCTTTGTTCCAAATGCTATTTAAACATTGGCAGGGGGCCTCATTAAAGATGAATCGATGAATTAGTAAGTAGTGTTGTAGCCAGAAGAGACAGCATGTGCTCCTGTGGTGAAAACAGATTTACACAAAAGAAAGGAAGGGGGGGTTAGAAAATACCCCCCTCTCACAACGTGCAACAAAGTCAGTTTTTACAATATTCTATCAGGGACGGGCAGGATCCATCAGAATTTCCAATCTAAATTCATATTTGGGGGGTTAGAAGTTGGAACTAGCTGGGAAGTTTCCTCTGGGCTAAGATGGAATAGATAAGTTTGGAGCCCCAGAGCGTTTTGGTTACCAAAATGTTATGAAGTGTGAAATAATAATAATTAGGGGTATGGCATGGGAATCACAAACCAGATATGATCCAGCTGCAGGAGCAAAGAGAGATATCAGCTCAGCCACCACCACTGATGTCTGCAGGCGCTAATATGGAAATGGCACCTCACTTTTGGCACCAGGCTTGAAGGGAAGTCCTGGAAAAAAGGATCAGCTTCAGCCATGGAACTGCAGGGGGACCCACAGGGGGACAAATATCAAGGACAGACCCCGAGTGGAGCTGCTTGTCTGGCTCTGGAATGCAAAGCAGCCCAGGACTAAAGGGTGTCACAGCTCCTGTCCCCAGCACGGGCCTTGTTCTGGCCTTCCCCTCCTGCCCCAGCCCCAGCAGGGGTGGAACTGGGGCAAGGTGGGAGTTGCACCCCAGAGCAGTGCCTGGGATGTCACCTGCCCGTCCCCACCTGGCCCTGGCTGTGCCACCAGACACCAAGATCCCCATCCATGTGCCACCAGACACCTCCTGGGGTGCCACCAGACACCCTCCCATGTCCCCCCTTCACACACAACCTTCCCAAATGCTCCAGACACTCCCCAGGTGTCCCAAACACACCCCAAGTGTCCCCAACACTCCCCAAGTGTCCCCAGACACTCCCCAAGTGTCCCCCAGACACTCCCCAAGTATCCAAATGCCCCAAACACACCCCAAGTGTCCCCAACACTCCCCAGGTGCCCCAGACACTCCCCAAATACCTCAGACACTCCCCAAGTGCCCCCCAGGCCCCTTATTTCCAGCTCAACCCCAAGCTGAGAGCAGCCAGAACCTGAGCTCTAATTCTGGTAGCACAAACCAGCTCCAAGCACCACCTGAATATTTTTTCAAAAGCCCCCAGTATGCTCCTGAGGAGCATTTCAAAGAAAAACATGAGGTTCTGCAGTATTTTGTCATTCAAAACCAAACCAGGACAATTCCAAGGTCACCAGAAGCTGCTCCTGTATTTTAAACCCAAAGAGAAGGAGATGCAGAGAACCACACAATCCCAATCCCATATTGCTCCATGAGACTTCATTCCTTCGACAATAATTTGACCTCTTCCAATTAAGAGAGATCTGAAATTTTTGTATTTTTTCTGGAAAATTATAGGAGAAACCATAGGAGAAACAATTAATTATTAATAAATAATTAATTACTGATAATCCAGTTTTATCACCTGCCTGCTGTTAATTCCTCTCCCTTTGTGCTGGGCACAATAGGCAGAGGATAAATGAAACATTTACACAGCCCAGAGAATATTTTAGATAACTTTGTGCTTGTATTTGCTTTAATTTTTTTATCTGAGCTCTGAAAGGGGAAAAGAAAGCCCAAAGAGGTTTTGTGTTCACTCAAGGTCACCCTGAGTCCAGCAGAGCCACCAGCTGAATCCAGAGCTCCCATATTCAATATCCTGCATCTCTGACCTGTCCTGCAAACCACAAAATGAAGGAAGACCAGAACAAGCGTCAAAACAGGAGATTTCTGAAGAACTCCAGTGCATTTTAGCTCATATAAAACAAAAAATACATATATAAAATAAATTAAAATAATATATATATTATATAAAATAAAATACATTGCTCCAGCTTCCAAGACCTGATTAATTTCAGATCTATCACTATTAATAAACCTCAAGAAAAGTCCTAAATTCTTGCAAGACATTAGCTGGGTTTTTTACCAGAGGTCCATTTATTCTACTTTATTAAGTGTGAAGAGTCAAAATGTTCAACTACTTTAAGTTTTTATCCACACCAAGGATTTGGAGCAAATACAAATTAGTGTCATTTGAGTCAATTCCTCCAAGTCGATTCCTCCTCTGTTGCTTTGCTATTTTAAATTGATTACTGTTGTAGATTATTGTTGTAGTGCAAGACACTTTGAATTTGAAAAATTTAGGGTTCTTTAAACAAAATAAATAAACACTTTGTGCTGAACATGAGCTGAATTGCTGACCCTGAGGTAGGCTCAGGTGGGGACTGGTGCTGCCACAGGAGCATCCTGAGCGTGACCAGGACTGGGATGGAGAATTCCTGAATTCCAGCACTGGAGACCTTCCCAGCACCCCCTGCTACCCACACAGAACGCCAAAAAGACCCACAGAGTTTTCCACCTTTGTTCTGTTTCCCTCCTATGGAATCACAGGACAATGAAGGTTTGAGAAGACCCTTCAGTTCATCAGCCACCATGATCCCCACTGAACCACGTCCTCCAGAGCTACATCCACACGTTCAGGAATGTCCAGGATTTTGGGAAGTCTCTTACAGAGGCTGCTGGAAAATCCTTTTCAGAGGGAAGACCCTGATTTCACCCTCAGGTGCTCCCAGCTCTCGTCTGGAGCACAAAACTTTCCATTTCACCTTTCCACCAATTGCTGAGACCTCGATGTCAATTTTACATTTGTTATCAGGGAGATGAAGAGCAGAGATTTTTTTAATTAACTTTCTGTCCCCTGACTCCTCCCCAGGTGCTCCATGCACATCATTATTCCCCTTGCCTCACTGTGACCGTGACCCAGATTGGAGCTGGGACCACCCTGGAGGAGCAGGACCAGCTCACCTTGGGCAGCCACAGCAGACCTGGCTTGATGGCTTAAGTTAGATCAGCCCAGAGGAGCCTCCGTGATGGTTTATAGCAAAACCAGTGAGAGACTCCAAGTCAGAAATATGATTTAATATGGGAAGGAAAAAAAAAAAAAAAAAAGAAAGAAAAATAAAATACATGCAATAGTAAAAAAGAAATTAAAAAAACCAACACTGACAGTTAGAAGAGAACCTGACACCCTGCTAGGTAGGGTGGTGGCAGCATCCAGATGAAGTGCTCTTGTTGAAGCAGTGATCATGTAGAAAGGTCTGGTTTTCCTCTGGAATCCAGTGGAAAAGGCTGCTCTGCTGTTCCAGATCTCAGTTTATATCTGGGTAGGAAATGTTTGGCTCCTCCCCTGGCTGGAGCATCTCCCAGTGGGATGATGGAATTTTATCAGTCATGCCCTGGGACTCACTGGCCATGAACAGGAGATATCTCCTGGAGGGAGGATGGGCTGTGGGAAGATAAAGATGATTGCCCAGCTGGTTTAAAGATGGCCCATTAACAGGAGATATCTCCCAAGGAGATAATGAACACTGCCCCAGCTGGTTTAACAGCTGGTGACAGAATCCAGACTTTTGGACACATCTTTACATTATAACCTAGGACACCCTCTAACACACCTTCAGTCTGGCTGGACCCCACAGCACAGGAAAATCAGGAGCCACCAGGATTTTGTTGTCTGTTTTATAGCCCACATCTCTACAGAAACACATTAATTTAGAGCCTCCTTCTATTAAAATTCACCAGGTAAATTCTCATCATTTTGCACCAGCTGGGGAAAAGCAAACTGGTAAAACATGGGAAAGTTTAGGGAGTAAATAGAATTTAATTCCTTAAAAATCAAACTAATTGCTTGTAAAATAAAATACCACTCAGAAATAAAGGGGAGGGTATTTAGACCATAAGCCACACCCTGATTTTAATGAATTACTAAAATAAAAATATTTGGGATGGGGAAAATTCTCCAGCAGGTTGTTTTCTAGCTCAGATTGCCAAGCACCAAGAGAAATGCCAAAGGTAAGATAAAATCTGAATTATTTAAATCAAGGGGACAAAAATGTTAAAAAAAGGCTGAGAGAGAACAGGGAGAGAGAAGAATATAAAATAATAGTAAAAAAATTCAATTGAGAAAAAATTGGGGTTTTAATGTCTGAGAAATATTAAGGTTACAGCCCTGAAATTGTTCAAAATTCCTGCAGCAGAACATGCCTTAAAAATAAATAAATTAATATATATTTTTTATATATAAATATATAAAAATCAATAAATTAATATACAAATTAATAAATCTCAGCTCTTTCTTCTCCTAAACTACCTTGGCTCCAACTCAAACTGTTTCATCCCAGGGCTGCTCCTCTGCCTTCACTGTACTTTATCGAGCATGGGTCATAAAAAAAAATATCGTACCAAAAAAGAAGGAGAAAAAAAAGAGAGAAAAAAAAAAAAAAAGAAAGAAATAGAAGTACTTGGATCTATTGATTTGTGCTGTAGCAAAGCCCCTGACATTCCAGCACGATAAAGATATTGCTCTGGACCCTGTGTGCCTCCTCATACTTCTCCTCTGCTTATGAGGGTCTCCAAGGATGGTATTAAAGATATTGTAGTTCCCACTTTCTGACTCTGGGATATCAGCGAGATTCTCCTGTGTAAAGAATAATTATCAGCACTGCTGTTACCTCTAGTAAGTGTGTAATTACATGCTCTGTTCTGTGGGCTGTAGGCTGTGCAATTTTAAATTATACAGTAATGACAAATTCTCCCTTTTTCACCACCTTCTTCCAAATAATAATCATCATCATTATCAACGTCATAATGAAAGAAAGAACCTTCTTCTCTGGTAGCATTAGCAGTTTGTGTTTGCTTGTGGAATTATTTTAAGGCTGAAAGGAGCCTTGAAATCCAAAATTTTTTTTGCTGAAAAATAGAAGCAGGTTAATGTGGGGAGAAGGGGAGTGAATAAAAGCACAGAAAGAGCCTGGACAGGGAGCAAGAGCTGGAATTCCAGCTGACCCCATTCATCCCACGGAATCTGCCCTGCTTTTGTTGGGACAGATTCCCAATAAATAATAATAAATAATTCTGGAATGGTGTCCCCAGAAAGGAAAATCTCCATTGCCAGCCCTAAGTGGGGATTTCTCTGGCCACACAAAGGAAGGACATGAATTTATTGCGACTAGTCAGGAATAAATCCCAAATTCATCTGCAGCTCAGAAAAGAAGTCTTTTCTCCCTGGGCAGAGAAGCAACTCTTCAGCTGCTTTATTCATCCTGAAGAGAGTTAAAAGAGTTGATATTTGCTGCAAATTTGGTTCATGGCTCTATTTTTATTTTCCTGCTCCCACCAAGGTTTATATATATTCATGTTCCCTTCAGGGAAAGTTTTGTAGTGATTACTGGGGAGAAAGCCAAAAGGGACCTCTATAAATACACCTCAAACCACTCCAGGATTTAAAGCAGATCATTTCCGTGGGTTATTTCAAGGATGGGGCTTGCAGGGTGTCCTGGGGAATGCAATGGTTTGGATCCAACCCTCAGTAAAATTCTGTAGGAATGTCACAAAATGGAAAATTCATTATGGCATTATTTACTAATTGGATTTTTTTTTTTTTTTTTGGTTGGTTGTTGATTTCCAGCAGCTTTCATTCCCAATATGAGAAGCTGTAATTGCAGCACCATTCCCAAGTAAATATTCACAGGAGAAAAGCAGGTAGGGTCAGGTCCTGAGGGCACCCAGGGGCTTGGGGAGCATTCCATCAAGTTAATCTTGCCTACAATGGGGACAAATAGATAAATAATTTGGGATTTTGGCTTGTGAGCTGCTCCTTGGAAAGGAAAACTGGTAGTTTTATTTGCAGAGCAATTACATGAGATTATCTGGAAGCCCAGGACTGTATTTTATGACTCAGGCAGTGAATAACTCTAAAGGCATGGAAACAACTCGGGGTTTACTTTGACTCCATTCCTATTATCCTGCTAGGAATGAATTCTCCCACTGCAGCCAAATTCTGAGGCTCTGATCAGGCAACATCCCAGGGCTTGGAACGAGCTGGACTTTAAGGACCCTCCCCAGACCCTTCTGGGATTCTGGAAATAAACAAAGAGCAGAGAGGTCAATGAAGAACTGAGAGGGGAAAACACCTTCAGAGAATCACGAGGGAATTGGGTTTGGAACACCCTGGAATTTGAGATTCCCAGCTCCCATGGCTGCAGGGATTGAGCTGTCCCAGATTTTCCAGCTACCAATGGAAGGACAAACCTGCCTGGACACTGGTACAGAAGAGTAAGAGGGGTTAGAAAATATTTGTAATTTTTATACTGTTCCAGGTCGCCTCTGAGGTAGAAAGAGTTTAACAGATGAGGCCAATTCATTGAATTTTGGATCAATTTGTGATTCCAGACTCTCCAGAGTCTGAATTAATTCTGTTGTGGATATCCAGCCCACCAGCCCAGTGCAGGGGAGCAGCTGATCCCAGTGCCAAAGGCAATGCTGGGGTGTGTGTAACTGGTATGGAAATTCTTACCCAGAACTAGAAATCTGGGCTCACATTTCTACTGCTGGGTATCAGGGAACTCCAGCTCATCTCCTCATTCTCCCCAGGCAAACCTGTTTATAGTGAACAGGAGAAAAAAAATACTGTCAGTGCTTCATTTTATTTTTATTTAACAGAAAATAGGGAGAAATCATCTCCTTTTCCATTATTTCAGTGTGTGGGATTTAATACAAGATCCAAAATGTTTCCAGCAGTGCTAAGAGCCATTTTCTCATCCTGTTTTACAGCTCTTTCAGTGTCACAGCTCTGATGTGGAAGGCAAGGAGAGCAGCTGGGATTCAGCTCCCTCAGGAATCCAGAGAGATTTGGGGACCAACTCACCTTGGAAAAATCCTCTCTGTTAAATCTGAGGGAGCAAATGCTGGAGGGTGTTCTTGGATCAGCCTCAAAAGACAAAAATCCAGCCCTGAAAGAACAAGGTGAGGGAGAGGCACGACTGGGACACGAGAAATAGGAATTAAGTCAAGCATGCAAAATTGTCATTAAAATTTACCAGGCCAGGGACTAAATATCTGCCTCTCCCTTACAAAGCTGGATGGAGAGAGTCTTATAAAAATTAATAGGCACTGAGTCAACAGCAGTCTATAGGAATAAAACAGGATGCCATGGAAATTACTCCAAAATCTACAAGGACAGGTAATGTTTTAAATAAGTTTTCTTTTCTCATATATGCTCATATTTTAAATCCTGCAACAGCAGTAAAAGCTTAAAAGAAATCTAGAAGAGGAAATAATTCATCATTAAATGTTATGATGCAGGGGGAAATGCACTATTGTATGTTAAAATATAAAACTGCTTGTCCAGAGCTGAGAGAATTTTACTCCTGTGTCACATCTCAGATGAATCTGAGTGGTTTTTACTGTACTTGAGAAATGTTTGAGGAAGTTCACGTGAATGGCATCTTTAATCTGTGTTTTTAGTGTTGGGTTTATTTTGTTCTAGGACACAGGAAAGGCTTTGCCCACACTTAACAACAGGAACCTCACCAAAAGGAAAAGCAAATCCTTCATAAATCAAGGGATGAGACACAAATCAAGGATTGAGGCAAAGGGCTGAGGTGCTGATTGAGGTAATAAGGAAATAAAAATAGAAATTTGGGCTACAAAAAAACCCGAAAAAAAACCTCAAACCAAACCAAACCAAACAAAACCAAACTAAACCACCCAACCAAACAAACAAACAAAAACTAAAACAAACAAACAAAACCAACAAAAACCCAAACAAAACCACAAAAAAACCTAAAAAAACACAAAAAACCCCAAAAACACTAAAAACCCCAACCATCACCAAGAAACCCAACGTCACAACTGCAAAAAAAACCCTCAAAACAAATCAATGACCCCAAAAATCCTCCAACAAAACCACAAACACTTTGCCTGGTGTTTCAATTCCTCTTTTCTCCTATCCTACCCCTGCACATCCCAGTCTGAGCACCCCAAGGAGAACCAGCACTGATTTGTTTCATCAAGAAAAGCTTCAGTTCAGTATCCTCTGGTGAAAGATGCCTCAAAACTGCTGAAATTCATTAATAAACACATATGAGAGCTTTTTAACCCTTCAAAAATAGCAGGAGGTTGTTCTCCTGTGACTTCCACCACAAATCCATATAAATTCTGAGCGCAGGTTTTTTCCCTGGCAGCTCCTCCAAGTTTTTTTAGGACAGATTTGGTTCCTCTATTTCAGCTCAGTGGGGAAAAACGCTGTAAAATTCCAGCTTTGGATGATTTTTTTTTTTTTTTTTTCTCTGAGATAGACAGAACCCAATCTAATTTCTTTGTTACTTACAAAGACAGTTTTGAAAAGCATCCCCGGGCTCCCCATCCCTTTTCTCGGGGCTCACATTTCGGATTTTGAAGGCATCTCTTTTCCCAGCCTCTAATTGACAGTGAAAAGCTGATTTCTGGAGCCAACCTAAGGTACTGAAGGTAAGTGATCAAAACACTGCCCCTGTAATAAATCACCAGAGCCCAGGTCAGGGGCTGGAGTGTGAATGCAGCGTTCAATAAAGAAACACTCTGCACCTCTCAGCTCCAAACTGACCCAGCTAATTGACCTTGTTGTGCTCCCCCCATTAATCATCCTGGCACGGGGGGCAAGAGGCAGCTCCACTGCACGGGGTGGGGGTGGAAATATAAGGTGAGATGAAATCATGGACAATTCTTCCCTAATTAACTCATTGGGTTGCCTGGGATGGGAGGTGTCGCTGGTTTTTTTTTTTTGATGGGATATCAGGAATGAGATGCTCAGTTTGTGGTTGTTTAGTTCATGGGTGCCCAACACAGCAAATTTAGGGAAATGTCAACAATTGCCTGGGTGCAAAATCACAGAGTCTGCTCAGCTGGGAGGGACCCACAAAAATCACCAAGCCCAAGTGTTTGAGTTTCCAGTACAAATCAAAGCCTCCATCCATGAAAATATCACAAATTCACATAAATCCTGTACATGCAAATATCCCTGAGCCACTTACACAACACCAGAGTAAATGAAATTACTGATACACCTGCCCAGGGTTTCCTGAAGGGATTTTTCCATAAGAAATTTGTGGAAGAGCATGTTGGAAAACCATAAAGCCAGCCCTGCATCCCTTCACCCATTATCACTCTTCATTCAAGATCTGAAAACACAGTTTGGCACCTAAAACTCATCAGCTCAGAGTTTATCTATTTATCTGACCATTTAGAACCATTATCCAGAGATTGTGGCCATGCTCATGTGAGGAATTTCAGCAATTTAATTGAAGGAAATCACCTGATTAATGCAGAGTTAAAGTCTGTGTGTAGACTTTAGAGCCTGTGTTCTATTTTCCAAAGAAAATGAAATTTTGATTTCCAAAATGGTTGAGTTAACAAAGTCACTCAAAAATTGGGGCAAAAAAAAAAAAAAATCCCAAACCTGAACAGTGAGAGACAATCGAATTTAATCTCCAAAATCTCTGTTGAAAAAGGAACACATGAGCAATTCCAAATTTCCACCCGTTTGAGGTTTGTGCCTGATTTATTTTCCTTTGGTCTAAATCTGTTTATTAGCTGTGAACAACATGATCTAACTCCAAAGTGGCTCAGCTTGGAGCAATGACCTCCACACATTATCTCAACTCAAACTCTCCTCTAACTCCATTAGAAAATGTTAAGGATGGACTGAAATCAGCCCTTTAAACAATGAAACTGCAGTGATTTTAACAGGAACACATAATTATCTGTTAAACCACCAGGATTTTCTGGGGAAACAACCACCACAAGATTTTCAAACCCTAAAGGATTTACTGGAAATCAACGATTTAAAGAGAATAAGGAGCTCAAAACTCAGGTCTGCATTCACTAATATTGCCCATATTCAAAATCATTGGAAATTTGGGAAGAGGATAAAATATTTACTTGTGTCTTCAAAAAATATCACACTGAACCTGCTCACCTAAACAAGGAATTTCACAGTGGGGAGTCCCACGAGTGCACAGATGCTCCAGCCCAAGGAATTGATGGTGCTATCAGGAAATCTCATGATTTACAGAGACCCTGAGCATTTAAACCAAGTTCCTGGAAACCCAGCATCCCAATTTCTGCAAAGTCTCACATTTCTGAAGCCACACTCCCACCTGCCCTGAAACCCTCTCCTCTCTCTTTGCTTCCCCATTTTTCTCCATTTACAGGCACTGAATGCTTGAATGCTTCCCCGCCAGCAATTCCAAAGCAAGGACAATCCCCTTGGAGCACGAGACACAGAACCTATTAATAAGCAAATGGAAAGAGCTGGTGCATATTTCTCATTGTTTAATTCAGCAGCCACCAGGGGCTGAGCGCTGCTCCCGGGGGCTCAGCCAGGCACAGGCAGAGTGGGACTCAGGGATGATTCAAAGTGGAGCAAACAGCCCCAAATCACCCCACACCCCACGGGATGGAGGCGCTGGATTTTCAAGGGAAGGAGCCTTTAATCCTCCCCACTGTGTTGGGTTTGATTTTGGGGGTGGGAAGGATGAGGAGCTTTGGGGGAACGATGCTCTGCAGAAAGGGCTGGGGTGGCAGCAAGCCCTGATTCCTTATTCCCAGCTGGAAAATCATCCTTCAGCTTGTGCTTCTGGGGCTGCCTTAACCCTCTCCTCTCCCACATCCCATCCTCCTGTAATGCTGAGCAGCCTGAAGAGAATTCAAATCACCCTCTCTGAGACAAACCTTCCTATTTACCTTCCCTTGCTCTGGTGACAACGCTCTTGTATCACATCAGGATTTGCTAAATTATTTCCATTACTAAAAAAGAGATATTTTTTCTGTTATTGTATTTTTTTTCTCCTCATACCCCACTAATTTTGCACAACAAGGATCAGCACAAACTTTCCCTGGGAAGGGACTGCTGGGTTCTAAGTCAGGCTCAAGAGGAAGTAGTTTAGGTTTGTCCTCAAGTTCTGCACTTCTCCATCCTAAAAGCATTTTCACCTCTGCTGCTCTGTATGAAAGGATATTGCTCTGCCAAGCAGCAGGAAATATCAACTCTGATACAACAAAATACCGGAATCCACTTTTCCCCCTTTAAACTGACCCTAAAACCATGTTCTATTTTCTGCCCCAGGCTCATCTCCTCTTCCCCAGGCTGAATTCTGCACCTTCAGCTCCTTCCAGCGTCTCCAAGTTTATGTTCCTGCACACAACACACCCAATTTGCTCACAGATGCACCAGAAACATCCTGTGAGGAGAAAAAAGCAAAAATCCTCAACACCCTCTGCCCAGAAACCCCCAAACCCAACAAGCTCTGGACAACAACCCTGCTAAAACTCCTCTCCCACCTCCACTCCCCTAAAACTCCAGTCCTGGCCCTTCCCAGGCTGAGAAGTGTTGTGTGTTTAAATTCCAGGCTGCGTGACTCTCCCACTGGGTATTTCCTGTACTTAAATCATGGACTTGTCTCTCACATTGACACTTCCTCCAGTGCAGCCCCATCACAGGAGAGCTCCAGTGACATGTGGAATGCAGAGCAGGCATCTCAAGGCTGCCAGCAGCCCGTCACACCTTTCATCCTCCCTCCACCTTGCTGCCTCTGCTCTTTCTGCTGGATAAATTCGGGTGACCAGAGAATGACAATAATCTCAGGCTGATGCATCAATTTTCACACCCCCTGGGTTGCTGATTTATGCATTTGTCTTGGGTTGCAATGCAGGATGTGCCCAGAAATGTGAATTCTGTCACCATCTGTTAAACCAGGTGGGGCAGTGATTCTTATCTCTGTGGGAGATATCCTCTGTTAATGGGCCAGCTGTTAAAAAGACAAGTGGGGCAACCATCTTTATCTTTCCACAGCCCATCCTCCCTCCAGGAGATATCTCCTGTTCATGGCCAGTGAGTCCCAGGGCATGACTGATAAAATTCCATCATCCCACTGGGAGATGCTCCACCCAGGGGGAGGAGCCAAACATTTCCTACCCAGATAAAAACTGAGATTTGGAACAGCAGAGCAGCCTTTTCCACTGGATTCCAGAGGAAAACCAGAGCCTTCCACATCATCCCTGGAGCTTCAGAGGAAACTGCACCTTCTCCAGGAGCACTGCTCCAGCTGAACCACATCTGCCCCTGCAGGAGGATGCAGCCACCATTGAATGGGACTGTGCCAACACCCTGACTGACTGACGGGTGTCAGCTTGGATTCTGACTCTGGCAGGGTTTGGGATTGTTCTGTGTAATACTGTATTGCTATTTTAATTTTCCTAGTAAAGAACTGTTATTCCTATTCCTATATGTTTGCCTGAGAGCCCCTTAATTTCAAAATTATAATAACAATTTGGATTTAGGGGGTTTATATTCTCCATTTCAAAGAGAAGCTTTTGCCTTTATTGGCAGACACCTGTCCTCCAAACCAGGACAACATTTCACCTCTGACTCGATGCCTCCTTTCTGCCCCACAGCCTTGGCTGGTGGCACATGGAGTTTTAGCACCATGGGGAATCTCAGGGTGGCTTTCAGAACGTAAAAATGGGAATAACTCCATTAGAAAAATATGTCCAAATGGCCCTGAAGAAAATGTGTTGATTTTTTTCAAGTCCCAGTTGCTAAGGACTGTTTATGATTTAATATTTTGTTAGTGTCTGTTTTGCCTGTTTGCTCTGTCCACATACACAGGCACTAGAAATTAATAATTTAATCAAAACTCTTATAAATTATCAAAACTTTATCATTTCAAGGTCAAGCCTTCACAGCAAAATAAAGCTCCCTGTTTCACTACTGCTCTGATTTATTAGAACACAAAAAATTAAACTCTTCTTTATGAAATCAGCTCCACAATTGACTCTGCTTGGATGAGCTGAAAGTCTTCTGCTTGAAGGGTGGCCAGAATGGACAATTCCCAGACAGGACCATTTAATGAGAAATCTCAGCTCTCACCTGGGTAAAGGGCTTTGTAAACACTCTGTAAAATCCAACTTCATGGAGCACTTTGATTTCAGAGCTCCTGAGCAGCAGATCAGAACCAGCCTCTGCTGGTGGGTGGTTACTGCTGTGATTCACCCAAAAAGAGACTTCTGTTAATGAATAAAAGATGTGTTTTAATATCAAGCCAAGCTCTCTCACACACAGATACAACTGAACACACAATTTTCCTGAAGTTCAATCAGGAACCACCTGGAAGCTGGTGCAGAGCTGAGCCCAAATCCCATTTCCTTGGAGCAGGAGGGTTTTTTTCCCTGCCTGGGCATGACACAAGTGCCACCAGCACAGCCCCAGAGGAGCTTTGGTGCCCTTCAGGTTTCCTGGGTGATCTCCCCACGCTGCCTCCAGAAATGCTGGAACATTTCCCAAGTCATTTCCACTCCCTGGCCAGCCAAAAAACCAGAAGAGTAATGAATGGCAGCGCTGCCCTTTGGAGGACCAAAGTTATTATCCTAATGCACGGGAGGAATGATGCATTAAGGCATTAAAGAATCAAAACAATCACATTAATGCCTGACAGCATAAGCAGGAAACAAAAGATGAGAGCTGTAATCCAAACCATATGGCTTAATAACTAATCTCTCATTTAAGCATCGTTATTAGAACACCTCCTGAATGTTTGGGCCTTACCAGGACATCTCACTCTTGTTATTTTACATATTCAATCTTTTTTTTTCTCTCCTCCACTGCTCCTCTCCTTGTTTTTTCCCCTCTCTAAAAGTGTTTTGCTGTGGATTTTTTTTTTTTTTTTGGTGGGGAGAAAGATTTTTAAACTGTTTCTCCTTTCATAAAGTCCAAATCCTACGTCAACCCAATTAAGCCTCCACAGTCATAACAAATGAGGGTTGTCAGTTAGGCTCACTTGAGACACAAACTGCAGCTAATATTACTCAATATGCAGATGTTTTCTGTCTCTTTCCATTGGAAAAAAAAAATAAAGTATTATTCAAATGGATTAATGATGAATTGCTGTTAATATGAAGAGGATATGCTGCAGGATGACACAAGGTTGCAGAAATGTCAAGTGGAGGAGATGTGTGTGAACAATGAAGTCCTCTCCCTGTGCTGGTGGGTTTCAATAATTCCTGAATTGGTGTGGCTTATTTATAAGGAATTCAATAATTCCTGAATTGGTGTGGTTTATTTATCAAGAATTCAATAATTCCTGAATTGGTGTGGACCACACCAGCTGTCCCTCAACAAAACACCCCCAAAATTGGTTGCATTTTAAAATGTTTGGACCTCAGATGATGCTCAAACAGATCCAGCTGCAGATCTATCAAACAGAGAATTCCCAGTAAAACCACTGGGATCATTTTCAGCTCTTACAGAAATTTCTGGGATTCAGGAATCATTTAAATGCCCCAAAATCAGATTACACCTGACTGCAGAGCAAAGTTACACCCAGTGGCTGCAGCTCCAGTGACTTCAGTGCAGCCACCCCATAAACTGATTAAAATTGTCTCCAATCTGCTTTTAAAGATAATTCCCAATATTAACAATACCAGAGAGGTATCAAAAGTTATTTAAATGCCTAAAAAAAAAAAAAAAATTGAAAAAATCAGCATCTGTTTTACTCAGCCTCTGTAACTCTTTCTGTGAATTTGTTTGAAAGAAAGGAAATTTTGGTCAGAGTTGGAGCTGGATGATTTTTAAGGTCCCTTCCATCCCAAACCATTCCATGATTCTCTGATTCTTTCATTTTCATGCCACTCTTTCTACAGCTCTCAATATTTTTATGTATTTATTTCACAGATTGACACCAATGGCAGAAAAAAAATTGTAGCTGAATTTGAAGCATTTCAAAGCTTGGGAAAAGCACTTAAAATAATGTTTGAACAACAGGTGCAAAAAGGAACTACCCAAGTGTAGGTATGGGAAAAGGCTTCAAACAAATTTCCTTCTGTAGCATCTTGAATTTAGTTTTGATTGAAGAAAAGGTTTTGAAGAAAAGGAGGTCGGGAGAAGAAATAAAAAGTATTTTGTATTGCACCAGAATGCAGGGATAGGGTTTAACACAAATATTTTACAGCCCTTTCCAGAAAAAAAAAAAAAAAAAAAAAAAAAAAAAAGAGAATAAAAAGTACATGGAGAGTTTTTCCTTCTGGAGCACCAGCAGCTGCACTTTGTGCTTCACCAGACACAGATTCCTTCTGAGCTGCTAAATAAATGCTAATGATCAGGATCATTCTTTTCTTTGGGGTTTTCCCCTCTCCTTTAAAGATTTCTCTGAATAACTGAACGCTCTGATTTATCTCCATTAGAGTTACACTGAAGGCAGAACACTGTTTTCATTCAGGAATAGTTTACTGGAAAACATCCAGAGTTGGAAATTTTGATGATGGGTGGGTTTTCTTTTTTTTTTTTTTTTTTTTTTTTTTTTCTTCTTCCCTGTTTTATTCTGCTTTGTTTCCAAAGCAGTTTCACAGAGGGTGAAATGCTATAGAAAAATCAAAGTTGAACTAAAAATGAGCATGTGAATAACTTCTAGATTTAACCAGCCTTAGTCTGAAAGCAGGTATGTCATATATAAACAATATTTTATTAAAAAAACCACTTTATTTCTACAAATCAAACTGTTTTGAATGAGATTACAGGAACTACCTTGGGCAGAACTGGGATTTGTGAGAAGGAAATCAGAAATTACCAGAGCTGCTGCAGATTCTGTGATCTCTGCATTGGATGTCAGCAGACACAAGTAAAAATCAGCAAATTTTTATTTCTTTTTTTTTTTTTTTTTTTTTTCTTTCCTCTTGCTTCTTGGTGTATTTACAATGCACACATTTGTTGCTACAATAAATAATCTGGTTTTGATATCTTCTGTGGATTTGAATGCAGATTTTAGCCAAACAGGAACAGAAACATTATTTGATGCTCTAAAAACAAGTTACTGTAAATCTGATCGTGACCTTAAGTTACAATGGAGTTTTACAACGATGTCAATTATCAGTTTCAGAAGTGTAAATTAATTTATTTCAGGCACAGAGATAAAGGGGGATCAAGTCCTGTACTAAAAGAATTTGATGGTTTTCCACTGGTTCGTGGATTTTTCCATCACCTGTGCCCTGGAAGCCAAACCAACCAAACTCCCCCTCTGCTTTCTGCAGTCACTGCTCACAAAAGGAGGCAAAAAAAAAAAAAAAAAAAAAAGCAAAGCACAGAGGAATTACAGTTCTAGGCTGTGGCAGAGAACGCAGAGAAGTTTGGTGTATTTTATTTAATTTTTCATTCCCTCATTTTGCATCCTCTGCTTGGAAGGAGTTGGCAAAGTGTGTCAGCTTCCTGCCTTAATTGGAGTCTCTGTCTACTGAGATCCACAGTAAGTAATAAATAGATTCTCACCTCCCTCCTTTCCAAAGCTTTTCAAAGCCCACCTGGGCTACTGATGTTCCTGCTTACAATGGAGAATAGAGCAGGAGCTGAAGGATTTGACACTGCCTGAAACAGACACTTAATAAATAGTGTTCTCTTGGAGTGATTCAAACCAGCTGGCCACAGAAAAGCAGGGTAGAATTTAAGTCGGGAGAATGAAATAAAGATAAAGTCAGAATAAATTCATCTTCTGCTTCCCAGCCCCGCTTTCCTCAGCTCCTCTCCCTTCCCCCAAGGCAGCAAACCTGGTTTTCATAACTGCAAAGAGAAAAAGGAGGGGAGGGGAAGTTGGAAATCCAAGAATTCCTACTAAAAGAGATCAGCCAAATGTAAACTGTTCCAAAAAACATGAAAACCATTTGAAAATCTTCCGTGTCTCTGAGAGACCAGTAATTCCCAACATTTGGCTGCTCAGCTTCGGAAATTGAGAGGGAGGGGAGGAAAAAAAAAAAAAGGAGGGGAAAAGGAAAATTTAAAACACAGGAACAAGATTTCCAGTCAGGAGTAATGATTTTCAGGGACCCAGAGTGAAATCCAGTGAAAAACACCTGCCTTGCTGATAAGTGATTCCCTTTCAGATAAGTCAAACTGGACAGCTCTGGAACAGATTCACCTACAGTCAGATTTTTCACTTTGGAAATAAAACTTAGCTCCCAGATTTGCCATTAATATCACATCAATCTTGGTTTTTTTATCCCTAATGGAGTCACTGTTTCAGAGGGAACCTCAGTGCTTGGCTGAAGTTCAGCCCTGGGGTGAAGCCACAGCAAAGCTGCACAAACACAGAGCAGGTCAGGGCATCCCAGCCAAGGGGAAAGGCAGGAAAATCCAAAATCTCTGCCCCAGCAGGACAGCTCCAGCGCCCACACTCAGGAAAAGGTTCAGAAGTTCTCCAATGCCCACATGGTTTGTGATTTCCTGAGTTACAGCGAGGCACTGCTGAACTCACAGGGAGGAATTCCTGCCTGGAGGGTGAGGAGGGGCTGGGATGGAATTCCCAAAGGAGCTGTGGCTGCTCCTGGATCCCTGGAAGTGTCCAAGGCCAGGTTGGACAGGGCTTGGAGCAACCTGGGAGAGTGGGAGGTGCTGAGTTTGGAACTGGATGAGTTTTAAATTCCCTTCCAAAAACCATTCTGTGATTCCATGAACTCTTCCAGAGTGGATGGACACACTCCATGATGCAAATCCAGCTGGGACACCCCACCCCATGCCCAGCACACACAGACACCCAGACAAACACCAAACACTCAGCTGAAGGCTGGACCCCAACAATAAACATTTTCTTTTTTCATTTACAGCCAGCTATGATAGTACAAGCAGAAATAATCTCAAATTGAGCATGGAGAGGTTCAGGTTGGAATTTCCTCATGGGAAAGAGTTGTTAAACATTGGAAGGGGCTGCCCACAGAGGTTTGGATTCCTTGCCTCTGAAGGTGTCCAAAAATACCTGGATTTCCCAAAATGATGGACTGGGCATGGTGGAATTTGGTCAAAGACTGAATGGATGAAGTTGGAGATCTTTTCCAAGCTTGATTAATCAAGAAAATATTCATCTTGAGAACCAGCAGCTAAAAAGGTGAAATGGCACCTAAAAGCCCCTGCACAGCTAAAGGCATCCACTGCAGCCTCGAAGATTTTCTCTACCTCAGCTTTCTGTCCAAGACTAAGAGGCACTGAGTTGTTTTTCAGGCAGAGCAGAGTAAAAAAGATGAAAAATAATATTCTTAGAAGTTTCAGTGCTCCAGAAGCTCATTTGTCATGTGACACATGATAAGTGACTTGAAGAAACACAGGCACTGGCTTGAAAAAAGAGGAGAAAATCATTAATTTTTGAGTTTGTGTTCAGAGGTCACAAGCCTGAGGCTGAAAGTTACTGGAAGAACATTAATGCACAAACAGGGAGGGAAGAGCCTGATCTTTCTTACAGGGACAAATCCAGAAGGATTCCTATGATAATTTAACAGATATTATGTAATATATTTAACATGGATCTCTTCAGGAAAGTAATTTCAAAACATTTAGAAGTTGCAAGCACACCTTGAAAACATCCCATTCACAGGACATGAATTTTTGGGAGTTTTGCACTGTTTTTTTCTTTTCCAAGACACCAGAGAAAATTATGAACCAAATTCTACGGCTGAAAGAAGCTAATCTGGGATGGAAATTCCTTCTTGGGAAAAATTACTGTGTTCACCATTTTAAAGCATGTTTTGTTTGTTTCCTAAATACTCTGACTTCCTAAGGCTGAAAAGCTGAAATCCCAAATACAGGAATGAAACCACCCAGTGAGTTTTCCCATCCCCACTCTTCCCAATCAAAAAATTTAACTAAATTCTTGCAATAGCAAGAAATTATTTTTTTTTTCCAAGTGTCCCAGGCCAGGCTGGAAGGGGCTTGGAGCACCCTGGGACAGTGGGAACTGTCCCTGCCCATGGCAGGGGTGGCACTGGATGGGCTTTAAGGTCCCTCCCAACCCAAACCATTCCAGGATAATCAGGAATTATAATGAATTATCCCACTTAGCTCATACAAAGTACATTAATTTTTCCAATATTTGCTAGAAACACAGGTGGACTCTGCTAGGATGTCGTGCTTTACAGAAAGTCTAATAAAAAAGTTTATTTTCTTTTATTTTTTAATATCAAAACTCTTCTAAGATATTTTTCTAAAGAGAAATCTTCACTTTAGCTTCCCAGCCTGCTGTTGTTGGGGAAGGCCTGGATGTTTTACACCATTATAAAATCATTTCAGTATTACAAAACTTAGTTTGATTTAAACCCAGAAAACTCCTCAGGAACCAGGAAGCTTCTTGAACAAAGAAAACTCCCATGCCCCACTTCAGCAGTGTTGTTGTCTCACAAGACCAAGCCCCCAACACTCATTTTTACTACAGCCACCAGGGTTCAGATTCCAGTTACCTCCATTTTATGGGGAGTTGGCTAATCAAATTCCTTGGGAAGTCCTGAAAGCAGCATTTTTTTGCACGGAATTAAAACCAGGATAAAAACCCCAGTTGGTGCAAGTAAAATCCTTATAAAGGCCCTGTCACCTCCTCAGCTGCTGCAGGGCTTGGCTGGGGGGGTCTGTGGGAGGTGAAATGTCCTGGTTTGGAGGACAGGTGTCTGCTAAAAAATTGGGTCTGTTTGAAATGGAGAATGTAAACCCCTAAATCCAAATTATTATAATTTTGAAATGAAGGGGCTCTCAGGCAAAGATATGGGAATAGGAATAACAGTTCTTTACTAGGAAAATTAAAATAGAAATACAGTATTACACAGAACAATCCCAAACCCTGCCAGAGTCAGAATCCAAGCTGACAGCCGTCAGTCAGTCAGGGTGTTGGCACAGTCCCATTCAATGGTGGCTGCATCCTCCTGCAGGGGCAGATGTGGTTCAGCTGGAGCAGTGCTCCTGGAGAAGGTGCAGTTTCCTCTGAAGCTCCAGGGATGATGTGGAAGGGTCTGGTTTTCCTCTGGGATCCAGTGGAAAAGGCTGCTCTGCTGTTCCAAATCTCAGTTTTTATCTGGGTAGGAAATGTTTGGCTCCTCCCCCTGGGTGGAGCATCTCCCATGGGATGATGGAATTTTATCAGTCATGCACTGGGACTCACTGGCCATTAACAGGAGATATCTCCTGGAGGGAGGATGGACTGTGGGAAAGATAAAGATGATTGCCCAGCTGGTTTAAAGATGGCCCATTAACAGGAGATATCTCCCACAGAGATCAGGGTCACTGCCCAGCTGGTTTAACAGATGGTGACAGAATCCAGACTTTTGGTCACATCTTGTATCACAACCCAAGACACGCCTCCAGCACAGCTCACCCAGGGCTCTGCTGCTCCAGTCTCCTGTTCTGCTGAGCACCTGCTCCAGGGGGTTCTTTCCACACAAAATTCTCAGGTTTGGTCATTTAGGGGTGAATTTATTCTGCACCGTTTTGTCCATTTAGAGCCAACAGGCACAGAATTAAGTCACAAGAGAGATCAAAATCATGTCTTAAACATCTCTGTTCTCATTTAATTGGAATAAAAATGCTCAGCTCTGGCACCAAGCTCTTTGTTCTGGACGTTTTGAAGCAGTGTTTGGGACAGAGGTTCTGTCTCTGTGTCAGAGGAAATGGACTCAAGTAGGGCCGGGGAGGGTTTAGATTAGATATTTAGATTATTTTTGTCATGAAAACTGTCCTAAAATCGTGTAATGGACAGCCCTGAGCAGTGGTGGAGTCACCAACCCTGCACTTGAGGATGTTTTAACAGTGACCATGGTGGTGCTGGGCTCCCACTTGGACTTGATGATCTTAAAGGTCTTTTCCAAATTCATCAATTCCATGATTCCATAAAATGGGGGCCCAGAGCTGTCCAAAGTCATGTGTGAAGTGTGTTAAAGAAACAGGAGCAGATCCTGAGAGATCCCCGTTCAGGATCTCTGCACCAGCTCAGGCAGAACCCAGCAAAGTTTAAAGTATTGTTTAAAGTATTGTTTAAAGTATTTGTTTAAAGTATTTGTTTAAAGTGTTTGGGAACCATAAATACACCCAGAACTGGTGGCCATGAAGAACTGGACATGCACTGGGAGGGAATGTTCTTGTCCTGGGAAACAGGGAGAAAAGGAGGAGGGAGAATTCATCAGCAGAGGAATTGGAACAGAAATCAAGAGATGGTTTGGGTTGGAAGGGACCCTAAAAACCACTGGGTGGGATTTAACATCCCTTCCAAGCCAACCTATCCCATGGTTATATAATAATTAGCACCAAGGTTCTAATTGCCTTTGAATCAGCCTGAGTGTGTTGAGAACCAGCAGCTCCCCAGAGCCAAAACCCTGGAATGGGTCCTGGAAGGTGAATTCCCACCATGACTGCAAATCCTGCCTGTGGGAGAAGCATTTCCAACCTTCTCACACTTCCCACGTGTTCTCCGTCTTCAGCCAGAGCCTGAGCACCAGGGCTGGGCTTTCCATCTCCAGAGAACCCCCCAGGCTGCCCATCTCTGCTCCAGAAGGATCATTCCTGTCAGGCAGACAGCACAGATTTGTTGAAGTGAGAGAAGATTCTCAGTCTAATTTTAGGGATCTGAACAGAAGGTGACACTCCAGCTGGGAGAAGATTTCCACCCAAAACAGTTTTTTGATGCAAACCAGGGGGTGAGGGGAGGGGGGAGTTTCACAACACGATTTCCCTGCTTTTCCTAAAGTGGAATCCACATGGGAATTCCTTGGGAGCAGCCATCATCACTGAGAGAGCTGTGATGGTCCCTGCCAGCACAGCCAGGGGGCTCCTGGAAGGAGCAGAGATGTCTCCCAAGGAATTTCACAGTGGGATGGATGGTAGAGGGAGGCAGAGGATGTTTTGTGAACTGTTCACATGAGTGGCCTCGAAGAATTTGGGACACTGGATGCAATTCTTCAACAATTCCTTTCGTACCTGGGCACTGGGAGTTGCAAAGAGGCAAAAAGAAAAGGTTCTGAACCTGCAGAAATGGTTATCCTTCCTTCCTCCAAAGGAACCAGACTCAGAGAATCCACCTAGAGATTTCTAACTCGTGTTTTGTGGCTTTTTTAAGGGAAAGCAGAGATTTTAACTCAGTCAAACCAGCAATTTTCTGAGAAAGAGTTTAAAAGCAGGGTGGTTTTAATCAACCTCAGTTACAATTCACCTGTCCCAAAAGTAAAGCAAAATTTCCTCCCTTTAAGGACAACAAATAGGAAATTTTCTAGCCAAGGCAGGACATTTATTAATTTTAAAACACACAAGTCATATCCTGCCAAAATGCACATTTAAACTATATATAAAAAAACATTCAGAGCTCAGGGTCACCCTTAGAATGGATCTTGTAGGAATAACTGAGAGAGGCTGGGCAGACTCCCCCTCCCTGTCAGACACTCTGCTCCAACACCCAGCCCTGCTCTCCCTCTCCCTGGGATGCTCTGGGTAGGAATTGGGGTTGATGTCCCCTGGTGCCCATCCAGCTCTGCTCCAGCTCAAAAAAACCCTGTAGAGTTGTTCAAAAAACCCAAACAAGCATTTATAACCTCCTGACAGCCTGGACTCACTGAGCTTTAAGAGCCCTGCCTTCCCTCCTTTCTCTCCCAGCAATAAAACTCGGGGCTCTTTGGGGTGAGCCATTTCTCCCCCAGATTCAGAGCCAATCCTGGAGACACCTTTGCTTTCAACACCACCTTTCCAGCACCTGCAGCTGCCAAATCTCCCTTCCCATCCCACGAGCAGCCCAAGGCTCAGCTCCATCCACGAGTGTTCCTTGACCAGCCCCGATTTTGAAGGCACCAGAGGAAAATCCTCCAAGTGGCAGCTTTAGGTGACAGAACAAGCAGAAATCCTGGCAAAACCCACAGTGGGACTGCCAAGAAATTCTATATGATACAGGTGCAAAAGGGGATTTTTTGTTCTTTTTCCTTTTTCTTTTTTTTTTTTTTTAAATTCAGACTCATTAAAATATGTATTTTACCAAATGAATTAAATTAAAACATCTGGGAGTGAGGGGTTGGAGAGCAGAGGGTCGGTCTACACACACACAATTACTCTGTTCCCAGTGAAAAAAGTGGATTTGAAGGCCCAGGATTTCATCAGGACCCATAATTGTGGGAAAGTAACCTGAAGATGCCAAACAACAGGAAATTACCAGAAGAATCTGTCAGCACAATCAGCTGCTATTTTCATTGTTCTTTGGCAAATTTATACAGGGTTGGGAACACCTGGGCTGGCACCCAGCCCGGCCCTGACTAATTGCCAGGGGAGAGGAGCAGTCATTTGTCTTCAGTGGGGTTTCCTACGCTCGCTCCTCCAAACATGTGGTTTCACTTTTCCCCTCTCTCTGCAGGAAATGGCAGGACAGTGAAACGCAGAATAAATGAGCTCGATTCCAAGAGGTTGCCTCCTCAGAGGCCACTCCAAAAATAACTGTCTTGTGAGAGGCTGTTAATAACTGAGATTCTCTGCACTGTCTGCAGCAAACAGCATTTCAAAGGCACGGGGCTCCTCTGCTCCCCCAGCCCCTGCACGCTTTAAAAACATTGTGGGGGGAAGAAAAGGAAGAAAAGGAAGAAAAGGAGAGTTGAGATCTGGTGGATTTTTGTGGGGAATTCACACTCTCTCCAAATTGCACCTCGAAGTTGTTTGGGTTTCCCTTCATCAGGACTTGCTGCTTCCCCAGCTTTATTCCAGGATTGAGCAGGGATTTGTCCTCAAGGACATTTCTCTCTCTCCACCTCACACCTCCATCCCTTGGAGAAGGTGGAACACCTGATCCCAGTGGGATCACACGAATTTACAACAAACAGAGGCTCCTTCCCAAGAACTGCAGGAGCAGTGGTGCTTTGATCCCCCCTGACCCACAGGGACATCCCAAGGTGTGTGAGACCAGGGCTGTTCTTTCTGTGCTTTCCATTCCTGGGGTCATTTCTATTTGAAGCAGGTATTTGCTGCACGTGTCTTACATTAAAACCCAGCAAGTGCCTCTCCAAGTGCGAGTTCTGAGTGGGGTTTTAAGCCCTGTGACAGACACCAGAAGAGTCCCAGCACTCACCTGTGCTACAGCTTTATCTCTGCTCAGACCCTGACAGGCACTTTAAAAGATCACCTCTTTACAAGAACCACCTGCCTAAAGCGACAGCTTTTTCCTTTAACCTCACAACAGATTTTTAAGGTTAGCATACCATTAAAAAAAAAAAAAAAAAAAAAAAATAAAATAATGCCCTCTCCTCCCACTACCACCAATTCTCAGCAAATCCAGGCTGGGATGTCCCCTCTGTGCAGCAGAAATACATTTTGTGTATTTTGTGTATTTTGTGTGTTTTCTGTATTCTCTGATTTTCATGTATTTTGTGTATTTTCGTGTATTTTCCATATTTTCTGTATTCTCTGTATTTTCTGTATTTTCTGATTCTTCTGTACTTTCTGATTTTCGTGTAGTTTGTGTATTTTGTGTATTTTCTGTATTTTGTGTATTTTCTGTATTTTCTGTGTTTTTCTTTTAAACCAGAGGTGTTTTTAATTTAATTGGCACTGTGTTTACCATTTGGGATGGTCCCAGCAGCAGCATGTTTTATATTGACCTGCACAGCCACATTTGGGATGTTTTCACCTGCATCTTGTCCAGCCCCTACAATGATTCTGCATCTGGGCACCCTGACAGCAAAGAAACCCTCAAAACAAAACAAAACAAAACAAAACAACACAAACCCATTTAAAACATACAGCAGATGATCATTAGGCTGGGTGATCATTTTGGCTTCACTTGCAGCCTCCTGAGCAGGGCAGAACTCAGCCATAATTCTAAACTGACCCAACTTTTCTTCCTTTCCCCCCAAAAAAAGGTGGAAAACCTGATGGAACATTTCACAGCACGCAGAGCATTGAGAGAGGGCTCAGACTTGGCTTATTTTCTCTAGGACTGAGATGTTTTGACATGTTTATTTGTTTAATTTGTTTATTTTGACTAGCTCTGATTATAATTGGCAGCACTGAGCAGCATTAACATTAGGCAGTGTCTTAGACTTGTCGGTTACAATAATGCAAAAGGCATTTGAAGCCAAATTCTCCAAAGGAGTGACAAAAGCTGGAGTTTGGTTCAGCAAAAAATAGCAGGGACAACAAAAAGGGCTGGAATTTCATCTGATGGCAACAGCACAGGACCAGAACCTTAAACAAAATTAAAAACTGTTATTATGTTTAAAGTCATAAAATCTGCAGCCTCTAAATCACTGGATTTTTAATCAGAGCCATATATATTATCTATATTCTCTCTATACATATTCTATATTCTATGTTCTATATTCTATATGTTATATATTATCTATAATCTATATTTTCTTCTATCTATTATATATAATATATAATGTATAATATAGAATATATTATATATTATATATATTCTATATTCTATTATATATTATATGTTATATACTGTATATTATATCTTGTATTTGATTTATTATAAAAATTATTTAATAGTATTTTCAGGATACTTTTGCCCTCAGATTCACTCCTTTGGTGCCACAGACAGTGCAGAAAATGTTTGTGATCCTTCCCAACCAAACTCTTCATTTATCACTTATTCAGGCAATGAAAACTCTCATTGACTCCTCTTCCCCAAAACCTTCATTTACTGCCTTGCACTGGAGCTGTTCTTCAGACCAACAAACTTTTCTGTGTTTCTCTTGGGGGTTTTTTTGTTCTTAATTTCAGCCACAGAAACACAAAACAAGTCGGGAGGGGGAGGGCAATCTCTCCAACATTTCTGTATTTCTAGATATATATATTTTTTTTTCCCTCAATCCAAATGTTTTGCCTCCGACAGCCTGTATTTAATCTGACAAAAGCAGGGATATTTTCTGAGCTGCTGCCTGCCTCTCCCAGCTCCCGTGCTGTGATATTGCAGCCCATATGTTCCAGCACCTCACACTTAGCGCTGCCTGGGCGACGCCAGCAATCCCGTCTGTGCCTGGAGCCTGGCACAGCCCGGGGGAGGAATCTGCCCCCAACGGCCACAGCTCCCTTTCCACACCTGATGCTGCTCTGGGCACTTGATTCCCTGTTTTCCCCACCCCAAAATACCATTCCAGGTGTCAAGTTTTAGCACCCACAGGTTCTCAAGTGGAAACTTCGCCAGAGCGTTTGCTTTGAGCAAACAAAGCACCTCCTCAACTGCTAGACTTTGAAACACCATCCTCAACCTCTACCAGATAAAGACCAAGCCCAAATACTCCATCCAAATCTTTCCCAGGATTCCAAAAATCCCCTCACAGAGCCCAGCTGCCAAGTGCAGATTCTGCTGCACAGTTCCAAGAGCCTGACAGCTTCAATTCAGGATCCACTGAGCAATGGGGACCCAGGCCAGATGTCAGTGGCTTCCTCCTTCCCAGAAGGAACATTCAGATCATCAGAGATAAACTTCAGACCAGCAAATCCCAGAGAACTTTGAAGGGAAGGGAAAATAAAACCACAGCAGGTTTTCAAGAGGAGAATCTGAGGCACAAAGGGAAAAAAAAAAATTTATGTCAAGCATAAAAAAGAAGCATAGGATTGAACTGTACTTAGTTGTTGTCGTTATTTTTCTTTTCCTAGAGATTATTGACAAGGGATGGAGTGACAGGATGAGAGGGGAAGGTTTTAAACTGAGAGTAGGTTTAGATGAGATACTGGGAGGTGAAGAAGGGGTTGGGATGGAATTCCCAGAGAAGCTGTGGTTTCCACTTCCCTGGAAGTGCCCAAGGCCAGGCTGGAGCAATCTGGGCTGGTGGAAGATGTCCCTGTCCATGGTGTTCACAGCAAACACTGCAGAGCTCACCACAGCTTGGCTTGATGCCTTTGCTTACCTCCTTTGCACTTTTAAATTATTTATGTGTTTGAAAGCACATTCCCTCCACCAGGCCCCACATTCAGCGTTGAGGACTCTCCAAAATTGATTAAAATACCAACAACACCTGGAACTGCCCAGGACTCCCCTGCACAAGGTGAGGAGCCTTGTGCTGGAGAGCAAGCTCAGCAGCTGTGTGCACTCAGTTTGAATATTCAGCCCATCTCTGAGTGAAGATTCATTTCTGTGTCCCTGGGCTCTCTCCAGTCTAATTATTGAAGGCTCCACACTCCCACCCCAGAGCCTGTTGGTTTTGAAGTGATAACACACAGCTCAATCCACACAGGGGAGAGGCACAAGGTCCCCTCAGCTGCAAAATATTTGTGGAAATTGCCAGAATTTCCCATTTCTAGCCTGGACTTGTGTAGATCAAGGGGTGGGAGGTGATGAAAATGCTCAAGTCCACCTGAAGCAAACACTGAAAATACCCCTTGGCTCTTGTGGTAGAACATCCTGGAAGGTGTTGGTGCCTCAACAGAGAAATTCCTGCCAGGGCAGTTGCAGGGAAGGTTCTGCTCTCACTGCTTTGGATTCTCAGGGATCCACAAATCTCGAGTATTTTGCCACTCCACAGCATCTTTCATCAAACCAGAACTTCAAATTCCCTTCACACGACTTTCCAAAACACAGAGCAAACAAAAACCTCCCCAGCACGTGCTCAGTAGCGGCAACATGATGGAAGCAAAGAAATAATGGAATTATTGAGGTTGGAAAATCCCTCAGACCATCGAGTCCAAGCTGTGCCCATCCCCACCTTGTCACTGTGTCACCCCAGGGATGGTCACTCCACCCCCCCGGGCAGTTCCAATCCCTGCCCACCCTTTCCATGGGGAAATTCCTGCTGCTTCCACCCTGAGGCCGTTCCCTCTCCTCCTGTCCCTGTTCCTGGCAGAAATCCCAAATCCCCCCGGCTGTCCCCTCCTGGCAGGGACTTGTGCAGAGCCAGAAATTCCCCCTGAGCCTCCTTTTCTCCAGGCTGAGCCCCTTCCCAGCTCCCTCAGCCCCTCCTGGTGCCCCAAATCCTTCCCCTGGACATCCAACCCTTCCTCACTATTTCACAAAAAGGAATTTTGAGCAGGGTTTCACATGTGGGGAATTGATCCCCAAATTCACATCCTCAAAACAGCCCCAAACCCTTCCCAAACATCCCTACACGTGCAGGGGGATGAAATTCCTTTCAGAAAAATCTCTTCTGCTGGAGATGCTCCCCAGTGGTGGCAGTGACAGAGGTACAGTGGTGACAATGGCCTGGCAGGGTGACAAAGGCAGCACCTTGGACATTTCTGCACAGAGCCCAAGGCAGCAAAAGGTCACTCAGGGCTGGACCTTCCCAGAAAGAGCCCGAGATACAGGAGGGGAGCCCAGGTTCTGCTCTCAGGGCTCTCTAGTGGCTGCTTGTTGCCATCTCGTGGATGAAAATCATACACCAAATACAGACCAAAATCCCCAAATCAAAATCCCCTCCTCAGCCCAGCTCAGATCCTTCCCTTTGGATTATCTCTGAACTCCTGTTCTACTGTGTTATCAGCTGCTTGTTGTTTGCTTTTCAGATAAAGGGTTTTGGGTTTTTTTTTCCTGTTGGCTGAAAAATCCAGTGAAAGAACAGCCTGGGTCAAGTCTAAGTTCCTTTAATTAGTTTGAAGAACTGGCTGGAAGATGAAAGAGAAGGGGAAAGTAGATGAAAGTTGTGCCAAATGGCAAACAAAGGGTTTGCTCTGCAATTTCATGGATCAAGCAGTGGTCAAGGGGTGAAAACCTGAACTGAGACGTTTAAAAGGACTAAATTAACGTTCGTTGGGAAAGATAAAAGTTTTCTTTTGTCATGAACAGTGTGATCCAAGTTCCCTCCTGGCCCTTCACTCCCAGTTTAGCCAGGGATGAAAGTGTTCAATGTCATTTATTCAATGCCATGCCACGGTGTTAATTCTGAAAAATGGGAATTTTTGTGGCCCTTTTTGAGTCCCCAGCTCACAAGAGTGAGAGAGGGAAGCAGGAGCTGGGCCTGGAGGAGTTGTTATTCTCCATCCTACCCCTGGAGATTGATGGATTTTGGGTTAAATCACACATTGGCTCCGTGTCTGCCAATAAAAACAGCTCAGACATTCACATCCTCTGCCAGGTGACCCCACAAAGTCTCCCTGCCTCAGTTTCCCCACTGAAAAAAATTGCAACTCATCCTTGGACCTTCATTTATTAACCTCCCTTGAACCTCCCAAGTGGTGATCCTATTAGAATTTAATTATTATTAACATGCTATTTAAGAAAAAACTCTTCTGAATGTTGCTGTCAGCACAAGGATAAAAAGATTACAAAATCAATCAATCAATCATATAGAAAAATAAAGACTGAGGAAGATATGAGGGTGATGCCAGGAGTCAAGCACTGATGTAACAGAGAGATTCATTCATATTCAGTCAATCAAAACAACAGGAAACCAACCAAAACCATAGAAAAAAATAATCTATATTTAATGAAAATAAAACACTAAAATAATAAGCATTTAAAAACACTTGAAGAAAAAAATAATTTGCAAAAAAATTCACTTGCAGAAAAAACATTTAAAGAAGAAACATATCAAGAAAAAAAAGAAAAAAGCTTAAAGAAAAAACATTTACAGAAAAAGCTTAAAGAAAAAACATTTAGAGAAAACATTTAAATAACAACATTTAAAGAGAAAATGTTTTTAGAATTGGTTTAAAGAAAAAAAAGTTTAAAGAAGAAACATTTAAAGAATAATCTTCATTGAAGTGACTCAATCAAACCCCCAGGACCTCAGAATGAGCACATTGATGTCTGACACTGTTTATCCTTTAAACAAGGTGTCATAAAAGTCAATTCATGTCCTGTGGATGGTGTTTAAGGATAAATATTATAAATATTATATAAAATAATACATAAAATATATAATATGATATATAAATAAAAATATAAATATTATATTAATATAAAATATGATAAATATTATAAATATTTTTTTGCCCCAGGCAATGGAGATGAACATTTTCCACCCTGCCAGGGAGGCACCCACCTTAAATTGCTAAATTTGGGTTATGAGTTTTACTGGTCCCACATGGTAACTAAAATTCTGTTATTTGACAGCAAAGTCAATCAGAAATGGTTCTTATAAACCATTTAATAATAAATAAATGATCAATAAATTAATAAATACATGATCAAGCTGATAAAATTGGTTCTGATAAGCACAGAGAGCCAGCCCCACAGGACATCCCAGCTCTCCTGAGTTCCTCACTCTCCAAAAATTCCCCAGGTTCCCAGGCAGGGCTCACCAAAGAACATTTTATTGAGCAGAGGTTGGACTTTGGTCACTTCTGTGTCACCAGGCTGGAAACACCTGAAAAAACCAGAGTCTGACACGTAAAACACCAGAGAAAATCCCTGGAAATGTGGGTTTTTTTCCTGGCTTTGCTGTATGATCCTGGGAAAACAAAGGAGCTCAAAATTCTCTGTGCTCCACATTTCTTGAGGGAAGAAAAGCTCCTTGGTGTATGTAGAAATCAACTTTTCTTCTTCCTACACTGACCCTGCAGGGTAGGGAAGCAGCAAGGGTGGGGCTGGAAGTGGAGAATGACTAAAGATGATCACAGCCTGGAGAAATCTGGGGAAACTTCTGTGGAAACCTGGAGAAGTCACCAAAAATCTTCATTGCTCTCCATTTCTCTCCCAGAGCAAAAAAAACCCAAACTTGACCCAAAATCCAATCCAGAGCATCAAAAAACCCCCCAAATCAACCCAAAATCCAATCCAGAACACCAAAAAAATCCTAAAATCAACCTAAAATCCAATCCAGAACACCAAAAAAAAACCAAAATTGACCCAAAATCTGCCCCAAAAATCTACAAAAAATCCACATCAAACCCACGATTTGTGGGCTCTAGCCTGGGAAAAAGACTCTGAGCTCAGCTCTAGCTCTTGGTTTTGGAGATCTCCAAATATCCCCAGAGCAGCTGCTGAACCAGCAGAGTTTCCATCTCACCAGATTCAGATTACCCAGCTCAGATTTTGCCTAAATGAGGCAGTTTGAAAAGGGAATCATCACAGCTAATTCAGTTTAATTCATCACTCTCAATCCTCCCTTGGCCAGAGGGGACTGGGGGATTCCTGGCACGCTGGGTTTAGAGTGTCCAGGAATTTTCAGCTCAGAAATCAGCAAAGTTGTCCCATTTTCCCCAAATTCAGGGAGTTCTGAGAACCTCAGCCCCACAGGAGCAGGAACCCACCTGCACAGAGCCCCAGGGGAAGGGAGCAGGGAGGCTGAAAATCCCCAGGGAAATGGTTTTGGTGATCCCAACGAGATCCTGCAGCAATATCTGGGCATGCAGGGTCAAATGCACCACTGGGGGCACCAGCATGGAGTGAGATTTGCCCTCCCTGCACCGAGGTGAGGTGGTGGAAATCCATTTACACTGAAGCCCCACCAGCTGATTTCCCACGTGCTGGAAATACAAGAAATGCAGTAAATAAATAAATTACCATGGCAAGATCCCCCACTCCATTCCCTGCAGATTTCCTGAGAAATATCCAAACACTCAGGCAACTCTCCAAACTTGTGCTGAATTACAAACCTTCTCCATTTTATTCTTCAAAATTCCATCCAGTTTGGACCATGAGGGACTTGAGAATTTTTTTTTTAAGTGCAAACTGAGTGAACAGAAGGGAGAACAAAAAGTCACCAACCTCCCCCTGTCCCATTTATTCTGCTTTGCATCACTTAAAAAAGGAGCTCTGAAGGGCTGAGCTGGGGGCTCTCTTTTTTTTTTTTTCATGTACTGTAATTTCTCAGGAAAACTCTTTGTGAAAAGTAAGCAATATATCCTCGTGGATAAGCCTGGAACCACAGTTTCCCCCACCATGCAAAACATCTGTGCCCTTGCCCAGAGGTCATTGCTGCAGTGGTGTTTCTCTTTGCTTTTAAAGAAATGTCAGGCCATTTTTTATCCCAGACTTATGACAGGGTGCTGTTTATTGTATCACAAAGCCACTATAACTCCAGCACAAGGAAACTGCTATTATTTGGGGAGTATATATCTTCCTGACTAGCAGTAAGGATGAAAATAAGAGAGGTCCTTTTTTTTTTTGGAGTAAAAGTTAGAGTCTCACCTACTGACACAGACATCTTCTGAAAATTCAGAATTTCGGGGCTGCTCAGCCTGATCAAGGCTCACATTTTAGGCTGGGGGTTTCTATCAAGTAACACAGCTGATCTTCTACTGAAAGTGGTGCCAAGGTCACTATTTTTGAGATCATTTAACCACCAGACTTCAAACTTCAGCTCCCACACCACCAAATCTTTTGTTTCATGGGGAAAGCGTGGCAGAAAATGTCAAGGACAATTTGGGGCAGAATAAAAAAACCATTCCCAGTTCCCCTCTATTTCCTTTTCACCTCTATCATGGAAATGTGATTTTTCTGGTGACTCTGCTCAGTGCTCTGGGCAGGCACCAGGCTGTGAGAGCTGCATCTCCTAAATCAGGATTTCACAGATTTGACTCCTTGTGCTCCTTGGAGCTCCCCTGGTGCTTTTCACAAGAGTAACCCCAAAATCCTGGCCAAATTCCAGCTCAAGTAATTACAATCCACTTTCCCCAACACCTCTCCTCTCTTCCCCCTGCAGCACTTCCAATTGCATATGAAATTATTCTATTATCTAATTAGAGTGGTGCCCTCAGCCTCCTGCCAAGCCTGGGGACCTGGAGCATCCCCTTCCCCAGCACAGAACCAGTGCTGGGACTGGGACTGAGACTGGGACTGGGGCTCACTGGAACACAGGACTCAGTTTGAAGGGCAACAAATTGAGGAAAGGGAAAGAGGAGTGAAAGAAAGTTGAAGACAGGAAAACAAAAGTGCTGGTCCTTTGGTTCCTCCATTTTTGGATGCTTGGTGCTGTTTAATCAGCAAAACAAATCCCAAAACTGCCCAGGGAACAAATCAGGGGGAGAAGGAACTGTGATAGGGACACAGAGAGATGGGACAAGGGTTTTAAACTGACAAAGGGCAGGTTTGGATGGGATACTGGGGAGAAATTCCTCCCTGGGAGGGTGGGGAGGGGCTGGGATGGAATTCCCAGAGGAGCTGTGGCTGCTCCATCCCTGGAATGTCCAAGGCCAGGTTGGAGCACCTGGGACAGTGGGAGGTGTCCCTGCCCATGGCAGGGGTGGCTTGAGATGAGTTTTGAGGTTCCCTCTGAGCCAAATCATTCCAGGACTCCACTGCTGCCAGGAGAGGCTGAGCTGGAGCAGAGACTGGGCAGAGCAAAAGGGATAAAATTGGAATTTATTGAAAGGATTCACCTTGGGCAGTGCAAGAGCCTGGATGGGGCTGCACCCAAATCAAATCCAAGATGGATCCCGAGTTTTACACTTTTATAAGTTTTGGTTCATCTACATATTGGTGTTAATTATCCAACCACAGCCCCAGGCAATGAAGTCTCAACTCCCTGGTTTGGTCCCTTCCCTTCCCTTCCCTTCCCTGAAACTTCCCTGAAACTTCCCGGTGAATTCCATGAATTCCTGTACCCCAGAACTAAGAAATGCTGCCAAAATTAAAAATAAATCAGATTGTTTTTAGCATCTCAGGAGGGCAGCCACCAGCTCAGGTGCTTCACTGAATCTGGGAGCCTTTGATTTCCTGAGGTGAATTGGAAGAATCTTCTCCCTCATTCTATATTTGCACAAGCAAATATGTAGTAAAAAAAAAAAAAAAAAAAAAAAAAGTAATGAAGCCATTAAATGGGAAAAACCCATTTAGGACTTTTTAGGAGCTCCACTCCCATCAAAGCAGCCAAACCTTAAAACCCAAGCAAACACAAATGAAAAAATTCAGTAAAAATTTGAAATATTTTTTCCAGCACATCCAGCGAAATCAGCTGCTCAGAAACATTTCCCAGTTTAAACTCAGCATATTGCACAGCTTGAACTCAGAGAGATGAAATTTAGGAATATTAAATTAAATGGAACATGAAGAATTTTCCCTGACCATTTTGGGAAATGATCTTTGAGATGTTTAACACAGAACTGACCACAGAAGATTCGTTCTCCACAAATTCCATCCCAGCCATAAGAACAGCAGAGTGAAATAAAGAAAAAATGTCATCACCTCTTTTGAAACATTTGTTTGTGGTTCATTATCATTAATTGGGCAAAAAAAAAGATTTATGTCTCTCTGGGGAGAAGAATTTTTGGTTCACTTTTTTCTGCCATCCATTGTAAATCTGTATTTAGCTATGAGGACATTTCAGTTTAGGTGCTTATTGTACTTTTAAACCAAATTTTTGATGTTTTTCCTTATAATGCCATAATTTAAGTCCTTATTTTTTAAATGGCAATGGCAGCAGGATGCTGGGAAGTCCAGAGAGGAATTATTCACAATTATTCATTTCCCAGGGAACACCTTTTTTTTGTGGTTACTGCCGGTGGGAGTTTGTTTATTACTATTATTATTATTATTATTATTATTATTATTATTATTATTATTATTACATTTTATTTATTTCTTTATTATTACTCATGGCTTTTATTTAAAGCATTCTTCATATCTGTATCCCCACACTCCTGCCATGCCAGGGATTCTGGGCTTTACTGGGATGTCTGTCCTGGAAATTTCTCAACAAAGAATTTCTGAAATGCACATTGATCTTCCCTAAAACCCAAAACCATCATTACAGGGCAAAGCCAAGGGACAAACTCCACACTCAGCCCAGGCTGACAAACCTTGGGCTGGGAAAAGCCAAGGAAAAGCAAATTCCCAGCTCTGAAGGGGCTCCCTGTGCCTTGGTCCCCCTTGACATTTGGAATCCATTCTCCACCTCCAAAATGCCAGGAGTGGAGATGGATTTTTGTTTGCTCCAAACATAAAATCTTGAATTCTTTCAGCAGGTAAAGAAATCACTCAGATAATACCAAAGCTTGAAGAAGAAGGAAACACAACCAAGCTTTGGGATGAAGTGTGAGCAGGTCAGTGACCCTTCAATAAAAAACCCCCTCCTGAAGGATTCCTGTCCATGGGCAACAGGAGAATGCCAAGGAAATTAAAACTGAGCTCTTTTCCAGGATAAAATCTCAATTCTGCAGCCAGAGCCATGTGGGTGCTCCTTACATCTGCTTTTATCAAACAGCAAGTCAGACAAAAGAATTTCTGCACATTCACACAGATTTTTATTTTTTATAAAGCTGCTCTTGAAAGATAAACTCCAAAAGGAGATCCAAGCTCAAACACACACAGCCAATATAGGGATAAATAAATAAAAAACAGGGAGGTTTTACCAATTCCTGAACTTCTCTCCCAGCTCTGATGTTACAGATTCCAACCAAAGAATTGGTGGAAATACAGATTTCCTTCTCCTAATACTTGGACAACTCTTTCTTACTTAAAAAAACCCCAATATTCATTAACTGAGTCATTTCCAAGCAGCTGAAATAGTTACTGAAGAAAGATCAAGGATTAAGCTGCAAGACTTTAAAATTAATAATAATAATAATAATAATAATAATAATAATAATAATAATAATACCCACCAAAAAACTTCATCCAATTTTTTTTTCCCAAATTAAATCAAGAACATTCCTAATTAGTTTTTCCACCAGAGACATCTAGTGGGAAATGAAAGAACTGAAAGAGCCACGAGCTGCCTCTGCCCTTTCATTAATATTTGCTCCCAAATGCAGGTCAAATAAATTTAACTCACAGTTTGAGATGAGCAGCTTTAAAACTGATGCATTACTTTCTGCTCAGCTTTATGCCACCCATTTTGGATAATTACTCCCAGTGCTTTTTCCCTGTTGGATTCAGAGCTTCTTCATAAGAATGAAACAAAAAAAGTTGGGGTCCTTGAGAGCTCTCCTGCTTTTAATAACTTTTCATTTCCCATCCACCCTCAAAAATCATTTCCAGGGTGAGGAGCTGGATGCTTTGCATGTTTGGGTGGGTTTGGCTCCATCCAGGCACACAGCAAAAGCAAAACTGGGTTTTCCAAAGCTCAAATTCTCATTTTAAATCCATTCAAAGCCCCAAGTCAGGTGTGGTTCGTGTCCTGGGTGAGCAAACAGCCCAAACCTCCCTGTCCTTACTGCAGGAGGCTGAAAGGAGAGCTCAGGCTGGAATTTTGGGGGATGTGAGCGTGGACTTGGCTTGGTCTGGAGAGACTGGGAAGCCAAGGGGGTAAACTGGGACTGCAGCTGGGGAGTCAAGGCTGTGCAGAGAATCCAGGATTCTCACAACCTCCCAGAAGAAAACCAGCCTAAAATGAACCCCAGGGCAAGGCTGATAACAGAGCTGGGTCCTCTCTTCATGACCAGCCAAAAGCATCAGGCAGCTCTGAGCATCTCCTGAGAAGAGCAATTGGAGGGCAGGAGACAAATCCCCTCACTAACACCTACAATTATTACTTTATTAATGAATTAATATTACATCATTACACACAAAGCTGCACCATCATTTCCCTTCCTGAATTTTAGTTCATCTGGGGTTGCAGCCACCTCTGCTGTGACACTGGGTGTTAAAAACATGAATTTTTGAACTTGTTTTGGGTTTATTAAATCACTGCTATTGATTTCTCTGCCTGGATTTAACATTTCTAAATATTCCTTGCTCCCTGACTGGTAAATCCACCCAAAAAGGACAGGCCAGCATGTCCCAAAGTCATTTTTCCCAATATTTAACCTTTCAGAAGATTCTGCCTGCAGAGATTTGTCAGCTCAGGGTGGTTTTGGGCTGCACACCCCCCTGGGCAATCCTGAATTTTTCCTCCTTTATTCCTTTGCTTCCCTTCAGCTCATCCAGTAATTGTGAAGGGAAAACCTGTCCTGGAGAATGAGGAGCTCCAGGATAGCTGAAACACTTATAAAGACAAAATAAAAAAAAAAGCTGCATTTGCTCACCCCTCTGGAGAGATGAGCTGAGTCTTGCCAGATAAAGGGAAAAGCTGAGGAGGAAGAAGAGGCTCCATGGAGGGGAGCATTGGAATGTGGATTTTGGGCAGGCTTGTTCCACCTGCTGGAGAGAGGAAATGAAATTCAATCCTCTTTGCTCTGGTTCATTCCCCCCTCTCAGCACAGCTCAGCTCTTGGATTCCCTGTCCTCATCTGCCCACAGCTAAACTTGCCCATTTTCTAGGCTGGGTGGTGGAGAAGAGGCTTAAAATGAAAACCCAGGTCAGGTGTGATGGAGGAGGGAAATTTGGGCAGGTGAGGGCAGGATGTGGCACCAGGGCTCAGCCCTGAGCCCCTGGGCCTGTCACAGCACACTGGGGACAGCAGGAAATTGCACTTCTTGCTATTTATAAACTGGGAGAGGGAAAGAAGATGGAAACTCTGGGTTTGCCTCTGCCCAGGCCCATCTGGGGGAGGCTGAAGTGTCCTATAACCCCAAAATTTGTGTTCCTCAGCTCCCACAAGGGCACTTTCCTCCTCCCAGCCCAGGGCACAATTCAGTGTCACTGCACTGTGATACCAAATGGATAAATGACATTTTGGGGCACAGCTCCAGAGTGCCTCTCTTTAATTCAAGTTTTTTGGAAGAAGGTGGTTTATCTGCACTGACTTTGCCACAGAGCCCTGACAGAGCCACACATCCTTCACAGGTTTATTTTGTGGAATTATTCACACTTTGGGCTTTCCTGTGTATAAAATTACCAGATAAGAACAAAGCAAACAGCTTCAGGTGAAGTCAGCCTAGCACAGCAAGAACTGATCCCAAATTAATCCAGTTTATACAGAGCCTAATGCAAAAACATCTCAGGAAAAGAAAATCTACCTGATTTGTAATAAAAATAAAAAAAAGGGCTGCTTCCACTGTGGCTGTGGGGTTTCTCCTCCAGCTAAAGCCTGATAACAAAAATCCCTTCATGCTACAAACAAACATTAAACTAAGGCCAGTTTTATAGCAAAATGTATAAAAAGAGATTTTCTGCCTTGTAAAGCACAAGTTCAAGTTACAAGCAAGACTCCTTTATTGTGTATTTATTCCTTTATTTCTGTTCATTGCCATGTCCCAGCTGAGGCACCTGTGAGAGTTTCCAGGAAAGCACAAACTCACCCCAGTGGGTTGTTTCAGCAGATTATGGTTTGTAATATTTCCCCCAGCAGAGCTCAGTTAATGGGAGATGCTGGTGCTGCACTCACCAGCTGGGAAAAAAATTCAGTTTCTACCAGCTAGTGTGAGGTTCAGCTTTTCAGGGCAGGGAAATTCCCACTGGGATGGGAAAAGCTACAGCTGATGAGCACATCCATAAAAATAATAAAAGAGGCACTCATGATTGTACTGAGATAATGACAGGAAATAAAAAGATTTCGTGCACTGAACACTCCAGAATATTTAATCAAAATGCTGCTCCAAAGGGGCCTCCAGAGTGAGGAGGAGCTGTGGCATTTTGGAGCTGCAGGGGTGGGATCTCTGCTGTAGGATCATGGGATGTCCTGAGCTGGAAGGGACGGGATCATGGATCCAGCTCAGGCACAAACACCCCAAAATCCCACCCTGGGAGCAGGATCCAAACCCTGCTGGAGCTCTGGCAGATTTGGGGATGTGCCCATTCCCTGGGGAGCCTGTTCAGTGCCCACCACCCCCTGGGGGGAGAACCTTTCCCAAAATCCAACCTTTCCCAATATCCAGCACTTCCCAATATCCAACCCTTCCCTGATCTCCAACCCTTCCCAATATCCAACCTTTCCCAATATCCAACCCTTCCCAATATCCAACCTTTCCCAATATCCAACCCTTCCCAACATCCAACCCTTCCCAATATCCAACCCTTCCCAATATCCAACCCTTCCCAATATCCAACCTTTCCCAATATCCAGCCCTTCCCAATATCCAACCCTTCCCAATATCCAACCTTTCCCTGATCTCCAACCCTTCCCAATATCCAACCCTTCCCAATATCCAACCTTTCCCAATATCCAACCTTTCCCTGATCTCCAACCTTTCCCAATATCCAACCCTTCCCAATATCCAACCCTTCCCAATATCCAACCCTTCCCAATATCCAACCTTTCCCAATATCCAGCACTTCCCAACATCCAACCCTTCCCAATATCCAACCTTTCCCAATATCCAACTTTTCCCTGATCTCCAGCCCTTCCCAATATCCAACCCTTCCCAATATCCAACCTTTCCCTGATCTCCAACCTTTCCCAATATCCAACCCTTCCCAATATCCAACCCTTCCCAATATCCAACCCTTCCCAATATCCAACCCTCCCTGACACAGCTCCAGCTGTTCCCTGAGTCCTGTCACATCTGGAATCAGCTCCACAGCCTGGGCAAGGCTCAGATCCTTCCAAGCAGGGACCTTTTCCTTGTCTCACTAAGTCTCATCCCCACAGGGCAGCTGGGAATGGACCCTGCAGGTTCAGGGGGTGCCAACAGCACTTCTGCTCCCAGCACTCACAGAAATGTGAAAATGGGTTTTGCAAAGCCAGTCAGAGACTGCTGGTGCTCAAAGAATTTGTAAACTGAACTCAGTGCTCATAAGTGGGGTGAAATGGGAGAAAGGGCTGGAGGAAAGGAGGCACAAAAAGGTGTCTCATGGCACTCAAAGGGCAAGGGAAGCTCCTTGTCAGCTGTAGGGCTGAAAATGCAGCCCTGAGAGTGCCCAGAAATCCCTGAGCAGCTGAGCCCCCCCTGCCCTCTGTCCCTTCACACTGGATAAATTCCCCCCAGAGAAGCACAAAGGTGCCTGCAGCCTCACCCTGCTAGAAAGGTGTAAATTCCTCTAGGCTGGATTTTGGGGAGAAGTTCTTGGACTGGGGTGGAATTCCCAGAGGGGCTGTGGCTGCCCCTGGATCCCTGGAGTGTCCAAGGCCAGGTTGGATCCCTGGGACAGTGGAAGGTGTCCCTGGGGGTGGGACAGGATGGGCTTTAAGATCTCTTCCAACCCAACTGTTCCAAATTTCACAGCTATTTAGCAGGAAAAAAAAAACACAAAAAAGAAACAAAAAAATCCTTCAGTGTCAGGACTCCAAGCCTGCCCAGCAGAACGTGCTGGGGCTGAGCCTGCTGGATGCTCCTTCAGAGGGGTTAGATCAGAGTCCAGCAAGGAATGATCCCCTCTCTTCTCTGAAACATCAATTCTTTGCTAATAAAGCACTGCAGGCATTGGGTTTCAGGCCCATGTTTTCAGGGATACACGGGTTATTTCCAAGCCCAGCCATTACCAGTGCACGCGGTGACATTAATATGAGTAAATGCAGGAAAAAGGATGAAATAAAACATATCCTATTGAAGGAAATGAGAGCTCCTTAAGAAAGAAAAACACACATAGGAAAGACGTGGGCATATCAGGATACAAATGGGCCACTGGGGAGCTCCAGATTCCACAGGCATGATGTTATTGCAGGGTTTGATACCAGAGCAAGCACCTGCAGATATGAATTACATCCTTGTTCAGACCACGAACATCGCCGCCCTGACATCTCAGGAAGTGCTTATGTTATATTTCAAATCCCCCTGCCAACTGCATAAATATCAAATAAATCAATCATGGATCTAAAAGGCATTATCTTCAGGGCTTGCAAAAGCTGAGCAAGCCATGTCTCTTCTAAAAGTAGCCCCAGACCTTAAATCGTGGGGGTTTTTCTGTGGGTGCACCTGAGCAGCAGGGAGGGGAGTGCTGGGACTTCACCTCTGTCCCCAGAGACAGAAATGGCACAGGAATGGCTCAAGGGGTGACAGGAAAAGAGGTTTTGCACAAATTAAACATAATTTCCTACTGCCTTCAAGAGGGGACACCTCATTTTACAAGAGAGAGAAAGTGAGGCACTGATGCACAAATTGTGCAAAGAGGGCTCCCTCCTCAAAGGGGAGGACCAGGAGTCCTTGGGATGCCCATCAGACCATGCAGACTTTGTTTTCAGAAAGCAAAAATCTGAATTTTGTCTTTATTTCAGTTATTCATGACAGAAAATGCCATCCAGGGATCAAATGTTTTCATGATAGAAAGACTTATTGTCACATGGATCAGGTAAAAAGATGATTAAAACCAGACCACAAAGAGTCCATCTCACAGAAATGTAACTGAAAATGTTCATTCTGCATTGAAAAATTCAGATCTTCATGCTATATTTTTTTTTAAGTTTAAAAGGAACAAATAACAAAATATAAACTCAAAGTGTGAGTTTTTAATAATGCTGAAAGCCTTAATAAACTAAAATTTGACCAGCATTACAGAATTTGGGATTTTCAGGACACTTTTCAATTTAAGAGTCCCCCCATAAGCTCTTATTAGATTAATTTGTTATTTTTCCTTGCTTGCCACGGGAGTCTTAATTACAATTGCTCCAAATACAGCTCCCATCCATCTTAATCAACAGGGACTATTTGGCCGTGCTGTTAAATCATCTGGTGTAATCACTTTGAAAAAGTTTGTTCTGCACTGAAAAAATGGCAGAGAAAGGAGGCAAAAGCAAATCCATCCTTGCACATTCATCTTCTCCCAGCAGCAGGAAGATGGAGTGGCCCTTTGGCTTCTCATCCACAGAGCTCAGAGTTTGGAAAAGAGATTTTTGAGCCACAGGTTCTGGGAAATATTCAAACAAAGACTTTGATGCAATCAGGAGGAGTTTGTGAATTAAAATTAAAGTGGCAGGATGGGGATGCTGATGAAGGCTCAGGGAAAAATCCAACTCTTGGATTGCTCTTGGCTTTCTCAGCTCCAGCTCGAATTTATTCCAGGCTGGAGACTTTCTCAGAGACAAACAAAAGACAGAAGAATAAAGAACATAAATTAACAGTGTGTGTGCTATGTGATGTTTTATTGGAAACTTGTTTTCAAGAAGTGTTGCCCTCTTGGACCAATGAGCCTTTTCCATTCTGCATGGCACGATCTACCCTATACAAGTGCAGTGGCCTTTCAATAAACCACTTTTTCTTACTCCATCAGGAAGAAGTTGTGTGTGTGTGTGTTACTATATTTGACATTCTTAGTCTAATAATGACAGCAGGAGAACCCAAACTTCACAGAATCATGGAATGGTTTGGGTGGGAAGGGGAATTAAATCCCATCCTGTGCCACCCCTGCCATGGGCATGGACACCTTCCACTGCCCAGGCTGCTCCAAGCCCTGAACACTTCCATTACATTAAATTATCTGCTCCCCACTTTGGCATGGGATGACCTCATCACCTGGATGCAGCACTAACGAGCCCTGGGTAATTACTGAGTGTTTAATTTCATTACAGAACTGAAAGGAGCTTTGGCCAAAGTCTTCCACAGCCTGTGCCAAGTCCCAGTCACCAACTCCAGTGCCAGGCCCTGAGCAGCTGCCCCAGCTCCATGGGCTCTCTTGTCAGGAGCAGTTAAAAATTTGCTGTGATTTTTTTCCTCAAAACCCCACTTTTCAGAAAGATTAAATATCAAATAAAAATGGAGGAAACATCTGCAGGGCTTGACCCTCGCTTCAACCTCTTCTGATCTTCACGTGTCAGAACCTCGGAATGAGAAAACCAAATTTAATTAAGTTTTGCCTGGTTTTGTTTTTTTTTCCAAGTTGTGATTGAAGGTGCAAAACAAAAGGTTTGGATGTGAAAATTCTCTCTGTGCCCATCAAACCAACCTGGGGCACACAACTCCTGTTCACCTCTAATTCATCCCCACAGCCCAATTTAAGCCACTCCTGAACCACTCAGTGCCCTGCCCTGGGGCATTTTTTCCCAAGAGAGTTTTTCTTCCAAGTTTTCTTCCACTGGTTTGTATTTTCATTGGATATCCTCTAAGGAAATTGTGTGAGCTGAAGATAAACAATTCAAAACCTTCCAAGTCCAGCTTGCTCTCAGGTCCTTCAAACCAAAGTGTGAATTGCAGCTTATCGACTCTCAAGGAATAATTTTGCAGAGCAGAGCTGCCACATGAGAAAAAAAAAAAGTCATAATAATAAAAAAACCTCTTGATCTGCACTAGTACATTTAAGGAGTATATTTTTCCTCATTCTAAGAGTTTTATTTGATAGGAAACCTTATCAAGAGCCTCTGTGGTTGATGGGGAAATGCTCCCCACGCAGGAGGAAACACAATCCTGCTCCAGCTCAACATGCTTCACATTGTCCCATTAATCCACCCAAATCCCTCCATCCTCTGCACTTCTCAGAGGTTCCTCTCCTTTTAATCCTCAAAAAGCCTCCTAAACCCCGAGTTTCCAAGGAAGTTTCCCTAATTAAGATTTCATTAGCAGCACCTTCAGCAGCGTCGCTGTCAGAGGAACGACACAGCCCCAGCTGGGATCACAGGGTGCGAGGGGGAAATGTAATGACAAAAACAAAGAAGGGTCAAATTTCCTCAAAAAAAAAAAAAAAAAAAGTCCAGCCTCCCTCTCTCCATGCTCAGCTGCAGCAAGGTGAAAGGCTAAATGTGGACAGAACGGGAATACGTGAGCGGTTTCTGAGCTTCCTGGGGGGAATACTCAACAGCAGAAATATGTTTCCCCTGGAGACCTTCCCCACCATTTGGTCCAATTTCTTACTCCAAGAACTGAACCAGCTCATGATGTAATGCTCCAGGGAAAACATTCCTCTCAAAAAAGAGTATCTTCCTAGGGAGAAGTTTGAAGAAAACATCTTAATATTGTTTAAACAGCTTTTGGCACAGGCACGCGGCTTGTGCTGAGCTCAAGGCTGAAAAGATGGGAATGGAAAGTTTCAGGATTTAGTTTTAGGCTTCTCCTCGACTACCAGGTCCCCAGTCCTTAATGGAATGGGTTAAAAAAAGACATTTTCAGAAGCAGATATTTGTCTTGCTAATAAAGAGGAACAATTTAAGGCTGTGTCAGGAGGGAAGCACAGGTTTAGTTCTGCCTAAAGCCTGATCCTTTCCTTACCTCCTGCACAAAGGGGCAGCTCCAGGGCTCCCAGCACCACAGGTCTGGCTGGGAATGAGGCTTTTGGGGCTGTTGGAGGGGGCACCATTCCAAGGAACAGGAGAAATTCCTGCCAGCCAAGCTTTCACTGCTCAGCTTTTGTGTGCACATCTTCCCTGTGCTTGGCTCCCTTCCTGCACCATCTCTCTGAACAAATTTATCACTTGAGCTGCAGGCAGCACACTCCAAACCTGGGCAGGGGGTGCAGGAAAACCCAGGACAGCAGAGCTCTGTGAGGAGCAGGGAGAACTGGAGAAAAAACAAATGTAAAATGAACATTTAGGGATTCTCCTCCTTAGCTGGGATTAGTCATGCCCAGCACTGATTCAAACTCCATGCACACATTACTTACTCCTTACATAAACCTTACAAAGCTTTCCTTGCAAAACACACCCTGGGCACTTAAGGGTTTTTTTTAAGTTTTTTTTTTCCTTGAAGAAAGAGTAAAATGACCTTTTTATTCCTCATTAATATTTGTACCCACACAATTACTTTTTCCTCAATGGCACACCCGAGGCCACTCAACAGCTCCAAATCCCAGTTCAAATGTGAATTCCCCCAGAACCTTAATAGATTTGCATTAGTGGATATTATTTACAGCCAGAACCCAGCATTTCTGACCTGCTGGATGTGGGACATTTGTTTGTCCAAACATTTGGGTGCCACAGGCAGGTTATTTATGGCAGGGTGAAGTTTCTATCTGCAGCCACCCAGGTGATTTAAGGGATGGGGATATTGGATCCCTGTTTTCCACCCTGATGTTCCCTGTGCTGCCAAGACAAAGAGCAAGGGGAAGGAGCAACAACTCAATTCAAGAGCAGCACGAGCCCAAACCAGAGCACAGAGGGGATAAAACTCCCAATTTTCCAATTCCTACCTTGTTTACTTTAGTACCTCACCAGGAACAGGCCCCATTTGTGCTGCAGCTTCTCCTCAGACTTTGAGGTTCTGGGTAACTTTTAATAAGTTCATCATTTATCTACTTTAATTTCTTTAAACACAAAATATTAACTTTTGCTTTTTATCTGGTTTTGCTTGTAGAGAGGGACTGTGAGGAGTAAAAGCTTTGTAGGGTGGGGAGGTGGCTGGTTTGACACTTCAATTTTATTTCCTTCATTGTTCAAACTCTCAAGAGACCTCTGGGCACAGTGACTGAATTAAAAGGTGTTGTTGTTCTTATTATTATCAATAAATAGGATTGTTCAGGCCATAAAACACGCTGCACAGGATGGGATATCTCAGCTGCAGAGGGCCAGGACTTCACTGCACTGCTTGGCAAAGCTAAATCCCAGGAATAAAAGCTCCATAAAGGATTTAAACCCAGCTCAAAGCAGTTGAAGGCCAGTCCTTTGCAGGCTTCTGTCGAGAGCTTTTACTGCTCCTTTGCTGGGGCTTGTGGCTGCAGATTTTTCAGGTTCTTGGTAAACCCTAAACTCTTAAAGCCTTGAATCACAACGATTTATCACCCATCAGGGAGCTACATAAAATGTATTTTCCTTCAGAGTGACTATTCTCATAAAAAAAAAACTAATTTAAAAAGTAGAAAAAAAAAAAAAAAAAAGACAATTAAGAATGTTTTTTAAAAACCTACACTCCAGCCCAACTTTACAGGGATCCTTAAACCTAAAAAAGCCTGACCCCCAAAAAATTAATGCCACCTGCAAGCTGTAAATATATGCATTATTTAATTTTTTTTTTTCCCTAAGTATTTTCTTTGGCTGTTACATCCAGCTGAACAAGGCCTAAAAATTGTCAAACTAAATTCTTGTTTAAGAGTGGAGCTGTAACTACTGCCAGTTTGAGTGCAGCACACAGCCAGGTTTAGGGAATACATTTTATTTATCTTGGCTGCAGCTCGGGGTGGAACATTTTCCATCCCATCCCAACCCAGTCAAAAAGGGGGTGAAATATTGCACAATAAAAGCCATTCATTATATCTGTCTGCTCTGCCTTCCAAAAACAGAGCTGCCTGACCAGCCCCAAATCCGGGCAGGGGGCAGGAAGATGGGAGTCAAGGGGTCACTGGAAATAACCCAAGACTAACACTAGGCCTGGCTTAGGGAATCTGTTCCATGCCCCCACTCCCAGAGCACACAGGTTTTCCTTCCCCCCATCCCCAGCCTGGCTAAAGTAGTTAATTGCTCTGTTCTGCACAATTTACAGGAGTTAATTACTAAACTAATACATTAGGCTGCTTGTCCCCCAGTCACAGCTCCTCCACTGGGACACAGGGAAATTGGACCTTACTCTGACTTAACACATTTTGATTTTACCTCCTCACTTTAAAGCCATGCTGAAGGAATACCCCACTATTTTTTATTTATTTCCAGCGCTCACCTACCTGTTGGCAGCTGGAAAATGCAATTTCTTCCCCTGCCTGTTGGTGTTCTGTGTGTTGAAGCCATTCCTGCAATTCTTCCTCAATTTCCTCCTTTCTCCTTGTCCACAGCTCTCACAATCTTTTGCTGTTTGCTTCCCTGCTCATCACTAAAGTCTCTCCAGGTCCAAGAGTGAGAGGATTCACTTTGAGGAAGAGCTGAGCACAAACTTCCTAAACATTTCTGAACAGCAGCTTGATAAGATGAGCCCACAACAGTGACATCTCCAGGCAGCACTCAGGTGTTTCAGCATCACCTGTTGCTCATTAGTCAGGAGAAAGTAGAGAAAAATCAGCTGGAAACCAGATTTATTTACAATTATTTAAAAGGGAAAGAAATAAAAATGGCATATATTGTTCTTGCTTTTTTTCTCCTGCTTATTAGGATGAGAAAATGATTATTTCTTTAAGTTTTATTAACTCATATGGGAGAAATTTGGTCATCTCATCCCCACTTCTAGAACTTATGTGCCCCTAAATTAAGGCAAAATATTGGCATAAAATAATTCCTGGGAAACATTAACACTTTCCCTTGCAAATCTCCTGGAGAACTCAGGGATAATAATTGTGTTTTGTACTTTGAGCAAAGTGAAGCAGAGACTTTTCCAGCTATGAAACAGCTGCCAGATCCCCAGCTCTGA